>NC_136655.1:9064218-10551003 GCF_949748355.1 Melanostigma gelatinosum
ATTTACTGCAATACTTAATCCCACAGAACTAATAATGGAACCTCTATAGGATGTTTTGGCGAATGATTGACTAAATTGCTGCAGGAAGTCACTCAAACCTGTCACTTCAACATAAAGCAGGCGCTGTAGTTGAGACTCCATCATGTTAATGAAATATAATAGCCAACTGTCCAATCAGACGAGACAAGCAGAGAGTTTCTCAGGTCGTAGCAAAGCACGAATCCCAGAGGGACAGATGTTCACATGTGCCCTGAAATAATGACTTGAGCAGATTCAGCAAAAGAAATCCAGTCCAAACCCAGTTATGACTAAGTGACTTTCACGTTTCCTGACGTGTTCTCTCTCTTTCTCCCCCTCTCTGTGTGTTTATTCATTCAGCAGTCTGCAGAGGGACAGATGTTATAGGAAACAGTATCTCCATTAAAAATCCCAAGATACCCATACGGTCCTGATAAAACATCTAACTTCCTGAAAACATTTGGCCCCAGGAAGTAATGCAAAAAGAGTAAAAACAGACATGCAACATGGCTAATCAAGATAAGGTGATAGATAATCTTTCCGTCTTTGGTTCAGCATATGAAGAAACTGGGCCCTACTGGTCACAGACACCACTTATCTAGTCTAAAGCTACTGTTTCTACCTAATACACCATGTGAGAGATTATCCTCATTCTCTGTGAAACACAGAAGACCACAGACGTATCCCTCTTGGACAGAGAGGATCTGTTTTTGGCTCCAAAATTTCTCACAAGGTCGCCCAGGAATTTGAGTCTGAACGCCAGCGTTTTTCTAATCTGAAAATGCTGCTTGGACGGAGTTGCAGGCACCTAAGGCAGGGTGGGATTCCCTTTAGACTTCAAGGACTGATAACTGGTGGAAAGTCTGTTGCTGCCTTTCTAAATGTCTCTGCCTGCTGCACACTCATCAGCCATCACTGCATCACATCACTGAGCAATAATAATTACATTTCCTGAGTGCATCGGCTACATCCGTGTGCATGCTGTAGAAGTGTGATGATGTTTTCTTATTCAGTTGTGATTTACGGTAACATGTCTCCATTGATAAATAACAACAACATCTGTGGCGGTAAAGCGTGTGCATAAAGACTGCAACACCTGCTCTGTAAAAAGGGCCACTCAGCATTCTTCTGAGACGATTGTACAGTCTGTGTAAATCAATATATGCTGGAAACTAGTCCAACTGCATGTGTACGCATGGATGCTCAGCCACACACATATCTACAAAATAGAGCAGTGATTTCATACAAAGATCAACATTGTTTAATTATATCTTAGTCAGTATTTGCCGCCGAAACATAATCCTTTTTCCTCTCATCTGCAACCTCTTTGCAAACTGCTTAAACAACAATCAACCATGTTCATTTTGACGATACTAGGTTGCCGGGGCCTCCTACTCAGTTTAAAACAGAATTGCATCATGATTGTCACGGCACACGTGACCTCCAATTTAGATAATTTGCATATTCTTACAGGTGAAAAAAAGTGTAAAGGCCGTCAGAAGCAATTCAAAATCCATTTTCTTTTACTTGAATAGGTTTCTCCCAACTGCCAGAACTTGTGCAATTGGAGTCTTGACACAAACCTGGATCTATTCATTGTCTGCACCGCCAAATATTCTATTGATTCAGCTCTGCTGTTTCTAGCTTCGGGACAAAACGTGTTGATAGTGACATATATTTATTCTAACCATCCCAACATTGTCGGGAAATGTGTTCCAGATCAGATCTGTTATCGAAAAGGGAATGTGTGGGAATCACTGTTTCATACATTAGAGTCCTCAACAACACTCTTACTGGGATGGGAGGGGGGGGGGGGGGGGGGGGGGGATGTGCGTGTGAGGATAGAAACACTGAAAGAGCGTGGAAACACTCTCTCTCTCCCCCCCCCTGGCACAGAAGTGAAATATTGCTATACATGCTGGTCACACTCGACTCCATCCATCTTGAAACGGTTAAATGTTGCAGACAACCCACACAACATCTTGAAGATGTATAATGATGCAGACAGATTTCCAGCTCTCCTGCTGATTCTGGAGCGTTGCTCTTTGTATGCGAGTTCATCGGCCTCAATCCTGTACACCCAGCAGCAGGAATACAGGAATTCATCTTTATCGTTACAAATATGCACTCTGTCGTCCCAGCGCCGTTCACAGTTACAGATATGATGTTTCTCTGTCTTTCCTTCTTTGCAGATTTGAACAACATCCCGTCTGAACTGCCATCTGACATAGTGAAGATGGATCTGTCCAAAAACTCCATCAAACATCTCAGGCCCAAACAGTTCCTGCTGTCCAAAGACCTCAAGCTGCTCAACCTTAGCAGCAACAGCCTGCACCATTTAGACACAGGTAAAAACAACTGCCACACACACACACACACACACACACACACACCTGAGCACACACATCTGGGCACTTCAGTGCATTATGCCACGGCCACTTAGGCACTTGATTGGCTGGCAGGTGTTCATTAAAGTCATAGAACGAGATCCAATGACATAGTTCCTGTCAAACGTTAAGCTGCCTTTTTACCTGTGCATCTGTCCCTGCTACATTACCAGTCTGATGGAAGCGGCCCAACCATGGGGTAAACTAGTGGTTACCAACGTGGTGATCGACACCACAACAAGGGGTCGCAAGATAAATCTGACACACGGAAAAAGTAGAATAAAACACCGAATATTTTATTCTCATATATTTTCTTAAGAATTACTGGACAATTTTACATCTTCATGCTTCTAAAAATTATTAAAACAGAAGAAAGTCAAAAATCCCTCTTTGGTTGAACCACTCCCAACATTTTGACATAATGCTGCTGTTGATGCTGAAGTTAGACTCTTCTTTGGCAATAGCCAAAGAGGTTAGGACCCAATGAAGACAATGATGACAAATAATGGCACAAACAACAAATATGGCCCATTTAAAACCACTGAATAACCAAATATATGACTGTCAATACGAAATAGAGATCAAGGAAAGGTTGAGGAAAATTCAACGGGGAAACACAAGATAATTTACTGTCCAAAAGATCAATTTTACTGAAGTCAAATATCTGCTCTGAATAGCAATTCTGCCTCAGTACAAGTTGCATTATAAAAGTCCAGACTCATTCATCTCTCCAGGCTAATGATGTCTGGGTTTATGTCTTCCTGCCCGGGAGGGAAATCCTTTACAAAACCTTGTAGTTCTCTTCATTAAACGGCAACACGTGTAAACAATCTACTGCAGCTATAGCAGTGTGTCCAAGGCTGCATTGGAAACTGAAAAATGTGTTGTGACACATGGTTACAATCACGGTTGCTCCTTCTAATCATTTACACATTTGGAGTAAAATAAAATATTTTGAATTCAGTTTAAGAGGTTGTTTGCCATGCCTTTACATTCATGTTTTTCTCCCACTCTGGCTCTGGCACACCGGGGTTATTACAAAGAAATGCACAATTATTTGCATTCGTCTTTCCTTGTTGGTTTTGGACGATGTTTGTGCCAGATTGCTGTGGTTTTTCCCTTGAAGGAAACAACAATTTAAACAGTGACGGGAGAGTACCGTATATTTGAAGGTCAATTTAGTGCACTTTCCTGTGACTAATAATGTGACATTTTAGAAATTGTCGTAATGTGGGGGCCCCACCCATCTGTAACTCCAAACTCTGCAAAAACAAAAAAAAGAATCTTAACTCTCTTCAAGCCGTTGTAGAAGATCCTGCTTGCTTGCCTCTCCCTTGTGTTACTGTAATTTAAGCAACAACATAGCAGCAGACAATTATGTAATTGTGGGACTTATGCAACAGTGATATCTGTAGTTATGGTGACCAGAGACTTTGAAACTGTGTTTATTAGTTATGGAAAGTTGCTGTCCACATCAGCCCAGAGTGAGGCAAGCCCTAAATCCCTAATTCATCACTCCTGCTCAAGCTGGACGAGGGCCGTGTTTTTTGTGCAAAGAAAGCTAAAGCGTGTGCATTGAAGCTGGACAAATAGATGACGGGCTTTAAAGCGTCATCCTCAGCGGGTGTTATGATGTATGGTTCCGTGATCCGTGTGGGGGAGCTGATTAAAATACTTGGAGATTAGTGTGTTATTTAGAGCTCTTTGCTTGCAATTTTTCCCGAGACAAAAAGTCGTCAGTGGTTTTAAAGGACGGTGAGATAAGGATGCTTTGAAAAGAAGTGCAGATGGAGAGAACAATCATGCAATCATGTAAAGGGAAGTGTGGTCAAAGGAATAGTTTCTCTCATGGATGGTGGACCTACACTACTATTGATGCTCAAGGGTCTCTTACTAAAAGGGAGGAAAAAAGACATGCAAACTTTTTAGTGCATGGAAAAATACCAGGAAAGTGCACCACACTGGGCTTCCTGTGGCCATAGTGGTTTAAAAAGCAATTAACAGGAGCCCATTTGGGAGAGTCATGAGTCTCATGAGTCTCATGAGTCGAGAGATAAGACAGGAAAGGCTCAACAAGGGCTCCATCCCCCCTCTTTACTCACCTATAGTTCCATCTATCTCCGTGTCATCTTCATGATGAATGACGACAATGCAGTAACAGTAACTTACAATGATTGAAAATGCATTTCGTAAAGATTATCGTCCCCAGCGTCTGTTTTTCTTTTTCTTTCATCTCTCTGTCTCAGGGATGTCTTTATCCTCGCTATATTTCATATGTTCCACACATTCTCCACTTTTTTCCTCCTCCTCCTCCTCCTCCTCTCATTTTCCTCCCCTCCTCTCTTCCGCTCAGTTAAGATCAAAGCTATAGGCCCAGGGCTAGTGGTCAGCATGAAACAGTCTCCACTGTCCCATTTTCACACAGACTGATAACAATGTCTGGAACCTTCTGCGGACGTCAACGGTCACCTTTTTAACTTAAGCTATAAGAGTCAAATATTTCCCTTCAGGGGTTGGTGGCCACCAATTACAGAGTGAAGAAGAGAGTGAATATTGGGCTTAGATTTGCCAGGTGGCCAGGAGGTGAATATTAATCTCTTTAGGATGTGTACCTTCTTAGCATCCAAGCAGCAGTATGAGATGCCAACTTATGTTGCTCAACTTTTTTTCCTCTCCCAGCTGCATTTGCAGGCCTGCTGTACCTCCGAGAGCTCGACCTGTCCAACAACAGCCTCCCTTACTTTGAGTATGGCGTACTGGAGGACCTCTACTTCCTACGGAAGCTCTCGCTGGAGAACAACCCCTGGATCTGTGACTACAACATCCACTACCTGATCTACTGGCTCAAGCACCACCCCGGCGTTTTCTACACCGGCCTGTTCTGCTCCGAGCCGCGGGAGTTCAGGGGCTGGCGCGTCGAGGATTACGTCAAGACCTACAACAGGGACTGTCCCATCGATAAACAAACTGGAGGGATGGGTACGGGACAGGGTGGACGAGGGGGGGCGGGGAACGATGCACAGGAGGGGGAGACGGATGAGGTGCAGGGTGATCACCTGCCTCAGCCTCTGCAACAGAAAAAGCCCAAAAGGTTTGAGATCATCAGGCTGAGTTAGAATGGTGGTGGATCAGACCGGTGTGGTTTAGTATCGAGGTCAAAGGAGTGTTGGATTAAACTGCAGGTCTGCGGAGAGGCTGACGAATGGATTAATAGAAGGTCGACTCAGTTTGATGTTTGGATAAACGATGTGACCAGTAATAGTACAATCTGCAATGATATAAATAATTATTTTCCATCTTGTTTGGATTAGAGAAAAACTGATTTGGGGGGGTCATTCAATAATGAATAAAGATGATTCATTTCAATGCCATATTGCTAAATTGACCTTTAAACAAAGGTTTGGGAGCGTTTGTGATTTCTTTTTGCCGAGCGTTCCCAACCCAGTCTGTATCAGATCTAATAACCTCCACAAAGACGTCGCTTTGAATTCCCTACACAATGAACTGCAGGTGCATTTTCTCTGTTACAGTCATTTTATTATTGAGTTCAGATATTCTGTTTTTTCTTTTTATTCATAAAAAAAGTTTTTTTTGGTATTGTTTTTGTGTTTATTGATGTAGGACATGGTCTACCTGTTTTCTGGAAATAAAATTGTGTTTATTTTTTCTGAACATTTGTTTTAGACAGACACGATGATGGAAGGTAAACGTGTAGGGAGACGTACCGAACTTGTTGTCCACATGCAGATGTGTGATGTCATACAGTAACTCTGTTTTAATGGAGCTCATATGAGTTTCCAGACACACCTCAGGTGTGCCTGATGGCCTGAAATCTGACTTTAACAATGATGATGATGAAAACATCCAAATCCAATATTCCCTGAAACTCCCCACAGTTTATACATTCCAGCATTCAGAAGGTTTAACGTGCACCCAAGAAGGGAATTTGGATGAATGGCAGAAAACAAGTCTTCAGTGCGCTGTAGACCAACAAAACAAAGCCAACTTCCTTCTTTTTGAAACTGTCATCATGCAGATCCTCATTCCTGGTTATGGGTATGTCATGCTTTTGGCCCCCAAGGACATTAAAAACCGGGATAATGCATAATCCTGCTGTCAGTGAAGGGATAATACACACACCACAATTTATCTCCAATGAGTAATAAGTAACTGAAGATGAATAAAATGATTTCATAGTCATAGATTGACCATTTATTGCTTGTCAGATTTGGGCTATACACTTTGTTCCCACAATAGTTCCACATAACGAAATCAATCAGGCAGATCAACTGTGTCAGTGTAAGAAAATAACAATCAGTGCAAGTCCTGCAACACCACCTCCAGATTGGTGTTTGAATAAGGCCTGCCAATTTGGCATTAGACACAGAAAGGCAGATTACATCCTGGATGTAAGCCTCGTCGGTCACTTTAGCTTGAGTGTTGTGTTGGCAGGAAGTGACTTTGGCAAAGTTCAGCCTAAATGGTGATTTGAAAAGTGATTTGCTGGGTTGTGTGTTGGTTTGCACTCAATTAATCGTGTCATAGTGCAGTCACGGATGTTTTAAATCACCTTTCTATTCATTGTCGAAGGCAATGAGCACCCGACCTGCAGCTTTAGGTCATGTATAACAGCACAGTGCCCTCTAGTGTTCACAATTCGGTGGTCGACAGGAGGATTTCAGGAAGACATATATATTTTGAAGTCAAACGAATATTTATAATTCACAGTCTCCTGGCTTGCATGCCGGTTCTCCAAAAAGTTGTCAACCAGAGCACAGCAGCAGCAGAGGATCACAGCTCGCCATACAGGCACCGCAAGAGGTCACTTTCCCACATTTTCTAAAAGTTCTCCCAGCAGAGTGAAGCATGAAGACAGCTTTTTGTTTTTTGACAAAATACAACTTGCAGAACGTGGCTGAGGCCAGCAGGTGTAGAGGATGCTTGAGTCTTTTATAACCACCAGAACAAAATGCCTTCGATTTTACATTCAGATGTCGATTCATTTTGGTCGTGCAAACTTTAAAAAAAGGAATAGTAACGGTCAAACAGAGAGAGACAAATAATGTCCAGGTATAGTTGAAATAAATGAGATCGGTTTCCTGTAAGTCCACACACGGTCTCTGACGTCCCCATTTCTAAACATCCCGGTCCGCGTCCTTGTAGCACCAGCTAACAATTCTCGTGCGTCAGTTTAAGCTACAAAAGCTTCCTGAATTATACTGAATGATTTTTCAACACTTTCCAAAAATTAGAAAACACCCTCAATGCAAAGAATCTTGAGGGCCTTGCCAGCCTTATTCAACATCCATCTTTGGATCGTCTTCTTCTCCAACATTCATGATCAAAAGTGTCCTTCACCCTCCTCCCCCTCTCTTCTGTCCACATTTGAATCAGCAACATGTCTTCTTCTCTGGTGGTGTGTAGGCAGCTCCTAAGCCAACGATAGCCCGAGAGTTGGACCGGAGGATGAGTTGAGGAGTGTTGCTGCTTATTGAGTCCTCCTGCTGGACATTAAGGCCGTTACGAGACATCAGCTCTCTAGCCATCATGACGAAGGCTTCTTCCACATTCTGACTCTCCTTGACACAGGGAAGAAGATGGAGAACTTTAGATTTCAGCCAACTCCTTCGTGTTTCACGTGCGAAAGCACTCTCATTACCTTTGCTGATGTCTCTAGCGCGGCTAGTATGTTTTTGTCCTCTGCCAGATTGCAGGCTTCCTCAAACGGAACCTGACGTTCCTGCTCCAGGTCACATTTGTTACCTACATGGAGACAATCAGGGAGCTGAGAGATGCAAACACAATACCTCAAGATTATCTTGAACAACAAAGTTGTCTGCATCACCAAATGTGTGTTAAAATGATTATCAGTGCAGCTAATTTATGTGCTTTACATGAAGTGCTTGCTGCTCTGCGTGCAGATTCACTCGCTTAATGCTGTTTAAGTTAAGTTCAATGAAGATCAGAAGTCTAGTTTGATTCCGCTCTCTGTTTCTTTTATTTTGTCCACCCTCTGATACGAATCACTTCCAAAAACACAGACACTGTATTCAGGCAGCTCACATGTTAAATAATAAATAATGCCAGATCCACACTCACCTATGAGAACCAGCACTACATTGCTCGCTCCATAGAGCGTCACCTCTTTCATCCAGTGAGTCACGGAGTCAAAGGTCGGGCGCCGCGTGATGTCATAGGCGATGATGGCGCCGTGAGCGCTGCGGTAGTAGCTCTGGGTGATTGTACGAAACCGCTCCTGACCTGCCGTGTCCCACACCTGCATCTGTTACACAGACACAGTCAAGAACAAGGAATCAGCTGTAACAGCTGTATGGGTTCGACATACACGAATGGATGTCTGGCTGATGTGCACATCAACAACAAAATAACAAAGACAACAAGATAAGACTGTTTACTGATACACACACACACACACACACACACACACACACACACACACACACACACACACTGGGTGGAGCTCTGTGTCCCTCTGCACAATACTCCCTGAGCATCTGAGCAACGTGGCATGGCAACCAATCTAAACTCACCAACTCAGTTTTTCAATGCCAGTGTTGCTGGTTTGAACTACTCGTGTGCAGCTTAACAACAAAATCAAAGCGTCCTTTTTTAAGTTTTATTGATAGAAGAAAACAGATAAACAGGAACCGTCATTCGTTGGACTTTATTCTGTTATTTTTACAACCTTGTGGCGAGCTTATATTCTAATCAACTGATTCAAATGTGTACATATTGTAAAGCCCTCTGAGGCAAATTTGTAATTTGTGATTTTGGGCGATACAAAAATTTATTGAATTGAATTGAATTCATAAAAACACAACACGTCACTTGAACTGTGACGTAGACATTTCGGCTGTCTTTTCCTCCAGAATTAAAGTTCAGTTGATGACGTGTTTGTTTTCTTTTTCACCTTTATTTTAAAAAAGTGGGGGAATTTTCTCTATTTTCAGGAATGCCCTGAAAATATTCACACCTGGAAGATGTCAACTACAACCACAGTCTAATCTGGTGGCCACAAAGCTGCTCCACTGCAGCGGTTGGGGGGGGGGGGGGGGTTAAGGGCCTTGCTCAAGGGCACCTCAGTGGTGGTAATGAACCCAGATTTACCCTGCAGGGATTGAACCGATCACCTTCGAGCTTGCTTCTCCAACCTTTAGGCCACCACTGCACCAACCTGTTGAGTGCGGATGATGATTTTTTTGATTCTGCAGTCATCTAACTGGCTTGTCAACAGAACAAAAGAGTTGGTGGAGGTGTGCTTGTGTGTGACTGTTCCTTGCTCCTATAGGACAAATCTACAGATAAACAAGTGACATGAACAGAAACAGAATAAAATGGTGGTCAATTTTGATATATCAATGACTATATTTGATACTTCTGGGCATCATACTAGTATAGTAAGAGAGAATGCAGCGCCTGTGTCGAGCCAATGACCGACACTATGAACTGGTTTTCAGGCCAGATGTACTCCGGTAACAGACCGACTTTAGATGTATGCGGAAACAACCACTGTCCACCCAAATCGTTTCGTTCCCTTTCTATCTCAATGACAGCACGGCAAAGTCATTCCAGCTTTATTTATGTCCGTGCAAAAGCTTGAGCAAAGCAACCTGAAGGACAGGTCCTTCATGCGAGCAGCTGGTCTGACTTGTTTTTGAACTGAGTCGAACTGCAACTGTAACCAAAGGAACACCGGTCCGCTGTGTGTGGTGTCATTTATCCTTCAACCATGAAAAGTTCATCACATCGGACAGGGGTGACAGTTTCTAATTCAAACCATACTTTTCATTTCTCATTTTACCAAAAGGTATGTTTCAGGGCTAAGCAGCAGGTCATTGTCAGAGCCAGCTGACTCCACAACACCCATGAGAAGGGTCGAGGCATTCAGCAGGCATTACAGGGGCATAGTGAGGGTTTCTGCTTCAGTGACAACATTTACTGTGTTCTGAATCTACGGCTGGTTGCTCAGAAAGTTTTGCATATTGGTGATTTGATGCTCCATGACTCATATTCTGATCACCACCTCAACAGACACACCCTCCAAAAGACACAGAGCGCTTACCTTAACTCTCCTCCCATCGATGTCCACGGTCCGTACAGTGAAATCCACTCCAATGGTGTTCTGCTGTCTTTCTGAGAAAATCCCTGACTTGAAATTCTGAACCAAGCACGTCTTCCCTACATTGGACTCTCCGATCAGGATGATCTTGAACAGGAAATCAAAAGAGTCATCGTGCTCAGCTCCTGAGGTCTCCATGGTGGAGGTACAGCAGTGTCTTTCTGTGGATGTGAATGTCTCACAAATGGAGGAAATGCTCTCCCCCCCCCCCCCCCCCCTTGTCCTGTAGATCACTTGGAATGTGTGGACTTTGTGGCCAATAGATACCGGGTTATCTTTAAGCTTGAATACAGGCACACTCAACGGTTTCTCCTTTCAGTCAAAGCTACAGTTGGCCTGTAAAACCAGTTTGGTGTTGAGAAAGTTTGTTTGTCAAGATATAAAATGGTGCTGTTCAAAAGGTTAGAAAGGGCCTGACATCCATTTACCTCGCCAACATGATCAAAATAACATTTAAAATGGTCTAAAAGTTGAACAATTTAGAGTGTAGGCCTACACATTGTGTAGGACTAAGCAGCAATGTGGAAAAGTCTACTGTGCCTGTTTTCAGGGACTAAAAACTGTGTTTTCTTAATAATTCTGCATTCTCTGTGTCTTGTGTCTCCAGTTCAATCTTCCTGTCCCCCTTTTGTGCTCCCTTTTAGTTGGACAAAACCGCCTCAGTCTCTGCTGCTCCTTTCAGCTTCTTCTCAGGTGTTGACCCACTTTCTAGCCCTCAGCAAAAGAAAGCATGGGTAAACATCCCATCCTTTTTGTCCACCTGTACAGATTCTGGTTAGCCGTCCTTCAAAAGGAAAAAGGAACTTCCTGAATGAAAATATGCTTTAAAAAGATCCTTGTCTGTAATCCAGGTTCCTGTCCAATCCACCTGCTGTTCTTTCATACTCAGCTTCTTTGCCTTCCTTTAAATGTTCCTCTTTCTGTCATCGGTTATTCCTGTTTTATAGCCTCCTGCGTGTTTCTCTCTCACTCTCACTCTCTCTTCCTCTTCATAGCACCTGTGGAATCAATAGAAACCCGCCCTACCTGTTCTAGGGAAGTAGCCCAGCCCCATTATGCCTGTGGGATCCTGGGAAATGCAGTCATTTTTCACGTAAAACAATCATCAGTCACAGTACAAGCAAAATGTTTGGTTTGAATATGAAAACAATATTGCAGAGAGATTGTGAGAGCGTTTATGCTGAATGGCCCCTTCATAGCTTGTTTTCAAACTGATGATCAACGGATGAATGTATGGGCCTCCCAATGTAGTAGGAGCTGCTTAAAATGCAGCATGAAATAAGAAAAATAAAAGACTGCATGAATGCTTCATAGTAAGAGCTGTATGAAGTCACTGAGATTAAAAGTGTTTTATTGAATGTTGTATAAATGTGTTTTGCAATCCTGAGGGGAACTTACACTCTACAGTTAGTGAGCCAAGTATTTTACTAATTTAAATGTAACTTTTCTCACTCACAAGACTGTGGAACAGCTTTTTAAACAGTATAACATTAATGAACTGAATAAATAGAAAAAGCCAAGTGATTAGAAACAAAAGACTTTCAAGAGACAGTCTCTCTGGATTGTGGTCGAGATTTCTATTTTATTTCAGGAGCTCAGTCATTTCTAAGGCACTGCTCACATTATTCGCACCCATTGCCCCTAAAATTCCTGAATGAATTCCCTTTAATCATGACTGAACACCATCCCTGTGCGCTAACACTCTTGATTCCAATATTTCCGACTGCACGCGAACGCGGCACAGACCCCTCACCCAGTGACGTCCTGTGCGGATAGATAGATGCCCTTACAGTTCTAATCATAGGTCTACAGCCTGAATATTGTCTTCATGTGGAAGGGCGTTTAAAGCCTGGGAGAGAAGCAGCCAGCATGCAGCGGAGCGCAGTGGTCGTGGTGGCGGATAAAACGAGTCTGAAAAGGCCATTTATTTTTGCAAACGCTGTACATATGGTAGGTAGCCGACAATACAATCGCTCTTGAATGCAATTGAAGCCCAGAGGCCTATTTGATCGCAGTTCATAGTATTTTTTTTTTTTTTGCTTTGTATAAATATTTGATTTGCTTGCTGTTATTTTGACGCAAAATCCTCATTCGCCCTATAATGAACCCAAATAAGACCATGCTCGTGCTGTATGTCTGTCTCTCATACAAACATGCTGCAGCGAAATCCTCTCCATCACAATTATTATGGAGGCAATTTCTGCGGTGCGTCTTATGTTTTATGTAACATGTTTTAAGGTTATATACAAAGAAGATGAAGAGAAACAAATATCACTGGTAGCCTCTATCATAAAGAAGTGGTGGTTGGAATTTGCTTTAACAAAGGATAACCATCCTCATATAATCCCTCCTCACATCCACCGAGCCCCAGACATAATATCCATAATGTCCTTATAATGCTTCTGTTTACAATGAGTGTGTATTTCTCAGCTGTCAGTTTTGAGTCATGGGCAGTATGGGTCTGGATTTATCTGTGACATTACAGTCCTGTAAAGGTATTATCTTAGCCTCATCCTAGATAGCTGTGCTACTGGCTACCATTCGTGCCGACTGAAAACATATTAAAACATATTAAAACAATGCCTGACAAAATATAATTTGCAGATTGACTACACCTCTGGCATTATAAAACTAAAATATGTATTCCCTTCTTTTTTTCCTGGATGGCCTTCTACACTTTCCATGTCTTCTTCACTTGCAAACTGAACACATGTTTATGCTCCTCTCTCCAAAGGCACTGTGCTTCTTCATGTTGACCATGACGGTAGCTTGGCATAGAGACCTGATACAAACTGGCAAAGTAAGGATCACTTCAGATGTTCTTCTGAGCGGATGGAACTCATTTCCTAAGCAGACGCTATTATTTATCTGCGGCAGAAACAACTCTTTACAAGGAAAACAAGAGTTGCTGGGACATCCAAGGACTATTTGGGGATTATTAATAATGCATGGGTTTACATGGTCTTCCATCAATATTGCCTGAACACACCACAGCAGCTTTTTTTTTTGATATTACTCTGGAAGACCTCAGTTCAAGCTGTCACGTTGCCAAGCATCATGCAGTTGAAGTATCCTTGGGCAAGACAGTGAATTATCTTCAGATGTTGTAGCTGACCCTGACCTCTGACCTCTTTTGTAGCCTTGCTATCTTGGAAATACATCTGTGACAAAAATAACATCAATAGGCCAGTCAATGTATCCCTTTTAAAGCCAATGCTTTTTTTTGTCTCCTCAGCTGGTGTCCAATGTTTCTGTCGTGATAATGTACGTTGTAGAGATCGGCTGCCTGCTGCTCTCAGTGCTCGGTGTGGTTGGAGCCTGCACGGGAAAGAGATGGTGTTTGATTCTGGTAAAAAAAAAAAAACCTGCTTCATGTGTTCGTACGACACCACTGTGTGTGTTTTTGTAAGATTTTATTTGTACCTGGACAGAGTGCATGTGTTCAAAAGTGTTTTCTGCAAGTGATGTTTCTCTTTCACTTACTGTTGTTGGTTTATCGGTTTGTGCAGTATGCAACAGGGATGGCGGCAGCCAGTCAAACAATAATTGTTCGAACAGCACTAAGTTACCAAGATGTTTACGAGGTATAGTACTTTAATGCGCTGCTTTTACAAGCAAATTCAGATTTTTTTTTACAACATTTGATGGAATCCTATGGTATTAAAAAGAAACTTCAGGCTACAGTATGTCTTGATTTCTCCCTCCTCAGAAACGTGTGCTCCGTGAGGAGTCAAAGTTGCTGTCCATGATGCCACTTACTGGAACCAGCAAAGCCAACAGGACCCTGCTGTATAGTATTCAAAAAGAAGTAAGGAGCTATTATTACAATATTTTGTTGAGCTTGATGTTTATTGGGCCGAGTTTTAAGATGTACAATCCAGATAATACGTTGTCATGATTGACAATAAATAAATAAAACCACTTCCAAAAGGTACACACAATTTAAAAAGTGTGTCCCATTTGTCACTCATTGAAAGCCTTTACAGTAAATCTCAAATACTTCATGCTGTTAGTGTTTTATTATTTCTGCTGATTGTATTCGGTGTCTGTCTGCAATTTGTGTGCTCCATAATGCCTTGGAGCATGTAAACAGGAAGTACAATGTTGCCATAGAGTCAGTTCGTTAGCCTGCTGTGGCCTACAACTGGAGCCCCGTTTTTGCTATTTGTTCACATTTTTTACACAAACTGTAACCCCCAACACGGACACACAAGTCTCACATAGCACTCCGGGTGGCGAGTAAACGTGAACGAGGTCCCACCAGCAGTTTATTTAGTCTGCAGGGCGTGGCCGGCCAAGCAGGTGTGTCTTGTCTTAAAGAGCCAAGAGGTATTCGCTTCTTGGGGATGATGGGAATGCCAGGATCTGCAGACAAGTATTCTGGTTTATCTGTTTTGGAATTACTTCTAACATGGCCTGTGTGTTTCTTTTTGTCACCTCCAGTTTGAGTGCTGTGGTCTAATTGAAGGCTACAAAGACTGGGGCTCTTCCATCCCTGCCTCCTGTAACTGTCACTATCCAGGAAAATGCGTGAGTATCTCCCTTTATAAAAGCAAAAGATAAATCGGTGAAGATGACTCATTGTGATTTCTGGGAAAATGTATTTTGCTCGTTACCGGGGTCTTGTGTATGAGTTTGAGCAGAGAACTGCAACAGAGCAGAGTTATATTGTGATATACGGTTCTTAGAAATAGACTGGAATGTAATCTGACAGTCTGTTATGCATGTCAATGACACTGTTCTTTCTCCAGTGAAGCTCATTTTTGTCATATTATGTAATGGGATTTTGTACTCCAGATTCGACTACGAGGCAGCGCCACACTGGGGGCTCCAAAGAACCAGTACGTTTATCAAGAGGTAAAAAAACCCCCGAATTATCTTATTTTCTGTCATTTATTTTAAATTACAGCAGCACTCATTGCCAACATGTTCAGCTTGTGACAAAATGGCCAAATGAGCAGCAGTATACCCAGATCAGTCATTATTATTAACACTATTTTTGCACGCCTTAACAATAAACCTGCACATTCTCCCACAGCCTTGCCTACCAGTGTATGTTTCTGAACTCAAGCTTGCGTTCTCATTGGCGATGGCTGTGCAATTTGGAAGTGGAGTATTTTGGGTGAGTCTTTTTTTTGTGTGTTTTTTTAGGACTTCACACGGCAACTATTGCAAAAAGAGCGTTGAAGCTATTATAGGCCAGATCATTTTCATGATACAAATCAGTTACTTCCTGCTATGAAGTAGACATATTACACAAGAGTTCTGGTGGTCAGGCCAGCAGAAAATCATGTGCTCGCCATTATGCTTGTAACTCCTTTGCTTCCCCTTGCCAGGTGGTTCTACTCGTTATGAGCATCAAGCTGATGGGCCAGATAAAAAGAAAACAGGAGTTCATAGCTCTTCTCCAATCAAACAGATATATACCTGGTGCCTTCTAGTCACCGAGTATGTTTTGATACACGCTTCAAATGAATATCAAGCATACCATATTTGTATTTGCACATGTAAGCACATGATGATGTACACCAAATCCTGGCTATTTTGTGCAACATTATGTTTCTTTTCTGTTAATGCATGTTACTGATATTGAAAAGTAATCTCCATGCAAAGATCAATTTCAAGTGACTTTCTTTTTTTTTTTTTTTTGCCTTACTCCTGTAAAAACATTGCAATTTAATGAAATTGACTGTCTTGTAAAATGTGCTGAATATCAACATAATTGGCACATTTTCAGATGCTTTTTTGTTTGAAATGAATATCTTACCAAGCATTAATCAGCCATCTGTTTTCATTGAGTAGCTGGAGCCACTCCCAGCATTTTGTTATTTACAGTAAGTGTTGTCTTATCTGGATTATATATTCAGATATTATTTATCTCCATTTCCTTCATACCCGCATACATCACTGACTTGACTGTCTTTGGAAAGACAGATATTAATCAAATTGCACATACTATGTACCTCAATTATTCAATTAATGGGTTTAATTTAACATTTGTCGACTGGACCAACTTCTTTTAAACACGTATATATTTAATATTCATACTTGTCTTCAGCTCACTCATTGAATTTTCAGCATTAGAGCAACCAATAATCTTTGAACAAATAATAATATTAACAACCTTTTATGTAGCACCTTTCTTAAACAGTGTTTACAAAGTGCTTTGATTGAAATATAATCATTTATTTATCATTGAGCAATGTATTTTCCTGGGTAAATAATCAGGTTGGGCAACGGAATGAGCCACAGCTCTGATTAGGACAACAGAATGTCTTGATGCCTTGTTATGCACAATGTACATTTGAAACTCCATCGCTCCATTCAGTTGTTCTTGAAGCACATTTAGCAGGTAAATGATGAAGAGAAGGGATTTCTGTTTGGTTGCACATTCAGTAGACATGCAATAAATCCTCAAAACGTTTTTGCTTCCAAAGTTTAATTTCAAGGTTTGGAGACGTTTTGGCAAAGCCACTGCAGACAGGTTTGTGAGAGACTCTTGTTGGAAAGCACGTCACCGATATTCTTGCAGAGACTGTAATGTCCCAACTGAAGCCACTGTCTCACCGAAGAAGCCTTTACGCCACATCACTCCTAATATGACTTGCTGCATGAGCTGCCTGCGGTTGAAAATGTCTCCTTGACCAATAGATTGTCAAAATGAATTTCATCTGAAACAGCAGATCCAATGTCTACCTGTGCACTTTAACCATCAATGCCTAATATACAGTATCTTGCTAAATATGGTATTTTTATTTCTGTCATACACTGGTTTCTTTTGTTATTTATGGAATGAACGGATGTAATATTTTGTAAATAGCAGGAATAAAATGTGATTCTCGTTTCTTGGAGCTGTAAAACTTACATTTACCCCAGTACTGTATCATGTTGTGGTACTTGTACTTTTCCATTTCATGCTACATTAGACCTCCGATCCATTTGAGAGTGAAATGTTGTGCTTTTTACTCAGCTCCATTTTTCACGTTGGACGTATTTTGACATCGAACTGTGCTAATTCTTCCACCATTGTTCGGTTTAGAGAAAAATAACTTGACAGCAGGGATGCAAGCGTGCAATACCCGTACGTGCACTGCTCCAGATCTTGAACAGTATAACGGGTGCACTGTAGCGGCAAGGACCAAAGAAACGAAGCGCTATCACTTACAGATCAAGAGTCCTCTTGTTTATTGTGGGCATAAAAACATCTCATGTGTATCGGTCTTAGTTTCTTTCATACCGACACGTACCAATTACATTCTGTTGTATAAAACTGTACTATAGAAGTGTGGAAGTGCTCCAGTAGCTTCTGATTAAAATGCGATTGGCAAAAACTTCAAAAATAAGACGACATAAAGTTTGTCAGAATACAGAAGATTACAGAAAGCTACACAACCATAAAATACAGACACTTATTAAAGTTGACGCTTTAAGACATCCATAATGTAAATATGTCTGCAGTAACTTCTTCGTCAGTGCTTTTGTTAAAACAACATTCATTTTTTTATCCATCTCATTTGACTTGTTTTCTCTATTTACATTATCTTACAATAAGACTAATTTTGCCGCTTGGAAGTGCTTGTAAACGAATGTGCGAAATGATTATTCCACACCTCTCTTGTATAGCAGAAGGGTGGAGGCTCTCAGACTTAATATCAGGCATATGTGTGCATACAACAAAGAAAATACTCTCACAGTGTGTGCTGCTTCTGACCGTTTTCCCAGCCCACAGTTTTCCCCATTGTGAAAACATGTACCGCGTCTTATGGGATGACAAAAGTGAATAAGGGTTACATGGTTTTCATGCAACGTGGTAAATATTAAAACAGCATAAAACACTTTGTAACGTTGTATCGATCCCAATCAGGCGAGCTCTGCAGCGTCTGCCAGAGGCCTGTAGTTGCCCGCTTTGGCCTCCGTAGTGTAGACCACCACCGGGATCTCATCCTTCTTGCTCAGCCGACACAAGATGAAAATACACAACGCCACTGACAATATCTGAGGGACAGAGAAACAGAGATGGTCCTTTTAATTCCTACAGTATTCATATTTCTTTTTGGTTTCGTCCTATATGACCATACATTGTTTTGAAGAGAGCTGCAGCTTTAGAAAGAGACTGAGGGGGGCAGAAAAGACAACGCAAACACACGGACAGATATCCTTCTTTCCCTTAAGACACGCTGATGCGTCACAAGTAAGAAATGCACATGTGCAGATGATAAAATGAACGATGGCTGAATTCCTTTTAACTACAGAGTCCTTATTAATGTTATTGGTAACACCTGTGCTTTTCTTACTTATGTGGGACGGTTATGTGTTCTTTGTTTTTGCTAAACGAAGGACAGTCAGACAGACAGATCTATATTTCATTGTGTTTATTTGTGCAGGTATTTCTTTCAGCGTTGATATCAAACCTTCACCAATAAGATAGGGCAACCTCTGTACCACCAATGTATAATTGAGTGACTTATACCAATTAAACAATGTCATATTATACTGAGATACCAGTGGGCAGGGTGTTGCTTTTTTTTCTTCTTTTTTTTGTAAATCAAGGAGATTTTGTCTTGAAAATGTTCGGCAGGGACTTGCTATCTAAAAACTGAATGATGGGTTCAGCCACACTCTCCACCCCAGGAATATTCGCCAAGTCCCTTAAAAAGGAAACTTCTGTTCTGGAAAAATGTCCAGGTTTATGAGGGCTTCATGATGACCATTACTGCACACACCGTGTGGAGACAGCTGAAGATAGTGAAGTTGAGAGCAGATACATATGGAGGCAGGTAGATGGGCACCATACATACCCACAATAATGCGATTCCCAGGAGTATGCCCAATGCAGTATCTAGGACCATCATCTTGAAAGCAATCACGTATGGGACGCATGGCTGAAACAGGAGAGCACGTCAAAAAAACAATGTGACTTTACAAGAGTGCATTGCTTCATTTATAAAATGGGGGCAAAAGCCAAAAAAGGGCTGGAAACCAGTTTCAGACAAGAGAAACGGATATTTTTGCACAATTCTTAGAATATATTATGATTTTAGAAGTATCACCCTCCCATCATAGTAGGATGTTTAATAAATACGCATATTACAACAATACAGCACTTCACTAGACCTGATAGAAAGCCTTATTTGACTGATACAGAAAAACCAACGTTGCAATTCATGAGATTGATCTGTTTTAGGTCACATAAAGGGACATCGTGATTGAAAAGGTGTATCTGTTGCATTGTTGTTGCAGTTGAATCAGAGTGCTAGCATACTTTAGACTACAGTAACGTTTTTTAAATTGAATAAATGGCTAGAGTTAACATCAGTCACAGAGGAATGACTATTCAGGTGTTTGGGGGATACCCCACATCATCATTTTGAGAAACACGTTTTTAAGTGTGCAACACGTTTTTAAGTGTGCAGTTGGCAGCTATAACATGTTTTTTGTTTTGTTCCTCAAATATAAAATTAAAAACAATCCCAAAGACATAACTATCCACTCTCTGTGTGAGTGTGTGAACACATTGTTTGGTGGTGAAACAGGCTGCGATGCGAGGGCTGGCTCCGTTTCAAAACTTTCTCTCCAAACACCAAAACAAATCCACGTCTTTATGAGGAATCAGTGTTTCTTAATAACATGGTAACAGTTTGCACATTAACCAGTAAATGTAGAAATGAAAAATGTTATTTGTTTCATTACCTCTTTATAGATCATTGTGTACTCAGACAGACTGCTGTTCCTGGGATCTTCCACCTAGAAGACATGAATCACCAGTTAATACGACTCATCCTGAGGAAAGGCACGATTACTGGTATCGCATATTTCACCAACAAGGCAATTCAAAATGTCAGCGTCATAGTGGCCTTGGATGAAATGTTTTTTGACGTTCTTGCCACGTGAAACTTTATTCGAGCGACAATCAAATACAGTATTATTTGAGTTTTACCTATTAATACAATGCTATGTCAACGGTTCTTGATACACACGAGTTTAGTG
The DNA here is from genome assembly GCF_949748355.1 of Melanostigma gelatinosum. Classification (NCBI taxonomy): domain Eukaryota; kingdom Metazoa; phylum Chordata; class Actinopteri; order Perciformes; family Zoarcidae; genus Melanostigma; species Melanostigma gelatinosum. Next base: position 9,084,751 of record NC_136655.1, read on the forward strand.
CAGAAATTAAGTGTCTTTCACACTCACACATGGATTAGTGGCCTCCGGTGAGCACACACAGGATTGTGGGATGTTGTCGCCCCAATCCAGGTAGCCCTGATCCAGTCCACAGCACTGAAACTGAGAAGACGGAAGGATGGCGGATGACTGCGATGCACTCGATTTTCAGCCTTTTCTCTGTTCAACTGCTCAACATTTTTCAAGTAGAAGTTGCTCAGAGTCATTTCATCGGGAGAGCATTATGCTTCTGTGTCTGATCCTCCACATCCATTCTATCGGTGGACATCTCATGCTTTCCATGTTACAAAAACTGAATCCGTACTTGATATCAATCTGTTTTATGCCGTTTGTGTTTTAAGTTGGTTTATAACCTTCTAAAGCACTTTGAACAGCTTCTGTAGGAGATTCAAAATAAAGGTGAGTCAAAAATCTGCTTGAATTTAACTCGCACACCCGCACAAGGTCACCTACTTGAATCTGGATTTCCTTCAAGCCGTCAATAGTACTCTGACTAGCATTATTCAGCGGCAGCATTTGTAAGAAATTCCTCTTCGTTTGTTCAGCATCCTGCATAACAAAACAAAGTCATAAAACAAAAAAATCAGACAAACAGCAGTTTGAAAAATGCTACTGATTTTCTTTTTGAGGCACATTTGTGATTTACAAAATGTATTTTGGCAAAGAAAAAAACACAGCTATGTTTTTGCGAATGAAGTTGTCAACATTCAAAGTTTCAAAAGAAAAATGTAAAAGTAGTTTTACTGCAGATCTAATTTTGTGTCAGAAAGCTAAGCAACCAGAACTTGGCATGGCTGCCCTGTCAAGCTCTAGATTCCTCCACTTGCCGAAACGGTTTCTACCGATAGAGCGATGCTGTTGCTTTTCCAAAAACAGAAGTGAAAGGAATGGATTAAACTGTGTTTGTTGGTTCTAACCTAAAACTAAAAGGTTCTCTTCCCCCGTTTCACCAACCATCTACGTAGTCAGCTGGAATCCAGAGACCAGCTGTTGTTTACCTCTTGTTACCTATTGTTTAAAGAATGACCATGAATTTTGAGGGGTAAACTGGTCACCATTACAATTGTAAAGTGCATATGTGCCATGCGAGAAACGAAGTGAGGTAGCGTTGAGCTAACTGTAAACTGATCCTTGTCTGGTAGCACCTTGAAGTACTTCAAGAGATTTGTGTGTAGCATTTACGGGGATCAATAATGCAGTTTTGATGCAGCCTGCGACTTACAGTCCGTATATATGGGTCTAAAAGAAATGTCCCGAAAGGACAACACATGTCAGAATCAACTTTGTAATCTACCTGTGGTCGCTCAGCCAGTCCAAGAATGACACTTGTAATCAAAAACAGACTGCCAAGGATCATTCCAACTACAAACTGAGACACACACACACACACACACAGAGAAGAGCAATCAGATTCTGGGAAAAGATTAAGGGGATTTATACTTGTTTATTACTACTACATCTATTAACGTTGTAATGTATGTCTTTTTTTTCTTCTTTACCCACCAGTATAAGTGCCCACTTCTTCTCTTTGCAAGCACCATACACACCAATGATGGCCAGGATCAGAGGTATGATGGTAATACCATACGTTGAAAAAATGCCCGGGAGCATCGTGTCGATCTGTGGAGAGAGAACAGCAGGCTCGGTGAGCAGGGAGAAAAAGAAACCATGTCAAATATTCTGAATGTCAAGGTGAGTTTAGGTTAACATCTACACAGAGCAGGGTTACCCCAGCACTATTGCTGTACACAATGAGTTCAGTATTTACAGTTTACATCCTTTCACTTTTGAACCGATAAAATTCATGTGTTGAAGCCGTGTTTTCAGAGCGACGACACAGTTCACTGCAATACGTGGCTGTGCATTTCTTCTCTGCCTGCAGGCAATACATTGACATTACAACTTTGATCTTTCATCAGACTCTGTTTATTTGACATTGATTGAAACCCTTCATACTTTCTTCTCCCGAATAGTCATAGAAATATTCCACAACACATGGAATCATATCAGTCAGAGAGCTTGGAGCTTAAAAAGGCACCCACAAAGTACGTCTATTCTAGAAAGATAGATGGCTTTAGAACTTCTTCTATGGGCTGGAATAGTATCCAAACCTGTGGTCAACGTGGACTCACATTTGGACTTATACCCTTTGCTTTATGGGTGTATTTTGATTGATGGTGTTGTTCTTTCACAGCTTTCAATAGGAACAAAAAAAGTGTGACTGAGTCTGGTGTTACGTGCACGTAAACAGCGCAAAAAACTAGCAATACAAATCAGTAAGAAAACAAGAAAGAGCTACTTTTAGGCATACAAAACAATAGCTGTTAGTTAAAGGACCATACCAGTGTTCTTGCAAATTTAAGCTCTTGCAATATGCAAACTTTACAATTTTTTGCTGACCATTTTTAAAATGCAGGCCGTACAGCTTTAGATATGGATGGATTTCAAAAGGGAGCCACTCGTTCCCATTCAGTTCTGTATAGCAGCAATTCTTGTCACATAAAATACAGTACAAATACAGTAACATTGTTTGCAAAATGGCTGATGCTGGTTTACTATGATGTAGAGAATACATTCTGGAAGGCTGTGAAAAACCACTGATATTACCCCTTTAGTTGTAGGAGAACTATGTTGAATGTGAGTTACCTCCTCATGTTTGTGGACGTGTCCGTGGAGAAACAGAGTGACTGCCAACAGCAGGGCACTCAGTATCTGCAACGGCAGCAACAACACACATCATTATTCTTTATACTTTCAGTGTAAAGTTAGTATACAAAGCCCCCCCCCCTCAAAGGCAAATTAACAGGTTGGAATGCATGAAACCCCATTACTGTGGTTATGATGGCCATCAAATATATTCATCTTCAGCTGGAGTGGACAGATGCACTTCAGGTCATGGTGCAGTCCAGACAGGTCTACAATTAAGCTTCAGACAACTCATCAAACAGTCAAAATCATAAAGAAGAGCATGTTGCTCACACACGTACACTTATAGCTTTTTAATAAATCCCATGTGCCCATTCAGATTGTTTGCGTCTCTTGCTATAGTTTAGTTTTTACTTTTGTTGATATGTAACCCAACAATATATTTAAGATTTGTGCTACAAATACAACAAAACAAATATAATGAATCAATAATACAAAAAATGTTGTTGCATGTTTGCTGTGAACACACATTATAATTAGGTGCAATTGTTTAACTGCACGTGTGCAAAGTCCCTGTTCCGCCATATGATCAAATGTTATCAAAAGGGGGTTTAGGTATTGCAAAAATGCTGAGGCATTCGTAACAATAACAATGTTGCTGATCATGTCCTGGAGATATTCCCCCCTAAATGTTTCATCCAGAGAGTTTGGATTTTTCAAAATAAACATGTTCATAAACAAGTCCCTCTCGTTTCCAATATAAAATAAGAAATCACATTTCTTTAACAATTGACATCATCGAATTGCAGATTCAAGCATCTGATCCAACAGCTGCTTTATGGATACTTCCAACACTTCGCGTCTCCGGTTTTATTTGACTACTGTTGCGCAGCAGGGAAAAAACACTTACCGCGATCAAAATTGTCACGGTAATGTAACTCCGTTTCAAGCAGACGTTCACTTTCCCCATGTTGATGCGCTTAAAATATGTACACGGTTTAAAAAAAATTCCCAATCGTAGAAATCAAAATGATATACAGAGGGGTAACGCCGATTTTCTAAAAGAAAGTGTCCTTCTTGTTGCGCAATACATCCTGTTTTTTTGCATGGGCGTAGAGGAGGAGGACGCACCCCATGATTTCCTGGTAAAAGACCCTCCCCATCTGGAAGAGCTGTGTGTGTGGGTGTGTGGAGTTGGAGACGCGGAGTGATTCCTTTAAATCATTTAACGACACACGTGTTGTTTTCTTTCCCTCAGCTTGGTGCAGTGAAAACTAAAAGATGAGTAATCACAGGTTTACCAAACCTGATAATGTTACCAGTGAAAGACCAGAGAAAGAGGCTGATCTGAACACAGATCATGAAGAAAACAGTGCTGAGAGAAAGTCGAAATCTGAAGGAGTGGCATCACATTTTTATTTTTCTATTTGTGTGTTTCTGTGACGGATCTTGCCTTCGGCTAAGTCCCCCCCATAAAGTACTTTTTGTCCGCTGATGTCTTGGATATAAACAAAGGAACTAGTGCAAGGCTGCATCACATGACCTCCCATCAGAACCCAGACACACACACACACACCACCCATCTATCTGCACTATTGCTGCAACAGTATTGGTCCCTGGAGTTTCTCAAGAAGTATTCCAATTGTTAAAGCAGATCCAGAGTGGAGCATTTCCTGATGGAGCATAGAAACATCTGGAGAGCATGATGACCACACACACTTAAACAGACATCCATCTCCGCACATGCTCCAAGCTTTCTTGGAGCTTCCAAATGTTCCGGACAACTTCATTAGCGCACGTCCACACGTGTGTGTGTGTTGGAACACACTTTTTTAGGGCATGAATGCAGAGAGACGTTCTATGTCTCAGAGGATGTTGGTGGGCGGAAGGACCCACAGGGACAAAAAGTTGTGAATTTATTGGAGATAAATACAATCATCGTGCAGTTTGGAGTCCCCGGTTTGCAGGAAATGATGTAACTTATCTGGATCTAACCTTGAACAATAGTCAGGAAAGGGACCCTCACTTTGGAGAAATACTGTCTTTCTTTTCGTTACAGTCACAACTCTGCCATATTTGTTTGTTCAAGTTGCAGATGACCTATTGCCTTGCGGTAGTCCTCACAGCTGCGCAAAAGGCGCAGTCTAATCCACTGATTCTCAGTGTGTGTTTGTCTTGGAGAAAGTTTCAGTACATTTCTCATATGTTCAAAACTTCGAAGAAAGCAGTATGTTTGGGGAGTCTGGGATCATCACAATCAAACTTACAACAGGCAAATGTGACAGTATAAGATGTTTATGTAAAAGACACTTCAGCTGCACGATTGATGTCTTTGTTCTGTTTCCTGGCATCGATTTCTGTACGAAGTGTGCTTTCAAGCAGCCAAGCTACGATGTGTGGCAAAAATAGAATGATCAGATATCTGGCAGTACAACATGAGTCATTTCCGGGAATTATTTCCAGAGAATGTTCCAGAGAAGTTATTTCCAGAGAATGAGTGAAACAAAAACAACTTCTTGTTAGAGTGATGTGGGACCAAAACGTACAGGTAAAAGTGTATAAAATAGCCAGTGTGCAATCTAGTGCCAGTACCCACCGGGTGATAGCTCTTGCATCAAGTTCCTCCTCTTTGTAAAACATTGTCATATTACAGTGGTGTTTATAAAAACAATAGTGGTTAAAGAATGGGATTTTTTTGTTGTTATGTTTTAAAACACCTGATTAATTTGGTTCTATTATACAATTGATTGCACATATATACATTTTTTGATTTTCCTCACAGGGAAATTGTTTTATTTATTTTATATAATTTATTTGCATGTAGCTATTTATTTATATATATATATATATATATATATATATATATATATATATATATATATATATATATATATATATATATATATATATATATATATATATATATATATATATATATATATATATATATATATATATATATATATATATATATATTTACAATTTTCGTTATTATTATTATTACTAACAATATGACGAACTAAATTTTATTATTTTATACTCAATTGGGTTCTTCTTATTGCTGACACTATTATTGCTGCATAAATACATTTCTATTAGCACACGCAGCGTTATTAAAAAAGCATTCAGTGCTTCACAAACGGACCATGACAGCTCTCGGTCCCTTTAAGACAGGTCACATGACAGTCACGTGACGCGGAAGTGTACTGAATCGTTTCAGCGTTGTTGTGTTTACATCAACAGCTCCTCGTCTACACACCGCGTGCAGGTCCGGTGAGTAAACAAACAGCTAAGTTACGGTTATTCCTTCACAATGAATGCGTGTTCCCGTTATAAATACAGGCATGCGTTTTAATTCCTTTGTTGTAGCACGTACAGCTCTCTGTCAGCAAAGTGGGGGTCGGATACGCATCTTACTGTAAATAGACGGGCTATTTCGCATGAATAACCGGGGCGATAAGCCGTAATAAAGCACCTATCGTCTTTCTAAACCTCCTGACATTATTTTTGAAGGTGTGCCCCAACTCTGACTGCTCGAAAAAAGGCAGGCTTTGAACCTTATTATATTCTCTGCCGTCTAATGTCTTTATCGCGTGAGCTCTATCTATATCTTCTGTGTCTGATTTTGAGTAAATGTTTACATTCTATTTTTGGATTCAAGCTTTAATTTTTTTTCTCTTAGATTCAAGTAAAACACTAACATAAGTGTATGAATTGTGCCAAATAAACACGCATGCCTTGTTTTTATCTCCAGTAACAGCTGACACATTTTGTTGAAATTGTATCTTTTTTTTGTCCTTTTCAGAAACGGGAGTAAGTGCAAACTGTGCAGTGTGTTTGGATGAAGTGACCATGAAGCAGGACAGTGATGCTGTGACCATCCCTGTGTGCTACATATCGAACCATGAAGGTTTTCACGGAAGCATCAAAAACTTTATCAAAGACTTTGTGGTGACCGAGATAGACGTCACCGGGCAACGTGTTAACACAGCAGCGGCCACGCAGACACCGGACTGTGCCTCCCCGGATAAATACGAGGAAACCAGCGCAGAATGTAAGTGGAAAAACCATTCCTCGGTCTCGCAGGACACTGACGTGGCAGCCGATTGCGGGCTAGATGTCACCGTGCCTAGTCCGGGCAGTTTTGATTTAAGTGTGATTTTAGGCCAGTCGGTCAGCGAAGAGCTGGAGCAGTTTGTGTTGACTCTCAAAGAAAAGCCGACCAAGCAGGAGCTTTCCCTCGGATCCTTCGCTGACAAACACCACAGAGCTAACGTCCACCGGGCCGTCAGACACCGCTTCCCCTTCCTCATGACTGTCACTATTCAGCCTGAGATCAGGGTGAGGGAAGACCCGGACTACAGAGAGCTGTCCCACCTGGTTACAGAGGACGAAGCAGAGGACTTCTTCAGGTTCATAGACGCCAAAGTGCGAGGCTCGTCCTACACGTTTGGGCCCGACGACGACAAGGAGCACAGGACTGCAGTCCACCACTTCCTCAGCCGGAGGTTTGGCAAACTGGTGGAGACTAAGAGCTTCACCGACCAGGGGACGACGGCCATCTCGGTCAGGCTGAGAGAGCAAGGGAGGCCAAAGAAAAGAACAACAGAGGAACGTAAAGAAGAAGAAGTGTACACTGGTATGGTGTAGAATTGCAATTTTTTAAAATATTGATTATGATAAAAACACCTAAAATGATCATGAAAAGACCCTGTGGTGTGTGTCCTCTCTTTCAGCTTTCACTCTGCGTAAGGAGAACCTGGAGACTCTGGAGGCCATCAGCTACATGGCAGCCGCTCTCGGGGTCCTGCCATCAGATTTCACCTACGCTGGGATCAAGGACAAGAGAGCCATCACCTACCAGTCCATGGTGGTCAAGAAGGTCTCCACTCAACGGTAGTTCTGCGTGTCTTTCATGGATTCTAGTTTGGGAATTGTCCATAAATTGGCGAGACAAAAAGCTGCAATGATCCTAAGATGTTCAGGGTTTATGCTGGTGTTAGAGTTCCCTCTGACGCCTCAAAATGAATGCCAAAAATCAACTTCTTTATTTATTTGATGGTACCGATTACCAGGTTGAAAGAGAAGACAGCCGAGTTCGAGAAGAGAGGGATGCGTCTGTCCCAGATCCGCTCCGTCAGCGAGCCTCTCCGGCTAGGGCGACTGCAGGGGAACCACTTTGACCTGGTGGTCCGCGACCTGAGACCGCACGGGGCCGGTGACGCGCACTCCTCTGGTGCAGACACACACACTCGCCTGGCAGCGCTGGTAAATGAAGCACTGGAGAATGTCAAGGTATGTTCAGATTCTCTCCCAATTCATTTCATGTTTGTGACATCGAACATTGTCGACCAGTGCGGCAACGTCAGCGCAATGTGTGCTGACAACAGTGTATGGTGTCACAGGCTTGCTGTTTTAGGAGCCATCGCAACGTTCACCTGATTTGTTGCTCTTCGCAGGGCAGAGGATTTGTCAACTACTACGGACCACAGAGGTTTGGGAGCGTGCACAGCGTTCAGTCGGACCGTGTAGGCCTGGCTTTACTCAAAGAGGACATGGTAGGTGTTGCACACAGTTATTATGCAATATTGCCTTAAAGACGTGTCAAATAATTCACATTCATGCCCTATCGGACTGCACAGTACGGTGTTGTTTGTGTCTGTTGTGACGTGTTGCCGTGTGTGTGTGTCAGGTGAGTGCTGTGCGTCTCTTCTTCACTCCAGAAGACGGCAATGATCCTCAAAACCACGCCAAGAGACACTTCATCCAAACAGGTGACAAGCTAGGACAACATTCCTCTATTTATCTCAAAGAATTTGCTGGAATCCATCATGGTTTGGACTAATTGTCATATTTTGTAGTGTTGAGAGCAACTAATGACACAAATTTCTGACAGGTACCATGACTTGAGTTTTGCTTTATTATGACATTGTATTTACCTTGATGTAAATCCTTTTTGGCACCTGGGAATTCAACAGGCTTCTTCTCTTCTGCTTCTCCATCACCAGATAACGCTAAGGAGTCTTTGGCGCTGATGCCGTTGTCGAAAGCCAGGGAGCGGCTGATGCTTCGGGCCCTGAATCGCTACGGTACAGGTCCGGATGGTTGTACCCAGGCCTGGCTCAGCCTGCCCCACAGCATGAGAGTCTTCTACCCACACGCCTACTGTAGCAGGTCAGTTTTAGTTCAAACACATATTGTAGATTTGTATTGCAGACTATTGGGAGATGAAGACATTTGCACTTTGACAGTGATTGTTAAAAAAAGGAGACAACCCAACCTGTGCCTCTCATGTAGTGTCGTTACAATTGAGTAAAAAGCTGGCGTCTGATTTTCAGAAACTCAGCATCTCCTGCTTTAATCTCTTTCGTTCATTCACTGATTCTGCCTTCTTTTTATAATCATGCTGATGTGTTTGTGGTTGTCAGAGTGTGGAACGAGGCAGTGGCCCACAGGCTGACTACTCTGGGCCACAGTGCCAGACGAGGAGACCTGGTGTGGATTCAGGAAGACACTGGAGAAACCAGCTCGGCTCAGGTAAGAGAGGGGGATTGTTTTTTTTTGGGATAGTATCGAAAGAGGACTTAATACCTAAGATGTAATGCAGATATCTTTTTGTTACACTGTTCTGAGTTGTGCTTAGTATGCTACTGCACACGCCCTCTGGCTGTCTGACGCAAACTAGGTGCTAATATAGTTTGGTCTCCACACTCTGACCCTCACTGTGCTCTCTTGCTCGCAGGACACCCTCTAAATGTTAGGACATCTTGTCACATTGTGCAAAAACCACATCGAGGCTGCTGATCTTTCCTTCTTTGATTTTCCAGATCCATGTGGTGACGGACCAAGAGGAACATGAAGGAATTTACACACTGGGACATGTATGTAGTTTAGGGGAAATGCTTCCACTTTAAAAGCTTGAGGTTTCTTCCTACTTTTCTCACCGCTGCTGTGTTTTGACTATCCTGTCAGGTGTTACTACCCATGCCGGGAAACACTGTGAAGTATCCAGAGAACGCCATGGGGACTTGGTTCCAGGAGAGACTGGCCAGAGACGGACTGGACGACTGTCGCTTCAGAATCGGCAGCCTCAAACTGAATCTGCCTGGCTGCTACCGCCCCCTGCTGGCCTCGCCGAGCAATCTCAGCTACCAGCTGCAGAGAGCAGGCTGTGGGGAGGGAGGAGGAGAGGTGACGGGAAACAGCAGCAGGAACAGTGACAGGCAGCTGAATGGCAGTACAGCAGAAGGGAAGGAGGACTCGCTCACTCTCACCTTAAACTTCGACCTGGACTCCTCCTGCTATGCTACCATCTGCCTCAGAGAGATCATGAAGTGTGACCCCTAGAGGTCTAGGGACATTGGTCCTGTTGTATTTCTACATGTGTGGCAGGAAAGAATGATTCTTCTTGTTTTTCAGTTTTGTAACCCATCATTGTGATACATTATTAGTAGCCTTTTCATTTGTTGTTGATGTATTGAGCATACGACTGTGTTTATAAATTGGAAAAATGCAAAATGTGCAATTGATAAAAGAAATGAACAAATCTAAATGTTAAACCGTGTAAACAGTGTTAATGTTTTGTGCCATGAATAAAACTTTTAGAAATAATAAAAAATTCTGCACTTTTATTTTGAAATGTCAAGCTTTCCATCTCCAAATAATCTTTACTTGTATCGCCTCCACATTTGGATTCATCTGCAATTCCTCACAGCTAAAATGTTTTACACATTTTATTCCACTGTTATTTGTGATAATTGGTCGTGTCTTCCAGGATAACACAATATATTTATGTGCAATAAGTAAACAATTACTATCCTACATCCTTCTGTTATTGAGCGAAGGATCCAATCACTTTTGCATTTAAAAAAAAAAAATTAAATTAAATGCAGTCCTTTTGGCGTCCTCGTAACTTTCTCAAAATGGTTAATCCACTATTTGTCTCCAGCTGTGACCATTTCCTTTATACATCGCATTGTGGGACGAAGCGAATGCAGTCAGTCTGATGCAACAATGAAGTCCTACCTTATGAAGGCCATAATGCAGTAGTTGTAGTGCACATAGTGCGTGTTTTCAGCATATTTAACTCGATGCGTACCAACAAGAGGAAGTAGTTATTACAGAATTGTGACACTTCACATTTGCGCTCATTTGTGGTTATTGTACTTCCCAATAACCACCACTAGATGGAGACAACATACAATCATAGTTGCTCGCATAACATAGGCGCTCCTCGTCTTTCTAAGTTATGGCCTCTCATTTGTAAACGTATGAATGTTTTCCAAAAAATGTCATGATGTTGAGTTCTTAAGATGAGAGAAAACAGCACCTGCACCACATGACTAAAAGGATAATGATGCAATAAGGAGTATATCACACTGCTAATCTGGGACTAAATCCATCCTGCCACATATGATCCACTCTCACGAACACACACACAAAAAAAGAAGAAGCTGTGCACCAGCAGGAGAGGCATTTCAGAACCAATATAAAATATAATGAAGCATAAAACTCTGGTGTAATTATGGTGCTGAGGGAGAACATCCGATCTGTATTGCAAATCGAGCCAGCTTGGCCTCCTGTGACTAATTTATGCAATTTTGATGAGAATGTTTAAAGACAGCAGCATATAAATCCTCATGATTAACCCACATTGGATACGCCTCCGGGCTATTTCTTCAATACTCGTTACTGTAAGCAACGTGCAAAGCGACTAAACGGATGTGTTATGTGGAGGTGGGTTCTGACATGCAAGCCCGTCTTCAACCCGTACCGCTGTTTGATAAAGTGCCTGCCTGGAAGCTGAACTGTCTGCCAAGGAGACACATTAGCAGTAATGAGTTTCTTCACCGTTTGGAGAGTTTTCTTCCAAAATGACACACAATCCACCCAGAAAGGAGAGTGGGTAATTGAAATAGTTGCAGTAACACTTCATGACGGAATATTAAGCGTTTCTTGCCATGGGAGTCACACGTCATCTTGATAGATCTTCTTCATGTTTCTTACACTCATAAAGCCATGTAGTGATTTCACAGTTTTCTAAAAGTTCTTGCACTTTGACATTAAAGGAGACTTTATAGGAGTTGTGTGCTGCATGGTTCCCCATGTCAGTCACATCAAGATATGTCATCTAACAAGTGAAACATTTGGCCAACTGCTTACATCATTTTCATGTGAGGAGGTTTCTTTCGATGATAGTCATCTAAAACAAGTGCAGCTACATTAGAAACTACATGAACCAAGAATCAACGACTGCTTTAGATCAAATAAAACATTAACACATAAAACACATGGACAGCGTCCTTCTCTTTGAATAGTAGAATAACTAATTGTTAAATGAATCTCCTCCCTACTAATGCAAATGTTCCATCACCAAATTACTGGCACACTTTTGTGATTCTGTGCTCTGCACATAGAGTCAAATAGAGTGTCCTGTGCTTGTTTGGCTAAGGCCCAGTGCAGTTACAAAGCAGAATTGGTCCAATGACAGGTAGTGAGAACAGGACTTTCTCTTGCTCTGCCATGATTCCTCTTACGCAGTAGGAAATGTACGAGTGACTTTTCCCCCCATCCTCGGGCTGAATCCCGTTCCAGCCGGCTGTAGATAAATGTTGACCCACTTCAGAGGCAAAGATGACAACTTCACTACTCATCTCGCTCAGTCGAAAGGCAGAGCAAAGGAATGAGAAGGAAGTCGAGGGTTATGAAAGACATTTACCATGGACGTACAGTGATGCATTTCTCCTCGCAAAGAGAGACGGAGGAGGAGGAGGAAGCCGGGGGTTATGAAAGACACAGAGCAGTATAGCTCTCTCTGGCCAAGTTATTCTTTTCTTTTTTTTGCAGCCCCTTAAAGGCCTTCAAACATATTTTCTGAATCGGCTTTATACCAGGAGACATGGGGACCTACATGAACACTCAGCTTTCTGCCAAGGTTTGAACAATTATTTGGTTATTTAATTTGAAAGATCGTTTTTCTCTGCGCTCTTCGCACTGGTTTGAAGTGGACGAGGCTCAGTGGTAAAAAGCTGATGTCACATACTTCTGTGCACCAATAAGAATTTGCAAAATTTGCTTCAAATCACACACACATACACACAAAGTCCCTCGTTCACGATTAGACATATAAGCATTCCAGCCACCTTTGACCTGCCTGAGCTGTCTGTTCTCCAGCTAGTTCTTGAGCAAGTGGTTTGCCTTGTTTTCACTCTAGCAGTCGCTGATACGTGACCGTGCGCGTGGGAATTTTGAAAATACATTTGCCTGTGTGTATGTTTTAGAGCTTGTCTGTGCCTGCGAAAGAGAAAGCAAGTGTGTTTTTTTTTTGCCTGGGCCACTGTCAACCTGCAGGAGTATTGTCCAGACGTGACAGCCTGTGTACACAAGGTGGCTGAGCACAGTCAAGAGTGGTTGGATGGAAGCATATAAGCAACGCTGCTGTTACAATGTCAAAATACAGTTTGACTGATCTCTGTAAAACAAAACAAATCTTGTGAGGATCGAAGCCAAAACAAGGGTGAAATTTTAGGATGGGAAAAGTCAAAACCAGCTGTTGCAGTGCACCAAATTGTAACTCATGCCTTACTTTCATGGACGAATGTATGAAATAAGAACACAAGTAAAGCTCATGCTCTTTTCATCATGGGGCAGTGTTATTGAACAGTATAACCACTAGACCTCTGTGCTGCCCAGCGGCTGCTCTGTCAACCATTTAGTGTACTCCAGTCAGTGTCCCACATGTGGAAAATACACTGACCCGATAGCTTCAGCTGAGCTATTGACAAGCGGAAATAAATAAATAAAATGACTGTGTCAAATGAGATTGATTTATGGGAAAAGTAATGCTGCGGTGCTTTGGGAGCATCACTGGGTCCTGTTTATGTAGAGCAGTTGGATCCATTGGAGAAAAAATACATTGAGTGAAAGTTGGATGAGACATCCCCATGATGTCATGTTGACACAAAGTCATATAAATTGCTCATTGCATGCTCAGTCAGCAGTCCCTGCAAAGGTCAGGATCAAGGAAACATAAAATGCGCTTTAGCACAATTAACATTTTCCGGATACCTCTAATTTTGAGTCTTTAATTTTGGACTTCCAAGTAATGCGGCACAATGGATGCTGCAACCTGGGTGAAAAATGTTAGAACGGGAAACAAAACGCTGGCAAATTCTGTGTCTGGACCCGAAGGAAGCACCGATCCAAAACACTTTTCTGTAATGAAATGAATAAAAAAAGCAATGAAACATCTGGCTGCTAAAATATAAAAAGAGGCTGCTGGATCGGACCACTCACTGTGTCCAGCTGGTGGAAAAACCTAATTTCCTACCCTGTTTGTGACCTAACGGACAACTCAACTTTTAACATACTCAAGCACAACACCAATCGCGGTAAACTACTTGCACATGAACCATAAATGGGTTACTCGCTACAACTGAGAATATTTCTCACACTGTAAAAGTTAAGGGGGGGGGGGGGGGGGACTGTTAAACCTCTGCCTGGGTACAGTGAGCACTCTGTGCCAGAGTGGAAGAATCTGTTGACTGCCTACAAAGCACAGGGAGGTGAAGGAAAGCTCATTATTTTTAATGGCATCCCTCCACTGTTTGTGTGTGTGTGTGTGTGTGTGTGTGTGTGAGACAGAGTTTTGATGGAAACTCATAGGATTATGTTATTTACACGAAATTGTTTAGATCTTCTGCACGGTGTAAATGTTTAGTTGAAGGAATGGTTGAACATTTTGGAAAATACACTTAATTTCTTTTGCAGAAAATCTGAAGCTGGAGCCAAGAAATTATTTTCTTAGCTTAGTTTAGCTAGCTTAACAGAGGGAAAGAGCTAGCCTGGCTATCATTTAAATAGTTCTAAATAACACATTGTATCTTGTTTGTTTAATCTGTACACAAACAGTAATGTAAAGACAACAAGTTGTGGTTTTATGGGCAGTTGTGTGCTAGTTATTTCTTGGCCAGGAGCAGTGGCCGCCTCAAGGTCACAACAACACTCCAGGAAGTTACATCTGGACCAAAAAAACCTTTTTGTGTTCAGACAAAAAGCAAAGCAAATTTCCACATTGTGTCAATTTCACCGCTGAACTTAATTTCTCTGAATTTGAACTGCCAATTTACTAATTTAACAGACGAAAGCTGTTAGCTAGCTAGCGTGCCTTTGTGTGCGCTTGTGTGGCAGCTCAGCCGTCTCGCGTCTTTCCATTGAGATTAAATTCTTGCGTTCTGTCCGACTCTGAACGCACCTACTGTCTACGACTCGACTTTTAACAGAGCGTATAGCAATTTCCCCATTTCCAATCTTGATGCTAAGCTAAGCTAACTGTGTCCGGCTTCATATAGTGTTTGGCATCGTCAAAAGTCGTATCAACAAGAAAGAAAATAAGGGTGTCTAAAAATGTCGAACTATTCGTTTAAGAAATACACACGTCTTGTATGTCATACATCATTTTTAGCGGCCTCCCACCCGCACGCACACACACACACACACACAGGCCATGAGAGGCACACGGCTGAAGTTTGCCATCCTGTATCCTGTCTTGGCCATCAGCCTTTCTCCTTCACATCAATCAGTGTCTCAGTGCTGTAGCTGGTTTGGAGGCCGACTGCAGTCCTGTAATTACATTGTTGACTAAATCCCAGCTGTGTGTGTGCATTTGCAAAACATGTCCGTGTGTGTGTGTGTGTGTGTTCATAAACAGATCGGAATGAAAATGGGAGGCAGGCCACTGTTGAGCAGCTGCACCGGTGTGTCAGTTGGGTTCAGTGCCCGAGGAGGAGAGAGAGAGAGAGAAAGCACCGTCATTGTGGTGATTGATGGACCAACTTCCTGTCCTGGTAAAGGTTATTTAGGAGCTCTGAGGGACCAACGTTATTTCCTCATGCTCTTAAATATCCCGCCCTCCCCCCCTTCATCTTTTTTCACTTTCTCAGTTCTTCACCCTCCTCTCTATACGAAGCCCCATGCCCCCGGCTCCCCTCGCTCTTGATTTACAAAAGGAATGACAGATATTGTTTACATAGGCTGCATACGGCTGATATCTCCATACAGCAAATTATCTACACAGTATCTCACATCCAGCCGTGTTTGGACCATTAGATAATATGTTGAGGAAAGTAAAAGCACTATTTATCAGAGATGTAAGCTAATGGACACATTATAGCCTACTATCACGAGATATGGCACAAACTCAATGCTGTTTTTCTCTCTTTGCGTCTATACAAACAGTCAGGTATCATGCCTATTGCATACATGGCTCATATATCTTGCCTGTGTTTGTCCACTCCCTTTCTTTTTACTCCAGTTTATATATCTCTGTTCTCCTGCTCTCACTTTGTTTCTCATTCTTTTTTTCTGCCTCATATCTACACTGCAGTAAAAGCTTCAGGAAATAGTTGATAGAGATTTTGGGAAATATTCTTCTTGCCAAGTCTTTGATTGATACCATGTGTCTGTATGCTATATATGGAGCTAGAGCCAGGAGATACTTAGCTATCTGCATGGTTTCAGCTGAGTACATTCTCCCACCATGGGGCAACTAAGCTTAACTATTCATTTAACAAACAATTTAAACTCGTACTCTGTCTCTTGCAAGTGGGAAAATTGTATCTCTCACTTCATCAGACATAGTATCATCATCATCATAAGCAAAAGTAGGTCGTTTAGTTTGTAACTTGATTTCACATTGCTCTTAAGAAACACAACATTGTAATGTGTCTTACCATAAGAACCACGAGTACCCAATAAACCACAATGCATGTAAACCTTTATGACTGTCAAAGCATTTCATGGGGTTTTAGATTGATGTCACACCTTCCAGGCCACTATTTTTTGAGTTAATTTCAGAAAAGGCAGAAAAAAAAAATCGAAACTATTTTGAGATCAGAAAACTATCGCAAGCACTGAGTCATATTTATTTGTGGTTTTAATCATGGTAACTGAGATGCAAGAGGGGCCATCGGTAGCTCTTCCACATTTCATTCAAAGTGCATCAATGTAACACATCGGAAGAGATTAGAAAAATGCTCCGCCAGATTCAAATCACAACGTATAAAACTGGCAGCCTCCACATGTCTGTGAAATTCACAAATAGCCTGTGTCCAATAGCTAACCGCGCGCTCACGCCAGAGAAACTGCGCATCACCCGGCCGGTCTTTAAACCCAAATGACACTAACTGCTGGTGAATAGGGCAGCGACGGAGGGAGAGAAGACAAAAAAACAAAGGGGTTGAGAAGCAAGAACACAAAGTACGGCATGCAACAGTTCAATGTCTAATTGAATTTAGTGCGAGGGGAAATTTGCCAAGAATGGAGCCATTGTTTCGTGGCAACTGGAAAACACACTGACATGCATCTGTGCGTGTGGTTCTTTTTAAAACCATTCTGCAGAGGAAATGGATTTGGTGCAACAAAAAAAAAAAAAAAAAACATGAAAACATAGTTGAGTCGAAACAACTGGGCACAAGAGATGGGATGCTATGCAGTTTGGTTTTGGGAGAAAACTGTTCAGGCCACACAGGGAGAAACAGACATGAACATTGCGCTTTTTGTAGATGTTCGAAATGATAAAGCATAACTACTCTGTAGGTGCATAATACACAATCATGCCATGACTGATCCAAAACACCTCAGCCATTTTCCCTCTGTTATCAGCTCCTTGTTATATGATTTGTGTAAATACACAGGCTCAATGGACCGGCATGCCCTCCTTCTTTTTATCCGCTGACATGGTTCTTCGCCTCCCTGTTTCACTGATTACCAATGGGAGTTCAACACATTCAGATAGGCACATGAGAACATCCGTCGTAGTCAATTTACTCCAAATGGATTAATCTCCAACGTCAACATTATCAACCTGTCAAAAGACTCGTTGGACGGCGGGAGTACAAAGCGTTTGAGTTGGAGTACTAACACTGAAATGGAGTTCTAATTGAGGTAAACGTCCACAAGCCTGAGAAATGCTCACAAGAGCAGGTCACAGAAAATCTTTGTCAAACTGCTCGGAAAATAATAAACAGAAATTGCAAGGATTACTCGTGGTCTTGATAAACCGCCCAGCTGGAGGGCTTTTTTCCCCCTGTTGTTGAGAGAGAGCCCCCCCGACAATGTTCAGTGTTGATACAAACTGAACAGACTTCAGTCCATTTCTTTGGAAGGTCCACAGAGTGAAATAAAGAGTTAGTATGACACGAAAAGACAGATAAAATGCCGACATTGACGCTTTTTAAAAAGTGTAATAAAACTGCATAATAAATGTGAAAAAAACACAAAAGGTATTTTTCAAGACTTAACTTTTTGCCGTCCATTTGTGATTTGGAGTGAATTGTCTCAACAACTACTGGATGCATTGCTGTAAAAGTTTGGTTCATGTTTCCCTCAGGATGAATTCTCATAACTTTGGTGACCCCTTAACTTTCAATACAGTGCCATCATCAAGTTGAACTAGTCCAATACTTATGGCATCAGCTGTACTTTGTGATGCTGATGAGCAAAAGTCAGCATGCAAGTGACAATGGTGAACATATTCACTGAACATCAGCATTTTAACACCGTCACTGTAAGCATGCTGTAACTCCAACCATGCATCCAATACTTGACACTGGCAACAGACCAGGGTGTGAAATGCATCAGCCTTTTTCAGAAGCACTGTTCAAGTCTACTTGCTTTGTGCAGTTGTGTGTATGGCAGTGAAAACAGCTGCTCATAGTGTGTCAGCCACAGGCAGGATTTCAGGAATGACTCAGGGCTGAAGCTCTTGACTCTGACAGACAGTTGTGTTGTTAAGTCTGCGTGATTTATCAAGATAAGGGCCATGGACATATATATAGGTGATTTTCTACAGGAGGAACTTCATCAGAATCTGTCAGAGCAAATGAAGGAAACATTCTTGTGTAGGAACCTTCAAGGCAGATTCTGACATGACCACACCTGAACATCTGCTGGAGTTTCTACTGGACGATACAAGGTTTCTTCAACCTAAGAAGAAGGCTTTTGCATCAACCTAATTCACTTGTTTTCTTGTAGCTCCACTAGGAGCAAAGACAGATGAGGAGAGAAAAGGAAATTACCATGCATGTGTATTTTTAGACTTGATGGTAAAAGAAACATTATCTCAACGATATGGCTGATAAGGTTTAGAGAAGGTAAACAGTGTGCTTGTGGGAAATGACCTAACTCGTCTGTTAAATTCTGTTTAATTCCTGTACTCTCCCGTGAACAGCACATAACTATTGGGATTAGCAGTGCTGAAGGTGTCATAGGGACCTAAGGATAAAAAAAATAGGTGGATACAGATTGGTCTCATGAAACTCCTGACTGTCCCTGAACACGCAGTTTCTCGATCATTGAATTGTACTCACAACAGATTGTCTTTGTCTTTTCTATTCCTCTACCAAGTGAATGACTTAATGGACTTTGAATGAGTTTGTAAGAAAGCCAGGTCTCTGTGGTTTGGAGAGCCTGTCAAAGTCACACATTTGCCACATTCAACGATATAACGTGAATAGTGTTCCTCCTTTAAGACATATAAGACTACATTTTTGACTTCATGGGTCAATCATTGACCCAACTTCAACAGATGGATACCTCATAATGTAGGTATGGAGTATGAAGTGATTAAGGTGACCGTGGGAAAGTTGTGTTTCTCATTTTGAACAGGACGGCTGACATTCCTCTCATGACAAACTCGACATAAAACTGTGCATAAAGCAAACACTTACATATTGGAAAGAACTGTGGTGTGAATTACTGATTTGGACGAAAGGAAATCCCTAAATTAAAGAAATCACCTACCTATGTGTCTTAATGGAGTGCTGGGCCATTACAAACATGCTAAAAACAGCTTCAGTATACTTTGGCGCTGTTTCAATTGAAAGTGTGCGACACCGATTCTAATTACCCCAGTGGTGTTCATTCAGGTTGAGGTCTGGTACAGCCAAGAGACGTGTTTCCATCGCAGCTGAGTAGGCAGGTTCCAGCACCTGAGCAGCTGTTTCCCATTTTTAAAGAATTTAAATTGACACATAGGCCAAGTTCCTACATCTGCACTGTAAAATATCCCTCCTTTAGCTTCCCATCAGCATTTGATCGGATCAGGACGCGGCCCTGTCTTCCCCTGTCCTCACAGGTCCTGCTGCAGGTAAGATATCGGATGACACATTCCCACACTGCCAGTCAGGCATGGGAGAGTATGGGGGGGGGGGGGGGTGATCTCACCTCACACGTGCCCCGCTGCCTCTGTCAGAACTGGCCCACGTAGAAAGGGATGCAGGCACCTACGCAGATGATCCACCCTGAGATGTCCTTGTGCACGTATACAAACTGTATGAGAACACAGCATTGAAATACCCAAGAAACATGTACACTGAGATAAGAGCGGAGACGACACCAGGCTGCCGTCCAGATTAAGACGACAATCAGATCCTCGTGGAAAGAAAGGTCAAAAAGCTTTTTCGACAGAGTTAAAGATAATATCAAGCAAATTACTTTGAAATCGGATGTGAATACAGAGAAAATAGACGGCAATAAACAAAAGGAACAGTTCGACGAGATGATTTATACCACTCTCTCTACAGATATGAAGCTATCGCCAGCATTCGATTAGCTTAGCATAGCATAAAAACTGGATTCTTCTTGGCAAGAAAGCGAATAACATTCCTATGAAGGAAATACCGCTCCGTCATTTAGACAGTGTAAGTCCTTTACATTTCTTTAACCCAGATGCTGACGTTTCTTGCGATGGACAACATGTCTCTGCTCACACTGCTGTGAGGTCCTTGACTTTTATGACGTGTCTGTGATGCTCATGCTCCCTGTGCTTTTACAACACCCCCTACGGGACTCGTATTCCACAGATCGACAGAGGAAAGGTCGAGAAACTGGCGTCAAAGTTCAGCAAAGTCACGTGAATGGAGTGACCATTTTACAGTCGGAAGGAACTCCTTCACACATGCCTTTGAGGGAAGGTTTTAGGTTTTTATCTTCTAGTGACTGTGTGTGTGTGTCTCTTTATTAGCGAGGGGGAAAAAAAGATGGAATTACACTAAATCTGGAACTAATCCATTTCCTACATGCATCAGCCTCTTCACATCTAGGTATCACCGGTTTACAACATCACATCCACATGTTCAGCGCCGGCTGGCGATTAAACAAACACGTGTTTGTGATGTTTATCGTTTCTGGCTTGAGGTTTTACCATCGAGCATATAGTTTCATCATGAGAAGTTCTGTTGAACCAACCCTCAGAGCACAATGCTGATTAAGGACAGATCTGCATGAAACCATAGAAGAGATGTAAGGAGACATAAAGACATCTGAATGGTTGTTTAAACAGCACAAAGGCTTTGTCTTTTTGTCTGGATATATGTAAAGGAGCTGGTTAGGCTGCATGTTACTGATATGTCACTGATTGTACTGTATAGTCCTGAGGCGTGGAATCCGCCATTCTCTGCCAACTTATAAGAAAACATTCCCCATATTATCAGGACATTAGGGATGATGGAAAACAATAATTTCCACATTGTTGGCCTTATTTAACCCAAAGGGACTATCCTGATTGCACGCCTCCACCCATGGATCCGATTTCAGAGCAGTTCAGATGGTGGTCTTCTCAGCCTCGTGTCCATTGAGGACAACTGCTGTTTAGAAATCTAATTTCATTGAAAATCAAATAAATTCTCTCATTCACTCGATATTCTGTCTGGATTTAAGAAAAACAAATGGAAGGCCATTTTGTCAAAGTGGTGGTCCGTGTCACTGGGTGGCTGGTTATTAGTGCCACAGGCCATCACCTTCAGCCTGGATTAAATCTCCATAAGGAGCCTGAGCAATGCCCCAGACTAAACTCCAAACGACAGGATTCAGTGAAATGTGTCTAAATTAGCGTGTGATAGTGCCTTAATGCCGCTGACTTATTTTTCCCCCCTCCTATTTTTCCCCCCTCCTTGGCCATGTGAAAGCTGCAGCCAGCCAATACCAACTGGATCAGGTTAATCGTCACTAATGGATGTTATCGTTGAGTAATAGGAGAGTTCACTGCCAAGCTCTGTCATGTTAGACAATTGGGATGGGCAACAAGCTTATTGCTGGTTCATGCTTTTACACTGTAAAAAACAATGCTTTTAGTGTTTAGTTATGATTTCAACTGATTCCAAAGCAATTTCATCTAAACCTGCTTTAACCTGCTTCTTGGCCACTTGAAGGCACAACACTGACACGTTATCTCCTTTTCAGTTTATATGGCGGACGTGTTAGCTTGCTTGGAATTCCTTGGAATTACTTGCTTACACACCCGACAGACTTGTAGTTATTTGCTCCGTGGTTAACATAAATATTTATTATTGCAGCTTTAACTTTCAGGGGCTTTAGATAAAAAAAAAAAAAAAAAAGTGTCACTATGTTACCTCTTCTCAAGAAAAATGGAAAAAGTTTCACTGGTGAAATTTTGTTCCCTAAACTAAAACATTTTACAAAAAGAGGACCAAAAGGCTTTGCATACATTCAACAACTTCTAAGAGCTGACACTTGTTTTTACAGTGTATCCTGACTGCAGGCTTTCTAGCCGAGGCCAAAACAAAGCTTTATCTTGCGATCAGACTCCTCAAAGCTTCTGAGCTTTAGACTAAATGCTGGTCCATAACAACATGAGATATCCTCCATCTGGCAGGAGTGACACCTACACTTGAAAGTACTTTGTGGCACTAAAGTAACAGCTAATATGGTTAGTTTCCTGTGTATTTGGAGAGACTTGACATGTGGGATGAGGATGGAAGCCTCCATCGGTATTTTTTGAATTTCAAGTTAATGTCCGATCAAATTGAAAGCACATGTGCGCATTAACATTCCTGTTCAGGAAATTGTCAAACGATTTTAACATCAGCCTATAAAAAAGTCCTGCTGGTTGGTCTACTTAAGAACCTCAGTGTTTCATTTTGTGCTTCAGCGTGAATCTTTTTGAAAGCCCAGCTGCCATTTCGTTTTTTTTCTTCAAATTACGGATTTTGTTTGTCATTGTGGAGAAAAATGAACAGTCAATGCATTCCATGTGAGCCATCCTGCACACCTGGTAGGTATTTAATGAATAAAGACTTTGGATGCAAATCTTTAAATGACATTTTAATGGCAACACGTGCTGACATCAGAGAAGTTCAAGCTCAGCATAATGTATGCTCTCCAAAAGTCAACACTTGTATTATCAGATCGTAAATGTGAAACAAAAAAGTGCAGCTGTTTGAGTATAAAGACTCCCAAACTAAGAGACACAACTTTTTTTAGGGGAAAAAAACTCCGCTGATCATTATTTCAGAGTTTGTGGCTGTAGCTCTGTCAAACAAAACCTACGCTTACAGTTACTCAACGAGCTTAAATTCCCCTTTAACAAATCTCGTCGACAACAGACTGAAGCTCGCTGAGCCGAGCCGAACAGCCGCCTCTCTCTGCAACCACCCTGTCACAGTTCCACCAGGGAAAGGAAGAGCGTGTCGCAACAGATCAGCCGTTTGTTAAAGGCAGAGTCGCACGCTAATGGCAAAAATGTGTTTTCTCTCCCTGCAGACACTTCAGCAGCTGATAGCCATGTGTGCTCACGGCTAGCTTGGCTCACATATACCCTGCAATTTTTCCAAGGGTGGCTGGGGAAGTTGTTTTTTACGCAGGGGTCAAGCACAAACACTGGGGCATCATTTGAATGCTGTGAGCAGGTTCAGGAGGAGTTCAAGGGAAACAGGGCATCGTTTTCACAATTAGCCTCGCTGTAAGTACTGAGGCCCTTTGCCATGAATGAGGCTTTTGGTTTTGAACACAGTGTTTATTTGCTCTATTATGGCTGAATCAGAGCCGGTCTGAACAGTTCCCGTTGTCTGGTTTCTTTGTGCTGGACTAAATTATGCTTCAGGTGGTAGGTGTGCTTGCATGTCTGTATGCGTTTAGAGTAGATTTGGGTTTTTGCAGAGAGAGGGTGGCATTTTGAATTAAATAAACATAGGATCGGCTTCCATCATCTATTTTTTATTTTCGGTCCGTCAGACGGTCAATCCACTACTTTGGTCCAGACTGAAATAGCTTAACAACTGTTAAATGGATTGCCGTGGAATTTTGCGTGGACAGCCATGATCGCCAGAGGATGAACCTGGATGAATTTGGTAATACCTCCTGCTAATGCTCCAGCACCACCAGCTGGTCACAGTTTTCACTTACCCAGTGGAATGTGTTGACGTTTTACTGGAGGATTTGGCACAGAATTTGATATTCATGGTTCCCAGATGATGAATCCTGCAGACTTTGATGACGACAACAGAAAAACAAGCGACCCAATTGTCTCGTAACTTGGCTGAAGGGCATAGCATGGGCCAAGGAAGCACCCATTAAATTTTGGAGCAGATCCAAAAAAACAGGGCGGATACACACATTATTGTTCACTTTTGTTATCATTGCCAGATAGGACATTTGGCCTTGGCGGACATATGGGCTCTGCATGTGCGATTCTAGTTAACAAATGTTTGCATGCCAACATAAAACTAAAACAGCAAAAATTGGAAAGGTCAAAGCTTTTAAACATCAGCATGTGCACATTGTCATGGTTAGTATGGTACCATGCTGTGCATAAGTACAGCCTCGCAGACTCACTAGCGTGACTGCAGACTCTACGTCGTTTACCCCAAAGTTTCAGCTGCTACTTTAACTTTATGTGCCACCCAAAGGTACTTTCTTGTGTTCTTTACTTCTTTATTGGTGGGAGGGTGAAAAGGGCAATGAGGACAAGAAAAGGAGGAGTAAAGGTGCCTCACTGTCTGTCAGATGTTTTATTCATTTCGTACCTTAAAGCCAGATGGAAGAGGTTTGTTACGCAGCCTGTCATATACATTCTTGAGACATAGGTTCGGGTTAAGCACAAGGAGAAGAAAATCAAGGGTTATTAAAGACACTAACCATGCAGAGAGTGTGATATTTTACTTGTCAGACAGCAGAGGAGACTGAGAGAAAGTTTTAAAAAAGACAAGTTTGATGCATCTCCTTTGGACATGCGAACTGTCACATAAATCTTTGCTCCACATAAAGATTTAGGGTGAAATGTGGGATCTGGACAATGCTTTCCGCACTTCCTCCTCGTCTTCAGTAAAGGAGTGTGTCCAAAGGAGGAAAAGAAATCATAAGGGAGGTTGGAAAAGTGCCAAAGGGAGGGCAAGAGGTTTCAGGGTGCTCAGACAGGAAGGGGAGGTTACGGCAACTAGGGGAGCAAAGGGCAGGGAAGGTAGACAAGGGTGAGAAAGGGGAGACAGAGAAGAGAGGAATATGAAGTGGATGGGAGGCGGAGAGGAGAAAGAGGAGGAGGGGGGTTCTGAAAAGTGTCTGGGACAGATTATCCTTGGAAGGCAATCAATCAACCCTGGGATTTGGACGACTGCAGGGGGGCAAATGCACGCACACACATAGGTGCACACATTGAGAGATCACCCCTCTTAACCTCGTCTGTCTCTCTTTTTAATCTCTCCATCTCTCCTTCCACCTTCCCTCTCCCAGAACGATTTCTCCCTCTCTTTATACACTTGAAGTTTAAAGTCAATTGTAGATAATAGTGTTGTTTCTCAAGGTGTGCGTTTGAACCTGGGGTCCCCCCCCCCCTCAGACATATGGCTGCAATTTCTGAAATACAGGGGAACGAGCAACCCAGAGAGGGGAAAAGAGACAGACAATGTGTTGGGGGGGGGGGGGGGGGGTTCTGTTTCGGGGGAACATGAGGGTGCATTTAGAGAATCGAAGGATCCACGTGAGCACTGGAAAATGAAGACGGCCTGATTTGCAGATGGTTCGAAACACAGTCCTGTATTGTGTCAACTGCTCGGGCCTGAATAAACTGTGGCATCCTGCAGCGGAGACCTCCAGGGTTCTCCACACGTTTGTAACTCGCCACAAAAAGAGCAATACTTTTATTTACAGTGGAATGATTCGACATTTGTGTGCCCCATTGCCCACTTTAAAACAATCCCAGCCTTCATCTCACAATGGTCTTCCATGCCTACTTGACAGCTTCTTGCCTGCATAATGAGCAACATATCAGAGGAACATCAGTGATTCCATTAAGTCCATCTACTTAGTATGGATGCCATGATGACATGCTGTGTAGCAAGAATAAATCAAATGCTGGGACAAATCATCTCAAGACAATTGAAGTTGATTGGAAATGTTATTTGTTTTTGATGACTGGGCAATACCGCCACACTATGAGATTATGCAAATTAAAAAATTAACTGGGAGAGGCTCTTCAAAAGCAATGCATTACATGCAACAATGTGGGGGGAACGAGTGCAGCGCTTCAGTCACCAAGCTATCTTCAGCACAACTTACAGACCATGAGGCTCTGGAGACTAAAGTAGGCTGTCACACAGATAGCAACAGCCAATCAGGAGGAAGGTGGTTAAGAGGCAGAAGCTGTTTTCAATGATGTCATTAGGTGGCTGGGTGAGGACAAAAGACCGATAAAGGAATCTGAATAAAAATAAAAATGATAGGACTTTTTGCCATGTCACATTAGCAAAAACAGGGGTGATGAAGTTAATGATGGCAGAATTATTTTTATCTGCTTCCTTTTCAGGGTCTTGGTATTTTGCATGCTGGCTCATGTGATTTTTTGACGAGACTGGTTTAAGCTTTTAAAATGAGAGTATTTCCTGTTTTCTGACTCTTCTATGATAGTACAATCTATATATTTTGGGCTTTGGTAAATTAAGTAATTTAAAGACATCACTTTAAAAAATATATTTTATCGACCAAAAGAGTCACTGATTCCCTCACACCACACACAAGGATGACCCTTCAATACTGGTCCACAGCTTAAGAGTAAAATGTGTATGCTTATACCGAGGGTTGTCTTGCAATATATTATTATTATCCTGTCAATGGATCAAACTGGATCAAAAGTCGAACACCACAAAATCACTTTTGTCCAGAGGTTATTTTTTTTTAACCATTTTTGACTTAAATCTTTACATCTTTATTTGAATGATGATATTCAGGTGAAAGAGTTTCATGCATTGCATTTCAGACTTTCACTATTTAAATATCCCCCTCTGTGAAGAAAGGACTCCTTGTTGAAAGAGCAGCCTGGAGTGGCTCCACACTGCGATAAATTGGTGCCGTGGATTTATGAGTGACAACCCAAATCCCAGGATTAAATATCTCTCTTTTTGCTGAGTCAGAGTGATTGATTCCCAAAGAGGTTGACAGCATTTGGCAGAATGTGGAGCATGACAACCTCCGTCTGTGCGCTCACCTTCAAATCGTGTTTTTTTTTTTTTTTTTAAAGACATGGGACAGGGAAGATGGCAAATTTAGTGAAAGAAGGTAAAGAAACTTCCACGAGGCATAAAAGGAGGCCGTGAAAAAGACAGCATACTTTTTTTTAGAGATGGCCCGTCCTTGACTTCTTGCTTGCTTTCAGCGGTGAGATCATTGTGAACATCCATCTTTTTGGTTTTTTTCTCATTTCTTGTCCCTTCCTGCTCTCTCCAAGACTCACACACACACACGCACACACACACACACACCTAGATACACACACACACACACACACACACGTGGATATACACACACAGATGCAATCACCCTGTCTGTTCAGCTGCCAAGGCTAAGTGCCCTGAATCTGCAAGATCTCTATCAAATTTGCAGACCTACAGACAGCAATTTCTCAGTGTGATTGCATGTGCGTGTCTCCTCGTTGTGTATCTTTGTGTGTGTGTGTGTGTGTGTGTGTGTGTTTTTTAATCCTCAGTCTGTGTACACTAAACTCGGACTTCTGCCACAGCATTTGTTAGCATTTCTTTGTGCTCAGCTTTAAGACAAACATCTGTTGGCAGATCACATCACATGTTATGCCTCTCTCTTTAACACACACACATGCGGCCTGCTGTCCCTGATTGATAAGATGTCTGCTGAGAGGTCTATCTGATCATTTCAACATGGTTGTGTTGACTGTGGTTTTGCTCCGCTGAACTCTCTCTTCTTTTCTTTCTCTTCTGTTCCTTTTCTTTTCTTCTGCATCACTTTCACTTAACTTTTCCACCATTTTTGGTGTGTATCACTGTAGATTGGTTCTTATTCCACTGTCATCTATTCTATTACTTGCCTGGTTGTTCCAGGGAAACAGGAATATTTATTCAATGTGCTTTCAGCTCTCTGGCTTGCCGCAAAGTTGGTCATCTGAGAAATGAAGCTCTCTCAATGGTCTCACTTTGGATAAGAGCATCAGGGAGATGCCTAAGATGTAAATGTTTAGACAGAGAACACAAAGTTGAAATGGGCTGCTAGGGCCTCATGAAAAACCTGGCAGGAGTTCACTACATCCCTTTTTCCCCCCTAAGGTTTAATCAGACAGAACACAAAGGCAATTTTCGTGGTGGCACGATTGCATACAAAGTCGACGCAAAGAGACAAGTGGATGTACCACCGATCAACAGTTGTGGTGGAGTCGCAGAAAGAAATGTAGCAATGTGTCCTTAAAGGCATAAAACATTGATGTGAACATTGCACGATTTAAAATATTGAAAGCATGGGTTTTGCAAATGTTTTATGATGTACAAAATGAATTTGACAAGTTAGTTAGACCCAAAGACTGTACTAACAGAAGTGGACGGAGTGACTGCGACATCACACATTGGCTTTTGGACTGCCGTTTGAAGAATTTTGGCCGTTGCCATCTTGGTTTCTGCAACCAGAAGTGATAGGAGAGGAAAAACACGGACAACGCCCTAAAGCATACCGGTTTTATCGTTTATTTCACTCTAAATGGGGACACAGTTCAGGAAATGAATCATGCTGTATTGAAGAAGACTTGAAACCAGTGATTGAGACCATAAACTCATGTTTACAATGTTTCCTGAGGTAATAAATCAAGTGAGATTTAGGGTAATTTTCTCATAGACTTCTATACAATCAGACTTCTTTTAAGGAGTTTCCCCCTGCTGGCTATTAGTGAGAATGCAAGTTTAAGGAAATTCCGCATTCTCTTCGCTTCAGACCGGTGGTGATGGTCTGGTTCCACCTCCAGGATACAGAATTTGTAAGACCCCCTCTTTGTTGCCTCAAATGGAAGTATCAAAAAATACTGCCACCAAATGATGGACTAAAAATAACACCATCACAATAATGGAAAAGATGCAATAATCACATAAAACCCACATATAGTAAACTTGAAAAAGTTAATATAGCATTCCATGCTTGACATGAATAGTTAAGTTTGTCACCTTTTGCACCCTCTCCATCCGTCTTTTTGTCTCCTCATCTGTTGTCATTTTAAGTGTGAACCTCTGCATGACACTCCCTATTTGTCTGACCTCTCCCTGTCAGTCAGCTTGTCAGTACAGCTGTTAACCGCTGCCTCTCATCTTCTTTCTTCAACCTGTTTCTGTCTGTGAGCGTGCCTATAGAAATCTTCCACACATCAGACGGAGGGAGACTGGTTTTGGCTCGTCTGTCTGTCAGAGACTTCCCTGGGCAGCTGCTTTGGGGTGTTGTTGAAAGTGGGACTCTTGGCAATGCTGTGAATCACATGTTGCTGCCTTGATAGATGTTTGAGGAATGCCCCAAGGCTATTTCAGTCTCCCCTTCTCCAGGCCTTTCACCATCTCCCCCACTCCTTTTCTTTTCTTTGTGGCTCCCATAGTGATATAATGACAAGCCCTCTAATGTGACTCTCTTCCTCTTTCATCAATCTAAACTCATTCCACTATGAAAGAGAGAAAGGCGGGATCTCCCCGAAAAAGGCCTATATATTTGTGAGTGTATATGATCTTGTATCCGGGTGAACCAGAAAATAATTTCTTTCCCCTGTCATAAATCAGCTTTAAGGCGAGACACTGGATATTATTTCAGACTAAGGCAGAAACAATAACTTTCTATCGCAGCATGACTGTGTTTTAATAGCGCTTGATAGATGGCGACGCAATTGTTGACGTCGTTAGTGGTTATGATAAATGAAAATGTTTAACTTTCTCAGCAACATAGAAACGCTCTGAGCAATGAATCAGGAAATATTAGCGCCTTGTACTTGGTGTGTATGTGTAGAGTATTTGTTCTTTTATTTCATAAGAAACAAAGACAGGTATACACGTGTGCTGTGCCCGTGTTGAGGCAGAATGAGCCAAACAATTTCGAGGGCACTTGGTGAAAAAGATAAAAAAAACACAATCTGTTAGTTGTCTCTAATCTGGTATAATTGAGGGAATTTTTTTCAGCCACATCATAAATACAAGCAACATTTAAAGAATAACATGCTTTAATTGAATTCAATTTATAAAATGAGGAATGTCTCCATTGGAGTGCAAAAATTCATAAGAAAAAGATTGAGTCTAAAGCCATGCATGCAGCTCTGTGAGACTGTACTAGGTAATGCCTAATATACACTACATGACTTCATCCCTGATTTCCACTCGCTGAGTTTTTGGAGCATGACTACCTGCTTGGTATTATGACAGTCACCGTGTCAATCCATCCAATAGCTGTTGAGATATTTCTCTCAAAACAACATGTGTGACTCTCATGGTGGCACTAGATGAAAAGTCAAAGGATCGCCAAAGTCGCAAGGATTCCCTCTTTGTGCACTGTTGTGAAAATAAAGCTATCTTTCACACTTAGAGCAGGTTTAAGAATGAAACAGAAGCTCTCAGAGGCGTATAGTAATATCAAAGCAATAGATTTATTTATCAACAGAGTTATTCAGCCAACACAATTAAACATGCATGGGCTCTAATGATTTCCCTCTCAGAGGTCCACCATAAGACACGCTTCAACATAGCAGCGTAATCATTTATATAGGGTCCCTCCTCTAGAGGCCCATTGGTTCAAGTCAAAGTTGCAGGCTGAGCATGTTTTTACATGTATTCAACCTGGTTGGGACCTGAGCATATCCGCCCACACTGGCCCGTCCCAGAAGGTGTAGTCATTTGTCAGTGCGTATGAGATGTTGTCGGCTGTGGGGGCAAGGAGAATGGGCACTGCTAGGGCGCTGTCTCTTTCCTGTCTCACTCCTCTATTATTCTACCTTATCTAAAAATGGCAGCCTATCCCTTTGTGACGCAGTTAAAGTTATCAATCTCCCACTGGCTTCTCCCTTGCCCTAGCGTGTACTGTGTGTATTGCGTGAGTGATTATTAAATCTGCATAAACTAATGATTATTAAATCTGCATAAACTAATGATTATTAAATCTGCATAACCTAATGATTATTAAATCTGCATAACCTAGTGGCTATTTAAACTGCAAATAAGCTAATTTTCTCAACAAATCCCTCTCTTGACGTCTGAAAGACGTCACTTTCTTTACCTTCCTACCCTGTTACACGCCTGTGTCTGGCTCTGCCTCATCTGACCCTAACAGGCTGTTCTGCTCTTCCCATGCGGGGTAGGCCCTATAGGGAGGGGGTGGTGATGGTTCCTTGGAGAGGGCAGTGGTGATAGGACGGCCAACCAAAGAACGAATACAGGGTATTATACAACATCCACATGAGACCAGTATTGCAATGAACACACCCGCTGACACTGCTATTGACAAGATCAGGTCTTTCCATTTTCCAAACATGGTTTCCATCCACTTTCCAAATGGATTGTTCACACCTGATGCTTCCTGCATTTCTTTTGACAGTGCCTTCAGACTATTCAGTGCTTTTGTGACTGAACCGTCCGGCGCAGTGTTGTTGGGGATGTTAGTGCAACACAGATCTCCAACCATTGAGCAAAAGCTCCAAAGCCATTTTGTTTTGCATAGAAATCAAAGAAGTTGGGGCCAGCTGCTCAGCCAGACCCTCTATTGCATCCCTAGTATGATTAGCCAAACGAAGAACATTGTAATGCACATAATTGATACGATCAACATTTTTATTCACAGTTATCCATGGAATAATACTTGCGATACTCTCAAAACCTGCTGCAATTTGATATACCAATTTGTATTGATTAGGCACTCCTCTGGTTCACTCTGATTGTATCTATGTAGGTTGGACCTTTGTCCAGACTGAACTATCCTACTGCAGTTGCGTTATCAATTGGTGGAAATATGGATGCCAGAGTTGTGCAATTTGGTGGAGTAGCTATTTTAGTCATATTTGTCATGCACGCGTATCCTGTTGGGTCAGATTCAGGATATAGTGGTGCTGGTTCAGTGAACATAGCTGCTCTTGCTGCAGCACAAGCTACACAGCCACCCATTTTGTTTATAGCATTATCAACTATCCAATTTAACCAAACATTGTTGCTTCCATGTCCTGTAGCTAATTGGATCACCTGTTGGGGAGTCCATTTAGAAAAGTCTTCTGACAAGACAATTGGTGGGTCCGGTGGTGGTGGTGGTCTGTACAGAATTATGTTTATCTGAATTCCTACTCTCGGGTCTTTGCCGGGGACGTCCACTAATAGGGCGAACCATATTATGTTTTTCCCTGTGCTGCTTTTGGTGACGTTGTTTAGAGACAGAGATAAGGGATTGGTTGTTGGCGAAAAGTCTCGTTGGAATTCTATTTTGTCCCATAAGGTCTTTCTCGTCTGTGGCTTCCACCGCCCTGTGTATTTTGTTACCGCGCCCCAGGAATAACAAAACGCCTTGGACGCGACGTTCACGTAATTCTCACATCTCTTGACTACGGAATGGTCAGCACACAAATACACAGCATAACCTCTCCATGCTTTTGGTCTTCCTCCACAGTTAATCACATCACACAAATCAAAAGTAAAAACGGTCTTGCTCCCCTTGGTGTAGTTTAAGGTCAGATATGCACGACACGCTTTTGGTGGTCGCTTGTATGCCGGTTCTGAGGCATCTCTTTTTTGCCTACTCTTCCCTCTCTCGAGGTTGTTTTGAGTTTTGTTCACATCCTTGCCGCTTGTTGTCAGATTGCAGCTTGGATGACTCTCAAACCCTGTCAGATTTTGCACTGCTTCTGGCAGACAGCCATAGTTTCCGCTGGTTGGTTTGTTTACTTTTTCGTACCTCACCTCCAATCCCCAAGTCAAAAGTATCACAAATGCCACACCCACACCCATTAGGATCCATCTGGTTCTTTTACCTATACCCATATCTTTCCAGGTAACTGAGGGATGAATCCCCAGTGACTGGATGTCCGTTCTTCCCAACAAATTACAATTACACTCCATTTTGCGCCAGATCACCTCTGACCTCTGCTAAGGGTCTGGAACGCTCAGGTGCTGGGGCACAATGTGACAGGTGGTGCCAAGGTGCTCCTGATTTACCTATGACCTGGACCGAGTGTGAAGTAACCTCCTTCACTTCGTACGGCCCTATCCACCTGGGGTCAGTCCACTTTCTCTTATGAACTTTGACCCTGACCCAGTCACCCTCTCTGATGAGATTTTTTTTACCTTTTCCTGGTCAGCTGCACTGGTTCGCTGGACCTGTTTGGAGAGAGCCTCCGTGAGAATGATTAATGCAGTCACATATGCCTTCATTTCAACTTGCTGCACATCTAGGTATATGTACATCTATGTATATGACTACCGTCTCTTGGAGGACCAGGCATTTGCCTCCCTGTCATTAACTCATGTGGTGAAAGATGCGTCTTATTTCCTTGTGCGCTCCTCACTGCCATTAGAGCTAATGGTAAAATTTCAACCCATGTCAGCTTTGATGCTGCACATGTTTTCGCTATTTTTGATTTTAGCGTCTGATTTGCCCTCTCTACCAGTCCTTGTGACTGTGAATGATACACTGATCCATAACTATGTCTGATTCCTAGTCTAAGGATAAGAGCCCATAGGTGCTTTGTAGACCTGAGGCTGGAATATGTTGCCCCTGTATCCACCAACTTTGTGTGTTCCTGTCCATTTATTGTGCAAGTGAGAGTTGGCTCACTTGCTAGTCCAAATTTCATAGCGTCGGTGCCAGGTGGTTGTGGGGTGTCCTAGTAGGGGCCCTGATTGTAATACCCCCACTGTGTTTGTGGTGCTTGGTTGACATGTTCTCCAGAGCGAGGGTCAGTTGGCGCCCATAGCTCAGTGCCTCCTAGTGGTGGCTGGTATGGCTGTCCAGCTTGATCTTGATTTCTCGGATCCTGATTGCCTCTCCCTCTCTGGTAACCTCCTCTTCTTCCTCGTAGCGGGCCACGCGAGCGACAGTCACGTGAGTAGTGACCTGGCTTTCCACAGTTGTAGCAGTAGAAAGTTCCTCCTTGGTCATCCCATTGGGCGCCTCCTCTTTGTTGGTTCTGCTGCCATGGTTGTTGCATCATCATCACCTGTTCTGCTTGTGCTTCCTGCTGGGTCATCTGTTTCTTTTTATCTTTAGCAATCTTTTGAGCCCTTTCAAGCTCTGCCAGCTGTCTCTTCATTAGTGCCACTTGCAGTGATTTGAGCTCCACCTCTGATCCTTCCACCGCTGCCCTGTGTTTATCATAGTGATGCAGTACATGTTCTCTCCATGCAGGTTGAGTGAAGGAGGCAATACCCACTGTGTTTCCAATTGCGTCTCTTACTTTTTCGGGCAAGCCTTTGGTCACCATGCTCCTCCAGAGTGCTAATGATGTTGGCGATGTATCTGGGGACTCTCTGAAGATTGTTCTCCACACTTGCTCCGCACGAGCTAGAAGATCGGCAGCAGCCTCCCCAGGCTTGGCCGCGAAGGTGGACATTTGGCTGTGGTCTGTTGGAGTAGGGTACTCTCTCCTTAGGGACCGATGTAGTTCCTCCCTGATACTGCCTATTGGTGTGGAGTCTGGCAGCTGGTCCGTTCCAGCTGCAATTTCAATTTTGTCCAGCGTGTGCTGGTCAGTAGCTCGGGCTAACAGGCCTCTGTAGTCACCCAGTGCTAGGCTGTGTGTTGACGTGAATGTTCCCAACTCACTGATCCATGGCTCTGCTCCTGAAGTTAGCGACGGCAGTGCGGCCAGCAGTGTCGTCATATCCATGAAGGAGAAGGGGGTGAATGCCATTCGACGAGGCGCGCCTGCTGTTGGAGCCGGCCTGAGGGGCATCATGTGGCGACTGCCGCGGAATAGTTTCCCACTTCGTGTTTGTCCCGCCTCCTCGGCCGTGCCTGTGAAGTCTCCGTTGATTTTCAGTCTCTTTATTGTCTTCACTGGTGTCCGTAGCTGGTACGCTCCTTCCCCCTCCTCTTCTTCTCTCTTATCTCTCGCTTCATCTTCACTTGGGTCGTGAAAAACCGAGTCACCTGCAGCTGGCGGAGGCGACGTTAACAGCAGCCCTCCACCCTCCCCCTCTAGGGTGAGATCTACCAATTTTGATTGTAGATCTGGGCGCAGCGCCATTCGATCGACAAAGTCACTCAACAGACGTGACTCTCTTCTTTCTTGTATTCCCTCCATGCGCTTGATGTCGTTGACGAGGCGCTCTATATCTGCTGGTTCTGTCAATTCCTCACCAGGAGCGTCATAACATGCTCCGCTCCTTCGTCTAGGTGTGCCTGGTGTTTGAAGCTCACGGAGGCGTTCTTCCAGCACCTTCACTGTTCTTTCAACTTCCTTTGCTTTTCTTCTTCTATCCTTCTCTTGGGGGGAAGTCAGTATTTCCAGACTTCCTCCCTCCACTGTGAAGAATCCTTTCAGTTCTCCTTTTGTCACCTCCCTCTGTGGGGCCTGTATGAAGGGGTTGGAGGACACCCTCTCGGGAGGTGGAGGTGGCAGGTCAGGATACAGATTGCTTTGTTCCTGCTCCTGCTTATTTTGGCTGTTAGGAGCATCGTTGTCGTGTGGGGGAGGGGCTGAGGGGTTTAAGGACGGAAATATGCCGCTGACATCTCTGGCGGCCCCTAGTGGTAAGCCTACTGCTCCAGCTGCCAGCTTCATCTCGTCCTTCTGTTCTCCCATGGGCATCGGCTTCCCGTCCATCCTCTTTGTGTCATAGTTAAAGCACCTCTTGATGTAGGGCCAAACTCCTCTCTCTTCATCTACTTGAGTCGACGCCCTCCTTTTCCCCATGTTAAGACTTTTAGGATTTCTGTTCTCCCATGCCTTCTTCTTCTCTTCGTAGTGTTTCAGTACTTCTTTGCTTATCTGTTGCAGTTCTTCTCCCGTTGGAGGACTCCCACGTTCTCCATTCCAAATGTCTTTATCTTTCCATCTCTTTATCATCCTCTTAAATGCCTCTTTCTCCACTGGCCAATGCGTCTTTCTCCCATTCATTCTGCTCTGATTCTGGACCTCATTCTCCAAACTCCACAGATAATTGCTCACTTTCCCTGCCATGTCAAACTTCTCTGCACTGTTCACTGTGCACTGTGATTTGAAATATAAAATTTTGGAAGTAGTATTCTCAAATGTCCACTAGATGGAGCCAAGCCTCCTGTCAAAATGTTCCTGTTGCCCCTAGCAACTCTCTGTGTCCAGCTGGTTGCTTATCTCCAACTTTGAGCCTCTTGTGGCCTTGTTCTGTTTTCGCTCCTAACTTTGTTTAGTCTCCCAGTAAACTAAAGTATTAACCCCCAGCTGTCCCTCACACATACCAAATTAAAACTTTCGCCTCTAAAATACGCACAAATCACGTATCGATCTATTCTAATGTTTTATGTTTGTGTTTGATAGCTTTTTGTTTGGTCTCATATGTGTTCTCTGCTGCCCAACTGGCCCTCAAACTTTGAAAGTCACACACCAACAATTGCAGCAGGCAGTTGCAGCCCTCAGCTTTTTCTCTCATATGCACGCTCCAAATAATCACCCTCCTTTAAACCATTAAAACAAACAAAATAAACACAATTGAAACCAAGCACCCTGCCGCCTTTGGAATGCGCACAAATCACAAACACGGTAAAGGAATATCTTTACAAACACAGTCAAACAAATAAACAAAAGTTAAAACGCAAATAGTCACACACATTCATACCAAATAATCAAAATCACACACTCCCGTCTCTGAACACTCGGATTAACTGAACAGTTAATCCACTTTCTCACCCTCAGCAAACCGACTGTGTATCGATGACCTCTTGATCACGATACAAATGACAAACTGCTTTTTCAGCAAACAAATACAGTCAAATCATAAAAATTCTTTCCCTAACCAACACACAAAACAAACAACGTTACTTTAATGCATCACAGCGGCCGCTGCGTATCATAAACACAAGTATAACATCTGCTTTGGCTGGGGTTCGAACACGGCCCTCCCACGTGGAAGGCCGCAATGCTAACCACTATGCTATCAGCCCTGTATATCCACAACACAATTTAGCACACTTAAATAGCGACAGCCTCTGCTCCGGCCTGTCTCCTGTCGACTTTTCTTTTACACTTCGTCCGTTATCAACGATTCACCGGTTAACTCAAGATTTGCGCTCTCGCCCAGAAACTCCGTCGAGGATACTCTAAGCAGAGATATCATGTTTTTCCACTAAACGCTACGCACAATCCTGGTGTCCTGAGACTTGATGTCTTGATAAGGTAATTTTCTCTTCGTCCGCTATCAATCAGTTAATTTAAAACCTGTGCTCCCGTGCAGAAACTATCTGAAGGTTACTCTACGCAGAGTTAACTTGGTTTTACACCACACGTAACACACTTGATACGGTAATATTTCACGGTCCATTCACTGTCAGTTTACAGTTTATCAATGACCTTTAACACACATATATCCCCGTCATGTTATACAGTTTCTTCGTAGTCCAAAACGTCTTATAATTACGTTAAAGATTACGCTTTATTTGTGGCAGGAATTTGAGTGCGAGGCGCGAGGCGCGTGACAGCGACAGAGAAGGCGCGTGGCACGGCTCACATTCCTACACTCTACGCTGCCACAAAAAACATCATTTTTCGCCTTTTATCTAACGTCTTCTGCTGGACTCATTCATTCCTGTGCACAGACCCCCCAAATGGCTGTATAACAACTCTGTTGCTGTGTGTTTATTCTTTACAATACTTTATAACTATTCCTTACCCACAGTTCGGTCAGTCTGATATCAAATTTAGAATTCAAGCTATGAATACAATATGCAGGATTCAGTTAAATAGGACCTGCTCACCTGTTTGTTATGCCGGCAATATCAGACCTCCCGAAACTGCTGGCACGGACCCAGTGGCAGGTACTGGGGCTCCCAGCCTCGGGGAGGATTCGCCAATTATTTCTGAAATCACAGATAGAGAGGTCTGTTAACATTCCAACCCGATATGCTCTGTATCAAGTCTTGCCCGCATCCTCCACCAATTTGTTGTGAAAATAAAGCTATCTTTCACACTTAGAGCAGGTTTAAGAATGAAACAGAAGCTCTCAGAGGCGTATAGTAATATCAAAGCAATAGATTTATTTATCAACAGAGTTATTCAGCCAACACAATTAAACATGCATGGGCTCTAATGATTTCCCTCTCAGAGGTCCACCATAAGACACGCTTCAACATAGCAGCGTAATCATTTATATAGGGTCCCTCCTCTAGAGGCCCATTGGTTCAAGTCAAAGTTGCAGGCTGAGCATGTTTTTACATGTATTCAACCTGGTTGGGACCTGAGCATATCCGCCCACACTGGCCCGTCCCAGAAGGTGTAGTCATTTGTCAGTGCGTATGAGATGTTGTCGGCTGTGGGGGCAAGGAGAATGGGCACTGCTAGGGCGCTGTCTCTTTCCTGTCTCACTCCTCTATTATTCTACCTTATCTAAAAATGGCAGCCTATCCCTTTGTGACGCAGTTAAAGTTATCAATCTCCCACTGGCTTCTCCCTTGCCCTAGCGTGTACTGTGTGTATTGCGTGAGTGATTATTAAATCTGCATAAACTAATGATTATTAAATCTGCATAAACTAATGATTATTAAATCTGCATAACCTAATGATTATTAAATCTGCATAACCTAGTGGCTATTTAAACTGCAAATAAGCTAATTTTCTCAACAGCACCATGAATGCCTGTTAAATAAACTGCAGGGCAACCCCATTCAATCGTTGTTGAGCTATTTCAGTCTGGACCAAAGTGATGGACTGACTGACCATCCAACATCACCATTCATGGATGCAATGTCGCTGATCGATACAGCAACAATGGAAACACGGCATCACAAACGATGCTCCCACGGTTTAAAGGAATGCTACTGATGTGAAAAACATGAAGTCATTTTTCTGCAGTGGAAAAAGAGATGGGCAATTAGGAAATATACAATATCAGACAAAGCCATAGAGGCAGGGCTGAATGAATAAATCATTTTCTTGGTCTCATCTAAATATCATTGTGGCTTCAGCTGCAGTTTGTCATTCCCTTGTAGTTTTTCAGTTCCTCCCTGAATTTATTTCTTGTAAGTTTTTTCCACTTATTTTACATCTTGTCTTCTCTCCCTCCCTCATGATTTTTTCATAAGCCTTTTAATTGAGCTCTCTGCATGAATAGATCTGTCTTTTTTATCCTCTTGCTTTCCTCCTCTCTCTTGTTCGGTGAAGCCGATATGACCCTTTCTGTCCATTCCCATATTATCAAAGTGGTTCTTGAAATCGCATTAATCCAATGCATGAGCCATATGCGCCTCATCTTCTGGAAGCTGAACCCTTAAGTCAGCATTATGAGCCGCATCATTTCCTCTGAATGAATCCAAGATCAACATAATTGATGAACAGCTCCACAAGGTCTACGGTTAGTTCCGGGTCTTCAAATTGGGTGGCATGTTTGACATTTTTCTTCTATGCCACATCAGTACAGATCATCTCGCTCTGGTGTTGTAACTCCATCGGTCTCCGTCCCTCATTAGGTACACAGACTGACCGTTGACCCCTGTCTGCCGGCCTGCTCCAGGGGTTTTGTGTCTGGGGTGTAACAGTGAGCCAGCAAGCAGACGGAGGGTGAGATGGTGATCATTAGTAGTGTCTAGAGGAGGGATTGGTTGGTCTGCATATTTGTGTGTAGGTGATGTGTGGCAAGCGTTCCTGGAAAGCCATACTGTCACTAAAACCACCCGAAACTACTTTTTCTCTCTGGGGTTGCCTGTTTTTCCACTTTTTACTAAAATCAGATCGTGATAGATAGTTTTGAGTGTGTGTGTGTGTGTGTGTGTGTG
Organism: Melanostigma gelatinosum; assembly: GCF_949748355.1. Classification (NCBI taxonomy): domain Eukaryota; kingdom Metazoa; phylum Chordata; class Actinopteri; order Perciformes; family Zoarcidae; genus Melanostigma; species Melanostigma gelatinosum. The sequence goes on from NC_136655.1 coordinate 9,124,402, forward strand.
TGTACGTGCCTGGTGTCCCTGTACCTCAAGGTCCGATAATCCACTTGTCAACTGACCGTAAACTGGAGAGTGTGTGGTCGCCGTGACGGCTGCCGCGTCTGCGTCTGTGATGTGTGACATTCCTGCCATACCAGACGATCACGCAGACCAGGGGAGAGAGAGAGAGAGACAGAGAGGTAATAAGAGAGAGAAATCCGCCTGTTCTCTACTTGAAAGTCACCAGTGTGATTCTTTGTAAAAGCCTGTGTTCCTGACATCATGAACGTTAAAACATGCAGAAAAGGAAGCATGTAGTGTACCATAGGTGTCAAATCCAGAGAGAGAGCCGGATTCAAATTATATACAGATAAAGCAGTGGAGGATTCAATGTAGGTATTTGAGGTGTTGCCATTTTACAACACGTCTCTATTTAATGCCGCAAGTACATCTGTTCTGTTGCAGTTTATTTGGTTCCTCTCAAATTCCTCCATTCTCCTTTCCCTGAGCCCTCTGCGCTCTTCAAAGCTCGCAGGATATTTGTCGTTAAGCCTCTCAACATGGCCAAAAAGCACGAGAGCATCTTAAAACAATTATGGGCCTCGGCGTCATTAAAAACAAAACTGTGTTTGAATGCACAAATGAGCATAGTACCATTTAAAAGGCATTGCTAGGGAACCGATTTGATATGGATAATGTGACTGGAGGATCAGAGGAACCACATTTAGTCATATAATTCCTGTTTTGTAACTTAAACCAGAAACGCACACACACACACACACACACTCAGTGGTCAGATTTATGACGTCCTTCAACACAACAGAGACAAATGGTGCATAATTGTGTGAATGGTCAAGCTATAAAACCACACATATAGGGAAAGAACAGCTGACATTGCGTGTATATTACCCAGCCCTGCTACATGCATATACTGCCATGTTGCATGAATCATATTATGGTGCTATTCTGTTGTGCCACTATCATTCTGTATCAGCCTGCAATGGTTATGGTCCGATGTTCACTTCTTTCCGGCTCATTTATTCCCCATATGAAAGATTTCCGGTGCATCGTGGCCTTCGTTGATGCATTGGATTCGTCAGAATGTAACCAAAGGATTCACAGTGCAAAGTAAAACCTTAGTTTCCTGAATCATGCACGATTGCAAAAAATGTCACCTTTCAAATTGTATGATCCGGCATGTGAGCGTCCTCAGCGGTGTCATTCCGCCGTGCAAACATCTCTTTATTGATTTAAAGTGCTCTCGGATATCAGCTCACTGATACCAGCTCACTTTTACTGCTCTGCCTGATAAAAACCACATCCTTCTCCCATTGGATGGATAACAACCTCTTAAATCAAAGCAATAAAAAGTTCAGTGTCTTGATTCTGACATTTTCCACTTTTCTTCGGTTTTTCCCCCTCCTCTCCTGATCTGAATTATCTTGTCTTTATCCACCTCGGCCCCCGTTATTCTCTCCCTCATTCTTTATTCATTTTGCATACAAGCACATCGTTTGTGGGCAGAAGTTCTGAGCATTCAAAATTGACTGAAGGGATGAAATACTGCGCTCCAAAGTGTTCTCCGATGGACCTTTCCACACTTACTCAGAAAACCAGCAGGAGGTCTGGGCCGATGTGAAAAGCATTTGCACAACTCTTTCCTGTAAGCCATGACTCTTGAAAAAAAAACACATCGATGTTCACCCAAATGTGTCCTTATTCACTTATGTGTTACAATGAGAAGTGGTTTACAGCCAAAATCCTGTGGTGGGATGAAACCCTGTAAGACTACGATGGGAATCTCTATACAATGCTGCAGTATCCCCCCCCCCTTTTCTCAAGAAAAAGGAAAGCATACTTGTGTGTTCTTGACAGTCCATACACTTATCACAGAGAACATTCAAGTTTAAGTCATGTATGACTTGATGACTTCCACTTCCCCCAATGATCTGTCTAAAATAAAGAGGGCCCTCGTGGACACAAGGCCGAGCTCCATGTTCACACTGCAAGCAACACCAACAGCAAGTCATCGGAAGTCCATTCACTTCATCTGATGAGTGACAAGGGAAACTCAGCCAATGTGTTGATGATTAACAACTTTCTAAGTTTTAAAAACACCAAAAAATAACAAAATTAACTTTTGATGGATATCATCCATCGGCGACCAATCTGATTTTCAAAAGCCTTGGTTTGCTTCATGGTGTGATTTTGTTTCTGGCGCATCACTTTTGTCAGGAGAAAGAAGATTAGAGGATCATTTCATTCATTTGAGGCTTTAGCTCTCTCATCATTTTGATAAAAAAATGTGCTCTATTGAATTTCTGGGCGATGTGGCCAAAATCTTGTTGAAATAAAATACTATTTTCTCATTTTATTAAGAACTTTAGTACAAAATGAAAACGGTTTCAAGTGAAATTATGAAGAAACAATAAATATCGATTCCAGCTATGCACACAAAATGTCAAACTTTTTTACTATAGCCTACAAAACAGCTGCTCGTAGTCAGGTTGCTAAGGTCTTAAACTGTACATGTTCTGCACTGTATACATAGTGTAGAGTTAACGATTTAGCTTTAGTGGAAGGCCGACCTCCTCGGGCATTTCTGAGTCAGTGTGAGTGATTTAATGTCCACAGGGGTGAGAAAAATGCATGCCAGAGAGATAAGATCAGCCCTACCTGCAGGCTTATTAGAGCCCATCCCAGTCCATTAGTCCATTATCTCTCCGTCTCTCATTCTTTCTTTCTCAAAGTTTTCTCTCTTTGTTTCCTTCCGCCTCCATCCCAGACGTTTCTCCCTCGGATAATTATTCAGACGGCTGCAGGGTCAAGCTGGTCCTTCTGCCCGCGGCTACATTTCACCGCCTGCGAATGAGTGATGAGCTCTCGAGTGTAATCACAATCCTGCACAGAGGCCGCATTTCCCACTTAGCTTGCACTTCTAGATTGCTTCAAAATTGTGTATTAAGCGTGTCTGACCTTTTTCAAAATTTGGCAACATCTCCGGGTGACTCATTCAAATTGCTGCTAATAATTCATATTTAGGGAGTTCATAGCGATTAGTTGCTGTCACGTGAATACTGCAATGTCTGTGACCTGCATTTATTTGGACGTTCGGGGCAAACTTGCTTTCTCGAGGCACACTATTTTGACAAGACAGCCTAGTTACACTGACCTAGGCGAGGCTAGCTAGCCTGTAATTAACTGGAAAGAGTGTTGCTGGACATCTGCTATCACCAAATCAAAGAGATAATGGCTACATTAGCAGCCTCCCAGAGACAGAGAGAGGAGACATAGTGCTGTATTTGGCTGGAATGTGGCACCGAGCCAGATAAGGAGATGGCCTGGACAAGCTACAAAGAGAGCTAAAGCTAAACACTAATCATACTCTCTTTCCCCCCTTTCTTTCCCACAGTGCACGACTCATTTTTCTGCCCCATTTTTTACATTCTACGCTCCTGCTTGAGTCCCCTTTCTCTTACCCTCTCGCTCCACCTTTACCCTTTTTTTTTTTTACCTCTTTCATGTCTTGCGTGTTTCTCCCACTCTCAGTCCAGATGAAAGAGAGCCAGGAAATGCCCTGTGACACCCCGATTCACAGTGTAAATCCAACTGTTCACAGTGTAACCGCCCTGCATGTGGGTATATGAGTTATGTTCACCGTGTCTGCACACACTGCTGGCTGACCCCACCATGACACTGTAATGTAAAGCAATGGTAGACCAGCTAATGGCAGCCTGCACATGCACGCCCACTCACATTGATAAACGCACAGTCACAGTTGAATAATAATGTACTACGGTGTGTGAAATTACTTGTGATAAGAGTTTGTAGGCCAGGACATGGTGGCACGGCTACTTACCCCGTCTACGGTTCTTATCTTCTTTTTTTTTCCTATAATCTGTCTTTTCCATTCTCCACACAACTCTGAGGTCAGCGTTTGGCATGCAGTGCCTGATCGGTGATCTTGGGCTCACCGTGTGTGTGTGTGTGTGTGTATGTACATGTGGAAGTAGATGAACTTGCGTGTCTGTGCCCACAGATGAACAGCTGGAGTCTGCACATTGTGTTGGGGGGAAAACATTAGTAAATCCTGGCTAAGCAGACCACATCCTCTTCACCCTAAAGCCCTGCAGGTAATGAGACTGTGGGGTGTTACCTCGTAAAGGGGCAGCAGGAGATGGCATGGGCAAGTGAGAGTCATTGCCAAACATCCCTTCCTACTAAAGAGTTTTCTGCCGTACAGGAGGAATTATTTTGCAATTCGTTGCAGTCTTAACTTAAGTAAAAAGTAACACAAATGTTCATTGTCCCAAAACTCTGAACACAAAAGCATCCTTTTCCAGTTTTTTAGAAAACATCAATACATATGTGATTCAGATAATGTATGGTACAATGCTATTTTGTTTCGGAGAGGGGATGTTGTGACCGCATCCTCTCCTGAAGGCCTGTGTTAAATCCCCTCGGTTTGATTAAACTCCTCATTGCTGTTTGTCTTTAGCTTAGTGGTATAACACTTTGTCCACATCCTGTCTCCGAAGCGGCGAGGGGGAAAAAGAAAAATATGGCACGAATATGCCGTTCAGTTCACATGCATGTATGTTGGAGCCACACACTGTCCATCTTAACACCTTTTGGGTGAGTGCCAGTGAACTGCCAAACCTTAATTAACCGTCAAACACATGCACAACATGCAACGCCTGTTCCAGTGCCAAGTTCCTCATATGGAAAAACACACTGATTATTGCTGTTTATGGCACAGCACGATGCAGGTATCCCATTGTGACTGACTTTCTACATAAATATATCATACGCAGCAGTAGAAAACGTCTACAAAGCAATTATATTTAAACAAAAGAAATGCAACTTTATAACTCTGCTGGCAAACATTTTCTCTCATGGCAGTGAAAAAGTCTGAATGCTGGAGTGAGAGACTTGTTGAGATGAGTGTTTTTTTTTGCGGTGAAAGAGATGCCAATTGAGGACAAGGCAGCGGGGAGGAGAGCAGCGCAGAGGAGAGCTGGCTGTTAGCAGACATAATGCGAACCAGGCGTGGTGGTAGAGGGGTAATTAAACTGCACAGCACAATGGCGTCACCACTCGTGAACCCTTCAAGACACGTTTTTACCTCCTAGCTATTGCTTCTTTTCCGATTGATTCCCATGTATCCAATTCAGCGTAATACCATCAACTGTAGTGTGGAAACATAAGTGTAATGTCCACTAAGTCCCTGGATAATGATTCATTTTCAGATGTTGTCTTAAATACTTTTGCCGTTTTCTTCATTTTAATTTCCTAGTTTCTTTACATCATCCTCATATGCAAATTATAGCATCAATGACTTAAATGTTTCCACTAAGCCGTATAACGTAACATAGTGAAAGACACTGGCGAACTTCATGATAACAATCAGTGTTTGCGTAAGAATATTAGATTGTTTTCGAACAAACTTTATGCCAACAAAGGACTTCATAAATACTTTGTCTGGCTACGGGTAAATTGGAAAATCAGTAACATTCAACAATGACCAAACTCATGGATGCTGTTTTCTGTCTCTGCTTGCAATTTACTTGTGAAAGAAGACTGTTTAAGGTTGTGATTTGCCAAGTTCAGCCCAATTATCAGATGTCTAGTCGAGTTGTGAAGCAATTCAAGTGGCAGCTATGCTCAGAGATGAATAATTACAGCTTCTGCAGCAGTGCAACACTAGAAATGACTGTACACGTCGTTGCTGTTTGATGTTTTGGACGATTTTATGAAAAGGGTCGCCCCTAGTGCAGACATTTACCACTCAACTCTGCAGATCTCCTGTTCTGTCAGTGTTTTAGCATCTTTAAGCTCATTGTTTTGATTTTGAAGCCACCAGTCAGCTGTTTTCAGCGAAAGAAGCGGTAAAAACCAACCCAAAAGACAGACAGACAAAGTATAGGCCTAGCAACTAGCTGGTGAACACAGTGGAGCATTTAGAAGCTGACGATGCATTTCTTTCAGGAGTTAAGGACCATCAAAACAAAGCTGAAAAGGTTTTGGACTAATTTGCTGACTCATGCACACCACTTTCACCACAACAACTTTCAAGAGGTAATAATATGTCAATAGTGTGTTAACGGCTTCGCCTAAAAATTAATTAATGCAGCTTTAATGCTTTTAGTTTTAAAGTTTAATTGTTTTTTATGTCATACTGTCAAGGTGTGGGAAAAGGCCAATTTTGTAATGGACAATGAAGTTATATTGCATTGTAAATACACATATCTGCAGTGGCAGTTAATGTGTGTACACAGGGAGTGGATCGAATCAATGGGATGTTTCATTTCTTATAAATGTGCAATGTGTATCTTAGGTAGACCTGCCATCTTTGGATCTTTGGATCTTAATTCCATAGACATCGATTAATTGGGCAAAGCTGAGCCAAGAATACTCAACATGTTTCCACACAGAAAGAGAAATTTAACAACATCCAATTTGCTTCATTATCAACGCAAGAAAACGTCCCCCCCCCCCATGTAAATGAGCTTTCCTAAATAATTAACATGCTTTGGTTAAACCTTATCTCTTGCACTCTCCTCCCACTCACTCAGCTGATACAGTGGAAGTGAGGGCACACCGTAGCACCCCAAAGCTCTGTGTGTGTGCATGTATGTAAGCCAATCACCCTGAGGAGGGTGTCAGGGTTCAGGGGGCATCAGCAGGGTGCAGGTCACGACCTGCCATGTCACGCTCTAATTGTGATTGTCATGTTGATGGAGAGGAAAGAGACTGGAAAATTAGCAAGCTAACATAAATTGTAATGATAGGTACTGGGCCATGGAATTGTGTGTCTGAGAGTTTGTGTGTTTGTGTGTGTTTATGTATATGTGTGTGTGTGAGTGACAGAGGGATACAGAGAGCGAGAGAGAGATAGTTTGTGTGTGTAGCCAAGGAGGAGAGTGAGTTATTTTGTCCCGGGGCAAACGGAAACCATTGTTTAAGCCACAGCTCTTGTCTCATAAGTGTTTGCGCTTGTGGGAATGCTGTGGTTTTGGCGTCACAGAACAAGAACGTAGAGCTACACCAACAGAAACAGAAACAAAGTGAGGAGGTGAGCGAGAGCAGATGGAGGGAAGAAGAGAGCAAGAGAGGGAGCGGTGGAGCTGCAGAGACAAGAGACAATATGAGAAAAGGACATAATGAGACACAGAAAAACAAAAGAGCCGGAAAGAATTTGCATGCCAGCCAGAGTCAGAAATAAAATAAACTGTATGAGGTAGAAATATAGACAATGAGAGACAGATACAGGAAGAGGAAAAGCAGAGAGAGAATGCCTTCAGTGAAGTGGGAAGATGGGGAAAAAAGGAAGACTCGAGAGGGGACAAGAAAGAGGTAATTCCTCCCATGCCAGTCTTTTTTTTTCTGTGATCTTTCTTTCCCGACCTCGGGCTGTGCGTATCCTCAGGCCAGCACGCTGTTGGAATTTACAGTCCGGTCGGCCTGCCTGCTAATAAAACACATGTGGACTTGTAGAGGAATGGGGAGGGACGGGGTCCTGAGAACAGCCTCTCTCTGTATCCACATGCACAGGAGCAAACTCATTCATATGTACGTGTAGACCTGCTCATACAAACACGTTCACTGCACATTCAGTACCGTGAGTGATTCTGCTTCTACGATACCTTTTCTACTTCCTCTATTGTTTGTCCACGTTATTTATGCTAATGCTCGCTGCTCTCTATGATGTGTAAGAAAAAAACATGACCCAACGCCACAGCGTTGCATTTGGATTAATACTGATACCCACATGCTAACATGCCCACGGTGACAATACCAACATGGTGATGCTACCATGTGCACTTTACTTTAGCATGCTAGCATTCTAACATTAGCTCATTAGAACTGAACACGTAGTACAGCTGAGGCAGTCGTGAATGTCATTAGTTGTGTGAGTACTTCGCCAAAACACACAATTTGAGGATGACTGGACATTTTCACCTGGTGCTGGCACTAAATTACAAGTGAAGGGATCACAAGTCATTGGGGTTCATCCTCTGGGGAACATGACTGTGCAGAATTCCATGGCAATCTATCTGATGGTTGTTAAGATATTTCAGTCTCAACAAAAGTGGTGGACTGACTAACCAACATCGACAGCCTTAAGCCACTATTGTGGCAAATAATTTGAAAAAAAATATGTGAAAAAAAAAGGTATTCAAAATACAATGTTGATATTGTTTATATGTTGATCGAGCCCCAAACATGAGCTCCTTGCCAGCCATTGATAACCATTTCTAAACACAAAAAAGCTGTCCTGGGATCGGCTGGAACCAAATATTCCAAATTTGTAAAGTGGATCATTGGAGGATTAGGCTACAAATGTTCCACACATGTCATTGATTTCTACTCGGCAAAGCATGAACACTAGCCCGAGCAAAGTGGCCTCAACTGAAATCAGTCCTGTATGTCTTCCCTGTGCTTTAGCTCCAAACAACAACCGACATGAAGAACACATGCAGCTCTTCTTTATCCATTCACAAAACTGTAGCTCACCGTCTATCCTTTGCTAATCGTGAATGCACAGGATCTCTTTCTTGCTTGTTCTCTCTTTTTCTTGTCCTATTATTTCTCCTTCTCTGTGATTCATCCTCCAGCTGTCCACAAAATATGTCCTCTCAGAGCAGATACGCTCAAGGACTACTATAGAAAAGCTTGCAATTAAAAGTTTTATAGACTCTCTTTTCCCCGACAGAGGAACAGATAGTGTGTGCATGCCTGTGTCGTTTTGTGAGACTCGAGGGGGTCGAAAAGAGAGACAGATAGAGAGCCCCGTCACCAAAACCTCTCAAACACAACCTCTCCACTCGTTAATCTCCGGCCCTCAGAGGGTCTGCAGAGATGCGTGTCCGTTTTAAATAAATATGTACAGGTTGTCCCATTGGTCAGCATACCTGTTAAGTGATGAGAACACAGGCACCAAAGTCAAGCATGTGAGCATCAACTCTGGGTAAGATTATCACCTGGAAAACGACCTCGTAGCTGCTATGAAATCGTACTTCAGAATAATCAGTCTAGGTTTGAAGGTTTCCACTAAAAATAGCTTCATGCTAGAAAAGGGGTTGATGAGAACTATAATAATCAACCAAAACAATGAGCTACAATAAGCTAGCTAGCTCTATAGAACTTAAAGGTGACGTATGCGCAACATAATGTATGCTAAGGTGTTAGCGTCAATTTCTGTCATGACTTTTGAGACTTGTCAAAACACACAATACAGCGGCCTTGACACAGAGATATGATCGATCAGATGTTCCATATTTAGGACGATGTAAACAAAGAGACGGTGCAAACAGGGCATCGTAGACTCCTCCGTTGTTTCTCAAGCTGTCCCGCATCATGTGGATATACAGACAGTGGTGGGGGTTGGGATGCGACTGGGGTCAAATTAAGGCTAAGTCGCAGTCTGTATATTATTTAGATGTAGGCAGATAATGATGGAGGGAGGGGGAGTGGGCGTCTAGGGATTAGATATACTGTCTTTATGTATATCCAGTAGAAGTGTCCTTGAGAAAAATGTGTACATTTAATCGTCCCCTCTTGGATAAAAAGCTCTACAAATATAACATTAGGGGTATAGAGAAAAAACTTGCAGATCCAGCATCACACATATAAGGTGAGTGGGGGGAGATGGGAACCGTACAGTACTGGGGTCACAAGTACAGTAAAGTACAAGAGTGTCATGTGTCAGGAAGGAGGAGCTGGGGTGGTTATTTGCTGAGTGTCCGTGTATTGTCTTTGTGTAATCTGTGATAATGAGGACAAGGCTGCAGTATATAGGGCACAGAGCAGTATTACTGGATCCATTCAGCTACGTTATTATATCGACCTGAGGGCTTGTTTGTGCTCGAGACATATTTTGGTAACATGAAAATTCAAAACCTTGTGACCATGTGTGTCATTTTGTAACGACAGCTTTTACATTTTTGTCCATGGTGGATATCTCGTTAAAAAGGTTGAAACCTGTGGGGCCCTGGTCTGTGGAGGGCTTTTGACCCACCGGTGCTTCTGCCACATCTGACAGCTAATCTCCAGGGAGTCATAAGAAATCTTCTCTTTGCATGTAAAAAGGAAATGGGACTGAGGTTCAGGAAACTTCACCACCCCTTGTGTAAGTTATATCCACTGTGTTCTTTATTGTCAGTGTTTATCCTCACAGAGAAGAAACCTGTTTATCCGTTTGACTGAGTTGTTTATAATAATTTGGTTCATGTCTCACACGCTTGGACTAAATTATGGTCTAAATGCTGCTTTGGAAGGTTTTAAATGCTGATGAAAAGTCATATGATTGCACTGTTTTTCCAAAAATATTAAAAGAATAGTGACTTTGGCTCATTGTCGGCAGTTCTTTAGAAGACAACGTTTTCATTTTACTTTCTTGTGTAATGGTTCTTGTCTGTCTTTTCACAAGTCGGCATCTCTGCGTGCTACATTCTGTGTTGTGTGACGCGAGGCTCGAGTGTGGGCTGGGCTTGTGTAAATGTGGTTTACATAAAACCTATAATTGCTTTCACATCCCTGATCCCTGCCGCAGGCCTGTTCCTCCCGTGTCATGCTGCCGCAGTGTCAGCAGCATGCCAACACACACTGTTACATACGTAATTGATCGGCCTCCATGGTGACGTGCAACCTGGAGAGTCATCCTGGTGATCTTGATCCGATTCACAGGTTTTGTCACGTGATTACGTCATAATTGTGTCACTCTTGTGTAATTAAAACCAAGTCAAACACTTTTTAAAAATGTTTTATGTTTTACTTTTAATTTTAACATGGTTCAGGTAGAATTAGTCATTTCCAATAAGTGATATTCAGTTATTTTTGCGGGGGCTACTGAACAGGACACGGTAATAAGATGAGAAGTCAGTGAAGCTGAGACTGGTGAACCCGTCACAAATGATTTGTGTGAAGGCCACTGTGGTCAGACAAAACATTATCCACATCATCCTAATGCAGGATTTATATTCAAAGAAAAGAGGACGCACTCAATAAAAGAAAATGTTTGAATTTTTTAATTCATTATGAATAAAATGATGTCTGCCCTGGAGCCCAAATATATTCATGCATTTTGCAGGAACAATAGTTTAATTTGAAACAATAAAGTGTCAATGATAAACTGGAGATGCAAACATTATGTGTGGAAATGTTTAGTCCTGCACATGAATTCATCATGTGTAGCAGCAGGTGTGTTTTTGAACATAAATCAAATTATATCTGGAAAGTATTCATATAATTCTGCTGTAAGCTGTGAAATAGCCTGAAGTTAGTGGGGGTGAAATTGTGCCACAGGTTGACGTATGTTAAAATAAACTATCATCACCACAGGTGCACATGTGTGTGTTAAGGTCTCATAGGTTGAAGAACGCTGCAGTTTGACAGTTACAAGCCGAGACTGATGGGCTTTTGCTCGGAAGAAAAGTCACTCAGAGTTCAGACACAGCTGTCTGTCTGTCTGTCTCTCCGTCTGGCAGATGATCGATGTGCAGCGTCTTTCTGCATAACGAGAAAATCCCAGCGGAGTCGGCCAGAAAGGGCACCGCTGAAAGGGAACAACAAGGTTTTAAACCCACCGGGTCGAGCATGACACTGAAACTTGGAATATTTTGACATTCAAATGCCGTTAAGGCCATCAGAATTAGAAAAAGGTTAAACTCCGTGGAACTCCAAAATAAAACTGGTAATACAGGAAATAAATAAATGTCAACACACCCAGCGTGACTGCAGAAATAGGTGGGAGCTGGTGAGCTGGGAACGAAAACACCATGATATTGACATTTTGCCAATTCAAGATGTAATTATCTGGCTATCCTAACGGCAGCGACTGGGCACAGACAGATTATAATAGCTGGGCGTGGTGGTTGAGGAAATGATACAAGTGATGCACATTTATCAAGCACAGACACACAGATCTTAGACTGGCCATTCATCTGAACGTATACACCAATGATGACATATTTCTACAAGGACAGCAACCCAGAATGACAGGGTCAATTTGTTGTATCATCCTGTTGCTCAAACATCCTACAAATCCAGCCTTGTGTGCAGTTATGAGAAGAAGAAGAAGAAGAAGAAGAAGAAGAAGAAGAAGACAGGAGGCAACAAGCTCAGAGCAACATCTTTATAGTGAACATATAATTATAGGTGGTAACACTTAAAGACTGGATGAATGAAGAACTGGGAAAAGCTGTCTCCTGTAATTTAAGGCAAAAATAACAGTGCCCTGCAGATTTACATAATAAGAACGGAGGTGTTCGGTGTTTGTGGCACAAGCATTTGTCAGCTCTCAGTGGTTGTGCTCCAGCAACTTAATGTACAACTGAGCGTGGACAAGCCTTCTTTTTGTCTGACGTCATCAAACAGTGAAACCCATGGCTTTGAAAATGAGTCTCTTCACATCTTTCAGAGTTGAAACACATTAAGCACCAATTCAAAGTACAGCTCCAAAGACAGAGTTGAGCCAGCAAACTAAGCATCGCTGCTATTAACAACCTACAGTCCTCTGCTGGCTTTAAATGCTGAAAAATACAAATAATTTAGGAAAGATGTGGAGGCATTGTAAGGTTTAAATGAAGTTTGGCAACAAAATAAATAGAGAAGTCCTTTTTTTACAAATTCAAAGAGACAAGATCACATTACTAATATCTTGCCTTTTTTCATTCTCAGTTTTAGGGTTGATTGATTTTTATATTTTTCTGAACATCTCATGGGAATTGCTGCTCCTCGCTGTTGCCTCAGAGGCAGGACTCTCTGGCTGCTCCTAAATCCTGGATCGAGACCACAGTCGACCAGGGTCTCAGCTGTCAGGGCCTCTCAGCTCTGGAGCTCCCTGCTTGAAGATCTGAGGTTTGCCGAGTATTTTAAATCATTCCTCAAAACCTCTTAAATACACCTTTGATTTACATTAATTGCATGTTTTATTGGTGTCCTGCTCTATAGTGTCTTATCCATTTTGTTTGTTGATTTCACTCTATTTTTGAGTAGTTTCGGACCTTTGCCCGAGGAGATTTCTGTAAATCTGGACCTTTTGGAATTTTAGTTGAAGACCCCTGTCCTACATGGTAGACACTTTAATCCGACATGTAAAGGTAGACATGGCTAGGAGTGTCAACTTTACATCCCTTTACATCCCCACTTATAGCTGTCTCATGGTTTCCGTAGAAATACAACATCAATTGTCACTTAAGTGAATGTACTCTCGACGCAGTGAGGAAACACAGGATGTTTAGCTTCGTAAGGAAACTGTCATATAATTTCCATCCTGAAAATAAAGACATTTCAACAACAGAGAGTGCCATCCGCATGGTGTTGACCTAGTGGCAGGAACACTGTAAACACTTGTCGTAGGAATAATAGCTTCATAACAATTAGTCTTTGTCTTCTTGCCCCCCAAATAATTGCTCAGTGTACAAAAAAATCCACATCATGAACGTGCACAGATTATAAAACAAAAGGCTGGCTAATGGCTGTGCAGAATTTGGAGCATCACTGTTAATGTACGCAGCTCTTTGTGTTAATGAGCCTATACTGTACACCACTTTTACTACTTTCACACAACTGTGCCAAACTTTAGCCACATCACTTACAACGCCTCCCTTAATGTGGATGATGTTGGCCCCCTAGAGTCCCTCAGGCTGCCGAGAGATGCCGTCTGTTGCGCTGCACGCCACCTTGTAATTAACCTGTTTATTTTTTTTTTTAAAGAATGCTTTATGAATACATTTGACATTGCTTGATGTGATGGATGTGCGGTTAGCTTCATGCACTGCTCCTGACTTCTGAAGAGATTTGGGCTCAGAGAGTAAAACAGCCCCGTTAGTGGCTGGCTGTTCTATTTACTTTAAGCTTTCAGCTCCTGGGGGCCACGCCACTGGTACGGCTTTAATGAACGCCACTGCAACAGCAGGCACTTATACACACACACACATATACACACACACACAAGAGGCAGCATACTACGCACAAAGAGGAAACACATGCACACACTCGTGGTCACTCAAGCAAACGAGGTTAATCAAGCTGGGACGATGCCGCTCCTCCTTTAGCTGCTGTAATTGTTGTGCGTGCCGGCTTTTTCACAGTCTCCGGTGCTGCTGGGTTGCCGGATTCCATCTCTACCACTTTGTTTACACATTTAGCTGATTCTCCAGTTTGTATTATTTACTTTACACATAAAGAGGAATTGATTGTTCTTAAGCCCCACCAACCCTTTGTTACTGTTGCTACGCAAGCTTTCCCTTCTTATAAAAGACTCTGGCACCGGACAGCGCCCGTGCAGCCACAATTAATTACAACACAATGCATCCAACATTTTTCTCTTGAAATTATCCATCACTCACATAATGTAGCCTAACACGCATGCACACACACACACACACACACACACACACACACACACACACACATACACACCAATTGCATGTTATAGTGTTTTTATTGAGTTATTTGCTTGAACATAAGGTTTAAAAAAAGAGAGTGACGCCTTGGTCTTACAAACCAATTGAACCTTTTATTACAGCAGTGGCCTCATCTAAAGTTCCCTGCATTATTTGGTCATCTCCACATTGGCTATAGGAGGAATCGTAGAACGTTTCTTTATATTAATACTTCAGGAACGTCCTGCACGAATGGCTCTCTTCAGATTATGTCAGAATCTCAAGGCCAGAACTGACCTGAAACATTCTGAAATGTTACTTTCCTTATCTCGACGCCATTGTGAAGCTGATGTTTTCACTCTGTTCAGGGGAGTTGCCGTGTAACATCTCACAGCCACCCTTAACTTTCAAACACATGAAAGGATTTTTTACAAGTGCATGTATTGTTTTCTCAACGAGTAACGGTTGTTCAGGCCCCAGGGGGAGCAAAACAACTCCCAATCATGGTGAACCTTCTTCCGCGCTTCACTTTCAGGAGGATGTTATGTTAGGCCATTCGGCTATTTGTTTCAACTTTTCACAGTAACATGATAGATGTTTGCCAGCCGGAACTCCACTAAATGATGCTGTATGAAATGCCTCCATGTCAATGCCGGGCGAGCCAGTCAGCACATTCTAACGTTTGCAGGTTAAGTAATAGAAGACAAACGCGCTGTTAATCCATTTCTTACACTCATGCTATTTGATTTCAGAGAGGGTAAAAAAACATGGCAACATTCTTATTAAGATTCCTTCCTGCTTGAAAACAAAACCAGCTGACAGAACTGGGCATGGTATCGTGGAGCTGCAAGGGGCAAAAGGATACAGGCTGTATACCTTATGTTATCCAAAATGGTAATTTTCCTCCCTCCTTGCCATAACTAACCCCCCCCCCCCCCCCCTCTGGTCTCGGAGAGAGTGCCTGTGCTGCTATATTAGACTGCTTGCTTGGCTAAACGTTGGGTTTCATTGTGAGTCAATGGGGTGTGAATAACAAGCATGGGCTTTCTGCAGGACACAGTTGGGCATTAAGAGATGATCTGCAGAAAACAAAGGATCACCGGGTGTGAGGGACAAACTCACACCCGAGATAGATATTATTCACAAATAGTGTTATTTAGAGCAGGACAGCTTACTCAGAACTCCCATTTGAATTCATCCAGGCAGGTTCTGAAGCAGTCGAAATCAGCATATGTTTTCGTGTTTTTCTTCCCCCTCTGCCTAAGTAAACAGTAATCGGGCCAGTACGTCAATGAATAGTGTCTTTATTCCACATGGATGGCTGCAGCAAAGGATCTACTTGAAAACATCCCCTAGGTGGTCTTGATTCAAGTGCAGACTGGAGCAGTGATTGAATTACCGACCGAAACCTTGTATTTTTATTCAAAATGCCGAGATTAGCGAATGCATAAAACAGGAAACTTGTTTCAGGTTGCCTTGAAAAGTGGATTTGGAGGGAGCCCAGTAACAACATTAGAAGGCTGATGTGATTACCGGACTGTTGGTCGGCACAGAAATGTGACTTTAAAAGCCGGCAGACTTGTGATTGTGACGCTTCTCTGTAGCAATCGGTTTAACTAGTGGAGGTGTCAGAGTTGCAGGACGCTAAAGAGGGACAAAATCAAACATGATGTATGGTTTTGTGTTGGACTGGGAGCTGGTTGGCAGGAAATGCACATCCATCAAACCAACAGCCAACCTATTTAGTCTCTGACTGAACACTTTAAATCGTGCTTAATTTGATTGACTTTTGTGAAAGAGTGTTTCCTAACCAAATTTGCACACGAATCTGACTAAGTAGCCTTTGTTTTGTGTTTCTGCATTTTGAAGGTCTTTCAAAATAATCGTCAATGGGCTGTACTTTTCCCAACACGAACTCAATAGTTGTTAAAGTGATGCATTGAGAAGGAAAGGTGGTATGAATGCAAAGCCTTGAGAGAGCGAAGGCTTTTCGGCCATGTCAGCAGCTCCGTCATGCTGTACTTATGTAGAGTAGTGCTTTGGGCTAAATACATCAACATGATAACATGCTCACAATGATCATGCTAACTTTTAGCAGATTGTTTACCATATTCATGTAGCAAGTTAGCAGGCAAACATTTGCTAATTAGCACTAAACATTAAAGTAGAGCTAAGGCTGAAGGGAATGTTGTTACAGGGTCATAAACCAAGTATTAGACAAAGTGAAAATGTAACCTGTTGGGGATCACAAAATACAAAATGAAGGGAACACTAAAGTGATTACTCCTCCTCCTCTGGAGGCAATGCATGTCTGTTCCAAATGATGTGACAATCTATCCTGTTTTTGCTGAGATATTTCACAAAAATATCAACCTTGTAATAGAAGAAAGATCACAAAGTGAAAGGGTTTCATCCCCTGGTGACCATGAATTAATGTACAACAATGTCATGGCAATCCATCCAATAGTCTGGATCAAGGTAGTGACCTGTTATTAGCTTTCTCAAAACACTTTCTGTGCATTAAAAGATATACAGAAATAAGTATTCCGAAGTTTTCCAGAGTGGATACAAAAGTTTCGGGAAGAAACTTCTAAATCTTTTTCTTAAAACAGGAATCCTCAGTATTTTCTGGAAGTCTCCGCCGTCGACTCCAAAACATCTCAGGACCGTTTAAGGTGTGACACGCGAGCTTGTGAATGTCTTTGTTTTGGTTGTGGTGAACTGAGGTCACTCTCTGTTTTGTCCTCAGGCTAATAGCGGGTTAAATGAGCCTGGCAAGTTGCAAAGAGGGCAAGAGTCCGACTGAAGGGTCTCACAGCTGATTTGTCCGCAGACAAAGTCCAACACGATGCAATTTATGCAATTAATGAATCTTTTGGGATGAATAAAAATCTTTTTTTTTTCTTCCTTGCACATTGCCTGGGTAGAGTTTGGGCTGTCAAGTTCGATGTTGTGTTCAGACTGTTGAGTCAATCCTGTAGGTCCGGGTTGTCGCCACTGGTTCCCCCGGGGACGGGTGACCTTTGACCCCCCCCCTTGGTAGCCAAGGGGTCGCCAAGCTTTGACCTCGGCAGTAACAAGGGTGCGTTCCCACTGAAAGGGGTTGAAGCCCTGAAACCCCAAGTTCGCAAACACACACATTCAGACACAAACAGATGCACACACACACACACACACACACACACACTCCCAAGCATAAACACATTCAAAATACCAACTGAGCTGCTCTGCCGAGTCAGCAAAAACAAACTGGCTGGTTTTGATAATCAAGTTTGCCTTTGCCTTTCAAGTTTGCCCCCCCCCCCCCCGAGTCACAGAGTCTGGCTTTATTAATTAGTGCAATGAGTAGCGAGTGATTTACGGTGGGAGTCTTTGGTGTCGGAGTTTAGAGTGGTGGAAATAGGTATCATTAGTCTGTGAGACGCTCTAAGTATTGGCCATATACACATAATGAAGGCTTTCATTAGGAGTCTGGGAGGGTTGGTTGGGCAAGGCGAGTAAGTGTGTGTGTGTGTGTGTGTGTGTGTGTGTGTGTGTGTGTGTGTGTTGTGGCAGCATGATATGAATGAGAGTAAGCGCGCACACTTGTGTACGTGTACCTTTTTATTTGGTTTAGTTTGTCCATGTTGCCATTTGTTCCTCAACCCACATGACCCGTCTCCCTCCCACAAGTGTCTGTCTCCTTGAATTGAATTATTTTCCATTTATTTATCTTGTGTACCAGTATTTTTCATGTACTCGAGCTTCATCCCACTCATTTTAAAGATGATGCTTCTTTGCCCTGAGTGCTTTCAGCTGTTAGACAGTCTGTGGCTGTCATCCGTGTATTCAGATAAGATTCAAAGTAAATATAATCTTGGGTTTTATGTTTGTTATATTAAATTATTCTTTTGTACAGACTAGAATGTCCCTCTGTCCCTTTCTGTGCTTCTGCTGCCTTGACCCTAACACTCTATTCATTGCAAAGAATAGTTAAAGCCATACTTCAGTCCCAGACAAGTCAGTTCGGCCATTTTTTGGGAACCAGAAATGACACGAGAGGGCTGAGCTAAGATACTTTTGGGCAACCAAAATGATACAATCAACAACTTTCACGAATTGAAAGCACCATTTTAAAGGGTTTGATTTGATTTTGGGACAACTCAGTTGATAAATAACGAATTAAACTTGCCAACAAGGTCTAGATTCTATATCTAATGACTCGTTGGTATGCTGAGTGTGTTTTAGATGTTTAGATGTTCACCATACAGAGCAGTTTTATTTTCTTTGTCGATTTATTCCGAAATCTTTTCATGTGTTTGTAGTTCAAACTTGGAACGCATGCAACACGTCTGAGGTCAAAGAAACAACAAAGGGAGCAAGCAGCATATGCAGCTTCTCGTTGGGGTAAAGTGAATGCACCTGAGGGGGGCGTGTCCTGTCCAGGTAGGACTGCTTGTGCTGGTCTCCCTTGCCCAGGTGTGACATTTGTGGCCTCCTGATCGGCACTTTTGACAGTTTCCATGAAATGGTTCTCATCGCATAGAAACTCGTATATTATCACTTTTTGACTTACTTACTGAGGATAGTTGGTGTTACTTTCTTCAAACAGCACATTTCAAATTTGTATGCCTCGTGAATGAAAATCCAATGTCTTCACCAAAATCTCCTATTGGATGTGAATTTATGCAGTACAATCACACTAAAGTGTTAATATGAGCAATGCCTTCTGCCCACAGTGCTGCTAAGCTGCCAGTGGATACAACTACACTAAACACACACACACACACACTCACACATACATACACAGCCAGCAACAAGCAGCCAATTAACCGCAGACCACACCAGTTCATCATTAACATTGTGAGTCTCTCAGTGTGTGTGTGTGTTTGTGTGTAGACAGAGGGATCTCTAACCTTATGTAATCTGTGTATATCCTGTAGGCTTGTCATCTGCTGGTAAATGAATCATTAAGTCCTGCTGCTGCTGCACTGAACCATCTCTGGCCTCTGGTAGCCTCTGGTTTATTTTCAAGCTGTGCATCAAGCTGTTCTTTTATAGAATACTAAATCCAGTGTAAAAAATTAAATATATTATCTTTTATGACTTTCATTCCTCCTGTCTGTAAATAAATAAATACAAGCTAACTTTAGCGTATCTGCACTCGCTGTAAGTGAAATGACATTTAAACACCGAAAATTTGATACCGAAATTAGACATAAACCAAAAGGTTCTCAGAGACGGAGTTGCGTTTTGAATATAATTAAGAGCTTATCCACAGGGGCATCTTCTGATGGCTTTGGTCCTCGGAGACTCGTTGATCTCAGCAGCAGGTTTTTATCTCCATTCCTGTCTTCCCTGCTGCTGTACGCAGATGGTTAGCTCCTTCAAACAGCTGAAAGGGTTTCTCAAAAAGCACCTTTAGGAGAGTGCACGATTTGTGCTCTTGCAGAATGTATTCTTTGTCAGTTCTTCTCCTCTCTCTTGGTGCAAATTATTTTTTAACACACACTCACAAAGACACACTCTGTGGGAGTTGGCTTGCCATGGTGGCTGAGTGTGTGTGATGTCAAGGCAGCAGCCTGGTGCGGCAGTGACGGTGAGTCATAGCTAGCGAGAACACAGCAAGAAGCCATGGCACCCAGTCATCACACACACACACGCACACACACACACACACACACACACACACACACACACACACACACACACACACACACACACACACACACACACACACACACACACACACACACACCAGACAAGATACAAACCAGGTGCTGTGCAGATGCAGCAGTTTCTTTGATTCAAGTGAGAATCAGCATGTTGAACCGATGAGTTTTCCTTCGCCATCACTCTGTCTATTTGTATATTTCTGTAATTCTCCTGTGTGTATTTATTTCTTCTCTATCTGTTCTCACATCAAAGTAACATGATTTCCAACCCACTCAAACACTGGGCCTTAGTACTGTCAAACAACACAATCGCCTCATCGTCACAATAACCTCTGCAAAATACATTGCATCAATCCTCCCCTGTTTTCATTCTCGAGGAGATGGTGATGCCGTGCTTGGTTGCAGAAATCGATGGTGGTTTGCCACATGCGTGACCGTGTGTGATGACGGCTGTGCGCCTGCATGCACACGTCAGCATTCATGAAGGGCTTTTTGCATAAAAAGCCCTCCTTAATGATCTGGAGACATGATTACGGGCAGGAATCAGAGTTTTCCTCCTCTCGATTCGCTAACCTGTAAATGTCAGCTGAGGCGAGCACAGCTGGTTAGCGCAGCACTGCGAGGCCCCACTCTGGTGGCTTTATGCCTCATTGGACTCTAATGTAGCGTGGTAAAGCAGCAACACAGATCAGGTAGCGAGCTGACGTATCGCCGAATTAAGAACTTCAGAACAAAATCTGATAGTCGTCATTTGAAAATTGAGGCCCGGTCTTATGGGTAGAAGTAAAAATGACCCCTTAAACCTGAGTTAATACCCCTTCAGATCATCAAAAATGTATTGTGTCAACTGTGCTGACCTCCAATGACAAATGGTAAATCATAATTCATGTACAGACAGGGCGAACAAATTCACACAGACTCTCCCGTAACATGTAGGTCACAAGTTCACTCCATATAGCTTCCCATTTGCTGCCATTACAAGCCAAGTATTCACTCTCAGTTTGAGCTGTTCTGACCGTTTCGCTCGTCCGCTGTAAATCACTGCAGTGAAGTCATGACAAGTATTTTGTGTTGCTTGTTCTGCGGGCGACGAGGTCGTAAAACAGCAGATGGGTTGCCGAGGGTGGCATCTTTACTTGCAGGTAGTTTGTCAGGAGGTGCACTCTGGGGGGGAAAGAAAAACAGCATTCCTAATAGTTCTCTGTCTCTTCTCTGCACACACACACACACCTGAGCCCACCTGTGTGTGTTATTCTACACCCAGCAGCAGCAGCAACACCCCGGGAGAGCTCAGGCAGGTGTAGCGTTACATCACTGACACACTTTACCGTTAGCTACAGCTCATCAGGGTGCTTCTCGACTCGCCAATCACTGTTTGGGAAGGTCTTCGACTGTGTTGTCACTACTTCACGGAAAGATGAGATGTGTGGTATTGACTTGTGAAAATGCGGTGGGATGATATGTTATGTTCTCTGTGCAGGCAGCCTGAGAATAGATGGCATTCATCTGAGGCAGACATTGCTATATCAAAGCTCTGAGTCCCATATGGACAACCTTTAAGTACAGTATATCCATTTGATGCTACTTTGTAGCAGTTTCAGTGCAACAGTATCAGTATTTAAATTGCCCCTTGTGTTTAAACCGACTCTGTAAATGACTAAATGATCAAATGTATACTGCATATTGTACTTTATAGTACATGTATCTGCAGTTTGCCCTGGTCCAAGGCAGCTGCTGCAGAAGCACTGACTAAATGGAAACAGTGTTTGGATTTTCAATGTTTATTTATAATGTTGCTGTGTATATATATATACAGCACACTGTCTGTCATATATGTTACACCATCCTGATGCCCCTCTGCAAAGTGTTCCAGTGTTTCACTTGTTTTAGTTCAGTATTTGTTGATGTGTCTCGCCATCGGTCTCTAAACCAAAGCAAATCCTTGTCCATTTATTGCCCTTGGCAAATGAAGTGATTTGGATTCTGATGATGAGAGTGTCAGAGTTTGGCTCGGCGCTGCTTTCTATACTTCCGAGAGATGGATGAGAGGTGGAGCAACAGAGGTGGGTGGGGGGGAAGAGTGTAAGGGACAGAATGATAGATGGACCAGGCACAGTGGAGGCATGTTCAGTGGACACAAGCCAAGATTTCTGTCGGAGGGGCTTAACCCAACAGGGTGACCTTTCTCACATCCTCCCCTGGAGTGTTTCAGCACCTCCCCTCGACTACGTCCGTCCCACCCATATTCCCCCCATATCCCTCATATTCCCCCCTCTTTCCCTTCTCTTTTTATAGCTCTCCTCCATCTGTCTCCGCTCTTCCCTTCCTTCCCGCCGCTCTTCTCCCTCTCTTCACAGGGGTGATGACAGAACTTCCCCGGCACGTGTTGCACAGATGAACCTCCAGAGTCTCCAGACACAGACAACAACACATGCACACCCATGCAGGACACATGCTGAATGGATTTAGTCACTGTGCCATGCCTACCTGGGTTGAGGAGACGGTGATGGAACATAGAGTGAAGCCTGCAACACTATTTACTGCCTTGCTGTGGTGTACCATTTCCTTAGTACCATCTGATGATTCAGCTGGAGATATGCCGCCCTGTAACTTGATGCGCATCCGTGCCAGAAACAACGTGTTAATTAGTGAGCTTCAGAGGTGCTGGAGGAGGATGTTGTTACCTTTGGACAGAGCCAGGCTCGCCGTTTCCCCCCTGCTTTCAGGATTTATGCTACGCAAAGCTCATTGGCTGCTGGATATTTAGCAAACAGTCATCAGAGTGGTATCTATCCTCTCATCTAACTATTAGCAAATACTTGTGTGCACAAATGTGTCATGTCCCACCCTGCTCCTTAGATTATGGTTTTAATTTTTTTTTATCCAGTAAAGACTTCTTTATTTTTTATAAATTCCCGCGTCTGAGTCGTCGACAAAAGGTGCATCCTAGAGATCTATGATCAGATCACAATGTGTTACAGCTTCTTTGTCGTCAAAGTTTCATCCAAGATTTTTTGCCACGGGTGGACTGATTCAAATTTTAAACTCCAAGTTTGTAGCCTTTATTGAGCAAGCTAATACTTCTACATCTGTGTCTGAGCTCTTTTCCGCCTTCTTTGATTTATTTTATGATTAATGGAGCATGGAGAGCGTGTGTCCTCTTGTGTTAGTATGATTGTGCAGTGGAGAGAAATAGTACCCTTTGAGATTTGGTCTGCTTTCTCTGGATTATGTCTTGTAACAGTGTCTGTTGCTGGCACTGGACTCAGACCAACTCTGAGCATTAGAGGACAAAAGGACATTGAGCTCATTCCACTCAGCCCTGGACTTTTAATACGTTTGCTGTCATCGAGCAACCGATATTGAACATGCAAATTCTTTTTAAAGATCTGCAACAGATGACAATTTCTGGAGTAATGTTTGGTGAGCAACAGACATAATGCAGAGAAAGCTGCATCAAACTAACTCGTTGAATTTCAAACATATGAAATCAATATAATTTGCCGCAGGGCTCAGTGAAATTGCCGGACACATTTTTTGTTGTTGTTGCCAGAAAGTGTTTTGTTTCTTCTCAAAGAAAATAATGACGGCATTATCTAGCCAAAAATCTGCACTTGTTTTCTCTCTTGGGCCTGTGGGAGCCTGGTTTTGGTGCTGGACAAGGCTGTGAGCATTAGCTCAGGATGCACAGCACACACTTCACGGGGCGTAGTTTGATAGGAAGGCATGAGACACAGCATTGCATCATCACTGTATATATCATAACCTATATGTTATGAGCCCCGTGTATATTGGAGGAGTGCCCATTCTTTTTTGACCACCCACTTTTGAGTTCAACATTTAGTGAAATACTGTTGTTTGATTCGCTTTCTTGTCCAGAGTTAGACAAGAAGATTTATTGTTTTACAGTTCGGATGGGAGAGTGGTATAAATCCTCTCATCTGTCTAACGCAGGCACATTTTCCAAAATGTCGGATAAAGTCAAACCCCTGGATATGGAGTTCAAGCTACAAACCTGATGGCACACCGTGTGCCATTTCAAAAGGATCAACTGATAACTCAAAATTAAAAAAACACATAAAGAAAAAGAAAAAAAACTCCTTGAAAAGTCTTCGATGGACAAAATGATAATACTGTTGCAAAGTGAATACCCACTTGTTTTGAACAGCTGTTTGGAATTGAACACTTCATCTGCAGGAGAAAGACAGAGTCCCCTGGGACACCTTAGTCAGGGAACCTTCAAAGAGTTCTCAAATCAAGTATTTTCCTCATATGTTATCCGCCTTTGACATGCTGCGGTCTGGGGACTGTAGGGAGGGTTTGACTTATTTGGCACCAGTTATATCAACGGCAGGAAAATTCATTTCTGGACTGTCAAAGACATTTGTTCTCCCTCGCCTCCCAAGGCGAGAGTGCAATCCAAGGTCTCTCCTTTTCTTTCCCCTCCTCTCTTTGGTCCCTCCATCCTCGCTGCCTTTCACCCTCTCTCCAGTCTTGTCCTTGGCCGACATATCCTCGGGATTCTGTGTGTGTGTGTGTGTGTGTGTGTGTGTGTGTGTGTGTGTGCGTTTCTGTGTGAGACATTCCTCAGTGTGGCCCAGGAACTACGAGCTGTCACACACTTCCTCCCTGAGGCCAGAGCCCTGAGGAGGGGGAAGCAGGAAGAGGAGGCAGGGAGGGGGGGGGGGGGTCACTACTTGGAAATACTTTTGAAAAATGCACACAGGTACATTAACATCTCATGCACACAGTGTACATAAAACACAAATCCAAGAAGAGCCTCTGGTGAGCATGAGCGCTGAAAGACGTGATATCATGCACACTGTCACAGACGTCACTCTGCATTTTTAATGAGTGTCATCTCACTCTTCATAGCCCACACGCCTCACATACGTACATGTCATTCATACTATTTTAATGAATATATTGTATTATATTCAACTGGCCCAGATGGCAACGCTGCTGGAGTCTAATTTCATTACTTCCTCAAATCGTAAATCACACCCAAAAGGTAAATAGTAACTTGCAAGATGAATCTTTCATCATTAGAGTTGCGGAGTGCACCTTTAAAATGCGCTCCTTTTGTTTCACTGCTTTGGAGAGTTGATCATAAACGGCGGTGCTCGGTTTCTCCGGAGGCTTAAAGATTAGACAATGTCATATAGGAGAGGTTTAGCATTAACTCAGTGAGGCGATCCCTTTAAGATCTCTAGACAGAGAAGCAGACAACAGGTCCTACATATGGTCACTGATTTGATCTCAAAACGCAAATAGACATGTTATAAATTACAATATACATAAAGATAATGATTTATACATGATGAACTGTATAGATAAGAATGTATGCTTTTGTTCTTGCAAAGCCGAATGTGGATTTGCATCTTTGATAATGAATGTAATTTCTTTAACTGATGACACTGATTACGCGTATGGTTTTCCATGCATTGCATATCTGACACTGTTGATGAAGGTAAACCTCGTTCACAACAAATGGAATTGGAAATTAGCACTCTCATGACCCACCGTGAGGATCCTAAATCTTGAGTTACAGGAAGACTTCACTGTTTTACAGTACAGCCCTGAGGGGGAAAGTCCACTCCAGGGACACAGTCAGGTGTTACACTGCAGATGTGGATGAGGTTGCTCTGTTGGCCAAACATTCGTTTAAGTGTTGAAGGGTCTGGATTATAGATCCAACGGTACACCATCAATGCAAGGGGCAGAAATGTGGAATATAGTGGCATAACCGACGGGTCTGAGGGAAAGGTTCAATCCATACAATTGAACATTGATTTCAAGTCATAAGCCCGAAATCACAGATTTGCCTCAAAGTACTTTACAATCTGTACAGCATCCAACATCTTTAGACCTTTGATTTGGACGAGGAATAAAGTCACCCAAGACAAACTTAAACTGGGACAAAAAATAAGGGAAAAGGAAGCAATTCACAATAAAAAACACATTTGACACAAAGTTTATTAAGGGCTGCCATCAAATCCTTCATATGAAGTGAAGTGTGGGTTTCTTGGCCAGGCAGTGCACTGACCTCTCCAGTAATTGTGTTCAGTAATGGGGATGCAGCAGGAAGCCGCAGGCAGCAACGTGGCGACTTCCATCCCCTCCAGTTGAGCTTAACGACCACCCAACCTAATATGGTCAAAGACTCGAGAGTTAAACAGCCAGGCTCTCGGGGGTTCAAGTGCCTGACAAAGTGCTCAGGTATGCCAGCTATGGTCGCTTAACTGCAGGACGTCCTGCACAGGTTGGAGGTAGCACGCAGGATGCGATGTGTGTCCTTAGCCTAATTAGGGCAGTTTGAGAGGTATCGCCATAGGAGTTGCTTTGTGTGTGCGTAGGGACTAAATGTGCCTCGAGCAACGAACAGTAATGGGATTAACATTTAACCAGTGCGCTCACTCTCTGTCACACACCTGTCTAAAGAAAACACCACACCAGTGAGTCAGGAAGCTGTGTGCGTGTGTGTCCCGGTAGGGGGGCCCCAGACTGTTGATTTACTGCATTCAACTATTACCACTCAGAGGTGGCAGGAATTCCAGAAATGAGGAAAGATTGCGTTCCGCTCCGTCCGCTCCGAGCCCTTCCTCTCGTAAAAATGCCTGAATTAGTCGCAATAGTTGCCCAAGCCTCTCCTGTGTCATACCACATCTCACCCTTGACGGTCCACTTGTCATTGTGAGTTACCTATTCCTCTATAAAATGTTTTATGTTGTGCATGCAGGTATAAGGGTGAGGCGCAGTGCTCAGTTGGGCCGGACATGGGCTTTATAGTAATTGATTTGTTTGTTAAAATGTAAGGGGGAAACAGTCATCCCAGCTCTGTCCAAGTCTGCCTACCAGTACCTCTAAAGCTCAAAAAAGCTTGAAGCTCTAAAATCTTAAATTAGTACACAAAACAAAGTGTAAATA
Source organism: Melanostigma gelatinosum (assembly GCF_949748355.1). Taxonomy (NCBI): domain Eukaryota; kingdom Metazoa; phylum Chordata; class Actinopteri; order Perciformes; family Zoarcidae; genus Melanostigma; species Melanostigma gelatinosum. The sequence goes on from NC_136655.1 coordinate 9,151,349, forward strand.
CAAGTTTTGCATCGTGAACGCAGAGCATTCACACCTGAATACATATAATGAGCTATATTATTTACCTACATTGTCTTTTGTTTAAAGTGACGATTGAAGCTATGATTGTTCAAAATACAAAATTCCTTTCTCCATTCCAGAACAGCCCACGTATACATGTATGAATGGCTACAACTGCATCTGAAAAATGGACAACGGGGCCTTGCATCCTGTAGATCTTTCCGGTAAGTGTAACCAAACCCCCCTCTGACTTGAGTTAACTGATGACAGCTCAGTGACAACAGTGCCCCCCCCCCCCCCCCCCCCCCCACCAACCCCCATTCTGCCTGTGGTAATGACAGAGATGACACAGGCAGATCGACGAATGGCAGGGGAGAGAGGCAACATATTGCAGGTAGATAACTGCGATGAGTGGCAGTGAGTGAGCGGACATCCGGAGATATACGAAGAAAAAGTTTGTGCTTTTTTGTAACTTCATTAAAATAAGGTCTTCTGCTTTTATCTGAAGGAGAAAGAAGCCTCACACTTTGTTTGTTTCAGGTGAAACAGAGCAGGATGATTCACACAACATTCCTGGTCACTGTCTCCTCCAGGTGATGCTTCGGAGACGGCCGGACGATTACGAAAACGCTGCCCAGATTCCCACAGCTTGATTGACAGTTTTCCTTCAGGGCCATATCTGGAACCACTTACCTCATTCCCATAAAGATGGAAGGAGGTTTTTGGAGCTGGGTTATACAGGGTCACAGAGAGAAGGGGCCCGGTGGGTTACAACTAGGAAAGGGAACTGTCTTTTTTCTTCCTTCTTTTTTTTTTTTTTTGCACATTGCTTGATGATCGCAAGCTATTTTCGCCAGATCAAAACATTTTTACTTTGTATCCAAAGCTGCCTTAGCCACAGCTCTGTTGTAGTTTTCCCAGCTGGTCTTTATCTCATCCGTCTGACATGTTTTACAGGGTTAAATATGACTTTTAATGCACAAATGCATTAGTCACGTTTACGACACGGTGTGTGGTTCTCCAGTGTTTTAATGACGAGTCCTAAAAGCACTTTTCTTTGTTTTACTTTCACTGCTCACCCAGTTAACACGTCCTCTTTGAAATCCATCACCAAATATGAGCAGGGAAGCAAAAGCATAACCGTATTTCCCATTCCAACAAATATGCCAAATGTCTGGGATAACTAATCAGGCCACCGTATGAAAGATGAGCCTGGCGTAGTTCAGAGGAGATGCCTTTTTATCGTCTCCAATAACCAGATAAGCTGATATCTTCATGCAGCAGTTTGCCATTCATTGCTCCCGTCACAAAGCAAGCGGTCCCACATCAATCTGGATTGTTTTCAAAGCAGTGTTCCATAAAGAAAAGAGAAGGGGAGGGGAGGGGGGGGGGAGATAAAAGATAGGATCAGAGATGTACAGCGTGCTGCTCCTGCCTCTGACACTTTCATCAACCGTGCCGCGCTTCCACGCACCAGAAGGTGACAGGGACAGGATTTACTGACCCCCGAGGCCCCTTTTGTGCTCTCCACGCTGCACTGATCCTCGCTTCCTCCCCGGCTGCATGTGTAGGCCTATAGGCTTACCTTTCTATACCCCTCTGCCCTCGCTGTGTTGTCTGCTGTAAATAGGCTCAATGTTACAGATGTCTGTGTGCGAGCACAAAGAGCTCAAGGCGAAGCACAGTGGGCGGCTGTATTCTGCGTCGATGCCGGGACAACAGGTGGAGAGAGAGCAATCGGGTCACAGAAGATGATCGGATTTCCCGTGTTTTAAGCGTGTTTTAAGTGTGTAGCTGTATATGTGTGAGTGATGTGACTCACAGCAGGTGGATTGAGTGGTGAGAATAGCCACTCAGTCAAAGACAAAGTGTTATAGCTCTGTTTTTAAGAGCTAGTGTGGATTTTCTTTTGTCCTTGTTAAAGTGTTTTGCATATTTTTCCAGGCAGCAATAAACATCTGTGGCCAGGTCCCTAACAGAAACACACCACTGCTTGTTTTCAGGATGTCGTTATCTACGAATTGAAGTTCATTCTACTGCTGCACGCATTGCAAGTCCCTCTGGATAACAGCTAAAAGACTGCAAACGTGAAGTGTACATTGAAGTTGTAAATCAAGCTGTCAGAGCAGCAGCCAGCAGGGTGAACGAGGGCGTCCGCGGGTTCCCTCGCTGTGTGGCCTGACTGACTGGCTGGCGGGGGACAATAAGCCATACTGTTTGACCTGCTCAGTCTGTCCCACTGCCAGGCTCACGGATATTCAAAGGGCTCTCTTCACTCCCCATGACTCCACAGCTGAGAGTGAAAAATTCAATCCAAACGCAACGCTTCACAAGTCAGGATTGGCTGCCTTTTGAAACTCTTCATTACTCCATGTTCATCCATCTCTGTGAGCGAAGGAATTACCCTTTTGACAACCATGACCTTAAATAGTAAGACGAGTAATGTTTTGCTCATTCTGTGCATGACGGACATCTCTTCTTTTCATTAAACTATGCTGCTGGTATCACAATATGTCTTGTGTTTGCTTCCGATTGGTCCCTCTCATGACCATAATCACTTTTTTTTAAATAAATGTTTCCATTATTTATCACATTTTAGCAAATAGATAATGTTACTTCAGGGTTGTTGTGCTCTAAAATGTGAGTCAGGGAATGTTACATGGAGATTTACTTCAAAGAACCATTCATTAAAAGGTCAACCAGCAATGGAAGCAGTGCGCATGGTTGTGCGTCGAGGTGTTGAAGGTGCAAACGACTGATTCAAGGTGGAGCACGTGGACTATAAAGCCTGGAGGGCCCAGGTAAACTGCATCAAGCTGACAATTCTCTCATGTCAATCAGAAGCTTGCTGAGGTTGGCCAGGACAGCCTGTTGAGACAGTGGGAGGGGCGTCACAGTTTAATAATACATCAACTCATGATTTTAGCAAACATGGTGGATATATTTTTTAACTAAATCAGTGGTTCTCAACCGCTTCCTGTCATGTCCTCCTTTTGGATCTGCATCCAATAACACCACTGTGGAAATCAGCAACAAAACAAGCCGTATTGATAAGATTGATAAGATGCCACTATTGTTTGTTTTTTTACTGCTATGCATACGGTCCATCCAATCAAGTGTTCCTTGTAAAACTGTATAATGTGTGAAGAAGAGGTGAACCCAGAGGACATTTTGTTACATAATTGCTGCTGAATTCCTATGGGCACGTGCAGTGTCTCTATGGTAGCAACTAATGAGTTCCCAATGCCCTTATCATACTTGTAATGGTATTTTTAGACACATGTGGACTTGAGTATGCTTCCGAAACATATCCACAAAGGCGTGGCGTGGATGTACACAGTATTCTGTGTGCCTGTAAGTGAGAGGGAGGCGTGTGCGTGTGTTGAGGAGGAGGAGGAGGAGGAGGAGGAGGGGGGGGGGAGGAGGAGGAGGAGGAGGAGGGGGGGGGGGGGTTAAACCAATAGGCGCAGAGCAGCGCTGGGGTAATTTCTCGACGCTTAAACTTGGTGGCAGAGCTGCGCAGCGCTCAAACCTTCTCTTTCCACGACCATGCACTGAAAGACCGCATCCATCGAGCTGATTCGGGACTCGGAACGGCACTGAGTTGTGTTTGCTGGTTGCAGTCAGCCCGGATGCCTCCAGAGTCGTGATTTTATTCTGATAACCGGAATATTCGAACCCGATCCCGCACCAAGTTGTTGCTTCTTCGGTGAGTGCGTATTTTGTTTTGGGCTCCGAACTATTTTCACAATAATGTATTGTGTTCTAAATGTTGTAACCTTGCTGTTTTAGTGCACGCAGTCGTGTGTGGATGTAGGAGTTTTCAATAGATGTGTGATCATTAAGAAAATGAGCAAGAAGCTTTGAAAGCCAATGTACCAACGAGATGAAGGGATGGAAATGATTTGTCCCTCCATTACTTCGTGGCCAGACGCATCAAAGCGTATCTTGGAAAGTGCGTGTGCGTAAAGACGCACTTTAATGGAAGGTTGCATTTTGGTTTCCAGATGTGTGGACTCAGCTGTTGCTTGTCACTCAGGTGGTCTCTCTCGGTCTGTCTACTCTTTTTTCCTGGCTTCACGCGCCGCACTCAGTCTTTTCACGCAGCTCGTCGGAACCGCATCAGTGTTGACAGACCGCAGCCCAAATCCTCACGACCATTACAAAGTGAAGCCACATTACTTCAGCCAATCAGAACAATTGACCAAAGAGGGCATTTTTTCTCATGCACAATCACATGTCAGAGACTTAAATCTACTTTTAAAGCAGGTGTCGGAGCTGTTTTAAGTGTTTGTAATCAACTTGTTCCAGATTGTGAGAGTCATTCGCTCCATTTCTTATCTTCTTTGTTCTGAGGCACTGACTTTTGTCTCAGAACGCATAGAGATGTATTTAAAGATCCCAAAGAAAAATGTTTAAATGGGGAATACGAGTATGATGGACTTTCTTCTCAGTGCTGTGTGGTCCGTTTTGAAGCCAGTGGTGGCACCTAGTGGTGGGAACGATTTGTAAAGATGCTGCAGTTATAGAAATAAGCTTTTGGGCTCTTCAGAGAGTTTAAAACTTGAAGGGCGTGCGTTAAAAACCGCTAAAATCGACCTTGAATTTAAAATCTCTATATTTTGAAGTAGTCCCTGGCAGTGCTCTCAGTTCTGCAGAGTCCCCGTGCCGTGCAGTCTTGGTCCTGTAATTGAATGACAAGCTGCTGTGTGTTTAGCTGATCCAGGATGAGAGAGCAGCAGCGGATCAGGTGACTGAGGTGTATTCCCCCTCTGTGGGAGGCCAGTCAGCCAGACTATAGCTGCACGTTGCTGGGGGTATACACGCTGCAATGCTCAGCCTTTGTTAATGAGTATGTATCTGTGTGTGTGTGTGTGTTTCCTTGTCTGTGTGTGGTAGGCCTACTGGATGCACAGGGTCTGCCTGTCTATTACTTTGTATGCTTGTGTGCACGCATACATGTGTGTTTTTCTGTGTGTCTGAATGCCCCTGCTTATGTGTGTGAGAGAGAGAGAGAGAGAGAGAGAGCGAGAGAGCGAGAGAGAGAGAGAGAGCGAGAGAGGTGTTTGGACCCAGGAGTTAAGCTGCTGTTAATTGGTCAGCCATTTGAAGAACATGGGAGAGTCAAGTCAGGCAGTAGCTGAGATGATCGGTGTGCTTGGCTCGACTACTGCCAGTTATGGGACACAACATTGATTCTCAGCTTTTAATGGGTCTTTTGTCTCTCTCTATTTCTTATAATAAATGCAACCGTGCACGGTAAATTCTATGCAGCAGTAGTTTTTGGGACATTATTTTGGGAAACACACGTGTTATCTTTCTACATGTCTGTAAGCTACATGTGTAGCAAGAGCCAGCAGATTACTGAGCTTAAATACTGGAAACAGCCAGCCTGGCTCTGTTCAACGCTCGTTATATCTTGTTAATTTAATCGAAACAAGTGTGGCGCCTTGTTGCATCACCGCCACTTTCACTCGGCAACCAGCAGAGATTACACCGCTGACTTTGGTACAAACTAAACAAGGTATAAGTTATTCGTGAGGGAGCTTTAGTAGGTGCTGGTAGGCAGATTGAGTTTACATTGGGCTGCAGCTTCGTATTTACCATAGAGAAACAAGAGTGACATCACTCTTCACATCTAACTCTCGTCAAGAAAGCAAATAAGAGTACACTTCCCCCAAACAATCCCAGGCGTTTATGTCCCTGAGTTCATGGTGAAGTTTGATATCATATTTTTGCTCGCTTAACAAATGAGACCCAGGGTGAAAAGGTTGATTTAGTTTAAACATGTCGGAGCGAAAGGAGGAGGAAAATGTTCTGGCTGAGCAGGATGTGATTCATCGGGGAGGATGTGAAGCAGTTCTGGAGGAGAGGACTTTTAAGGTTTCAAGACAGAGAAGGACTGGACATGTACCGTCATACAATTATGAGCCTAGCGTTGGCAGCAGAGGTGGACAGATCATGAATGCATCCCTTGACTTTTTTTTTTTAAGGCCCCTGCTGACTTTTCGTTTCTGGACAATTTTCTAAATTGACAGACTGGTTTTTTCAGAGCAGCAACCCGCGATGAGTCTTCATCCTACACTTCTTAATTTTCTCACATGCAACCCAAAATTCTCATTCTCCAGCGGGGTTTGAGTGCCAGAGAGGAAATGCAGCCTGGAGATTGTTTTGATATTGTTGGACACTCTCCTGGAAAACCTCTTTGGCTCAGCGACCACGGGTGTTCTCGATTTAGAGCCATTGGCTCCTCGGCCGAAAAACACCTCATCTGATCACAGCGGTGAAGCCGTTTGAAGAGCTGAAGAGGCTCAAACCAAAAGGAGATTTTCACCATTTAAAAAAACAACATGGAGATAAATTCTGCAACTTTTGAATACATAGCAGCTCATTTAAATCCCTGGTTAACTTATCATAATGCATTTCTCCCACCTCAGTGATGAATAGGGTGTTTTAGAGCAGTTTTTCACATTTACAGTGCTTATATAAACATGCACTAATAATACATACGGGATACAGTATGCAGCTAGCACACATTTCTTGTGTCCCAGGGTTTTAAGTCCAGATTTGCACTAGACTACATGAATGGAAGCAATAACAAACATACACATCTATATAAAGTGTGTTTGTCTGTAAAACAAAATAGCGATCTCCATCTATGAGTAAGTCAACAGTGTTCTGTCTGCGCTGTCTCCGTCAGCCTAATACCTCAGACCAACGTGTGTACCGGTACACACAGGCAGGTTTGTCCTGTCATACTGCAATTAATCGAGTGTTGGGGTTGTGTAAATCATTCCAAACCTCAGAAAACACACACTCACGCACGCACACACACACACACACACGCCTGCCAAGCAGCCATCCCCTTGTAGATGTGTGTGAAGGGCCAAAGAGTGAAGGACCAATCGCTGAACGGGAGAAGCAGAACAGTGAACAATGACAAACATGCTTTCTTGGAAGAACGGAGATTAAACAAGTCTCAAAGTAATATTGTGAAATTGTACATGGGAACAACACAGTTATACCAGTTATCAGCAGCATTATCACTGGTGCAATGGGATACAGTTCTGGGACCAACCTTGACCAATCAAAACATCCCCTGGTCGCAGCTGGAGTTGTTTTTTTTCACTCTTGAGAGACTAAACAATGAATCAAGATATCGGTTGAAAAAAAGCAAGTGTTGCGTCCCAACGTGCATTTTCACATGTGATAAAAATGTCTGTTCATGTTAAAGGAAATATTGCACTATACATGTTGAAAGAGGGCCTGATACTGTGCATGTATATTAGCCATACAGTAGCCATAAACCATGGCTATGCCAAGGGCTGGGAAAGGTGCGGTGTGTAAGTGTGTGTGTGTGTCAGTGTGTGTGTGTGTGTGTGTAGGGGGTTGGGACGGTAGTCCTAGATGTGCGAACACCAATCGTGATCCTTGTGCTCATTGAGTGGTTACAGACCAAACCCTGTCGGCCGCATTGGCTCCACAAGCCTGGTATTATGGTCAGCTTGTGGGGAGCAAAAGTAAACCAGGGTTTAGAAGAATATCAGACGCCGCGCTGTGTTAAAACTTGCATGACATACAGTTGCCCGCAGCACTTGCCAAGCGATGCAACACTGAGGTGTTGTTGAGAGTTCCTGACTCGTGCCTGCGAGTGAGAGTCGATTCGGCACCAGCCTAATTACCCATACACACAGCTGTATTTGATGATGATTAAAGCCACTAGCACACACAGATACACACACACACACCTGCCCAGACACACCTTGCCAGTCGCCAGTCACAGTAGTTAGGGAGACATTAAAGGCGATGATTATTAGATGATAAGAATCAAAAGGGCTTTAAAGCAGTACAGATAGAAGCACAGTCTCATATAGAAAGACAAGACAACCATGTAATTATTCCTCATCGAATGACCACCCTGAGGCAGAACACAAATGATAGCTTCCAGTTTTGTTTTTGATTGGGGAAAAAAACATTAAAGGTCTCCATAACAGATTCTGGTTTGTTGGGTAGATACATCACTCGTACGATATTGCTGTTGCGATGTGAAAAACCTCCTAATTCCAATTTTGATGATGGTTCTTCACACTCTGATGTTCGGTGGTTTCAGGTTTTCAGCGCAGATGAAGGAACACCCTTTCTAAATCCATGGGATCATGTCAAAAATGCACCGCCACAGAACCAAAAACACTCCCAGTGTTCGTGAAAAAGCTGACATTTTGGACATAAATGGTTGACATTTAACAATGATGTCGTTAAAACCTGGTCTTGTCCCATCCAAACGGTATAACTTGCAACTGTTTGCATCATGCAAAGAATATAGCTGGAAACAGAGGAAGGGCTAGCCCGGCTCTGTTCAGAGGTTACAACGCTCACTATAATTATCTCGTTATATCTCCTTCATTTGATCTAAACAAGTCTGGAGACTTGTCATCACCGTGGCCATGCCTCCTTCACTAGGCAACCAGACGAGGCTGTCTAGAAAAATGCTGGAAACAGAAGAACGTGTCCAAAATGTAAGTGACACCCACTCATTTTGTCATGAAATAAAGTATATTGTGGATAACGGATGCAGAAAGCAATTATTGAGCAATCGTTGGCTGAAAATAGCTGTAATGAATGGACAGAACGAGGTCGAAGATCATTATTACTGTTCATAAATATTCCAAAACGGATATACAGGGAATCTCATCGTATGTGATTCCGGGATTAAAGTTGAGGTGCATGCATCAGGAAAACATGGCTAAGCTCCTGCCGTCCCTCTTAAAATCGGTCTCATGTGTTGGACAATTTGTTCCCCGAGGCTAAGACGAGCTCCTGAGCAGAGAATGTCTTAACTCCGGTCTAATCGGGGACAGCCTGCTCTTTTCTTCCTCTTACCGCGTTACCTTCCCTCCAATATGCATGAAGCATCAGATGGCACAGGATGTTTCACATGACTCTAACTCTTGTTTTTTTTCTCCATTGTTAGCTTCAATAAACAGAAGCAGATGAGGTAGAGAACAATTTAGAAGTTTTGTGACAAATGTTAAGTTGCACAATTTCAGGATGACATCCACATTTATGTAAACTGTCTGCTGTTGGGTGGCCGTCTGTCTCTGCAGAAGCCTCTGAGGACATGTCCTATCTGTCATTTTTACCTCCATCTTGCCTCCCAGCATCCCAAAGGAAAAGCAACCAGTTTATTCACCCAAAGGGGAAATGTCTCCATCCAATCGGATGCCACTCAAGAGTCAGGAAATGGCCTTTTTGTGATAAATGCATGTGTGAATGAGGGCGGGGACACTTCCAGGATTCTCACCAAATTCACCAAAAGCTGCACATTTTCTTCAGCACTCACGTGAGTCCTGCTTTCGGGATGAAATGGTCATTAAAGCTGCTTTGAATATTGTTAAAAGTAATATTTCCCTCCGGAGTAATGTTGCTGTGTAAATACTGGATGTGTAAATAGGCAACATGTTTACCTTAAAAGGTGACATGTCAGAGTTCACAGCTTCTTTCAGCTGCCCTCACGTGACAATTGAAATTGCATTTGTTTGTGCAGAAGTCCTGCCGGGCATTTGTAGACGGTACATACTCCTCAAAGGGAAAAGCCTGCACTTCGTTCCTTTTAAGAGGACCACTTGTCTTCTAATGTAGCCATTAACTTTGTTTTCTGTGGCAAGTAATCAAACAGCAGTGTATCCTTCAGCGAGGACAATTTCATCTCCAAGAAAGGGAGAATGGAATCGATACTCTCCAGTTGTGGTTAGCTCATGAAAGCTCGGGGCTTTCCAAGTGTTTCCCGCAAAACCAATCCAAACAGTGATTTGACAGCTGTCTGGTTGTCAGCGCTCAGAGATGCATTCTTTTTTTCTGCCTGAGAACGGGAGCTTAAATTGCCATTTGCATTAATGAGGTAGTAAGTAATGTCGTTTGTGTTTACACTAATGACCTCAAAAAACAGACAGTAAACTGGATGGCTACGGCGTTTATTATCTCTAACCAGCCACCTGTGAAATCCCACACGTGTGGTGGGCTTGTATGTATCATTTGCTTGTTTTAATACATTTGTATTCATTCAGTACTTTACACATATCTGTGAGCGTGTGAATGAGTGTGTCTGCATGTACCCGTCAGAAAAAAAAGCTCTCATGAATCCCCCCTCAGGACCGTTCAGACATCTGGTTGCGGATGGGCAGCTTATATCTCAAAGTAATATGTCCAGTTAAGCCCCTGGGAGCCGCCGCTGTGCACATCATTACAGCCCTCCTCCGGCTTTGCTTGGAACTTTGCTGAAACCCTATCGTTTGGTTTAGAGGGTACAAACATGCTGTATATCCTTTTATACTACTTCCTCCGGTCCGTCTCCCATCTGTTGCAGATTAGTCTTCGGAGTGTGTTTAGAGAGCCGAGCCCGTCGCCCGAGCGGGACAGATAGCAAACCCAGAAGGTTTGAGTCAGAACTGTCAGGTAGGTCTGAATTAACAGAGGCCAACTGAGGATATGGCTGGCTGAGAGGAAAAACAAGGCGGGAGGTCGAAGGAGAGAGAGAGACTGCTCCAAAATTACACAGCGATTTACCCATGAACCTCAGGCCCGCTACTCGAGGGTCAGTGTGGAATGCCAACAGCCAACCGCCTGGCCAAATTCAACCACAGTCCCTGGGAGCGGGGGGGGGGGGGGGGGGGGGGGGGACAAACAGCCTGCAAAATGACCAGTCACGCCACTTTCCCTGTGATACTGACTTTATTTAAGCACGGAGCTCAAAGCCACTTTCATATGACACACAGCCTCGATATCTGTCACCTCGTGGCATTCCAAACCCGCCACCAAAATGTTGCCATGCTGCGCTGAGCTGATATCACTCCGCTGCTTTGTTGTCCGTCTCATTTCTATCGCTGGCTCAGTAACCCATATACAGCGGGACAAAAAGCGCCTTGGGAATCAGCTATCGGAGCTGAAAGCTATATGGTTTCACACACACACACACACCCTTCTCCGACACTGCGCTGCCTTGAGAAACGAGCCAACCAATGCAGGCAAACTGCAGCCCGAGTGTGACAAAGGGCCGGGGGCGGGGGAACTTGGTCAAACCTGCCGTTCCAAGCTCTTGTTGTGTTTCCATTGCTTAATTATGGGAAAGTGAAGGGGCCGGTTGTGTAATACACATCCGCTTGAATGATGTGCAATCCCTTCAGGGTTCTGTCATGAAGCCTCTGTGTACACAACCCCAATCCCTGGCATACATCTATCTCGTATGCAAAACTCATGTGCGATTCTCTCTCACACACACACACGTAAAAACAAACAGCTTTCCCTTAAATGTGATGCAATGCTGCTGCTTGTCTTGCATGGTATGCCATCACATTCCCTCTCTTTAGTTCTCTTCATGGATTTGTTTTTTTTAATCAAGCAATGCTTCCATCTAGCTTGAGTGACAAAGCCCTGACTTATCTGTTTCCTTTGGCTGAATGTGTCATGTGACACACTGTGGTCAGACAGATGGATCCTTAGATTAATAGAAGGATTGCGTGTAACGGCAACAGAGAGGCTGCATCATTCTTTGTTCAAAGTATCATTGAGGCCAGTAAAAATAAAGGTTTTTTAGTGTGCAGCTGGACTGTTTCACAATTATTTTGCTGTTAAAAGGAAATAGAGAAACTGGCTTCTTATCTTTGATTGTCGTCTTTTGGCTACCGTCAAGCCCTGTTACATCTGTGGCATAATAACAGTTTGTTTGTGACTTTTCTTTAGAGAGCAGCTCGAATATTTCACCTTCTATCTTTTATTTGTTTTTGTTTTTACCAATGAAGTAAAGCAAGAACAAGAACAAGAAAATCTGGTTCTTGACATTCCACATGAGTGCATCCCTGACCGCTGTTCCAGCGACAAATATCTGCCTGTTCGTTCTCTTCTGTACTGTGTATGTGAAGCAATGTGATCGCAGCAGCCTGGGACTTTGTTAATACGCTTCAAACACACACACACACACACACACACACTCCTTTCACATTGTTAGTTGAAGTAACCTCTGGCTTTTGTTAAAGAAGGAATGCATCGCTTACCAATATCAAATTAGTGTTTGATGGGATGCACAAGACATGAAGCAAGTCTTCCCTTTCTCTCAGACACACACACACACACACACACACACACACACTCTGTACTATAATGACAGGAGGTTCTTTTTGTTCCTTAATAGGTATTACAGTTTTGTGATGGTGTTTCGCACTTATATCCCAGTTCCTCACTGAATGTGGTGAGAATGTGTGAAAGTCCTCTCTTATTTCATGCAAATGCATTGCTATTACCGGTATAAAGGATTGTCACACTCTGGTAAGTTGAGAGTGATGCTGTTTAACATTGCTGCCTATTTTTGTATCAATGCAGCAGATTGGATATGTGCATATCTTTTGAAAAACATGACCAGCTACTCTCAGACCTTAGTTGCCATTATTTTCCAATACAGAGAAATAAATGTCTTCATCTATTATTAATCGTTTTTCCACAGTGGATATATTGTATAACCCAGTTGCCCGATGAAACACTTTGTATCCAGGGGAATACTTTGGCTTGGCAAGATATTTTAGCCTACAGGGACCATCTAGGACTTGCATGCTGTCAGATTCAGGTAATGACTCTTATTAAGCGGTTTAAGTGAGGCAGACCCCGCCAAATCATGGAAACAAATGATAATAATGAATAACTTACCTCTAGACATGAACGGGAGAAGCCTCTGTATACTGTTTTTGACAACCCTATTTAGCCCTGAAATAGCGTAATTCCTCAACATAGTCGAATCAGCCTGTGAGTAGTGGAGGGATTTATAGAAAATCCCCTCAAAGTTCAGAATAATGGGCTACATGTGCAGGGATATAGGCAGAACCAAAAGCACAATACCGATTGCCATACACACACGTAAGGCTGAACAGAAGCTGCATTGAAGCAGCGATTATTTTCATTTTGCAGCGATTTCTCTTAAATCTGATGCCTACTATTTTGGAAGTGAATGAATAGAACATTTAACCGCGTCTGTTGGACGCACACCAGTGACTGAAGTCAGCTCTAGCTTCAGACGCCCCAAAGCCGATAGATTTAACGATCTTGTGAGAGATCACAAACACTGATCCATGTGCAAAGGTTTCCTGTCTAGTCAAGGAGTTCACTTGCAACGGTAATGCCAGCATGCACACAATGACAACGTGCCATGCTATCGTTAGCTAATTAGCAGGAATTAACACAAAGTCCAGCTAAGTCTCATGGGAATGTCATTCGGTTTGCAGTTATTTGGTCAAAACGTAGATTTAGACCCGATAGTGTTTCTAGATTGAAAGTTGAACGTTCAGTAAGGGCATTGCTATTCATGACAGGTTGCAGGAATGTCAGTACCTATTTTTTTGTGGCAATACATCCAATAGTTGAAAATAGTAGAGTCATGTCACACAACATCTCTTGGTGGCAATAGAGGAAGCGTCAGGGATCACCAAAGTCATTCAGATTCTTATAGGCTTCCATGGAATAGTTGTTGAAATGTTTTAGTGTGGGCCGGACCAACACCAATAATGGGCTGTCCACTTTGCATTGCACTCATAAATGGTTTAAGTCAAGTTGTGAAGCTTTTGGTAAGCTTCCATTCAGAAGAATCTGAACGGAAGCTTCCCAAACCAATCCCTATAAGCTCCCGTCGCTTCCTGCATTTTACAGCCCTTTTATTGCTGCTCCTATTGTCCCAAAGGTGTGCAGGTAACACCCTGCAGTGGTTGACAAATCTCAGAAGAGGGTTTTATGACAGAAACTTAAATCTCACTCGGGCCCGGGAGTGTCGGGGAATATTAACACCGAACTGGCGAGACCACTTAGCAGCACTTCGACGGACCTGATATGTGGCAGCGAGTTAGGCTGGTGGGCCTTGTTAGCGAGGTTTAAAGATCCTTTTGCTGGTGTGAAAGGCTACTGAGAGGCGTCTGTCGGCGTCAATCGGGCTGAATGAGGCATCATAATGGATGTGAATTGAGACGTGGAATCGGAGGTCTTTTTCTGAAGCAGAGATGTGCGTGAGCTCGTTTGTCAGCCGCTGTGCATATGACCTTTGTAAGCGGGACACTGCTGATTAAAATCAGAACGAGATAGTCCGGATACTGGTGTCTTTATCTACTTGTAGAAAGATGTGTCTGGTGGGAGTTGCTGTGGATATATATTGACAACAAATAAGTCCATATGACACAGGGCAATACACGGGTCTAAAAAGGTCTTCAGTCGAAAGAAGTTTCGCTTTCATCATTTGAAATGCCTCTATTGTGATTGTTGTTGTTGTCTGGGCTTGTCAGCTTTGGTTCAGCAGTGGTACTTGTTGTGTCAGGACCTTTTTCAAGATTTCTCTTGCAGCTAACATCATGAGTGAGTATGAGGAGACAAAGGTGTGCACCGTCTGTACAGTTCATGGGGTCTCTTCCCTCTTTGCGATGGCTGATCGTTGAGACGAGCTACAAACATTTGTGCCTTCAGACTTGCTGGGACAACTGTTCTTACGAACCAGTTCATCTCAAGCATAGACTAGCCTTTTCAAGGCGGAGAACATGACTGTTGTTTCCTACAAATTGCATTTAATTGCTGGTAATTTAGAACTCCGCCATAACCTCCACGCCCTTTAGATTTAACAGAATTATATGAACATGGGGTAGCCCTGAAAATTGCCATTGAAGGTAATAATCGTGCTGAAAACTTTCAAACATTCAAAGCTTACGTTGGTTTGTTTAGGAGAGCCATTTGCACAATCGTATCTCCGTGTTTTAATGACGACCTGTCCTGCAACAAGTTGAGACGTGTCAACTGTCCTCCTCGATTTCTGCATTGAACAAACAGAGGGACGTCACCACTGATATTTGCATTCTAAGGAGTCAGTCAAACCCCCTCTTTGCCTCCTGGGGATGAAACAGAGTAGTGGTGGTAGTAGAGTCCAGGTGTGAATGGCCGTTATAAAATGAAAATGCAGAAGAGAGCACGTCTGCTTAGCACAATAAAAGGTTAAGGAAGGGCCAAATTACCAGTTGAGTTCTGTTCCAACAGATAGATGAAATGTGCAGCCAGAAGGAGTGAGTAAGCGTGCCGGGTATGTGTAGTCTAGACGAGGTCTTGTATTTCAAGTCGAGAGAAAGCCAGTCGATCTTGTCTGAACCCCAGGCCAAAGCTTTTGCCAAAAGAAAGACGACACCACTCAGAAAGTCCTTTTTGAGAGACTTGATCGAAAGGTTTCTGCCCAAACTCAGTCTGACTTCACTGTGCTCAATGTCAGCGAATAATACGAAATATCAGCCAAATATCAGGTTCCTCCATTAAATGAGATTAATTCATAATCAATGTCAGTGTTTCTCCCTGTCCTAGAGTCGTTGTGGTTTTATATAGTCGTGACATGTGATGCTGCCAGTCATGTGATATCATTTTGAATAACGCAGAGCACTTGCCTTTTTTTCGAAACAAAAAAAAGGTGCCATCTAAAGCAGCTGTAGCTGTGGTGAAACTGTGCATTTGTGCACATTCACTACGTCTGCATCTTACGTTTGTATTTGCAAGCGTTTGGCTTGGGTCAAAGGTCACTGCATAAACCCCCCATTTGTTAGTTGCTGCTCCTCAGCCTCCGGCATGTGAATGAGACCAGAGTGTCATCCATTCAGCACATGTCCACATGGCTTTACAGAGGGGCTGATACATGACGCCTTTGCCTTATAACGACTAAGACCCATTTAAAACCTCACGTTCATTTTGCAAAGCGAGGGACAGAAGACAGAGGTCTACTTTTCAGCTAAATTGTAATCCTGCTAATTGAAAAGCCAATGAATCCAAACATGAAGAAAGACGTCAAAGTCCTCTTTCCTTTGTGTTTTTTGGCTGTAAAAGAACCAAAACCAACAATAAGACTGCATTTTAAAGAACTTCAGATACTTTCTGCACCCTCTCTTCTGAGAGGAAGTAGAGGAGACGGTAAGGTCAACCGACCTCTGGTTTTCTAAAGGACCCTTCGGTCTTTGGCCACAAGCCCAGGCCCAGTCTGAAGGGCCGATATCTGCCTATTGTGTGGGATAAAGCCACTCATCCTCTGACCTGTCCTCTATTCACGCCAGATAATTCCTCACACACTCATTGTCTGCATTTTTAACCCAAATTAAGTACTTGTCTGTCTCAAAAATAGAACTTTTTCCTCTCCATCCATCTGCCTGAAACATGATTTAGAGAGTTTTTCCTGTTAAATATCTCAGGAAACTAAATGCACATCTTTCAGAGAGTTAAACGAGAAGCGGCTTTCGCAGAGCACCGCCAAGACCCCTGGAAAACCAGAGAGCTGTTCTGAAAGGTTTACCCGCTGACTGGACTGCCAAGGCCTCTCTCTCTATCCCTCTCACACAATTTGTCGGTGGAGCACATAGACAATCCCATCTCCATGCACACAGAGAATCTCTCACTCTGCTAAGCTAGCTATCTAACTGAGCTATTTCTCATTTGTAGCAGGTATTTTGGCTGGAGACAAACAGCTCTGTTGGCCTCTCTCTGCAAGTCACTTTGTGGGGTTGTCAAGGCACAGGGTGTCTTTGTCTGCCGGACAATTGAGTAAACTCATTTGTCATTTTAGGCTCTTTAAATGAAGCCGTTGCTGCTTTTCAGCCTTTCACAATGACGGATGGTGCAGAGCTCGTTCAAATAAATTACAACAAACTTCCCCGGGCATATCAAGCGAGTTGTTTGTGTTTTGTCCACTTCACTGTTTTTGAGCAACATTTCACATCTTATATTTTGATAATGCCGATGTCCCGTTTCTCACATGTTGGATATCTTATTTTAGAACAAAACGCTTGTGCCGGATTGTCAGGAGTTTCCTGACGAGAGGTGCTCTTTGACAATAACGTCGTTGTGATTGGCTGAAAGTGAGAGACGAGGACGGGGGACTCCTCTCCTCACACTCAATTCAGATCTCCAAAATGAGGAAGGGGGCGGTGGTACCAGTGACGGGCTGAGCAGACAGATCCCCAGCGTGAGAATTTCCTGAGATGGATGAGGCTGCCTCGGGAGGAAGCACAGTCAATATGTAACTAGGAAAACCTCAAGAAGAACATGAGGAGTTTCATTTTGGAAAGAAAAATGATCAGCTCCTTTTTATATATTTCAATACCTCTAAATCAGGGAGAGACGTTTGTCATGGTGTTAATATGTTGGCAAACATATTAAGACAAACACTATGTTACCAGTCCAGCACTAAACAGCAGATAGACAAAGTTAGGCAAGTGTTAAAAGTTAACCATATTAACTCAACTGTTTCTGCTCTTCCAAGTGGCTTAGAAAAATCTGTTATTGTAAGTTTAAGTTAACTAATGTCCGTTTAAAAGTACCATCATTTTCCACAGATTTGTGCTGTTAGCCATCATATAGCGTATGGTAGAACCCTTTACAAAGTCAGATTTAGCTCCGATTATTGCAAAGATATTCTGTTTTGTTAATGAGATAAAAGGAGCAGCTGGGCCCAGAAAGCATTGCCACGGGATCGAATCAGCAGCAGAGTAGAAATGAAATGCAACTATGCAGTCACTTGCATTCACTTCAAAAAAATGAAGCTGGTGGGAAAAAAAGCAATGAGTCGATTTATGCTCTTTTACACTTGTATTCTCAAAAAGGAAGGAAAACACTTTTTTTTTATTCTAAAAAGTAAAAAGATGAGTTTGAAATTGCCTCTGGTATCAATGACCACTCACTCATTTCTTATACGGCAGTGAGTAAGGCAAGGCAAGTTTATTTGTACAGCACATTTCAACAACAAGGTAATTCAAAGTGCTTCACATAAAACCATTAAAAGCATCAAAACATAAGGCAAAAGAAAAGGAGATTTAAAAACAATTAAGAACATTCATTAAAACATTAGAAACAGTGTAAGAAATAAAATGCAGAAATGCAGGAAATTGATTCATATATTAATTGAATGTGGTTCAATTAAAGGCAGCAGCAAACAGAAAGGTCTTCAATCTTGATTTAAAGGAGCTGAGGGTCTCAGCAGACCTGCAGCTTTCTGTAATCTGGCTTGTAGAACCAAAATGTTTAGAAGGATTAAGACAGACAGAGAGAGTGTGAGAGTAGAGTGGACATGTCATCTGGCTCTCAGGAATCCTGCAGCCGAGATGGGGGGGGGGGGGGCTGGGTGGAGGGCTTGATGTCACTCTGGTGGAGGAAGGGGGTTTTAGAGATAGGTGGGGTGTTGACTGTGAAGTGTGTGTGATTGAAGTGCAATGGCAGGCGATTTGCTCTGAAGGGGGGGGGGGGGGGGGGTGAGGGAGGGGCCGACAAGTTTTGGCTGCCCCAAGAGCACACACACACATCCACTCACTCCCACACACTCACAGGGCTCAGAGACACTCCAGATACAGACGTCACCTCCTCTTTTTGCTCTTTGGACCTCGACATTTTGGATAGCTGAAGGAGCCGCTCCCCAGCTGCGGCGTGAGTGAAAGTTGCGTCTTTCCAGACTTTCCCCTCACAGCTGACGTTGGGGGAATACTTCCTGGCTGAGTGGGATCTGGATCTGATTTAGAGCTTGGATCCGTTGAGCTTGCAGACATGTAGCCAGAGTTGGAGCAACTGTGTGAACAGGGGGATTGTGTCAGTGAATGAGGGCTTTATGCGAAGGCGGAAGGAAAGATGCTTTTCCTGGAGGTGAGAGGAAAATAGATGAGCTGAAACTTGCCAAAGTGCAGGAAGATTTTGTTGAATGAAGAGCGCTTTTGCAGCTCTGCTGTGGAAAATGCTTCCGCCCAAGTTCCAGCATAACATAGATCTGTGCGTGAGAGAGGTGATCGTGTGTAATGCTCTATTTGTGATGTAGTACATGGTGTGTGTGTGTGTGTGTATAGAAATATACACACTCATTATGTGTCTGTGCAGGTGGTCTCACTCAAGCTGTGTTAGGTACCCCCTGACACCCATTTGGCCTTTAAAATAACACTCTTTGGCCAGTCAAAGAGCGATGACCTCGGCCTTTGAACTCTACAATTTAATGGTTTTCCTAAAGTAAATCCTATGACGTTTAGAAAAATAGACTTCACTTCGTTTTCACTGTCTTGGTCTTAGCAAGTGCTCAACACCTCCATATCTGTTATTTGAATTAACTGCAGATAACTAAAGCTGCAACTGCTCGACCGATTTGATGTTTGCATAAATATCTGCTCACTGACAGAATTTGATACACATCTGTATATTAGGACGTATTCCTTTAGTTTGAAAAGTGTTTGATGAACCAATTCCTCGGCGAAGGAGGGCCCCCTTTTAAAAGTGTCAGTTAAGCGGGGGAGGCGCACACGATGAACCGTTAGCCGGCTACATCTGGCCCGTGTTTACACAGACCCAATGTTGTGACTCTTTAAATGCCTTTTTTTTCAAAGAGTTTCCCCTTTTAACCTCTTTCACCTTCTCCTGTCACGTCTCCGCCGTGGCCCGGGTTAGAGGAAGGAATGCTTGGACATTTTGTTTTTGTTTTCGACAAAGACAGCCATTGTGTTGTTGCCAATGGGTGACATGGTGTAATGTGAGTTGCAGTGTGCATTGGCTCAGGAATCCGCAGTCATCTTTTTTTTTGTTCCCTCATAGCTTGTGGGATGAGAGGCAGGAGAGCTGAAGGGCAGCGGAGAACAGATACAAGGGCACCAAACTAGAGCAGAAAAGATCAGATTCTTTGGTTTTAGCTTCTCAAAAAGGGAGGATTTGTTGCTTTAATTTGTCAACAATGAAAATAATCAAATACCAAAGAAAAAGGTGAGGTGCATGAGGTGATGTTTTGGTGTTCTTTGGCACATTCCTTTTCCAAACATGTCAAATGGCATCATGCAATATCGTGCCAATGGGAACAGAATCACTCTAGTAATTGCCAGTTTGTAAAATGTGACGGCGCTCATGTTGTTTAAGTCTGTGGTGATGCTGGGTGTCCATTAACAAATGTCATGTCTACATTTTTTTTTGCTGGAAATCAAATTTGCAACCATGCTGTCACCAAGAAAAAAAAGAAAACCAAGGCCCCTTATTCTTTCACAAACTACCATTGTGCCACTAAGATAGTGGCTAAAACGTGCACTCCATCTAATTGCAGAACTTTGTGGTCTGAACTAGGTCAGTCGAGATAAAGCAGAACAGGTCAAGAAAAGCTTCTGGGTGATAACATTATCTGTCCTACCATAAAACCTGCTAGATTAGTCACTGGAGAACAAAGCAACAGTCAAATACCCTTTTTTGGTCGTGTGATAAGAGCTTTGGTTTGACTTTTAACAGCATTTCTAATCTGTAAATTCAGTGTTTAGAGTCCCTGGGCTTCATTCAACTGTATGCTAATTGTGGCAATGCTAATATTTCCCCAGTCGTGTTACTTTTGACTGAACAGCTTGGCGTTGGAGGCCTTAAGGGTGAGCTGTGAAGACAGAAGTGACATTTTTAGGAGGATGGGGCTGCACAACAACAGCGTGTTGCTTGTGAATTCAGTTGCAGCTGACCTGTGACCTTTTGGAGGGGGCACACGCAAGATAAACATTCTTTAGAGGAGCATACATTATCATACATTTTTAAGGAAATGTAGGAAATGTAGGAATGGCGAGTGAACTACGGCACCTATTTATGACATAAAGACGTGTCAAAGTACTTCGACGATTTTCAAAAAAAGGATTTCAATTTTCTATTTACATAATGTTGTATCTGACAAGAGACTCTACAGAAGTTATTATGACCGAGGTGGGAAAGGTCAGAAAAGGGGAAAGGTTATGTTTTTTAGATATTCAATTTTTTTGGGAGGTCAGGGGAGGGTCTAAAATGTTTCCTTGGCCCACATTTATATTTTCTTTCACTCTTTTCTTGCTAGATTTACTGTAAAATAAACCCTTACGTAAACATTATTACACGTGAAACTTGCATGTACGCCTATATTGATTGTTCATTGACAGCGGTAACTGTTTATTTCGTGGCTTTTGGTTCAAACATATAGAATTTGGAATGCTTGGAAGACAGGGTGCACCATTTGTCATGTTTATCATCATTTTGGCAATTGCTAATTCCACTTGGAATGTGCGATTTGGACGATGTTAAAGTTATTGCTCCATTCACATATCTAGCTTAAAATCAGGGTTGAATTGAGATTTGAAAAACAATTATGAGTAACACTGGGGAGGGTCTTGCTTTAAAATCACCCTAATGTCCCTCATACTGTGCTGTTGTGTAAAAGATTAAAACTACATGACGTTTTGAGGGCCTGTGTCGTTTCTGACAGTTTTTACCCAAACAAGTTCTATTCTGGTACATATTTGCATGTCAAAGAGGCCGAGCAGGGCAGATCACGAGTGTGCTTTTTTCAACACCATGAGACCAAAGTGCTGTTTATCAGGCTGAGGGGGCTCAGAAGAACATGGCCGCTGCGATAAGAGGGCTACTGCTGAAGGCGGACGACACAGCGACGAGACTGATTAATCCATATTCATGTAACGGTCAAACTGTTATCAGCTCGTGAAGAGGAAGGGAAAAAAAGCAGCTGGAAGTGGATTCATGACCCAGCAGTCTTGAGTGGACACATGCAGATTGTTTTGTCTTTTGGAAGATTATTGCCACATTACTGAGCAATAGTGATTTCCTGCAAGTAAATCACCGCCCCAGCACAATGTGGTAGGCTGCGCTGCTTACACGTGCTTCAGTACGTTGCACAGTGGATCAGAGCAACAGATGTTTTGGTGGAGAACAGCTGGAAAGTTCTGTTGCATCACGTCAAAGCCTTATAATTCTAGTTGACAAAGAATGTGCCTTTGTAAGTACTGCTTTATGGTTGGTTGTTGAATAAGTGCACCACACTGGAAAAAGCTTGCAATGGTTTTCCTTTATATATCATCCTAATGTCTTAAGTTCCCTTTGAAGGTGGACAAGTAGTAGTTTGGGTACTTTATCAAGCACGGTTCTGTGATGGATAAACAAAGGAAGTCATGACATACTCCACTAATGGGATGGAAAATAACAGATACGTTATTCATGAGTGTAACTCGAGAGGTTGAATTGTGAAAGGATGGCCTTATGCGTTACAGAGAAACGTTGTCCTTTCTCAACTCTTAAAATACTGTTGAGAAACAGAGATTAAAACGAATTGACTGATTGCAGGCAAATACAAAATGCAGAGGAACTTATAATAAGTGCAAAAAGACCTAAATCGGCATGTATCCCAGCCACAAGAAAAGGCGAAGTAAAAGCCAGAGCTTTGGGCATAATCAAACAGAGGAGGAATAACAAATTGAAAGGTATTTTTTTATAAATGTGATTCCTAAATCCCCCCTTCTTATCCACAGCGCCCGTGTGTGATGAACCTGGAGCGCAGCGAAAGAGGGGAGCGCCCTTCACCTCGAGGCCCGGACATGGAGCCTCGTACTGGGGGAAAGATAGGGAAAATATCCGTGGGCTTCCAGAGGAGCTCCACCTCAGATGACGACTCTGGGTGTGCGTTGGAGGAGTACGCGTGGGTGCCACCGGGACTCAGGCCTGAGCAGGTAGGACCCCTTTACATGCTTCCTCCAACATGACTTAATTGACTTAAATGACAGCCGCCCTTTGTCTTGTCGGTGGTTGAATTGTCCTTCAGAGGATGAGAGTACAAAATTGAGATTGACATGTTTGCCCACCAGTATCACTAAATAAAAGGACACATATAGCAGCAGTCATTCTGATACTGATAGCACTGCTTGCCTTCTGCTGCAACAGTCCTCTCTCATTCATGTGTACAATCTAACTGATCGTATGATGGAAAGAAAATGATAATACAGGGTCTTTCAAACTCAAAAATGACGAGAGGATGATACTCCCAG
The DNA here is from genome assembly GCF_949748355.1 of Melanostigma gelatinosum. Taxonomy (NCBI): domain Eukaryota; kingdom Metazoa; phylum Chordata; class Actinopteri; order Perciformes; family Zoarcidae; genus Melanostigma; species Melanostigma gelatinosum. The sequence continues at coordinate 9,174,181 of NC_136655.1, forward strand.
TGCACTAAACAAAGCTACCTGTCGGCTGACATGATGTAAATTCCTTCTGTCCTCTGAAGTTCATTCATTCGCCTTCATCCGCAGGTCCAGATGTATTTCTCCTGTCTGCCAGAGGAAAAGGTGCCGTACGTCAACAGCCCCGGAGAAAAGCACCGGATCCGACAGCTCCTCTACCAGCTGCCGCCGCATGACAACGAGGTAGAGATAGTGAGAGAGACAGTGTGTGATCAAACAGACACGCCACCTTGTTATGACTTATAAAAGCTCCTATAGGGCCCCTCGGAGTATCTTAAAGTCTTGTAAATTTTGTCAAAATCTGATAAGTGCGTCATAGATATTGTAGCTAAGGGACGGATGAATGACAGGAAGGAGTCAAGTTTATTTTGTGAACTAGATCTAAGCGAAAGTTTTGGCAGAGTCTGAAATGTTTCTGGCACTGTAATTTAAACTGAAATGTCAGATGTTTTCATCTGGCATTTTCAGTTCAACTGCTTTCATTTCTTATTCTTCAGCTTACTCTTCGACTGCTTTCAGGCTAACATGCAAACGGTTAACTCAACTGCTTACAAAGCTTAAACTTGAGATTGCAAGAAAAGGCTTCTCTGAAGATTCTGCAGAGATTTTGCCAGATTTCTTTCTGGGCTTGTTGCTAAAACATTTTTAAGAAATGTTTGAAATATTAGAAATCACGAAAACTGTTGACGTTAAAGTAGCTTCTGAGGTATCCGTGGAAATGAAAGTGCTGAAAAGAGTTGAAATCCAAGTCGAAATGAAATTGATAACTGCAGCTGGAAGTGGCAGTTGAAGTGGAAGAACTTGGTGCCGGTTCAAGAGTATAAACTTACAGAGACTGTCAGTCAAAGTGTTGGGTGGAAGTGGAAGCGCTGGAGGCAGTTGGAGTGAACAGTGGAATTTGTCGAAGTACATTTATGAAATGCTTTCACAAATTACACTTACACTGATTTTGGCTCTTACTGTTTAACACTTCAACTCCCATAAAACATCTCACAATATGTTGCATTTGAAGACATTTAAATGTGTGTACAAAACATGACCTCAAGATTAAAAAAAAAGACACATTTTTATAAATTTGGTGTAAAATTGACAATAAGAAATGGCAAACCATACCCAGCCCTAACTAAACTATAAAGCAGCAGCTGAGTAGACTCTTAACAATCTTGCTCGTCTCTTCTTGTAAACTAAAACAATGGCTGCATTCCCTCTTCTGGATAATAGCTTCATGGTGTGTAAACCCAGCACTCCTTTCACATCTGTGCTAATAGAGTTTACATTAGGAGATATGGTGCAGGGGTTATCACCAGAGGGGAGGCCCTGGGGGCTACTGTCTGACGGAGGTGGTCTCTGTGTACACACATGGAAGGTACACAATAGTAACACACACAGACACACACACACAGTGTTTGACTGCGCGGTTTTATGATGTTTGTCGGCAGACCTGGTGGTTGAGGGAGCAAACTGCCGGAGGAGAAGCACTCGGTGTGTGTTGTGTGTGCAAAAAGGGCGAGACAGTGAGTGTGTGGAGCTCACGCACCGGCTTCGTTTACTGTTGTTTAGAGAACAACCAAGCTAGTTGTTAGGATACTCTTGGCGTCTTTTATCTGTGCCGTCATCAGCATGTCTAAACACAGAGGAAGGGTTTGTGTATTGCTCACGCCATCCTTTCAACGCAGCCTTCAGGGGAATTATCTTCAATTAAACCCCTTTTTTTCCAGCCATATATAGACTGCATGTCATATACTTCCCTCAAAGTTGCAAGCAAAGATGAAAGCTGAACCACTGTCAGTAATGGGTGGAAGTGCTAAATCAACCTCTCTGGGCTTTTACTTTGTCTACTCCACTCATCTCTTTCTTTCTTTCTCGCAGGTGCGTTACTGCCACTCTCTGACGGAGGAAGAAAAGAGGGAGATCCACATGTTCAGTGCCCAGAGGAAGAGGGAGGCACTGGGGAGAGGAACACCCAAGATCCTGCCCCGAGCTCTGCACCACACCCGCTGTGAAAAGGTAAGGGCCACACGTGGATAGGCACGAGTAGACACACATGCATATTCACACATGGCCTTGCGTCGTTTAGTGCTCATGTAGCCATAAGGTGAGCTCGGAGGAAACCGACTTGTGGGTTTTAAGTTATTTATATCGCGAGCAGCTAACACCCACCATCCCAACGCGTAGCAGCCCCGAGGCTGATTGGCTCATGCGATGGTTTAAATCACGGACATAAACCTCCTCATTAGGGCGAGAGGGGAAGCAGGGAAATTGGGAGGCTCACGCTCAAGCCGAGCGGAGAAGCCAGTTCCTCATGAGGAATTTGACTAATTTCCTGCCGCCCATCTATATCTCAGCATGACCGGCTGCAAAGGAATTTACAGGTGAACAAGTAATTCTTGCATAGAGTCTTAAAAATCCTACTTTTTTCCCCAAACAAGTCACAGTATGCGGCACATATTTCCACATCAACTGCAGCTCAGCTCAGCACATGCAGCTGGTTTTAAGACTTTTTCTGGAAAAGAGTCGGCGTGTTTGAAAACTCTTGAACAAAGTGGATTTACAAGAGTTTTAGATGTAATCACTGGTAAAACAGAAATTGTTTAGTCTGTTAAATACATAAACAGTGTTGTGTAAGCATGTACTGTAAAATAAAAGTATCCTGTTTATCCTTTGTGTTTTTATGAATCCAAGCTATTTTTCAGTCAGCTTGTTTAAGGGAACCTTGGCTTTCAGGGAAAGGGAGACATCTTGCTTTAGGCATGCTGGTTGGAGTCATAGCGAGCTATGAACAAACAATACAAGGGAAACAATCCGGAAACTGGACCTCTGTTTCCTACTTTTGATTTGGTTCGACAAAACACTCAAGTGTCATTCAAGTCATTCAAGCTGCCCTCAACCATATTCCGTAAAAACTTCCTTTCGATGCAACAAACATAAATATTAGTGTTATATGGCTTCCGGGAAATTGAGCCCTGACCAATGAGTAAACCACATGGTCTGCCAGGCTAGCCATGTTAATTCCCCCCTGGACAGGCAGATGCAGTCTGTCATCACTCAAACACAGATGCTACCACAGTGATGCAAGGTCACACACACACACACACACACACACACTGTAACGACACATAGGAACCCCAACGGACACACACACACACACACACATTCTCACACATACTGACCATGCATGTGTGTCCATATATGCTCTGCAAACACACAACCACCCTTTGACTCGCACATTGTGGACGTACACCGAACTGCACATGCCCGTGTATTCAAAAGGATATGTCACGAAGATGTGTGCATTCACACTTTGGCTCCAGTTTCCTGGTGGGGACACTCAACACCACCATATCCGGGGCCCCTGTGTGTCCACCCTGGTAATAATGGTTAGCAGCTGGGCATGCTATCCCATAGGGTGTGTCATAGCTCTGCTGGGTTATATAAAGACTCGTGATTGCACGTTCAGACATGCTCTTACGGTCTCTGTGGAGTCATACGATCTTCTGACTCAGGACCAAGGCCAGTGTATTCTGTTTAAGCTTGTGGGACAAAATGTATAAGTCAACCCATTCACATTGATCTTGTTATGTTGCATCTGCCCCGCATGTTAACACAAATAATTCTACTCAGTAAAGACATTACAATGACTTTTAAAAGATTTAATTACAGTTTCCACGTTAACAACCGTTAACCGTCACCGCTGTAGGATTCACCGATCTGTTTTGAATGGATCACATTCCTTTGGCTCTTGCAGTGTGATCACCTGTTGTTTGGCCTTCTTTGTTTTTAGCATCAGCTGCGATTGAAACCTCAGCGGATGTGTGATATATTTTGAATAGTTATCTCCATAATCTTCGTTTTGTTTATGTTGCATTCCAAATGTGTCACAAGCATCAACTGTACCACACGTCTATTTTTAAATCGCTTTCTCGTATGTCTCTGTTTATCGCCACGGTTTCACTCTCAACGTAGCAAAGTTATCCACAGATTAATTATGAATGCATATTAAGCGCGGCCATGGACTCAATGATGAACCACTAAGTGTAGTAAGCCCCATTGGAAAAAAAGAATTAAGATGCCTGAAATATAAATCTCATGGATCAGCTGTTGTTTGTGTTTGATTGTCAGTGTGGCGGAGGCATCAATGGAGGGGAGATGGCAATTTTTGCCTCCAGAGCAGGGCTGGGCCCCTGCTGGCACCCGGCGTGCTTTGCGTGCACCACGTGTCAAGAGCTGCTGGTGGATCTGATATACTTCTACCAAAATGACAAGATCCTCTGCGGGCGCCATCATGCTGAGCTTCTCAAACCACGATGCTCTTCTTGTGACGAGGTAAGGCTCAGCAGTAGTAGTAGTAGCACAACCCACTCAATGTTTGACAATGAACCAGGGCAATACTAGCACCAAGTCCACAGGGTTCCACAGAGCTCACAGCGGCGTGTGCCTTTCCCTTCAGATCATCTTTGCGGATGAGTGCACGGAAGCAGAGGGTCGTCACTGGCACATGAAGCACTTTGCCTGTTTCGAGTGCGAGACAATGCTGGGGGGGCAGCGCTACATCATGAAAGATGGCCGTCCCTACTGTACTGGCTGCTTTGAGTCACTGTATGCAGAGTACTGCGAGGCCTGTGGTGAAAACATCGGTGAGTTACTCTTGAATGATCCTGGTTGATTTGGTTTTTTTGGGGTTAGGATAAAGAACTTAACTTTTTATACACACGGTCGAGAGCACAAGATCCCGCTGATTCTTTGACTACTTACGCAGAAGTGCGATATCTAACAGTATGCTCCTTTTCTACCCATCCTACAATCCTTTAGGTGTTGACCATGCCCAGATGACCTATGAAGGTGTACACTGGCATGCTGCGAACCAGTGCTTCTGTTGTGCCCAGTGCAAGACATCCTTGCTGGGCTGTCCCTTCCTGCCAAAGCAGGGTCGCATCTATTGCTCAAAGGCCTGCAGCCAGGGGGAAGATATTCAGGCCTCTGACTCGTCCGATTCTGCCTTCCAGTCTGCCCGGTCACGTGAATCACGCCGCAGTGTGCGCATGGGGAAGAGCAGCAGGCCTGCCGAACAGTGGAGACAGTCACAGCTGTTTAACCCCCCAGCCGCTGTACCTTCGTTTGATTATAAGTTTGGAAATGGAGAGGGCGATGGCGATAGAAATGGAGATGCCGATTGCGACATTGGTATCGTAGGGCGCAAGATGGCCCGTCTAGGCCTGGAGGAGGAGAGGTTCTGGAGGGAGCGGGAGGAGCAGGACGCTGGTGGAGAGGAGGATCCAGAGGAGTGGGCCCAGCATGAGGACTATATGACTCAGCTCCTTCTCAAGTTTGGTGACCGCGGGATGTTAAACCAACTTCAGCAGCCATCACTAAAATCTCCCAGCGCTAGCAGTGACAGAAACAGGCTAATGAGTGTCTCTGATCCCTGGCTCAAGCCTGATTCTACATCTATGGGGGTTAGCGCCTCCTCTCCCACCCCTGCTAGTCCCACCCAGAGCCAGACTTCCAATCAATCCCGAGCCAACAGCCTTAGCCCTGGATTGATGAGCAAGAAGCACCTGCCTGAAATGTACTGGGCCCAATCCCAGGATGGGTTGGGAGACTCAGCCTATGGGAGTCATCCAGGTCCTGCTAGTGCCAGAAAGATCCAAGAGCTGGAGTTGGACCAGGATCAGGACCAATCTGGGACAGGGAGACGGGCCTTCTGGCCAGACACCAGGCAGTGGTATGACGATTCCCTTGAGTGCATCGCTGATGAGCTGAGGAAAGCCGAGCAGGGTGCTGGAGACTCCATGGACTCCCTGGCGCTCTCAAACATCACTGGTAAGGAGACTGTTGGTTGCATGTATTCAGTAGAAAAATGTGCTTTCTTTTTCTGTTGAACAGCTGTTCAAAACTTGTCTCTCCTGCTTGCTCTTTTTAGGTGCATCAGCGGATGGAGAAGGCAGGGATAGACCTATAGTCTACACACTCGCCATTCAGGATCCCTCAGTGGCAGATGACTGCGAGAAGATGAGCAACATGGGAACCTTTAATTCATCTCATCTTCACCACAGTGCCAACTCTCTCAACCTAAACATGGAGAAGGGCGATGAGGAGGTAGCATTGTCAAAGAGGGGAGGCACACCAGGAGGACACCTCTCATTGTCCCCAAATTTGGAAGGCCTCCCACCCTCCTTTGTCCATGCCCCAGCTCTGAGGAGGAGCAGGTCCCAATCCAGGCCTCCTCAGATGGTCAAGTTCTCAGAGGACACTGTGGACAATGGATACAATGATGGATTCGATGTCAATATTAGAAGGCATCCCATGAGTGAGAGGCCACAGCGGAGGGCGTACTGCCCAGAAGAGATGGGCAGAGAGAAAAGTCGTCCAACGAGCCAACATGGGCGCAGCAGGCAGCACCAACACCGGCAAGGCCGTCACCACAGGAGCCGCAAAACTCGCTCGGACAACAACCTTCACACGACGCCTTTGGAGAAAGCACAGAGGCCGTATGAGCCCCAGCAGCAGGGTCTGGTAAACTCTCCATGTGGTGCCATGCTCCGACAGCATCCTGCAAACAGGCTACCCTTGGCCTACTCCCAAACCCGTTCTGACTATATGCTTCAGAGCTCAGCTCAAGGAGACCCACGAGTCGAGCAATTCACGGGTCTCTACAGAGATGAGGACGACTGTTGTTCCACTTGCTCTTCCTCATCGTCAGACTCTGAGGAGGAGGGCTATTTCCTGGGCCAGCCAATCCCTCAGCCGCGAGCGGCCGGGTGCTACTACGCTGAGGACTACCCGACGAGGGTTACAGCCCTCTCCTCCCAGAGCCACGGCTCACAGACTGGTCGCAGAAAAGGCCACCGCTCCAAAAACTGTATCATCTCTTAACAGCTCAGAGTGCATTTACATTATAACCTGCACCACACTTAGCAATAAAGTCAGATTTTCTGATTATATGACGGATCAAATCTGGGTTTAGAAAGGCAGTTTGAAGCAAATAATGTGCACAGACTGCGTATCATGCCCTAACAGAAGGTCAAGATGCATATCATATTTCAGGCACGGATCTACTGAAAGAAGAAATCAAACTGCGAAGACAGATTTGTGCAACATATCGTCAGAAAATCTCTTTTGTGTGTGTGTATGTGCAAATTGACCCCATATACTGGGTCTTATTGAATTTTAGCACTAACAAGATGTATGTACTAGTACATTTGGACGCCTGTCTTAAGACAGTGCAGACCAGAATTATGCAGCGTTGGCAGAGTGGCGACTTTTTCTTTCATTGCAGAATTGACCGTTTTTTTTTGTTTCCATGTTTAATATTCAGTTAAAGGTTTTGCAGCAATATCTTTGTGTGCATTAAAGTGGATACTGATCGAACACAGGGGTTGACGTAGAAAATAGAAGCAAACCAAAAAATGATTTAATGTATAATGGTACAAATGATTATACTAAGTTAAGATTTTAATACTGGTATTTTTTATATCCGTGGTTTTAAGAATTGTTTCTGTCCAAGTGTACGATAGATAAAAAATAGCAGTTGTAATGGTAAACAAAACACCCCTCGTTAATATTTCATGAGGAAACCAAGAAGGTGCCACTTCACAGTAAAATGCCGTGTTACTCTGTAATGTTTGACATATTTGGCAACACTATTGGTGTACAAGCTATGATACGTACGGCAGGAACACCTGCATTATCCAAATTCAGCTGACCTGTTCACTACCCCTTGCTCTGACATAACCAGCTAAATGCTTCATGATGTAAAGACGCTTGTAATAAATAATTTTCTCCTCAGTTTCAGGAATGGTTGTCCCTTTTTCTCTCATATATCTGATGTTGATTTTCAAATGACATTTTGGAACCCTCAGATTGTAGTGATGTTAACAGTAAGATGCACTGAAGAGTTTGTGGGGTTTTGCAGGGCAGCATTGGGATCTGCTGGAAGTTGAAAAAAAGAAAAATGTGCTAGCTTGCATTTTAAATGAATTTTAAAGTGAGGCTTGTTGCATCATTGTTATATGAGACTATACTAAAATACCAAAATATAAGTATGGCTGTGGGAGACAATGGAACACTAAAATGGAGTTTCATTATACTATTAAACTGATTTTAAAATGTCTTTGATTGTGTTATGAGATCACAATAAACCAAACCATAAAGTTAACGGAAACAATCTTTACTACAACCTTCTTTCCACGTCATGAAAAATAATCAAGCCGTGTGCCGGTTTTTCTGGGAAGGAAATTAAAGTTTGAAAAGCAGACAATAAAAATAAAAAAAAGTAACCAAACCGGCATTTCCAGACAGTACAAAGTTATACAAGAATGTAGAACTGTAAATTTAGCAGCACCACGTCATACGTCTGACTGCTACAGAATGTACAAAACAAAACATCTTATCTTTTAGAAAAGTGTGTTCATGCTGCAGCACCGACTGTCTATTGTCAGCAACATATTTTCACCAAAATTGTTTAAATAACAAAAAAACCCATGTTAACCATTTCCATGTCATTTAAGACTAAACCAGACAGTGAAACAATTTTGAACATCATTTCATAATCTCCATCTTTCAACAGGGAAAAGTACGAAAAAAGGGTCTGAAGTTAACACTGTTCATCCCCAAATACAATGCACCGCTGCATCAATTCCATTTAGAGTTTGTCTTCACGTCGCTGTGCTATAGTTCCAAGTCCAGCAACAATGTATTCAAGATATCCAATGCCTTCCACGCAGCCGACGGCCGACGTGTCAGTAAGACGAGCTGTGATTGACTCCCGTCTTTGAAAGTTTATGACCCGTCAGGGCTGTCGACGGGGTGGTCGAGTCACAGACAGAAGGTTCCGACTGCCGGACCACGTCGTCCAGCTCGCTGATGAAGTGTTTGAGGTCCTCCAGGCAACGGTCGCGGATCTCCCCGAGGTTCTCCCTGAGGGGAACCTGCAGCTGCTTCTCCAGGTTGGCGTCTTTAGCCACCAGCATCTTCACCACCATGCCAAATGTCTCGCAGTCTTGCCGGTACACCTGGAAGTGGATATCAGAGTTTAAAGAAAAAACTAAAAAACAAGTATAGAGGGTTTGACACACACAGTAAACACAAATCTATTTGTATGCAGATTTTAAAGACGTAAGTGTCAACAGGCAGAGGTAAAGAAAAAAAAAGCTCTTAAATGAGATGAAACGGTGTTTCCTTCCTGCTTAACCTGGCGCCGAGGTGAAAATACTCGAGTGTCAATGAGCCCGAGCTGATCGCTCTGGTGTCAACACACGTCACACGTAGAGCCTAAAGACAAACACTTCTCTTCTCAAGTTTAATAAGGGCCCTTTATAGAGGACACGGTGGCACAAGCTGCAATAAAACCCCCGCTTTAGTGGCGTCTCGCGGGCTTATAACAGGTGTGAGAGAGACAATGAGGAAGATGTGCCGGAATCTTGTTTGGGAGCTTCTATTTCACAGACTCTCAAATGTCTCATTAAACGAAAAGAGGGGGGCCTCGGCTTCCACATGAAGCGGTTCGATTTGCAAAATGCCAAAAACAGAGACTTGTTTCCAGCTCATGATCAGACAATGAATTTCCAGAGGGGGAAAAATATCAGTCAGCTAAACTGATGGTCATATTTTATATTGTTAGTTTCCATTTTTGAGGTGAAGTAAAAGTTCTCCCTCGTTTCCTGTTGACCCTCCATTACTGCCATCTAATAAAAAGGATTACAATTTCCCCAACAATAAATCAACAAACTACACATCACGCGATGAGGACCTTTTCTAATTGGACAGTCTGATGCTCCACACTAACAGACCTCAGAAACCTTCATTTCCCTGGAGAGTGCTGCTCTCTCTCTGTTTTCTTCCATCTGTCCTTCCACTATTTCATGACTCTTTTCCTTCTCTAGTCAGTCTCTCTGTGCCTCCTTTCGTCTTGGTCAATCCGACACGATACGACTTATTAATTCGTGCCGCAGGCCGGACACAAGGGCCCATCCAATGGCAAGGGTTGTGTTTGGATCTGTGCGTTTACACATATGCCTGTGTGTGTGTATGTGTATATATATATATATATAATTAGGCCAGACAGGGGTGAGTTTCAGCCATTCACCGGATACCAACAGTGGCTTCTGTGCCGCGGGGCTTTTCGACCTCGCTGGCTTATTTATAGCTTTTGTTTTCTCACAATGTTCCTGGAACAGAGCATGTTGGAGAAGAGGACAGATGAAGATCCGCTGTCAAACAGAGTTTATGTACTTGGAAAATAACAGTTGGCAACTTTCCAGAGCCGGCATTAAACAAAAATACATCTACTGTATAAAAGCTATGGTGAACAAAAACAGTGTGAAGCTTGGGTTCTCCTAATATTATCGACCGCGATGAGACTTCACTGAAGATGATTTCTGCTGGATTGGACACGTTTGTGGGGAACAGTTTCAGGAAAGACTGCTAGTGCTTACGTAAAATGAACACATTCTGGGCGTTTCTGATGTACATGTACATCGTCATGTACAATAAATGATCAAGTGGAACAAGTTAGAATGACAAATCTGTTCAAAAAACACAAACCCCCGATAGCCCTGGGCTAAAGTCAGTACATCACCCCGTCCTTTCAATGTCTTAACCTCCTGTGGTCTCATTCAACAGCTGATCGCTTGATGACAGTGAATGTATTCATCACATTTTCGGAGGAAGTATCCAATCAAGTGCGCCGACAACAACTTGTATGAATAAAGGGAAAGTCGTTCCTAGATAACAATGTGCTGAAAATGTACTTCCTGTATTTAAAAACACACATCCTGAGATCCCTCCCTTGTTATCCAATCAGGAAGGACAAAAAGGCGAGCACTTGACTTCGGGCGGAGTCGGTCCAGAGCCGTCCGTGCTTCTAGAAAACGTCTTTAAACTGCATTTTAAATAGAAAGTTAAAGCAAGGATTAGGGGGGAGCGTGTGAGAGTGAAGGAGTTGGGGCCTCAGTCCAGTTCTGCGGTCTTTGTTCCTAAAAAGAAGACTGGAACAGTCTTTGCTTTCTGTCTTGTAGCCAAACATATTTAGATTCCTCACCAAATGAAATAAAACTCCCTTTGTATCGCAGCACGGCCTGTGAGGAGTAAAACATAATACCCTTTATTGCCTCTCATGCCTCGTCACTCACTAGAACCAGTTAGTCTGTACTGCAGCCAAAGTCAACGTTGACAATGAGAGCGGTTTCAGGTTGAATTTCAGCGGACCAATTTCACTTAGCTACACAAACAGCGAGGCACTGGTGTAATGCGGCCCAGCGCGATGTCTGGCCGACGACGGAAAGTTCAGCTTCTGATCCGTGAAAAGTGTAGAGACAGTCGGGCGAGGAGCTACTGGACTGGAGCGTGTTTGTGTCCGTGTGTACCGAAGAGATGGCTAGACCAGATCGAGTGCAGAGAACCAAAACATCTGGCCGACACTTGTCATGTGGCTAAACACGAGTCGCTTACTGCAACTTTGTTGTTTCAGTCAGAGAAAGAGAGTCAGAATTAAGAGCGTTTAGCTGCGTGTTCTGGGCATGCTGGGAAAATAACACCGGCCAGCAGACAAGCGCTTACTGTATACGCTTTGCAGCGGCTGGTTGGTTTGGTCTGCCGCTTTGGCAGGTAACCAACTCTCGGGTTTTGATTGGCGTTTACAAAATGTTTTAAAGGGTTAAAGTCTTTACCAACAAACAAAGATTTTGCGGACGGAAATATAGGAAATATCCAGGGCAAAATGTTACTAAACCTCTGATTTCTAACCTGGTTGTGTGTGTGTGACAGAAAGCAGGCTGAATTAACTCACGGTCACGACTAAACAAGCCAGCCTTTCATAAGCACACAGACAACCTTCATGCAGGTTGGTCTGAATGTCACAAAAGCCGAAGAAAAAGGGGACAGGAGGAGGAAGAAACGCTGATAATCATCAATTTCTACCGAAAAACTCCAAAGAATTCAGAAATCCTGGAAAGAAAAAGTGAAACTTCATATCCCTGTGAACACTGTTCCCTCTAATCTACTCTTTCCAGACCTTCATTTCATGACTACATCTGAAGATTGAAGCAAGCGGGCACGAGTCATACAGACATAGATCCATGACCAACACCTAACAGATTCTCGACATGGGTCTTCCCAAAATGCACGCTGTATGAAATAAAGCTCACACGATAGAGCTCGAGGAGGAGGAGACGGGCTATAAAACGGCCCAGAAGCTGCAGCGTCAGCAACAGACGTTATAAGCCGCCTATAGGCTCTGTGGCGCAGCTCAACGTGAGAGCGCGGTGTGCGCTCCAGGGCAGAGCTGGCTCGGGTTTAATGGTCCCAGTAAAGCAGCGGCAGCGCTCACTGGTGCAGGAATGGCCTTCATTAGATAACTGAGCAGAGCTGGAGCCTCGGGGGCAGTTTTTAGCTCCGTTAAGCTCTCGATTTATTGTATGCACAAATCTATACCATGCCTGTGCTTTACTCGTGTTCCTGCTTTCCATTATGCGTTCCTGTAGGATGCACATTATCCTAATGTTCTAAATCTCTGTGCGGGCCTTCCTGTGTGTGTGTGTGTGTGTGTGTGTGTGTATGCAAAGATGAGTCAAACTCAGAGGGAGAGAGTTGGGATGTTGGAGCCATGTGGGACATTAAGCTAGCGGAGGGTATAATGAGCAATTCTTGCCCTCATGCCAGTCAGGATGGGAGATTAGCAAGAGCCACCAGGAAACTGGTGATAGATTTGGCAACCAGCTACTTCAGCAGATAATTAACCATCATTCTGCTCCGACACTGATGTCTGGCGATCGATTGGTGGACTTTAGGATGTGCCCGCCACTGTGACTGGTGGACAGAGACGTTCATTTCCTGCCTTGTTGGGAACACAATAGCCGGCTGTTCCAGGAAAAACAATCCAGGTGTGAGTCAGAGAAGTCTAGGCCACCACATGTACGGGATCCTTTGCCAAGCGCACAGCACGGACCGTGCGTGCACCAGGTTGACTTTACAGAAAACTCTTACAAATGAATAACTTGTAATGAGAGGATTGGAAATGCAGTCGTTTTCCACTGGCACTAAATGTTCACATATATATATTTGATGTTTTTTTTGTTTTATTTTTTAACACTAAACTACTTGCCCTCCCGCCCCAGTCCACAGATCATCTGGGTGTAAGCTGGAGTTGGACAGGTACCTTCTCTATCTCCTGAGCTTTGGCCGTGATGGCCAGGGACCGCCGCTCTTGAAAGTTGTCCGGAGACGGCTTCTGGCTCTCCTCGACGACCGGAGCCACCAGAGGCTCCTCTTTTTCTCCCTCTGGAGGATGGTTCTCCTCCTACAGGAGGTAGAGGAGAGAGCGGCGTGAGTCACTGCTCAGAGGAGGATGCAGAAAGGTCAGCAACAATTTCACAAGCACGAGAGGAATGAAGTTTCTAAAAATCATGCAGCACTACAGTAGTACTACTACTGCCAAGTTGGCAGAAATGACGAAGGCTAGCAATAACCCGACACAGAGAATGTGAATGGACGTAGGTCAGCAGCTTACAGCGTGCGCAGCGCTGTGACCCGACCTACTGACTGTTTAACTTCACAGGAAAGATGAGGCTGAGGCGTACCGAAGGATGAAGCTCAGCTTCTGAAGCGGAACAGTCAGAGCATACCGTGTGTTACGTCTGCAAATAGTGCTGTAACTCCTACGAATCCCTTATCCTTCCACGAATAAGCTGCAGCTCGTACGTCTTATTCATCACGGCAGATGTGGATCTTCAGATCGTACACTGTTATCATTACTGAGCCAAATTATGACTAAAACCTCCCGGCTTAGCGTTGCACTTATCGCTCAATGTAAATTGTAGAATTTGATACTTCAGCCGTTTATGTATCTTAAAAGGAAATCTGGCCAGGCAAGCCACGATGAGCCACCTAATGGATAGATTGGAAACTCTCGTGCCCATAAGTATGAATGTTGAAAGCCAAAAGGAGCAAAAAAAAAAAACAAATACTAAAAATCAATAAAAGAAAAAGGAAAAGGTTTTAGACAAAGAACTTGCTCGGTCTGGAGAACCATCACAAAAAAAAATCTCGACAACCATCTCGTGTTGGTGAGATTCTGTAATGACAGGGACCCGATGCCTCGTGTAACCTTTTCAGTTACAGGTTGTGCTCTCTAACCACAGCCTGAGGTGCTCTTTCGACCCCCTCCTCTGTCTGGGATGGCTCCACGGAGCCTGCGAGTGTGTTTGTTGAATCCCCACAGCAGGCAGCGACCGGGAGGCCTTGAGTTGAGTTGGGGGGGGGGGGGGGGGGGGGGGGGCCTTTCATCTTGGCCAAGGTTACGGGTTTGTGCCCCCAGAACAAAGAAGAAACACTGCACCACAGGCCAGATCAAACGGCAAAACGCAGCAGTGTGTATCAGTGTGTGTGTGGAGGGGTGGGGCTTTAAAACTTTCATCACAGCAGTTGATTGGGTGATGGTGGGTGGTTCTTACAAAAAAAAGAAAATGCACATAAAAGGAGAAGAGGACTATGTTTCTATTCTGTATCTTGTATAAAGCAAGCGCATGGATTTACAAAAGATATCAAAGAGCCCAACATGCCACAGCTACCAGACGCAGTCAGCCAGACCCTTCAACAGGGAAAAAAAGGAAATGATTGTTCATTGTAAACGGTGTAAACACACCCCAATGGGTTCCACAGGGAGGCTAGTCAGGGACCGAGATCCTAGGATAAAACTGGGACTTCGGCTACCGAGTTAGCCTCTTCACTTCTGGGTGGCCGTAGCCAGATGCAGTGCGCCTAATCACATCTGATTCTATTTACACTCCTCTGCAAAGACGGATGATATCAGCAGTCATTTGCAAAACACGCAGGAGGGACCGACATTCAATACTTACTCAAAACAGTAAAAGTATTTATGTATTTCTTATTTGAAAGAGCACTTTAAGGAAGCGCGGCTCATACTTTCGCCGACACTTGAGCCCCTTTTCCCCCTCCATCGCTGCAGGTTCTTGTGATTGAAGTCTGCTTACAGCACAGGTAAACAAAGCACAGGCCCCATGGCTTTTATGCTCTGCGTGAGGGCCACTTTAAAACCCATTAACATACTTGAATGGGACTAAACACTTATTAGAAGGATGGAATTTAAGAAGTTCCAGATGCATCCTGCTGTACAGTGACAAGAGGCGGAGCCCACGATGTATAATAAAACAGAACAGGAACTTTTGGGGCTGAATTGCTGCATTTACAATATAAGACAAAAAGCGTATATTTTCATAAAGAAGCGACGGCTTGTGTTGCGTTTTTGCTCGTTGGTGTCAACTTTTAAAGTCAAATTCAAGTAGTATTGCAGTTTGGTACCTTGTTTGAGGCTGCGCTGTGTGGGGAGCCCTCTCTTGACAGGCCAGGAATTTTGTCTGGAGAAATAAGAAAAAAAAGAGACAAAAAAGAAAGTTTGACAAAGTGAGATGTGAGTGCGGTGCAAAATAACATGAGGAAAAAAATAAATTAAAAAAGATTTGGAATGAGGATAAATGAGAGGAAGGAAAAGGGACAATTAGTATGTCCCGACAGTTCGTGAGTATGAGTTTATGATTATCAGGGCTCTGTAAAGGTGCTGATGTTTGGATCCAGGATCCGGATGGGCACAGAGGCTAGAACATCTGGAAAAATCAAGACACAGATGGTTCGCAAACTCGCTCCAAACTAGACACAACCTCCCTCTCACACTATTCTCCTGCAGTCCGTCCAAGGCTTTGCAGCCGACCAATCAAGTCTACACCAACAAACACGAGCTCCGAGCAGCCCCTCTATGAAACAACAACACCCCGATGTGGAAGCTTTGGCTTCAGGAATATCCATCAGACATCCTATACCCCCTTTTCCCTCTTCCGTCCACACACACACACACGACCTGGTGGCATCTTTATGAGGCCTGACAAAGTGGCAGACAGAGCGGGGAGGAAGGCTGGCTGCTGGACACATTACAGACCACTCAGTGTCTCTCCGGTTACCCAGCCTGGGAATAGGTTAAGTTTAACGAGTGTAACCTTTGTATATTTCTGAAACAAACCCGCTGCATGTAATTTCATCTCGCCCTCGTCCATTTAAAAAGAAAAAAAAGAATCAATTGAAAGAAATGGCACAGAGACGGTACCGTGTAGGTGCAGCGCTTACATTTAACGGTGAAACCACTTTCCAATGCTGTCCACAACTATTCTGATGTGCTTACAAGTCATCCTGCTCTGAGAAGAAGTCAACCTAGCACTGCCCGAATGCGCCGCTATAAAACATGATCAATGATGTTATGTTCTCCTTTCAAGAGGTTGGAATCAAACACATGTAGAAACAGTCTTTTGTCACATCACGTCCACTTGTAATTCTGAGGTCTACTGAGGTAACTAAGAAGGCCGGCCCTGAAGATGGTAGCAGACCTAAACAACACTGTGCTACTTGTGCAAATAAGGAGGCAGAGATGTATAAAAACATGCAGAAAACAAAAGGTTACACTAGCAGTCATGCATTTTACAGTCCAGTTAATCAAAGCTGTATTGCTGACATGCTGGGAAATTAGTTATGTAAACTTAGCACAGTCAATGTCCGATGGAAGTAACATAAATAATTGAAATAAAAATAAAAACAGGCATTAAAAGGAGGCTGCGTGTCCTAATGCCTGCATAGAAGTACTTTGAAATACAGCTTTGATACGGACCGTAAAGCCTCCCGTTCCTTCACTCTACCCTCACCAAATGTGTTCTTTCCCGACGGTGTTGTGCCTGATGACTCAGAAGTGAAGGGAGAGTAATGTTCTACACAGCATCAGGGTAACACCTGCTCAGCTGGTCTGTTTAATTACTTTTAAAAACTTTCATCTCCAAGTCTAGAGATCTAAATGGCGGCGTACATTTACAGACCAGTGGAACCACGGAGAGTGCTTAACATACCTCAACAGATAGAAATAGTTTAGGGAAAGGGGGGAATCCATTACAGCAAAGTCACTACTAGGAACTAATAAATAAACAGAATTCATGATGCAACTTACTTCAGACCTGAGTGAAACAATTTCAGTGTCAAATAAGACATCGGAGTTTATCGTGGTCAATTACTCTGAGGGGTTATATTATACTTTACAATCAATTCATCCCGTCCTCCATCCTTGCATCCTTCTCGTGACCGAGTGGCCGACATCTTTTCGAGCATAGAAAGCCACAACATCACCTTCTAACATGAGAAGGATGCAAGGAGATGTGTGAGGAACAACGCAATCGAGCTTACGGTCACCCAGGTCCAAGCTTGTTCACATGGCTCAATGTACAGACCCAAAGTTTCATGTCCACTCTGTTGAGGAACGAGCGCCCCCCAGGGGTGCTCAGAAACCCCCTCTGGACCGTCCACATCTGAAAAGCCAGCCAGCCAGATTATCAGTCATGGATAAGACAGTGACATAAAAAAAAAAAGGTCTTGGCAATGAATGTACATCTTTGGGGAGAGAGTGTCCGGAAGTTAAAACCTAAATCATCTTTTTCAAATGGCCAAGAAAGTAGTCGTGGTTTACGTTACAACAGCTGGCAGTGACTATGAATGTTTGACAATACTAGGAAGATGAAGACAGGATGGACACAAGGGGGGGAATTCCAAGGACTCTACATACTCTTGTCTTGCTGCGAGGGAAATGGCAGGCTCTTGGCTCTGTCTGGCGAGTAGCCTCTGCTGCTGACGCTGGAGCCGGAGCGACTTTGTGGGGAACGGGCCACCTCGCGGCGCACAGGAGAGCGCTCTCTGAGCGGGGGGAACGGGGCCACCTTCCTCCTGTAGGGGTCCTCCCTGTTAAAAAAAGCCAGAGGGGAAAAACGAGTCACGGACCAGACGTCGCAGTAAACGCAACCACTTGTCCCTTTCCTCTTTCGTGCCAACGTAGCACAACACTGCCATCTAGCATTGGGGACTACACACACACACGCAGGTTTTTACTCTGACCCTTTGTGTTTTCACTTCCTCTCTGGCTGCAGCATTAAAAGGCTGCAATGATTGCACATGAAAGCCCTCTGCGGAGATGAAGCATGCATTCGTTCGTACCCTCGGTCCAGGTTGAGGATGGCTTGCACTAGCGTGTCTTCGCCGCTCTCTGGGAGCGATCGGGGCGGTGGGTAGATGCCCTGGTTTCGCACGCTGTGAGGAGGCGGGGCACGGTTGCTGAGGGAATAAACACACAGGAATGTTGCGGTCGGTTGCGGATACATGCTGTACAACACCATTTGGTCAATTTGTATTTCACCTTATTCAAACAACCTTAAAATACCGTGCGGTCAGGATTATGCACCCTTATCCCTGGTGACAATTTATTAGCATGTTCTTCTTCCTTTAGCAAAGTATGGTTATGACTTCACACATTACCATATAAGGGGTGGAAGTCATCCAATAGCCAGATGAGAGCTAACAATGCAGACTAAACCACTTCAGTCGCTTCGGTTCTCTGTCCGGATCCTAACCCGACTTCAAACAATATCCGGGTTGAATGCCAGTCTGGCTTTGATTTTAAGGATCTACTTCTAAAATATCATTCATGCTAATGTATGAGAACACGAAAAGAAAGATAAAAGAAAGGAGACACTTGTCGTGATTGCAAACGGATTTCCCAGAGGGTCTAAATATTCATGAGAAGCTGGAGGTTTTATTATAAGGTAGATCAATGTTTAATGTGTGGTCACATGGTCATATAATAATCAACTGTGTGGAGCATTTAGTTCATGCTTCACAAGAACAAAACCTTCTTGAATGGGAAAATAAACCTGTACATGCATTGAGCAAAACCTTTTACCAGCTACCCACCACATCTCACTCTCAAGTGACCTCTGACCTCAGTGCCCTTTCACAACTCTAAATGTTAGCTTGGAGTGAAAGCCTTCATTTCCCTGTCTGTCTGCTAAGGGGGGGAAATCGTGTGAGACTTTCTGTTCTGAAACAGTATTCAACAGTTCATGTTTAAGTTTGGCCCCCGACCAACGGTCAATGTATATGCTAATGAGGGGATTTCCGATGGGGTGATCATAAAAAGGCCGCAGAGCATCGAGTGTCACGGCAGGTTGTGTTGTCGTATTTCACACCTTTGTTTTGTATGTGAATTTCAATCAGCAGTCAAATATTAACTCATAAACTGGTTTTGGCAGCATCAAACGGGTGCGATGTGAAAACCAAATAAATGCTCTCAATAGCCAAGAAGGATGACTGTTTCCCACCATGCAAATGCACCAGTAGTGTTTCACTGTACTTCAGCACACCTTTATAAATCGTTTTGTTTTTTGTGTGTGGGGGGGGGGCTCACTTTGGTAATGCCTTTCATTCACAAATGGCCGGTTTTCCCCTTGATATTATTGCCATTTATGCCTGGCCAACACTGTTTTATATGGTATTAAGCTGAAATCCTTAGACGACCAACATTATAAGCAGGTAAATTGACGACTGCATTTGATGTCAACTGTGATCAGTTGGCTGTGGCTTTGAGCGTTAACAAACTGTGACATAGTTTTACCAAAAACGCCTGAGTGGAAGCACGGCCAAGGGTTTTGAGTGAATGTTGTCAACAATCAGAAAAATCCGTAGCCTAAATATTTGCAATCCGATCGAGAGACACCGTTCAGCTACAACAGGTCAGCAGAGGTGGGTGTGGAGCGCCAGGATTGTGAATAGGGTGAGACGGGCCAATATGGGGTCGGGGCAGACCTCGACTTAGAATTGCTGCTATTTAAACAAAGCTAGAAGAGAGGCCTGCTCCTGTAGCACCGCCCTTCTTAGTCTAATTAAAAAGGAGTAAAACACAAAGGACTTGTACAACTCTCCAGCTATTCATAATGACAACATCTATATCTAATGAGTGATTTTACATTTGAAAAATGGTTCGGTGTTTTATGGAAGAAATATTAGCTGCAGTTTACTTAAACTCCAAAGGCCGTCCTGGGTGCTGGTCTTCCCTGGGCCCTCTGTAAGGGTACTCCTCCTACACAAGGAAGAAAATCTCAATCAAATGATTTGATTATGTCCTAAAATATAGCGGTTATGAAACCTAGTTATAAATAATCAATCTGAAGCTACCAACAATGATGCAAGTTTTGATTTTTTAAAGGTTTGTGTAACTTCCATACATCTAAACTTGCCCCTGCAATAGCAGCTCATGGATTCATGACCATCAAACTGATAAATATGGATGCAAATATATACTTTTTAGTGAATTTTAGAACGTGTCTTCAGGAAAAGTCACGATGTTAGTTAATCAGCTATAAAATAAGAACCGAAAACTACTGCAAAAAAGAAAGGCTTGAAAATATTTAAACTTGAACCTTCAACTATAGCGCCCTCAGCTGGCCAATTATGAGCGTAGCTTTCAAACCAACAATATTAACGCGACATGCAGTTGTAATATGTCTGCAGCAAGTTTAAGACCTTTGGTGGAAATGTATGTACAGTTAGTCAGTCTTATGCATGTGGGAGTATTAATAGTATTGTTAATTAAAGCATATATGAAAAAGCACAATGACAAAAATAAATACTTACAATCTGTGTTACAATCTTATGTTGTTACAATCTTATGTTGTTTTTAAATGTGCTCTATAAATAAACTAAACTTGAAACAAGTCTGTGGAAGTTCCTAACCACAATGTTACTTTTATGTTCTCACCCTCCTTGAAGGCGGAACAGCTCTGCGCTCGGCAGAGAAATGAAGATTGTCACCACCGTGGTAGCCCCTCTGTTCTTCATGATAATTTCGTGGGCCTCCTCCATTTGGAAAAAAGCACGGACCTCCTTCGTATTCGTAGCCACCGCCGCGGCCATAGTCGTCCTCCGGCCTGCCAAAGGGGGCCCTTCTCTCCGCTGCCCCAGCTACCCGCGGGTAAGGACCCTACCAGGATGGGTACAATATATTATATATAATAATGTATGCATGCTGCTTGGAAGATAAATACATCTATGTACTTGTGTTTTTATGTGCAGTCACTATGTTCACACTCACCGGTCTCTCTGCCAAAAAGCGATCATCGTACACCTCTCGGATACTCCTGTCTCTCCTGTACGTCACTGCAAAAGGCAGACAGTGAGAGATGATGCACCGTTACATTTGTACATGCAACTGTGCAGGTGTGGTTCCACAAAATAAATAATGAAAACTAGTTACTGTGTTCATCGACGGTGTGTTTGTTCATGTCAACTTCTTTGGACAGCAGACGTTATTACAAGATATGCAAGAACAGAGAATGATGGTTTATATCTAATCTGATGACTGGACAGAACTTTCCTCAAGGCATTTTGGTTTGGACCTCAGGTGAACACTGCAACAATTAATATAAAAATGCTCTGAATATTGTCAAAAATCTTGCATGTGGTATTATTTTTGTTAGATCTCTTGTGTTGTCATCCTAGCGTAAAACAAAACAGTGTTAAATTAGTGGACTGTAAAGGCAAAGGTTGATCACCAACTTACTTTTGGACTCAAGGACCTCTGAGAATCGGGGTGATATCGAGAAAATACAATCTTCAACAAAATCTGTAAAAAGATTTGTTTTTTTAAACAGTGTCAAGTCTATACACATGGAATAAGTTGTCATGCAACCGTTTAGGAGATAATCTCTATAATCAAGCCTATCAATCGGTTATCAGATATTTAAAAAACGTGGGAATGTTGCGGTTTATATTTTCTACTTAAGATAACACAGGGAGTACTGCTGGACCATGAGATGTGATCCAACAGCTGAGCTGGCGAGGTTTCTTTCTGCAGACTAGCTAGCTTGTCGTACGGGTGACAGTACGTTTGACCAACAACACCGTATTCAACGTAACACTAGCTCGATAACACACAGCCGATAAGTTACACAAACAACAGCAATGTGTCCTTTGATGGTGAATTGACTACTAACTACTGTAGCTCCACGTAGAACAGACAGCTAGCGTTGCTAATTAACTTAGCTCGCCTCCATGTATGCTGCAAACATCCGCACGTTTCATTTCATCTGAGAACAAGTTAACTAATATATGCCGACATACAAAATCACAAAACTATATACGGCAACATAGCGCATCTCCTAGATCAATGGGTGTTGAATAACTCACATTAAAAGGTGATGTATTCCACGCGAATTGACAAAACAATCTCACCTTCTGGTTTGGTTAGCTTAGCCTTCTCGGAGAGCTACATGTAGAACGTCTGATTTTATTGGACGAGGAGTGACCATACGTCATAAATCTGCGACGTACAGACATGGCGTTTGTTTCTTTTTGCTAAACGTCAACTTCTTACAAATACACACAAATCTACGATTATAAACACATTAATATATTATACAAACGTTGGAGGCTGTGTAGGTAAGTAGTTTAATTGATTCTGCTGCTTCCAGTTACGTTAAAATGTGTAACGCGACATGAATGGTGGACTTACCAAACTAGCAAAGTAGCTAGTTGTGCATTAACCTATTTTTTCTGATCATTTGGCTTCTTTTTTGTCTTTCAGTGTGCCATATTCGTCCAGTATGAGCGGGGGTTTGGCACCAAGCAAAAGCACCGTGTATGTGTCGAACCTGCCATTCTCTCTCACCAACAATGATATACACAAGGTTAGTTCCTCATCACTCATACAACAATGTTGTAGTCAGTGTTATGAAATGTTAACAATGCTTTTATTTGGCTAAAACACAAGTGAGAGTCAAGTCCACCGTGGTCTCTGAATCCAGGCCACTTCCTTACTGAAACATAACTTTGTCTCATTTCAGCTATTCACCAAATATGGAAAGGTTGTAAAGTAAGTGATGTCTTTCTCATAGTTTATTTTGTATTATTTATATCATACAGCAGTGAATAAATAACCCACAACATTCTGTTAAAGGCTCTGAAGACTTGTAATAGTTATATAGCTATTAATAACTGTGATGCTTCATGCAGGGTTACAATTGTTAAGGATAAAGATACTCGCCAGAGTAAAGGAGTAGCGTTTGTTCTCTTCCTGGACAGAGAATCGGCTCATAACTGTGCACGAGCAGTGAACAATAAGCAGGTGAGTCCGTCACATTACGACCACCAGTGTTCACGTTACTGTACGTTACCGATCATGAGACGCTTGTGTTGTGTCTGATGTTCACTTGTCAGAGTTTCTAATGTGTTTGTCTCCCAGTTATTTGGCAGAACAGTGAAAGCGAGCATTGCCGTAGACAATGGGCGAGCAACCGAGTTCATAAAAAGACGGAACTACACAGACAAGACCAAATGTTACGAATGTGGGGTGAGTGCATATTAAACATTTTATCTTGTGAGATTATTAAGTTTTATTGAATTACAGTTGCAAGTATAATCTCTGCCCTGAATGAAAAAAAAAAAGAGTATCCCAGAGAGAGTTGTCTGACTTTGTGTGTTTTTTTAAATGAAACATGACAGGACACCGGTCATCTGAGCTACGCGTGCCCCAAAAACATTCTGGGAGAGAGGGAACCTCCGAAGAAGAAAGAAAAGAAAAAAAAGAAAAAGGCTGAACAACCTGAGCATGTGTAAGTCTTAAATAGCTGACATTGTGAGATATTGTACATGAGATTGTGCTGTTTTGATTCCTCCATCTTTCCCCTTTTTATAGTGAAGAAGAGGAAGAAGAAAGTGAAGAAGAGGGAGAGGACCCAACCTTAGATAGTCTGAGCCAAGCCATAGCTTTTCAGGTAAGTGTGTAGATATAGAAATCCAAAATAGATACCTCTATGAAAAATGCGACATACCGGTACTCACTCCCCCATATAACATGCTATATTATGACCTTTTTATGATGTTCTTATAGCATACTATATCATGACATTTCTATAGCACACTATACTTTGATATTTTATGACTTTTGATCTTTTCGCAGTGTTATATATCTTCTGTCTTTTGTGACCCTCCAGCAAGAGCGTATCGAGGAAGAGGAGATGCAGAGGAAGCAGGCACGTGTGTCTCAAGAGGAAGGCGCTTCAACATCCTCAGACTCTAAGAAACCAAGGATCAAAAAGAGTGCATACTTCAGCGACGAGGAGGAGCTTAGTGACTAAGCATAATAACAATAATACACAAGTTGGACATCAGTTGTTTGTCAAATAGTGCTTTATTGTTTTTTAAATTGTATTGTGTTATAGTTGGGATGCTTCCATTTATACTGATAAAATATGATTTTCTTTCTTCTTGTACATAGAACTAAGACATTTTTTTTCTGTTTCTAGAAATACTGTAGTAGTTGATTGAATGTGTGTGCTTTTTTCTATGTCAGTCAATAAAACCTTGTTTCATACTGACAAACCAAGACAATTGTTGGTTGATCGAGTGTTAAATGCAGAATCAGATAAGAATCCTGAAGAAGGTAATTTACTACTTTTCTTAGCTCGATGAAATGATTTGGGAACTGATGCTGGAAATATCCATTTTTATTAATCATTGATCAATTTAGTGGTTGGACAATTAGTTTTTACATAAAACTAATTTTGTCCATAAAATGTCAAAAGCGTTTTTTATAGTGTACTGTTGCGCATAAGGTTGTGTATTTCATATGACCATTTTTTGTA
Source organism: Melanostigma gelatinosum (assembly GCF_949748355.1). Classification (NCBI taxonomy): domain Eukaryota; kingdom Metazoa; phylum Chordata; class Actinopteri; order Perciformes; family Zoarcidae; genus Melanostigma; species Melanostigma gelatinosum. The sequence goes on from NC_136655.1 coordinate 9,198,705, forward strand.
GTTGGTACATTTTCAACAAGGATTAAACAATGGGCGACACTGGGTTGACCAATTCTGAACTTCCTTGCAGACAGTGTGTGTAAATCCTAAATATTGCATCCCCATAATGCATCATTGAAGTCGAGTCGTCGGAACAGAATGAAGATCCAGTTGATATGAAAAGGTTTGAGCGTCCCTGCGGTCCCTAATCTTAGCCTTACATTAAAAAAAAAAAAAAAAAGCAGAGGATAGATGAGTCAACGTTGTGGTTTGCTTAGAAATATGTCTTGTTGATGCTCACTTGCGTCAGCACGCAAATAAATCGAGGGATTCCCCGATGTTTAATGTGCTCGCTTTTGATCTGAACGGCTGCGGCATTTCTGCAGTCTGCGAGTGAAAGCCAAAGATGCAGGGCTATGAGACGATTCCCAGTAGAGTGAGCCGATAAGAGCGGTTAACACATTGCTGCAGACGCAACATTATCTTCCATGGATTTTGTTGCATTTAAGTGCTTTCGGAAATTAACAAGCTATTGCTCTCGTTGCGAGGATAATGGATTTACACAGTCTATGAAACAGAGGTAATAGCTGCAAAGAAATATAATACCCTGAGATGCGACCAGTAGTAGTCAAAGTATGCATTAAACGCAGTACAATCATTCATGTAACTAGTTACTGTAGGCTGTTATGTGTACAGAACGTTAATAATCCTAATTTAATTTTATGTTCCGTGCTTTTTAAAAAAAACATTTTTAGCATGAGCACGATATATTTTATTCGTTTTCGCAGTGAATCAAGAATGTGGCAAGGACTTTTAAATCAAACACAGCATGAAGAGGTGTTTTTTAGAATTATTTTTCCCGATTGACGGTGTGCAAACTTGGGTACATACGGCTAGCGGGCGTAAAAAACGCTTGTTAACGGGTCACGTTTGTCAAAATAACCAATGCGTATGATGTTATTAATCTCCAACACACTCAGTTTACAGAAGTACGAGTTTACAACGGGTACCAGAAGGCGGCATATATTCATCAAGAGGAATGTCAGCCCTCGGAAGTAACCCAGCCTCTGATTGGCCAAAGCGAGTCACGTGACCCTTTCCCAAGCGGAGTTTCCACGACAGCTGGAAGCCGAGCGGCAGGGGCGCATCGCTTCTTTGCTAAAATTACTGGAAATAACAAGACTTCTACTCGCCTCAGCACCTCCAGATAAACCCTGGTCTGGTATGGGCGACAAGAGGAGTCCCACAAGGTAACGACCGAGTGATTGTGTCCCAGATATTCAAGCTAGGAGCGGGGAGCGGACATCGACAAGCGCACGGGAAAAAAAATGGGTTTTCTCCACGGTCTCTCTATCTCTCTCCCTCCCTCCGCTCTCTCGCTCTCTCACTGCATGTGTCTGTGTTCGCGTGCGGGTTGTGTGTGCGTGCGCGCGCGGGTGTTAAAACCTCATCGCCAATTACAGTGTCGGATCACAGCGCGCTTGCAGATGATTTTCATAAATCCTATAGGCTTACCCAGATGTTTGCTATCGATAGCCTTCGTGGATGCGAGCTGAATACACTGTTGTCTCCTCTCGCCCCCTTCTTCTTCTTCTTCTTCTCTCCCACCATCTCTTTACGTTTTTTTATTTCCTTCTCCCCCCCTCCCTTTTTGTTGGTACATTTTATTGTTTTTAAAGGCCGAAGCGTCAACCGAAGCCCTCCACCGACGAGGGGTTCTGGGACTGCAGCGTGTGCACGTACAAGAACACGGCAGAGGCTTTTAAGTGCATGATGTGTGATGTCAGGAAGGGGACGTCAACAAGGTAAGGCGATGCATATACACACCACCTTTGGTCTTTTCCGTAATGGTGGGTCCCCAAGGGGGTTCCTTGGGGGAGACTCAGCAGCCCCCTCCCACCCAGAACAAAATGAGGAACAGTTTAATCCCCCCCCCCCTTTCTCACTCCCTCTTAGCAATTTGTGCATTTGTACCATGAGACAATGGATTAAGGTAATTGTATATTTCTCAGATGTTTAAAACCTCCCCACTGTTGTACTGTTCTATATAGAGTACAGGCAGTTAACATAAACGAACATGGAGTGCGCTGGTTCATGTACTGTAGTGTTTCCTGCATTTATGTTGCATGATTTTGTGCAAAGGAATATATATATCTATATATCTATATATATATCTATATCTATATATATATCTATCTATATCTATATCTATATCTATATATATATATATATATATATATATATCTTACTTTATCTGATAGTTTTCATCAAACCCAACATGATAATTCTGTTTATTTCCTCTGAGCAATGCATTAGTCTCCATGTTGTCGTTCACACTGACCTCCGTAAAATGAGGGAGAGGGACGGCTCGCTCTTTAAGCACACACACATCCATCTTGTTGCCCCGGAGATATTTGTAACAGATGAGGGGGGTTGCTTCCAATACTCGAGCATACAAATACACAGCATGTAGGTACACACACACACACACACACAGGCTGGTATTTTGTCCTGACATCAGTGATTTGAGGCAGGAAATGACTGTTATTCCTGAGTGGCAGTCATTATCAGGATGAAAACACAACAAAGGGTGAAGGAGAGGAAGTGTAGCCATTAGCTCTGGCTATGGGAAACAGTGTGTGTGTGTGTGTGTTGTAACATGATCTTCCTCTTTAATGTCTCCTCTCCTGCGTTAGCACAACTTTCCCAATGATTTAACTGCAACAATAACACATCGGCGCAGTCGTCCGCTTTGGTGCCTTTTCATAATTGTGGTATTTCTTGTGTCGGTGCATGCACTCATTCGCCCGTGCGTGCACTTGAGTGCATGAGTGTGGGAGGGCTTGTTGTGAAAGGAGGTTGTCAGAGCAGCTGCCAGACAGACAGCCATAACTCATTACTATGCAACAGCTTAATCAGCCCGCTGTCATCAGAGACACACACACTCGCACGCAGATGCACTCAACATGCAAATTGTACACATGACTGCCTGCGTGTTCGTACGCAAACACACACATTCTTAATACGCACAATTATAATCGCTCGCGCAAACAAAGCGGTTGAACGGCAGACATACTGTTGGCATAGAGTTCAGCTTATTGCGGTTGATTGTTGAGAGCACACTCCAGGGTGTGTGTGTGTGTGTGTGTGTGCGCTTCCTTAAAAGCAAAGCAGCCCGCAGCTTTGCCAAGAACCTGTCTGAATCCTCACGTCACCAAAAAACCGTGACATTCTTTGTCTCCTCCATCTGGGCATTTTTTTTGTGGAAATTGGCAAGGGGCCCACAGTTCCTCGCTACACCCCTGACAAACTTAGAAAACGTCCGTGAGAAGGTCTTATTTAATGTCAAGAACTCCCTGTCTACCCAACTGCAGTGCTGCAGAAATGTAGTAGTAGTGTTTGTCATGCTTTTCCCCCCAGAAGGCCGTACGACAGGCTAACACTGCAGCAAAATGGCCACACGGGTGGTCGCAGCTGTTAACGACCGAACACAACAGACAAGTGGACGTCTCCAGCGAGCGAGCCAAAAAGGCGTACGACACGCGGAATATAAATGTGGGACGAATCCCCTCGCTGGTTACCAAACAAGCATGACTGAGCAATTACCGCGAAGTGACAAATGAATGCTCGACACGGGGCGATGAGTGTCCGCCGGTTGGAAGAGGCGTCCCACGGCCAGAAGGTCACAGTTGTGGGCTCTGTGGAAAGTGGCTTAAAATCAACTTTGTCACAGGTTGACACTTTTTTCCTGACGGGATCTGCAAGTGCTAGAGATGACGGGCCCCAAAAGTAACATTTCAGGGGCAAGGTAGAGAAATATTTTTGTCGTTTGCATGGAGCTAGCCGTCGAGAGATGGATTTTTTTTATGAAGGTGGGGTTTAGCGGATCTCGCCGCCTTGCTGCTTCTGATGTGGAGAGATGATCTACTGCAGGGACCCAAAGCCGGCGTGCTGATTGAAAGCACGTCGCAGAGGCTGCGAGCTTGACTGACGACAGGGGATACATCAGCAGAACTGGCTTATCAGAGAGAGAGAGCGAGAGCGATAGATTCTGTCAGCGGGCTCGGAAAACTTGTGCGGCTAGGGAGTCGAATTTTGAGGAAACGTGAGCGGGACCTGTTTAAATATTCGCTCTGCACCTACGTTTTGGGAAAGAGAATGCACGCTGGCTTGCAAACCTGATGCATTTGTGCAGATGCTTATGGAATACTGTGTTTTTCAAGCTGCTTTAGCTCACAGTGTCGAATTAAAGCCGCCTTTTTAGAGGAGCTATATGATCACAACGCATCGTGTGCGGCCCTCATTACCTTAAAAACTTTTGCCGGGGAAAAAGAGTGGCGGGATCGTTTCATCTCTCTGGGCTCAGTCCCAGCCGTTTGAAAAGCTGCAGCACGACAGATGAAAGTCACAGAACGGCGGTGTGGCGCTTAAAAAGGAGGCCGTTTTGATCAGTGCAAGGTCACAGGTTTGATTCCTACATCAGCCGAAAAAAAAACCAAAACCTCAGGCAGAGCTTCCATTGAGCAAGACAACGAAGGCCTCTCAGCGAAAGCCCATTGTCCTGGATAGGAGTCTCTCCTTTAAGAAGGGAGACGAGGCATGATTCAGAGTCAACGCCCGGCGGCTGGCGTGCGGTACAGCTTGAATAAGCCGTAGATGTCCCGTGCAGTGGTGCTGACAGACGGCAGTATTTGGCCGAGGACGTGTGTTCAGGTTTAACAGCTGAGTGTAATAGAGCACCGTGTGTGTGTGTGTCGAGCCTGCACCACCTGCATCTGCTGTTCACCGAGCTGAGCTCTGACAGGGAAACACACTGTGTGTGTGTGTGTGCGTGCGGCCAGCAGCATTATATTTCTGCAGGTCAGGACAGTGAGCTTGATCAGTCCTCTCTCTCTCTGCCTCAGGCCATCTTGTTTGTGTTCACATTCTCTCTCTCTCAGCTATTCCCGCTTGTTCTCTCTCTCTCTGCGTCTCTCTCCAGGAGTTGAACTTAGCGTAAGGCGTCTCTCGATGACAGCTTGAGTGATGTGCGCGTTTTGTCAGCTCCGCCTAAACAAGCACCAGCCATTCTGGCCGGCTTGCAACCTGTCAGCATCTGGCTGCTGCGGTTCGTCGTAGTCTGCACCGGCTCGCCCTCACGGGTCATGAGCAGTGTGTGCACACACTGTCACAAAAACAATCACGCTGTAATTGTTCGAGTGGCTTAATTGTTGTTGATCTACCTTTTAAATAAACGTAGCTTTCAATACAACACAGCTCAGAGTATCTGGTGCAGGATTCAGGCCTTGTTGTATTTATCATTCAAATATAAAAACTTGTTGTTTTTGTTGTTGATTAATCTGACGATTATCTTCTTGCCTTTCCATTTAAGTAAAAAAAAAAATGGCCTACAAATAGGCCAAAACCCCAAAGATACTCAGTTTACAAGCGTATAAAACTGAGTCGAAAATCTTCATTTTCTGGTACTTGTAGCCTGCGGAATTTTAGGCATTATCCCAACAGAAGACAGTGATTCATCACATGGAAACAAGATGAAAGGAATTAAATGCTATCACCAAAATCATAAAGCAGTACAGCGCAAAGAGATCCAAATTGTGATGTAGATATTTGTAATACAATTGTTGCCATTTCGAAGCCTTATAAATATGAGATACTGATCAGCTGCTGGAGCCATCTAGTTATGGGAAACCGTGTCCCGAGTTGCATAGACTAAGTTTATCTTTAAAGTGGATGGGGGGGGGGGGATGGGTGTTTATTCTCTAAAAAGTAGCTGCCTCGGTAAAATGCGAGCAACTGACATGGAATACTAAAATCCATTTAAAATGCTGCCTGAAGGAAAATGTATCCGTTTAAAATACAGAGAATAAAGTGTGAATTAGCTGTACTTCCACGTTGTTCCACTCACTGCCTGTGCACACACACATATATATATTCTGCACATTCTTACGAGAATGCAGTTTCATTTGGGCAATAAAATGAATTACCCATTTCTTACATCTCTGTTATGGGAATCAGCTTCCTAGCTTCCCGCCTCCGCACTTTTCTACAGGGTCATTCTTCCGTTTTGGAATAGTCAAATGATTGATACAGCAACTGTGTATCACCAAATCGGTGTTTGATCGTCCCATTTAAATGATTACAACCTCTTACAAGTCACACAGTCGGCTCGGTCATGTGGGCTCCTGGTTCCAGCGGCCGCACGGCATACAAACACCGGAGTGTACACTGGGGACAATGAAGCTGGCTGTTATCACGTCACCGTGGCTCAAGATTATGGCTACGTGATAAGCCTGTAATTACACTGGTGACACTGATGCATGACATGCTGCTCTATGTGTGTGTGTGTGTGTCTTGTGTGCAGGCGGGCCTGTGAGAGAGAGAGAGAGAGGAGAATGTGGTGTAGTGTGGCTAGTGGGCTGTAGAAGGTGTCATAAACCACATGAACGGGGCGGGCCATCTGTCTCTCTCTTCCACACACACACACACACACACACACACGCGCACGGTGGTAGCGTGTACAGGCAGGGAGAGACATTTATCATCGGGTTGGAGGGGCTCCCAGGAGCAGCCTACGACCCGCTGATAGGACGCACACCACCTCGATTGAGAGTGCTCAACAGGGCATAAAATAAGCTATTTCACAACGATCTTACAATCATCACAGAACAGCGAGACGAGATTTTTGTTTATCGCAGCACACACTCCCGCGCTTATTTGCAGTCCATCAGAACGTCCCGCAGGCTGTTTGCTCATCACACACTCGACAAATGTTAGCGGGTCAAGCCGACGGCAGCAGAATTCTGCACTGCCTGTCAATTCATATGCAACGCGTCACCAGTTCAACGGTTTCATAGAGAGCCGTTGGAATAATGGCCAGAGCTGTAAAGATATTCAGAAATAAAAGTCCAAAACTATGAAGGCTTTCGCCTAAAGACTGGCATCACGTTCAAAGCAGGAACATTTGGGTCCGTCCTTTGCGTGCTTTGGTAGAAAGTAGTTCTGAATCAGAGAATTGGGAGTCGGCTTGGAGGTATATTTGGAATAAAAGATGACGCACATCAGATTTTAAAGTGGAATCTTAGGCTGCAAAACCCTATTTTTGCTGTCCAGTAAAAATCAATGTATCTCCAAAATGCTTCATCACAAAGCTGAAAACTGGACGTGTTTTATTAATGATAAGTATGAGTATTAGTCGTCTTTTTACAAAGGTCATTTGGCCTCGTCTATAAACAGATTCTGGCTCGCACACACACACACAGTCAGTGTTAACGACCCGTTTGTCCGCTGATGGCAGAAACTTGGCGGTCAAACCTAAATTTGCTATGTGACCAAATCAGGACCAGGGGAGACATGTTTTCTTTTTTTTGCTGTGTTGGTTCTTCCACTGCTTCGGTTGGTTCGTGGAGGAGCGTGAGGTCAGCGGGTGCATCAGAAGGAGGGAGAGAGGGAGAGATAGCGATAGACTGTGTGTGTGTGTGTGTGTGTGTGTGTGTGTGTGTGTGTGAGAGACATATTTGCAAAGGGGTCAGCCAGAGTTTCCCCGTCAGTGAAATGTGTGTGGGATTAATGGCATCGTTTGTACTTCCCAGAGTTTGTCTCCGTTAAAAGCGAAATTCTTCGTCTTGTTTAATCTAAAGCAGCGGTTCCCAAACTTTTTAGGCCACGCACCCCCTTCTACATCCCGACCGGGTTCACGCACCCCCAACCCCCCCCCCCCCCCCCCCCCCCACACACACACACCTTAAAAAAAAAAAGCAACAGAGCCGCATAAAAATCGGACGAATGAGAGAACAGTTTGCTCGCGCGTGGCGTTTGCCGTGAGGCACCCGATCGTCAGGTCTTCAGCCCTCGGAACAGGCCGCGGGTCAATAACTCGTGGGTGGCGGGGTAGAGGCGAGGCAGATCACAGAAAAATAATAAAGACTAGAGTACAGCAACGATATGTTGATGAGAAGCGTATTTGTACGTCAAACACAAACGTAATCAGGGAGAAAATACGTTCGTGGTAAAACGTAATTGAGAATGCATTTTAGTTTTGGGGGAACGTAATTTTTAGGAGACAGGACTGCACCGCCATTACACTTTTCCTCTCGCGCACCCCCTAGAGGCGCCCCACTTTGGGAATCCCTGATCTAAAGCAAGAGACAAGATGGCGGAGCGGCTTTGCACTCACGCGTTTGGAAATGTAATAATGGTCTTAATCTAAGTAATGAAACTCCAGCAGAAGCGATGGACCAACAAACGCGCCAGTACAGAGAGACTCTATGTTCTCTTGACTACATTAAAATACATTTTCCTTTTCAAGGAAATGGAATTTGGCGCGTTTAAAGCCCGCCTCGTAACGTCCTAATTTCCCAGTGTGGGACTCCATTAGCTGCCGTGGAATAGATGGCCCGAGCAGAGCAAAATATCGATCGGAACAACAGTTCCAACACGCGGTATTAATGTCAGAAAGAATAGGCTGTTACATTAGGCACAGAAATTCCTGTTGGAATCAATAAACACACACACACACAGCTTCCAGATGGAGGCCAGTAGCGAAGGCCTAAGTGCTACGATAATAACCATTTGATTGGGTTAACAGAGGCAGTTGTGTTTAGGCCTGCTTGCTTTGCCTCGCGGAGCGATATTAGCTCGTCTCCTCTTTCACCTCCGGGGTTATTGAGCCGGCTCTATTAGTGAGAATCTACTTCATTGTTACACAGGGACGCACGAGTGGTGTTTATACTCGGCCCACGATCGCTCTCAGGCACAGCCAGTCCTTTCCTCTTTTTCTTTTTCTTTTAAATAGAAAAACGGAGCATAATTAGCCTCAGGTGATGGCACATACAGTGCTCATTTGCTGCATTAATGAGAGACGGAGACTGCAGCAATTCAGCTGTTCAGCGCGCGTACAGTAAATCACAGGAACCATAGAAGCGCATAATGAAATCATGAATCAAAGAGGAGGTTATGAAACGAGGCAGCCAGCAGTCTTGTTTTTATTTTATTTGGTAGAATGTGGCCCTTGGGGCGGGATGGTATTGGTTGTAAGGGTGCCGTAAATTTCTCTTTGAGAGGTCTCTGCATTTTATTTAAAAGAAAGTCCCCCAAATAAAAAAAGTGTCAGCAGTTCTGCAGCGCCGCGCTGACAAGACGGACATATTAGAGGATCTCGACATCTCCTCCCTATCAGACGGTTATGTAGGCCAAGAGACCCATTTGCATTTGGCTCCAGCCTTGCTAGCATCGCTGCATGTTCTGTGAAGGCAGCGATAACTCCGGCAAGAAGAAAGACTGACTCTAGGAGAGTCTCTTTGAAGCTGGGCCCCAATTTAGGTCATCACCGAATGGTGGAACAACAGCTTTGCCCTTAGAACAAGACAGCAGACCAGCAGCTCTGGCTTCTGTGTCTCCTCTTAGAAAAGCCTCTAAATCCAGCGAAATAGGCCACCGAGGCTCTTTGCACAGCAACACTTGGCCAAATGCTCACACTAATTCTGTAGATGGATTTCGTCAAGTACACTCTGTACTGTATTTGCATGAGACATGTTCTTTTTTTTTTTTTTGAAACTGAAGCACCTGGAGGCCTATGTTTTGTAATTGCAATACTTTTGGAAGGGTTCACACACAGGTTAGTGCACTTGAACGAAGCTGCTGTACTGTGTTACCGACAGAGAATCAATACAAAACCAAGCTTGCTTTCTCACAGAAATACTTCACCAGCGGTTTGTTCAAAGCTTACATTTCACAGAAAGCGGCTGATGAATTTGTTTTCACCGTGTTAATTTTTCCGCTCGAATTACAAACCGGAGTGCTCACTGGGGCTCAGAAAACACACTGTGCTGTTTCCCATTATGCCCTCATGCTTCATCTGCTCACTGTGTGTGTGCATACATGTGCGCAGTCTTGTGTATGTGCCTCAATATGCTTCAGTGTTCGATTGCATTCATAAAAAAGCATGCATACGTTCTCATGTGCACCCATTATAGATTTGTACACACCGCTTTGGCTTTTGGGTGCGGTATGCCCGTGCTGTGGTGTGTAGAGGTGCATTCATACATATAACTGTGTGTGTGTGTGTGTCTGCGCATGCAAAAATCAGCCGCTACATGTGCAGGCTCTGTCAACAGATGGCCTTTTCGACACACTCGCCTCTCGGCTAGGGCCCCCCCCCAAAAAATCTCTCGCTCTCTCTCTCTCTCTCTCGCACAGAAATACGATCGCAGCCTTCATGCATGCAAACTGTTGCCAAACCGATTGCATAATGTATAATTTTTGAGACAGCAGGCACTCACGGAGGATGGACTGCGAAGAGGAACATTTAGTGGACCGTGTTCCACATTCTGTTTGATATTTGATTCACCTTTTAACATTCTGCAGTGTGTGTGTGTGAAGGTGCATCATCCTCGCTTATCAGGCAAGCATTGCCGTCGGCGACCACTGGTTTTCTGTCATTGTTAACAGATGACGGGCTTTTGATGCAAGGCAGTTAAAACATGAAGTTGGGTGTTTGTATGCGATCTATAAATCTTAAAATCCATCATCGAAAATATAAATTAGCCGGTGAAGGATCAAAACCGCGGCGTGGCAGTTCACGCCCTCGCCTGGGGATAAAAGACACAGACTCCAGTGAGAATATGACATTCCACATTTGGAACCTTTTTTTTTTAAGAACAATAATATTGTGTCACACCGTGCTTGAAGTCAGATCTAATCTCTCCTTCACATGCAGTCTCACAGAATCCTGTCTGAGCCGTTAAAAAACAAGCCTGTGCAGGTAAACCACATATCTCACAGATGGCTCAATCCCCGGGCCCTATAACCAGCGCTGGCAGTGATTATTGGCTCTTGACGATGGCGGTGAAGCCATGTGCTCACTGTGATTTTCCCTCTCATTAATCTGCCGCACTCTTGTCTCCCCCTTCCCTCCCTTCCTCCCCCCCCCCCCGGAATCAGGAAGCCTCGTCCCGTCTCCCAGCTCGTCTCGCAGCAGCAGGTAACGCAGCAGTTTGTGTTGCCCCCGCAGCCCAAAAAGGAAAAGAAGGAGCGAGTAGAGAGGGAGAAGAGCGACAGAGAGCCGGCACTCAAGAAGAACAGTCACAAGAAGATGAGGTAAACAAGCTGACAGGGGGTTTAGGGGAGGGGATGCATGAATAACCATGCTATAGATGGTGTTTATGTTGCCACTTGAAGTGTTGTCATATTTCATGAAGAACTTCAAAAAGATCGAGGTGAGGAGGGTGGGGGAACACCAGAAATGAATTTCAAAGCTGGAGGATGCTCTTTGGAGTTTTCAGTGAGAGATGAAGGCGCTTTCACTCTTTGGGTAAATCAGTGATCGTAGTTTGTTTTTTTTGCAAAGGGCTGATTGGAACAGGAACCTCAAGCAGGATTTTAAAGACATGTTCAATGTTGTTTCTCACTCTCTCCCCCAAGGCCGAGGTTAAAAAACATCGACCGGAGCAGCGCCCAGCACCTGGAGGTGACGGTCGGGGACCTGACAGTCATCATCACGGACTTTAAAGAGAAGGCCAAGCCCTCGTCCGCCCCGGCGACGTCGTCCAGCACCGCGTCCACGGCCGACCTCCACAGCCAGAATGGCTCCAGCTCGGAGAACACAGAGAAGGGGCTCTCCCGCTCCTCCTCACCCCGAGAGGAGGGGAGCTCCGTCAACGGGGAGTCCCACTGAGTCACCCCCCCCTCCCTCCCACGGCCTCTCCACCCACATCTCATCTGCAGGCCCACGGGTCACTGGTGGAGCATTCCTGCCTTCACTTTCAAAGCTGCACATTACTGACGAAGAACAGTTTGCTTCTTTTTCTTCTTCTGGATATTACAATTTCAAAAAAGGAATTGTGACCGAACACCAGATTTGGTCGAGTCCAATAGGTTTTAAAGATTCTCTGGATTCCTGCATTTAGAAAAGCAATACGAAAGACCTTTTAGCTCCACGTTTCGTAGAACATTTGGCGTCATTGGAAAAGGATCCCCCGCACGCTTTCCGAACCTCGCTCCGAGAACATTTACCAAGACTGCCGATTTTATTCTGACGAAGGACTTCCTCAGAACTGACCTGAGACATGTCTGAATAAATGTTCGGACAAGCTTTATGGTGCTGTGCGGCTTCCTTCGGATGCGCCTGCCTTTGTCGAGGCTTTTCTCTTTACATGTGCAGCCGCAACCTCACATCCCCCTGCAGTGGCCGTCAGAGTGACCTATTCTCTCTCTCTCTCTCTCTCTCTCTCCCCCCCATGGAGTCTTCAGCCTCTACCTTCCCCCGTTATGAACCTGAACCACCCATTACGCACTCAGTGCCCCGACACTGAACCTTCAACCTCACAGGCAACCGTTGCTCCTGCTCTTAATTACTCCAAGCTTTTACTTGTGGACTGCCTCAGCTGTGGAGGGACTTTTTGTTTTTTTTGACACAGCGGAGCAGGCTGTACTCCTACTGGCACCATGTGGTGCTTTTGGGTAATGTTTGGAGCGGGTCGATTCGTTCAGGTAATGCTTGTTAATGTACGTGTTAAAGGACATCGGGCAGGTTTTGATAAAAGCCCTCTTTTGAATGGTGCAGGAAGGTATAGCATATGATATTAAAGGATAATACCGGTGTTTTTGTCTTGTTTTTTAGCTTGTGCCAATAATCTACACTACTCCTTTTGGTTTGCATTACAGCCAGCGATGTTTAAAGTACAATCAGGGTTTTGTTCCATCTTTACATACAGTATAAAAACCACAAATCTGCATTAAGTGATATTTTTGGGATAATCATGTCATTCTGAGTAGTGCTGCAGCATGTAGATAATTAGCAACTCTCTGGCTGCATGCAGCTTTAAGTTCATTGTTCTGGTGTTCTGACCCACACACCATATCCATGGCCAGCAAACCAGCTCTGACATGCTGTTGTTACACTAGACTGATGTTTCTGGTGAAGAGAGGCTACGAGCTAACTAGCTTCTAGCCAATTACAGACCAGACCAGAGCTAAAAGTTGGGTAAATACTGAGCTGATGTTTGTCAGAAGACCAGAAACATTAATCCGAATGGACATTTATGTTGGTATGTGTCTGCCTGATATGCAAGTAGGCAATAGATTGCTAACATATTAGCCATAACAGCTCAAAATCTGTCTTTCAGGGCTTTATTTCGCTGTGCCCTCATGCTATCAAATAAATACACTTAATGCAGCTTTGTAATTCATTACAGCCCGCTTGAAAAGTGGTGGTCATACTTTATCCGTCACATTATAAAGTACATGATGCCGGCAAATTGTGACACTAATCACTGACGTCCTACCATGCTACACCGTGGTGAGCGTCAATCACATGACTCCCACAGAATAAGACACGTCATCATATTTCTGCTTTTTACCTTTATTGGCACTTTTTATTTTCTCCATCAACAGCTAATTGAAAGCCAAGTTCATCACAGAGGAAAAAAGTGACTGGTTGTTGTCAATATGAGGAATTGGCAACTAAATATGGACGGAAGCTACGGGACTGTGGCTGTAAGGGACACCGGTATTCTCCTTTTAATCTCTGCTGCACCTGCTCAGCGGTCACAGTGGAGAACCAGAGGGTGCCTAAGCTGTTCTGCCCCCCCCCCCCCCCCCCTCCTCTGTGGACCCAGTTTGGACACAGCATGGTGCTTTTAAACCGTAAAAAAAAAAAAGGAGATTTGACTTCTGGACATGCGAAAGCTGATTGTGTGCCGTGTGACGGACTTCAGAAACTGCTTCAACTCCTCCATTTTGACGTAGCAAAGTGAGAGGAGCTTTAGGATATACTAAACCCTCAGCGGAACAACTACGGATCAACCGAACTACACACTAACTTATGAAACCTTGTAGAATACTACACAGATAAAAATGGATATTTCTAAAAAAAAAAAAAAATATTGTACTACAATGTTTTGATGTGGTTGTATTATCCATCATAGCAGTGTTATTGTCGAGAGTTTTACTTTTTCATTTTAGCACAGATCCTAAGAACTGTCATGGCATGATAATATTATGGTCTCGGTATATTGTGGGACAGGCTACGTCTCTTAGTTTGCTAGCATCGTTCAATGTATCGAGATCTCACAGGTTCACCACACTAGCTGGGACTAGCTGCGTGGACCCGCGAGAACTGTTCGGAACAGACGTTTGTTATTTGGTTGTGGCAAAAGTGGAAAGATTTTTAAAAAAATATGTTGGTTGTCACTTGTTAATATTTGTTTTGTTTTGCTCAGTTTTAAAAATGTGTAAACTTGTTTATTACATGTCTAAATAAGAAAATGCAAACATAAGAATCATTTTACTTATTGTCATATCGCTGTCACAGGTTTGTTTTGCTCAGCAGAGTGCTTGTTGTTTCAGCTCCATCTGGTGAACGACTTCATAACTGCTACTCATCCTCAACACTGTATGTTTGGGTTGTAATGTTTACAGATCAGGCCCATGTACATACATTGAGAATGGTGTTCATCCATGCAATAGCTAAGACATGTCCATGACTTCATTATAAAGGCTTACAGTAGTGAGCATAAGGTGTGGTTTACACACCATTAATTAGTCAACCACTACAAAAGTTGGTAACCTAATTTCCCCAGACTAAATGAAAGTGCAGTTGACGTCCAGGTCTGTTGTCTAGTGGAGCCACATCAATAAAGACGGACTAGTCACTTGAAGCCATGAATGGGTCTTTTCAGAGGTGGAATCCATTGAAAGTTGCTGCAGACACAGCCTGGGGGGGGGGGGGGGGGGGGGTTCAACACTGCGTATCGCTCCCACCCTTCCCCCATTTAGGGTCCCGACCTCCTGCTTCTGTTGCACTGAAGAGCATCAAGTTAAACGAGGGGAATCGACAAACCCGGAAAACGGTTGTGTCCTTCAGAATAAAAGTCTAAATGTAGTCCTTAAAGTGGTTATGAAGGCCAGTGGCTGCACGGAGGTACAGAACCTCGGAAAGTAATTATGATAATGAATGTATTACAATAAACGATGAAGATCACTGGCATATTATTTGTATTAGGATATGTTCCCAAGCCTCCCATCAGGTGTAAGATTGTCAAAATTCTTGAATTTGGAAGAGATGGACTAAAGATACAGCAAATAGTTCCTCCTTCCCTCACAATATAGTCTTCTAGAACACGAGTGTAACAGCACACAAGCATTACCATATTACAGCCACATTTTTACAGTTTAACTTCATTAATGGGTCTCAAATGTCATAAATATAACCAAATAATTGTACAATCCAATTTATCCAACCAGAAATGTCCACTCTGACTCCACTTAAATGTGGTCTCTTTAGAAAGGAAATCTTTTAGAAAACAATGAAAATCTGATGTGAGTATGGCAGCTGAGGAGCATTATGTTTAGCTACATTGTTTTCCACACCTACATTGTCACACAATATATACATTGTAACATAGTATTACTATACAAGATATCAGCTCATTCCATCAGACCAAAACAGACAAAAAAAGGTAATTAAAGCTAAAACAGCATACAACAGCAAAATGTGGAGTGAAGAATTGCATGTCTTCAGAATTGCCGTCAGAGGGTGCAATTGACACGCCAGATAATCATTTTATTTTTATACTTTAACCGGAAGTGCGTTCCCACTGCGACGAGCTTCGCAGGTCGTACTATAAGCTTAGTTTCTATGTCATGACTGTAGCTACGAGTTGTGTTTTCAAACTCCAAAATGCGGCGTTACATTCGTGCACTAATGTTGTGCACGGTGTTCGCCGTGTTTTCGGGCTTGTACGTTTACAGTAAACTATTTTACGCGGACGTGTCTGTCGGTGGGAACGGACCGAAGAGGGTTTTCATCCCACCGAGAGTCCCCGGAGGCAGGCGAGGTACCGCGGACAAAACTGGGCCCAAAAGCCCACACTGGTACAATAGGTAGGACTGGACTTTTATGTTTTTCCTGCTTTAACGGGGTACAACTGGGGTAAAAAAAAAAATACATTTCATACGATACGCATAAGTGTATATGTACACATCAAAAGTTACTCTGTACCACACTGGATGTATAGGAATGTAACGCTGACTGACTGAACGGCCCAACGCAGACAAAGTACACTGCAGTTAGCGTCATCTTTCTATGGGTGTTCTATGGGTGTAACGCGAGACGTGGACAGGTGTGGGACCTCGCGTGCACCCTCCCTCAGAGTTCCGGTTGTAATTGATACATCACTTAAGTTATGGATACAGTTGTCATACAAATAGTCTACACAGTACGACTCCCACAGACCAATAACTCAGAAGTATTATTTTTTTTAAGTCAGTTGAATCAAGTGCCCTTTGACGTCAAGATTAGCAACAAATATCATTATGATAACATAATCATACCCAGGACTCTGAGATCATCATTTTACATCCTCACTCCGACTCTCCTTCCTCTCACTCAGGTACATCATGCGTCAGCGGGGTCAGGCGGAGGCCGGTGGCGTTCAGAGCAGACCTGAACCCCCCATGCATCTGGCCGTGGTGGCCTGTGGGGAGAGGCTGGAAGAGACTCTCACCATGATCAAGTCCGCCGTGCTTTTCAGCATCAAGCATCTCCAGCTGCACATCTTCGCCGAAGATCAGCTACACGCCAGCTTCATGGAAGCCGTGAGTAGGAAAATACTGCAAGTTGCTTGCTGTTTCACTGTAAACTACAGAGTTTGTGTTGATCATATCCTGTATAATATACCCCTACTATTAATGTATCTGTGTTCCAGTTGGAGGCGTGGCCTGGTTTTATTCGCTCCAGGTTCAACTACACAGTCTACTCCATCAGCTTCCCCAGTGAGAACGCAGCAGAGTGGAAGAAACTCTTCAAACCCTGCGCTTCTCAGAGGCTCTTCTTACCCGTGAGTTTCTTACAGAAGCATGAGAACCACCGTGGAGATGCATATCTGACATCATTATGACATTCTCAGTTACTTTTATAGACAAAACATAACCCAAGTTAGAAAAAGGAATGGGAAGCTATAACAGATTATATTCTGTTACCCTGAGGAAAATCGACTTTGTCAGGCCACTGCAGAACATCCACGTTATTAATATTCTCAGTGACATCTATCTCCTGTGTGTCTTTCTCCATCTGCGCAGCTGATCCTGAAGGACGTCGACTCGATCGTGTACGTCGACTCAGACATCCTCTTCCTGCAGCCCGTAGACCGCCTGTGGGAGTTCCTGTCCCAGTTTAATGCCTCCCAGCTGGCCGCCATGGCCCCGGAGCACGAGGAGCCCCGCATAGCCTGGTACAACCGCTTCGCCCGCCACCCCTTCTACGGCAGGACGGGCATCAACTCGGGGGTCATGCTCATGAACATGACACGGATGAGGAACACGTACTTTAAGGTAAGGCTGAGGAGATATTTGTGTACTACCTTTATTGGCCACAAGATGTCCTCCTTCCGCTGCAGATGTTCACCAAAGTCTGTGCAAGGAGTTGGCAATTGTGAAGCTCCGGACACTTACAATATTGTGACACAGTAAAGGCATCTTTTTGGTGTTTACATATGTGTTGTTGACAGAATGACATGACGTCTGTGGGGCTGCGTTGGGAGGAGCTGCTGATGCCTCTTCTTCAGAAATACAAACTCAACATAACCTGGGGAGACCAAGACCTTCTCAATATCATTTTCCACCACAACCCTGGTAAGGCTGCACACACCAGTGCAGCACACATAGCATGTATCTTTCCATATACAAGACGGTAGACTTTTATCCATGATGCTTTTCAGCCTCCACAGACAAACTGGAGAGGGGTTACTTGTTGTCGACTGCTAGATTACCTCATCGTGCTCATCAAAGTCTACAGGATGTCCCTTCGCGGGCCCGATTTGTTGACTTGTTTCTGTGTTCGTACACTTCCACTCACAGAGTGCCTGCTGGAGTTTCCGTGCCGGTGGAATTATCGTCCAGATCACTGCATCTATGGTAGCAACTGTGCGTCAGCGGAAGAGGACGGCATCAACATCCTGCATGGAAACAGAGGGGTTTACCACGACCACAAACAACCTGCGTTCAGGGCCGTTTACGAGGCCATACGGAAGGTGAGCAGGAGCCCCCGTGTTAGAGTCTGTGGGATGCTTGAATACACTCGTCCATCTATGGGCTTTGTGAATTCAGTCACAGTATGGGCCTTTTCTCATGTTGCATCACAGGATATGGATTTGACATGGACAAAAATTGTCCCCAGTGCATAAAATGAACTGCGTTTCTATTTATCTTTTATTAACTTAATATTGTTGACTTTAGACATCTTCATCAAACACAACTAAAATGTCTTACCCTTGCTTTTTTTTAAATCCATTTCACGAATAATTACTGAAGACCAAAAGTAGATAACAAGACGTCATATCAAGATGAGTGCAGTTTGTCTACGATTACAGTTGATGACAGAAACGTGTCGATATTAAAAAGGTAAATATTAACAGAAGCCCCCCCGAGGTCTCAGCAGCCACAGCCATTATACAGGCAGATATTGATGGCAGCAGAGGAGCAGCCAATGCAGCCTCATCCTGCAGTCCATTAGTAGAGGACGCATCTCACTCCTTTTTGACTGGAAACACTTGCTTCCTTCTTATGATCACAGGGTTTATACATCCGCACATCACGTTTGACTCATTGCAATTTGTATTTCCACACATACCGAGTGCTGAGCACTTGGCAAAAACGCATTTTGGGAAATAAGAGCATCTACCAGAAAAGTGGCTGAAAACAGGCCCCCTGTTACAAGTCTCTTGGGTATATTAAAGTTTAAAAAAGAGACAAAAGAGGCAGCTGAGCCCTTTTCAAAGTGTTGTCGGTGTAATTTAGTGCATCATCCGATGAGAGGAGCCCTTTTATAACCCCAGTGACACACCTGCTCTCCAACACCGCCCTGTTCATTCACCCTCCGAGATGAGATTTTGGATTGGCGCTGACCCTAAAGACCGTTAAGTGTTCGTAACATCCGATGGTCTTCATTGGAAAACAAATGTCCACCATTTCCAGAAGGTCGGAGTGAAAGCTAATTTCCCCCATGAGGATTGTTTATGGGTTGCTTACCAACAGTGTAATGATATTGACGACACCGGTGGCATTTACTTAATGAAGCCATCAACGTTGGGAGTCTCATTGCTTTCCTATTAACACAGCATTGAACATAGATCAGAGCGATGGCTGATATACACCGTATGCATGGCCTGCAGTTCAAACTGCAGCTTTATAGGACAGGATCAATGACAGCAGTAGACACACATGTACCGCTGCGGCTAGAAGCGAGCATGAACCCGAGGGCCCATAGCGTGCGCTAACACACATTCTTTCCCAATAGCCGATGTAGGTATCGATACTTTCATACATCTGTGATAGAGTCTGGTCGACCAGGAGTATGGATTGATATTCTGTGTGTTTCATCTGCAGCAGAACCATAGGAGTCTGAGTAGTGTTATGGAGGGAATGACAAACAGGACAGCGCTATTTTCAGGCCTGGAATAAATAAACCCACAAAGTTTGGAAAAGTCGTGGGGTTTTCCTTTGCAAATACTTCTATGAAACTATAAATCTATGTTGGTTAGACAATATTGTGTTTGGGCAGATGAGATTCATCACTTGGCATGACATTGTTCTCTGCGTGGGGTGACAGAGTCTGACCTTTTTATTGTTTTATGAATCAACAAATGTTTCAGAGAATGTATGGTCATGGAAATTTGCCTCAAAGGCTTGGAAAAGTCGAGGAAATGTCATGGTAACCTTGTGTATGAACCCCGACTTTTACTCGGTTTAGAATATATAGCACAGTTGCGGGGGCATAAAGTTTGAGAATAGAACTAAGTGATGATGAATTGATTTGCTCTCACAAACAAATGCTCATGTGAAGGAGGATGGGCACAGAAAAACATGGCCCAAAGTGCAGATCCTATATGCTCCCATTTGACAAACCCAACCTGGCTGGTTTACTGTGACTTAGAACATGTCTAATTTCTTAAGCAAGCCGGCCATACCACGTGACTGATTCGGGAAATGGTTCACGGGTTTGGTGTGCGATTCGAATTATAAGGGGAAGTGAAACGCAATGGATCCCCCCTCACACTTTGTGGACTTCGGACTTTATTGCGAATTGTTTTGCAAACTATTATCTGTACCCCAGCGTCATCTGTGCCCTGTGAAAGGGTGTTTTCTAAAGCAGGCGAAATAATCAAAAAAAAAAAAGAAACTGCCTGAAGCCCAGCACTGTGGAAAAGTTGTTATAATTCAATAAAAATAAATACAATGTTTCATTTTGTCCCTAGTAAGATAAGGAGAGTCACAAACCAAAAAAACAGTTATGTTTGGCCGTGGCTCAATGGATAGAGAGGGTAGTCCGGTCATCGCTAGGTCCCCAGTTCGATTCTTGACTGGAACATGTTGATGTCAAGTTTCTTTAAACTTTTTTTACTTCTCACATCACAACCCTCTCCCCAATTTGTTTCCACTTTCCCTTTTGACCCCACCATTGTATCATAAAGACAGACACCATATTAATAAGTTCATAAGTTATGTATTGGCATCACAAACATCATTCATTAATTTATTCAATTCAATGCTTCACACACCAAAGCCATGGTGTCATTTTAATCACACTGCCTGTTTTACATTTATTGTCCACTTGATGGCGCAGTAGAGCAAATGAAGCACCATGAAGCTTTGACCCATGTGTGAACCAATTGGATGGAAAGCTTCAATGCTTCATGAAGCTTCATCTCGCCATCACTCGTAGCAAGTCTTTCTTAGAGGCTCATACAGGGAGGCAGTAAAGAGAAACCTCTGGTAAGCTTGGGCAGCAGAGACAAACTGGCAAAAGAGTGAACGCCGGTCGGAGAGCACACAAATACTGGGCCTGATTGCTAATCTGGAGCAGGTGTGTAATCAGGTGAGGGTCTGGGGCGGGGAAAACGCACTGAGTGCAGATTGAAGACAGGTGTTGCTGATAACATTAACATTATGGCTGCGGTGTATTCACCCGTCACGTTGAGCTTTTCTGTTGTCTTCACTGCTTTACATGATTGTTGAAGTTGAACTACTTTACCTGAGCTCAGTGGCCACAAGATTGTTGTTAATTTCATTGTCAAAGTCCTATCACCTGTTGTTAGTATCACAACGAGTCATTAATTCTACTGTGAAAAGCTCATTTTCTTAATAAACTGGCCATGCCCTGTATCCTCACACAAGGAAATGGGAATACAAGCAGCAGTGCTCCGCCCTGTCTGTCCGCCCGTCTGTCTGTCCCAAGCAGACCACAGCGGTCTGTCCGTCATAAAGCATCTCCTCCCTCCCTCCCTCCGCTGCAAAAAGAAGCTGAGCCCGGGAAGCAGCAGTTAAATTTTTACAGCCGATGGTACGTTTAGAGTTGGAGTCTGCACACCAACAGCGCCCCATCAGCCATACAAAATCAATACACCAACTGTAAATGCAACTTTATGACCTTGCAGGTGTGTGTGTGTGGAAGAATGTGCTCATAAAAACGCCATTCTCTTTGTGACCCAATATCTGGGACTCAACCGAAAGCAAATGAGCTGGCATAAAAAATGGTAATTCCTCTTTGATTTCCTCGGAGCGTTGTAAAGGCCCCTTCATTATTGGGAAGACATGAAATTTCTTCTGAAATCCCCGGTTATCACCGAACGGCAAGCCTATAGCATAAAACTGACTCCAACAACGTGGGCCGCTTTATGTTGTGCCCGGCCGACCGATCAGATTAGATGTGCGGTCCCGGCTGAGTTCAGCATGCCTTGCGGATTTTTTTAAAAAAATTTATTCTGGGAAAGAACCCAAATGCTGCCCAAAGCACCACTTTGCCCACTTGCTGAGGGAATCCGATCAATTCCACTGGAACAGTAGCAGGTTGAGAGCGGTCCTCGGGGGAGTTTTGATGGTACTTTGGGATTTCAGCAGCTCGTTTTAAGTTTACAACCTTTAGACAACCGCCACCCCCGTGTTTCAGCTCTCTGTAGAAACAACTTACTTGGCAAGTTTCCTTCATAAAAAAGTTCCTTTTCATCAGGATGCTTTTTGTTCCCTGATGTAAGTTCAGTACTTTTAAACCGAGGAGCTTATGCTCCGTTTAAATATGGAGTGCTTTTGGGATTTATTTTTACGTCCTCTGAGCAAATTTGGAAACAATACATCCCACCAAACCGAAGCAATGAATTGTTTTTGTCGTTCCAGTTCTCTTTCGGCGCAGACCCGGTGGCTTCGTTGTTGGATCCACTGGAGGAAGAGCTGCTGAAGACGACACACACGTATTGTGGTAAATCCCACGCGCTTCTCACCAAGAGGCTGGCACACAGCCTGGCAAACATCAACAGTAAGGCCCCACGTGGACGGTGACAGGACGGAATCACAATGATGGGACGGAGGCCAAAAGGAGCTTGTTCTCAAAGACTTGATTGTGACTGAACAGTAAGATACTGTACAGTTTATGTCTAATCCCCCAACAGCAGGGTTTTTAGACTGATCAGAAAAACATGTTTTTACTTGGCAAACTGTTCAATAACAAAGAATTGTGTCCACACTTCTTCGTGGACAGCTAATGAGTGGAGCTTTTAGGTTATTTCGGTGAACACCTGCTCCATAAAACAGTTGGGATTGTCTCAAACTGAGACTAATTAGTGCTCACCTCTTAAGTTGCTCTGGATAAGAGCGTGACGTAAATGTCTGCAATCTGCTCGAAATCTTACATTGTGTGAACGTATAGCAGAGAAAGCTATTTACTACTGGTGGACACATGGATGTCTCTATTACAGACTTTTATGACATTTTGTGTTTTACTTGACAACTGGGGATTTTTAATTTTATTTAAAACCAGCCAGCATTCAGTCTCCTCATCCAATCATTTTTTTCTTTGAGTGCCTTTGGTGACCGACTAAAGGGGAATAATCCTCATGGTGCAAACTCTCTGTAACAGTTTGGAAGAGTAGCTCTTGACTTTCCATCTTGGAGAATGTATTGAACCTTGTGAAACGCTCTTATTAAAAGAGACAACAGAATCCTATCAGAACTGGACGAAGGCCCCATTTTCACAGCTGTATGCACTGGCCCACTTTTTTGACCGTCAGAAACCATTTTAGTACCAACAACATGGAAGAGAAGTCGTTTCAGAGAACATGCAGCGGTTACTGATGATCATTTCTGAGTGTGTGATGAAGTGATTGTGTAAAAAATGTGTTTGAATAGTTCCTCATGTGTGGTTTTCCACAGTGGCAGGGGTAGAGCATATGGTTTATTTTATCTGTTACACAGATCACCTTGACCCAATATACAACAAGCAAAAATGAGGAGAGTCACATGGTCTACGGCCATGTTTATGTTTTGGGACGTCAGGTCATGTGACTCGACACAAATGTTTCTTTTTTGTGTCTTCTAAGTTTATACATTTCCTTGTTACTTTGAATACACGTGTTTCTGGCAATTTGTGAATAATTCAACACCACAGCCAGCGTACATAATGCGGAACAATTGTTGTTGAAAATGTGAATAAGCTACAAGTTCCACTCCCAATGCCAAAGCATTTCTTTTTTACTATAATTATGGGTTTTGCACCGTTGAATGTATTTTCTAAATGTTATTTCCAGTGCTTATGTTGGTATGGTTGTATTGTGAGGATATGCTTTGTGACATGTTTATATGTCATGTGCTGTTGGTGTGTGTGTTTTTTACATTAAATATCATTTTTGTGGAACTGTACAGCAGTGTGTCTTGTTTAACCACCAGAGGTCAGCATGTTTTGATATTTTGGTACGAGTGCTTAATGAAAGCTATTGTTTAGGTACTTTTTACAATAATAATAATAAAATATTTACAACAAAGTAATAACATAAGGGGAAAGCTACTTAAGCAATTACATTTTTTAAATCATTGCTGTCATTTCCACACTTTAATAATACAAGCATCTCATTAGATGTTCTCTTTTTACCAACATGAGGCCTCTTTGTAAGTTTATTCTATAAAGATGTAGCGCGAAGAAGATTGATGCTACTTTTCTATCGCCTCCTTGGGCAGATCAATGGACTTTCCAAAAATCCATGACCGCTTCAGCTCTGAGGCGCTCATAAAGTGTAAGTGATGGACCAATAACACGGCCGTATACGTGCCTGTCTGGGACACTGTATTGCATTGAGTATGTAGAATGAGTTTATGCTTATTCCCATTAGGTGGGGGAGACAACTGTCCGTTTATGACTCCAGAGGTAGTTTGATTCATTGCACCAGAAATATCCTCCATTCATCACCATATATATATCCGTATGAGAGCTTATCAATTACCTTTATTGACCGGTGTGCTTAAATGCAACATGTAACAGGCCGGGTCCCCAAGAGGGGAGGGAGACAATGGCTCGGATTGAGCACCACGTAGAAAAATTCAATATCGCCCGTCCTCCGAAGGTTTCATTTTCCTGAAACTACATGTTTTATATCGTAATAAATTACTCAGATTTTATTCCTTTTGTTCCATTGCGGCTGGAGGAGAAACTATTTAAAATAAATACGTGACCTCCAGCTTTTAGAGTGGGGTTAGAGTGGGTAGAGTGGAAGATGAGGAGGAAATGGGGACATCGCAGAGTAATTAAATGTGTGTGTGTGTGTGTGTGTGTGTGCATGAAAGAGAAATATATTTATATTTGAATCAAGGTAAGGTTGGCTATTTTTCTCGATTGTCACAGGACAGAATGTTGAAGAGGAGAGCTGAGTGCATAGTGGGGTGGGGGGGGGGGGCAGAGAAAAGGCTGACTGAGTGTGTTGAAAGAAAAGAACAAGGCTGTCATAGCCAATATAGCAATTAGGGCACTTTACTGCTTCAGAGTTCCATCTTTTGGTTATTGCCTCTGTAAACAGAGTAGGATCTATAAATATATCATCAAAAGAAAAAGGCGACTGAGGAACAAGAAACAAACGTATATTCCAGGTATGTGCACCGGTTGGATGGCATACAGTGTATATAGCAGTGAATTGCTATAGCAGGGTTCATTATAAACTGAATTAATTGATCAAATAGGATAAACAACCACAGAGGTAAAATCTGAAATCGATAAACGCCACAAGAAACCGAAGAGGTAGATTAGCGCAGCATGAGAAATGTATTTTATCATCATTTTTAACTGGTCAAGGGGGAACCGTTGCTGCTAATCCATCAACACGTGCTACATTAACACTGACTCTAAATGCAGATGCATCCAGTGTGAAAAGAAAGGGCTGATATTACATACGCCTGCTCAGATGTGGTTCTTATTGCTGATCTATAAAGCACAAAGATAACACACACAAACAACCTTTAGAAGTGGATCTCATTAGAAAGCAATATCTATTTCAATATGGGCACTGTGTGCTCTCCGTGCTTGCATGTATGTGTCATTTATAGTGAGTGTACGCTTTGATGTAAAGTAGAGGTTCCTTTTATTCATGTGACTTGCCATACAGAAGGACAAGACGGCATCCGTCTCATTCTGACAGCTTGAATCACACAGCATATGGATGCATAATGCACACATGTCCAAATGCAGCGGGTTGAGAGGCATCACACGCGCGCGCACTCACTCTATATGACTTCTGCTCCGCACAATTTGAGCATGTATGTCATACGGTACTGCCAGATTGCACAGTAGGGGGTCATTTACATGTTGTAATAGGGTCTACATATCACTGCTGGAGGAGATGAGAGAGAGGCACACAGGCCTGAACGTCCCCGACAAACACAACGCCTCGTGCCACGCTTCTTATTTACATGTGTGCGACTCCCGGGGTACATTTGACGCCCATGCGAGATGGAATATGACATCTCTACTCGTACACCGACGCCGAATCTGCTTCCGTGATTCACTGGGTACGTCACGTGATGAAAGAGAGTGATGGGTATTTCAGGCAGATTGGTTTATTTACTTCACAGCTTATTTACTGTGTTTATTTGTCTGACTCGTGGCGGCAAAAATGCCATGCAGCCAAGTACGTCTCTGTCCAGCTCTCTGCGAAATCTGGCTGCTTTCAAGGGAGGCAGCACTCAGGAATGTCCAACTATTATCCGTCTCTCGCTACTAAATGGCATGCTCGGGAGGGGTTGGGAAGTGGTCTGAGCACCTGGGTTTGCGATATTAACATAAAAGCGAGCAACAGCGTCAAAAGCACAACAGCTCCGGGATTCCCTCCAGAGTGAGTCACGTCGTTTTTAAAGGAAACGTTTAAAATGTAGCTGATTATCATGAGCATATTGCATTATAATTGTGAAGCTACCACCAGCAGCCGGGCAATTTATTAAAAACTTGTGTTTTTGTGCAGATAAAACGTAGTAATGTAGTAATTACTGAGCTCTATAGGTGGATGTATTTTTTTTTACTTTTGGTATGAACCAGGCTAGATGTTTCTGCCTCGCTGAAAAGATTGATACCACTCTCTTAAAACTGTTACAAGGCTACAGCTAGCAGATAGTTAGCAAAATGATAGGCTACACAACTTTTGCACTTCAATGTCTGTATGTTTTTAAACCATATGGCTCTATTTTGTATGAATTAGTGAGCTTTAGAGGTGCTGTTGTTACCTTTGTACAGAGCCAGTATTCTCATCTAACTCCCTGCAAGAAAATGAATAAGCCCGTTTCCCAAAATGCTGCCCCTTTAAAATATTGTGTGATGTGTTGGACTCTTGATATAAAACGCAGAATGGCAGAGGTTTCTCATTCAAAATATTCCTTTTGCAGAGAATGTCAGCAGCATGGGAACACAAAGCTGCACAATACACCTTCACACAGGAAATGCACACACACACACACATCAGACTCACACACCATCTGCTCTCCCCTGTCTATAGAACCCATATAAAACTTAAAGCCGAAGCAGAGGTGGCTGCTGAGATAGAGGGGCTGACATCAGAAATGAGAGTGACCGTGGTGCTTTTATATCCCAGCATACCCTGACCCTCCTCCTCGTCTCCCCGCCGCATCCCCATCGCACAACAATAGATTTCCCATTACTGCTCCCTCCTTCGGACCATCCCTCAATCACAGCTCGACAATATTTACCCCCGGAGTGCTCTGTTTCAGAACATACCTCAGCGCGTGTGTGTGTGCGGTCATGTGAATATTTGTTCATGGCTGCAAAAGTGTGCTTATATGAATGTGTGTGTGCAGTGAAATGTATAGCTTTATTGTATTCCAAAAGCCCAAAGATTATCTTTTCCATTCTCCTTTTTTATTTTTACCCCACTCACTCAAGTCGCTCTTACTCACACACTCCCTCTTTCCCCTGTGAGCTTTTCAATTAAGCAATTACAGTAGCAGTGAATAGAGCCTGCCTGGACACTGGCGCTCTATTGTAGAAGCACCTGTCCCCCCATAGACAGCAATTACCTGCCAGGCTGGAGGGGAGTTGCAGGCTATTGTCTGTGTGCATATATTTGTGTGTCTGTGTGTTTTGTGTGCACACTCATTTCGGCTCTACAGGGTCTTTTGTGTGTGTGTCAGAGCTGGCCGCACGCAGGGGGAGATTGTTCTTAATGAGTCATATTCAATGACAGTGACAGAGGGAAATTTAGAAAGTCTACTTTTATTTGAGGTGATTTTCACGAAACAAAATATCAACCTAACTTTCACTGCAAGTACGTTGATTGTTCAGGGTGTGGGAGCAGACCAGCGTGATTTGGCCCGGAGCAGCTCAGATACCGCTGGCGCCTACAAGCGGCACTTTCATGGCGTCGTTAAACGTTTTAAGCCCTGCTATGGAGCGAATTAAAGAGGGGGTTTCTCTCAGCGTGAGCAGAGAGTAAGTGGAAAGTGACAAATAGAAAGAAATTGAAGCAACTTCAGAAAGGTTTGAGGGGCCGCTCCGATTCACTTAAAACCGTATATCTGGCCACAACGTTAAAAGTCACGGAAAGATTGAAAAATAATTCATCAAACCGTATAACACTCGAGTCGCGTGTGCGCAAGTTACAAAAGCAACAGGGACCCAATCAAAAAAAGATTTCTTGGCATTGCTACTTGTGAAAAAAAAACTCCACAGGGTATCTTGTGATATATTACAGTGTTCCCAAAAAAGCACATATAGGGGTTCGCAGATATGGCCGATTGACGTTTACATCAGGCGGACCAAGGTGGACATGGAGACGTGGAAAGTAGCTTCAGCAGGCTATATCGCTGTTAGTTCCCTGAACTAGCACAGGTCTCAGATAGCTAGCTAGCTTGGTGGCTGAAATGACTGACAGGCTTCAAAGCTTCTCAGCTAACAAACATGTTGATTTACACCCTGGAAGGTGCTGCACTTAACACAGTCCCTTTTTTAATTCTTCATCTCTAACTGAACCAACATGTCAGAACACAGTGAGACTGATAACAGTGACTCTTTAACACGTCAACCAGTGTAGTCCTACGGCAAATGAGGATTATCTTTGTTGTTCTTTGGTTCATTCCCAATTAACATGTAGCATTCAGAACAAGCACACATAATTAATTCAGCAGAGTTGCTGTTGAGTCCTGCAGTTTTCCTTTGCATTAATTGCGAGAGCTCTTGAAGTGTGGCCCTATCCTGGTTTTATGTCGGCGATTCATTGCATCATCAATGTGTCTTTTTCTCAATGTTGCCTTTTTTTGTTTTGAGCACACGATTGGATCCAGGTAGCTTCTGGGAATAATTCATCTAAAGTAGTAAGTGTATGATAACACATTAGATCATCAGAATTACATTTAGCCAACGGCATGGAGCGCAAGGAAAATATACTATGTATTAAATGTTTTGACAACCCATAATAACTCAGGCATGTATAATAGATTTGTGCGAAGTAAAGCTTGTTTCCAGGAAAAGTTTGTTGAGTTTTTAGTAGGGCTCCAGTAGCTGAACTCACTTGTGGGGTATAATCTAGGAAATGATGATGATGCAGTATTTATATTTCTGTCAAAAAAAAACATTTAAATAGTGCAGAAAATTGCAACCCCAGCTACTTTTTCTTCACCCAGGCAGCTGAGGTGTATTTGTCCAAATGACACCCCAGTGAGTCCTGTGCTGGTGTCTTGTTCTGGCAGCTCCCTGGTGTGTTAATTTACGCCCGGGTCCATTTTATAGTGAGCCTCTATTGATCTGCTTGAACACACATGTAAGGCTCTAAAGCTCTGGTAAGACAAGGCAAAATGTCTGCTACATATTGATGGTGTATGTGTGTGTATGTGCCTGTGCATGCAGTGCTTCACACCGTGTAATTCTCAAACCTCTCAAGGTGGCAAAATACGTCAGCATCACCCTATCACACTGTTCCCATGACGATAACGATCCACTCCGTTAATTAAAGCCCTCTACATCCCCGCTGTGTTATGTGATGGACAGGTTAAAGTGTGCCATTTGGGGCTTACACAGTACACGTAAACAGAAATACCATAATTTAGTGATGTGACTAAGTGGAGGACTCTAAATGCGGCATTGTTTCTCAATCTGTTTACAGCTCTATTATTTCCCCCAGGTAAAAGCACCGACGCATGAAGATGATTTGCCGTCAAATCTACCAGTAAAATGCAGAGCGACTAATGGTTAGGCGTCTTGGCAGGGCTCCAAGTCGCCGTAATCAAACGCATTCAGAGTTTATCAGTGATGTTTATCGGGCTCAGCGCGCTTGATGTTCCGGGCGGAGGATGCGAGGCAGGATATGAGGCTGATGGTTTTGATCAATCACTGATAGCATCACACGGGACTAACGAGGTCTCCTCACGAAGGAACATGGAGAAAGGGACGTAATTGGGGAAACTCATGACTATCTACCACAAAGATGGATTCATATTGTCTGGGGAGACTTGGTGAAGAAGGCAGGGGAAAGAAGGAGAGGAGACGCGTTGAGAAAGACAAAGACCACGGGCTAGAACAATCATGTGTCCTTTCAATTAAATCCCTGAGAGACAACTGAAACCCTACCTGCTGTCTGTTATATGACAAGATACAATGCGAAACTAAATGGCCCATATATACACATACAACCTCTGGTGCAACGGCCAGTATTGTGCGTGTTCCAGTGTAGCCAGTGGATATCAAGGCCAAGACTTCCTTTTCTGTGGGCTGGTCAGAGTTTACAGTCTGATTAGCAGCTTGAGACACGAGAACTGAGATGGAAGTCGTCAGTTAATATTCAGTTAACAGTTCATTTTAATTCAACCTGGATTACTCAAAGCAGCTCGTACTGCAAAGGGAAACCAGAATGCTTCCGGTACCAAAATCTTGTTCTGTTTATAGAGATGACCTATTTAATAAACAAGGCATGGAAATACAAGTGCCTTTTTTTAAGGTCTTGAATCCGCACATCTCTTTCCCCAAGTCACGAACCAGCAGCAGTGAGGCAGGCAGAACCGGCCCGTGGATCCTCCTGCTGGGGCGAGCATATGAAGGGCACTTCAGCTGCTCCGACAGGCCTCGCTTTGATCTGGGAATACACAGAGTCCTCAGTGCTGACAGTTTATGTAAGCAGCAGATCCCCAGCCTGTCGGTCGGATCACCGCCACTTTGGGGGGGGGGGAGAAACAGCTGGCGCTTTTGAGAGCGCCGGACATGGAGACACGCTGGGAGAAAGAGAGGGATAACAAAGCTAAATAAAAAAAGACACTGACACATATGGGTCTCGAACATGGGAGCGTCTGGATTGAAGAGGAATGCTGGAGAAGTCTCGGGGCATTTCAAACACAGCAGCCAGACTGCAGTCAAGGTCGTGGCACAGCGTGATGACTTCCCGATCTTTATGTGCTGCTCTGCGCTGATGGTGAAATAGAAGTGAAATCGACGCCCTGAACACCGTTCGATGGAATGATTCCACTTTCTAAGGACTCATTCATGAAGAGGTTAATGACTCGAAAATGGGAAATTAATTTAACGTCCAATGGAACATTCCCCACAAGTGTGTGTGTGTGTGTGTGAGGGATGGACCGTGCTCAGCCATCGGCCTAATGTTCTTCAAAGTCAAGATGAATGGACCCCTCCCTTCCTCAGTGAACTCCATTTCTCCTATACCGATCACAGATATGGGCGGTTGCTTTTTTTTTTTCATGGCCGGATTCAATTTATGGTTTAATTAAAAAAATTTGGAGCCAAAAAGACACTCTCGTCTTCAATGGAGCAGCTGGCCCCCCCGAGATGTATTCATGGATAGAGTGAATTGAAAATGAAAAAGGCACAGAGATTTTGACTTGCAGATTGTGATATCATTTGACTGAGCCACATGTATGAGCTCGCACTCGACAGCTGGGTGGAAACTCTCTTTTTAGTTCACCGTACGCCTGACGGTAAGTAAGACTTCCACCAGAAGACTTGCTCACTAAAACTCCCTCCATCTCGTTGCTCACTGGGGAACAATAAACCCAGATGGTAACTAGAAGTATCCACGCATGCAGTACGAGGACAATTTCTGATCATAATTTACCCCCAAGCTCATCACAGTAATGTTGTGTTTGCAAAGTGCTTAATACCTTTTTGATTCAGTGTCGTCGTAAAAAGACACAGTCTTTGTGGAAGTGAACACTATTTCAGTTGTCTGGCCGGCTACAGGCTTACTGTCAGTTATATTGGCCGATGCTGATTAAAGCTTTAAATTTGGATCACTGGCGATTCGGCCTCTCAATGTTGGTCAACAGTGATTAAGCTGTCACACGGCAGGGCGAGGTCATTTTGCCTGCTGGTAATGATGCAGACTGCTTTTCTTCCGTCTACGTGTTTTCAATATCTAATGGTGATTGCACGAGCAAAATGAATTCTGAGTTCTGAGGGACTACACGGTAATACTGTGCGTGAACACATCCCGTATAGACATGAAGTATACTGAAGCTGTGTGTTCAGCAGGCAAATTGCCTCAGGTATATCATCTTCAGACTTTGCTTTTATTTATCTTTTAACATCACATCACATGAGAGCAGATGGAGTTTGCTCACTTGTAATAGATTAGCAGATTTTAAGAGTGCTTTAAGAGCTTGACATTTATTCTTTCTGTTTGGACCAGTTGCATTACAGCTATACGTACAGTCTGTGCTTTGGACTGGATATCAACATATCATTTTTGATCGTTTTATCATTCCATTATATTGCTTGTAGCCTACCGTTGTATACACTGCACACATGTTGACAGAGGACTTCAATGAATTCGGATTAGTTGGAATTAAAGAAGGCATACAGTGATGTCTTAACAAATGGCGACAAATGTCTTTGTTGTTCCATTTTCTGAAGTGTTTATTCACTTCTACCAGCTGTGATTTGGTGCCGCCGTCACCATTTCACGCTGAAATGCTTGACAATGGTGAAGCACCGCACTCCAAATTGAGCAATGGGGGCCGTAAGTATGTACGCTGGCCGTGTTGTTCATGGTGCTCAGAACACTGGACAGCACGATTGAAGCCTGTTGGGGATCGAGGACGGTTATAGATTGTTTAGATTTACAGCGCGGCAGAGGAATAGTCACATATTCTAATTGCAGCTAAGTCTCAGCCCTCAAGGGAGCAACACTGCTCCAAAACAAAGAGAGATTAATAATGAAATGATGAGACAGGGATGATGCGCTGGGAGGGGAAAGCTATATGATTTAAAGATCTGGACAAGCTAAGACTTAATCACTTCATCTGATTGGTGTTTGAAGCCATGAATCTCAATTAGCAGGCATTGGGATCTTTTTGGCAGTTATGCGGAGGCCATTTCCATGATTGTACTGGGCCTGCTTGTCAGCCAGAGTTAATATACTGCAAGATGGATGTATTCCAAAAACAGCCGGAGAAAACGTCAGTCGATCTACTGGCTGTGGAGTGAATTTATACGAAATCAGCGCTTGTTCACCTTGAACAAGCGCTGAAGTGCTCTTCGCTGCTGTTGTTTCCTTTTTGTTTTATAATGAATGATTTCCCGTCTCTCCGTGCTCGCCACTGTGTACTGCATCCTCCCGTCATTGTGTGCCTTAATTACAGCTGAATAGGAGACAATGAGTCTTCACTGATAGGCCTTTCTCTTCCGCTTACAGGTCCTTTATCATTCCTCGCCACAGGTTCTCAAAATGGCTGCCTTTGGACCCGCTGCCTCCGTGTACAATTATGAACCAACCAGACGGTCGTCCTGGTAACCTGCAGATAAGCAGTAGGCTAATTCAGTTAGCTTGTTATCTCATCGGTTAGAAGGTAAAATGAAAGATGCGGAGGAAATCACCAAATTAGCCCACTTTGAAGCATTGTCACTACAATCAGCAGAAAAACAAAAGATTAGCTCGCTTCCTCCGCTGCTGAATGCATGATTATCAACATGCTTTTCTTTCTTTCTTCCTGCGTTTCTGTAGTATTTTTTTTATTATTATTCACCCTCTGATCTCCCATTTTTGCTCTCTAGGCGCACACACGTTCCCAAAACCCAGTTTCCACAGAAGCCTCTTTAGCATCACCTGGGGTGGTTTGGGAGGAACGCTCATCTAGAATTCAGTTTGATAATACGTCCATGAAATATTCACTCTTCTCTCGGCGTGGATGTTTGCATCCTACAGTAAGCTGCGAGCTGCCTCTTTGTGGCGGCGTGCGTCTGATATTGGCAGAGGCTCTCGGGGAGATGTGCGCGGATGACATCGGGGGGAATCGCTCAGACGAGTATGCTACTTGACAGTTGCTCGCTGCCATCCGATGCCTCTCACCTGAGGCAGAGGCGCCAGGCGTCCTTCAAAAACCATCTGCCTGTCTTTCACCGCTAATTGATTTGTCCTCGGATGGAGGTGTCTGGGAAGTTCGGGGAGAATATGTATTTTTGACAGACGCTCAGCACGCGAACGTGTACCGTACACGAAAAAGGGCGGGGCCGCGACTGGAAGGCACTTCTCGGCGCCTGCAGGTGAATTAGTCGTCTTTGTGATGCGTCGAGTTAAAGAAAGCAGCGGGGAGCTTACTGGCGAGGCATCTCAGCAAATTTACGGCAGCAATCTATTTTTTTTTTTTTAAAGCACATAAAACTATTTGTCTCTGACTTCCCTCTTACCCTCTGGCAGCTCCTTAACTAAGCCAGCACTTTTCACAGTCTTCAGGGATTCATGTCTAAATGCAAGAAAACACTATCACAGGAGAGGGTGGCCGCCGTGCTTATTCGATGCAGCTTCCAAAGCAGTTTCCCATCATCAAATGCCCGAAGCACTGAAATAGTTTTTTTTTTAACACAGCAACATCATGCTAGCCCACCCTTTGTGTGTGTGTGTGACTTCTTTCAGCATGACCATGAATTCAGGAAGTGAGGAATTATTCAAAAAAAGAAAAAGCTGTGAGCCATAAGAGGAGATACTGTAGCCTTTCGTTTGAGTTAAGGGATTCCTCCTGAGATTAAATTTCTTTGCATAATTACATCTTAAATCTTATCGCCCCTCCTCCAGAACACTTCACCACCTCTCTTACTCGCCAACGAATTGTCTGGCAGAAATGTAGGTTACCATCAGCATGATGGGCTGTGTGTTAACAAGAAACTTCATAGGCTTAAGTCAGACGCTGCAGAAGTAGATGGCTGTGATATCCACAGATCCACTCAAAAGGGATTTCAATCATTCATGGTCCATCATTGTCAGGAGGACCCATCTCGAATCCTGAGGATATGAAATAAGTGTTACGGGTTCATCACGCTGCATGTCCAGTGTAATGGGAAATACTTTTAATGAGCATCAAGTTCAAGCTGTTTGCTGGCTACAAATAAAGAAACTTCTATTTCAATAATCAGATGTAACTTGATATCAGACCCACAAGAAGCAGCTCCTGCTGCTGTACCTGCCCTCCTAATTACCATAGGTTCCAGTGCGTGGGGGCTCCTCTTCCCACAACGCAGGAGTGAGTGCAGACTTAAACTACCCACCAATAATTGGTGGTGTGGCTCTGAGGATCTATTCCCTGTTGCTTAAACAAGGAGAGTAGTTAATGTATTGGTGTTGGAAGAGGTTAAATGCCTGCACTGCAATTTAAATGTAATTGAACTTTTCTCCCAGTATAGAAAGAAAGTAGACACACAAGCATGTTTTGCATATTATATACAAAAAAACATTCATACCCTTTTGAACATACTTGTTTTAATAGTCTACACCCCACTTCTCCTTAATATTGCAGCAGTTATAGAGACAGTAAAATGAGAAAATCATCATTATATAGAACATAAAATATCCTTAGATTCCAGCATGCTTTTGAAAGAGTCCCTTGGCAATTCGGAGGCAAGGCAACGCAATGGAGGGTTTTAGAAATGCAGGTTTAATTATTTGATTATACCTGTGATCGCTTCCCCGCCAACCTAATAACGGTGTGAATGTCTGCTGGGGGGTACACATCGATTCCTGGGAGGCTGCGGGCTACAGAAGAGACGATTAACCATTTGCATTTAGATTGTGTGTTGACACACGATTTAGACATATGGCCCTGTGATGCAGACGTAGGGAGAGAGAAGCATGGCCCGAGAGATATAAGTTTTCTACGGGGGCCTTTAGTATATGTATGTGTATGCACATGGATGTTTAAATGTACACACGGTTTAGGTGGTCCAGTGTTAATAGCCATGTCTACTTCTCTCCCCCAAGGCTCTCCTCATGGTCTTTCTCCTATCAGTGATGAAGGATTGCAGGATTTCCAGCATGAGCTCCAATGTAGCCTTTTGCTTATTAGTTGGCCTCAACACCCTGAGGGGAACATGTGGGTAAATATAAGGGGGATTTAAGGAGGTTCCATCTGGTGAATGGCTGGCTTACCTGATTATGAAGGGCCCTGCAGCGAGGCTTCAATGTTAGGAGACGCAACCATGGGTGAAAAGAAAAACATGGAAATACAGTAAGCAGAGGACGAGAGATGAGGAAGGACACCTTCAATGTGCACTGATGTAAAAGGAACATTGCTGTGGGCATTTATTGTCTTCTATTCTGGAGAAGTCAGTGAGACTGTACTGGAGTGTTACGGTTGTGCTCTGTAGGCAAATGGTACTTTTATGTAAGAAATGTGTTTTTACAATCTGGGCCTCATTTTCTTAGTCGAGGCCATAATCTCTATTGGTTATGATCAAATAACTTACAGTTTAGTTAGACAAAAAATAGGCCTGAATTCAGACTTTTATAGTTTGAACCTGAATTAATTGATTTTTTTTTGTTTTTACTTGGTGGCATCACAAAAAGCAGTAAACACTAAATTGACATTACCACCTCATTAAATATGTCAAACTTGTTCGCCAACATCTTCCAAATTTACACACCCAGAAGACACGAAGCAACAGCAGCATTCATTTGGAGTCGTGTTTCTGGCTATACCTTGCAAAATGCAAGTCCAAAATGTCACTCTTCTTTTAACTTTGTTTTGCTCTCCACCATCTCTTGTGAAAAAGATGTGGCTCTTTAGTGACTAAATACGCCGCTATGTTCACCAGCTAGTTGCTACCTTCGTCTGTCTTTAAGAAGTCCATCGTGTCAAACCACAATATAAAGTCTCTCGCAGAGCTACCTCACAACATTATTAACTAATAGACAATATCCAGGTTACTGTGGATATACTCACTTTTTTTACATTACAGTGGACATTTATACGAGTGGCTTATTGTCTGTAAATACATTTTTCCACAGTGCCTTGACGTTTCTGCAGCTGATGTTCAACTGTAGACACTGACTCTGCTCCTTTTTTTCCACTCAGCCTTACTTTGTCAAATGGCAATTAAATACGAGACTATTACTCCATCAGATCACGAGACGCCCTGCGCCGGGAACTGTACGGAAATCTGCCGATGAAAGTCCAGTAGCGACGACTTACATGACAAATTCTCTCATAACAGTGATCGAATCGATAAGAGCGTGAAGCATAATGTAAGTTTGTTAAAGCAGTGCGGGAGACAAATGCAACACGTAGAACGTCAGATGGTTCTGTCTTTATCGACCGGTTGTTTCAGCTGATGTTTACAGAGCTCGGCTGTGTGAAACAGTTAATTAGCTTAATCGATCGCAAAACAAACACTTTTCAGTCATGCTGTCAAATAAGCTGCTTTGGTCTAAAGCTGTTTTTTATTGATATCCCTTGATGTTTCCTTGTGTTTTCTTTTTTTTCACACATCTCTTATTGATTTCAACCTTTAAAAACACTGTCTTTCCTTTTCTGCAAATGTCCAGGAGGTGTACTTTGTGTTTTCAACCTTTTGACCAAATAAGTTGGAGACAAAGACAACAGATAAGAGACGAAATTCTGCAACATGTAGCCACCTTGTCAGTATATAACACATCGTATTTATATTATCTTAGTAAGTCTTTGGTGGGTCTCAGATTGCCTAAAGCCAGTTTGTCAAAGAAGAGATGGACAGTTTCAGAAATCTTCTTGGATAACTTCATAAACTCCGAAAGATCCTAAAGACGTTTTGTTTTTAATCAAATTAGAAAGAGCTTCGCACTCTGGGATACCTGGATTCTCTCTTTAAGTTGACTTTAAGAATGTATGACTTAAAGTTACTTCCATATCCATTTCCAGCTATGATATAGCAGCGGTTATGGATGGATTGCCATGACATTCCTGGTGCCCAGAGGATGAACCCTACTTTGGTGATCCCCTGAATTCTTTTCTCCAGCGCCACCATAAAGTTTACATTTACATTGCATGGCTCAGAGTGAAATGTCTCACCAACTACCAGATTGCCATGACATTTGGTACAGACATTCATGCCCCACCCAGGTTGAATCATAATAGCTTAGGCGATGCTCTGACTTTTCCTTTAGTGCCATCATCAGGTTAAAATTGGTGAATGTGATGAACATTATGCCTGCTAAACATCAGTGTGTTAGCGTCATCTCTGTAAGAATGTTGGCGTGCTGACTTTGCATTTAGCTCAAAGCACCAGTTGTCCACACAGTGCTGTGAGAATGCTCTTGCTCTACTTCACTTTATCATATTTGTAATTCTGGCTGTTTTCAAGATTTATGTGACATTTGAGGAGCTCTATCACTAAATATGTACTGGGTGATAGTTTCACAGCAATGTAGGTGTATTGACACACTTTGATATCCTATGACGACATGTACTATTTTCCTCATTTTGTCGCAAATATAAAAGGCAACAAATATTGAACAGCCTTTATTGCTTTAAGCAGCCATTCACTTCATTTTTCCTCAGCATGATTGGCCCACGGATCCCAATGACTCGACTTAAACATCCCAGTGCAGCTTCTCATAAAACCAGATCAATTACTCCAAGTGAGATCTGGTTTTCGTCTCATTCCCTGTCCTCGCTTTCACAGCTTCACAGGGACTATAGGGGAAAGGAGCACCATCTGTGCCCCCCCCCCCACAATAAGAGAAAGAAAACACATCCTCTCTGTGTTTAAGAAAATGTCATGGAGGCACTTGTTCCTCTGGAAATGCTCTTGCCACTGAAATCAATTTGCTTTCGTCTGGCCTAATGACACTTGGTTAAGGCTGCCACTTCCAAGTAGGCCATTCAGGGAGCTATTCATGGAGGATGAAGTAACTTGGTGAAAAACACTTCAGTAACCAATGATCCATATGGTCTATAGACTTTGCAGGAAAGGATCAAAGAAGTGCACACCCCATTGTATTTCTGCATTTAAACTGTGAAACTCCTATACCATTTACCGAAGTGGAATAATAATCTCCTTACTCCTAAATGCATTTAGTTGACTCATATGAGGTCCTTTATGCCCCCAAAGCCCATTTGTGCGTTCTACAATAAAGCTGTGACATTTGAGGCATCAGCTGTTTTCACTAAATTTCAGAAAGAATTGTAAAGAGATTCAACCAACAGACCTGTGCTAATGAAAAGGACGATGGAACAATTAAGTGTTAAACTGTGTTGAGAGTTTACAGCAAGAAGATGGTGATGATACTACACTCCACCAACATTAACCCATTCTACGTATATCACTTTCAACACATAGAAAAACAACACATTTATATACACATAATTTGTAGATAAATTATACATTCATTAACAGCAAATTGGTAGAAAAAGAAAAGCTATTTACAACAAATAAGATTAAAAATAGATTTATTGACTGAAAAAAGAAATAGCTACAAAAAAGATGAAACAAGAAAGCCAATACAGTCATCTGTGGAGTGACTGGCTGTTCACATAAGGCCCAGGTCTGTCCAATGCCACTGACTGTCCAGCCTTTGCAGACAGGAAAACACAGAGCAGCAATGCGGCACGCAAGGGAGTCAGTTGTAGTTGTGAATCTCTGTCATCTAAGAATGCTCCCTAGTCCTATCTGATATAAGGTAGGCTGCCAGCTGATGTCTGGCTCTGCCTCCTTAGTGTCCATTGTCACTATTAAGGTGTCAGGATGGGCGCTTGGAAGAAGGCTCCTCAGAACCTCCAGGGGTTTGATGCGCAGGTTTGCATCCTACTCGAGGATCCTCTTGGCCGGATCTACGAATAGATACTCTGGTGTCCACAGTTCATCTCCATTGCCTCCTTAAGGTCATCAAGACCCTTGAGTCTGATGTGTCTCGTATCCTGAGCATACAAGCCCATCTCATAAGCAAACTCCTCGGGGGTCTTCACTGGTCTGCTGTTCGTTGAAGTAATCGTCTTAGTCAGGACAGAGTGGGTACCCAGTAGCGATTTCTGCAGCTAGCAGGCCCAGAGACCACATTCAATGGCCTCATTAATAAAGGGAATGTGCAGCTTGGCTTCTGGTGCCATGTCCAGGTGGTCCGCACAGAGACAACACATATTGCTCCAGGTCAAAGTCAATAATCTTCACTCTCAGTGGCTGCTGCCGGTGGTCTCCAAACATAATATTGTCAGGCTTGAGGTCTGATGTCTGTGGCCAGCACTGACATTGGAGGACCCTGGTTCTTTCTGTCCTCCATGTACACATAAAAGCTTTGATCCAGCGGTTCAAAGTTAAGACACATAGGATCTTTGTCAAAGAAAAAGCCATTCCACCTCACAATGTTGCAGGTGTCTGGGACCAACTGACATTTTTATCCCAAAAGATGCGTCAATAGCATGGCTAAAAGTCATGGCAACTGCATCACAAAATAATGTCTTTCTAAGTACAATAGCATGTTGTTATTTTTATTGTGGAATACTTAAACCTACTACCACAGTCAAAAGCCATTCATGTTTGGTCCCTACCTCCGGGAGGTCACAAGTTCTCACTGTTAAGTTTCTGTTAAAAACAGCTTGTGAAGATGTAGTGCTGTCTCAACTGATGCAATACATTGTGTTAGATTGCATATGGATTGGCATTTTTCCATAACACGACATCTCACGTGTTAATGGAACTATTTTCTTTTTTATCTTTGCTATCAATTCACACTGAGTTATTGTGGTGGTAATGCAGCGGTGAAACTAAAGCAGGAGAAGAGTTTCTAGTTTTCATAAACATAAATGCTGAGATGGCTGCCTAGTCTTTGGTTGACAACACTATATTTTAGGTAATTGTTGATGTTGCAAAACAGGAGCCGATGCAGCGTTTTTCACACAAAGCTATAGTTTGTGGAAAAAGCTGTTTTGTCTTTTGCTCTGCAGCAGGACAGAGATGGTGTTCCCAGCACAGCACTTTAACACTGAGCCTACCAGGGCACCGGCAGTAAACCAGTAATAACTGAAAAAGATGAGCAGTCAGCCAGATCAATAGCTGAGCGCATCACTGGCTAATCAAAGCCTTCAACCCACAGGAGAGACTGGCACAGAATGTGTTTGTCTCTCAGGATAATCCAGGTGTTGGCTCGGCTGGATTATGAAACCAGCTGCAACCTACCGCTATTTGTCAATGCTGAGACTGAAACAGCTGCTTCAAAGCATTATGTTCACATTGCAGTATATGAGGAGGTTCCAAATAATAAAAATGAAATCAACATTTGAAGGAGGTTATATTATATCTCACATCATGGGACATTAGGAACAAAACACCTTATTTTAAGTCAATCCAGTTGATTGTTAAGTGTTTCATTCAGATTTGAATTGGTTCATCAATAGGACCTCTTGCAGGTGAAATGAAAATTTGAAACAGGAATCATGATCAATATTCTCCAAGACACACCTACTGTGCCTCACTCAAAAAAAGCCTATGCAGTGTTCCCCGCTATCCCACCTTCTCCGTATGTAATCTGTTACATACCAATTATCTCAAGCGTTAAATCTGTGTCAGGACTGGCCCTATGCATATTTTATAGAGCTAATTACCGCACGTGTTGAGCCTATACTGTTGCTGCTAATACTCTGCACGGGTTTTTATTCTATAATAGCAGCTCTTGACGTTGCTTGGTCTATGCTGGCGGCGGCGTCTTATCTGCTGAAACCACACAATGACACAAAATCGACTTAATTGCCGACAATGTGTCATAAATATGATCTTTTTTTTAATGATATATTACATGTTCGGGTAGGATCATCCAAGTGAGTAAGAGCAGACAAGTTCCAAGAGGTTGATTTGTATTCTGCAAAGAATCGAACAGAAAGTACCGGTACAGGCCTTTTGTGCAAAGCCTTAAAAGAAACATCACAATAAGTTCATGCAGGGAGAAGAAGTTGCTCCAGCAAAGATAAAAAGAGTGTGGTGATATTTCTGTGTCTGAAACAGACTCCACAGGAGTAGAGTTGCTTGTCCTTCGTGAGGGAAAGACAGTGGAAAATATCCATTTCGTTAATTAGAAGTCTGATTGGGACATTAGCGCATAATTGAGGCCGTAAAAAGAGGTTTAATGAATGGAAAATTAGCAGTCATTACCCCCACCCTAATAAGTAATTTATTCCGTGATAATACACAACTCATGATTGCGCTGCTGCATATTAAAAAAGATGACTGACTTGGCTGTCGTTGGAAAGACAAACAACACTGATTGAACAAATGTACATCTGCCGGTCATCCATTCAACAGTACAACACTCAAAGCGTTCACATCGGCGAGCAGTAAAGCATCCTTTTCAGGGAGCTTTTATGCGTCTATAAAAAGGCGGTTGCTTATAAATGAGACTACTAAACGTCATCCCGCCTCGTGTAAACTGACGTTCGCTTTTTTAGTTTTGACAATTGCATTCACGCTTCAAGTGGTGTTCATTTGTGGAGATTATCCTGCTGAACAAAATGTGTAAGTATCTGAAACGTGTGTTTGCCACAGGGGTTATTTTCTGCAATCATCCAAAATCCAATGGACATATCCCATTGGCGTTTTTGCTTTTTGCGATGCCAGCTTTCATGGTTGGCCAACAAAAATACTTCATCCCTGCAGCACTCCATGTTTGCCAAACACATTCTCAGTCCTCGTCCTCAGAGTCAATTTTGTCAAAATTGGGACATGCTGAAACTTGGTGACTTGGTGGACTTGCTGAAAGGATTTCAACCAACTCCCATAGTTTGCGTAATTTGGCTACGGTTTAAACCAATGAATCAACAGTCATCGGATAGAAATGAGAACCTTGTTTTTGTAAACCTCTGTGTGAAATCCATGACCCACTGTTTCAAAATGAATCACACACATTATAAATGTATTTTTAGATTTATTGTCATCTGTGTTAAAATGTGCCATCAAATAAGCCACAGAAAAGCTCCATTTCCACATATTTTCTGTCTTATAATGGAGCATCAGCTGAGGAACTCCCAAGTTGTTTTTTTATAATGGCCCACGGCATAATCAAACACACACACACACAAAATGTCACCCGTTTCCCATAACGTCGTCTAAGCCGGCGTCTCAGAAAAAAGCAGATAATTTTGTTCTAGTCCTGCTCGTTCGCAGCTGCTTCAAAGGCGCCGCTAGATTAAAGCGATGAGAAGACTGGGAAAAGGAGTCAGGATATAAAGATTTCACATCATCGTGCTCATGTTGTTTTGGGGGACATCCTGCTGTGAGGACAGCTCCAGATTTGACTGACTAAACCGTTGTAAAGTTTCCAACAAACACCAACGTAACTCTTCCGCAAACACTACTGGATGAACAACCCCCCCCCCCCCCCCCCCCCCCCAGGTGTTCTTCCTCGTGGAGTTGCAGCTCCTTCACACTTTTATTTCTAACAGGAAAATCAATGGATGTCACCTGGACTTTCTGCTGCATTTATTTTTCTTTCACTCTTCCTGTCAAGTTTTTCACTCAGGTTGTTTGTTTGTGTAAATTTGCTGGTGAGTTTTTCTTCAAACTATCCTTAAAAACATCTATGAATGTGACATCCATTAAAGGAATAAAAAGTTTGACATTTTGGGAGATTCATTCATTTTTTTTGCCGAGAGTTTGTAAAGATTGGTATGAGAGAGCAATCCAAAAATATTTTCACCGAGACAGCAAATTTGCCAAAATTAAAACAAACTGTCTTTGAAATTCACGTGAGATTTCAACTTGTGATCAGAATCTGCTGATGGTGACCTTTTCATGGACCCTTTTCACTTTAACCGCAGCAGTGTCTGCATCCATCCAGCGGCGACCAATAAAGCATTTTATTCATAACGCCATGTTTGAGCATGTAAAATGTAGACTTTTCCATTGTATGTGCTAACGTCATAGTTATGACACATTAAAGCAAAGGCAGGGCTCCTTTGAACAAGCGTAATCCATCCAAGGTGGTATTCTCTTTGTACATCCTGTCTTGATGCGTGAAGCTTGCATGCAACCTCAGCCTCAATGCCTTAGCATTAAGCTCTTTATCATGGTCATGCCATTGTGCTTCATGTGTGTATAGAAATACAAGCCTTAGGCAACCACACCACACCACCATAACAGA
The DNA here is from genome assembly GCF_949748355.1 of Melanostigma gelatinosum. NCBI lineage: Eukaryota > Metazoa > Chordata > Actinopteri > Perciformes > Zoarcidae > Melanostigma > Melanostigma gelatinosum. Next base: position 9,242,306 of record NC_136655.1, read on the forward strand.
TCAACGTCCAATTATCGTTGCTATGCACATTGGGATTAATCATTTACAATAGGTTGACTGCACCGAATCTTTCCTCAGTTCTTGTGCCACTTCTGTCGCACAGAAATAACCGGTCGGATATTATACAGCGAGATGGTTAGCTGTGAGAAACGTGGTTGGTGCAGCGCTTATACCTGATTTAATATGTTATGCATAAAAGCCCCGGCGATGGGGTTGCCAGTCTGACGTCGCTCATTAATTCATCAGTTCAGTGGGCTGTGGACAGACGCAGCAGATTGTCAGGGGATGAGGAGACTTCCCCGGCGTCTCCTTAATGCTTTGAAATGGGAGTATAGTTTAGCTTTGATGCTTCCTATTGCTAAATGGACATGCAACCCCCCCCCCCCACACACGCACACAGCCTCCCTGCACCCGTATCCAGCCCCCCCACACAAAACACCCTGTCACTCAGTCATCCCAGTGTGAATACATGAATACTGTAAACTATAGCGACAGGGTAAATTGCGATGTGTGCTATCAAGCCACAACACATGAAAATGCTTTATGACTTCCTGTGAGTGTGAATATGGAGATCAGGAGGTTTGGTTTGGTCGTTTTTTACAGGTGCGGCAATCATTGCAGTCTGCATTTAATTCTCCCATGTGTTCAATTAGCAATCATTTTCTTTATAATCACTCACAAACAGAATCCATGTCTTTTAGAGTGTAGCTGATTGCACAGTATCGATCAGTGGCAGCACTTAGGTAGATCTTCCTGCATTATGCAGCTTAGATAAATAACCTGGCCGCCTCTTCTCGTGTATAGCCGGACACCACACACACAAAAGCACATATGATCAGATGTGTTGTTCTCTGCAGGAGACAATACATTTTCTTCAGAAAGAGCATGTTTTATTATAGATATAGTGTTGCTGTTGTGCCTCTCACAGCAGTGTAAACTGCTGGCCCCCGCATGCATAATGCATGGTGACTGAGCCACAGTTAAAGTGAATTACTGAAAACTTTGGAGCTCTGTGTGTTTGACTCTAAGCATTGGGGAGGATAGCAGAAACATGAAACTGATAGTGAGTTTGTCAGGTACGGTTTTTTTTTTTTGTATTTTCACAGAAAATGTGTCTTTGGCATAGAAAAGGCTGAATAAAAAAATGTTTAAATAAGATTCCACAGGCTCTCTTAAGCACACTGGTAGGGCTAAACCTCAGCATGACAATGCTTGCAAGCTGGTGTAATGCTTCCCAGCTTGGACAAATTTGAGACAAATTACAAGTTTGACCTGATGATGTTGGAAAGGCACTAAATTCCAGGGGCTGAAAAAAAGTCATTGTGAAGAATTATATAGATGTGAAAAAAGACAAAATGATCAAAAAGACGTTTTTTTTCTTAATCTTTTTTATCATTAGTTTTATTACAAATACCACCATCAACAAATACTGAACTCAAGGCCTCTTCAATGAACTTTACAGTGAAAAGCAGCAGGTTTGAGTTGATACATTTCCTGGACTTCCCTATGAAGGGTAGCCGCTTAATGCGAAACATTTATTGACGCACCATACAAATTCATTTACAATAAATAGAAATAACGGTAAAGAATATAAATATGAATCTATTCAACATTTTAAACATAATTCGCGCATTTATGGTTTAGTAAGGGTTCAGGGCCGACTCGAGGGGTTTGACTGTGAGGTAAAACTGTTTCAAAAAGCCTTTCAAAAAGAGCTTTCAATTTTTCAGATGACTCCGACTCAACAGACGTTATCAACACAATGAAAGGAATGTTTTATGAGATGAGTTCAGTGATTTCACAGAGTTTCTAATTTCTCTTGAGTTGGTCTGGCACACAGTACAATCAAATAGTGTCAACTCTGATCTTGATGGTTTGGTGATACGTAACATAAATAAGATAGCACAAATTAAATGTTCACAGAAAATGACATTCAGTGTAAAAAAATGCTTACAAAAAGTTTAGAGTTTACAAAGTGTGAAAAATATTGTATTTTCCCCGATTTATAAAAAAATGCCACTTTGAACGAGGCAAGTGAAGTTGCTTCATATGCAATGAAACACAAGAATATGGAGTACGGAGAGACAATAGTAGTACATGAAGTTATCGTGTTGGTTCAGCACTTTTTTCTGTGAATCAATTTGAACCAATATGCTACCAAAAGCATCTCCTATCAAAAGCCAGTGCATTACCAAAACATTTTGAATGGCTGAGGTCTTGTAATGATGAGTGTATTACAATTCAAACATTCTTGAAGTGATAGTTACAAAGTTGCCTTGGGAATGCTACAGAAGTCCTCCAGCAGTGACATTATTCATCACATTTCACAAACAGACAATTGTTTATTACATAAAGCAGTAGTTCCTGAAATGCAGGTTCAGTGTTCAGTACTTAGAAATATGCAGTGCTGCTTGTGTCCGCTAGACAGTTGTGACAGATAGGAAAGCGTTATGTACTTTGGAGCCCTCTGGGACTCGAGCCCCATGGCTCATCAGCTCCTGGATGGTCATCCAGTTATCCAGGATCTTTTTGTTTCGTTTCTTCATCATCTTTTTGTGACTGAGCTCCAAGATATTGACCTCCTTCCTGCCCTCAGCTCCACTGGCTGGCCCCTCCTTTAGACACTCGAGGCGGCTCTTTTGCATGAACTCCCTCCTCTTTCTTTGCTCCCTGGCCCGCGCCAAGTGCTGCTTCCTCTCCTCTTTGCTCCAGTAGCGGCCCATCTTCATCTCGCTCATAGCATCGTCATCTGTGGTCATGCCTCCGCTCCTCTCTTCTCTGATCCTGAGCGCCCGCTCCCTCAGAATGCGGTCGCGAGCAGGCCTCCGGGCCACGTAGCGCGTGCCGTCAGCCCGAACTTTGACCTTCCACTCTAGACGGGGTTCCCCAGGGCGTCCCGTCCGGTGAACGGGATCTCGACAGACACTGAGCAGACTCAGCTGACTCTGGGAATACTCCAGGGATGAGTGCTGCTGTAGCAGCTGCATGTAGCTCTGCAACAGAGAGGACATTGTTAGCAGGGCATTGTCTTCAGATGTGCCTCTCTCAAAGGCATATCAGCATTAAGCTTCGTTTATACTCAGCATAATCAAGCCAGCGGGTAGGCCCCGCAAGTGGTCATGGCGCTTCACTGATAAAAACACTCTTTACATGTCCAGGGATTATATAAAATAGGTCAATTTGTTTTAGAAGCAGGTCTTAAAACGCTTAATTTGAGTATATATTCTGCCAGCCAAATCAACCCTTGTTTCTTTATAATCTATGTAATACTTGACTTGTTTCTTTATAGGGCTTGTACAAAAGCAATAAAGTATTCCATAAATATGAGATATAAGTTTACAGATAATTACAATCCCTCCTCGGCATTGTGGAGGTTGGTTTATGGCTTTTTTGCCGATTACACCCACAGTCTATGGGCAAATGTATGGGTTACAATGGTTGTCTTTTTGATTCTTCACAGTTCATTTTGTTTGTACGCCCTCTGGTGTTTCGGAGAATAATGCAGCGCATAGAGTAGACACGGCTTCGTTCATGCTCGGAGCTCCAAACAAAGCTTAAGGGTTGACACATCTCTTCTTGATCAAACCTACCTGGAGTTGCCGGGATCCTCCCTGGCCTTGATAGGGGGTTGTCTGATAACAACCATAGGGAAGCGCCCTCCTGGAATCTCTGCTCCTTCCTTTTTTCTCACACCTCTCATCGTCTGCAGGCAGGGAAGGGTCTGACTCAGACCGGGAAGGGTTGCTCTGGTCTGGGCTGCTGGAGATAACAGGGCCCGGGTCTGCCGGTCGGCTACGACTGGGTGTACTCAGGGGATTGGGGATAGGGATGGGGCTGTAGGGTGTGGAGGAAGCCAGTCTTAGGTTTTTCTGGTTGGTGATGCTGATGTGTCTATTCAGAGAATGATCAGGAGATCTCTCCATTCCTAGCGGTGTTGATCGCGCACTCTCCGCTGTGTTGTAGGCACTGGAGCTGTCCTTTTCCCGAATCCTATCGCTGTCCGATCGCTCAGGGTATTCATGGATGTCGGCCAACCTGCCTTGTCGCTTGTTTCCATCTTTGGGGCTTTGTCCTGGTGACGCGGGTTGTGAGGGGTCCAGCTGGTGGGCCTGGCGGAGCTGATGTGCCTGCATGATGCTCTGGCACTCAAGCTCAATGCTGCACAGTTCCTCATTTAGCATCCTCAACTCCCGCTCCACTCCATTCCCTCCGCCAACACAATCTACGCCATCTTCTTCCACTCCTTGCTCAGTGACACTACACTCTATGCTGTGTCGAATGGAGTACACCCCACACTCGCCTCCATTCCGGATTTGACACTTGAGCTCCAGAAGTTGCTGAAAGCGATTCTCTAAACCTAAAACCCCTCCTCCACCATTCCGAATACTGATTACCCCTTCATGGCCTTTGGACAATGTCCTCGGACCCTGGGTGTCCTGTGGCACTAAAGTCCCTCGTCTTGAGTGTGGATGCTCTACCCGCCAGCGCTCCCTCAGGCATTGGGCTGGGCTCCTCCTGTGGAGTCTTGCCAACAGTGGTTGGTGATCTGGACTGTCTGTACTGTGACCAAACCCACTGTCTTTGTCTTGATTGTTGGAGGAGCACGTGGCTGTGTCTGTTGTCATATCTTCTTCAGCTAGATGCTGGTGCATGAAGAGAAATAAAAAAAGTAAGTCCTCCTCAACGGCACTTGAATTCATGCAAGAACTTATGTTTGTTGCAGATCATGATGTTACAAAGTGCATTGTGAGGGGAGAATGATAAGCCAAGTGTCCCTTGGAATTACATTCATAATGGACAATTCTTACCATTTACATCCAATGCCAATGCAGTAAGTAGTGTGCCCTATGTCGAGAGCCTGAAAGTCGGGTTGTGAATGTCAGGGTGGTTGATTGGTGCGTAAGCACGTCTGATTTTCATGCTGGAGACCAGAGTTTGTGTCTTGTCATAGACCTGCAGTTGACACTTGCCATTTTGCTTACCGTAACGAACCCAACCTGGTAGCCCAACTGTAATAATATATTTTTTTAAGCTGGCACTGGATTTATAAAACTTCATGACTGAATGTGATCCAGTTGTGTAGAATTCTGTCTCCAATTTTGATGCATTTCTCTCAGCTTACGCCCTCACCTCATCTCCCCTGTCAAAGTTGCGTCCTTTCTTTTTCCGCCTCTCCTCCAGGATTTCCATCTTCAGCTCCTCCACAAGCTCCCGTTGCTCGTCATCCAGCCATACCTCCTCCTCCAGCTGAAATCACAACATCTTGTCAGAAACAAGTCTTGTCTTTTGCCGTGTGTGTTTGTGTGTATTGAAAGAAACTCCAAAAAACCTTGCTGACAGCTCGAAGGAAAGCAGAATGCACTTAGACAGCTATTTAACATGACATAGGATTTCAAGAAAGGGCCGAGAGTGTAGGTGTGTGTGGTTACCTGGATTTCTGGTCTTGTCACCAGCAGTATGATGCTCCTTGCTTCTTCACTTGACAACAAGGCAACGGCTTTCTCTCTGTCTTGCACTTCACAGCCATTTATCTGTACATCAAAGACAAGTATAAATGGTCATGTTAAAAGGACTGAACTTGTAGCGAGTCCCAACCACACATCAAAGAAAGGACCTGTAATTTCACCATCATTCATTTAACTGACATGAATGAAAAGATAAGTGTAATACAACTAGCCCTTGTTCCTTGCAAGACACACCTTGAGAAATCACACATCTCTCCTCTTCCCCTCTTGTTGCTGCCCATTTTCCGCCGTCATTCGTCTCTTTTCACACCCTTCTTTCTCGGATCTCTCCGTCTTTCCCCTTTCCTCCCTCCGATTCCACACAATCCCTAGGAAAGGCTCCATGCTCGGTAAGGGGAGTCAATTGCAAGTGCGTAGTCCGACCTCACGAGAGTCTGCTGTCAGCGCACATCCAGACACACAATTAACTGTTCTGTGACAGGTGGCGTTCATCTTTTCCTCACTAGAGTAATGGGTCTGTCAGAGGAAGATAATAGGGCCGAGCAGTACAACGGGCCCCGCTCCCCACAATCATTCACACTACCGGGATGTAATCAGAGAGTGCCATGTTCAATGAATATGGAGGAGAGGTAATGTTGGCACACTGTTGTTCAGACTGGAAGCAAGTTGAGAGGACATGCAGTAAATGTCCATCAAACTATATTTAAGCATTTCAATATTTTTCTCAGAAAATCAAACTGCCGTTCACATATATGCTCAGTCATTAAGCTGAACAGTTTAGCTTTACTGCATGATCAAGTTCAACAGCATATTTATATTTAATTTGTCTTAGTTTGTGCTATTTGTTAGTTTTGTAATTCTTTATTCAACATATCAGGTACAACTAACATAATGGATGCTCACATAATGATTTTAAATAATACAGTAACAAACATGCCATTGCTATCTAAAGCATTCTTTAAAAACTATGTGTCTTTTCTAACTTGACCAAAATTATGTCTCCATTTTAAATGTGTAGGTTAAGTGAAGTGCATTGAGTGAACTGAAATTAGAGATATGTTGAGTTTGTCACTGCATATTGTCCTCAGTTGTGACCAAATCCACATGGCTCTGTATTACATGGAGAACTGCTTGTGTGCTGACCAAGAACTGAGAGACTCGTCAGACGCAAAAAAAGGTTTCAAAGCTGTCAGGATAAACTTACAGACAGCATGGCACTGGAGGCTCAAATAGGCTTTCAGGGTAAGGGCAACAGCCAATCAGACGGAGGGCAGTCAGAGGCAGAAGGTGTTTTTAATGAACCCATCAACGAGTAGGGTGAGGTCAGGCCTACAAGTGTGTATCTGCATACACACACACACACACACACACACACACACACACACAAATATGCTCTCAAAAGCTAAAAAAAGTCAAATATATATAAAAGGGCTGAATTTCACAAATATCAGACATGGCTCACACAACAGATATTAATATCAAATTGTATAATTAGTAAGGTGAGAGTTGTTTCCACATATGGTTCTGTTACAAGACACAGACAACCTCTCATTAAGTCCTAACGAGGGACTGCTCACCTGTGCGACCGACACCTGGTGCCACTAATTGGTAAGCTTGGCATCAATAATGCAAAGCCTCATACTCTGTTAATCCTGTATTCCAGCGGGATAACAATGGGCGCTCAAACAGTCTTTTATTTGTGGTAGACTGGATACACAAACACACAATCCAAAGCAGAACAATTTTTGCAAATGATTGCAAATAAGGTTGTAACATTTTAACTGTGTGTGTTTTGAGAGAACTACGAGGTGTTTTTCGCATGATGACGCAGAGTAAGACTGAGACAGAGCGGAGTGCCAGAGATGATGTACGGCCTGGTGTAACTGTGAATGGGGCTTTAATTTCCCTGCAAAACGAAGTGATTAAATATACATATGCTTGCCAGGACTGGAGACACCTGCTGCTTAGCTGTTCTCTAACGGGACTGCCCTGCCAGCAGCTTGGAGGACCTAACGAGGCATGTTTGACCAACACAGACAGCTCAAATAGGAAATAATGAGTTTCATTTTTATATATTTTTTTTGTGAATGCGTTCATAATATAACCTGTGTGACTGTACTGCGACGACAATAAGCACCTGTAGAATACGATCTCCTTCCTTGATGCGTCCATCTCTCGCTGCTATGCTATTTGGCTCCACCTGCACAAAAGAACATGAAAATCAATGCTGACAGCCGGTCACTGTGTATTTCTGTTTTCTCCTAAAAACACCACAAATGCACCGCTCCCTCATCTCTGCTGTCAGCTAAAACGTCTGTTCTTTTTCTTCATGAAGAAGAGCTTATTTCCTCGCCGACAACCTCGTATTTCTTTTATGACACAGGTTTGTTTTCACAGGTTCATATGTTGTTTAGTAGCTGACTGACACTGACTGAGGTAGCATGTAAGTCCTTAACATTATACAAGAGACCATGTGAGTTATAAATAATAAAAAAAACTGAAAACAATAAGTCGCAAAAGTTTATGGCACAGACATGATTTTATTTTAGCTGAATGAATAAACATCTCACATTTTTCAAAAATGCATCCCGGGTGGATTATGCGGCAACAATACAAGCCCTCAAATTTCATAAACTTTGTTGTTCTTGCATTGAAGATCAAGAGAGATAGCAACACGGGGGGGAAAATAAACCCTCGTGGAAATGGAGAAAAGAATGAGGCACTTCCTAAAGTTGCTCCGATGCTATCCATTCATACATTTTAATGAGGGAAATTTGCAATTTTATTCTTTTTTTATCAAACATTTTAAAATAGATGTGTGCATTCGGTCGGTGGGAGACCGAGGTTTTATATTAACAATCATTTTCTTTGTCTTGTTCCAGTTGAGCAGGTGAAAACCAGAGAACTAGCTGGCAGAGTTAACAGATTAATTGATATGTAATTCTGTTATTGATATCCTCATGGCAGCATTCTAATCCCCATAACTGCTCTTACTTTTCACACGCTTGCCTCTTTTGTTAATACTGGGATTGAAACTGCACCTGCAGTCAGATTGAACATTTTGAAGCACTCATCAGTTCATCATTCATTCAGTTTTTTTTTTTCTATGTGGAAAAATCATTTGAATTTGAATAAGAATCTTTGTTTCGTGTTCTTGATATTCAGTGGTGGTACAGTAAATGAGTCATTTAACATTATGTGAGGGGGAAAAGTGAAGGTTGTCGCTCAGAGCTAATTAACAAAACCTTCAATTAAAACAAATCAAAGCAGGAGGAATGAGGAGGAATAAGAATGGCAGGACCGGAATCACATTTCAAACCTGACTTCCTCTTTTGCCATGAATCGCTCATTCAGAGTTGATATTTGACGAGCTAACGTTTTTCTCTCCTACCTCCCTCATTCAGTTCTACTTGCTCTGTGCTTCAGGTTGTAAAGATGGGAATTCAAATGGGATTTCATGCCATCTTTTAATAACTTCCTGCTCCAAAGGAAACTGATCATGGGAACATGTAGCTCTGTCTCTATCAGACCTCATCGGGGAAGTAGGTAATTGCGTGACCAGAAAAAGCAATTACGACTAAACAGTTAAGTGTGATAACACTATTTTTTTTATCAATATGTGTAAGTGTAGGACCAAGTAACGGGAACATCTGTCCCTACCTGGCTGACATAGATGCCGCTGTCCTCCTCATCGTCGGTCCTGTAGCAAAGTGTCAAGCCAAGCTTCTCCAGGCTGTTCTGCCTGCACAGCTCCACTTCCTGTTTCACACACACAAAACAATGCTGATTTAAACTGAAACAATGCCACCCATGGGAGATGAGGTCTAACTTGATTTTTATGCTCTACATCACCGTCACTAATCACTTAGTGGGGGGGGGGGCATAAATAGTGAGATTGCTTACGGCGAAGATAATCTATGTTCATTTTACTACTGATAATATCCATGCAACCTCAAATGCCTACCCCTCCCTCTTTTTTATACACATGCTCTCTCACACACACACACAAGTAAAAACTAAATAAGTATGCGCTTGAGGTGAAAGTGTAGCAGTTGAATTAAAAATGCTTTTTTTTGGGGTGGCATTGTTGCAATGTTACATGTTCTTGATTGCCTCAATTTCTCTGTAATTATTTGGAGTCAAGCACGAGACTTTCCTTTTAGCTCTTCTTTGCTCTCCACCAACTCCTGAGGGAACCATCGATATCTTTTGCTGCTAACTCTGTCAGTTGTTGGTCCTGAGCAGAGGACAGTGGGTTTATCAGAGCTTACCATGAAAACAGTCGCCTGCTGTGACTGGAAATGAGGTTAAATAGAGCATCGAGAGTGAACCAAAAATGGTAAAATGCCCAAAAGTGGGAACCCGCATTGCTATCATTCGAGCAATGTACCAGTCAGGAACGGTTGCCTGCTACTAGCTGTTGACATTTTCTTCAGGGAAAAAGAAAAAAGGTACCAAGTCGATTGTGTAGCTCATACACACACAGATTGAGGATTTCAGTTTCAAACTGGTTGAGGCCCTTGGATTCGGTTTACTAATTAACACCTTGAGTTGCAGTACTCACCGCACTGGAACTGAGAGCAATGAACATGTACACACACACACAATGGAGGACGCCACATCAAACACACAAACAAAGGCCCAGCATGTGTTCGGTACATCAATGAAATAGAATCCCGTTAGTATCAAACTGAACCCAGCATGAGTCAACATACAGGGGCAGGTCTTTAATGGCTACAGTAATGATATTCCACTGGCTGGTCCCGTCCCACAGGAAATGTCTCTAAATTTAGCTCGACTCGCTATACTGGCTCCTTCTGATCTCTGCAAAGGTAATCACATAAAGATAACTCAAGGGGTAATCTTTATTAACCCCATGCTGCCAAATTCATTTCAGTGCTGTGAAGTCGTGAAAGGAGGGGAGTGGGGTAAAATGAGGGATGGGGGCAAGAATTAAGCCCCAGCCCCTATTTTTCTGTCATGGGAAACCTTGATAGCAGAGATTGGCAGGGGAAGTAATTAATTTCTGTGGCATTCAACTCCCTGTGCAGACAGCCCTGACCTTCAAAGGTTGGGTGGGGTGTGTGAGGAGTTTATAATATTGTTACACCATGTGCTGGTCCTGACTTTCCACACGCCAGTTTAGTACACTGCCTGATTTGTGCATACACTGAGATCAGACAGCACGAACGCCTTTATGTCAGTGCACATTGGGTGGTACGCTGGATTACTGGAGTCAGTTATCGTGCTGTGAAGCCCACTGGTGAAGATGTGTGGAGCCAGGGGTGCTGAAGCTCTATTTGTGATGATTGGATCCTAATCCGTTCAAATTATGGCACAGCTGGCGGAACAAATTTCATGTGGCTTCCAATGCATTGTCACAATTGATGGAATTTGTCTTCTAAATGTACAGTATATGGTTTCCCAATTTGAAAAAGTAGAGATCCCATTTACCACATGTTACTAATTTAAATAAGAAATCGAGACATGTGACAATAGTGCTGTTTTTCAGAGCCACATTAAACATCTGTTTGTAACATTTGAGTCTCATATGCACTTAACAGTCACTTCAGTTTTTATTCAAAAGAAACGACTGCCTAACGTTCATTGGCTCATTGTTTCCACATAATGACATCCTTTCAGCTGCCACTATTTTATAACGCTAGTCTTTAAAGTGTAGTGATGATAATTCAGTCAGCCAGGAAAAGCTTACCTGTTGATACGGTGCTGTTTTTAGCTTCAATCGGATGTTTCCCTCTACTCCGGTGCTTCTATTCAGTTTGGTAGTACATTGACAACCTCCACACAAACCATTTAGCAGATGCAGGTCTTTAAAGTGTGGCAAAATAACTCCTGTTAAAAGGGTTATCTTGGATTGGGTTAAAGACTGTTGACTTTCAAACGTAGACCTGTGTTAAGAACATGGGGGTGTGGATTTTGTAAGGCATTTATCAAGCAGTAATAAAGATAGTATCGAGTTGCATCATGGTAACTGTGGGATTTTTGGAGCTTGGCCTACACCACAGAGTAAAAGCTTGGATGTCTTGGCCTCTGCTGCATTGATGTCGACCATCCTTCATTTATCATTTTTTAAAAACATGGTGGTACGTCTTTCTTCTTTATTGTATCCCCTTTTTTGTACCTGCACTGACAAATCTGAAAAATATTCTTTATTTGTGTAGCACCCCTTGCATACCAATATGTTGGGGGCTTTGTGCATTAAAACCAGCCTTTGATGTTTGGCATTGTTGAAAATCAAACAGATACCTGTCTGCTTTGTGTAAGACTGCTGCCGCTTCATTAATCACTGTGTAAACTGATGACAAAGCATTCATTAAAATACCTGCCATTATTCAACATCATATTCTCTGGTAAGTAGATCTAAATGTCTAAAAGGGGGTTGCAACTGTTTATATATGAAATTCTGTATATTCAGTAACTCTGGGCCTTGGGTTTGGATTGGCTTGCTAACAATCAAAGATTAAAAAAAATGTTGACTCTGAAACTCATTTGCTGCATCTACTGTCTGCTTTATTATACAAAAGTAGCAGGAGCAGTATTATGACAGCAGGGGTACCCATGTGGCCGTTGGAAGTGAAGCCCAACCTGTCAGAAGTAATGTTCCTGGGAATGGCAGCCCTATTCTGTACCATCCAAGAGGAACGCCATTCGTGTTTCAGTTAGATACACATGGATGGACAGAGGTAAGTGAGGATAGATGATTTGGTGTGTGCATGTCTGGCAGGTGGGGGTTGGGTAGGGACTGTATGTGCGTGTGTTGTAAAGCCAACCTTATTCCGCTATTACTGCACACCAGCCCTCCAACGCCCCCATCCCACCCCTGACACACACCGGTGACTATTTCATCCAGATGACGCTATAAGGTAAGGCCACAGCTGGCCGCAGAGGAATCCTAATGACCCACAATGCAGTTCGCTGAACCAGGAAGTGCCCATTAAACCAGGGAGGACCATTGACAGTAGCAAAGGCCACCCATCACTGTCACCTAGCATGGCCTCAAGGTCCACTCTCCGAGTGGCATGATTCATCTGTTTCAATGGAGACACTACAGACTGTATGCTAAGATGTAAGAAAAGGCTGAACGTTACATCAGCCTGTTACAATGTCATCTTAAGCATGTTAGCATGACGACATTAGCACAAAGAATCGCTAGCATGGTTTACTAAACAATCCTGAAAAGATGACTCGTCTTCAAAAAAATCGATGTAATTCTGCGCAATATGAACTTGTATGTTTTTAACACATGGTGGTGACTAATAAAATAAAGGTGTATTTGTATTAGAGATACTAGTATTTTGAGTACTGTCTACGATAAACCAGACACGATAACACTTGTGAAATACATACCATAGATGGCAGACAATTCACTTGCCACAACTGAACATATTCCAGTTGATTTATCTTGGTTCTGTAACATTGCTCACCCTAACAAACAGTGAGTGCTTCCATTTTACTACATAACATTCACAATTTCTGTTCAGCTGGAAGTGGTTGTCTGAAAAGGGGACACAGATATTTCTGAAGGACGGTGCATGATGAAAGGGAAATTAACAGCCTGTGACTGAAACACACTGGCGATTCAACAGAGAGGGATTTTCTTTTGGTACGATTAGATGAAGAATGGCCTTCCGTTTTAAACCCAGGGTCTTTGCTGTGCTATGCAGAACAATCTAGCGTAGATGCAGCTTTCACAAGGGACAGTCAATTCCCTTGTAGTGTTGTGGTGGGACATTGTGAGCATCATACGTCAGGGCGAGCCTTGGATTATCTCCCGAGATTGTTTATTACTGACACAACAGTGGCCTCTTGTCCAACTGCATTCAATCTTGTTGGAATAGCTTGGAAATCCACAAAGTGGGAGATTGCACACCCTATGGCTTCATAAGAGTCTGATACAGCATTGTCACCATTTAATTCTTCATTTGAAAAATGAATACTCTGCATGTAATTAATAAGCTACCAGTCTGACAGAGACATCTTTTTTTCAGCACCCATCAAAATATAGTAAAATAAAAGCAAGTGGAAGGGTAATCAATTGTCCAAAATGGAAAAGGTTTGTACTATGGGGAACATACATGTGGTTGGCAAACTCTCATTTTGATAGTTCTGTTTTTTTAATGACGGCATTCATTGGATGGCCAACAGTAGAGAGATGACAGGAGGGGAGAGTCATCCTCTGTAGACCAGGAACATTGATTCAGTAACAAAAAAGTGATCTAGTTCTAGACCAAAGTTGTAGACGGATTGACTTGTTGTATTGTTTCACTACAGTAGGAGTACTTTAAAGTACACTCATACAGCAGCAAGATACAAATAAATCTTACCTCGTACTCATACTCTTCAGTCCTCTCCACTTCTGCTGGGATATTGGACAGGTACTCTGGACATTCATAAAAGTCATGCTCCATGGTGTGGATGGAATGACAACTAGAGAGAACAGAGAATAATAGATCGTTATGTTAAAGATGATTAATGTATGTTCCTCTATGCATAAGTCTTTGTGGTTCTCATCACTAAATTTGGAATAAGTCGCCAATCTATGGAATGGCTTTGGCAGTTTGAGAATGATGCCATCATACCAGTAGTGTGCATGTTTTAAATGGCTTCTTTGAGAAAATTTAACCAAAAAATATTGCACAAAACGTATCCTGATTGTTATCATACAACATAGCAGACCCCTTACATTAAACTCGTTCTTATTTTGCAACAAAACTCTAAAAAGCAATATAAACATCAACCAATCGCCCCATAAAAGCCATGACCTCTGCAAATTGTCACCATGATAATGGCCCCTCCATAACCATTGACCCAGCCTGGCAGATTTGTAGTTTCACAGGACAAATTGATTTCATCTACTGCCCAGCAAAGCCCTATTAATAGCCACTGAATGGACCGAATGCCAGAATGCCCGCTCTATCAGCCCATTGGCTTTTAATCGTCCAGCAAAAGCTCCCATTAAAGAAAATGAATGTAGCACACAGAAGCAATTATTGCATGCGGGTTTGGCTCCGCATAATGATATCACTGGGAAAAAGTACTTAGCTATGCTGGGGGTTTCCACACCATGATACAACTGCTTAATTACTACCATGAAATGTAAGAGAACAAGCCTCACGGAAGCTTCAGGTACATTCGGGTTGGGAATTTGTGTTTTCTGGTTCCAGCTAACAAAATACGGGGTAATCAATTTCAACCTATCCGCTTCATTTCAGTGTGCGTTAACAGTCATTCACCAGATGGATAACGTCTAGCCTTAGCCGTAAACTTCACTGTGTGTGTTTGCCCTCACCTGTCAGACAACAGGAAGGGACAGATGTCAGGGACGGGAGGAGTAGCCGGCCGAAGCTTCGCCAGCGCCACGATGTGCTCGAAGGTGATGTCCGTTTGTGTGCAAACGTCCACCACACACCCATCCTGTGGCACGCCGCCGTGGTTATGTGCAACAGCAGCCGTCGCTCTGGCGGGGGTTCGTCGGAGAACCTGGACAACGATGGGGTCTCGCCTGATGGCCTCCACCACTGCCTCCTCATGGTCGATCTTGGAGAAGTTGCGCCCGTTCACCTGGGGGGAGGGTGGGGGGTGGGGGGGGGGGGGGGGGTTGAGGAGACCGAAATCATCAGCTTCATGTTGAATGTTATGGTAAAAAAAGATGCAAACCACAGTCTGAATTCCCTTATCAGTGACAATAATTACTATTGAAACCATCTCTGAGAAGAGGCGACTCAGTAAAGAGTGAAAGGAGACACTTTCAAAGATCCCAGTGCCTTTTATTTTTTTCAAACCCTCATTTAGCCAAGGACGACCTGACAGACATGCATGCTCTTTTCACCATTAAACTGTTTCACATTCACACTTGGGAGCCTAGCAGTACTTTTACATGTCTACACAGTCAGGTGCTGAACAGCTTCCAGTAAAGCAACTCCAAGTTAAGTGCTTTTATAAAAGGGCACTTTTGCAGTAAGTCTTGATGGAAAAATAAAAATAAAAAATCTCCCTTGTTTTTACCTTGTCGGTGCACTTTTCCAGCAAGTTCAAACATTTTATCTGCTCCTCATGAATGCGCTTCTCGATCCTTTTGGCTGCTGCCTAATTTACACAGACTGTAGAATGTACTAGATCGCAGCGTTTCCTGAGTGGGGAAAACTCTTTAATGAGCTCATTTTATCTTGTTTTGTTTTCCACCAATTGTCTTCTTCGAATCAATCTAACTCAAATGCATTATTTACTCTGCATTCCTACCATTAAGCCCATAAAATTTAGAATAAAAATACTGATTTCAGCAAATGTGGGAAGGAGAAGTGGGGGAAGACAATGATCCATTGGGAACATCAGCTTTAGCAAGCAGCGCCTACTTAATTTGCAAGATCAGGAAAGGTTGTGCCACAAGGGAATCGGTGCAGAAAAGATGTCATACTGACAGCTGTCGATGTGAAAACACTCCCCCACGTGTGTGTTTAATTGTAACCCAATTAGTTTTACCTCTGTATGCCGAGGCTGTGAAGTTCAATTTTAGCCTGAAATTGATTGTTTGCATTGATTTTGGATGTCTGAGTGTGTCAGAGTTTGTCAAGGGCTTAAAATGTTGAAGCATATGCCGAATGTCAGCATCATTATTGGGAGAACAAATTAGAAATGTGAAATGTCTTATAATGTATATTTTAGCCTGTTTGAAAGGCTTAGGAGGGGTATGTTGATGGCATTATATGGTTTTCTTCTTGGGATGTCGCATGGGGTATGTAAACAAATTTACGAAATGTTCTAATGGCTTTAGGAACCCATCAGTCCACATCCACCGCCATCTGCAGCTATGAAGTCAATTAACTTATGGCTGCATCCAACCTGTGGCCTGATTGGGTTTTTGCCACATAAAAGTTCTCCTCCAGAATTTCATCGTCCCATTTGAACCTTTGACCACCTCAGAAAAAGTGCAGAGAAAGTTCCACAACAATGTTGACTTGTAATGCGATCCAGATGGACACATTCATCTCCAATCAGAGGGAATGCTCTGGAAAGCAGGAAGTGATTATGCGGATACACCTGCCCGTGTGTTTACCTGCTGTTGTTCCTCCATTCAATCTGCCTGTTGACGAGCTAACTGGCTGATTAATAGCCAGCAGATGTGACAACGACCGGGGATAATGGCTCAAGCGTGCCGGTTGGTTAGTGTGTACGCGCTTGTGCGCAACGCGCATTTTGTACAGAATATACACATAATTTACAAAAGCATTAAGGATAATTAAACCACAAATGAGGAGATAAAGAGGAGCAGACGAGTTAGAGAAGGGTTTTAAAGCTTTTGTTTTCTTTATGTCCTCGTTTAGTATGCTATAAATCTTCCTATTTCTTAGTTGTGTCATTCTATTTTCCCTTTTGATCACACATTCTGCAATAAACCTTCAGTGACATTGATCCAACATCAAGCATTTTCCGTTAGTTTTGTCGAAATATTCTCATCTTCTGTTCTGTGTCTAATCTTTTTCTTTGCGGTTTCCATTGAATATTATTGGTTACCCTTGTAATTACTTCCCCAAAGGGATTGCATTTTGATTTAGTCATAGTATGGGATCTTCAACTCCATGCACGGAAGCTATACGTGTTAGTACAATATCCGTACGGACACATGTAGGTGTGCGGATTCCATCTATATCAAACAGTAATTCCATTTTGATTACAAGTACCCTTTCTCATTTCTCCACTGTGGTCCTGTGACCACGCTGACACAGAGACAATATCAAGTCAATGCATCATCTGATATAAACCATGAAAGCTCCACCACAACACTAAAATAGTAGAGATCACGGTCGTCTGTAGGGACGGCTGTAATGAACCAACAATCTAGCGCAGCCTTCATATCCCTCTCAAGTTAAAGGTTACCATTGCCAATAAAAAATGGTTCCCAGTAGCCCTAAACCAAAGCTTCACTTCTCTCCAACCACTCTTCCTTTTAAAAAAGATCAAAAGGTTCAAAGTGGTGTGCCACAGTTTGGGACAGCAGAATATACCATAGTTTATGTGTGTGTATGTTCGCTGAATGTAGTGGGTCTTCATCGATCTACAACCTTTACTGAAAATGTAATTTGCTTGTTATCGACCCACGTTGTACTCGGTTTGTTATTACACCTTCAGACACTTATTGTCTGGTCTTTGTCTTTTTATCCACACAGGTCCGAAAAGGCAGCGACTATAAAAACAGTAAAGTTTGGACCCGGTAAACCGTCTGATGGTTTTAAGGGTTGAATCATGCTAGATGAGATATTATCTATGATGTATTGCTGCAAAATATTCATACAAATTAAAAACCATTTGGCTGCTGAATCTCCAAGAAACGATTGAGCTAAAGTGGTGAAAAAGAAGTCCATACAGGGGAGAAACCCTTTAGTTGCTCAGTTTGTGATGAATATTTTATTGTAAAGCAGACACAAAGAGACAAATGAGAAGTCTAATAGGAGTGAGACCACTTAGCTGCTTGGTTTGTGGTAAAACATCTGTTCAGAACAGTTAAATGAGAAGCTCATTCATACAGCAACTGTACTTTTAGTCCTTGCATTTAACTTTTTATGCTTTTTTATCATGTTCCCACTTTCGGCGAGTTGTTGATTATTTCCATCTTATATGACCAGCATACATTTGTTTTGTTGTTGAAATGAACTGACTTGGATTCTTAAGATTCCCTGTGTCAGATGTTGACTGTAAAGAAAGGCAATCATTTGCATAATTTACATTTCTCAAGTTATAGCAAAATGCTTCTAAGCGAATTCAAATATTTTGGACTATAATCTCTGTACATTGCACATATTCTATTTATACTGTTGCACATCCCCTGGACAACATTTTGCACAAAGATACTACTTTCATTGATTTTCATGTTTGTTGTCCTATGCAGGGCTTGCTTTCATTGTTATGTTCTCTTATAGTATGCTTCTGCTTTGTATGCACCAAACAATAAATCTAATTCCTTGTAGGCTGTGTGAAAACCTACTTTGCAATGAACGAGATTCTGATTCAAGGGTGCAGGGGAAACACAGTATCTACAAAGAAAATAAATGAAGCTATCTCAGAAGCTTAGCTGGCACTTACTGCTTACATTACCCTGCAAACCTAAACTACTGTTTCGACGGATTAGTGTATTTCTCGTTATCATGATTTGGATTTAGCTACCTTGTAATTAATGCGGTATAACAAACTGAAATACTAACAGGTTGGATTCATCTAAAATGACTTACAGGAAATAGGTTGGCAAAAGTAAGTACACGCACCTCTAGCTAAAGCTAGCTGTGGCTAACTCACCAAGCCAGCTTTAACGTCATCTAGTGTTCTTTGCTTTAGCTGTTTGGTCTTTGGAGCCAGAGTTTTTTTTTGATTTGTAGTTACGGTACTGCAAATGTGTAAGACATGCTTATTGTCCAGACAACCTGAACTCAGACCACTGTCTCCTCTCTCCCTTTGTCCTGTGAAAAGTCCTGTGCAGTCTTTGATATTCACTTCTTGAAATGGTTCTACGAAGACTTTCAGGTCACACACATAGCAAACGGCCAGTCTCAGCTCCCAGCCAATAATGTCACATTTTGCTGCCTGTGATGCACCAATTACACACATCATTGACTATACGGGTTTACTAGCGGACCGTGGTGTGGAAATGGTTGGTACATGTGTTGAGACGGGGTTGGCAGTAGCACAGTGGAAGCCAATCAGGGCCGGGCCTGAGGCTTTCAATTTGCTCAAGAGAGGACTCATGTCAACCTTTAAATGTGTCACACAGTTGGATCAGTCGGCCACTAAGATGGCGAAATGTTTCCACTTTTGAATACAATAAGGAAAGCCCAGAGATAAGAGTTTGTGTGTGTGTGTGTGTGTTTGCGGTGCAGAGATAAGAGCGTGATGGAAACCACTCAACCTCACAGCTAAATCTGACAGATACGGTATCATTGTGAGCAAATGGAGGCAGACACACACAAATGTGCACACAGTTTAAACATGACATCGGCTCCCCACAGACTTAAAACAGCTCTACAATGCGGCTGTTTGCATTAGCCATGTTTGACTGAACAATGGCAGTATCTCAGACTGAATAGGATGACAAAGGCCCACGAAACAATAAGCTGCCGAGAGACCCCCTGCCTATTCAACGACGACCTCGCCTGCCTCCGAGGAAACAGAGCTCTACACCAGCAGCAAGCTTTCTTCCATGAATCCCATATCGTGGTTTTTGTGAACTTCAGCTCAATACAAGTGAGATTGTTTTGACATTGAAATTGGCATATTGTGATGAGTGAGGAAGCGCAGGTGGCGCGCTCCAATCGTCTGTCAAATCTCATTTATTTTACTCCTTGAGCTGCATTGAGATGGTTCAGGAGGTCGCTTTCATGTGGCGAGGGATCACTGTCATAAATGTCTCATTTCAATGATAAAAGTCTCCGACATGCAATATCACCTATGTGTGCAGCGAAGGCAAAGAAGATGATGGTTTCATAGATTTGAGTGGCAGCCTGGGCATCTGGTGGGTCAGGCTCGGTCAACTGCGTCACGCTGATTCTTGCCTTGTGCGGGATGAGAATAACACAATGCTATTGATGCACCCGGGGCGAGCAAGCAAAACAGAATGACAGGGTTGAAATAAACTTTCTAATCTTGATCAGCTGAAGTTTAACATGTAAACTTTTTGCAAATGGTCAATGGATTTAGAGTCAAATCAAGGCAGCTAGTTTGGTTAGCAAGTTGCCCCATTAGTACCTCTCTATGCAGTTAGCGAGCCTGCAGCCAGTTGCTAATCCAGGGGGCTAACTTCTGTGGTTGGATTCGGATACAATGTTTGAAATGATCTTAAAACTGAAGAAACTTAAGGATTTGCACTGTCTGCGATTCCCTATGTTAGGACTTCTCACAGGTTATACACATTTCTCTTTCAGTTACAGAACTTTTGTTTGTTAAGGTTTGCTACGTTTTTGGTAGACTTCAGTGAAGTTTAGTTTCCTTATGACTTTTATATTGAGCTCAGAAGTCCGAAAGTGAAAAAAAACAACTCAGATAATACCTCTCACTTACTGTACAATTACAGCACCTGCCATTTCAAAGGACATAGAGAATCCTATATATAGGTTTGCGTAAAATTCGCCTGAGAGTGGCTAAAAAACATGTAATTCACTACAATTATAGGCAATTTCAAGCCGAGTATGATGACTCTGTGCATGGGATAAATGTTATGCTGTGATGTGATCCATTTGAGGAGAGACAAATTGTGTGAGGTAAGGAAAGTTCATCAGTACCCCATTGCAGAAACCTAAATCTGAGTCAGAACTCAACATTTTGACCTCAAGTTACTCTCAACTTACATTTTCTTCAAAGTTCAACAGTTTAACTTCAGAGAAAACCCTGACTCAACTTAAAAGTGCGTGAGATTTCACATCGGTTTTGCATTTTAAGCCCGATTTGTTCGTCTTTCCCCAATCAGAAGCTGTTCACTATGCATTGTGACGCTCTGCTGTTTTACATTTCTGTATCGCACCAATTAATCAAAGTGACAAGGTATTTAATGAGAGGCAATTAGAGTGTTAACCAAAATGCAAATCAGATTGAGAGAGAGCACGGAAGGTGGTGCTGCGAGCGATGTGTGTTTGTGTTGGTCGTAGTAGTAGTAGTAGCAGCTTCGGGTATGTGTGTGTCCGAGTGTGTGTGCGTGCGATGAGCAACGGGGGTTCAAGGAGATTTCACTCAGTGCTCCTATTAGAACTCTTATTCACTGGTTTCCTGCCTGTGTTTCTGTGCTCGTCTGCATCCATGATTGCATCTGTGTCCACGCAACTTGTAATGAGTGTCCTTCAGTTTATTTAATTTTTTTACAGACATGGGCTCCTGCACAACGGGCAAAAACAACCAATTAGTTCTGCATGGAGAAAGAGCTCACGACAACATGAAACATGGATTAAATAGCTGCTGTCGGGACGGATGTTAAGTAGCCCGCTCAAGTCAATCCCTTGTACATCACACAGTATCTGTATGCCGTAGATTAGACTCTGTTTTCTCTTGGAATCGCTCTTCACAGTGCTGGCTTGTTTTTAGATCTTTGCTTCAAAAGGGAGCGTTAAATGTAAAAATGTCTGAAATTTTAGCACAAGAGTGGCTTGCTTCAAATGGTTTTTTCACAGTCTCGCAGCAACAGCAGAGACCAGTGCTTCCCACATGTCCCAGTTCAATACTATCTGCTAAAAGTAACAGGCTGGCGCACTGTCCTTCAACCGGTTATCCTGGAGTCAAGCCTCTCATCGTGAAGCATCGGCACTGCTGAAGTGTCCTTCAACAAGATCGACTTTGCTGCTCAGCAGCTGATCATACACTGTTGCCTTCCCATGGCGGGCTAAAACAAAAGATTATTTCCTATATTTCCCAGAATCACTTCAGGCAATCCTCACCATAGCCAGAACTCGATTTTACACCAATAACTCATTTAAAATATCTCGTCACTATAACCTCCTTGTGCCAAATTTCCCCCATAAACTCAAAGTTGGTATCAATGCGGCTGGCAGGGTTTCCTTTTGTAGTTGTGAGAGGAAGCCAAACGAAAGAATGGTTTGCTGTTATCTGGTAAAAGAGAGTGGAATAAAACCGACAATCCGTTCTAATTTTCAAAGACCAAAACAATAGAAAGACCAACAGAGCGATGAGTCAATCATTCAATAAACCATCTAGGAGGTAGCTCGCCATTTTTCAGCATGCTTGTGAATGGAATTATTGGAATAATGAAACACAAATTTTAGGCATTCCAGTAATGTATTCATTCTCACTAAATGTCTGCTTGTCTGGATAAAGATGAACTTTAAAGTTGACTTTCAGTAAAATAATACAAAAATATTTGTCAATGTCACAACCCTGTCCTGATGAAACGTGATTACTTTCACACCCTATTTTTCATCCAATTCGATTTTGTAATTATTCTCATTTCTTTCGTGTAATCAACAACAAAATTACTTGCATGTCCAACATAATGTGTAATGTAAATTATTTTACAATAGCAGTTGGTTATGCAGGGCAACAGGGATGGAAGCCACATGCAGACAAGGGAGGCAGCAGGACGACTGCAGTGAATTTATTGGTAAAATAACTTACAGGCAGCTAAGATAATAGACGCTCAAACACAAAAGCAGGAAAGAAACCAGGTAAAGGGCCG
This sequence comes from Melanostigma gelatinosum, assembly GCF_949748355.1. Classification (NCBI taxonomy): domain Eukaryota; kingdom Metazoa; phylum Chordata; class Actinopteri; order Perciformes; family Zoarcidae; genus Melanostigma; species Melanostigma gelatinosum. The sequence goes on from NC_136655.1 coordinate 9,264,953, forward strand.
GTGTATATGGGGCTGGATCTAATCAGAGGGAAGGAGATGCAGGTGGGTGATTTGGTGATGCAGGTCAGGTGAGGCACAGGGGTTATTGGAGGGCAGGAGGGAGTGGCAGGTTTTGAAATGACTTGATAGTTGGTTAAAATGAAAATAACATGAATAGATTGAAGAATAAATACATGAATACAAGGACGTGTGGGAGGATTCATATAGTTTCAAGTATTGTTTGTTTTTACCTTTGGATGGAGTACTAATGGGCCCATTAGACTTCCTCAAAAATATGTCCACTGATGATCATTTATGTAAGCATGCATATGTCTCTATTGTCTTTAAAATGACTGGAATGACATTTTTTTGATCTAATAATATTAGTACTTTTATTTCTGTCATCCTCCTTTCTTTGGAGTGACTTTTCTTTGTCTTACTGTCAAGGGTTTATTCCCCCTTTTGTCTGTCATTCTAACTGCAAGTCAGCCCATTTCATTTAGATTCAATGTGTGAAAACACTGTATATTGCTAAAGCACTCTTAAAACAGACAGTACATCACTTTCTGTTCTATGGGTTTTCTGCATGTCTCGAGGGTTTTCTCCTCTCTAGGTCTTCGCATGTCTATTTTTCCCCACCCCAGTGTGAAACCACCAGCGGTATAAACGTGCGCGCAGACATCAGAGACTGTTGACTTGTGACTGTCATTCCAAGCAGCCATTTCTGATGTAAGTGGGAAGAAATCAAAGGTTATCATCTGTCAGTGAACACATTAAGAACCGGCTCATTTCCTGCTCTTTGTACCACTTCCAAATGCAAGGCGGCTTCCTTTCAATTAGGCTTCATGAATACAGATACTTCCCACTGTTACAACCTTGGAATCAAACATGATTTGTTTCGTATCCTACGTTTTGGAATTACAATACGAGTATGTTTGTGTTTTATTCAGGGTTAGGGATACAGCATATGGGACACTTTCAAGGGAAAAACAGTGTCATCACTGAGCTAATCCAAAGCATATGAAGTCCAATTAAAAAAAAAAAAGGTATACAATAAAAAAAACCAATGGCAAAAGTCGAGATTTGCTTAATCCACAATCTTACTCAACATCAGTAGCATAGCCTGGCAGTTTTCTTCATTGTCCTTCATAAAATGACAAATTCCTTTTTCCTGGTGGGCTCATACATCATGGCAGGGCCAATGTGTCTGTGTTTAACTAATAGGCACGGATGGCATGGGTTATGACAAACTGCATCAACAAGACATTCATTACCCTCAACATCCTAGCAACCAAATCACAATTACCCTGATCCAAGAGTGAGCATCCAGCCCTGCTGCCACACTCTTATTCCTCGCACAACATGTCGGCAACGGCATAAATTAGCCTTCTTTTGTCACATTGGGGGGTTGGCGGGTATGAGAATTGGCTTAGTTTGTTGTGCTCGTGATGAGTCTGGGTGAACTGATGGCAGATGACTGCCAAACATCTTTCCGGGCAAATCAACAGACACTTAAATTTTTACTCTGCGTGCATCTGTACATGCATTTGTGTTTGGGGATGTTTTGTGTGTACATTTTACATATATGTATCCTTTATGTGTGCGTCCATGCAGATCGTTGTCTTGACTGACTAATGGACTTGGTCTGCGCTGTGCCAGGACTCTATTGTTGCGCCGTGTCCTCCCCACAGTCATTAGATCGCCATTAATCTCTCATCTGCCATTAAAACAACAGCCAGTGAGCTGGGCTTGAACAATACAGTGTCCCTGCCTCCAGCCCCTCGACACATACTAGCAATGAGTTTGAATTAGGCTCTCGGGGGTCACCGATTAGACCCACATAATTCATCCAGACGGCTGAGTTCACAAAGAGGTTATGTGTTACTCTTCTATATGGGAAAGCTGAACATACATTCTCCATCCAAGCATGTCGTCTTTTATTGTACTATTTAAAAACGAGACTGGTGATGATATTATTCTCAACAAATCCCATTTGAAAACCAACAATGAAGCGTAGTAGGCGTGAAATACTGTGGCTAATTATTCTGTGCCGTTGACCTCCATTGTTGTCAAAAAACAACAACAATAAACCACAATTTTCATTACCAGGGCACTGTAGTTTATTTTTGAGCCAATCCCACAAACACCATGCTGCTGCCATAAAAACTCTCCAGTGCACCAAATGTGTTAATGCGCTGCTGAAAATAGTTTGAGTGACGTCCGCTAAAGACTGCAGTGTCCAGCTATATTAGGATATTATTTAGCCTTTCAGACAAATTAAACGAACTAATATGTGCCCCTTTTTATCTAAAAGATTTTCTTTATTGGGAAACGATGGGCATGAGGTTGAGTGTCATCGACAGGGTAGATGTCTGGATGGATGATGTTTATATTGAATTTTATATTGTGTATATGATGTCATAGTAAGCATGAAACAATATATGGTTTAAAGTTATCTTTAGATCATTAATTGAAGGCAGGAATCCTGAGGAAACATTATTGGACTCTGGACTCAAAATCCTTTAGCAATGAGTTAATTTAAACCATAAAAAGAGGGATAATGCTAATTTAAAATTTAAGTTGAGAAAAGGGGGTATCCTTGCTATATATTATTCACACGAGCATAGTTAGTTCCAGGCAAAAGAGAGCCAGCTCCGGATGCAGGGGCATAATTAGCAAAACATGCTAAAGCTTGGAAAGTGAAAACATTACTGGGGACCAGGAAAATGAAAGATTTATGTGCTGCTTTTTGCATAAAATTAAGTATTTCTTTTAAAAAGCCTGGAGTGTGAACTTTCCATTTGTTTCCCTCCCTCCCCCACCAAACCGTTGCCTTTTTCCATTTTAAAGTGATGCATGTTTATGCTCACTGGAAGCACCTAATCCATTAGCATTATTCATTACAGGAAGCCTCCGCAGTCCGCCTCTTTGGTGGAGAAGAAAAACGACTTCACACTCCACAAACTGTGAGCGTGCGAGAAGAGCTCTTCCTTCGATGAAAAATACCTTCATCCAAAAGCATGGTTGGTTAGTTCAGCGAGAGACACACTGCGGTGCAATTTACCCCTCACATCGATCCCGCCACAATCAAGACTTAGACTGCATTCACAGATGAGGTTAAATCTACAATATGACTGAGTGAACGGCTAATCGCCAACGTAGTCTCAGTCGGATGATGATTACTGTCTGCCTTTGGGTAATTTCTAGACTATGTCACAGATTGACTCTCAATCAAATCACAGTTTCTCAAAATGGGTCACAGGCCTCATTTGTGTGAGTCTCCACGTAACAAGGCCATGAAGCATGTTGTAATGATGATGGCTGACTGAGAACATATGCCTTCAGGGAGATAAGACTAATTGTTAACTACTCGTGGCCATCTTTTGTACACCCAGATGTTGATATTAGACTCGTAATGCTAGATTTTGTTCAATGACGACCAGCGGCAACATTTTGGAAATTCTAGCTTTCTAAGGTACAGGTTTGGAAAAAGGTTGAGGTTAATGAATAAGGTGCACATTATTGGCAATGTGTGAAAGTATAGGCAAACTCCAGTCATGCATCCAACATAAACTCATAGTTTTTGTGTCTAAATGTTATCAAACTTTAACTACAGCTTTGACAGATGTGAAAATCTTCATATGGGTCATTTTGATAGGCATACACATGTTTTGTCACGTTGTCTTTGGAGGCCTTGTTGCACATAGACGTGGCTTTAAGTTCCTTTGCAAATACGGCACATATTTCTCATTTCTGTCAGTTGTGCAAAAAGACTGAACATAGTATTATATTGTTCTTTTAAGGTTTGTTCTTTTTCTCCAAACACGTATCTCCTGAGGATTTCTGCTTTGAACAATTCTCAGCATGAAGTGTTTTTTTTTTTGGGGGGGGGGGGCATTTTGCTCTGCACTTTAGGGAAAAACACTCAATCCACACCAAGACGGGTGTTGGAGTATAAGAGTGTGAGCAGAGGATACCTCTTGACCAACCTTTGTGAAATGTTCAGCCAAGGCATATGCAATTCTTCAATTGTCTTAACAACCTTCCTCCAGACAATAATTTGCCATTGTGCTCGTTGTTTGGAGCCGTTGTGCTGCACTGTCTCTGCATTTACAGCCATACATTCATTCATCCGCACCTAACGAGATTGAATGAAACTGCACCACACAATTCATGATCTACATCTCCTCAAACGAACAACAACAAAGACAGTGCTGCGGCCACTCTCCATCCCGAGGGCTTTTCCCATATTAACACAAGGCTTATGGTTACACCCTGCACTAAATGCAATAACTCCCCCCCCCCCCCCCCCCCCGCCCTCCCCCTATGCAGATGGTTTAGTGTTATTCTATCTGTAACTGGACTCGATGCGAGGCTCTGAGTGGCACTAATGACTCCTAGCCCCAAGTTGGTAAAGTGGGAATTCAACACCAGTGGCCTGTTGTAACCTCATCTCTCTTTAGACCACCTGGACCCAGGATCCACCCTGTGGCTTCAGAACACATTTGGCAGTGGCATTTTTAAGCATTGAGCTAAAAGCCTTATCGAGACACATACTTTATGCAGAATGATTTAGCTCCACAACATGTTGTAGAGCGGATGTGACATCCGTGACGGTGGCGGTGAGAGAAACCATCATGACCGACATTACAGGCTGTACATGTTCACGATTCAGAGCCACTGTTCTTTGAAAGAAGCTGTAACAAATACCCCCTGTCTCCCCCGAATGGTTATGGAGATGGAGAAATTCTTGGCAAAGAGAAAAAAGGTTTTCTTTTTATAGTTTAACTGACATTTGGTCTCGGATGAGAATTGCACCTTCGCTGCCAAAGAACTCATCCAAAGATCTGACTGAGAGGAATTTTATGCTAATATGGATGTCGTTAGATGTTTTTATGTCGAAGAAGTTGTGTCTTAGCATTTTTTCCCCTGAAACAGCTAAATATCTCGAGGGATATTTTTCTGTGCAGGTGTAGATTTTTGTAGCAGCAAATGCCTGCAACATATCCATAACAGCTCCAGATGGTTCCTCGTAACATCTGTCTAACCTGACAAAACATAGCCTGCAGCGTGTGGCCATAAGGTGCATTATTGGGTTATTCCGGCACAAGGTTGGCTTCAAACCATATAACCATCATCGGCTGACGGCTAACACACTGAGGCGAGACACAATTAGTGTCCTCCCTGACTGACATGTCTGTGTCCTCCATCACTATATCTTTCTTTGCAGGATTTTCCCAGCACGCATGGGGAAATTTGTAGCACCTCCAAGGGCGGGGTCACGCCAAAGTGTATAAATGAGCCGGGTAGACAGACGGTGACAAACAAGGCAGGGAGACAGACAGGGGCAGTGGAATGGAACAGACTTGAAACTGTGTTTGGCGACTGATAAGTGATGGGAGGAGGAGGAAGAGACATTGTGTTTGGGAAAGGGCGAGGTTAAGAAGGAGAATGGGGGAGTTTAAAGGACTTATTGATGGCTCGTCTTTTCTCGCTCTGGTTCGCTCCCCTCATGCTTTCATTTTCTTTCTTCCTCACCTTTCCATTTTTCTCCCGCCCCCACCACTCTCTGTCCCCCTTCTCCCTATACCTCCAATCAGCTTGGCCAGGCCACTTGGCCAATTGGTGAGTATGGTAATCAGCTAGAGGCTGATAACAACTGATAAGTCCTCTTGTCAGGCACTGAGAGCTCAAATGACATTTTTACAGAGTCGTAAAAAAAGGAAAACACACCGTAAAGCTGATGAATGGATTCGTGTGATTTTCCTTCCGTGTGGTACATTAATGTATACACAGTATGTGCAAATAGGCATATTTACCTCTTTTACAATGCTGTGTGGTTGTGTGCCTTTTGTGGAGGGGAGACACAAGGGGGGGGGGGGGGTAGAGGAGTGTCACTCTGCCCACATGGAGGGCTTTCATCCTGGGCTTATCAGAGCCAACGCAGGGGGAGATCGTTGGCTGGTGGAGTGAAACGGCGACTGTTGCTGCCCCCCCTCTAAACGCCGGACCGTCTTCCTCTCACTTTGTGATTCCCCCACACACACACACACACACTCGGCAGGAAAAGTGGTGTGTATGTATGTTTTCTTACAGCCGGGCAGACAGATACACAAAGAAAGACACCAGACATGAACAGAGTGACAAGCTGACTGTCATCATCCATATCACTCACACAAGTAAAAACACGCACGAATGAATTCACAGGAACAAAAAACTAAAAGACCACATCAATCCATTCCAACTGTTTCCATATTTTTTTTTATAACAAGCACACAGACACAACAACACCAGGGTGATTTTTACCGCGATAACCTGAAATCACCCGTTTCCTGTTTCCAGTTTGGCCGGCGACCAGGAGACGTGCTTCTCACAGCGCCGGTGACGAGGCCATATGCACCTCTAAATCATGCGGTAGCCACCACGCTGTGCTCCGACGAGCAACTATAACCATGATGGAAGACACCAGATGATCTGTGTTCAACAGCAGAGTTCATTTACAAAATGCTACGTTGACATTTTTAGTAGGGGAAAAGCCATTACCCGAAGTTTATCGTTCAGTAAGCTTTAAAAAGTGTGAGCGTTAAAGGTTTTTCCTTTTTTTTTTGCAGTAAAATTCATGACCATTATCACGGACCGATTTCAATGCAAGCAATGATGTATGTTTGTAAAAATCTGTTCCATTTTCTGACATGCAATTCAAAACTGCATCTCAAAACCACACACGGGTAAAAAGGTCAAACTGACGACTGACCTGCACAGAGAGGAAGACAAGTTGTTGGGCAGAAAAAGGCAGCAATAAATGGAAAGCCCACTTCATTTTATACTTTCTGAAAAAGCTTGAAATCCCATCAGAGACAGGCAGTTCAGCACCAGTGTTGTGCCCCCCCCCCCCCCCCCCCAGTAAGAAGACAGCTGATGAATCAGGTGATACCACCTCTGTTCATCCCCTGTTGGTCATCTGTAACATTTTATGACCTCAAAACATCATTCAGAGATGAGATCTGGGAGCGTTCCTATTGCATTCTAACTTTTGGATCACAGGAATAATCATGCGGTAGCTGCATGATGACTGCGGTTTTGTGGATTTTTCCACTTCATTTTTCTGCCTTACACGTCTCTCAACCTCTCAGGCTGATGTAACCGATAGCACCGACATATTCCACGTCCTTATCTGGATGAGGTGACCATATGGAGGTGACGGCTGTGTGGGTCTGACCACCATAGGTGGTGGCGGGAGGAGGGATGAAAGGGGTGACTGTCTAGCCCCCTTCATGCTGTCTAACAGGCTGGACATGTGGCACAGCATCTGTGTCCGGAGGACTGGCTCACACCAAATATTGACCTGGGACACAACCATACACACCCATGAAAGAGGGTGCAATATGTCACAAAAATATGAACCAGACCTGACTGAAAGGCTCTCAACAAGCCATGCTTATGCCTCGTTTGCACCATAATTATTCAGGAATTCTTCCATACCGTACCCTATTACTTAGCAGAAATGCAGGGGAGGATTACACGCGGAGCAGTTATTGGCTCTTGTATTGTGTGATACAACAGTGCTGAGCTAAAAGGACAAAACTAATTTGTCCAGTGAGGCTCTGAAGGCCAGAGGCTGTGTCACAATTTAACACAGCCACAAGCAAAATACATGGAATAATAATTACTAAAGCCAGAATGGGACCCCCGCGGTGTGAGTGTGCAGAGATAGACACACACACACACAGTCACAAATGAAACGTTGAATGTAAATGGTCTGACGGAAGTCATAACTCTCTCAGTGGCCGCTGGGCAGCAGGGGTCACCATGGGCGGCCTGACAACTGGAATTGGCCTCTGAAATGCTCCGTTACTTTGTCAAAATGGAAAGTGCTGAACAGGTCTGTTCCAAATATAGTTTTTGGGGGGGGGAAATCATTACTGTAAGTCGGAAATAGCTGCAATCCATTTCGTCATTGTTTCATCCACAAAAGACATTTTTTCCATCTTAAATGAAGAATCACCCGAAAGGACTACTCTAGCTGGCAATAGCCGCTACAGATCAGCCGCCGCTGCTGCGTTATTATGAATCCTACTGATATTCTTAGCAAGACCCGCCCTGTGCAGCATTGAAGCCCTGTGATTGACAGGCGTCCATGCTGTCCGTTTGCCGTCAGCATTGCTACGTTCTTTCAATAAGGAGCCTTATTGGAGAGGGACATACGCTCACAGGAACAACAAGCTTGCTCACTGCTTACTGTCAGTTAGCAAGCTTGTTAGATCTCTAAGGGGGCACGCAGTTTATTCAAAAGCTATTTGTAACATCAGCTGATTTGCTTTGAGCACCTGGGAGAATCATTTTCAATGCTGGTGCGAGCTAGGCCTTGAAATAGAATTTTACATTTTAGCTCCAAAAATTCTGGACAGGAATGGTGGAGGTCAAAGCATCAGGACTTGAATTGATGATGCCATCGGATGAGTGAAAACAATGTCAACAACATCAATCTGTTCTTCTGAAATGTCTCTTAACAAGAAACTCACCGTCCACGACACAAGGGAGTGAGACAAGAGGGATGCATAACCAAAGTACCTGGACAAACGTCCAACGCTGAGAGATCCCTGCTTCAGCAACACTATCAGCAGCCATTGGTTTTTCACTGGTATAATGAGCAGGTGGTGTCCTATTGTAGCAGCGTTGAAAGAACAAAAGCACATTTAGAATATGCAGTGCTGTGCGTGTGCCAAAATAAAGTGAGAGGAGGGGAGAAAGAGATTGCTGAGAGAAAAAAGGACAGCGGGGGGAGAGAGAGACGAATGAAGGTTATGGAGAAGGAGAAAGTATGAAAAAGGAGAAGAGAAGACATGAGTCTGGAATGATAAGAGAGGAGAGGCGGAGGGATTGTTGAGGAGTCTCTCTGGATTTGTAGAATCCCCCTCAGCCTCGAGCTTCGGGATGAAGTCACACTGACACACTTACTGAGCTCTCTTTTTCTTTCTTTCTCTCTTTCTTTTGCACTGGTAATGAGAACCGTAGGTGTTCGCTGACTGTCACATGCTGCAGAGCGCTTAACAGTGCGGGTTTGCTCGCACACACAATATTCTTGGACGTCTGCCACAGCGCCAGGACACCTACAGTGTGATGCGGAAATAGGAGGAAACCAAAGGTCATTTTTATGTTCTCCACAAAAACACCATGCTCTGTGATACAATCATGCATCTGCTGTTATACTATGCCAAATGAATGTTGCCTGAGCTTTGGCTTTTATATATATATATAGGCTGTTAAATATTTTCTTTTCTTTAAGGTAAACCAGTGAATACATAGCCTACAGTATGCACGTGGGACAGCGCACACTCTCCATGTAATTCTTCCAAAGTTAAAGGAGACAGTTTTGCTTGCTCTGGCTAAATCTGGTTGTATCTACCTTCTCATCTAACTTATGGCAAGAAAGTGAATGTGTTTCCCAAAATGTCAAACAATATTATTTCACAACATAATTGAATCCTTTTTTCTCTGTCAAAACAATTACTTTTTTTTATTGCTCCCTGTGTTAACATATCTCTTTGTTCTGGCCAGTTTACTCAATTCACCTCGGCGGTATGAAAGGAGCCTCACCTCTTCGGGTTTCCTTTAGCTAATAGGCTCATTTTCTTGCACTCCACCCAGGCAGACAACACAGACATCCACCATCTCATTAAAGCATTGAGGCACTCAGTCAGCGAGCGTAATGAGCTCGAGACTGCGGCGCAGTAAGTAACGTTCATGAAAACAGCGTGGAGCAGCGATTGAGGTTATTGGGGTTGTGATAATGTATTTCTTACATTTTATAAAGCCTATAACACAATCATCAACACTGACAACAGCCTTGCAGTCATTGTCCACAATAGGAGTTGATTTCCCACCAGTGTTGTAAATACACACACTTTTGACATGACTGCAGACATCGGACGGCAGTTTGTGATATGATGCTGGTATGATTTAAAACTGACTACCAACAGAAGCGCTCGTTCTCATTACGCTGTATCCAGTTTCCGCGGCGTCTGTAACCGAGTAAGATACTAAATGGTGAATGAATCCTTGCTGCTGGCCGCGTATTCGCCCGTACTGTACATCAACAACAGAGAAGTACCAGAGCACGTGTTTCCCCACAGTAAGCTCAACACATATCGCTGCCGTAGAAAACGTGCAGCAACAATTCACCTGTTTATCTTCCTCTGGATTTGAATTTAGTTCACAGATGAAACCGTTTTCAAGAAGCAGAGAGAACAAACCCGTAACATCATCTATTTCTAAAAGAATGGCACATTGGAGTTATCTGTTTATCAGTAGATTCACACTTGCTGACACTTCATATCTAATCAACACATTCCAGCCAAACATTCACTGTTTTACTGCTTATTATGAAAATGTGATTGTTTGTGGAGATAACACCGAGAGCATCAGTCAAAATATTTCTTCTATTGTTGTTCTGTCTACATCTGAGGGAAATTCTATGAATAAAAGTGCCAAATACCAGAGCCGATCTTTTTTATTTTTTTTAAAAGCATCAACATCGCAGAAACTTCATAGTATTTATATATGACAGCAGGGTTGAAAACTGTCACATCAGGTCAGAAGAAACAACAAAAAAAACCTGTCCAGGTGTGACAGACAACAGAGAGGGAAACAGCAGAACACATTTGCTGGCTGTTCTTTGAACTGTATTGCTTCCAGACAGTCACAGGCAAGAGGAGATGTGATGAATTCCCCCGGAGCCAGCGCGAGAAAAAGAGCTGAACTTGTACTCGCATCTCCTGCTGCTGAGGAGAAATAACTAGCTCCACTCACTTTGATGGAGAGGCATACACACACACTGGCTCTCCGGCTGCTAGGAAGTAACTCATTTTTGTACATTTCTCTCATGTCCCTTTTCCATTTTTCTGCTCGTTTCGCCACTCAACCTGCCTAGTGCCTTTCTCAAAATGACTGACTTTGCTCAGTTCCTGCTTGTGATTCTGTCTCACTTTCATGCTCAATTCTCAAAATCCTCCCTGCAATGATCATCCTCATCGCCTCTGCTGTCCTTAAGCTCATCACGCCGATAATTCCCACTCGTCAACCCCACCGAACCGCCTCCCTCTTCCCTCCAAGACTCACTTACCTGTGCAATATCATACAGCAGTTTGTAGTGTTCTTCCCGTTTCTGCAAGGTGCACAAATTGCAGCCCATCCTAGTTGTCAGGGAAACCGTGCAGAGTACCCGCTGGAGTGTGTGCCTTGTCTGCGGTGTGTGGGAGCTCCCCCTGGGGCGAAACACACTCGGGCTCCTCTTCCTTGGCTCCCCCACTCCTCTTTCTCATCCGTGTATCCTCAGAGATCCCCTCTGTTGCTCCAAGCGCAGGAAACTCTCTCTCTCTCTCTCTCACACACACACACGCCCACGTGTGTCAGCTCACTCCTTTAGTAGAGCTTGTGGCTGTAGTTCCTTTAGTGTGTGTGTGTGTGTGGGGGTGGGGGGGGGGAGAGGGGGGGTGTGTATCAGTGGTAAGATGAGCAAAAGCACCTGGCTTCTCTTTCCCTATTGCTTGTCACTCCTTCTCTTGATTCTCCCTTGCATGCCTACATACACTCTTCTCCACCACCTCCTCTCCCAGTGTGAGCACACACTAGTATACGCACACACACTTTTGGCTCATGGAGACACACCTCCTCCTGTGGCAGGCTGCCTACACATGCCTGCTCCTACTCCCGGCTCATGAATAGACGGCGTCCTCATTGGCTGTTTTAAGGAAGAAGGGCCGGGAGAAGAGGGGAGGGGACTGGTCTTATCTTGGGCATGTTCAGGATCTGAACATCAGTGTTGTAGCTTGCAGGCGATGTGAAGGACATGCTGTGTGTGTGGGTCTGTATTTGTATGGGCAAGAGTGCATCTGTTTGTTATGTGTGTACAAATTCCAGAAACGTGCGAAATCCCTACATTTCAATGCAGGACGTTCAATTAAAAAACAACAAAAAAAACAGGATCCCTGCAGTTAATCGAGTTACTGAGATGGCTATTTGTCTGCACCCACATTTGACAACTGGATGTGGCGTGAAAAAAAATCGATCTCATTTGAATTCAATCAGATGGCATTTTTCACTCAGTTGGAGTGTTGGATGGGTGGTGTTTATTGTCCACCATAGATTTACAGTCAGAGAGTGATAGTCACCGAACAGATACTCCCTCTCTCTGCCGACAGTTAGGCAAGGGCACAGGATTAGGCTGACACACACAGGCCGGTATTGATTGGCTTCAAATTAGCTTCCAGCCCAACTGGCCCCTCTCCACAGGGGTGGAAGGACAGAGGGGGAGTAAAGGAAAAGGGGAGAGAGGTGGATGGAAGACTCTGTGATGCTGTTAAGATCAACTGAGAGCCCAGTGAAGGTATTACAACCGTGTTACACTCGAAATTATAGCAATTTGATATGGTAAATGTGCTTTGACAGAAGTGCAATGCTGCCCAGATTACCTTTTAAATCAGCATCATGAGAAGTTGTCAATGAACATTTTTATGGTTATGTTGAAGAACTGGCAGCACTTGGTTAAAGTTAGGTCTTGGTCCAACATTGAAAAAGTGAATTGAATATTAGGACACATGGTCAAAGTCAAACTGAAATTAGAATTTTTCACACTTTTTGATACTGCAGCTATTGTACATAATGTTATTAGGCACAATAGAGAGTCAATAAGGATAATTTGTCGTGGTGAACACAAAAAGGTTCAACAGAAACATGTTTTGATCAAACCCCATAAATAGAGGCGGTCAGGGTGGATGGATGGGTCCAGCACTTTCACCCAGGAGACCTGTGTTTGTGTACTTTTTTAAACCAAAAGTCAACTTTGAGTTATTTTGAATCAGGCATACATAAGAGTCTTTTAACCCAAACCATGGTCTGAATGTTAAACTGTGTTGGTCACAGCCATTTCACGTATATTTCTGTGAGATCCCGTGGGACAAGCACTAATTCCCACTAGACGTTACATTTGGTTCATGTTATTACTCGCTATCTACCCGCAGAGTCAAGTACCCGAGTCAAACTGCAGGATATGCTGGTTTCTTTTAAAAAACACATGATACGAACCCTGGTCATCAGTGTCAAAGTCTCATATTTCGTACGCCCACCATCTACCTAACTGCCTGGATTCAACTTGCTTCCTGTATAACGAGTTGCAAATGATTCTAATCGAGGCAGCAATTATGTTTCCCCTGAAAACTTAATTTCTATAAGACAAAGATGAATATTAATACACTCATGCAGTATAAATTAACATATAGAAGTCTATAATTTGTTCCCCTGGACATGACTACAAATATCTTGTTGTTTGTGGTGTGTATATGTGTGTATATATATATATATATAATGGAAATGCTCGTATGAATATTACAAAACAACATGTTTTGTCCTTAGAAATGTTCAGTTTGCAAGGACGGCCTTCGACGTCCGTCACAAAGGGAAGCAGGGCTCTCACTCGCTCAATGCTCAACAATGTACTGTGCGTTTTCTCAACTCAAGTGTTTATGTTCCGTGTGTAAGTTTGAGTAATTCTTTCTTTACAAGAGGTTGGTGGTTTACACCTTAGTATCATTCATTTTACAATGAAATGTATATGTTTTACTGACCAACAGTAAAAAAAAAAAATCTGTTATCGAACTTCCACCCGGGCTGTATGACGAATAGCCGTCACTGTTAAGACTTCGAGCAGAGAGCACAGATGCGTCATCCTCCTTATCACCAGTCATGCACCTGCATGACTGGTGATGACAAGGACCATAGTGGTTCAGTCAAGGGCGTCGGAGCAGATCCAGATACAGCCCCCCAGATAACACTTAACCCTTTCTCTCTGACCACTCTCGTCACTTTCTGATGAGGTCACCGACTCAGGGGTGACATCGCCGCCCTAATGAATTTTAGGGTTCTTCGATTATTTCCTTTGTTTCTTTTTCTCCTCTTCTGTCAGTTTCTCCCACTCTTTTCTCAGCGCTGATGTTTGTAGTCTGAGTATGGGATTAGTAATAACTCTGGTTGAACTGCTACTGTGACCATCCCTGAAGTCGGATTTGCTGACGGACACAGATAGTTAGATGTGTGTCCAGAACACACTCTAATATACAGTCTCACCCACATAGCAACATAAATGTGAAATTTTCCATCCTATTCCTCAATTTTTCCCCGAAAGGAAAGGAAATCTGAGATGCAAGTCTTTACTACAGGAGGTGACATCATCATTGTGGTCATTTATGGCCTACCACCATCCTTTTTATTGTTCATATCACCCACTTTCCATCATCTCCACAATGTCTCTCCTTCATTTCATCATCCTGTTCTATTGCCTCTGCGTACATGAGTCATTGGACAGATGTCTGGCTCATGTTCTCATATAAAATTCAAGAGACTCGTATAACTTTTAAGAGGCGTGGGATTTGAACCCTGCTGAAATTGTGTGGAGAATATTGCACAAACAAAATGCATTTCATCATCTTTGATGTCTGACGAGTGGTGTCATACCTGTAAGTTGCATGTTGAATTAATCCTCTGACAGGTAGTTAACTTTAGGGTTGAAGTGGGTTCAAACAGCTGTACTGGTCATTTCATATTTTATGCTAAAGTTCGTCAGTGGGATCTGCAGTCAGTGTAAGGTTAACCAAAAACAGCATGCTGCAGGGGGAAAGTGTTGCACTTCAAAGGAAGCCTGAAACGCCACATTAGCATAATGTCCTATATGGCTGTGATTGAAAGAAAATTGGCCACTCTGCACGTTCCTCTGAAAATAGAAACTTGTTGGGAAAGCTCTGAGCCATTTCAGTCTTGAATCTACAGTAAATCTGAGTATAAACTTTGAAAAAGAAAACTCAGTCAGAATTTTAGGTATAGCAGGTAATTACAACTGCGTGAATAATTCGCCAAGATGTTCAAAGGCCACAGTACCCTTGGCGACAGACAGAGCAGTGCGTCATGGGTAGAGAGTGGATCTAATCAGGAACAATGATCACGCATTCGGTCCGTTGCTCTGAGGCCTGCCCTGCAAAATACCAACAAACTGCTGTTAAATAAGTTACCAGTGGAAACTTTTCTCTCACAAAGTTGCCTCGAACACCTCAGTGGGGACACATCCCGGACACGAAAAACAACGTGAGCGCAGGCAGACTAAAAACACCTCCAGGACTCATAAATCTCGGATTTATGTATTTTATGATGCTTTTGGTCTCGGTTGTTGATGTTCAAAACAGCACCGGATTCTACTTCAAAGAAGTTGGAAACGGGGCTGGAAGCACATTTCGTCCAGTCAAATTAGCTGGTTTCACTTGCATATGGCTGTTGTGAAAAGATGAAATCAATTCTCAACCACTTGTGGTGATAGACTTTGCTTCGAATGTGACTTTTAGATGTCACGTCATGTATGGAAAGATCAATACAAGACAGCAACATTTCTGCTCGTGTAGACAGCGGGGCGTCTCAAAGCCAATGGCGTGAGAAGAGCCTGAGGGCGACTCAATAGCCATAACCCATACATTATTTAACACTCTGAAGCATTCATCAAGGTGAAAACATGATTAGAGTGCTACTTACAGAACGCAGCTAAAGGCCGAGGGGAAATGATGGTACGTGATGGTAATTGAAAAGCGGCATCCTTTTCTGTTTTTTGTTCTAGTAATTACATTGTAACTATTCATTACTGTCTAATTACTTTGCAGGAGGCCAGCGTTCAGATCCAATCCTCATAATGACTGTCTGTCCTCCACTCATTGTCTCCTGATCCCAATTGTTGACGCAAGACGACTGACTCTGTAAAAAAAAAAAAAAAAAGAGCCCGAGTGACTCCAGTCATTTAATCATCAAATAATGAGCCGAGTTAAAAGAGAAACAAAAGGCGGTCAAGCCCACAAAAGTAAAGGAAAGACAAAACTGGGATCTATTCAACAAAACACAGAGGGACCTTTTGTTCATAATTTTCAGACTGCTAGTTTGGCAAAAATCATTCATTAGTGAGTTGTCGTAGAAACACGGTGTTTTTAATGTCCAATCTTAGTTATGTCTCCTTTGTGCAGCCGGGCAAAGCGAGGTAGACGCATGCACAAAAATGCACACATATACACAAACGGACAAAGTGTGCGATAATGAAACCGCTCAGAGCTCGGCGTCAGATGAACCGTGGCAGCCATTAAAACAAGTCAAATCACTGTTGAATCAGTCGCTAACAATTTCTTTGTCCCTGCTTCATTGAACAAGGCTATTTAGAAAAGCAAATGGAAATGTTTCTTGAACCGCTGTGACCACACACCCAGGGGCTGCGTTTTCCCCCTTCCTTGCTCGCTATTCAATATCGCAACTTAACCACCACACAGTGCAGCATCACCGGGGGCAATATGAGACCCCGACAGTCTCTTTACTCAATAAGCTAGCAGCCAAACTGGCGTCTGACCAGCTGACCTCACACCACGTTCGCTGAGCAGGGTCAAGTGGCCCATAAGGACGGAGTTGTCCTCGAGCACTGGGACACAAGTTCAGATTTCCCATGCAGCTTGAACAGCTTGAATGCACTCAAAATTAAACTGCGAAGCATTAAAGACCTTCGTTCAACTGAAAGTCATTTTAAAGAAGTGGCAGAATAAAATGAAAATAAGATGTCTGGGTTTAACTCGTCTGAACTGGTTTGTACCTTATGTTTGGTTTTGGGTGTGGCTCAAGGGCTGACAATGGTATTCCAACACTTGGGTTCAAACTGAAATATCGCAAACACGATTGGATGGATTACCATGAAATTTGGTACAGACATCCTAGGTGACCATAGGATGAATCCCCGCGACTTTCTTGATCATGCGACTTTCCCTCAAGTGCCACAAGCCGGTCAACCTTTTCCCTTATCCATTGAAATATCTCATCAACTTGTCAAACAAAATTCTGTCGAGGTTCATGGTCCCCGGGGGATGAATCCTACTGACTTTAATGACCCACAATCCTCCTCTGGATCCCAAACATGGCTTGATATATTCACGAAGTGAAATTTGGTACAGGTTTTAATATGTCAACATTGTCATTTTGAGCATGTTTAAGTAATGCTTCACATAGCGGCTACAGCGTGTGTGACTCTTAGTCTGGTTGTCTTTGATCACTTATTTAATTACATCTGAGTCTCAGGTTCCACCCATGACCAACATGTGTGCATAAAAGAGAGAGAGACAGTGCCTCGCCTTAGGTGTCAATATACACGGATACCCCTTCTGCTAACACACACATTTACACAAGAGTGTTGCTGGGCTCTGGGCCTGACCCTGATGTGTTAACCCAATAGCATAGCTCCAATAAAACTGATTAAAGAAGTCTTCCCCTGCTGCTCCCAGGTCCTGCTGCTGGACTAATGGCACAAGTGGGCCTCTTAATCTTTCCACAACATCTGTGCCAGTATTGAACCATAAGAATGGATGGAGCACCCGGGCTGAGGGAGCACCACAAGCAACCCGAGGGAGGGAGCAAGATAGATAAAAGAGATAGGTAGATGGACACGGAGGATATAGACCAGTTGATACTTGGATCTGTCCGTCTTATTCTAGTTTCAAATTCTTCATCTGAATGATGTCCCTACACTCGATGCAGAGCGAGGGAAGACCAAGCCAGCTGTTCCTCCATTGTCCAGTAGCTTAACAGGATTACAGGAGGGCACAAGGCGAGCCTCTTCCCTTCCCCCCCCCCCCCCCCCCCCCACCACCCCACACACACATGCAGACACTGCAAAACTTAACCTCAAACTTCAAAGGCTGGACACATCATACCTTGGCTTAGTGAATAAGGGATGGAGCCATGCTTGGCCAAGCATACAGATATTGTGTTATTGGGGTGCTCAGTGTTACAAGAAATGGTGTCAATAAAAGAATACCACATTGCAAAAAATATACATTGAATTCTGTCATTCAACCCTGGGTTCAGCATCATATCTGCTTATTGTTATTGAAGAAGTGAAAGGAAACCTGGGACTTGCTGAGTATCTTGTGCCACCTTGAGATTGCCGTCTTTCTTGAAAAACCATTGTCAGGTACAGCAGATCACTCGACAGGACACAAGTACCAAGTTACTGCCATTTGGTTTCACACAATATCCTCACATACAATATAGCACATAGGGTTATAGAAAAGGGTTATAAAGTGCTTCAAATGAAAGGACAATGCTAACATGCTGATGTTCACCATCTCAGTTCAGGATGTTAGTATTCTAACATTTCATCATGAACACTAAACACAAAGTACAGCTGAGGCTGACGGTTGTTTATGCAGGTATTTTGGTCATACTTTTTTTTTAATAAAAATGTTGACAGGTCTATGGATCTAGATGAAGTTTCAGGGGATCAAGTTATTACAATTCATCCTCAGTGGGATATGAGTGTCTGTACCAAATGTCATTGCAATCCATCCAATAGTTGTCGAGACGTTTCACTGAAAAAACATGAATGTCAACCTCATGGCGGTGCCTGAGGAAAAGTCAGCGGATCACCAAAGTTACTAGGATTCGTTCTTTGAGTTCCATGTATATCTTTTAAAAAATCCACGTCAAATCATCCAACAGTTACGTTATTTCTGTCTGTACCAGAGTCCGACTGACTGACAATGCTGTCCATTGAGCCACGCCTCTATCATGGCTACAAATACATTGTCAGGACTAGATAAACCACTAAAGTACTTGTTAAGTCATGTAGTTACTAGGTCTCGCATTTCTTAGAAGTAATACAGGTACTTCATTATTTAGTCTGAATAAGCTTAATCTACAACTTTAATGGTTCTCTCTGACATGAATGCACAAACCCCTATTCTTTCTTTTCCCCCTTTCTCTGTTCTTTGTTTTCCCAGAAGTCTTGCCCGTCTGAAGCACTTTTGATCTGTGTCACTCGCTCAGTTTGGTTTTGAAAAGACCCACTATGCTCTTAAAATCAAACAAATACACTCAATTCTGCCTGAGGGCTTCTTTCTTCACTCAGACTTACCCCAAAATTTACTGCCCAATTCGTGCTGTAACTCGAATATTTCATAAAGGGTTATTGTTCAATAATATATGACATCAACTATGTGAAAGTGTTGTCTTTTGTCAAGCAAAAATAACATATCCTAATTATCTTGATGCTGTTAATAATTTCTTTATGACTGGGAGGCAAAAGATTTCTCTTTTGAAAAGCATTCAACAGTCATACTCTCTTTCTGCCTCCCACTCATCCTGCTTTTTCATCTTTCGCATGCACATCCTCCCATGGCGGAGAATAGCCCTTTCGATTTTTATCAGTGCACCGGCTGGGTTTAAAAGGGCTTCCCTGTTGTGAATTAATGTGGCCTTAATCTGGCCCCCCTCACACACAGTGATAAAGTGGTGTAAGAGACGGAGCGCGTTCGGTCAGGGGACACAAGATTAGTCATACGCCACCGAGCTCGACGTGGGGCCCGAGATGTCGCGTGCCGTCTCACTTCCTGGTTCCAGCTGATGGTTCCCCCTTTCCTGTCTAATCCAAACTGAGGATGAGCTACTGCCTGCCAGGAAGATAAGGAAGTGTTCATTGTCTCCCCGATCCTCCTTATGTCTGTATATTACGGTGCTTCTTGGGTCAATGTGCCACCCTGAGGTGTGGTCCGAGCAGAAAAACACTGGGAACAATGGCTCCATCTACACCAGCAAAGAAAACTTGCAATTAGCCTTTTCTTGGTTCCTGGAGAAATGCTCAAATTTTGTCTTTCTTTCATTCACTGACACACAAATGTTTTGTCAACTGGGATAGGAGCCCACATCAACTTTATATTTGAATACCTTGTGTGAGCTACATTACGTCTACAACAACAGGGGCCCCAAGCCCATGTGTAGTGAATAAGCACACAGTATTGATTCAGGGCCCTCTGTGGCTCAGGGTGTGGCTGGTTAACTGGCAGCGGTTGGCCTTACAGTCAATATGCTCAATAAAGTGCAGATTGTAGAACATACAGTCATTTGGAAAACCCCCAAGTAACACAGATCTATATTGCGTAAATGTATACAGCATGTCTGCAGGGGATTTCTATTACGCAGACATAAATGTCTATCTTAACAAATCATTTGTTGAGCTGAGCCAGTGATGTGCATAGTTTTAGTTGACATTACAGCAGTTTAATTCATTTTGACCTGCAGAATCAACAGATTCTTACCATTCCTTCTACAATTTAGGAGCAATGTCTGACAAGACGTACACGTCTTATTCAAAATGCTACATATACTGTATGTTTTGACTGAATGAACTTAATGAATTATGTATAATGCGGTTACTCCTCAAGGTAAAATGAATTGTGTCTTCAGGTGGTAAGATGGTGTTATTGGTGAAAGAAAAAGTTCAGGTTGTTGTTGCTTCATAATGACTGTAATAAAAATCACCGGATAAACAAATCTAAGCAGCCCCGCATCACACTGATCTGTTATCCGATCCATCCCACAGTGCTTTTTGTTTGACGCGCTGCGTCTGTTGGAGAGCCACGGGGCGTCTGGGTCGACAACTGTTCCCTGTTGCTGTTGCTTTCTTTTTAATGCTCACAATATTGCCAGATATTTTGAGACAGCATGTGTCCAAAATGATCCACACACAAATAAATGTGATTGATTGCTTGATTGACTGGGCGTGCCTTTAGCACCCTGCTGGTCCCAATCTTCGCCAAAAGTGACCAATGAAATATTTACTGTCCCCACGATGGCCATACAACAAAGGAAAAAAAATGGCTTTACGAGGAGAAGATGGCCCATCACAGTCCAATTGGTTGGGTTCATTTCATTCTGCAATGTATAGTATTCATGAGTGACAAGAAAATATTTTTGATCTTAAAAGCTCAAAATGACCAACATGAGCAGTAGGATTCACTTACAAGCCTGTAATAGTTTTGTCAGAAGCCATGTTTTAAATGTTTTATTTCAGGATGATGCGAATACAATCAGTCAAATTCCAAATTAGGCAAAAAGACAAAAAGCATGACACCAAATAAGCAAGGTCTGTGTTTTGTAAGTAACAAATAAAATGCTAAATAGTAACCATCTGTTTTAGCATTGACATATAGGTCATTTCATAGATTATAGACTACATGTGACATGGTTCAAAGCAGACTGAACACAGACGGTTTGGTGCACACACAAAGCTCTGTTATGACCCCAGAGGTCAAAGGGATGCAAGTATCAGATGGCCCGAGTCTTTACAATGCTAATGAGAATTGTGGAGGGCCCCTTTTTCATAGTAGGTTATTGGGTACGACAACACACACATACACAATTTTGTTGATCAGTGAGGATATTTTATTGGCTAAATTCATTCCCTGATCCTGAACCCAAGCCCGAACTTAAACTAGCCATTTAAAAAAAAGCAAGGGCCAGTGAAAAATGATTTAATTCACTTCTTAGGCCATTACCTCTGGCGACTTGTGCCGAAAACACACCACAGCAGCGGAGCTGTGCATCTTGCTTCGAGCTGCCGTGCGATGTCTACAGGGCCGCTGCGGCTGTTTGATTCTGCGGCACAGTTGAGGCCAAACAAAAAAAGTTGGCACCAATGTCAAGGCAGCTTGTTATTGGTAGGTGCAAATTCACAGGTCAAAGTTCACCAAAGATCAGACGCGACACAAAACATTTCCAGCGATTTATGGCTGGGGTGGCCCGGCCTTAACACGATAGTTCTCACAAGGCTAGAGATACAAGAACATTACAGTTTACAGCTCTCTTTTCACCTTATAAATCTCTATCTTTTTCTAATCCTGCTGCAGCCTTGTCAGTTGTTTATGATCCAATATCAAGCCATTCTTTTTACAACCACTGCGGACAGGGGAAAAGGACAGAAGGTCAGTGTGGCTTTTTATTGGGACATAGCAATAGTGAAAGTCTAATAATGCTGCCAAAAGCATTGCATAGGCCTTCAAACTGCTTGTTAAAGACGTACCAGCCAGTCAGACATGTCTATGATTGGTCACATATTCATCAATTAACACATGCACAAGATGTGCCATATGTTTTAATCAAATCAACCTCATTTACAAATAGGGGCGGGCCTGGCACTGGCGCCGTATTTGTTACCTCTATCGCTTGACTTGACGTGGTGCCGTGGTTGTCATAGCAACCATGCAATATGAAAGAGCCGATGACAGAGGAGCGCTAAGCAAAGATCTGTCACCGGAATAGCCTCATATGGTGGAAGCCATGCTATAATGATGTGTGTACCTGTCTGTGTGGGTTGCACGGATGATGAAGCAACACACTTCTTATTCTGCTGCTGCTGCTGCATCCACACAAAAGCCAAATCAGTTTGGTTTGATTTGACCTGGGAGTTCTCCGGACCACAAACATGACAAAGAGGCGATGTCAAGTGTGTTTGGACAGTGTGTCATATATTGATGGCAGACGAATAAGGTTGCTCTATGTAGCTGTACCTGACTGAAAGTCAGTGTCACCGGAGTAAAAGTAACCGGCACAAAGACTTCTTGCAACATTAAAGCGCATTTCTTCATTTGATGCTGTAAATCTCTGCATGTTGCTGATGTCTTTCCAATCAAAATCCCTCTGATTTAAGGAGAACGTCAGAAAAAAAACCCATACTCAAACTGTAATTATGTCCCCCTTGCAATATGCAGTGTAGCACAAAAGGCATTAACTTCATACTCCAGCAGTCCGAGAAATCCACCGTCCCTCTGGTCCTCTGCATGCCCTGTTGACTTGTCAGTAAGCTATGCTGTTGTTGTTCTCTGTTCCAACGGACACTCGAAAAAAATAGCGAGCAATACTTAACAAATAATCAGAAAACCAAACTACATAAGAAAGGAAGCATTTTGGAATTGACACCATGGAAAAATCGTGGATAAATGTTAGCTTGTTTGCTAATTTAGCAATGCAACTGCCAACGTGTGCAAAGGATGTTTTAGGATTTGGCAACACGTTCTCATCCCAACTCATCACATACCGTTGCTTGGTCAATACGCCACTACAGTCTACAGTACATACATGGTTAGACATGACATTAGAGTGGAAAAGACAAAACTTCACAACAACACTGAAAGTCCTGCATTTGTTTGACCCATCCACCTCCAATCCCTCACACTGTGTGTGTTTTATTTTGGGATTCATATTATGTTTTTCACACTCCCGGAGCATTTTCTCTGAGCGTCTGATGATGATGCGGATGATTTTACACTGTAGTTACTTGAAAGCCTGGTGCATCTCATACAGTAACAGACGGCATGACCAAGCATCAGTATTTGACGCCCTGGGAATGAGAACGAGGCTATAGGGGTTGTTTTCAAACTTCTTTGTCAGTTGAAATTCCTTCAAACTCTTCTTTTTTGAATTCAAAGCCTAACTCTGGTCTCAATTCTTATCTAATTTATAAGTCGGACCTCATAAAGCACCATGAAAGGATAATAAGATTGGAGATAGGGGTGCAGCAGATCCTGCTTTCTCATTGGTCAGTTTAATCTTGCCATGAAGAAGCACCGTCTTCTTTGTTGACCTTTCAGTGGTCAATTCATCAGAACGGAGCATCAGGGCATGTTAGGGTCACACTGTGTCCCAGTGGGGGTCCTCTTTGGTCAAAAAGATCAAAAGGGTTAAGAGGCTTAATCTCATGAGAGGGAAGCTTGTTTAGTGGATCCACGATGCCAGAAGGTCAGGAACGTGTCAGAGTTCAAAAGGCAACTTTCTTTTTCAGTGTAATTTCTCCTTCTTCTAAGAATCTCACCAGGTGAAATGTTTTAATGAAACAATGAGGTCAGCTCTCTGCTGACTCAAACCTCTCGTCATCAACCGTGGATTTATTGCTGTTTTTCCATTTCGTACAACTCTACTGTGTTGGAGCGGCAGCGGTGCGATGCAGTACGTTTTCTTCCCAAGATTTCGATACATTTCAGCCGGTACAGGAACTCTAGAAGTGTGCTGCTGAACACACCCAAACACATTTGACATTGCCTTTTCACAGTGCAGCTCGAGCGCAGTATGTGCATGTGAAGGAATATTTGAGCTATAGCTCTGACTCATCTCGCCCCCTTCCACTCCTGATATTACCACATAATACTGCGGTGAGGAATTGCTTTTGATTCTCATGCATTTCATCGCGGTTTAACAGAGATAAGAAACATAGGAATATCTGTGTGAGCAATATGACGCAGGTCATTGAAAAACAGGTTTAAAATGTTTGAAGCAACCAGATATAAGAAATTATAAAGTTGGTCCAACCACATTGCTGAGTATATATATGTTATTTGTGTGGTTACTTGATCTGAAAGGCCATGTTTGAGTTTTATGATAATTTCAGCTCGGTGTGGGCTCGCAGCATCCATGAGTGTCTTCAAGTGCTGCACTGGCAACCAAGACCACTCAAAGCTTTTAGCGCATGTAGGATAAAAATACAAAGAGCTCTACTAAAGGTCCCCGCATCCAATCATAGCCATGGCTTGATGGAACAGGTCTTAATTGCAGACTATTAGGTGCATTCAACAGGCCACTTCTATGGTCAGGTCTCTTTGCATCCCCAGCCATTACAACCTCACATTTTCCAAGCATCCATCCATTTCTCAGGAAACTGTTGCAGCATCATAACACACACACACACACACACACCGACAGACAGAGAGCGAGAGACCACAAATGTAGTAATGTAATCCTGCCGCTGTTGCTTTGCCAATGATAGAACTTATTGATAAAGTACGAGTTGCGTCACAAATCTCATAGCAACCATGTCTTACCAAACAACCGGGCGAGTTGGAGTGGGAAGGTAATATGACAGACACACTTGCTAGTGACAGCTGTGGATGTATCTTTGATCAAAGCTATCGGCTGGTAAAGCAGACTGTGTTAAAGCATGATCCCAGCCTCATGCAAAGATTCCAACCACCCTAGATTGTCTTGATAGTTATAACTTGATGCAGCATGTGGACGTCGTAACTCCTCCTAACTAATTCTCCAACAGGAAACGCACCACGAGGTGGAAAGTCAGGAATTAATTGTCATTTTTATTACGGCTACCTGCTATTCTTCAAGTAGACGCCTTACTCAGGGCCCGATCAGTCAGAGAGCGTTTTGCCATCAGATCACATCATTTATTGTTGCTAGGCAACCACCAAATGAGTGCGAACAGTGTCCTCTTCTAAAAATAGATTGTTAAAGAATGCATTAGAGATTTCATTCTGTTGTTTAGCATTAACACATCAGATGCCAAGACTGTGACTTTTAACCGTTGTATACATTGTATTCGTCAAAAAATGCATTTCTTAGCATGCATGTGGAATCACCAGAGTAAATGTACTTCTGTAGTGAAACACTTATGGTTACAAATCTATCAAAGGCAATTATGCCATTTCCACTCTGTAAGACTGTATAGTTATCACCCACTGTGTTCGGTTTTCTGGTGGCGTTTATGAATGATGTCTGAACAAAGGGCTAGTGCAATGGCAAATGGCTTGACCATTAAAATCTTGATTTTAAAGGTTATATGATGTACTCAACCTTACTGGCCACTATGGTTAACATAATAGCCCGTCTGTGGGCGGTGTGCACGGAAACTATAAAAGGAAAAGTACTGCAGTAAAAGAGAGAAGACGTGAAAAAAAAGTAGTGTATGAAAAAGAAAAAAAGAGAGAGATGGTAAGAAAGATCCATTGATCAAAAGACAGGGTTGGCTTTCCCCGCTCTGGGTGAGACAAATAGCAGTGGCTCTGTCAGTATCAACTACAGTGTATATATGGTGTGCCTATCTGTGCCCGTCATGCTCCCCGGCTTCCAATGCATGACAATTATCTTGCTCCAGACTGTGTAGACAATAAAAAAAACAAGGTTACATGAAGATGACACCCTGCCAGTGTTGTAGAACAAAACTTTCGCTGTCAACAAGTGATTTGTGCCAGCAACACTTCTTGAGATCACCCGATCATTTGATGTAAGAGTGATTCTAGTGTGGGCATCCTGCTTGCTTGTGCATATTATCTCTTCATGTCTAACATCTGTCCAAACGATATGAGAGCTGTATGAAAGGCGTTCGGGACTATTTAGCACAATTGTGGTTCAAAAAACACTGAAATCTTGGTTTCAATTCTTAAGAAGTTCTCTATAAAAGTTCATATTCATGAGCGACGAAAGTAGAAATTTGTAAAAAACATCCTGATGGTAATTATTATTTCGAGTTTAAAGGGCCAACGCTAACTGTAATGACAGTGAAGGACAATGAAGGACTTGATTTTCCTTCTCACCTTTGTAAACGGAAAATAAAATAGTTGCAAGCTACTTCTTCAAGTAGCATATCTCTCTCTCTCTCTACAGTCTCTCTGGCTCTGCAATTCAGCTGCCGTTTTGACTTGTACATTTCGGACGGATTTTGATTGGTTGTCAGTGTTTCTATCGTTCTGAACGATATCTTTAGCCACCGTCGTTGTTCGCCCTTAACACTCATAAACTCAGCTAATCCGTTTCATCACAGAACTGGCATTGTGACCAAAGTCATCCCACTGATTCAAATGTAGCTAAATGCTCATTGGTGTATGGCAGTATGTGACATCACCTTTTTCAAAATGAGCCGCACCCACCTGAAGCCAGTGACAAAAAAACCAGAAAAACATTGACACCGTCAAGTGAAAAAACCCAAAACGGTTTCAACTTTGTCAGCATGTTTCTGGTCTTGCAGAATCTCATTGATCATAGTGAGAAGGTGATTGAGAAAAAAAGGTTTTCAGGTTCTTTATTAAGCTCCAACACGAACACATGTCAATGCAAAAGCACTTTGTCCTGCACATGAGCAACTGTCAAATATAAAATCTGAAAAAAAACCTTCAATAACAAATAATAGGGTTGCTCCAATTATTCCCTTCACGGTGTCTAATATGGATTCATGGCGTTGGTCAGAAGCCTTTGTATCCTTTCGCAGGTCATACACTGGGAGTCCAGAGAGGTCAGATGAACACTGAGGTCCCCTCGAAACACACATCCCTTTGTGCTCATCGTCATCTTTATATCCATAATGTGGCAAGATGTTTTCTTTGAAGTCATATTTTGTTACTTATTTAAATGAACAAACAATTTCAGAGATTGCAAAAAAGAAAACCTCTGCTGACGTGTTCAGTAGCTGTGTTGAAAACTCTTCAAAGCTGTGAAAGAATTGAACTGTTTCCCAATTAGAAAAGCTTCACAGGCCACACGGCAGGATATGAGAAATGAGATATTGGATTTTCCACACCAATTAAAAAAAGAGCATAATAAATGGATTTGTTGTATTATTTACCACGTTTTTCGGCTTCAATATTTTTCACTTTTAAACTTAGAGCACCCATTTATTCCTCTTGTTAGCCAAATACAAATTGGAGAGGATCAATTAAGTGGCAACATCAATTTCAATTGCTGATTTTAATTGTCTGCAATTGGTTTCTCCTCCATCTCACAAACAATAAAAAATAAAACAAGGCTCCATTAACTTCCTCACACCAGCACCAACCCACACGGACATACACATTTGATTTGCACACACTTTTACATGCAGATACACACCACAGGAATGATATAAGCTTACAAATGAATGTAATTATTACAAATGTGAAATAATCCAAAGCAATTTGTAAGCATTCATGAGATGCTTACGCCAATTAAACAACACTGTTTAACAACATTGTTCAGTGTCTGAGGGGAAGGCAAACTTCAGAAACACCATCAAAGAGCTACAAATGAAATTACAGAAGTGCTAAAGGTGTTGTAGAAATAGTGCGACATGTTGACAATATGCTTAGTCACTGTCAAGATTGATACTGCTCTGATTTGCCAGCAGCCCATTAGCCCAGCTCACAAAATTCAGCTACCAGCACCTCTAAAGCCCACAAATGAACAAAATACAAGGTTGTTTATTGTGTTAAATATCTCTTTAATCTAACAGTATTTGGTTTTTGTGCTGATTAAACAGGTACAACTTGCTAATTAGCAAGCTTAAGTGGTGGTTTTCTTTTGATGACTAGCTAAGCTAACCAGCTGCTTGCTAAACCTTCACATTTTGAAAAGACCCATCCTCTCATAACTCTCAGCAAAAACGCATATTTCCCAAAATGTCTAACTTTTCCTTTAAACTGCAGTATCTTTCTGCAAAGTGTGTAAGAGTGTATGAGTATTTTGAACAGTAATACTATATCTCATTAAGAGATACCAGCATGTCTGATCGTATTGGTTATATATGACGTAGGCTATAACGACTCAAAGTATTAAATTATGTAGCGAAGTACAGTGCACGCATGGAATTCAAAGGGCACTGAAATTAATGAGTGAACCAAAACACAGATTTCTAACAATGTGGCTTTAATGTATTCTCTTGAATCATTTTTCAATATTTTTTTCCTCAAGTCCATCTTAAAAGCTTTTTTTTTTTTTGCACCACAGAGTTGAGATTTTGTTTGAAAATTTAGTCCATTTAGAAATCTAGTAATTATGTATTTTTCCCTTCAACACATTTTGACAGCACTTAGTAACCTTCGTCTCCTCAATTATATTAGGATACACCGTAGGAGCACAAAAGGCACATCCCTCTGACATTTACAAGTGTTAGAGTGAAATATGTTGCATAAACTCACATATTCAAATCACTGTTGACATATAGGGGAAACTGCTGGTACACACACACACTCAGTGATCGATACCACAGCCAGCCGCTGTGTTCAGGGGCTGCAGGTTTGAAGGTAACCTTGTTTGAGGATTCAGCTATGGAGCCGCGGAGGGTGATAGAGATTTGTGTTCTTTGTTTCCCTACCATCCTTGCAGTGAAGACCTGTTGACCCTTCCGTTCAGCTGCTGATTATCTTTTCACTGGCGGAGACAAATATGTTTCTCATTACAAGCATTGCAGATTGATTGTGGTCTCCTTGCTTCAGCGCCGTGTGTCTGATTGGCCTGCGTTGGAGATAATTGCAAGTCTTGTTGTTTGAGAAACTGGTTCGCAGGCTTGTCGGGCTGGCTGCCCACACCACTGCCCAGTACTTTCATCCGTCTCAGGGTCCTCAGGTCAGTGTTATTCCTCACTGCACATGCAAATATGCTCCTCTGAACAGCACTTGCTATGTTTAGTCGAGGCAAGGGTTTCACAAATAACAGTCATAATAGAATAAAAGGTTCTACGGTGTTTCTCATATAAATTGACTGGCTGCCGGCTGCTTCAATGCCGTGATCAACAACCGCTGTCTTTTCTGTTTTAATCTCTTCACTCTTCCACTTATCTACTCTGTTAGAGTTGCCTCTTTTTGTTTTAAAGTCAAGCTTTGAGCCTAGCCTACTGTAGTTTCACAACATTGGTGTGCTGTATCAGTTATTGCATGTCTGTCGGCCCTGGTAGAGGGATCCATCTGTTGCTTTTCATGCGTGTCTTCCTTTTTCTGACTCAAATTGAGGGTCTTAGGATCGAGGGTGTTGTATATTGTACAGATTGTAAAGCCCCTTGGGATGAATTTGTGATTTGCCGTATTGGTTTACACAAATGAAATGGACTCGACTGGTTTTCGTTCAACATCAGTGCACCCATAACAAAACATCTGTCAGAATCCTGTCTTGTAAGGGAAGCTTTCTAAAACAAAATGACATAGCTTCCTGACGTTTCATTTTTTTTCCAGGCTGTTTAGTCCAGATGCTTCCTCTAATTAAGAACCGTTTCAAAAAGCTCCAGATGCACTGCAACTGCTTTGTACCTATCAGCAGCCAAAATGTGATTCCATCAGCCATGGGCCATGTTAGATTTTCAGTGACAAGCTCAGCACACAGAATTTGGCAGATTACCCCATTATCTTCAAACAGAAATCTTCCAAATTATGTGTGACAATGTGTTGGGAATAAGCAGCAAGATGAAGCAATCCGTGAAGTGTGCAAGATTGTGTTTGCTACGCTGTAAATTGGGGATAAATAATGCTTTTGTGTATTTGACCATCCTTCCTCTAAAGCTTTTAACCTTTCAAATCTATTGAAGAAGGATGGATCATTCCAGGTCTCCAACAACTGCTGACAACCATAATTACTCATTATTGTTTTGTTGTACTACAGACTCAGATGTGATTGGGGTCATTCTAAAGGTTAAAGGTCGCTAAATAATCTCCACGCTCCGCTGGTATTTCTGCATCCTTTTCACACCAGAAGGGCATCTTTCGTCAGGGAGAAACACGCAACTTTAAATCAAAAACTAATTTCAAACGCAAGTGCATAACGGCACAACAAAAAGAAACATCTGTCAAAAGCTTATTCTCTCATTGCCCTCCATTTATTATAAAAAGTATACAAATAGGGGTTTAACAGATTCCAAGTGCGCAACAATTATAATACCCCAAAACCCCGAAAAGACGAGCAACCCCTTTAGGGAAGCTAACGTTAATCTAACAGTGGATGCTAATGGGGTTCCAAATAAAGATAAGAAAACAACATCACAGCAATACTGTAATACTATCTGTCAATGGGACACAAACACATGGTCTCCCATCTGAACGCCATGGGTTCGTTTGACCAATGCATCCACCTTGAACGATGTACACTTTCTCGCTCTATACACGACGTAAACTGACTACTGGAGCACTGGCTCTGACTGTCTGTTGTTCAATTCAATTAATTTTTGTATAGCCCAAAATCACAAATTTGCCTCAGAGGGCTTTGCAATCTGTTCACATACGACGTCCCGGAACCCTCAAAGATCAGAAAGAAAAACCCAGAAGATCATGTGTTTAAATCACTGACCTTCATCTCCTCCAACAATTTTAGTTCCCCCTGCTCGTTGAGTTTTTTGCATTAAAGCTATAGTAATGTTTCACTGTCTGACCCTGTTACCCTAAAGCCCCTGCCCTCTGACCTTTCACCATATCCTGACGTTCTCGCACACCCTGAGGCCACGCCCTCTGTTCATGATTGTCGGAAACCATGTACTGGTGACAAGAGGTTGACAAGCTCCACTTGTTAACCTTCATTCATGAATTTAGCTGGTTTTGTTACAGTGAAAAGTAATAGTGATCGCCTGCGTGTTGTTTTGAGTGTATATTTCATTGTTTTTCTATTTCTTTCTGTGGTTATCACAGCGTGGTGCGCTGTACATTTTAAGGAGTGTAAGAAATGGGCTCTGAAATCAAAACTGACAAAAGGTGTCTGGAATCGATGGGTGAAGCCTCACTGTGCAAGGGGTTAATGGTTGTTTGAGACAGAAGATTGTACGTTTCTGTTTTTTTGGGGATTTACTTTGCTCGTGCTGGACAGCAAACAGGGGAGAATGACAGGAGGCGACAAAAACATGGTGTCATGTGAACCCAATCATGGACCAAGCTCAAACAAATTGAAGCACACCACACAGTGTGTGGCTTTGTGAGATGACCCATGAGTGGGATGGTGTAATTTGAAGAGATTTGTTCCAAAACAAGACATTTTAGTCGAGCTACAGTCTCCCCCGAAAAGTAACTGATGGCACAGAATTGGTCTCAACGTAAGGTCAGATAAACTTTGGCTCTTGTTTGACAAAAACAGAACATGTGTACAGTATGGATATTTAGATAGAGATTTTGCCAAACTTAAACTGCATGAACTTAAGCTCTTCATTTCCTATTTTTTTCCAGAGTACATGGAAAAAAATGTGTTCTTAAGTGTTCGTAAGACATTAAATCCCTACTTGCTCACACACTTCACAAATCTACACGCTTCATACAATCTTTTATCCCAAAAGATCGATTCAAAAGTAGAACTGTATTTAAGTCGTCAAAGAAAAGGCTTACTCCTTCAAACAGATAGCAGCAACTAATCGGCTCTCACACAGGAGCTCTGGCGACATCAGCAGGGAGCGAGCTTAGAGAATCAGTCAATTTTGAGAGGGGCTTCACTGTGTCATCCGTCAATGACTAATGCAAGGCTGTGGAATCATTTCTATTAGGAATTGATAGGACATGGTTCCTTTTGTCCGAGAGGCATTGTTTACAATAAGGTGGTGATGTCATAGTGGGTGCATGCTCATCAAACCTGTCCAACCCGCTTCCTCCATGCATTCGTCTTCTCCATCCTCCCTGAAAGTAATGGAGCGCTGGCAATCTCACAGGTCTTTTTCAACTCTAGGCTAAACGAGCAGTTTGAGTATTTTTGAAGAGAAGAGCTACTTTAGTTTATATTTCTATATCAGCAGTTTCAAAAGAGTTGCTCTTTGTGACAAGAGCATTATCACATGCAGTTCTTCTCAGCTCGTAGAATCTTTTAATAATGTGATAAAACATGTTTTTTTTATGGAAGAATGAATGTTGAACAACCTAAATGTCATCACAAAGAATGTTCCAGATGTGTATGTGTTGACAAAAAATAGTGTTTGGAGTGTAGAAGTAACATTTAGTCCGTGCCGACCACCCCCGCTGAGTTCTCTAATGTAGGTCTTGACTTAACTTTCTTCACCTGATAGCAGCCCATCCCTCACAACGACAAGCATAAACAGAGCACAGATGTTTCTACAACCAGTTTGCAGGGGTGTCATTAAATAAGTGACGTTATTGCATGGCGGGAGCACGGTAAGCAATCCTCATGTGGAGCGAAACTGGCAGTTCTGTCTTGGAGGTTGGTATAGGAACTTACTAAAAAGAAAACCGAGCATCTGCTATGCTGTTCATTTTAGCACCCAACTGTGGCACAGTCTGCAGCCGAACTCTCCTGAGGCTCTTACAACTGACAGATGGCAGCAAAGGAATCAGTCTATTTCTGTGTGTGTGTGTGGACTGTGTCGCCTGCATCCACATATGTGCAAACACATTTGTGTACTTGCGTTTGCATCCCTATGTTGTGTGTTTGACAAATGGTCCCTGCGAAGCTGAAATGTCTCTGCTTTGATATGCGACTGGTTCTCTCCAGGTGTTATCAGAGTTACGATTCCACCTCAGGAGTGCAGACGGAGCTGAAACTCGGCGATAAACACTGCTGAACTGTGGAAGAAAACAGATGTTTGGTTTGATGATTTTGAATATTAGCATGGATTGTGAAGCCATGAGCAGTGTGTATTTACAAAATGCTTTTGTGTGAACAGCACAGTGCAGCATCGTTTTTTATGAGAATTGAATAATATTATCGTACTTCTAAGGTTTGCAAATTCGGGTGTAATACTAAACTACACCAGCTTCCTCTAAGTTGCAGGAGGACCGTTTCAGCTTTTCAGGAATTAAACAAATGCAGGTTAAAGATTTCACCAAGGGGACAGCACATTAGAAAACTGCAGATTTCGTCTTTCAGCAGCGACCCAGAGTCATATCCATCAGCATCTTTCACTGACGTAGCATAATTTGATCCCTGTCTTGCTCTTAGCAAGGGCCGATCATTAAAAATGCATCTGTCTCAATTAAGGTAATAACACACTCTTTACAACACAAGGCATTTTCTACTTTAGTATTTACCCATATGTGTGGGTGAAGCTGCAAAAAATGTTCATCACAGGTGTTCAGCATGTTGCTTTGTTGAGGTTTTATGTGATCATAATAGAGTCTGAACTAGGCTAATTTAGAGACACTCCACTGATTGTAGGCTAATGTTAAAGTCAATTGACGATAGTCACAGGGTATACTACACAGCCTGTGGAAACAATGTCTGTAATCACTTTAATTCGTCCATTACTTTTGTTTTTGTTCAAATTCCTGTAAAACTAACGACTCATTCCCATCAGCCTCCGCTGTACATTGTTTTTGGTGCTAATTAGCAATGCTAACACGCTAAACTAAGCTGATAAACAACATGCCTGCTAAACATTCGCATGCTAGCATCATCACTCTGAGTCGGTTAGCATGTTGTTGATGATAGCATTTAGCATCAGCAGTACAGCCCCACAGAGCTGCTTGCATGGCTGTAGACTGTTGTGCAACTTTATCTTGTGGGTGAATGTTGAACTAGAATTTAATTTCCAAATGGGAGTACAGAATTTTGATACATTTCTGTGAAATGATGCCCGATACCTTCAAAAGGACACCACTTGGCCGTACGAGGGCATTGCCTTTATGTCATTTGTTGGATTTTTCAGAACCTTTACAATACAACCATAATACTCACACATTACATTTATCAGCCCAAGCAGGATATCACAACCGTTTGCTATCAGTGCCACAGACTCATACAAAGAAGGGGGACCATTGTTAAAGCTTACAATGTGACACGTTTGTTACAATTTGGCCCACACAGGGAAGTCATCATTTATAAGGAGTGACGTTTTTACTGCCGTGTTGTTTTTTCAGTGCAAATAAAATTTTATGACTGACAGAGGATACAATTTCTTGTCGGACAGTGTCTGCTGCGTACAGATGCGTGTAACACAAGGAGATACACTGGATCTGTGACCTTACTTAACAACCCAACACCACCAGTGACAGTTTATGTGAGCGCTGTGTTGCCAATAGGTGCAGCCACAGCGATCTGCTAGCCTCACTGACACCAGCCTCGGATGATGTGAGAGGCTGTGCGTGAAAAAGATTGAATGTGTGGTAGCTTGCTGTCAGAGAGAAAAGGCAAATTCCCCCAAAAGAATTGCCTTTAATCTGACAAAGGTTATTGCATAGACAAAACACAGACAGGCACCACAGAGGGACCATACTGCTGTACATCTGTTCCCACTTCAGATTCAGATGAAGACAATGGTATTTGAAAAAGCCATTTGAAGTTGACATTTCCGTCGTGGCTCACAGACAGACGTCTTTCAGCAGAAGACGGGGGATTGGAACAGGATATTTTTGTTGGGTGTAGCTCAGCAATCATACTTTAATTCTATAGAGATGTTCTTAAACTTAAACTTTCAGTTCTACTTTCATGTCATCTCCTCCCTGTTGGAGAAATCGTCCCCGTGAATAAGGATTGCGTGGTGAGTCCCACCATCATTCTGAGGGTGTGAGGAGGGATGAAGGAGAGGATTTTGCCTCAAGGGCACTGAGTGATGCCACATCATTTTGTGGCGTCTATCTTCTCTCCGCCTCTCAGTATCTATCTTAAGTTGTTTTT
This sequence comes from Melanostigma gelatinosum, assembly GCF_949748355.1. Lineage (NCBI taxonomy): Eukaryota > Metazoa > Chordata > Actinopteri > Perciformes > Zoarcidae > Melanostigma > Melanostigma gelatinosum. Next base: position 9,299,876 of record NC_136655.1, read on the forward strand.
TTCTTTCTTTTTCTAACAGCTTGTTTCCTGTCTATCTCTGTTTCCCTCCCTCCAGCCGTTCCTTCCTGAAAGCACAGGTATCACATTCCTCTTTCATAAGGCCGACATCCATCCTTCGCTGCATGGCCTCCTGTGTGACAGCTGAGAGCGCACTTCACTAATGGCTAAAGCCCTTCTTTCCTGTCTACACCAGATACAAGGGCAGCTTTGTAAGCTAAGCAGATATTTAACAGGACAGAATGCATGCATGTTAGCCATCTAACATATAGGCTCTAAATCTTACATTCTTTTTCATCTTACTCTAGTATTCAACACCAAAGAGCTTCAAGAACATGGACACTTCACTATCATCAATTCTTCATTTCTTGACAATCTTTCCTTGAAATCTTCTGTCTCGAATGTTGTATTTTCACGTGTTCTTATCATTTAACAACTAAATAGTTTTTTAGATGCATACTTTGCATTAAAAGTGAAGCACTTCCAATGTAGCTCTTCTCCTTTGTCTGTACCAGAAATGACATGTTCACTTCTATGAATTATGAATAAATAAGGCAAATAGTTAATTTCATAGCAGTGATTTTACTTGTAAGGAAAATATGATATACTGAGATTGATTACAAGAAGAGTGACGACTCATTTGGCCTGTGTGCTTTCCCCTTGCACTTTCTGTTTACCAATGCTGCTGCAGAAGTCAAACAATGACAGCTGCTGTGGCATGTTTTGCATGGACTGCCCATTTCCCAATTTCAGCAATCACACTGAATGAACATCCCCTAAACAAAAGCTGAAAAGCTATTTAATGCAATAAAGGTCCCTGGCTCTGTAGACATACTGCTGTTAATCTTTAATTGGACTCAAAGAGGATTGGAAACTGTTTTTCTGGCATCAACGAAACCAAGCGGCGGGTCCGCCAGCACAAGACAGAGAGAAAGAGAGAGGATTTGCCAAAGCAGACCAGGAGGTCTTGTTACAGGGAGAGTGCAAATCTGGCAGGGGGCTGATGAGCCACACAATAGCACAACCAGTCTGTTGTCATTTCTGAATTTAGACAGCACTGTCAGTTACTGGGTATCTAGGGGATATTTCCACAATGAAGTTTCCCAATTTAGCCAATGGACAGGAAAAACCTCTTCTGTGCGATTATACAATGCTCAGTAAGCAATCAATTCCCCATCAGTGCCACACAATAGAGCTAAAATTGTTTCCTTCAGCCTCAAAGTGCACATTCTCTTTGTTCACAAATAGTGAAAGTGCACCTACATCAACTATCAGCCTGACAAAGTACCACCACCAGAAAGAAGGATATGTGCAGGAGCTATTCTTCACAGTGTAAACAGGGTCATAAACTACCCATAGAAGAGACAATTACTTCCTGATCTGACACCGCAACCCATTTCAGCCAATCGAACAGCGGGCGGGGCCGCCAACCGTGCTCCTTCGGGCTGCTAACCAGGTTAGCTGCACTGCTAACACACGCCAGCTCTGCCGCGCCAAATTGGTCTGGGAGATTTAGTGTGGCTCTTTCCAAGCCCCGAGAGCCATCTGATGTTGCTCCATAGGCTACTCCGTTCTGTGGGATCAGCAGGAGTTTGGCTAAATAGCTCGCAAGCCAGGGGGCCCTGCCAAATGTATGTGATTTATGGGCCAGCGCAAAGGCTAATGCAGGCTGCTTTGCATATGTCCTGGTTTGGCTCCATTTTTAGCTCTCCCACCTTTGGTGCTTATAGTATTCATAGCATGAACATTAGTGCTGCTGAATGTGTTCTCTATTTAAATGTGCTGTTGTGCAAAAACACAGCCAACTGGTATATGGATAATTCAGAGAATGGAAAGGGGTTGAGAGGATTTGATTTTAAAAAATGCAATGGGTGCATGCGAGAGGTGGGAAATTACACGGAATGAACCTGCTTTGAGCACCAAGGGATCCAGCTCGAGTATTAAATCCATTTATGTGCTCCCACCAGGGGCGGACTGGCCATCGGGGATACCGGGGGAATCCCCGGTAGGCCGACGGGGTTTGGGCCGGTCTCTGACATCGCCGGCCCCGACTATATTATATGCTTCACAGAACACGTTCAATTTACTCTACTACCGAAAGTCAATAATCAGTGAAAACTGTATCAACAGTATAGACTGACATTATACTACTCCTCGCGATCCGAGGACGCCATAGCACGGCTGGACACTACGGTGCTTTTAAAAACTTTTCTCCATTACCGCGGTCTGCGCCGTGCGCTCGTGCCGGGCGACGGTCGGGGCGGGGCCGGCGGAGGTGCGAATGGCCGCTGTAGACCGGCGAAATACAGGGGCGGCTCGACTGTCACGGCGTCCATGAATCGAGAAGGACTTCTTACTGGAACTGAAACGATGTACTGGGATTCAATTCTTTGTCAACAAAGAATTTGGTAAGTGACAAACTGCGTTTGTTTTTTTACATCTGCAGTAACGTTTTTATGAATAATATTTGATGGCTCGTGCTCTTGTGTGGTGGAATGCGTGGATCCGCTGCAGGTCTGCTGGATTGATGTGCTTTGTTGTCATATGAATATATGTGACTGGTTCTTATGACTTTGTGGCTGTCCTTGTGTTAATTACGTTGATTTGACCATGCGTTGTCAGTTATTGACGTAGCGTCCCGTCACGGATTCATGTATCTGCAGCTTGCGTCACTCGCTCGGAGACGAGCCGTTTTGAGTGTGAGCTAGCAGCATGGCACCGGTACCAAAACGTAAATCCTTTAAAGGTGGAGCTGAAAAGCTCAGGGAGAAAAATAAGAGATATCTGGAGGAAGGTGCATCAAAATATTTAAAAATCTCTGACTTATTTGGGAAACCACCGACTGGTGACAGTGTTATGATGGTAAGTTGTGGCATTGACTTGGCCAATGTTAGCTTGCTTTTCACAGATGAGGTAATGTTCGGCTACAAGCTAGCCTAGCTAACGTTAGCTAGATAAATGATAAATGTCCAAAATTGAGACAGTTATGATCTGGTCAAATAAGCAAGCTGGCGCTGTTCGCATCATCGAGATTATCTAATTTAACATGTTAGCCGTAGTTACTTGCTTACAATCGATGAGCAAGCTATCCATGGTGGTAGTTGTAAAGAGGGCAATCTTATCATTTCTAATAATTTATGTCAAATAATGTTGAAGTTAACCAGCTCTCAACAGCACCTGGAGGCTTTTATGTTGATGGCTACTCAGACAGATGTTTTGCAGATGCTGGACAGTGAGAAAATCATAGACGGTGTTGCAGAAAAGAGTGAGCTGCTGCAAAAACTACTCGTGTAGTGAGGTAATAATAACACATGAGTATACTGATATTGTTTTTTATTACTATGTGACTATAATGCACCTGGGCTGGCAGAGTTAGTTTAGGTTCTGTTACTTAACTTATTGTTTTGTTATGCACCTTCAACACCCCTACACACACACACACACACACACCCAGCATGCAACACTACTGATACCACTGATGTTCACACCCCATCGTATGTTCTGTTCATTTCAATATAGTTCAAACTAATTCTACCCTCTGATTCCAGTTTCTTTATTGTGTGGTCTTTCTCTGCTGACATTCATTCCTTAAGGCTCTGTAGTTATACGTATAACCATCTGATACTAGCCCAAAGTTCAGCATATTCATCGAGCAAACTACTACCTTGGAGTGTTATTTTATTCAATGTGTCCATCCAGGCAAATTGGTGGATCCAAATGTTATAAAAAAAAAGATATATGATGTAATTTCTTTGTAATCATCGAAAATAATGTTAAGTGTATGGGTATTTTTCCAAGTAGGCCACTGACATCGATACGTGCGATGCATTGAGTGGGCCGGTCTGACAGTAAACTCCCGGGCCACTTTTTTCCCCCAGTCCGCCCCTGGCTCCCACCATCACAGGTCCAACCTGACAGCCAGAGAGCGTCTTCTGATCAAATGGAAAGCAGCAAAGGGAATACCGAATACGTAAAGAATCAGCTGCATTCCACTGCATCATGGGAGTTTATCCACTGTATATGACATCTGGGATGAGTATCTGCTGTCAGAAACAGTGTGAGTTGATTGGGCAAGAATAGGGACAAGTATCGATTATGTAGAATGGCTTATATACGGTATATATATTTCATTGCATTTAATGTTGTAGCACAGCTTGTTGGATCTGATTTCAACTGCTTTGTACATTTTGGACAGTTTAGTAAAAAAAAAAAAAAAAAAACATATTTCACAACCACGTCATAACTTTTGTTTAAAAAAAAAATCTGTGATCTGTAGAGTAGCTTGAAGCTGCAGCTGTCAAATAAATGAAGTGTAGTAAATAAACGACATTTGAAAAGTAGCATGAATGTAAATACTGAGGTGTGTCAAAACTAGAGGAAAGGTGTTTTTTTTTATCATATGCTTGATATTTCGATTTGGCAAATGCCTGGTAAGGAGTTCCCTTTCACCATAAATCTGACAAAGTCACGGTGGCAAAACAGACACTCTGTTGATGTTTCTGAGATGCAACATTTGTGGAAAAAATAAAGAAAAACAAAACGTATCATGCTCTACAAAAAGCACTGCTGTCTGGAGGAAGACTCACCTCTTTGCTTCTGCTGTGATTGTAGGTACTTGTTTGCGAAGGAGGGAAAATGGGGGAATTGCCGGTAATGGAGGTGGAACAGAAGAGATAAAAGCCTGCCACACAGGGACTACTGTACAGTATGCAAGCAAGCTCTCTTTAAAGCACAAACAAAAACAGATATAAAAAAGCCCTTTTTCTGACACACCATCACAGAAAATAATGGATATGCTGTCCACACTTTACAGGTAATGAGCGATATAACCTGGTTGTAGATATCCATACATACCGTACAGAAAATAAAAACTTTGATTCTTAATAAGCACGTTGCAGTACAGCAAACCTTTATTGTAAGGAAACTGTAGATGATATCATTTGTATGTGACACTTCAGATTGTATATCGATAAACACTATATTGGATATGTGATTCGACCAAACGATACTGGAGACATTGGGTAACGGCATGTGGATATACTGCCATCTGCTGATGGAAATCACACATCAGATTTCAGTTTACTGGTTCTGAGAGAGCTCAAAAAGTCAAGAGGAGAAGAAGATGAACTAAAACCATTGAGACGATATAAATTGTTGTACTCGGTTTAATGATATTGTAGCCTGACATAAAGGAAATGAGCATACATTTAGTTGATACATAGCATTTCTGTCCAACCCCAGCCTCATGGTTCATTCAAAAATGGCATTTTCACGATCAGAAATCATTGTTCTTAAAAGGGAAGTTGTCATTGAAGTGATATGGCTTTCATTGGTGGCAATTCAAATCAACAAGCATCCTCCATACCCGTCACACAGCACCATGAGCAAAACAAACAGAAAATGAATGTAAAAAGTTGAACAGAAATGTAAACGTGATTGTGAAGATTAAGGTTGTGTAAAATATGTAATACACTGTATATGCTCATTGAAATGAAATTGATATATGTTCATAAAACCAGTTACGCATCCCTCTCAGCTCATTCCGAACCAAATACAATGACTATCACACAGTTCTTTACATATTATTAATTGCTCGACCATCTGAGAGATGTTGTAAATAACATTTCCCCATTCGATGGGTTGAATTCTAACTTGGTAAGCTACTGTTTGTCCAGTTCACACAGGAAAGAGTGATTAAAACATAAAGGAAGTTGAATTATACAAGAGGAACAGGACATATTGTAGTGATGGTAGAACTGTTTTATTCTGAAGGCGTTTATTTCTATCTAAATAAACACAGTGTGTGGAGAACTTAGTCATATCCTCCAACAACAAGCATCTGTCCTGGCTGTTTTGGTTTTGACTTTGGGGTGAAAATCTAGATTAAACACTACATTGACGTAAACATACAGATTTGACCGACGTGTTCTTCATGTAATGAAGTCCGTAAAAAGTGTTGGGGCCAACAGAAGCAACTTCCTGTGTCGTGTTGCAACACAAAAGATGCATGATGTAGGATCTTGACCAATGACTATCAGTGCGAACAGTGTTTGGAGGTGTAGACTGGATCTCTTCTATCCACAAATTGACTTCCAACAGTCTATTATATACATGTCACTTGTGACGGGCGCTTAAATTCCCAATCCCACAATGCACAGCGTCAGCAGCAGCAAAGACACCAGGCTTAGAGTCGGCGTGGTCATTGCTGCTTTACCTGAGGAAGCAGAAACACTATGAGACAAATGGGCAAAGAGGACAAAGCATATGTATATTTTTATATTTTAGCCCTCACCCTTAATCCTGATCTTCCTGACTGGGCCATCCCCGCCTTCATAACGGCCGCGTACCATCAGCTCATAGTCTCCAAACTGAGGCATGGGGAAGTCCATGAAGTGCCAGCCAGTGACGTAGACTTTCCCATAGATGTAACCTGTCTTTCTGAACATGACCTTCGAGACGAAAAGCAGGGTGAATTTACAACATTGGAATTAGTGTTAGGGGGGGGGGGGCGGGGGGGGAGGAATGATTTGGCTTCATAGATGGTAGTTTTGCTTTCCACACCCACCTTGTAGTAGAGTGGGAAGGAAATATCGCCAAACCAATCATACTGGATATGATCCCACCACACATACAACCACTGTCCCGTCCAAGTAACATATTTCCACATCCGGGGAGGGTCTGGTGGAGCTGTTCACAAAAACAAATCATTCATCAAGACCACATCTTACAATACCGTGGGTGTTTATTGTCCCTAGAGTGCGAGTAATCAGTCTTACGTGGTCTCTTTGTGAACATCTCACAGTGTTCACCAGGGGGTCCGAGGCCGGCTCCGTTGAAGGCACGGACCTCAATGAGGTAGTGAGAGTCTGGCAGCATGTTCTCCAACCTAGTCTGGTTGGTTGTGGCTGAAACAAATATACGGTGTGCTCCCGGCTCCGGATCATCGTACTTTCTCCAGTACTTCACCTGGTCAGCAAGAAACAAGATTTTTTTATATTTATATTTTCATATTGTTTACCTATTTATCAATATACTGGATGCAAAAAAAAACAACAGATACACATTTTTTATATGTATATATAGCTTATATAGTAAAAGCTATGTACCTGGTATCCCTCAATGTATTGCTGCAGGCCTGTACCAGTGTCGACCACAGGCAGCCACCAGACCAGCGCTTCAGTGGAGGACACCGGCCTGGCATAGATGTCTGTTGGAGACTCTACAGGTACTGAAGTTGGACAAATGGATGAGAAAAGAAAATATGTTCGTCAAGTTTAGTTCCACCATTTTTTAAGAACCATAAACCGGAATCCAAACAGAAACAAAGTCCTCACCATCTCTTGGGTAGTAGATGACCGTGGTGAGGCTGTATGGTCCGTCTCCTTTCACATTAAACGACTTGATCTTCACCTGAAACTCTCTGACCTGGAAATCGTCCTCGGTGGGAATGAAGTAGGAGTCCCTGTGAACGTAACGCCTGGTCTCGGGGTCTGAAATGGTCTCGTACCACCAGTCGTAAGCATCGTGAGGCTTGAATGCCACAATGTAGCCAAACTTTTTGCCGGAGAAATGCCAAGGCTCCACGGGCTAAGGGGCCAGGAGTGGAAAACCTCTTTAATTTAGCAAACGTGCTGTGTGTACGTATTTTTGGGATATGATTAAGTCACATGAACTGAGGGCTTACTTACAGTCCATGTGATGACGATCTCGCCATTTCTACCTCCAAAACCCGTCACATCAGTGGGAGAAATCACTGGATCTGAGTAGACAAAAGGTCAGTAAGGTTTTGTTGTACCCCACGCCTGTACTGACTACAATATGTGTCCGGTATTAGTATTCTCTCCTTACCAGCGTCCCAGGTTTTGATCTTGAGGGAGGGGATGCTGGCCTCTCCGGAGCCGTACTCGTTGGTGGCGATGATCCTGAACTGATACTCCAACCAGGGGTACAGGTCCGTCACGTCTGCCCTCTCCACATTGCCGTCAAGAAAGGTTGGAGCTGAAGGAGACACGAATGGCTTATCAAACTTAATCATGTTACATTTGCTCTCTCTTGTTGAGGTGCAAGTACATTCTACTTGCAGGTGAAGCGATCAGATCGCATTTGGTCAGAATGCTGGATTCAGAGCGAGTTGGCCCTCTACTGGCAGTGAGCAGTACTCACTGGTGCTGGCGTCCTTCCAGTCGTCTTCATTCAGGGCCCAGTAGTGTCTGGTCTGAATGGTGTAGGAGAGAATGGGGCTGTTGTGATCCGCTCCTTTTGTCCACAACAGCTTCACCCACGTGTCCCCAATCTGTTCCACCCGGATCACACCAGGAGGCCCGGGAACACCTGGATCAGGGAGGAGAGGCACAGGACGAGAAGGTACAAATGCAGATGGTCAGCTCTGCTCAGTCTACTATTCTGTCGAATTAAAAATCTAAAATAAGCTCTGCATCCATGATCCTGAGGCGAAACACGCTGGGACTGACCTACAACCTTGAGGTCAGCGTATGCAGTGTCGCTGTCCACCACCGTCTGAGCCACGCAGGTGTAGCGACCTTCGTGCCAAATCTGGACATTCTTTATTCTCAGATCACCGCTGCCATCTTCACTCTGCACAACAGGAAGTGGAAACAGTGATGTAAAAGAGGAAGGGAAAGGGTGAGGGCTGGGGACAGAACTATATATCTGTCATCAGCTGACAACACCAGTAAGGTGCCATGTGACCGATTGTGAGTGTACGATGCTGAAGGAGGCTGGGATGAAACATCACCCTACCATAACACGTTCGTAGTGTTGCCACTCAGAGTGGAAGTCGATGACCGTGAAGTCTATGGCCCAGATGAATGTGATGTCCAGCATGGGGTCGTATGAGGCGGCGCACCTCAGAATCACCTCATCGCCAACCGCTACCTCAGTGTCTTCAGGTGGTTCTGTGAGGCTGGTAGCCTCTAAGGAAAGGAACCAAGTTCACTGTAAACGTTTACTTTGCTTAAATATGTAGAAGTTGTGAAATATGCACATGTTCACTGACCTGTGATGGTGAGATAGCCAGAGCTGTTGGCCTTTCCCCTGTCATTCTCAGCGAAGCAGGAGTACACGCCCTCATCGTTGATGGTGGCGTTGAGGATCTCCAGACTCCCGTCAAACATGATGGAAATCCTAAAAGTGAACACAATTCATTTAAGCTGCTTGACAGTGGGGTGGGTGACGCCCTCTGTGTGGACTGTTTAATGCTAATGTCGACTGACCGTGAATTGTTAAAGAGGAGCTCTTTGCCCTTCGTCCAGGTGTACCGCGGTCTAGGAGCAGCTCGGGGTTTACACTCGATCACCACGCGGCCATCTTTAGCCCCAAGAAGCTGCTTCCTCACAGGGTTGAACTCGAATGTAGGAGCGCAGGCTGAAGGGAGATTATAAAGTGTATATTTGTGTTTAGTCAGCGTCCCAAATTTCATGAAAACGTCTCGAAAAACGGGATTTATATTATTGTGATAATAAAAACACAATCGTGCTTCGTAATATTCAATAAGTCAACGAGAGCATTGCTTCTCGAGAGGTCTCACCGATGACTCGCAGCTCAGCGTTGGCGTATTTGATGCCCCAGTAGTTCTCAGCAATACACTGGTACATTCCTGAGTCATCAAAGGTGAGACTGGAAAACTTCAACTCTCCCTTCCCGTACTGGAAGAACACACACAACCCAAATGCTGAGTTGATAAGCATGTATTCCCCAATTTCTCGAAAGGAACGTGACTTTTATTTCATTTTTTTTTTATACCATATAGCCATCTTTGTACCAGCGGATGAAAGGGAAGGGCTTCCCTGCTGCCACACAGCGCATGGTGTGCTCTGAGCCGATGTCGATCTGAGTGTTGTTGATGGTTTCTGCCCACTCTGGAGCAGCTGAGCAAACAGAACAGGCACAGAAAATAGAATTACATGCAACACAATATTCCAATGTATGCACCACAAACGTGCCACTTGTTGCCTTACTGCTGTCCAAAAGACCACAGGTGGATTCAGCTGTAAGTAATAATCTCTACACTAAGTCTACATTGCAGACTGCTGGCAAAGGATACTCCAATGAAATCACTTACACTCCACATACAGCCAGGCCTTGTACCAGTCCTTTCCTTGAGTGTTGATGGCTTCACACTCGTATGCTCCCACATCTTCGTACTGTACGTTGTACAGATGAAGCACCGCTCCCGATTCACTGATCTCATGATTTGGCGGGAGGTCTGTGGCGTCCACCTTCCTCCAAACAATGTGAGGGATCGGGCTGAAAAGACACACAGAGAGACTAAACCAGTGCCTTTCGTGACAGCAAGTATCTGACGTTCCTCATCAGTCGACTTCGCAAAAACACAACAATGAAAACGTACTTTCCCAGAGCAAAGCACTCCAAAGTAATATTAGAGGCCAGCATGGCAGTGGTATCGGTGAACTTCACGCTGATGTCTGCTGGGTATTTTCTCTCCTCACCTGAAGGAAAGAAAGTCAATGATATCAGAAATGTTTCAACATGGTGTGCATGTCTTTTTTTGTGTCGTTTTCTTTCTACATTCTGCTCTGCAGCATATGTTAAGGAGATATTTTTTCACAGCTGTTGTCTGCTAACCATCATCAGGGGGCAAGGGGATGAGGGGGATGAACTTGGAGAAGACACTCTTCCCGGTGACGGGGCTAGAGACAAAGCAGGAGTAGTTTCCTGCATCCTGAGCTTCCACTTTGGAGATGTACAGGTTCCCCGTCTTCTGGGAGACAAACCGCCGGCGGTCTGTGTACAGGAAAACTGGGAACTCGTTGAAGATCCAGCGGTAGGTCACCTCCTCTGAAAGGGAAAAGACAGACGAGTTGTCATTGTTATCTTCACAAGACTGGCTTTTCAAGAGGAGACGGGTCGACCTCTACGTACGTGGCCAGGCTTTTGGAGGGGCACACAGCAGAATAGCCCCCTGCCCTTCTTTGACATACACCGGGTCCCTTTCCTCTTGAGGAAACTCCTCCACAACTTTACGATGAGGAATAAGGAGAAATAAAAAGAATCAATGGGAATTACAAATGGTGAAAAGAAAAGCTGTGACATCCTTGCGTCTTCTGTGACACCAAGAAAATACTTTTTTTTTTCCGGGCAGGAGAACAACATCAGACATTACTACTGCCCTGCTGGACCAGCAGGGTTCACGTGCTCACATCCAAACTTGACCCTGGCCTCCTTGCTGATGACGGTGCCATAGATGTTCCTGGCCACGCAGACGTACGTCCCGGCGTGTTTCTTATGTCTGGGGTTTGTAATAACCAGGTTCCCCCCAACAAGGCTGTAGTACTCATCTGGCTGCTCCATCAGCTTGATTTCCCAGTTATCACGGCGCCACCTAGCAGTAATTCAACACAATTGTATGCGATATCAACACGACTTCTGGTATAAACACTATTTCTGTCCGGTGTGTATACTGTATATATGTCTTCTGGAGTGCGTGTAACCTGTACGAAGCAGGTGGGTTTGCTCGTGCCCTGCAGTTCATGGAGATTCTCCCATCTGGTGAGTCTTCAGTGTAGACAACGTCCACTGGCTCCTCCTCAAAGATAGGGCCATATCCAGTAGCATCATCTGGCAAAAATTGTACAGAACAATTAGCCGACGTACTTATTCAACATCACTCACGATTTGTGGCGACGTATGTGCAGCTTGCCGTGTTTTTGTCCCAACTGTTTTGGACAACAATTTACCAGGAACTCACCTCCAAAAATTCTAGGATTGCCAAATAGCACCGCCACTGCAAGGCAGAAAACAGGGTCATGTCAGCTAATGGTGTGCAGGGGTTACACTTGACTGAATTAAAGTGGGTAAACGGTAGATCTGCAGGCATCACAGGGCCTCTTACTTGTGAGGGAGATTGAGGAGGAGAGGGCCAGGAGCAGAAAAGCAGCGGACGCCATGACTGTCAACAAATCCACTTACTGCAGCCACGTGATTTTAGGCGGATGGCCAGAGGGACACAAACAAGACGTCAATGGACAGGACATGAACTGCAGAGGGCTGAATAAGAGACAACAACAAAAGAGGATGTCAGAAACAGAACCACTGTTATTTGTTTATGACAATAAAGGATCTCGCCTCATTGTGGATTATTAAAACACGTGTGCGACCCTCAAGATATATTACCAGACTGATGACTGTGCATGATTTTTCTACACCAGAAACCGGGTGCAGAACTCGCTGGAATCCTCCCCGAGCAAATGATTCAGGATGGGAATGACTCAGCAGAACACTGCAAAAAGCCATGGGGGGTGCGTGCATACGCAGAGACACACCGGCCTGTACTGTGTGTGTGTGTGTGTGTGCACGCTGACACACATGGGCCGTCTCGGAACTGACACAGGGTAGCACTGCAGCACCTAGACAGCTCCTGCTACGCCGTCACACATGCTTACGCTTCAGTTCCGCAGGATGAAACAGCAGCACTGCTGCGAGTATACTGCAGTGTTACGACCTCTCACTGTCACAGATATTAATAGAGAGAAAAGGTTGGAGGAGGATCATGGAGATATAAAGCAGGACTGATGAAGATGACCAGGATGGGGGAGGGACGATCCTTGTACTGTGTACACCCGTAAACCTCCCAATGGAGAATGTAACATTTTTAAATCATGTTACACTGCAGCAGCAAACAAATCATCACTTGTGCAATATGCGCAAACTTAACATTTGAGGGAAAAAGAAGGTTTGGTCGTCAAATACAGTCCTAATGCAACCGTTTCAATGAGGGATGCACATATCAAACAGGCAGAGTGACTTTATGAAATGGATTGGGTGTCGGACCATGATGGGACTGATCCTCGTTAAATATACTTTCTTTGTGAAAGTCATTACAAAATACGATTACAAATGCTGTTTTGTAAATGACACAGCAGCAATCCATGTCACCTTACATCAAAATGACTCCAATGAACTCCATACATAGTCAGATCAACAGATGTTAAACACAGTGACTGCACTGGTGTATGATCGCTACTTAGACACCCTGAGGTCAGTGTTGAAATAATCTGTGTTATTAACTAGGACAGAAAAAAGTTGTTTTGGCCACAGGCCAAGAGGATGTGATCAGGGACAGTGCATCATGAGGAAATCAGGAAGACAGCAATCTTCTCTTAAAAATGTTTGGATGTATACTTCTCAAATTCTGGAAAAGAAATGTCATATTGTGATATGATCTTGAGGCAAGTACACTTGTTTTCTTGTAACTCGTTGGCCAGTATATCCCACAGATTGCTGCTGAGTCATTCTGGGTGTGAGAAGGAGAATAGGAAGGCACAGTGCAGAGAGGAAAAAGGGCCAGGCAGCCACCGGAAAAGGAGCGAGAGACTCAATTTACAACGCCTCCACATGCAGAGACTACAGCACTGAGTCCTCATGGGCTCTCTTGATGACGCAACACTCATATCTTTCAGATGGAGTAAGAGCAGCAAGATCCCAGAGAAGGAGCGGAATGCATCACAGGTCCAACATATTCAACATCTAACTTTAGCGCACAAGCTGCAAAGACACGTTCACAGACGGCGTTTGTACTTTGTATTATTGCAGCATTCTGTTCCACCACTAATTCTGATCAATCCATCAGAGTGTGTTTTCATCTGGCGATAATCCCATCACAGATCCTCTTTGGACAGACCAAAGCGACATTTAGGTCAGCACATGTATTTAGTCTTAGCGACCGCCTGAATGGCCGTGTTTGCTGTGTGTTTTAGGGCGAAACTAAATCACATTCAAAGCCATGTTTGAATTCAACAAGAGGCGGTTTTAACCTAGAGTTTCCTGGCTTGATTAAAGTGGACTTCTGTTGATGTGTTTGAGTGCCGGCTCTGGATTACGATTTTGCCTCACAAGACCTTAAATATGTCAAAAAATAAACATGGCCTCATGTTCATGTCTAAATTTCACCTTGACTCACATTTTGCATTCTTCTGTTTAATTAAGTCCAGGACACGGGAGAAAGTGTCTATCATAATTTATAATATTTAACTAACCAAAAATATTTGACTTTAATAAATTCAGTGATATAGTCAATCTATTTGATGGCAGTACAGTACAGGAAACAGTCTTTGTTGTAAGGGAGTTGCCCTTCAGGACGGTCTGCCATTTAACAAACTCTGCCTTGGTGCATCCAGCAGCCTACTGCGCCCTTGACGCATGCAGCATCTGACACTTTCACCTTGCGTCTCCTCCTGCAATCCACAGAGACGCACTTTCATGATCTCAACTGCAGAGTGAGAAGCTAAAACAACCTTTTTATCAAACGGCGCTCACTTCGTTGCAGTCGTTCCACAAACAAACAAACACCAGCCTCGAAAAGTCACTGCGCCAGCACCTTACATCACTTCACCCCAATGACGACTGAGCGGAACCGGTAATTCGCTGCTCTGCATTGCGGTACTCCTTTTTCCGGTCCATTTCAGCACTACGGCGCGAGCACATCCCAGTTTATCCTCAACTCAGTCTAGACAAAAGAGCTAGTTAGATCATGCACACACACACGCGCATGCCACTCGCATGTGATGTTCTTACCTTTGCGACAGATTTCAGTACCCTGTCCGCGTGGCACACCCGGACCCGAACCGCATCGCCCCACAGCCCATTCGTCCCGTTCATCTGAACTTGTCTATTGGAGGAAAGCGGCTGAGTGACACCTCTGGGCGGCAGCGAGGATGCGGCAGCGATTGGTCCACGAGAGAGGGAGGATGAGAGGGATGTGGACATCACTGCGCATCCCAGACAACGGAATAAAGTCGCGATTGAAATAATTTAAAGTGGCCGTTTTTAATAAACGGTGCACTGCATAAAATATTATTGGATTACTTTAATACCAAATATTTGAAAAGGCAAATAGTTCGCCTCAATTGTCCACCGAGCCTATAACATATTCGCCATGTGCTGTGCATCATAAATGACTCTCAGATCAATCTATCATTAATGACAGCTTAATGACACTAGTTCCTCTTCAATATTTAGATGAAGAGTGTTGAAGTTACAGGAGGATTACTCCACATTTGCACTGGGCTAATATTAAGCATATATTACACATGCATGGTTTATATTTGACCTTTTAAATTTAGTCTTAGTTTGACTCTTATCTCTTGTGACAAATAAATGAATGCTGGCACTGCATTTTAGCAGTTAAACTATCTTTTCATTGGTTTTCCTTTTGGAAACAAACTATATGGAGAACTGCAAAACACCTCTTCAGATATGAGAATAAAAGAAAGATGCCACAGCGCATGTGCACATACACCAGATGTATGTTAATCCCCCAAGGATTATTTTTCGGTTCTTTATTTTTGTGGGGGGGGGGGGGGGGGATTTGACAAATAAAGAAATTGAATTTTCATACACTAGGTGGAGCTAAACACGCACACTTGTGCATGTTGCCCTGCATGCAGTACCACAAAAGCAAAACAACAGCACTGATTTGAAATCCTGAAACCAACATTTATTTCATTTTTTTTAAACTTCATTTAAAATACAAAATATTTTTGCAATATTATATTGTAGAGTAAACCACTTCGACAGCCTTTCATGCTTCTCATTTAGATTCAACATTAACCAGAATGTCATATTATATCATATTCTGTATATCCTACTGTATGTTCACCAGTCACTAGAACATTGTTTTAAGGGTATTCACACTCTAATACGATGCCAGTCTGCTTATCCGTCCATGCCGGCCCGCCTTCTGTATGCTCCAAATTACACTTTGTTTAGTTGTTGTTTTTAGGTGCCCACTCTTAAAAAGGATGCGTCAGTTTCATCATCTATTTTGGGACAACAGTTTTCCAGCGTTCTGCGTTCAGACGCCACATGTAGCCGTAACACAGTTGCACGGATGTGTTTGAAATGACATCCTGTTTAAGTGTGTGCCTTTTTTTTATAGAAAAATACAGAAAAGGTGCATGAACTGTCAGAGACAGAAACAATACAGGTGTCACAAGAGCTCAGTCACAAGTTAAATAATCTCCTTTGATACCTGATAGGCTAAACATTTGAGCTAGCAAATTCACCTGACAAGTTCAAAAAGTAAAATAAAGTTCACAGCAAATGAAAGAGTGAAAACTGTAAAGAGCTTCATCCCACGCAACACCCCTCCTACCCAAAATGCAGTGGGGCCAAACCCTCAACTCTGACCTCAAAAACATCCGCTCTCAAGTCAAGCCAGTATTTACTGAATACAACAAAAATATCTACATGTGGAAAGCTGACACATCGCAACGTAAAAACTTGATGCAAGTTATGATAAACCTAAGACTTGGAAATGTTCTCTGAAAAAAAAAAAAAAAAAAGCTCTCGTATCTCCCGTTGAGAGACACACACATCCGAATTAAAGACAGTTATCCATGGAAAAGTGATATTATACATCACGCACACTGTAACAGTACCATGCATGTGCCGCACACACACACACACACACTGTACGCGCACTTGTGCACCCAGACATTCACACACAAGCCTCATTCATTTACAGGAATAGAAAACTCACCGAGTGCTGCGCTCAGAACGAGACAACGTACACAGATATAAGGTTAAATGCATAAACCAAAGTCACCAGTGTGTTTACCATTTTGCAGTGAAACAAGCAATATTTTTCATCCACTTCGTTTCCACATTCCGTATCATTACGCAATCCTCCGACCCCTTTCATTTCTAAGTGCTACCAGTGACAGTGAGTCTCGTTCAAACAGTAGTCTGTGCCAGAGGGCGAGTCTGGCTCCCGTTGGCAGTTACCTGGTGAGTAGGTTGGCAGTAGTTTAGTGCTGCTGGAGCAGGGGCTCCACCTCAAGATGAGTGTCAGGAGGAGAATGTTTGACATGAATATGCTCTGACCTCAGGTTTCCTACACATTTGTAATATCCCACACCTTTGCTTTAACTCCTACAGCGGGATGGTATGTGATCTGGCGGTGTGTTTGAATACGGGCTGATGATAACTGAGTGTATGATTGTCAACAAGGCCATAACAATCCACAGCTGAAAATTAGTCATCACAACTAATACCAGTGTACAAGCGTGAAAAAGGAACTTTTTTTTTTTATTCACTTTTTAAATAGCTTTCACAGCTGTGTAGGAACCCTGGACCCCAAAGTGAGACTCAAACAGGCTATTTTAAGTTCGTAAGCCCACATGGATGCTTCACAAGCTGAGATCACACAAGATAAAGCTTTAATGTGACCTTATGAACACATCATAAAACAGAGTTCTTCCCAGTTGTCTTGTGAGTAATATGGGGTGGTAGACTGTAGGCAAAATATTCACGGAGTCTTAGGAACTGCACTGATCCCAGGTCTGTCCTGTGTATGAAGAGGGATGTAACTCTGTGGGTCTAAGTCACTGTTCTCTACGAAGGCACTAGAAACTGTGCTGAGAGGATTGTTGATCACCAAAATCGAAACATCCGGAAACTAAAGTGTGTACCACTTAACCCTGTTCAGGTGCACCTATTGTACGTAATCCTCTCCCTCCCTGTCTTTCTGCCATCATCACATAAGTGGCATTGGAGACACTGTTGGGTCGCTCTGTCAATGCCACGATCGCCTAAGAGACAAGGCTGCACAGTGGCCGCGATTCGGGGGGGGTGGAAGCACTTGATAATGACACCGGATCAATCACAGCTCCGCTTGTGTTCAGTCGGTGCTCAGTAGCAGGAAGCATAGGCTCGGTGTAAAAGTAACAGATCGGGGCGGGGGGGGGGGGGGGAAGCCAAAAAAGAAAAGAAAAAGAAAGGCAAGCAATAGCAGAAAGCTTGTGGCTGATTGGATTAAGTGTGGGAGTTCTGGTTGGCTGGCTGGTGACTGAACGCTGTGTTCAAAGGGTTTCAAGCCAGGTTTTCCAATGACTACAAATGGATAACCCCCACCTTGAAATATAGCTTCTTATTCTATTACATATGTACAAACACTTTATATGTCTCAAAAAGACATGCGAGCCTCTATTTTTGAGTCACACATTTTCCCAGCGGCATCAAAAAAGACGCTGCCAAAGACCATATATATATATATATATATATATATATATATATATATATATATATATATCATACGCCATTTAACACTGACTCAAACAATAAAAGGAATACCCAGTCGCTTAGTAGGCGTGCACCATATACAGGTCTGGACACACAGCTAACCTCTGCAACACGAAGGTGGTCAAAACGCTTCATAGAATCATGATTTACTCCATGCAGATGTTTACGAACGTGATTCAATGCATATTTGCCTGCCTGCGTGTCACTGTACTTTGATAAAATATATATTTGGATACATCGTGTTTAGTATGTTCGCAAAGGAGATCAAATGGCACTAACACACACACACGCGCTTCTGCTCAGTCGGAGTGGTATAACTCTCTGGTACATTCCTTCTGCTTTTCTATATTGCTTCCTCTCTCCTTCCCTCTTCTCGGAGTTCTCACATCCCTCGGTTCACACCTTCTTTCAGTGGTTATACAGTGGTGGGATGCGGTGTCTTTGCCATGTTGAGCGTGTGTGCCGATAAGAAGAGGTCACAGTGTGACAGGGGGGGCTGGCGGGTGTGGCGATGAGGGCGTGTCAGCGGTCTTGGTGACAGGTAGCCACGAGGAGGAGCCTCCAGAGTGACAGCCATCGTGGTGGAAGTAGGTGCCCACAACGACCGTCACCGTAGCAAATGTCACCACAGGGGATGGTCACACTTGCCAGGGTGACAAGGAGTGGCCGCGGGCCCCTCGTTAGACAAACGAGTTCATGGCGTTGACGGGCGACGGGGCCTCCGAACTCTCGTTGCCTTCGTGCGTGTCTTTCTCTTTCTTGCCGCTGTACTGGCCGATGAAGGAGCCGTCCTCGTTGAACTGTCCGTCCCCGCCCTCCCCGTAGTCCACCAGGCTGTCGTCACTCTCATCGCGGCGCACCGTCCCGTTGGACGGCGTCCGGCTGCCCTTCAGCGGCTTGTGGTCCTCTGTGTCACTACAAAAGGGGCCGGAAGGAATGTTACTGAGAAACTCGTCAAGGCAGTTTGTTGAACTTGTTTTCCGCAGCGGTCAATAACCCCCCCGTTGTCACCCAGGACCGGCTTTTATCCGAGCATCGAGTATGAGTAATCTGGCTTTTCCACTGCACAAATACCACATGTACTGTGACAGAATACATTGCTGTTGTGTCCACAATTTGGTTCAAATGTGCTAGTAGAGCAACATGAAGTTGACATAAACACAACTCTTCATGATACAAGGGGTTATTAGAATGCACAGTAACAATGGGATGCCTGAAACATGACACAGTGTACTTGTACAGTGGAGCAGCTCAGCTACATCTACAGTATTTCATAGAGTTCTATAGTGTTAGTGCTGTTCGGATCTGGGTGCTGCTTTAGGGTTGGTGACCACTGCTAAAGATTTTTGAAAATGCGTGCGGTTCAGTCTCTTGCACTACTTTACCTTTTATATACAATTTCTGTAATGAAATCAACCAGTGTGCTTTCAGTTGACATGCATCATCAAAAATGCACTCGTACTTTTCAGTCTTTTTCCCATGAATAAAGTCTCAACATGTCCGGTTCCAGTTAAGACGAGGCAAGCTCAATGCATTTGTATTTTCAAAATAAAATGAAAGGAAGCTGGAGAACGGGAAGCAGTCATTTTTTCCATGTTAAATCTCAGTGTTAATGTTGGAACTGGGGTTATGGTTTTGACATGTCAGTGAGTATGACAACATAGTCAACCAGGTCAGTTGATGTGCTTTCTCCTTGCTTTTAGTTTATTAACTCAAGTCAGAGACATAGCTTGCGGGTGTTTGATAGAATTGCATGCTGGTTTTAGCGACATCTCGTCTTACCTCTCCATAGACCTAAACCCGTCAAAAAAAAAAACAAAGATAAGAATGGAAGGACACATGAAAAGCAATTCATGGACCGGAATGAGCGTCTATTTATGTATGCACAGAAAAGACAGAAGCATGCGTATGGAAACATTTAAAGCTCGTTTCTGAGGAGCCGTAAGTTGTAAAAAACTCAATATTCCAAGAACATGAAAATGTTATGATTAAAAAACGAAAACTACGTCACCATAATGGAATTCGTAATACACTTGTTTTGAGAATGGTTAGCAATACAACTGACTTGTTAAAATGGACATTTGTATGCATTGTACAAAGCTTGTGTTGGTTAATGTCAGTGTGAGTTGGTCATTATAAGAATCAAGAGAAGTGCTGATGTGTGCCTTGCCTCTATGGTAATGGAGTCTGGTGGGGAGAGTGTCTCTGCAGCCTGGTAAAATGTTCTACATACAAACAGTCAATTTAGGACAACGAATCCAAAACCAATCTTTGAATGCTGTGGTCCTACTTTAGCCGGATGTCAGTCTTCTTATCCATCTCTCACCTGTACTCTCCAAATGTCCCATCATCCTCCTTCATAGGCTGGATCTCTGGGTCTTGGTGAGCATCTTCTTTCTCTTTCACTGTCAGATTACACACATTAAATAAATAAAAAAATGTATTCACAAATTTCCATCCATCCATGTGGATAAGCTTGAAATGACTTTGTGTGCATTACCTGGATATTTCCCACCCTTGTTCCTCTTGATAAAGCACACTATGAGAAGGACCAAGATGAGGAGAGCGATGGCACACATCAGGCCAATGAACCAGCCCTGGGTGGCAATGTCTACCTGTCGGCTGGGTACAGCTAGACACACAGAAAGGAGAGAAAGATGGAGACAAGCAGTAAGCACAACCGTCAGTCCACATCCAGGCAGCTAAAATGGTGGAAACAGTTTTCTTCATGGTGAGCAACACTGAGATTAAAAGAAGCTGGAAACACAGAAATTCAATTGTAAAATGGGTTAATATGTAATGGTCGTTAAGGCACTGTGAACTGGACAAAAATAAAAAATAAACGAACACAATGGACCTGTAGGTGATGATTTTAAGTGACATGCATCAGACCGACTTGATGGCAACTCCAGACACGCTTTGTACACTAACTAGCAAACTAACTCCCGTACATTCATGTCCGAGTACAGCATCGTACCTTTGATAATGAGACGATGGGAAAACGAGACAAAAAAATGAACCACATAGTCTATCCTGAGGCATGCCGCCTCACCTGGCACCGCAACCAACACTTCGTCTGTGCTGTGGACCGTCGGGTCAGCCGGGTCTCTAGCTACCACACGCACCTTATAGGACGTCCCCGGCTTTAAACCTTTTATCATATGCCAGTGTGAACCGTTTACCAACTCCTTTATCCAGTCCTCTTTACCTGGAAGTAGTGGAGCGGATGGGAGAGGAATTAGATTCGGGGAGCCTTTGGGGAGAATAATTATTTGAATGATGGCATTTCAGCATCCGTTTTGATGGTTACATTGTTACGGATCAGATTGGTTGAGTTGTAAACAGCCAATCGATACATGCACTGGTGTTTTGGGGATGACAGTGAATACAAAGCGAAGCCTTACTGTTTTCTACAATATACTCCACATATACATTCTTATGGTGTCCAAAGTAATCCCAACTGATCACTGCACCGTCCTCCGACATGGACGTGTTAACTTTGCCAAACGCAGGGCCGACAGGCGGCACTGAGCACACAAGAGAGGGAACAAAACAACAGCTTTAGTTCCAAAAATGTACCAATTTGACAAAGTCCTGTAAAATAAAACCTTTTAAATAGAGCTATGGAGCTTAATTAAGTACAGGAGCGAGTATCAATAAAATAACAAAGAAATAAACATCGTACATTACACCTGTGTTTAGGATAAAGCTGGTGGATATGAATCTACCAAACTGGGTAAAAACCTGCTCCTGTCTGCTCATGTCTGTTTTTAATAGTTTGAGGATTAGATTTAAAATCCCATACACCTGACCAGAGCCTCAATTTACGAGCATTTGGTTGTTGGCTGTCTTTCCCACCTCGCATGTCAGTTACACAAAACTACCGTTCAATAAACGGCAACACCATTTTCTATCACATTACAAAATTACTTTGAAAGCAGTGTCACATCCTGCAACAGCATAGAAACAGATTTGTTATGTAATCGCAAAAAATGGCCATCTCAGCGAGGACTTCTTTCTTCTAAAACAAGTGTTCGGTGAGGGAAATCCAACAGGAATCAACCTCATTTAACTTGTGAAAATGTATCAATTATTTTTTAGTTTTCTTGCAGAGATGGACCATTTTTTGCAGGGCAGAAAACACGTGAAGATATTTTGGGAGGTAGACGGGGATACAGGGAGTGCTTGTACCCTTCTGAAACGGGGGATGCGGAGACTGAGTGACGGGGGAGGTTGGGTGAGGGGGCTCTGTAGGGCCTGAAAGAACATGGAAAACAGTGAGACAACACACATACACAACACAGTAGACAGCATACAAGTGAACTGCAGAGCCCGTGTTTTTTTCGCAGAGAACGTTGCTCCTGACATGCTGAGTCAAAACATGATGCAACACCTCTTAATCCTGAGATTCAGAGAGAGGGTATAAGCGCCTTGTTCAGTATGCGAACAAAATGAACTCACAGCACTGCAGCATGCATATTATCTAAATCAAATCCATGTGATTTATAGACACAATCCAACGGTTTATAGCATCAGCATGTCTATAACGTTTGTGTTCGTGCTGGACTGAAACATTCACAAGCATCATGCGAGAGACCTCTACTGAAAACATGTTCATTCGAAGATACGAGAAGTGAAGACGACAAGCGCGACCAATTCTAAAAATCCAGGATTTCAAAGCTACTACGAGGAACTTCGATTTTGTGTTGATTTCGGCGGCTCCTGTGTACAAACGGAGCAGCGTTTCTGAGCACCAGAGTCCCGTTAGAAAACCTCTCATTTGACTGCAGTACGGCGGTACAGTCTGCCCCGAGCAGTCCTGTTTCTGGTTCTCCCGATTCCCGGTGAAACTGCATGATTTTGCACGTGATCGGACGCAAATAACGAGATCGAAAAAGGCCAATCTTCTCGTTGATTGTCTGGTTTACCGATATGTCGGTCACAACCAGTTAAAAGTTCCTCACAGTAACTTATGTTGCAGTACAACTTGTTCTCTCAGAACTGGACACAAGCATGGTTTGTTTTGCGGAAGTCTGTCACATTTACAGTAAATCCTAAATATTCACCGTCACATTTTTTAGACATGCTACCTTAGTAACATGCAGGGATAATGGATCTAAAGCTAAGCTCTTTTCCCCCGTATCTAGTGGTACGGATAACATGCAGGTGCTTCCAGTGGCAAACTTGGGTTACCTTTGCCCGTCTCTACAGTGGGCTGAGTACGGGCTTCAGAGAAGAAAGGAGAGAAAGAGATAGAAGGGGTATAAGGTGTGGAATGCATTAACCTCATGGTTGTGCGTTTAAGCTCACAGGAATCCTTAATATCTGTCAGAGCACTGTGATTCTGACCCAAGGCACTTAAATCCCACTGATATAGGACTTCAACCTTTTCCTACAACTGTGCTTGAAACGTATTGCGGACGGAGCTAAATGGCTAAAATAACTTACTTGTGTCCATGACTGTGAAGGCCTCCTCCGTGACGATGGGGCCGGAACCCTTGATCGTCTTTGCACTTAAGTAAAACTTGTAGAGCATGCTGGAGTTCAGGTTGCCCACGGTAATGGTGGTCTCGCTGGCTAGCAAGGCCATGGTCTTAACTGGCCCCAGTTCATTGGTGCCGTTGACTGCAGAGACGGTGTTTTTGAAAGGAGAAGCGGTTAAAGTTAGGAGTGCACAGCACGGTTTGTCCTTTACACAGATGCCTCGTAATACCGTGTGTGATACAACAGGAAGTGTGTGTCGGGCAGCTGGTGAGCCTACCTGGTTGGTATTTCAGCGTGTACCCAGCGAGCCGGCCATTGTTGTTCGTTGGTGGGCCCCATTCCAGAGTGAGAGTGTCTAAACCAGGGTTTACGGCATTCAGAAAAGAAGGAGGCCCTGGGACTGAAAACAAAAGCAGAACCACAGTCAGAATCTGAATGTTGCACAGGACCGATAATGAGACTCAGCATTTATATGTAAGATGGTGGCTGTGCAGAAAATAAAAAATCTTCTACATGTAGGACGCTTTAGGCCTGCAGAGAACGTCAGACATACACACCTCCCTCAGGTGTCTCAAATGTCTTGCTGGGGCTGGGAGGCCCTTCTCCTTTGATATTAAGGACTCTGATGGTGAGGTTGTAGCGGCTGTAAGGCTGGAGGCCTGGCAGGCGTCCCTCGCTTAGATTCCCACCGAACGTCAAAACGTGCTCCTGCTGCTCCGCGTCCTCCTCTGTGTCATGCGAGCCGCGCTCACGTCGGTAGTACACCTCGAGGAAACGCACCGGAGTTAATTCCTATATCACTATGGTGCTTTTATTTTCTCATTGTTTTCCTCATCAATGCAGGAAGGCAGAACAAAAGTGGGAAAAAAAGGATGAACTCTGGCTCCCTTGCCTCTCTAGAACATCTAATGTCGTACATAATTAAAGAATAAAGGAACACATATCACAATCCCAAAGTTCTCATTAAAACCATAAACTTTGATCTGTCCCATGCCTAGCCAGCCCGTTGATCCAACAGCAGTCAGACTTCATCGCACTTGGTTTTTAAAAGCTGCATTTCAGACTGTTAAGATTGTATTGCTCGTTTTTTAAAGCCTTGAACGGCCTGGCTCCTTTCTACATGAGCCTGACTGCTGCCTGGGATCTTCTGGCAGGTCCCTATTAACAGTTCCAAATTCATTGTGAAGTGCTTTGTAACTTTGTTTAAAAAAATGCTCTATAAATAAATAAATACATTTATTCATTTACATGCTTTACACCCTGTTGTATCAACCTTCGGGCTTAGGGTTCGGTGATCAGATGAGCTCAAGAGCCTCATAAAAAACAAATGGATTCCAGGTCCTGAATGTATTTTATAGCATGACTCTTTTCCTGGTACTTCTCAGTTGTTTTTGCCACTTAGCATGCAAAAAGTGACACAATGATGTCCAAATATATAGAAATACTGATAAAACACCCTTCTAAATGAAAGTTTGAAAAATGAAAAGCACATGGTGAACTAATAGAGTGCAGATACTTTTATAAAGGTCTGCGCTGTACATTTTGGGATACATTTGATGTGCTTTCACTCTGATTGTTGTCTTCACAGTGCTCCATGAGGGACTACTGGAGAAGAACTTTCAGTGTGGTTGGTAGTTTGAGCTGCTCATGTGTGACAGGGACCAGTTTGTCTGAAATGGTTTCCCCTCGCATTTCAGATATAGTACATCTGTGCTAAAAGGTAATTCTGCTTTATGAAACACCCCTCCGCACGTTAAAACATTTGGCAAGATGTTAAGGCATGTTTTAGGATGCAACAGCTACACACTAAATGTGCAAGAAACCTCAGCAAGACCAACTCAAGAACTGAGGAGTCTTTGCCACCCCAACCACCACATTTCAACACATCTTTCAGCACAGATTTTACAGACAAAAGGAAAGCCCTGCCTCTATATACACACTGCAAAATGGCTGCCTCCTCGTCAATTATCCAATGAGGAGTCGACACAACGTCTGAGGAAGTTGTACCCACAACACACACATGCCAAAATAAATCACTAGGTGTTTTATGATTTCTATTGTAATGGAATTATTATGTTCTCTCATAGAAGCAGCCAAATGATGTTTTTTGATGCGTTCTTTATTTCCCTGCAGAGTTTGACTGTGTGTCGTTGATTGTATTTACAGTGCGTATTATATTGCCCTCTGCTTTGAACTCTTATTTTGAAATATCTGTGTTGTACGTGCAACATCCTGAGGGACTGGCCAATATGTGTCGACGCCTCATTGGATGATTGATGCAGCGTCAGCCATCTTGTGGAGTGAATATAAAGGCTGTGCTTTGACTCATTCTGTAAAAAAAAATAAATAAAAAAAACACTGATGTGGGCTGAAATGTGGGGGTTGAATACAGGGCAAAGTAGTCAATACATCAGTGAGCGTTGCTGGATCACTGTTCACATTTAGTGTGTGGGTGCACAAGCGATTACATGCAAGGGGTTTAAAAACATTATCAAAATGTTTGCATGAGCTCGAGCTCCGTCACCCAATAATTGATTTGTGAGGCAAAGTAGTGGCAGAACCCCGACCAGAAACAACCAAAGACAAAAAAAAAAGTGATCAAACAATACCATGTATCCCTGAAGTTTCCCTCTAACTGAGGGCAAAGAAACGGGCTCCCAGTGCACTTCTGCAAGCGTGCTGTTGGTAACCATGATCTGCACACTATCAGGAGCCGACAAAGGCACTGCAGAGACGTGACAAAGAAGAAATGATTTAACAACTAATTCCAAGTCACAAGACTATCATCGTGAAATTATATGAATTGACTTCAACCAAACCTAGTGCACAAGTTTTTGTAAAATGCCGGGAAGGCAAAAAAAACAAACCGAACCAAAAACAGAGATTCGAAGTCGATCAATTCACTCACAGTCTTCTCCAGAGTGTCCTATCACCACTTCAGGCTCAGGGCCGCTGCCATAATCATTCAAAGCTTGAACCTTGACCTCGTAGGGCACGTAAATAGTTGTTCCAGACACAATGAACTGTGAAACGTTGGCCACATTCTTTGAGGACCAATCCTCATCCACGTCCTTCTGTCTCCACTGCACTTTGTACTCCAGACCGGGTCCGTTAGCCTGGAATCCTGTCAACATCTGTACAGAGATTGTTTTTGTCAGCTACTGGAAAAAACGTGCTGAAACAGCCCACAATAACAATATAAAAGGATAGCTTACGGTCCACGAGATGACCAAGTTGCCAGGCTTTGTTCCCACACATTGAATATCTGATGGATTTTCGTCGGGAGCTAGGAAAACCAAAAAAAAAAGATGGTTTTAATCAAAAGAATGTTTTTGAATATTTTCGATGTTGCCGTGCTTTTGTGACCATGATAATCACCTGCAGGGTTGGTCCTGTATTGGCTTGAGGGCTGGCTAGGCTGGCTGTAGCCAACGTGATTCACAGCCAGGACTCTGAAGGAGTAGTAGACGTACGGGGAGAGGTTTAACTGCGCCGTGGTGCTGGTACCAGCAACATCCGTCAGGTTGATCCAAACTCCTGGCTGGTGGAGCAGATCCTCGTATTGGATCAGAAACTCTGGGGAAGATTGGAAAAAAAAGAATTTTTTGCTGACGATGATTCATTCCATTCTGTGTATATTTAGCCACGGTGGCTCATTGCTCATCGTGCCGTTTCTATCTTGTTTATTCACAAAAAAAAACACGGTTACTGCTTCCAGGATTTTCAACAGGGAAATTTGGTTTCTGTAGTCTGACCATCGTGTCTAATTTCAAGTTTGGCAGAGAGAAAGTGGAGTGTAGTCTGATAAACATGTCATACTCTGTGTGGCACTGTTGTGTTCGTCTCCGGGGATCCAGGTGAGCTGAACGCTCCTCTCCGTCTGGTCAGTCAGTTCCAAATCAGTTGGAGAGTCCGGTTTCTCTGCAAACGCAACACAGGAGCCCAGGACCACAGAAGAAAAATGAATGAAAGCTCTTTCTCTGCTATTTGATTACAGCAAGTCCTTGCAACTGTTTCGACTGAAAATGTGATTCTGCAAACTGAGTTTCACAGTAAATGAGGCGCAGGGTAATTTACTTTGATCAACACTGTCGATTAATATTGGCTTTAATCACAATTCTTGAATAAGTCGCATTTATTTCTGAAGAAAATTCCCATGGAATAAAATAAATGTGCGTAAAGAGTTGAGCTGTGGACAAACACAGTAACATCAGTAAATTATGATCTTCATTCAATGAAACACACGAGGCATTTTGTATTTTTTTTGGGAAAAGAACACCTTGTTTCTTATTATTGTAACTAAAAGGTCCAGTATTTTCTTGTGCAATTACACATTTTAAGACCATGCACACCAGCACAGGTGTTTTCACTTCAGGCGGATTAGACCTGTGCAATCAATTCCAAGCTGCACATCCCCACGAACACCTGAGGAGGAGTCTAATCAGACAGGTTAGGTGAACACACCTGTGTGGGTAGAGGCTGTGTATTTTTTACAAATATCAGGGATTTCCCAAAGAAATAAAACTCTTCTTCAATTAAAAAAATGCATACCCTGTATAAAATAACACGAGATTGAAATAAAATGGGTAAAAAGCCAGCAAAAAGAACAACCAACGTAGAATATACATTGAGGTGAAATGGAAGGTTTTACGAACGGAACTTGATTTTTGGAGAAAAGAAAATGAAAGCTACGAAATCCTAAGCTGTGGACATTGTTTACCGTAGACAATAGCTGGAGGAGGAGTAGCCTCTGAGAAAGCAAGAAGCAAGAGTAGAGCACAAAAAGAGAGCGGATGTTAGTGACAGGTATTAGAAACGGCAGAAAAGCAGGAAAAACATTGTGGTCGTGTGACACTGAATTAGGTCAGAACCGATACCCACCGTTGCTGTAATTTGAGAATAGTTCAAAACCTTTTTTTATTTACATATCTATATAAATCACGAGCCGGACAGAAGAGGAAAGGACGAACGTGTTGAGTCCATTAACAACATTGTCTTCGGAGATCATTTACCATGTTTCACTCCGTTGTAATTTCTTTTATAAATATATTTACCTGACCTCTGGTAACCTGTTAAACGCAAAAAAAACCCCACTGTGAACATACCGACGACAGTCAGCATTGCACTGGCTGAGTCCTGGTCCAGGGTGGTGTTCATGATGCAGGTGTAGGTGCCCTCATCTCCATCGGTCACATCTGTGATAGTCAGACTGTCCACGTTCACCTCAAACCTTGATGACAGAGTATTGCAGAGAGATGACAGATTATTGTTTTTCTTTTTTTGTCATGGTGCAGCATGAGTCTTAAAATGAAATAAATGAATCTCTTATGAGTCTCAAGGTCTTTGTACCTCCCGTCAGGCAGCTCTCCGTTGTCTTTGAGCCACGTCATGGTGGGAATGAGGGATGGGTCGTGCTTGACTTTACACTCGAACACAGCGCTCATTCCTTTCTGCACCACCTTGTACTCTGGCTGCTTTAGGATACGTGTGGGCTCTGGACGACAGGGGAAAAGAGAGTTTGTACTAATAATTAACACAGCTTGATGGTCACATGACCTAATGGTTATAGAGACCTCAGATATATCTATTTATGAGCTATAGTAGTAGCCATATCTGACCTTTAACTTCCAGCTGGACATGGTTCTCCTTGATCCCCAGGTTGTTGGTGGCAATGCAGGTGTACTTTCCACTGTTTAACGGCTGGGCCACGTGGATCTCCAATGTGCCGTTTTCATGGATCACATAAGGGTCACTATTCTTAACGCTGGTCTGAACGTCTTTGAACCTGAACGGAAACGGCAAACATTGGGTTTCAGTCTTAAATGAAGCCGTGCAACAAAATCGGTGGGAAAAAGGCCCGAATGAACAAGACTTTGATTCTCATTGGCGTCACCCATGCACACGTGTATCAGCCTTGAATAAAAATGTGCATTGAATCTTTATTTGCAGTTTTATTGGTCTGATCTGACTCTTACCATGTGATGGTTGGTATCGGTGAGCCAAACGAGGCACAGTGAAGTAATGCAGGGTTGTTGGCGATGACCTGGTACACTCGGTTCGGTGGAGTAAGCACCCTTGGTGGCTCAGCTGTGGGAAGAAGCACAAACATTATCGAAATGAGTTTTTCCCCCCTCATACACACTGGCCTGTACATCCCAAATTTCTGATCAACTTTCATATAGATTCCCCAAAAAAACAGAGAAACTCACCAAGAACGTTGACAAATGCGTTCGCCATCAGGTAACCAAATTCATTGGATGCGTTGCACTGGTAGACGGCACTGGACCCTGACTGCACGTTGCTAAGAATCACAGTGTCATCGTCCACCTTCCGACTGTGGTCCTCAGGTGCGTCTGTTAAGAGACAAAAGACCGGAAATATGGTCCATAGAAAAAACATTGTTTTTCCAGTACCATGCAATTGAGAAAGAAACCCTGCTGGGGTTCCACTAAAGCTCTGCATGTGTATTCGTACTCTCTGCTGTCAGGTACACATAACTGTGTATAAATGTAGGATATTCTTTTGACTCATTTTACTCACTCTCTAGGGATACTCCATTGACAAACCAGGTAATCTTAGGTTTGGGTTCTCCATGAACTCGACAAGTCAGGATGCCGGTCTCGTTCGGGGCGAGGATCAGGTTCCTGGGAGCGCTGACCCAGAAAGGAGCCGCTGTGGATGACAACAAAAAAGGAACACGCAGGAAGATTTTTGAGAGAATGACCAAAAAATAAATAACTTTGAGCCTTTTGCTTAATGGTGCAGACATCTTAGCATCTGTGTAGATAAGTGGGTTACCTTTGACAGTGACTTTGATGATGTGGTGTACAGTGCCCAGGTTGTTTGTGGCCGTACAGCGGTAGTTCCCACCATCGGCTTCATTTACATCAGAAACCTTGAGCGTTTTCTTGAAGTTAGAAAAGGACATCCTGCTGCTCGGCAGCTCTCCTCCATCCTTCTGCCAGGAGATCTCCGGAGTGGGTCTGTCGCAGAAGCGAACACAAAGAGGATGTGTGTTTTTTATATGAATACCATAACAGCTTCTTATAAAGCACATTGTGTGATACAAAAAAAAGGGTTCTTCTGTGTCGATTATAGATGCAGCCTACTCACAAGCCGTCAGCAATGCATTCCAGCTCCAGAGTCTCCCCTCTCAGAACCATCTTGGTGCTGGTGGTGCCCAGAGGCATCATGAAACCGGGGCGACGCTCCCCCTCTGGGCTGTCTGGAAACATGAGGGACACATGATCGAATCGGAAACCAGACTGCAACATAAACCTAAAGGCTCCTCTCGACACATTGGGACATACAAAATAGAAACATCCACACTGTCAAGTGAAGAGACATCGGGTGATTTGTCAAAGTGGATCGAAGGGATACTAAATGAGTGAGTGATGTTGAATGTACTGTACAAGCAGCATCTCAGAATCGGAGAATAAGACGGACCCCCTGAGAGGAGAAGGCATCCGTTTGTTGCTACGGCAACACTTGGGTGTCTTAGCTTACCCCCCCCTCCCCCCAATACACATCCCTCAGACGTTCTTAATGGAAGGATCTTGATATCTTTAACATTCCTTTTGTAGAAGAGGTCAGAAAATAGATCGACAGCCCTCTTCCACTTCACAAAGGTGGCGAGAAAGGTCAATGTCATATCAGAATATCATGCTTCATGTGTGGCCCATCTTGGATAATTATTGAGGGTGTGTTTGATGTAGCAAATCATGAGATCAGTCCAAAGTGTATTGAAGATGCAGTGAGCTGACATTTAATGTTATGCATGCTTTGAAGGTTGCTTTTGAGCTTTAATACGTTATCTGCATACAGAGGCGATTATTATGGACATTGCTGTTTTGCCATGTTACAAGTATTGAACTGTGCATTACAGTCAAGGCATTTGCATTTATATTGACCAAAACTATATATATCTTTAGGCCCTCATTTGCATAAAGAAACACTGCAAAAGACAGAAATGTAAATGAGAGGATCCCCAGGAAGAGTGTAATAGTCACAGCGGAGGGGGTTGAGGTGAGTGTGTGTGTTGGGTACGGTTAGGCCTGGGAGTAGAAGCAGGGCTGGGTTCACACTGAGGGGGGCTGAATGGGAATAAACCAGCAGCACTCACCACTATAGAAATCAGTGACATTGTACAAAGCAGCCACAGTCTCATTCATTGTTTCCACTGTAATACAACAGAAAATCATAAGCATGCAAAACTAGGAAAGAAAACAGGAAATGTGTTACTTTACAATGTATAAACTCATGCATCAGCTTGTAATAAATGCATTGTAAATACACTACAGTTATAATATTGTGACAATTGTTCTACTGCTGGAAGCACTTCATTCAGCTCAGGAAAGGTAGAATACAGGAAGAACAGCAGAAGCATTCATCTAAGGCTAATGCAGTTCTGAAGGAGCAACACGTGGATTTGAAACAGGAGTAAAGCAAGATCACAATGTGATGAAAAAATATCCATAAATGTGAAATAAAAGGGACTGTAACAAGTGAAAATCTCAATCATAATTGCAGGATAACAAGGAAAATGTGCATGATCAGACGTCCGATACTCAAATCTGCAAGTAAAGATTCATTTTTAACTGCATACATTGTGACAATTGGTATTAACTTCTTGAAAATACATTTGTATTCCAATGGAAAAAGAAAGATTCTGCATGTAAGCAACATTTAATTGAATTAATCCAGTGTCTCGACTTACTGTCCACCACGGTGACTGAGATGGGCTGTTTCTGCTGGATGGTTTGTGTGTGAGGGAAGCGAGCATAGCAGATGTAGTCGCTCCTGGTGTCTTCTCGAAGAACATTGGAAAAGTACAAGTCTCCGTTCAGAGCCTGGGCCACTCGCTTATCCAGCAGTAGCCTCTGGAAATCTGAAGAACGGAGACGGAAAAATTGAGTGTGAGATTCTTATGTCCTTGTGCCACGTGTGCAGACATGTAAACATGCAAATGACTCACTATTATCCATCCAGAAGATGACAGGAGGGGGCAGCCCCGCAGGGGGTCGGCACTGCAGCACCAGGGAGACCCCCATCTGCACCACGATTGCCTCATTTCTCTCTTTCGACCACAAGGGGGACCCTGCGAGTCACACAAAAGTCAAACAAAGGCACTGGAGGCTCCCCCGAACAGGAGCTTCACACATGGATTCATATTTGCAAAAGCGATGAGATTGAGCATTTTGTGGAAGCTGGATACGAGGAATCAAAGCTTGATTAAAAAAAAAATGTAACATTATTACTTATAATGCTGTTGTTGGAGCTCAAGCCTTTAGAATCTATTCTAATTAAAAAAATGTAAACAATTGAAAAGAAATCTGAAGTCTTACTGGACTGTCTGATGACAATGCTGTTGGATACAGCGGTGCCATGCGCATTGTGTGCCGTGCACTGATACGTTCCCTCGTAGGCCTCAGCCTTTTCCCCGCTGATGTCAATGACGAGAGTTCCCGAACCGGGCTTCATCAGGACTTTGGAGTCTTTCTCGACATCAAAGTGAGTCCCGTTTCTCGTCCAGGAAAAGCTAGGATCAACAAGAACGACAACGATCGCTTGCTTTTTGAGGTCAGGTGCCACGAAGAAACACAAAAGTGAGGGAATGACACCGTTTTTTGGCATGTTTGTTCAAATCGCCACAGATGCATTGTGGTCTATTCATGCAGCGACTGATTGCAATCACTGATCTCGTAGCAGGGAGTTTGGCCGGATTTTAACTTGGCAGGTGGGAAATCCAAACTGTGTCTAATTCACTCTGCCAGGAGTGTTTCTGTAGAACAACAGTTGCTACGCCCGGTTTATATTTCCACACTGCTCCAGGTTAAGCTGCCCTCAGAAACCAAATCTACAATTTCACAGAGAGGACATATCATTTCACAAGCTTTTTGTCTCTCAATTACACAGTTAACTGTAAAAGCAAGCAGGGAAATACACTCGCGGAGTGGGCGACTGGGGATGGATAAACAAGCATCAATGGGATGGGAGGAGCGATCGTCTCACCTGGGATGAGGCTTCCCCTTGGCCTCACAGTGGATGACGATGTTCTCCCGCGGATC
This sequence comes from Melanostigma gelatinosum, assembly GCF_949748355.1. Classification (NCBI taxonomy): domain Eukaryota; kingdom Metazoa; phylum Chordata; class Actinopteri; order Perciformes; family Zoarcidae; genus Melanostigma; species Melanostigma gelatinosum. The sequence goes on from NC_136655.1 coordinate 9,333,484, forward strand.
AAAGATGTAATCCTTCGGGGACTGTAGCGTTATAGTGGGGGGCTGGGGCACTGGAGGAACATGAATAAAGCCACAGTTCAGACACGCAGAGTGAAATCTTAACACTGAATTACAGCATCGAGCATAATGCAAGCAGCATGCAAGAAGCATTCACAGAATCTGGTGCAACACCATCTTCAGCTGCAAACTGCCATCTGATCCGACAGCGGTCTTACCAGTCCACGATCTGACACAAACCAAGCACCACTCCAAAAACAAGGGCGTCACGTCACACAGTAACAGCGTTGAGATAACTGCATGCACATCTAACATTGCTAGAACACACAAACGCAAACGTTTTAAGTGCAAGAACTCCACACTAAAAGTCACGGCAGGTTTCTTTTTTTTAAACAACTTACATCCTTCCAGTACTTTTGCTTTTTGTCCAGCGTGACACGCCGTACCACAGTGATAGAATGTTGAGGAAAGGTGTTAGTTTTTGCAAGGAGTAAGGCAGGTGAAATAGGTGCACATTCAAATACTTGCAAGCATGTTATTGAGCCCGCCCCAACGTTCGCTAGAGATGGGATTTCCCTCTTTCAGTTTCATGAGGCAGGTGCAACCAATGCAAGAAAAACTGCTGCTCAGTCTGCAGATGCTCTAAAACCCCTTTTCGTGGCCCATAGAAGCTGTAAAGTTCTTCATTATGCACCACAATATGAAAACTTCGAGTGTAATTTCCATTACAGTTCTCCATAGAGCTTGATGCAAGTGTTGATGCAATTGGAATAGTTGGTAATTACAGTGAATGTGACATTGATGTGATGGGGACACTACTTACGATCAAGAGGCACCTCCAGTGCTGAGGTCACGTGACTCAAGAGTATCAACAGCACGGCTCCGAAGCTCGGCACCCACTTCCTGTTCCTGTCCATGATCGGGTGTGTCAGGATGAAAAGCCTTTGTCCAGATTCAACAACGCGATCAGGCCGGTCGACAGAAGTGTAGCAGTCTGGATCCGCACTACAGAGAGGCACAACAACAACAAAAGAACAGATTACCACATGGGTCACCAGAACGGTATGTTTGGCTTTTATTTAGGCTACATGACTACCAAGTCTCAAAATGTGCAATGTATATAAGATCAGTCAAATAAAAATGAAAGATTTGGGTCGAATATTTAGTCTGAACCACAATGGAAAGTGTACTTTCATCATCCAAACTATAGGGTCTGTACGTCACAGATCACAAGCGGCTCGTCTGCTGGATCGCCTGCCATCCTGCTAACGGAAAGACTTCGGCAAGAGGAAAAGTCCAAACAAACTTTACGCAGTATTTATAATTAAACAACCGAAGCACCCTGCACTTGTCAGCCCTATGTTCAATACAAAGAAGACAGACTCGTATGTTTAGGCATTCTTTGAAGATATATTTGGTCACAACTGTTCTCAAGACGAGACGGCCGCTGATGAATAGAACACCACGGAGATGCCCCGCCTTCCACGTGTTTTGGCACTGTAAACATTATGGCATGCGAGTGCGCTCGGCCGGAACACTCACAACTCTGCTGCATGTACAGCATGCACACGGAGTGGCACAAGCATGCACAGACCCACCGCATTGGTGAATGCATCTTTGCCAGCGTGTCACGTGTGTCAAGTTCCACACGAGTGCGGGCCCGAAAGCTTCTGCTGCGTGGTCCGTAAGAAATAAAGAGACAGTTCGTGCAGTCACACATTGTAAACTGCACCATGGGGAGCAGAACATGGCGTTTGTTTTTCCCTTTTTTAATGTGCTCTGTCGCGTGTACATTAGCCGGCAATAATTTATTGGCACATTGGTGTTACATCACTCCACCAATGGCATCAAGAGCAGAGCAAGCACACACACACACACACACACACACACACACAGATACACACAGCTACACAGGGGGTTGAAGTCTTCAGAGGCATTTGAAGGTGAAACTATTAAGCTCACTGTTAGATTCAGGCCCGGTACGTCTCTTCTCTGCTGGAGAGGAAGCATGTCTGATGACATAGGGCGAGCATGATAATGAACACATACACAGAGTAGTGTGTCAGATGTTATATAGCTGAGCTAGTTAGAGTGTGTGAGCTCATACAACCCCAGGACACAGCTAATTACGCCCACACGTCATGTTGGATATTGCTCTCACTAGTTAATCGAGAGAGAGAGCGAGAGAGAGGTTTGCACTCAATGTATTAAATGCCAGCCATGCATGCTAATTCTTCGAATCTAATTGTGAAAAAGGCAAAATGTGGTATCATGCAAATGTAACAGCCCATCTTCAGATTCAGTATTGATTGACAAAAAGGAGAAGGGGAGATGGATGATGGAAATTGATGAATGTTCAACACTGATGATGTTCAAAACATTACAGAGGATGGGGAGGAATGGGAAAAAGTAATTCTACAGCCTGAGGGAAGAGTGTGAAAAATGAAATGCAGCATCAATTGCTTTACGCGTCTTGTCCTTTTGAATTCTGGATTTCTGAGGCCTATATGAATATTTGAGATATTTTATTTTGCGGATTTCAATCATTGGTTTGTTAGACCTTTTGGGTAATACGGCCATTGGCTTTCTGGCGGACAGTTGAGACCGTTACTTTTTGGTATTGGTACAGATTAAACAACATGTATCATGTTAATAAGAGGGCTTTAGAGGTGCTGGTCAGCTACTTATATACAAAGTAATTAGTTATGCTGTAATTAGTTCCCCCAACATGGCAATATAACCGTCTGTCTGTTTTTAAGCATGACCTGGGTCACAACTCCAGAGAGGCAGTGAGAGATTATCTGCCTGGGGGTAAAACTAATAAAACTAATAAAATCAGTAGACAACACAGATGACTCCCCAAACACGGACCCAAACAGAAAACAGACCCGTACGTAAAATAAGATGCCATGTGCAAATGTCAACATCTCCATATTTCAACACCTAGAATGTCACCGAGTGATAACTGGCATAAATTGCTTGGACATCCAGGTTATGAATTTCTTACCACCTTGGATTAGCATGATTATGCACCATAAAACTGAACTTTTTTAAGTGAAGAGGACAAAACACGTTTGTACCAGTTTGACCGTACAGAATTCTACAAAGTGTTTTTTAAGCCTGCTGAGGGAATTTCTCATAAAAAAAATGATCCAAGCTGTACTGCACTGTGTGGTGGAAGACATTCCTCTGGAGGTAATATTATCCAATGAAAGACCCTGTACCATTCACCCGTATACAGCTGAACATCCATCCTCAAGCTAAGTGGGTAATAATCATATTCTATTGCTCATTTCCTCACAAGTCACAGAACAAAAACAAAGATGATGACAAAGAGGACTCACAGGAGGATGGATGAGATTTTGTCTGGGCAGGTCACCTCTCACCCTCCTCTTTCCCTCTCTTCTCTGACTCAGTGGTCCTACATCTCCGCCCTAGAAAAGGCAAAACCCCTTATTCTCACACATTCTCCCAAAAGATGACTCATTCTGTCGCTCCTTTCAAGCTCAACGGTGAGAGTGTGCAATGATATACCGAGTGTTCATTTAATGGATGAGTCAATGGTGCTTGCTCCCATACGGAACGCCATAAACCTGCGCCACACCGCCGTTATACGAGTGCTTATGAAAACCCAATTCAGTGGCGAGGACGTACAGCAGCTACGCTTTAGATTTAATCCACTTTCTGTTCCTATTTCCACCACACATTGACTTCCAGTAACCTGGATCTATTCCCTCTTTTGCATTGTGTTCAGCTGAGCACTCAACACTTCATAAGAGGCTGTATTGAAACTCAATTGCTGTAGATTAAACCGTCAGTCGTTTAAATGATGGCAGTGGTTTACTGTAACTATCGGACAAGATTGACTTACAGGAATGCCGTGTACTTAATAAATGTATCTGTTCATTACATTTAACCAATGCTCCCTTTCTAATCTCAAGCACACAGCTGCTCTTTACATTTGAAAGTTTTGCATCCTGTCATTATGGGACATTTTGGGCAATACTTACATTAAGAAGATGTCATTCATTTTTTTTTTACTTGGACTGAAACAGAAGAGCTGTTTCCCCTCTGTTTGCAGTCTCTATGCTAAGCTAAAGTAGCCTGTTGCTGGCAGCAGCTTCATGTTTACTGTACAGATATGAGAGGGGTATCCATCCTCTCATCCAACTCTCAGCAAGAATGCCAGTAAACCGATCTTATCCCAAAATATTGGATTATTCCTGAAAAGCAACCTATTTTTCGAACCCAGAATGAGCAATGACTTGCATATTCGATATTGCAACTCTTACCTTGAACTGTTTTGGCACTTTGGTAAAATGCTGACTTGTTGGAGAGGTTTTCTAATAACGGATAAAACCAACAAGTCCATTCAGCCAGCTGTTTTGAGCTCAGTTTAAAAAGTATTTGCTCTTCCTAAAAGCAGTCACTAGATTATCTTCCGTAAAGATGAGAAGGACTTTAAATACATTGGACATTTCCCAAACCACAAAGAATGACGTGAAGCGTGCTGACATGAACCCAACAGTCTTCCTGCCTCTCCGTTTGAAACCCTGAAGCAACGTGCTAAATTGGTCACTCCGCAGCCTTCAGTCACACTGAGGCATGACAGTCTGAGTAGACAGATGGGGGGGGGGGGGGGGGGTGAAAACACAGTCATATGCAGTCACAACAGATTCCAATGACAGATATATTTCTAAAGGCAACAGACTCTGAGTCAGACCGCTTCCAGCCATAGTGGACTGGAGCGCAAAAGACTGATTGTAAAGCGAAACTTGCACTCTGACAAGAAATGAAATCCTGCATCGGTTGTGTTTTCTTAGCAGGCTGAAATTTCACTCCTTTTGGGTAGACATTCAGCATATGCATCACAACACACTAACCAGACTACTGTGAACTGCAATGGCCTCCACGCAGTCTGAGTGTCTCCAGTAAACCAGGCCACTAGAATAGGAGCTGTGAGCCATGAGAGTCCCCCATAAACACACGGGAGGGAAGCTGCAGCCTAAATGTGAAGCCAACGTAGCTGCCACTTCATTGCTGACATTTGAAAGAGCAGACTTTTACCGATACTTTGGTGAGCTCATCACCATCTCCAACCTCTTTCTTTTTGACTGCAGTAGCTTTAAATTCATACATACGTACAATAAGACACGAGATGAGGTTGGAGCTTCTAGTGTCTGTAGAGAAGGAATGCAAAATGTATTACAATGCCAGTGGATTCGAGACAGAGACGTATTGGACACACAAAGACACGCTGACATACCAGTCCTTTGTGTAAACACATGAAGAAAGGGCTGACCCAGAGCTGAAAACCCCAACCTGCTATCTCTCCTTGTCTCATTATCTGTCAATTTGATAACTTCATTGTCCGACTGCTCTGTCTCTGGTTCCTCATCGCTCTCTTTCTATCTTCCTCCTTGACAAACCCCCATCAAGCGACCAGTCTGCCATGAACAAAGCCCATTGTAAGGGGAGAAAATGGCCCTACTTCTTCGGGGCAAAGCCTTGACTAGACTTTTTGATCTAAAAGGAAAACAAGAGCAGTGCCTCACTTATCCCTCTTAATATGGGCCATTATTCATGCATCTTTCATATCTTTTGACCAAGTTAAGTATTATTTACTGAAGCACATTTGTGCTGCAGACAATAAGTGGATAATGTTACCGTCCTTACCTTTTTAAAAGGTAATGAAGAAACGTCATACGAGGGATTGGAATACAGCACTCTGGAGCTAAAGTGAAGCTAATACAGGGTGTTATGAAAGGTGTATTTCTGTTGAAAAAAAACACTTGAGTCTGGGAAATGCAGAGGTGAGGTTTGGAGTTTATCGCAAATAAAGACAATAACTTCTAGTGAGGGTGACGTAATGGCATACTTGCATTACTGGTGTGGTTTTATTTTCAGTGAAATATACACAGAATGCACCGAATATGTCCTTTTTACCTTTTAAGATGATGTAATGCTTTACTTACAATTTTAGAAAAGCACAAGAATTACAGACGGTAAGCAGTTTAACTGTTACTCCAAAGCACTTCCGCCAGGTTTCCTTGTCATCATTGAAACCAGCAGCTCTTTAGTTACAGGTTACAACTGTTTTCATTTAAGATCGCCTCATGATTTAACTGCTGACTTCATCGGAAGCTGTCCACTACACTGGAAGTGATTTTAAGAGGAGCTTTCACGACACTAACACCACTTCTTTGCAGTCTCTTTGTCTCCAATAGCCCCCAAACGGCATTACACACAGCCACCTAATCGGTACTAACTATCTGAGCCTCTTTTTGCACGTGCACACAGAGGGCTTTCCCTTTTTGGGGTCAGTTTTTCTAGCAACATCCGCAGAATCCCCCAGCGCCTGCTTTTCTCTGAAGCTTTGCGAAGTGCTGATGGTCAGCATGCCCCCCCACCCCCCCCCCCCCCACCCATCACCGTCCGCAACTCCACAACCACCCCATGGGGGCCATTGTCCTTCATGTTGTTGACCACGGGGATAACGCTGAAATGGCAGGGGTGCGCAAGGTGACGCCTCTGGGAATGAAAAAAATATGCCCACAGTCCAAGCGTGCATAGAACATACATACATACAGAGAGGACATACAATGATAGAAACGAAGATGCATGAATGGTGCAAAGGTTTTTGTTTTGAACCAATTCTGCTCTGACCACAAGATTCCTAAAAACACGGGGCAGTATCATCTGCATAAGTGAATGCATACTTATTATACTTATCTATGGAATGTCATTGTGTGTAATTCTATAGATTGAACAGTGAAATATAGAACTACACAGGGTAGAGTTTGTGGTGATGGTGACAACCAAAGATTAAGAGCTGAAAATCTGCTGGGCCCTCCACCCATAAATAACTTAACCCTGCTGCAGTGAGTTCCCATGCAACCCCCAGCACTCTTAAACCCCCGATATCAATAACCTAAGAAGTATCTAATGGTCATTTCCTGTTCCCATCTTCCTTTTTTTCTATTCAGGAAACGTGAGCTGCCCTGCCTTTCCATGAGCTGCATCTTAATAGCTTCGCTCCAGGCACACTCTCTCTGAAAAGGTGAAAAACGGGACGGACACTTCACCTGATAAGGTCACACCCCCAGCCTGATACAGCACTGCATGCTTTGACAAAAAGCTCACTCCTAAGTAACCTATAACTACAAACAACGGTTATGTGTTTGTCTAAAACATAGGCAATGGTCATCCAATATAAATTCTGGGTTTGTCAAACCAAGAGATTAAACCGGAATCATTTTGAAAAATGATAATTGCTCAAAAGCAAAGCAAAGCACTGGACCCATCCATGTGCAACTCATCAAAAGCCATTACCGATGGCTTCCATTCAAATGTGCTTCATCTGACATCCAATTATAGGGCTGTGATATTTGGACAGTTGCACACATTTTGCCAGGCGTGTGGACCGGTTTGTTGGCTGCCGGGGGGGCTTGGTTAGGTGTTGTGTGTGTGTGTGTGTGTGTGTGTGTGTGTGTGTGTGAGTGAGTGAGTGAGTGAGTGTGTGTGAGAGAGTGTGTCTGTGTATTTATGTACAATTTTGTGTACATGGAAAATTACAAACTGAATCTGGTGTCCCATAATTGTCTATATAGCCATTCATTCAGTGGAAACTGAGAAATGGGTGTAAAAACATTTGTTGCATCAGCAGTGATATGTAACACACAAAAAAACTTGTAGCTGATGGGCTAAGCAAATACACAAAGGCCCTAAAATCAACAGTCTGTCCCATTCTAATACAGTGTGACACTGTTGCAGAGGCCACATGAATCCAGCTGGGCTTGTAAACCAGCCATGTCTCATTAGTATTCCTGGGCGCTATCGCTAGGTAAAAGGTATTGATGAGCAGATAGATGCACGTGGCCTTGGTACGTGGCTGGGTGTCTGTGCATTTGTATAAGTGTTTGCGTGTCCTTCAGGGCAAGACAGTTATGTCTTCATGGCCGACGTTTCTCCGCATCTTTTCGATTTATCGGCCTGATCAAATTCTGAAGTCCTTGTTTCAAGACGTCATCCTTCAAAAGCAGTGTATGGGACATTCCGTATGCTGATGTTATTATTCTTAGGGCCTCCTGTAGGGTTATAAATTTAAAAAGGTGCAAGGGGCATGCTCACATGCACGCACGTGCACTAAAAGTCACCATGACCAGCCCGGCTAGGTCAACAAAGCCAGGAGAAGCTCGGATAAAAAGACACAGAGGGAGGGAGACTCAGGTCGTCATTACTCCACTACATCTTCACATGGCAAATAGTTGTGTGCTGCTATATTAATGTTCTGAAAGTGCACAGTAAATTGTATGCCAATCTGGCCAGTAGTTGCTGGTGGTGGTGAAAAGGTAAGAGAGACTCATCAATGGACCGGCAACAACACCATCAGGGCTTGCGGTACAAACACAAGAAGAGGTTGATGAAAGGAGAGAGGGTGGAGATTGAGGTAGATCAGGCTAAAATGTTGACGGGAGAGAAAAGTGCATGATGGGATGGGAACGGGGGAGGGGACTGATCGACACGTTACGGCAACAAGCTGGCATGCCCCTGTTTATTTCTCCTCCGCCCATCTGTTCATCAGGGTTACTCATATAGATGAGGATGGAGGAGGAGAGGGGAAGCTGGAGGAGGGAAAAGAAGAGGAGGTCCATCATCACAACCTACAATTACTGAATTCAAATCACTTTTCTAACTGCCGTTATAATGACTCACTGTTCAAATTATGGATCAGTGCGAGATTGCCGAGTGCTCTCGTGGGGCTATTCAGGTAGCAGTGCTAGAAATGAGAGGTGGAAACATTGTAGTGGTGTGTTATGTAATACTGCGCTCCACTTACTAAGACATAGCTCCCCACTGACAACTTATGGGTTTTCCACAAGGCAGATGCAGCGTTTTATTGTCAGCAAACAAAACATTTACATTCACCATTCCTCATCAAAGTCCATTGTGTGTATCCTTGAGGTTTCATTTTGGACCATATTTATTTCTAGAAATAGATGAAGAATGCAGAGACATTTGCAGTTTTACGTCATTTATTATGCCTGAATGTGTCAGCAGGTGAGCCGCAGGTGACACCAGGAGTGTGTCACCTGCGGCTCCTTTTTTTCCCAGTCACAATTAAACACAGTCCTCGACCAAAACACATGCTCGGTATTGATATACGGTAGTTCATTGTATTCCTAAACAAAGTGTTTTGGCAGCATGTTGGCTGAATAAAAGATTGATCTTAAACTCTTCGACTAACGGAACAATTTTTAAACCACGGGCCCAAAGTGACACCACAGCTACTGTACTCTCTTCCTTCATGAGTTCATTTCCTCATCTGAATAAATGTACTTGTACTGTTTTTTGTACCTGCCACAAGGCAAGAAAACCAGCTTAAAACCTAAACCACACACTTAAATCACAACCACAGGGAGGTTGCAACAAGCTACTGTACTTTGCTGAATTGACACCAGGAGGGCTCAACCAAGACTGCAAAAGGTATCAATTAGTCACTGCCAGCTGTAAGTCACGCCTCAGCACTTTTCAACCATGCCAACTGACCGTTCTTATTGGAAGTACAGCCATGGTTTGAAAAACTGATCAATATGCCTTTCCAGTGTTCTTCCACTCACAAATATGTTTGTAGTGATGTCAGAGACAGTCACAATATAAAGTACAACCATTTAGTGCAGAAGCAAACAGCGCAGTAATCCTGTCAGGATGATACTGAACACAGCTCGCACCACTGGGACACATGCACATGGCCAGATATGCAATCAGCCAAAACTGTGATCAAAAAATCTATAACAGCAGGAGGTCTGGGGGTTTAAGGGAGAATCACCGACATAGGAGCAGAGAATAACCACAGAGAAAAACTGAATGAGACCAAGGACAAAATAATGGATGAAGTAGTAAAGCACAGCGAGAATAATCACTGGCAAGATCGGACTTACCTGTGAGGATTTAATCTCAGCCGCTGCCCGTCTCAAGGAGGTGATTCAAACCTGGAACAAAGAGGAGACCACATACATTAATGGTGCCATGATTAGAAAATCCCTTCCCACTGGACTAACCTCATACCACCAAATCGTAAAATAATGTGCTACTGCAACTATTACTCCTGTATCTATGGTGATATTATGCACTGATGGTTTCATTTTAACTCATTTGGCAAACAATTTCTTCGGTTAAAGTCCTGCGCAGCTTGCATTCATGTAAACTGGATCGGCATTCTCCCATTCCCTAATGAGGATCATCAGGACATCAACGAGCACTTAAATGACATGTTTGTATGACTGTTGGTACAAAGATGCAACATTTAAAACTCTTAATAGAGAACAGAAGTCTTTGGCTGAAGCCAAATGTAGTCGACAAAATATAATTGGGACAAAGGGATACTTTCGGTTCTGAAAGCTAACAGACTTGAGTCCATTCATCAGAAGACGCCAGTGTCTCACACACACACACACACACACACACACACACACACACACACACACACACACACACACACACACAATATGAATACATGGGCACATGCTCCGAGCTCTCCAGGGAATACCCAGTAAATGAATGTCTTGCTGAACACAAGGACGTTCAATCAATAACCAAAATGTCGCCAGTTATTTTTTATTACTTTTACCTCCAGCAGGGGACACACAAACTAAACAGTGCCCCCCCCCCCCACCTCCCGCAAACGGGCCTCCCTTCGTGACCGTGAATGCATTATCATAATCTCCAGAGAGTCTCTCCATTCATCTCACATTAGCAAAACAAATGTGACAGACAAAGAACGGCGGCCCATTTAGAGGTGAGGCCATGACAAGTGTGCAGCGAGCTCAGAGGAGAAAGACCGCCGGATCATTCCAGTCGCCGAGGTCGAGCCGTTTGAACTCGTCGAGTAATGCAAAAAGACGAGGAGGGGGGGGGGGGGGGGGTCTTTGAACTCCCCACGACGACACGGGCGAGTAGCTGCTGTCACTGAGTGACAGAGATTTGGAGGCAGGCCAGTGGCCCAACCCAACCCCACGCCATGACCCGTTACCATGGAAACAGATGGAGAGAGGCAAACGAAAAAAGGGAAAATTATTTGTCAATGTCTGACATCAGCACATTGGAATCAAACTAAACCTCAGTAAGTTTACCCGGACGTGTAAATGTACTAAGTAGGATTGAATGAATTTAATAACCAGGACTGAACCGATCTGAGACCAGAGAGGGCAAAGGCAGATGAGAAGGATGTTAATGAGAGGAGACAGGGACGCACCGTGACATCAGAAAACCCCGGCAGGAGAGGCAGAGCGAGGACGATGGGGGAGAGAGAGAGAAAACATGAAAAAAATGAAGGGCGAGTGGGAATAAGAAACATGCATTATTAACGGGCAAATCTAAAAGCGCTTCATCATCAGCACGCAAGAGAGGGGGGATGGAGAGAGAGACAGAGTAGAAGAAAGAGAGAGAGAGAGGAGAGCTGGGTGATGGCAGAAGAGAAAAGCTAGCAGGCCTGACACCAAGCTAGCACATTGCCATGGAAACGACAAGAGAGACGGACCATATGACAGCAAAGATGCCATTTCCTTTGAAAGGGAAATGTGCTTGTTTGCGCTTTTGAAGCCAGCTAAATATTAAGATTCATGCCACAGGGAGGAGCTGGTAAGCTTGGCTTAGAATAAAGACTGGAACCAGCTAGCCTAGCTCAGCCCAAAGATGACAGTTCAAATGTTGCACATTTATACCTTGTTTGTTCAATCTGTACAAAAAACAAAGTGTGAAGATGACAATTTGCTTTAGCCAGAGACAGGCTTGCTGTTTCTCTCTGGTTCCTGACTTCATGCTAAGCTAAGCTAATGGCTGCTGGTTGTAGCTTGAAATATAACGAACAGACGAGTGGGATCAATCTTCTCATCTAACTCTCTCAGCAAATCATTGTATTTGTCAAAATGTCAAACTGTACCTTTTGAAAATGTCTACTGCTACTTATAAAACACGATGTAGGCCTGACCTTTTAAATGTGTTGAAGCCTGTTCAATAGCTGAAACACTCACCAGCCGGCCAAGTGTGAAACTGTACGCTTGTTCGTACATTTTGATGTATTAGAATACAAACTTCTAGCACACTGACTCTATTTTGAACAAACTTTATTGGCCAACCAGGAAAGAGGAAGAGCAACCTGACGAGCGTTGAATTTTAAAAGTATTCCACAGTACGGTATATAGCGTATGAAGCAAAATAGATCTCATTCGTTCCCTTTATCTTCAGTAGAGAACTAAAATATCTCTGACAACAGTGTGGATGTGAGATGTAAACTCTGTGAATACTTGAACAATCCCCTGGAGATAAAGGCCAGCGTCACTCTGAATATCCTCAAACCAACTCCAGCGAGATCACAACGTCTGACTCCTGAAGCCCGGTGCACTTCCACTCTGATTTACTACCTGCCTCCTGTTTCAATTAGCTGCAAGAGTTTATGGATCCGAACCAGTACGCTGCATGTGTCTGAATGTTTCGGTGTGTGTGTGTGGGGAGGGGGGGTGGGGGGGTTGCAGACTGTGATAGAATAACTGACCCCAGGCATGAATAGAAATGTGTGTGTGTGTGTGTGCTGTAATCAAAATACACACTTAACCAAAATACACACGCCCTGACTGTCTGGCCCCCACACACACTTTTACCTTCATCCTACATAAGAACACATGCACACAAACTGGTGAATTCACATCCCCATTAGAGGGTTTAATACACATCCTTATAAAGCCAGGAGCAGACTCTGAATGTGGTTTGAAATGACTATCATTGACCAAAATGTAATACCAAGTTGCTTGCTATCCATTTAAGGAAGAAAAATACGCTTGAAATTCAACATAACATATTAAAGCCTCGATATTACACGAAGTAGCAGATGCACTGTAAACATTATGCAAAAGGATTTCTTCACTGCTGCTGGTCTTATTGCAAACATGAATTGCTTTTAAACCGTTTGCGTTGTCCTTCTGTTAACCATGCAGCTGGAGCCATGCAGCTCCGAACATGTAACTCCACAAAATAAAAGCAGGTGTAAACTGCCATCCAAATGGATCCACTCTTAATCCTTTGGCTGTTCTCTCCCACTAATAACAGAGGGAATAATTGAGCCCAGTGCCCTGGCTGCCATGGATGAAGTCGGACTTTCTCACTCCTGAGAAACTCGTTCCAGACTAGTTACCCTGGAGCCGGCTGTAGTGCAAACAGCAGAAAACACACGTTTGCTTCTTTAAACAAATACAGGGCATCAGCTGCACACCAACAAAGGAAAGAGGTTACAGGCAGGGACAAAAAAAAGTTTGTCACCAAGCAACGCAATGTAAAGTACACACCAGGCTTGTGAGACATGCCACGGTGACTTGGTAGTCAGCTATGGAAGCACCTGGGCAGCAAGGACTGTCTGGAGCCTTGAGCTTGTCTGTTCATCACGTATCAGATTGAAGTGTACGCCTTGGGGTTATTTATTACCCTGTGTGTGTGTTCTGTGCCAATGTGCATCTGTCTACATTAACCAACAGTCAAAGAAAATGACGAATGACCTAATTAATATCGTCGCCATGTTGGGTTCAGTGCACCGTGTGATTGTGTCATATGGATACAATGTTCCACACAGACATTTACAAAACCCCATGAATCTCTTTCTCACCCAGATCTTTTCCTACACCCAACCAAGTTGTTTCCTGTAAACACAGAAGTTTATTTTGGCAAGATGGCCCGTATGCATGTGACAAGTGGCAATTGACACACGCAAAAGTGACACGAGAGGGGTAGGAGGAGTGTCGCAGTTTGAAGCGTAGGGCCATAGCAGCCGCATTTGACGAGTTGAGAGCGAGGACACGGAACAGTTTAGAGTTTCCACACGCATGGCTGACAAAAGGATGAAATAGCACATCTTTCTTGAGGTATGGCTCGATTAAATAATGCCACAAGCCTGTGTCAGGATGGCGTTTACAGCACACACATTCCCTTGTAATGTGTGTGTTGGACATGGAGACTGAGAGGGGGGGTTGGTTACCATGGCTATTCAAAGCTTTTTCTGTGAGCATCCTTCAGATGACAGACAACATACACAGTCCAGTCTCACACAAGGAGGGCAGTCAGAGGGAGCTGGTTTAATCAGAGATTTACTGCCGCCTGAATGTTTTTTTTGTTTTCTTCCCTCTATAGAGGTTAAAAGGGACAACTCTCCCATCCCCGCTGTTCCCCCTCCACAACACACAATGGAGTCATCGAGAATGTCACGCACACACAGAGCCGGTGAGAGCACGTAGGATAAATCAAGATTAAGGAACAGTCTGGAAGTAGCATGCCGTCGCTGCTGAACCTCTACGATAAGCTTCTGCAGCTGAAGGCCAGCGTATTGTAAAAGTGTCCGGGTTGTGGGAGCCCTCTTGGGGATTGGATCCACTCGTCAGAGTCATTTTACAGCCCCGGCGGTGAGAGCGTATGAAGGGGCGAGAGGAAACGGGGGAGAATGACGGGGACGAACAGAAGAGTGGGAGGTCCGGAGCAACAGATGAAGAAACGGGCTGTCGAAAAAAGAAGATTTGTAAGCCGACTGAAAATGAAGAAGGCAGTTGGGCCACCGGCAATGCAGATGAGACACCTCGCCATATGGTGCTCCGCTCCATCAAATCATTCACAGTGATTCATAGAGTTTGATTTCTATGTTAATGCAAGGTTTCTGTAGGCTGTGCAGAGGTGTTACTTTACTTATGCATTATTAAAATACTTACTTATTGATATCCTGACAGGCTGAATCCAACTGCGGGCCTCTTTCTGTAAAGACATTATGCCACGTCACAGGTGGAACAATGACAATAATTATGACTGAAGTCCATTTAGCTGCATCAGTTTCTTGACATCCTGCATACTGGCTCACTCGAACATAACGGTGCCATCGTTGACGTTATTAGCAAAACCTTTGCTTTTCCTCCGATGATTCAAAATGTCTGCTGTTAAAAAGAGGCCTTTATATTGTAATGCAGATTTTCGATATCATCCAACCATATCAGGATGTTGATGATATAAAAGTGGTTCAGAAACATTTGATACTGATTTGGGCAGATATTAAAGTTATAGATATAAAACTATAAAAGTATTTTCTGAAAACAATACTCACATGGCCAGAGTTTAACAAATTAAGCCATTAAGTATTTTCCAATTCTTGACTTTACAGAACACAAATTGTCTTCGTGATGTTAAAACTAGCAGAAAGTGAGCTTTTTATATCAATATGCTTCCCATTTGATGTGACTAACTCAGACTGCATTGCTCATATGAGCTTTATCTGAATTAGAAGCACTTTTGCATGAAAAGAAAACTGTGGATTTTGTCATTTATCTCTTAAACTGGAGTCAGGAAGAGATGTGTTCACATCCAGTGTGGAGAGGAGGAATTATTGCAGCATATCAACTGTACGTATGTGCACATGAGTAATGTTTTGAGATAGTCTTGAACAAATGTACACTTGTCTTTATAAATGACGGGACTTTCCTAAAGCCATATTCGCAGAAGAATACGAAGCTTGACAAAACAGCCCGAGGGTTTAAAGGGTTAATGTAAACAATCCACCGAATGCTGTGTCAGCCATCACAATGAAACGCACAGCAGTGTCTGGCCTTGAGGGCATTTTGCATATACGGACACTGTAAAACAGTCAAGACAATCATTGTTAAGGGAGGAGATGGGGAAAGACAACAATTGTTTCAGAGTATTTCCTTTTATTAATTTCTCACAAAAAGACCAGATAGTGGCCAATATTGCTAAGGAAACCAGCTCGATCAAGATCTGAGAGGCTGCATCCCCATGGAGAGAGTAGAGCTCAGAGTGCTTAACTGAACAGAGCTTGGCCATCAGTGACATTGACATGTCAGAAACACGTTGGGAAAATACCCATGCAGCCGGCAACGCAGAGACCATCTCGTCTGACGGAACAACGCAATAGGGAGGCAAGGGAAAGACAAAGATGGAGACAGATGTAGAGGGCAAGGAGAAATGTAAACGTGGAAATGAGAGCGTGAGGAACAAAAGGGGCCGGGAGGGCAAACAGTGGAAGGTATAGACCCGTAGGACGCCTGGGAGATGTCTAATATTGACATAACTTCAACCGAAGACAGAGGAAAGACAGGAGAAGAAGAGAGGATTGAGGCCTGCTGATATTAGTAGCACCAGTGGAGAGGGATTTCTTGATGTGATCTCATTCATTTAGGACTCCTCACAAAAACCTTGTTCTCAGGCTTGACGCTGTGCTGAGGAAGCGGCGAGGTAACACAAAGGCTGCTCAGACACGCCACAACGGCTTACTGTGTCAGTGGGGCGTAGATATTACACTTACATTCTGTTTGGCAGTAAAGCTGTAACCAAGTGAGATTACTGTCAATGGACTCTCTCTTTCTTGGAAAAAATAAATGGTTCAACAAAGCCACCACGTGGACAGCGATGCCAGATTGTAGCTTTATCACACACAAAAAAAACTGTGTGTGCTTCTCACTCTTCTGCTATAGTCTCACACCACACAAGCAAAGCACCTCACAGCTGTGTAATCGGTCTGTCCTGCAGCAATCGTGCGATACAAGACTCTTTGAAGGCAGCTCAAAACTGAAAATGAGCAGTGGCAGCCGATGACATTACTGAATGTGCTATTTTTAGAAAATATCAAGGAACCATGGGGACTGGTGTTGCAAGTATGCCTCCCTGTATGTACGTATGCAAATGTGGGTCAAGCATGTCCTCCTGGCAGCACATCAAACATTAGAAATGTTCTGATGCCATTTTTTTCCCCCATTGCGATACCTCAACTTGCGTATCGTCCGATCCCATTAAAAGAAAGAAGCGATCGTTAGATACTTCCATCATCGATTTCGGTATATTTCATTACAGTCCCAAACCAGGACTATTGCACCTTAGATGAACTGAAGGTGAACCTCGCCCATTGGGGATTACCGGTAGTAGCATGATTCTTCGCATGGATCATGAACTGGCCTGCTGGAAACAGAGGGTCTATTTTGTCTGGCATAGGTTTGGAATCGTTTCAATGATCATCATTGTAAAAACACAACATTTCAGATGCCGAAGGCCATTCTGAACTGGAGACAACGAATGATCCAGGACCTCACATGAGCAACACAATGAAATAGCTTGGTCGGACTCCTTTGGATGCTGTCATGGTTATGTGACGCAGCAATGTTGTTGCTTCCTTGCTTTCCGGTGATGCAGGATCAACGTCTCATGAATTGGACACACGTGCATCTGTTTATTGCAATTCATACCCATGGATTTCCACAGACATACACATGAACTCAGGCCCCAGACGGACGCTATTTGCATCCCACGTTTGCCCTGATTTTCTTTAAGCAAATTCACACTGACACAACATTGACCTGCAGTCAAATCCAGTGAACAAAGCACACATCTGAGAGGCTCAACGAGGTGTGTTAGATGAGAATATCTGACAATGACAATCCATTGAGAAAGGACTCTGTGTGCCCCAATAAACTCATTATTTGACACCAATCTTGGAACTGAGGAGGAATGCTTGAATCTATCATTTCACACCCTTACATGGCTTTTTGAGCAAAAGAAAACAATATTTGAAGAGATGTTTTTTTTCCACATTTGCCAATCTCTGACTATTCCTTAAAATAACTATGATCAACATCTCTTCCCTTGAGTAGCCTCAAGACCAGTGAGTCTCTCAGATCACTTAAATAACAACGTCCAGTTATAATCAGCATGTTTGATTGATACAACAAATGAAACCTCTAATAGTCTGTACTTTCAAGCCGCTTAACTCACCTGTTTCGATTATTTAATCACCCTCCTTTAAGCATGCTGTTTGCTTTGATTGCCGCAAAAGGCAAAAGTCATTGGTTTGTACTCCTCTTGCCATACCAGCGTAATGTTACCATCAGGCTAAAAGCCAACATGTTCTGAGAACACAGTTAGATACAGAACAACATTTTGTTCCCTGTTTGGGCAGGCCCAGACCTGCAGAGTAAACGTGACTCCACGTGGACAGAGATCTGTCCTTCCTGTAGACCTAAATGACTGCAGCTCCACACGTACATTTAGCAGACCCTATAGCAGCTTGCTATCACTCAATCTCTCGTTGCACACGTCCACACAGGCGTACTCCATTCACTGCTGCCCACAGGGCTGTACAGGCCTGTGGGCAGCAGTGCCGAGCTCGTGGCGGGCCAGACAGCACGGACCCAGCTGTAAAGGCTCTCTCTATACAACGGCCACAGTCAGCACTTTGGTACTTTTGGTAAAAACACATGCTCGCCTTGTTTGAGAAATATACCGGTGTACATTATGATAGAATTTCATTGTTCTGTTCAGTAGATCTTTATTGTCTCACCTGGTTTATTTTGTTGCTTTGCTGAACAATGAAGTGGAGAAAAGCCAAAAGGAAGGCGGTATTGAGCATTGAAACGTGATTGATGCATGAAAACCGTTTGTCTCCGTCGAATAAAATGCCCATCTGACTGCTGGTACATTGGCTAAGCGAGAGAAACAGAGTCAACCCACTCCGGTCCGTGCTAATGAACTGGTGAAAGATCACACAGCTGTCCAAAAACAGGGGCTTCCGCTTTCAGCAACACTGATGCCCTCTGGGTCCCCGTGCCTAACCCCGGGGATCAATAATCTCATTGTCAATACAACCCCACGCAGCAGACACTTACGGATGTGTGATATCTGATACACACTATTAATCAATGTGCGTTAATGGGAATGCTCTGGTGTCGGTCAAGGGTGAGAACAGCCAGTGTCACAGTAAATTCCAAATCACTAAAAAAGGTGAGAGAAAGAAGAAACAACAGCCGGAACCAGAACAAACAAAGATTTTGAGACAGTATCCCTCTTCCGTTTATCCGACAGAACAAGGGCCGTGCATCCCCAATTAGCACACATTCAACCCTAGATGTAGGATTGTGAGTGCAAGTGACAAGAGCGGCACGGCACTCAATAATTCATCGCTCAGTATAGTATTTTGTGGCCTGACTTTGATACACCAAAGCAGTGGCAGGGCTTCTAAGCAGGAATATATATATTTTTTTGTTCATATGTGAGAGGATATCAATTATTCACTTGTAATATTCCTTGGAAGCTTGAAGCACACTAGACGGTGAGTAAAAAAACACCTTATAATATAATGTACAGCCGAAATAGCAGTTCTCAGGTTTTAATTCAATGTCTGAAGCATTCGAAAGTGTCATTATGTACAGTAGGTGGCTTTGTAGTTATGGTTAGCTGAATGTTTCTACATCCTTTTTTTAAATACTGTAAAATTGAATTATGTGGCAAGACAATAAGGCTCAAATATCAGTATGCCAATCACAGATAAACTGAGGAATAATGGTCATTAATGGGCCGAAAGACACTTAACAGCTTGACAAAAATGGCTCTCATTTCATAAATGTTCCTGAGAGAGCAGGCTGGTCACTGCCACAGCATTTATGGAGCAAATGGTGGTCAACATTGTCAGCAGTCCCCTGAGCACAAAAATAAGTGTACTATAGTGTATTATCTTAGTTCTACAGTCAAATGTAAGGCAGACACGCATCAGTCAGGTCTTCCCTGAGATCAACAGTCTCTGAGGAGAGGAGGATAAAGATTGATGTATGAATAGATGGATAATAGATAGGGAGGCAATAAAGTTGGGGAGTCAAAATGCATTAGAACAGCATCTAAGCTGTATCAGTCAAGTACTAATGTGTGTGTATAGATTAATAAACCAATGGAGAGATTTACAAGACTTTAAAATAATTGTAAGTCACACAGCTACATCGCCGCCGACCGAACAAGTTCCTGTGATCCAACAGTTCCGGGACCCTCCCGGGACACCTGATAGCTTACCTGGTTATGTGAGTGTTTACGCGCAGGACACCAGCGTGGGAAGAGTACGTGATACCCATTTAAGAAAGGTTCCACTTATTAATGGGTCTTTTGTGGAGTGAATAACTTGCAGGTAATATATCACGTAGCCGTAATGGATGACTGGCTTGAATGAACATGTAACAAAGTGGAGGGGCTTCCTGTGCTTCAGAAAGGACACACTGATACATTGTAGCCATCAATACCAGTCGTCTTTGAGCCAGTGTTCTCTTCCTTTTCTTCTCATCTATATTTGCTGGCATATGTTACCAAACTAAAATTGTCAGAATTTAAGTGGTCAAGTCCTAGAGACAAATATATATATATAGTATATATATATATATACACACTAATAAATAAACGTCAACAGTACAACAATTCCATAACACTAGCAGAAACGTGAGATTTGCTGCTTGCAGCCATGTGGGGAAGCAACCAAGCGCTGGGTAAAGGTTAAACGGGCTTTGTGAGTCATGGATCACAGCGGAGACTGGAAGAGCGATGGAGTGGGTAGAGGGTCAATACCAGTGTGTGTATGGTGGGAAAATGCTGGGAGGACACTGAGGCGTAGTGCAGAGCGATTATGAGCGAAGTGATTATGTTTTGCCATGTTAACTCTGTAGAAGGTGTTAATATGTCAGTGTTGTGTTTACAGATTGTTACCCTGTGCCCAAGCTGCAAAATCAATTCATGTAGGTTTATTTTTATTTTTTTTATGCATTTGCATGACCAACAATTAATCGTACATCTCTAAAGGACTGGTAGCAGCTTCAGTCATCGTATCCTTCGGGCAGGTGGCGCGTCTGAATTCAATCTCGCTGTGCGAGTATCATCACTGTGCATCTTCGCAGTCTGAGCAGGGGCATTAGGGTTATCTCCTCCCCGCAGAACAGACACCGGGAGAACAATCTGTTCCTCCTTTTGATCAGTATCAGCCACAGAGTTTCAGAGAGAAGAATCATTGAACGTTTGTTTCATGCTAAGCTGGTATCTACAGCTCTCACGTGCAACTGTAATAAGCTAAAGTGCTACAACAGCAGCCTGGCGCTGATAGGACAATGCAGAAGTATCTGGCAGGCCCAAAAAAAACAGTGGACTCAGCAGTTTTAGGGGTGAAAGAGATTGTGACAGAGAGGACAGAGTGGCAGGGTGGGGCATTACCACTAATGTGAAACGCCATTGACTTTTATGGGCCGACATCCAGAGGCATCGGATGATGCTGAGCAGGAACAAACAGGAAATGACTTGGTCTTTACAGTACGTCACAGAATACACAGTCTGGGCTGCATCGGGCTCTGTTGACAGGAAACACGCGCTGACTGTACAATAAAATGGGTTCATGTGGTGTTTACAACTGACTCATCAAACTGGCTCTTAAATCAAAACTTCTGTTTGCTTGTCATCTTTTAGCAAGTTTGGCTTCACCACACATGGTGTTTAGAGTCAGTAAAGGATGGATTGTCTCTATTGTAGCTTGAAATCACTCATTTGTATTGCAGATGCAAAGAAAATAAATACACTTTTGGCCAAAAAGTTGATATTTACCCTTTCTTGTGATGGATACATTTTGCATCTCCTAATCCACCATGGCAGTGGTGTGTTATACAATGTCCCAGTCTGGCCTCTCTTATGTAATGCATGTACATGACATGTCATCTCTTTACATAACCCATTGAAAACGTCATAATTCCCTGGAGCAGCACTGTAAATACGTCATATGGATGTTTTTCTGCGAGCCTGCACCACACAGTGTGGGCGTGTGGATTATACCGTTTTCATAAAAAATGAAAAGTTGGAATAAACAAGGAAGTCGAACAAGGCAGATGCTACACAACTCCCTTTCTCTCTTCAAGGCCCAGAAAGATGGCCGTCCTATCCGCCTTTAATTGGTTTATCAGTTAACAGACACGTCTTAAGCTGATAGATTACTTTTCCACTCTGAGAACTGCTTCTGTTCTCCGTCCTCATCATCTGCTCGCAGGACAGTTTATTTTCCGACAAAGACATTCTGTCAGTGTGACCGGAGGAGGGCTGGATTTAGGGCTTTGGAAGGGCCTTCTCTAAGGGGGTCAGGCGAGCAGGATCGAGGAAACGCATGCGGGCTCCATTGAACCGGAGCCGCTTTGTCCCCCACGCCACACACAAATTGACGATCAGCAGATGCTCAATGAAAGGTGTCCCCTGAACAACGGAGGCCAGACGAACTAACTCGGAGTTCCCCTGAACGCCACTAGAAGACTCGACTCCACAAATGCTGCTGAGAGCAACTTTTGCTCAATAATGGCGAGAGATTCATCAATACACATGGTAAAATGTGCCAAAATATGTTACCAGCATATTGTGCGGATATGAATGCCCCCTGAGGTGTAGGAAATGACACCAGTCTTGCGCCAGGGAGCATTAGGGGCCCCGTGTAGGTGTAGCATGAACACAGTCGGCTTCGGGCCAATGAAATACCGTAAAAAGCAATACATAATTACACACTCTACAAATCATGTGTAAAGGCTCTAAAGATACATTTCCCATCAAACTAATCTCTCCTCATGGCTGGGGGTTAAAAATATGTCGACCTTGGGGGGAAAAGAGAAATCTGTTTTTAAAAAGTGAAGATGCAGATAAATAAATCATCCATCGCTGACAGATTCAATTATGCCCTGTAACAACATCTTTAATAATCATTGTTTACGGCTGGTTGCCTGGTTGCTGGTGCCTTGAGCCAATTGGATGTTTGTCTTGATAAGAGGAGTTCTTCAATGGCTTCTTTGACCCAAATCCTCACTAATCATTTTACAGCTGTGACAAAGATTCTGGTGGATGGGGGGGGGGGGGGGGTGGGAATAATGTTTTTAAGCCTACTGTACAATGGATTAAGCTCCCACCACTGGGATTTGAACATTCCTCCTTTGTTTCCCTTAACGCTTGCTAAAAAAAAAGAGGATCCATGTGTAAATATATGAACCAGGCCTTTGATCTCTGTTTACATATTGTCTTTTCTCTCATCAAATGTCCCGTTTACTTTTTTTTTAAACTAGGAGTGGATTAAACAGGATTGGGATCACCTGTTATGCTAAAAAAAAACGAATCATCTTTGCCTGCATATGGCTCGGTATATCAAATGAAATCACCCGTTCAGACGGATATTGCCGACATGCTTTTACACTCGACAAGTCACAGCTACTACCAGTCTGGCAACTCCTCTGCTCCCGCCCACTCTCCCATCTGTTGCCCACCTGATCCACACGAACAACCGTCGAAACAAGACTCACACCTACTCACACGCTCTATTCAAACGAGACTGAGGACACGAAAAACATGTATGTTGGAATTATTGACTTTTTAAGCGTATATCATGCATCAGGTAGAAAGTGTGTGTGTGTGTGTGTGTGTGTGTGTAGTGCGGGAGTGGCGTGCTACGTCTCCTTTTATTAATCTCCAGTCTCTTGCTCTATTTCAGAAAGCTGGCACAGCTGGCGATCACAGCAGCTCTTCTATCAATTCTTCTTTACTTAACTCCTCCTCACCGGAGCTCTTCTCCTCTTCCTCAGTTATTCCCTGTACACGCTTTTCTTTCTCTCCTCTTTCTCCACTCTCCTTTCCCCCCGCTTGTCTACTCTCACCCTTTCCTTTCCATTCCCTTTCTCTCCTTAACTTCCTTTTCTCTCTCCTTTCGATTGCTCTCCTTTCCCCCCTCAACTCTCATCCCTCCTCCTTTCCTTTCCTCTCCTCTCCTGGTTTATAAACCTCAATTGATGATTTACAACATGGTACAATAAACTGTATACAGTGTTTAGTGTCAGGTTGGAACCTGGTTGCAACTCACAATTCTTTTCATGATCAATTCATCTTTAATCTGTGTTGATTATTACATCTATAAGACCGTCTATAAAACTTCACAAATTGTGAAACATGGACATCACACTTTCCCAGAGCCCCAGGGTGACATATTGGATGTTCTATCCAACCAAGAAAGGCAGCAAAGCAGTTTTTGCTTGAAAAGAGATTGTCGGAGTTGTTGAAGATTCATTTTCTGTCGATCGACTCATTGATCACTGATTGTCAGCTTTGGCTTCATGTTTAAAAATCACGTCGGCAGAAACATATACGTGTACACCTGACATTATAAACCCTTATGCTAAAATCAAGCCCGTCTTACACAGTTGGGTGCAAAACTCCTCATAGTCCTTCATTGTGCAGAAACTAGGTCTCTCCCATCTCCAAGCAATAACATCATCCCAAAAAAAACCCCATCTGTCTTTATGGAAGGCAGAGAGAACAACATCTGCTCTCTCAGAAGTCTACCAGCAGCAAAGTGTCACACTCCAGACCTGGCTTTAACTTTCCCCCATCTTCCAATTCATCAATCCTCAGTCATGTTCATTTAATGTGTCCCGGTCCCCTAATGAAAAAAAGCCACCCAAACACGCCCAGCTGTAAGCCAAGGGTGTGGGGGCGTTTATGTGCCTCCCGCCCCCCCCTAACCCGCCATCATCGCCGCAGGGTGCTGATGCTATTAACCCAAAGCATACAGAACAATATGATGCTAATTGTATTCATTTGGCGGCAGCTTCCACAGCGGTCTCAGGGACGCGAGCGAGGGGTTTATGAATCTAACCCGAGACAAAAACCCAGGATGGCTTCATTAACACGTGCACCTGCAGACTTTACTGGCGTTTGCTGGGAGTGAGCTTAACAAACTCCAGGGATGAATTTAAAAAAGAAGCATTGTTTCCCTCGTAGCAGCAGCAGCGCCTGTGGCAGTGCAGGGGCTGATAACCAAAACCATAATTGCTGCATAATATGCAGTGTTATAAACACACAAAGTCAGATGTGCAAACCAATTTTCTCACAGCATTTCCTCAGTATATCAGGAATGGTGTGGCAAAAACCAAACTCCCACTCATATCATATGGGTCATCACTATGAGCTCATATGATATGAGCTCATAGTGATGACCCATATGATATGGGTCATCACTATGAGCTCATAGTGATGCTATATGCAGTTTTTTGACATGCTTTGTTTAAGGTGAATATTATAAAATGAAATATTTGCTGGCACTACGTTCTCAAAATTGGATTTTGTTTTAGTTTAACACTTTAATTTATCCCTGCATATTCAATATCTATTCGTTTTGGACTCTTGGTCAAGACAAAACATAAGTTCATCATGTTGGGTGTTCAGTACTCGTGATGGGCATTTTCCACTATTTTTTTAAATATATTTCATCGGTGAACAATTCATAAAAAAATGAATTATGGAAAACAGAGCTAATACAATTCATTGATTATTCCTTCAACAGAACTACTTTAATACTCGACTAATCAAATGTGAGAATTTGCATTTTTTTTCTCTGCTTTATATAATTGTAAACTGAATACCTTTGGATTTTCAACCGTTAGACAAAACAAGCAATTTGAAGGCATCACCAAAACCATTAATTAATTAATTAATAAAGAAAGAAAAATAATGCCCAGAACATCATGTCACCAATGGGGATGGTGGTGCCAACGCACAATATCACATTGCATCATATGATTCATTTTCAAAATTAGATGCACTCATCAAACTAATTGATTAACGCTCAGGTAATTAAAAATAAATGACACGTAATATAATGTTTATTTTGAATGTGGAAAGATTCATTTGAGGCGTGTCTAATTTGATAAGGTATGCTTGAACATTGGGTATTTTTCATAGCAGACATTTTGACTCATTACAGTAGGAAAAGCACAGCTGTTCCTCATAACATTCACGATCAAGTGTCTTGATGGAATTCACCCATCGTTTAAGTTGATTGTTTACACCTGTGTGTCTCCCTCCGTGACGTGTCACGATGTCGGCGGTGAAAACAGGCTTGTTGATGTAACTTTGTGATTCGCAAACAAAAAAAGGTCATCCAATGGTTTAAAGTTTTCTTTATAGAGGAAAATACAGAAATCAGTGAGAGTATATGACAAACCTCCTCTCATGTCTCCTCTCTTCATATACTCCTACACAGATACTGACTGGAACTTTCTGAATGCCAACAGGCTGGTATTAGCAGTCTAGTGCAGCTTCAGGATTGCGCAACAGAAGGCTTCGCATTCACAGCAATTGACAAATACAAAGTTTTTTTTATATTACAAGATGGGTAAACATATAATACAGGGACCTATTTGCATGAAGTATGGCCGAGGGTCAAAGTCAACTCAATGCAACATGTCATCACATCACATGGTGTTACAACAGCAGCAGATGCTGGTCTTCAGCAATGGACCTGTCATGATATAGTTGCATCACACACACACACACCCCCAAGTCGCGGCTAATCACGGTCAAACAACGGTGATACAGTCTGGTTCACGGAAAAAAGACACCAGACTTCACCTTTACTACAAAACCTGGGTCTGGAGCGGCCAACTAAAAGGGCCCCAAACATCAAATAGATCTATTATGATGATTAGATATGAATATTATTCAACTATGTTACTATTCTAACTCATTATACTCTGAAATGACTTACAAAAGGCTGCCGAATCACTTTAAAATATACAACTCAGCTGTGTAAGCTACTTCTTACCGTTTACCGTGTACAAAGAGAAGGAAAGTTAAGGAAACGTTTTGAAAATGTAGTTGCTATATCCAGCATAAAGCAGCAAAAGTCAACTGCAATGAGCCGACGACATGCTGGACTGAAGAGCCCAGACGCTCCGCCCTGCTGCTACAGAGGGCTGTGTACTTGTTTATTTATTTTGTACGTGTCGCGTGGACCGATACACAGTGAAGTAAATGGGAATTAAACCACAAGTCAGTTTGTTGGCAATTCTCGACCACTGAGCAACAGGACAACACTGCATAGACGTCATTTTATTTCTTTAAATCACAATGTGGAAACATTATAGGCCTTTCTATGTCACAGTCATAACAGCATGCATACAGCTTCTATGACATGGTCAGCAACTGATAATAGATGAATCATTTTGTCTAGGCCTCTAAAATGTATGAAAATAGTCAAACTGTTCATATTTCTATCACATATGACGAGGAAAATTAGCAAATCGTCACATTTAAGATGCTAAAACCAGAGAGCGTTAACGATTGACTCGTATGATTTACTGAACAATCCTTTCAGCTCTACTATACTGACTGCAAGTTCCCGATGATTCGGCTTAGGAATCTTTAGCAAATGGGTTTTCAAATCCAAAAGATGAAATCCGCTTCTTTGATTGACTGTAACCAATCCAATGTCAACTCAAGCTGCAGAGTCAATCTTAAGTGTCATCCACTCCGTTCTGCCTTCATGTGCCTTTGCATTTGAAGCCATGTAGAAATATATATGAAACAATACAAATAACCTTCCATCATGGAACCCTCAAATTCATTTTTTACAGACGAATCCATAAAAGACCATTGATCAACAATGAATGAATAGGAGGCTGTTGCCCCCACCCCATATACTGATCATCAACAGACCCCTGCTGACTGTTAACATCTCCACACAGAATACCTGCAAACAAAGAACCAGTGCCTGCCTTGAAGTCCAAACCGTCATATGAGCTACATATGGCAGCATCACTGGCAGACATCAAATAATCCTCTCAGCCTGTGGGGCCTGCATGCACCGGCCGGCGGCAGCAGCAGCAACAATAAGCACAAAACCCTGCTGCTGCAACCCCCCCCCCCCCCCACATTCACTCAGCACAACAGCCGATCAACACATTGCCATCGCCTCCCTCTAGTTGCTTTGATGGTTCCTTTTCAAAATGCAGTGCATGCAGTGCTTCGAGGCTGCCTTTGATGCTCAGCAGAATCCAGATTTTATTTTTTATTTTTAAACGACAATCGGCGTCCATATTGCTATATTATTTGCACCTGGGCATCCTCGTCAAGCAAGCAGCACCGTGCAAATGAAAACGCAGACTTGACACATCCACTGCACCATTATCCTCAAGCTACCATATCGCTACAATGTGTTTAACAGTGAAGACAACGGGGTAAAATGCAATCTCCATCTTTAATAAATAAAAAAAAATTTAAAGAAAAAGAGGCATATTTAAACTCACCGTCTGCTGCAAATCGGCTGCTGTTTCCTCTCCCGGCAGTGTGTGTGTGTGTGATGATGATGCTGTAGAAAATGATGAGGTGTGAGTGTGTGTGTGTTTGAATGACCGTGCCTGGCCAGTGTGTGTGCGTTCCCCACTCAGCCGCTGCAGCAGCAAGCTGTGGTCCACACGGCTCCTCCGCTCTCCTCTCCAGCTCCCCCGCCTCTGTCAAAAAACCAGCAGCGACAAAGATCGTCTACGCCTTCGTGAGGATGACGCACCCCTGAGCATAAACACCTTGCCCACTTTCAAGACCGATTCGATATATGTCGCCGACCCGTGGTGCCTTATTTTCTTCCAATAGATCATTGGAATCAATACATATTTAAGCCTACACTTCCTTTTTTTAAGTGTAGTTTTATTTCGAGAATTACTCTGCATTGAGCTAATCATTTGGTGGCAGCCAGTATTACGTCTTTGCAAGCATGTCCAAAGCGCCACATTTCTGTATGTATAATAAATAAAGCAATCTATCTGTTGACTTCAATTGAGTTTGGTCTAATATGCATGGCTGCATTGGACGACTCCAGTCTCTGCCTTATGTCTGGTAGATGGATATTATATCAGAGTGAGATCTCTGTCTTTCTCCTCAACTATCTGTCAGTCGCTGCCAATCCGGAGCCGAAAGACAGAGACACAAAATCTCAACTACAGCGACCCCGTTTCAACAAGCGGCAGCAGTGGGACCTGCGTACAGATATGTGTGAAATAAACAATAACACCGCAGAGTTCTCTTGTTGTTCCTCA
The DNA here is from genome assembly GCF_949748355.1 of Melanostigma gelatinosum. Lineage (NCBI taxonomy): Eukaryota > Metazoa > Chordata > Actinopteri > Perciformes > Zoarcidae > Melanostigma > Melanostigma gelatinosum. The sequence goes on from NC_136655.1 coordinate 9,362,196, forward strand.
CTGTATCTAATAACAGCTCTGTGTGTTCCTGAAATAAGTCGCATGTACATCTGTGGGACTCATGAGTAAGTTATTGTGTTGGCTAGTAGGAGGCCTATCTTTTAATGTGCATTTTTCCATCTGCTATTTATCATTGGATTGCCGAGAATAAAATATTATTAAGCAAATTAATCACTGGTTCTTCTGGTATCTTTATGGACTCTATTTGGTAAATACTTAATGCAGATGTTTGTGCAAAATAGTATGAGAAATGTACCATTAGGCACGGGTTTAGGGTCCTTGTTCTTCGCTACCTGTCATGTCACTGCTGTCGACTTGACAATAAAGCTTTAAAATGCCAAAATAATTTGAGTTTGGGAAGTTCTGGATATTTCCCATGCTGGATACGAGACACAGGTGTTTCTCTGCCATCAACACAGGACAGGTGTCTCATGCAGACGCTGACACGGTGGTGTTGGTGTCAAACGGCCCAATGCACATCATTACTGGCCCACCAATCAACGTCACATTTTGAACTGCAGAACTCACCCCTCACCCCCTCCCACATCACCCAATCCCAACCTGGGACAGACCAAGCATGTCTCACACACATTGAGGCCCCGTCAACACCCATCAGTACCAGTAATGTCCACTCTCTCACTCGCTTTGTCTGCCGGCCAAATGAGTGGTGAAGATAATCGACTTGACATCTGTTCAAAGGGCATATTTTCACAATGTTTCACGGCCACGGCTTACTCAGTCAGACTTCCCGGTCATCAGCACCGTGTGGGGAAAAATTGGCTATACATGTCAATTGCATGTTACACTCATCCAGGCTGAGGGCCATTAGCATTCACGACTGAGTCGTGTACCGTTGCTACTGGTGACAAGTCAATGGGAAGGCCGGGACCAAGACAAAAGGAGTTTTAATGATGGAGCTCTTCTCTCAAAAAATGATGATGGAAATGTGTTGGCTCTCTGCATACACACACAGACAACGTTCTGCACCAGCTCACTGAAGTAAACATGTTATTGTTTTCCATGGGTGTGCCTTTGAGAACATCTTAAGGCCAGAAGATTGAAGTTTACACTGCACAGACATTGCAACGGTTGGCACAGACAGTGTTTGACATTCATTCAGGGCTATTGGACAAATAGGATGCTTGCGTGTCTGTGTGTGTGTGTAGGTGTGTCCCCACACTAACTGGCTGGTGGAGATCCACACCACCGTGTAAACTGTTCTGCCGTTTCATGTCAATGAGACGACGCGGCAACAGACAGATGCGTTTGTTTACAGCGTGCCGGTACAGACATACCGCTGTGGGCTGTGAAATACTCCTTTTGTTATTTCCATTCCTGAAACTGTCTGTCTATAAGCATCATACTGTGTATCAAAACAAATTGAGAGCTGAAGCTAAATTGTTTGTGTCATTTAACTTTTTTTTTTTTGGATCCACGCCAAGCCTTCTCTAGAGCGCTGTGCACTTCAAAACCAGTTTGTACAGGCCAGGCTATATTATAGCACCACGATGTCTCGTTGACAGCTACCAGCTTCCTTACCGTTACCATTGACACAACAGCCTTCCCAACTTGGTCAGAGAGCTGCATAGCCCGAGACGACCCAGGTAAGAAGACGGGGGTCAGCCGGAAGAAAAAGTTACTGTATTGAATTTTCCTCAAGCCCTTTGGGGGATTTTGTCCTCTGCGATGACAGATGGTATGCATGGATCCTGTGTGGGCTTCACTCTCACACACTTCTAACCCCTCGGGGACTATTTGCTGGTTTGTGTCATTGGAGCTACTGTGTCCGAGATTAAGATCCCGTTTCGGGGTGGTCTCTTTGTTACATAACCGTTTTTATAGATTTGCATCTAAAGCCCACTGGGTGAGCGTCTCACACTTGCAGTGCATTTAAAAACAAAGCAGAGCCATGACGAAAAACAAGGTGAGACAACTTGTACGAACTTTTGCTCGCATGCGGCGCTGTTTGTTTAAGAACGTGGCACATCCTGGCAGACGTTAAGCTAATAAACGGAGCTTGAAAACAGGAGCAAATTAGAATGTGAAGATTTTTTTCTTTTTTTGTGCTTTACAATGTCAACTGACTAAAACCCACTTACATCGGCAAATAAAAAAAAAAAAGGTTGATTGCGTAACATTTCTGCCAGATCAGGGACAATTTTAGGCGAACGTGGGCACACATACATTGAGGGGATTGTAAACGAGAAGGGAACTACAACAGTTGCTAGGGAACACCGTGAGACCAGACAATCTAATTCTGCTTGAGGAGGAGGAGAGACCGACAACAAGCAACTAATAGCGCTGTGGTAGAAACTCCATATATCTCCCACTCCTTCATGTAAACACAGCCTGGCAGACTTCACTTTACCGTGGCACTTTGGCCTGTCACGCTCGAGGAAATTGCCAACAGGATGCACATCGCCAGAGAGCGTTACGCTCACGTTCACCACATTTGTCTGACGAACACACTCGAGACAAAGACACTTCAGTCTCCACACCGCTGGAAAGGAGACAAATAGGATGTTTGTGCTGTGACGATGGAATTTTTGTAATTTGGGTGAACTTCAGAAATTATTTTTTTACTCTTGCATCTGGAGCAACGCTGTTGGTTCCAAGAAGTGCCTCCATGCACCGAAAGTATTTTAATCCAACGTCCCATCAGCCCCAAAGACGTTCTCAGTGACATGAAACTTTGACATTCTCTGCCAAGTTGCCAGCTTTCAACCTAGATTCTCTTGTCGGTCACCCACTGAAAAGGCCCTTCTGGAACAAGGCCAAGTGGAAGCATCACAGCCATGAATCAGACCTTGAGGTTTGGGTGAAGCTCAAGCTGGCATTGAAAAAAAGAAAGTGCCATCAATCTATCAGTCAAGCCAGTTCTAACTTTGACCGTTTGACACCAGGAGAGAGGCATCAGTCAAGACGCGTCTTTGTGTCGTGCGTCATTGTTGTGGGTGTTTGTAGGTGTGCCTCCTCGTGGCGTATTGCTCACATTGATTGGGGCAACAACAGTGTGACTGGGAGGAATGGCGCGATGGAATTTGAGTGGATCTTCAATGGGATCAAAACAATAAAAGCAGAAAATCAATGTGTGCGATTGGGGAAAAAGGTAATTCATCATAGGAAGACACTGAGCATTCCTTTGTGACAACTCTATTGTGGGTCTCTTTGAGAAGTGTGTGGCATCAGAATTTAAAAGCAGATAAAACATGACATACATTCTATATCCACTAACCTTATTAAGCAGACTTTTAAAACAAATCATACAGAAGTCAAAAGGGAACAATATTTTAATCACGGTTTTGAAAACCCAAGTTTTATTTTTTTGCTGACATTGTTTTCTTTTTCGCATTCCATCAAGCAATGAATCCGGGCAATTAGGATTCTCACAATGTAGAAAGTGTGTCAAATGTATAAAGAGCGTCATACTGAACAATGGGCCACATTGGAGAACATGCTTTGTGCCATGAAGGGAAACAGATACGTTGTCATAAGTATGGGAAACAAGAGTTCAGTGTCTGTATGTGTCAACACAGCACAGTGGCATTAAGACATTTATTTTCTCAAATTCTAGGAACTCAAGCACTCAAATAAATTGACAATTACATCAAATATTATTTACATTTTCAAGGTTAAGAATTCTTATTTTACAAAGTGCATGAGGGCTTTCTTCTGTACAGTGTTATGAAGAGGATGTTTATGTTTTCACTGTGCAATAGTGTATTAATTACATCTTAATGTATTCAAGTTGCTGAAAATGAAAATCAGTGTTTGTTTTTCACAAAATAACTAGTCATATGAACAATATTCTTCATAATATGGTCGTGTATTAGTGTCATATTACCGCCATTGTGCGTTCAGTCAATCAACACTTTTTAACCAGCTAAAAATTCATAAATTTATGAACACATACATTTCATCGGAGTGTCAAAACTTGCTTAATTATTTTCAAATTAGATAATTATGTCTCCATATTAGACACATTGCATCACATTTTTAATTTCACACTATTTACAGAATACTATTGAATCAACATAGTTATACATTTCTCAAACAGTCCTTTTTAGACGATGATCAAAAGCTTGCCCCCTAATCTTTCATACCGTTGGTAGTTTTTACAGCCCGTGTCTTCTTACCTTAAAAACTCACTTGTGGTCAAACAGTTGGCGAGCCACCAACTACAGCTTGGAGACGAAGGGGAGGCCCTGGTACATGTTCGCCTTGAGCTTGGTCCACTCGGCCAGCCTCTGAATGGTGCTCTTCTCCTGGCCCAGCACGCCGGCCGCCTTCCTCAGCTTGGCCTCGTTGCGCTCCAGGTAGCGCTCCCCCTCGCCCTTGAGGAAGTTCAGCTTCTCCGCGCGGCTCTCGTTCATCGGGATGTCCTCGCTCATGTAGGGGTTGAAGCGGAAGTACGTGTCGGGGGGCAGGAGTGCGTCCAGCATGGTGTGCACCTCTGGGAAGAAAGACGGAGGCCATTAGCTACAGATGCTGGACACTAGTTGCCGGCATTTCCTCTTCAAGAGAGACTGCAGAGAAACTCGCATCACACTGCCCGTGACCACGCGCCTCTAATCTGGGGGTTTGTAAATAAATCTGCGTGGGACGTTAAACACATGCAAACATTTGGTTGTGTGGTCCTACCCTCGGTATCTGTGGCACTGCTGATGACGTGGCTGAGCTTGGTCTTGAGGCTCGTGTAGGCCGTGCTGTTGTTGCCCGCCGTCTCGTACCGCCCGGTGCCCAGAGACAACACGCACTGCAGCGGCGTGTTGGGCCACAGACACTTACACTCGTGGATGGCCAAAGCTGTGGGGTTGTTGATGAGTAGTCCTCCATCCTAAAAAAAAAAAAAAAAAAAAGGAGACAGATGGGAAATGATAAAAGGGGAACTGTGGTTGATGGGATTCCAGAAACTGTAAAGTCACCTTGCGTCAGTCACGTTTGCTAACTGAGCAAGGTTAATGCACATATAGGACACTTTGTTTGTAGGGGCCTATAGGGACAAATGCGGTGAAGTGGACAAGCTGTCCCAGAGTAGTACAGCTCTGGGGCCCGAGGAAAATAAGCTCACTGGCCAGAGATGTGCTGCTCTGGCAAACCGCCCTGTTCATTCAGAAGTGAACAAGAAGTCTTTTAAGCAGCTAAAATAAGTCTGTTTTGTTATTTTGGTCTGGAATCCTGTTAAATAAAGAGTCTACTTGCTGCATTAAGTGTCGTTGGCACAGCATATTACATTTGAAAATTCTAATCTTCTTAATTTAGAAGCTAAAGACTGTTACTGGATTCATGAAAGAGTTGCAAATCTCAGCGGTGCCAACAAGGACAGAAAGAGGACAATCGAGCTGAATGGATGCCTGGACCAATTTAGTGCTAACTGCTCTTTGCTCAGTCTTTCCCCGAGTCCAGTCCTGGACGATGTCCAGCCACTGAAGGGCTTTTGGCCCGGATTAATAGACCTGGTGAGTGTGGAGCACAAGTGGCCTGACCCTCCCCAGCCGAGCGGGGGTCGAGGTCATTTCCACGCCTCTACAAGGGGCGGGAGAAAAGAAGAGGCTTTAATCCACTCCTTCGTTCGGATAAAGCAAATAACCAACCAACCACACACACACCTCATTCATTCTCCATCTTTCCAACTGCTGTCATCCCATCCCAGTGCGTGGGAAACTCAACACTTTTTTAAAATTGTGATTCAAACAACACTGAAGCTGATCAATAAAACAAACAAAGTTACAAATATGTTAAAAGTTGTATTTCAGGTGCTGGTTAGTACGGTGCTGGTTGGCTAATAAACAATAATTCTGCAGAAAGAAATTAATAAAAACCAGTGACAATCATCCCCAACAGGTGGATTGTTTATAGTAAACATTATTCACTGGTAAAAACGAGTAGCTAGAAAAGCCTGAGCTCGGGTAAACGACTAGTCGGTCATTTGTTTTCATTCTAACTGCAGAGCTTCGGTCTATAAACATGCAAAGTGAGACTGGAGATTAGGATCCGCTAATGACTAAAACATTGGGCTGTCAACCAGAACTCTGGCATGAGCAAATGGCAGGGGAGAGAAATACTTGTTAGAAGCAGGGACAAGGCTAATTTTGCTTAAGTAGGTTATCAAAATGAAGCTAAGCCTGCAGCATAATTGCTGCCCATAAAGACCATCTTAAGATATCTGGCCTAATAATCAAACGGCATGAAGTAAAGGCACTCTGTGATGTGGACTCAAGCGTTAGAAAAGTGCTCCAAACACTGTAGTCATTTATCAGATCCCTCAGCAGCCTGCTGTTCATTAAATAACCTCCTACTTAAGCCTAAAATCGACCATTATTGAAACTTATATCGAGCATCCATTGCCTAATGCACTATTTATTATTCAGTGTGAACGCAAAGGAGGCACATGAAGCTTATTTGAGAAAAAAAAAGAAAAGAAAAAAAATGTAATTTCATCCTGACTCTGCCTCGTATCAGATACAAAGATCTCCAAATAGTGATGGCTGATATTTAAACATTATCAGATAATGTATCCAGCTGCAGACTGTGTCACTTTGACATTTGATGCAGTCGGTAGCCATGAGACGCAGCACTACCGTCTTCCTCAAACATACTTCAGCAGGACAGAGAGTACTCGCAGCTTAACTTTTCACTTGACAATGCATTCACGCTTCAAAAACCATAAAAGTGGTGTTCATTTGTGAAGATTATCTTGCTGAACAAGATATGCAAGTATCATGAACTTGTTTGCCACAGAGTTTATTTTTTTTGCAATAATCCAGAAAACAGAACAGCGCCGTTGGCTTTTTGTCGAGTGAACCAGGGCGATGCTAACTTCTGGGGCTGACCCACAAAAGTACTTCATCCCTCCAGCACTCTATTCTGTTTAACAACTCAGGGACTGCCTTTAAGTTTATGGGTTCGGTAGAGTTAAATAAATTTTCACACATACCCTTGATGTGTGTGTACACACACACACACACACACACAAGCACAGAGTGCAGTCTAAACTCAGTGCTTTTGTCCTTGGCACTAGGCAACGCAGTGCCACAGCGGAAGTGTATTGATTGGTAAGATCTCAAGGCAATGACTCCCTCCCACTAAACTAGGGCTCTCAGAGAAATGAGACTTCTTAGATCACTATGGTGATCTGTGCCGCTGCTGGTGGAAATCTCCTCCGAGGACAATGTCACAACATTATTGATCATGTTGCTGCAATCCTCCAGTTCTCGAACGCACCATCGACTCTGCAACCTGCGTTGTTCTCAACCTCCAGCATACTAAACGGAGCTGACCTCCTCTCAGGTCCATGTCGTACCTGATGCAGGTCTTTTCCCAGGACGAATTCCTTGAAGTAGCCTGGAGCGGCAGAAGAGGCCCTGATGGCCTGCCACATTTTGTGGTTGCAGTCTCCGATGTAGTGGGATCTCACTCCTGGCATGAGTGTGTAGTTCCTAAACACGTAGGCCTTCAGGGGTAAACCCCTGTTCACAATGGTGCTCACCGCTGACACCTTGTGGACACAAAAAGGGCACATTTAGAGCAGAACATGCCAAGTAATGTAGATTTTTACAGCATTTCAACAAGGCACGCTGGTGTTTTCCTTCGTGCTTTGGGGTAAAAATATAATTTATTTTAAATATCTGATAACACAAGCACTTGTGGGTCTCTCACTATCGTTATACTGCAAATACAAATGTACTTATGAACAATTAAAGCATTTATCTAAACAGTGTAGAGCTGAAAAGTCATTTGTCTTACTTTAGGGCAGTGCGGGTCCCTGGCACTCTCAATCATACGCCCCTCACCCAGCCGTTCCCTAAAAGAACAACCAGATTAAAGACACAGCCAACTACATATACTATATAAAGACTACCCCAGGATGAAAGAGTTGTAAAGGAATGTAAATACAGGATGAAAGAGCCCTGCAGACTAACTTGAGGATGTTTTCCCATATTTCGCTGTCATAGAACGCATGGCTCCAGCTCATCTTAACGGTTCCGACGATGACGTTCTGTTTGAACACATCCGAGCCCAGCTTCCTGTACATCTCCTCGCACTCCTCTACGGGGATCTGAAAGATTCCCAGCATGAAGGCCAAAATGGCACCTAAAAGTAGAGGGGAACAGCTGTGATGTGCCGTTGAGGAAGAGAGCATCGGGAGTTCACATACATTCCCCATGTAGGGTAAGTGTTAAGAGAAGAGTAATAGAGAGCACAACATACCTGTGCTGACTCCACAGATGTAGTCAAACAGCTGGTGGATTCGTTTGCCAGTCAGGTTCTGCAGTTTCAGGAGCGTTTGCAGGGCCAGCAGTCCCCTGTAACAAAGGAACAAGGTTCACAAACCTACACTGACCAAATATGCAGCCGTTAAATATAATCCACTACAGCGAGCATATAGAAGTGGTCTTTTCCAGTAGGCCTGCAATGAAAGGTCACTTTATATTTCTCTGTGGTGTAATAGAGCCATATTAGTTCCCATCATTTGTTTTCTCTGGATTTTCTGTTGGTACTCCCGGTGTAGCTTTACCTTGTTCCGCCTCCGTCTATGGCCAGGACCCGAATTCCTCTGCCTTTGACTGGTTCGGCATAGCCAACCAGGGCCAGAGCTTCTCTCACAGCAGCCTGAAGAGGCGGGTCTCTGGCCTGGCGTAATCGCAGCAGGCAGGGCAGCACACTCGCCTAAAAAAGGTCACAATCGTGCACAAACATACCGGTACTCCCTCTTAAAGAAAAAAACACACATTTAAAAGACATGTGCAATACATCTGATATTACGCTGAGCTGCAGGGTACATAAAAAAAAAAAATTAAATTCTGAAGCTAACCGTGATAGCTACACCTCGCGTCTCGGGGAACTCCAGGAGGTGAACGATGAGCTCCTCCACCCGACTGGTGAGAAGCTTGACATCAGTGACTCTCTGCAGGCCTTTCACCAGAGCTCTGGTCCTGTTGTCCACACCCACCCTGGCTGCTATCTGCATGAGAAACACACACCATCTGATAAACATAAGGCATCCGACACACTTTACTTTAAAATGTCTGAAACGTAAAACCCAAAGCAATAACAAGTGAAATCATAGTTTGCCATTTAGATTTTGGACTTCCCTAAGAGACACCGAGCGTCTTACCTTCTCTCTTTGAGTCAACAGCTGCCGCTTCACTTTCTCCTCCTCGCCGTCTGTCTTCTGTCTTGCCTTGCCCACAGCGGGCTCCTCCATGGCGACTGCCGAAGACTTGTCTCTTTCGGCTGCGATGCTCTTGGAATCGCCTCTGAATTTCGGCACCAGGGGTGCGATGTAGCTGCCGACGAACGCCTGAACGCTGGGCCGAGGGTAGGAGAGGTAATGGGTGAAGCCTTTTTTAGAGGCGGTAGCAGGCGCAGGGGTGGACTGAGCTGCGCTTTGAGTGGCAGGGATTTCAGAGGAGGGCATCCCTGCTGGAGAGCTGAGCTCTTCTGATGGAGATGGAGGGGGAGGAGAGGTAGTGGGTGCTTCAATACTTTTAGCCTCTGCCACGGACGACAAAATAGGAATGGGGTCCCGAGTTGTCCGAGCGACGGCACTGAGAGTGGGCTCAGAATGCTGCCGCTGTGGAGGTCTGTTGTCTCCTTCTTCCTCTTGATTGCTGGTGCCAAAGTAACTATTGATGTGCTGAGCTAGAGTTCTGTAGGTCTCATCCATGTTGGTGGACAGAGCTGCTGGGTGAACCAGCGGCATGGATTGTTTTGCCGTAGTCGGGGAAGGGCTCGGTGCAGCCACGTTCGCTGCTGAGGCTAAACTGGACTTCTTTGTGGCAACAAAAGGATTTTCTTCCTCCGCTGTGCTCCTCTCGCAGCCTTCTTCTTCCTTCATGGTGGTTTCTGGTGGCGAGGCCGTAGCTGTGTTAGCGGTTAAGGTCTCAGCTTTGACCAGCACCTTTTCCGCTTGTGTGCCGTCGACTGCCGCACTTCCAGGCTTGAGGCGGGAAAACTTGGAGAGGAGGTCAGTGCTGCCTACTGCCTTGGTGACATTGTCCAGTGTGGTCCTGATTCTCGACATGCGTTCGCTGGCTCACTTGGAACAGCGGTGGAGAACTTGAAGTTTATCGGGCAATCGGATGCTTAATGTCTGTGCATAAATGATGCATCATTGTGGCAGAGTATCTGCCATCAGCAGGTTTTTGGGTAGAAATCCCATCATTTTGCTGCTTGTTTTAATGTTTCCTGGAAAAAAGAAGAAGATTGAAAACAATGAACATTAATATTTTTAGGAGCCAGCGTATTACACTGCGAATGGAAAAGTAGGCCAACAGAGGGGCCATTTGCATCCTGGTAGCCATGGAAACTGCAACAGCAACAAAAGCAGATGCAGACAACTGTTACAAAGAGGATGGAAGAGGACCGGCTTTCCCTGGATCTGAATCCAGAGTCAGCTCTACTTGTGAAGACTTCGCTGGAGAGACACCACCACGCTGTCGGGCAGCAGGTGGAGGACTCACCGGACAGTGAGATGACTGCCATCAACTGGGTGGCCAGCAAAGATTTCACAGTCGCCGTGGGGGAAAAGCAGATTAGAGAGTATATTCAAACGTGGGAGCTGAAGCCCTGCTGGCTTTACAGTCTGGCCTTCCTCTCCTCAACCGAGGAGGAGCACCGTACCTTCTACCACTACCGGGCCCGCTTTAGCACCCCGACCTCGCGGAAACCGATTCAGGCCACGGCTAGCGTCTATTTCGTCGTGGGCATGTCTCAAGTTAAACCCCAAACTCTGCCCGTGGAGGTGCACTTCGTGGTGGAGTCGAACCGGCTGGTGCACACACCCGGGAGGACCAGGTTCAGAGCCAAGTGGCTGGCGGACGTGATTGAGAGCAAGACTTTGCTCGGAAGAGAGGTGGACCTTTGACCGACGAACCACCTGGAAGAAGATGTCTGGAAGCATTAAAAATCAGACAGAATGTCTTTGAATGTACTGTTGCTCTAATGAGTATCACTACACGTCGAAATAAAATGATGTAACGTTATTTTACTTTAACAACGTTAGCGTCTGACTTGCACGTTGTGTTGGGCCCTTTTTTTGGTGTCTGTAACGTTAACCCGCTGGCTAAGTGAAGCTAGCATGAAGGTATTTCCACGTTAGCTTTAACGCAAACCTATCCAAGACATCGAAGCAGTTTGCGTTAGATAATGTGCATAAAATAACACCTCACGACCATGATGTTTGAAAGCCGAATTGCTCGGCAGATAGCTGACAAATGTGCACACTGGAAACGTTACATTAGCTGCTGTTGGCTAACGTTGCTTAGCTTTAACAGAGAGCACATTGTCGAATTGTACGCAATGTCATGAAATAAACAAACTTCTTCTTACCGTACGAAACCAAGACGGTTAAATATGTTGACCGGGCATTTCATTCAATGTGGTGCTGGGCTGGTACAGCCGACGTACGCATAATAACTGTTTGTTCGAGAAAAAAAAGAAAACAGGAAGAAGACAGGATGTGACGATTTTGTCCCTGCACAGTGCAATGCGCTAGTTATGCCACGGAGTGTCGACAAACCATCTTCGGAATAAAAAAGAACAAACATTTCGCTGCAAAAAATTAGCAGCAATTGAAAGATATAAATAATCCACAGTGTGCCCAGAATGCTTATGCTCTCAGGATCACAGTTGGCTTGAAGTAATTCATTATTCAAACGTCTTGTTACTTGACTAGGAGTTTGTGACATAAAGAACAAATGGCACCTCATGTTGCAAATGCTTCCTTGAAAGAAATAATATGAGTCAATCAATACCTAATGCTATGCTGCACAATGGACCTTTCTCAAAGGAGACATTTTGACTTATCCGACTACAAAATGCACAGGTGTTACTAATAACACTAACTAATGGCTCTATTCACTGCAGGTGTTCCAGTAAGAGTGACAGTGGGCCACCGAGCACGTTACAGGACCCTGAAATCAAAGAAGCTAAATGTAACTCAGCCATCATTGTTCAATTACACCTTTTTCCTGCTGTGAAAAGTCAAATTGTCTTCAGTGAAAAAGGCCTTTTAACTAGCTCTTTCTTGAATAACATGCACACGTACACACACACTTGTCAATCACTCCTTTTCTTCATAATTGCTTTTCAATCAGCAGGGTGACACAGCGCACAATTATTTTTTTTCTTCAAATAATTGTCCCCAACAATTCATAAGATTGTCATTTTACAGTCAACACGAAAAACGTGATGTGTGCACTGATAATAACATACCATCCGTCAGATACAGTCCACTGGCTGTACTGCTGTAGGTCAATGCATGTAGAGGTGTCTTTTCAAGAAAGATCTTGTTGACATGGTGAGGAATGAAACCGCTTCTGTCCAGCTGTTCAATTGAAAATCACTTCTTTAAGGAGGCACAGTGGAGGCTTTAAATGGCCATAAATTCAGTGTTAGTAATCAGTCATCATAATGGTAAGTGGGTAGAAAATAGACTGGTAAATACTCGGATGGTAAGATGGAAAATGGGTCACACTAAGACCAGTGAAACTGATGCCTAATGCCGTTACTATTATATGTATTGTTTTGCAGCATAAAGCCATGGAAATAATGGGATAAACAAATAAAAAGTGAGTCAAATATTGCACTTGCTTTGGTGGCAATACCTGAAGCTCTTTCAGGTTCAATATGAACTCTTCTTCACACAGCTTCAGTGTTATTAATATTAGTGTCTCCCTTTGTTGTCACTCCTCCAGTATGGTGATTGTACTGTACGTCCATGTCATCTACTGGTAACTGCTGCCTGCACAGGTCTCTCCATTATGCTACACTGTCATGCACACTTTGATGAAATATAAAGAGAGAAAAATAAAGATGCATTTTGACGGAAAGTGGACGCATTTCTGTGTCGTGCATGCAGTGGTTTAAAGGAACACGTTGTGCATCAAAGTCAGCGACTAGTAACTCATCTCGGAGAGTGCTACCTGTGAATAATGCAGTATTGTTATCTCTGAGCTTTAAAAGCTCTGAGAAAATGATCAGGGTCATCTTGAGACAAATATCTGGCCAGAAAAACAGTGTAGAACTGAGGGCATTGAACAGAGCATCGGGACAGAAGGAGTTGCATTATAGGAACTGAAGGCTATCTTGCAAGCCCTACAATTGCATCACTGGAGTAGCCCTTTCATTCATATTTCTCAATTTTGAAATGGATGACCTTGACACTCCACAAAGTAATGCCATGATGAAATATTTGGTGTGACAGTTCATTCATTTCCTTTCAGCTCTCAGCCTCCATGGCATTTATTTCTCTGCCACTGCAATCCAAATGTCAGAGCTTCCTTGCTAACTCCTTGTGCGTGTCCCTAATAGCAGTGAAGTACTGTCTGATACTTTGTTTTATTGTTATTTCAGTTGTGCCACAACTCAATTTGAAGATGAGTTTCATTAATAATTAAAGGTTCAATGTGTATTTTGAAGTTGTGGGTTTGATTATTGCAAAATGCCACGTGAGAGAAATCTCGTCTTTTTTTCCCATTGGGGTAAATTCTAGTCTTATTTGTGTATGTGTCTGTTTCTGTATGACAGTATCCCGAGAATCAGTCGTCACTGGGTAGACTGACCCCCCTCACTCCTCCAAGTCGATGGCTTTCCTTTGCCGTAGCCACAGTCACTTGCAACACGCGCGCAAAGAAGGAAAATGCCTCTGCGCCAACACTAGATAATGTCAGTTTACGTTTTTAATGGGAAATACTGTAAACATCCGGAGTGAAATGGGTTCCAGCAGCAACAGTTCAGAAAAGGCAACAGTTGAGGATGGAGAAGTCGTGTATGGACGTTTTGCGCTCATCAAAGCTGGGATTTTGGGTTTGGTTTTTGTGCTTGCAACATGTGGCAATCTTTTCTTCCTGGGCAGACTTTGGAAGAGGCGAAAAAGAAACACAAAGACCCAGCTGTTCCTGTTGCACCTGTGCCTGGCAGATCTGGTGGTCGCCTTTTTCCAAGTCCTACCGCAGTTTCTCATGGAAATTACGCACCGGTTCCGAGGCACGGACTTCCTGTGCCGGTCCGTGAAATACTTGCAGGTGGTCGGAATGTTTGCCTCCACGTACATGATTGTGGCCATGACCATAGACCGGTACCATGCGGTTTGTAAGCCGATGGTTTCCTTCTTGAAGGGCTCGTTTCGGAGATACCTCTCCATAGGCGCAGCGTGGCTCATCTCTCTCGCCTTCAGCGCTGCTCAGATCTCCATCTTCTCGCTCCAGGAGGTCGGGGAGAACCTTTACGAGTGCTGGGCCACATTTATTGAACCGTGGGGGAGCAGGATCTACATTACCTGGATCACTCTGTCAGTGTTTGTCCTGCCTGCAGTCATTGTGCTCTACTGCCAAATAAGAATATGCACAACAATCTACTTCAACATGAAGAGAAAGGCGCTGCAGGCGGGGCGCGCACGCACGAAGGGGGTGTCCAACGCCATGCTGAAGACTGTGAAAATGACATTTGTTATCATAATGACATACACAGTGTGTTGGAGCCCATTCTTTGTTGTCCAGTTGTGGTCTGCATGGAGCCCCAGCAGTGCGCCTACTCAAGGTTTGTCTCAGAGGACCAAAGATGCCGAATATTTAATGTCACTGTGGTGTAGGCCCACAAGTTATATATCAATGAAAAATAGGATATTTAAGTGTTTATGACAAACTCACCAATTGTGCACCTCAGTCATTTTCTGCCGCCTTCCCAGTCCCAGTTTGTTTACACGTTTTTCTGTCTCTCATTCTCTCACAGGTCCAGTATTTGCTGTCATCATGTTGCTGGCCAGCCTCAACAGCTGCACCAACCCTTGGATATATCTCTACTACACCTAAAAAAAAAAAACATGGACTAGTTACAGATGCTTCATATCAAGGAATATGTCATTTGAGATACAATCCATGAAGTCCATCATGGATGCTGTGTTTTAAATATATGTTGTTGTGCATCTGTCAGCATTGCTGTACACATGAGTATTGGCATCTTGCAGTATTTATTCCAGTTAATGTTTGTGTTCTCATAAATAAAACACCCATCATGCATGTAAGAAAAGCACACATTTTTTAAATGATTTAGCAGAATAGTTTGCCGTGAAACAAGCATAGACGCGGTGCTTGATGCATATTAATAATATGCCCGTCATCTTTTCCCCACACGAAACCCTTGTACAGAGTGCAATACCTTCTTTCATTCAGTGCTGGAGGAAATAGGATTTTTTAAATTAACTTCCAATAGAAATAGCAGTCAGGACATAAAGCAACATTTTCTTTGTACACGTACCGAGAAACATAATGCCAGGCTATACACCATCCTCAGACATGTTTGATATATGTATTTATTTGATATATTTGCATGTACTGTTAATGTTTCTTATGTAATAAAAATGTAAACTGCACACATCTATTTACATCTCTTCCTTCTGCTTGTACTAACCTGCCTTTCTGTGTCTGATCACAAGTACACTTTGAACACTGTTCCAAATATATTGTGTAATAAATAAATGATAATTTACCATCAACAGCATTGGTCCCCTACAATAGACAGGGGGATGTTATTTGTTCTGTACCATAGATGTGAAAACACCTGTTGGAATTCATTATTTCCCTTCCAAATGAAAAAAGGGAGGAACGGCTTGTTTTTTTTCAATTTTTTTTATTGCTTTTAGGCTGTTATATTGCCAGAAGGCCTTTTACTTTATCTTACATTATCTTTTACATTATCTTTGCTATAGCCCAGTCATTCTTCGCCAGGGAAATGTCACCTTGGCTGTTCACGTGATGCAAAGACCCTGGAGCCATTTGAAATTGCACTTCACAAATCCTTTCACACGTGCAATCAACGACATCGGAATTGATTTGTAACCATTTCACCGTCTCCTAATCCCATTTAAGATCTCTGCATTTGCCCCTCACACGATTCGGATCTGTTCCACAGATTCTGTGACCAGGCCCTGCAACAGTGCAGAGACCGCCGATGGCTCATCCTGGAAAGCTGCTTCAAATAGGATTAGGCACCTCACTTGGCCAAAATACTATGTTGACTAATTCGGAGCCCAAGGGGGGAAAAGTGGAAGATAAATCCGGCAGCTGGTTCATGTTCACATCATTGTGGGGGTTTAAAACAATCATCAGGGATATAAGATAAGAGATAATCCTTCATTTGTCCCTCAGTGGGGAAATTACAGGATTACAGCAGCGTTGCTCACAAGTAAATAAAATAAAAGATAAAAATCAAGTAATATAATAAACTAAACAGTAATAAAATAAGACAGTAAGAAGAATATTAAATAAATATCCAGTATATACAGAATATACAAACGGATCAGATAAATACTTAAACGTATTGGATATTGCACCAGGTGAATAAATTAAAGTTAAAGTGTTCAGAGTGTTCAAGTGTTAGTGGTCTAACGAGAGCAGTTTGTTGTGCAGCCTGACAGCAGCGGGGAGAAAGGACTTGCGGTACCTCTCCCTCAGACACCGGGGGTGAATCAGCCGGTGACTGAAGGAGCTGTGCAGAGCTGTCAGAGTGTCCTGCATGGGGTGGGAGGCGTGGCTCATCAGGGATGAGAGCTTCGCCATCATCCTCCTGTCTCCCACCACCTCCACAGTATCCAGTGGACACCCCAGCACGCTGCTGGCCTTCCTCACCAGTTTGTCCAGTCTCCTCCTGTCAGCTGCCGCGATGCTGCTGCTCCAGAAGACCACTCCATAGAAGATGGCTGATGCCACCACGGAGTCGAAGAAGGTCTTCAGGAGTGCTCCCTGCACCCCAAAAGACCTCAGTCTCCTCAGCAGAAAGAGTCTGCTCTGACCTTTTTTATAAAGGGCGTGACATTTAAAACGGTTTCGAGCATAATTCATGGTGAGTCATTAAGAAGTTATGAGGTATAACTGAGATCCAATCATGAAAACATGTAAATATGTATCAAGGGTGCATAGCAACAAGCCGCCACGAATCAATGCTTCAATGAAGATTTGAAACGCTTCCTGTGACAATGGTCCTACAGTGCCACCATGTGGACAAACAGATAACTTAATTTTGTCACAGCAAACATGTTGACTTGACATCGTAAGAAAAGCACAGGGGCGACTAAGTGCCTCAATAAGCCAGGATCTATGTATGGGAGCATGTGCAACATTGCAGCAAGTGATTTAATGGTAACAATCAGAGCAACATGGATGACATATAATCTTCCAAAATGTTCTGCTTCTCTTTGAACACGGCGCCATCTCTCTTCAGGAGGGCTACCTCGGTCTCCAGAGCGCGGATTTTGGACAAGGTGCTCTCCTCTCTGCGATCTAGTTCCAAGATCTTTGCGTGCAAGCTCAAGATCTTACGCCAAAACTGATCTCTGTCCGTGTCCGATCTGCAGTACGAGTGCTCGTAAACGTGTCCCCTTTCCTCCAAGAAGCAGGCCGCGGGTTCGTCCTTGACCATCTCCACGGGGACAAAGCTATACGTCTGGCCCAGCGCCGCTTGGAGGGCCGCTGCGTCCACACCTTGCTCTCCGTCCGAGAAAAGGCCCAGCGACTCGCAGCACAATACGGTCACAAACGAGTCCGCCCGCTCTTGAGGAGGGGGCTCACTGCGTGGGGACAGTGCGAGGCGGGACACCACTCCACCATCACCTGGAAACTCACAAGGAGCAGTCCGCATCTCTGAGAGAGCTGAATGACGGGAGATCCCAGTGTCCGACACCAAAGGTAGCTCAAATATCCTCTCCGTGTGTTTGGCAACGACGCTGTGGATTTCTTTACACGTTCTGCTCAAAATGGGCGGCCTCTTGCTGAGAGGAGAGTCAAATCCTGCCGGCTCGATGTCACAAGGCATGGGTTTGGCCTTGGGGCTTCTTTTAATGCTTGGAACTTTTTTCTCGCCATCCTGAAATGAAAAAAAAAGGAATCTAGTCAATCACAGGCATTGCAATGTAACACAAAATGAAGTGCAGGCTTGTTGCACACCAAAAACTCTCCATGAGTCTAAAGCTTCTTGGAATTTCCTGAAAGGGAAAGTGCGCTCTTCGTACTTTCAGAAAATGTTTAAATATATACTAGCGGGTTGGTCCAGAGCTATGTTTGTGATGTGCAGCAAGCCCTGACTTTATAAATGAACTGTGACGGGTGTCGAGACAAATGCATACGTCCTCGGTGGGGGGAAACATGGTCGGGATGGCTGTGCTCTTCAGGTAGCGGATGCCCCATCGAATATCGAAGCAGTCCTCTGTAAAATGTTCGCTGCACAGGTACTGATGTCGACTCGGGGTCCACTCCTCCCGCCTCATGTTGTCCACCCATCTCTGAAGCCTGGACTTGTCTTGCAATGGAAATCTTTGGGGGGGGGGGGGATAAGGACACTTAAAATAAAGGGCTTTCTATATCAGTTGCCACTTGGCTGTGGCATTACCTCTAACGTTGTCATTCCTCCACATTCACTCTATCAGTCTCAGTCTCCCCCCTTGTACCATTACAAGAAGGTAACCCTGCCATACATTAATATACATGACATGACATTATTGTCAACCTCTCACTGCCTCTAGAACGAATAGTATCTTTGTCTGAAGATTCTAGGGGTAACAGAAAAGAGGTAAACCAAAAAAATGTAACTCGGAAGCACATAAAACAGAAATAAGACAACTTACGGGTAAAAGCTAATTCTTTTGTTGTCTTGTCTAGTTGCAGTTCCCGCGCGGTTTCTGCAAACTTTCACAGCGCAGTACCGTGGCATATCTGCAGCGAAACTACATGAACACGCGTTACAAAGACAGGTTTGTTGATTTTGTTTTTTAAAAACGAACCAGCTCGTAAACCAACACTTCCGGGTCGCCGTCCTCATAGCGGAAATCACGTTTACTCCAGTTCTTAAGATACCGTACAATATAGAATGACAAAGGGTTGCACAACTACGAAGAATAAATCATAGTAACTTAGGTACATGTCTAATTTAAGCGTTCATCACCTATCTTCTGCCGAAACAATTAAGAGAGCAAACATAAATTAAATTATAATACATTTACACCGTTTCACTACCAAGATAGTTAACGTACCATCTAATGGTTAACAGTTGGACAACTGCAAAGGGGAATTCATAATACAGACACGTCTAATTTAAGCGTTTATCACCTATTTAATGATGCAAAAGAAAAACAAGGTATTAAACATAAATGTAATGATATAAATGACGGGGCTGTAATCAAGTTTAGCTCTCACACCTCACTCGATAGTGTCAAAATAATAGAGCAAAGCGAAGGCGGAAGTGTATGCAGTTTACCCTCTTGCTTCGCCTGTATTCTTTGCGGAAACTCCCCGTTTCACGTGCGCCCTATTTTCACCAATCACAGCTATGTGAGTCATTGTGTAAAGAAATGGACCAATAGCGTTGCGAGTCGTGGTGTTGTTGCTCAGGAATGCAGCTGGTCAACAATCGCTAGCTATCGTTTCCCATCAGCTGGAGCTGTCGGTGGCTGATATAAGTATTCTCAGGCTGTGCGTGTCACCTCGTCTCCAGGTAATCCCTCTTCTTTTCTCAATACGCATTAACGTTATTTGTCGTGGGAAGTTTTTTTTTTTACGACTGAGGACAAACAAGCGATTATCATTAACAAGCTTATTGAAGTTTCTGCCTTCCACAAAAACCCGTGAGTTCCTTGAGCCCAACGCCTCTCTGTTGAAACTAGCAAAGTAACGTCAGTAGTAACCTGTGCTGGCGATTTTTGGGATAGTTCGTTTATCTTAAAGTTTTAACCCGTTTTTAAAGTCCACCTGGCTGTGAAACGTCGTTGACCGATGTGTCCAACTGCTCTCTTTACAGCCCGCAAAGGTGCGCCAACCCAACAGTATGGCCACAGCACAGGCGGCGTTGCTGCTAGCTGTGCACATTTTGCTGATCTCCGAGTTCATCCTGGCCAAGAGGGACTACTACGACATACTGGGGGTGCCCAAAGATGCCACCGAGCGCCTGATCAAAAAGGCTTTCCACAAGCTGGCCCTGAAGTACCATCCTGACCGCAACAAGGGCCCCGACGCAGAGGCGAAGTTCAGGGAGATAGCAGAGGGTAAGCGAGTCACCATTCCAGGGCAATGGGGCAAAAATGGGGCCTGATGCAGTGAATCTTCAAAAGGAATTGCTTTGATCGATTCCCTGAAAATGGCAACCATTCAATGTATTGTCGACAGGTGCCTAACTAGCGTTATTACGGTCATATAATCTCCAATAAGACATTCTCTCTTGTTGTACAATAGATGGATGATGAACATAACTACATTACTCGAGATTGAACTTTTAAAATGTGTGATGTAATGTGTTTCTACCAGCGTACGAGACGCTATCGGACGATAAGAGGAGGCGAGAGTACGACCAGTTGGGCCACGGCCCGTTGCCCGACGAGGGCCGTAGAGGAGGCGGCGACTACAACTTCAACCAACACTACCAGTCCTTCAACTTCGATGACATTTTTAAAGACTCTGACACTTTCAGTCAACAGCAGCGACACCACTTTCACTCCCAAAATCAAGCCCACCAAAAGAGGCACTTCGACAGCCACTTCCAGGCCCACCGAGAGGCCGTGGACCGACAGAAGAGACAGTTTCAGCAGGGGGGCTTCGGCGGGGGAGTCTTTGATGACATGTTCGAGGACTTGGAGAAGATGTTCTCCTTCAACGCGCAAGGCTCCAGGACCGGCGGCCGGTTCCAGGGCTCGGGGAAGCAGCACTGCAGGACGGTGACCCAGCGTCGGGGCAACATGGTGACCACCTTCACCGACTGCTCCTGAGGCGGGCAGACAACAAACAAAAAAACCCCGGTGCTCTACACAGAGCGCGGCCACTCGGGACACTGCTGGGTTGTTTTTTTTAAGCTGCGCTTTTTTTTTTGTTGAGGGGAATTGAATGCTAATTTATCACCGGGTGGAATAGAGACTGGTGTCGCGTGGCTTTTGTAATTTTCTGTATGTAATTTCCCTCGGAAACAAATATCCAAGCTGACCTGATAAAAAGGGCTGCTACCAAGCAATAACTCGCTCACAGCACAGCCCATTATTTACCTTTCCAGGTTCATTTTGTTTACTTGTGATGGTACAATCTATAGACTCAGGTTAACAGATTTGATTAAATCGTTTTTTCTTTACACACCGCAGAAGCTAATAAGGCCATACTATTCTTGTGCTCTCTCTAACATTAACCTCTCGCTAATGTAAAGCCAGGCTCATCTTCTCTTGTTTTTTTGTTTCATTGATTATCTTAAGGACGGCAAAGACGATACAACTTACGTCTGACAAATTTCAAGTTGTGGCATTTGCATCAAATATTTGTGTGAAAATTGAGCTTCCCAATCCTGAGATGTGTGCGAGTCGGCCATCATCAACTGTTACCTCGTTTTTTTCGTTTCATCTACCTTCACTCAGAGTAGGAAGTTAACATCAGTCTCATGACATTTGCTGGGGGACTTAGGTTTGTGTGCTTGCTCAGCTGTTTTGTAACCAGTTGTTTTGATGGTTACAAAAAGCCTCGGGCTCATCTACCAGCGAAGCTGAACTGATCATAATGTGCAATATTTAGCACTTTCTGCTCTTCATGTTGCCTATCTTTCATAGACGGTGCTTTGTTAATGTCACTGGCTTATGTTTGCACTTTGTGTGTGCGTGTGGAGAGTGACCTGAATTTGTTCGGTTGGAGAATGAATAAAAAATCTTTCAAGAGCAAATGTTTTGTATTTGGAGGGGACAAAGTGTGAGAAATGTGTAGAAGTAAGTCATCGGTCATACTCATGAATATGACTTAATGTTAATCAACATAAATAGTTTCTTCTGGGCCCAACACTAATCCAACATTTCTTTTCAGATCGTACGTCCGCCTGTTGTTCTAGCTGCTCTCCAGCAGAGAGCGTACTGCTGTAGCACACGCCTTAGAAAGCAGACTTGTAGGAACCACAGCGAGAAAAGAGAAACGATGATATTAAGCCACTTTCAATGTTTCAAACTGAAAATGATCAGAAATAATAAATGCGAGCTGATTATTACACATTTCACACTAGTATATTAAGCAGAACATGTACAATTAAGTTTTATTTAAATGATTTGTTAAATAGCTTGCTTGATTTCTACGACGTAGTAGTAGTTAAGGCCTCTTTATTTGCCACCCATATAAATATCAAAGGGCAAATTTATCAATATGCTTCGCATAAATTCTATTGAGTTCCACCCGTCACACAAATCAACTTTTGTGGAAGAATAGTTTTGCCTTATAGCAATCAGCTGAATGTCAACGAGATCTGACCCCAAAACACATAAAACAAAATGTATAGTTTGTTTTTTATTATTATATTAATTAACTTATGTTTTACAGGAAATTACCACTGAGATTTAGACAAATCCTTTACAAAGGAGTCCTGGTCAATGTGCCAAAATTATTCACTATAATTGTGTTGAAGGTTTTCACTTTCCCGCCAATTCATGCAATGACTAACCGCGATTAGTCAATGAGTGACCTGACATACTTCACCATTGTGCAGTGTGTTGGTATAGCAAACCAAGGCATCAGGGGCTTTAATGACAATGTCATTTTTTTGTGATTTACATAAACATGTTAAAAAGTTGGCCGGTACCTTAAAATGTGGTCTCACATCCGCAAATCGCAAGGCCCTGGAAGAAATATCCAAAATAATATTACCCCATGTTACTTCTGAGCCAGTTATTTTGGGGTAATTTGAATTTAGATTGGCTCTCAAAAAACCGCCAGACAACAAGAACTGTGCCGAGTGCTTCATTTACATCAGTTGATTTCTAGTCCTACACGATCAAACAAATCCAAGCGCTTTAAATCAACCATAATGAATCTTATACTCACAACAATCAACAATAAAAAGCACCAATCATTTAAAACGTTTTATTGAGCAAATGTTCAAAAAATGATTTCTATCTTGAAAACATTTCCAACTCTGGCTTCGCTTTTAATCATAAATATGCTCCACAAACATTTCCAAAGCTCTTTATAGTCACGAATGCAGCTTGGAAGGCAAAACCAACCATCTGACCACATAATTTCAGCCATCAACGGAATAACTGTCTCAGATTTAATAGAAAAGCCATATCTAACTTCTACTTGTCCTCACTTGCAAACACCCCTGGGCAATGCATCAGTGTTGGACAATCATCAAGTCCCCCGAAACTCCCCCGCCTCCCCCTAAAATCTCTTTATGAAATCAAATCACAACAACCATATCCAATATGTATGAAGCGTTTAATCGTTAAGTCATTTCTTCCAGTTCACTACAACAGACATACCACTGTATGTCAGTGCTCGCTCTCCAATCTGCGGATTCTGGCACTAAGTTTAGGTTTAGGTCATGAAGCCAAAGTGAGACAGAAAACGAGTCAGTTTCAACCCGAACACATCTCAGATCCTTTAGATCCCTCCCTGCTTCGCCCCAGTGCTGTTTAAGTTGCAGCACCTCCAGGTCACATGTTTAACTTATCATTTGCATCAGATAAAATGCTGATATGGAATACATGGAAGTCCGCACAGGTTATCCCAGGACTTAAAGGCGGTGATGCCAGTGACTTAAATAACTACCGACCGTTGTCAAAATTGAAAAAAAAAAGACTGGAGTGCTTAATCATTTCTTAACTGAGACCATTTCTAGCGTCAAGAGAAAACATTACAGCCAGAGCAGTCATAAACAACAATAGCGCCATTATTTGTATTTAATGTTATCGAAGCCTTGAACAATCAACAGAGTTCATCGACCTGTTTAAAACATTTGAATCATGCTATTGTATTGGAAGAACTATCAGTCTCCCCTCTGTT
Organism: Melanostigma gelatinosum; assembly: GCF_949748355.1. Classification (NCBI taxonomy): domain Eukaryota; kingdom Metazoa; phylum Chordata; class Actinopteri; order Perciformes; family Zoarcidae; genus Melanostigma; species Melanostigma gelatinosum. The sequence goes on from NC_136655.1 coordinate 9,385,979, forward strand.
GCCTCTATGTCTGCCAATGGCATGATTCCATAGACTGGATCCATGACGAGACGAATGAAACCCAGATGCACTTTTACCCCTCCCTCCCTCCCACTCTCTCTCTCTCACTGACTTCTACACCAAGAGGCTGTCACTTCTCTCGGTGCAGTGTAGTGGACTGAAAGGCCGCAACACACGATCCAACATGATATCTTCAGTCACACTCAACAATGGAGCCAAGATGCCTATTGTGGGTATCGGAACATGGAGGGTAAGGCTGAACATTCTATTGTTACGATAAATAAAGTGTAGACAGATGGATGTTTGGACTTGATACTTTGTCTCTACTCCTTCTATCCTCTCAGTGCCCGACTACCTCTCAGGGATTCAGATTGTCTCTCGTTTTCATGTTACGAATTCTCCATCTTCTTGGATCGACTGCAAACTAGGTTAAAAACAACCGGGAGGACGGGGCATGAGATAAGCAGTGCAAATGCAGCATAAACCGATAAGCCCCAGGCAGCGAAACTGTTTGCAGAGGGTTTGTCACAGCGTACATATTAGCATTGTACTGCACAAACCTCTGCCCGATTACATTTGGTAGTACCAGCAACGATAACCTGCTCTTCACATTATTTTCTTGTCAATAAAGCCAAACACATTTTTACTGAATATATTGACGCTTATCTGCAATTGTCCTTGTCTCTGCTCCAGAAGGAAGATAATTAAGTCTAAGGCCTTCGAGTGTTCCTCCAGATCGAGTGCCACCCATTCGTGACCCAGGAGAAGCTGATCAACTACTGCCACTCAAAGGGCATCTCAGTGACCGCTTACAGCCCCCTGGGCTCCCCCGACAGACCCTGGTGAGAGGCAGTGCACCACCTATCAAAAACAGCGCTCACAGGAAAAGTGTCAAGACGTCACTTATTCTGTTGGGATTTACAAAAGGGCTTCTTCTGATGATCCCTCTCTGCTGGAGGAACCGAGGATCAAGGCCATAGCCGACAAGTACAACAAGACTCCAGCACAGGTAATTAAACAGCAGAGTGTTGTGCAAAGATGTTCGGTGAGATGCCTGAATAATGCTTACAATGCCGACTACCCACCAGGTTCTCCTCCGGTTCCACATCCAGAGGAACGTGATTGTCGTAGCCAAGTCAGCGACCCCCCCCCCCATCGCATCAAGGAACATTTTCAGGTTTGCTCATCTTAATAAGTTCAACAGCTGACGACACACTTTCAAGAGGCGTATCACGCGTAGGCTTACATCTATTTTGGTGAGTCTCTTTTAGTTGTTTGACTTCGAGTTGAGTGAAAACGACATGAAGACCCTGATGAGCTTCACCAGTGAAGTGAAGAGAGCATTCTCACTAGATTGGTGAGTTTTGGCAGATCAGATTATGCCCGATATCTCTTTATCTCTTTCACAGAATTAGTTTAGGCTATGGACCAGGTTACTGGACCTATTACCATTATTAAGTAAAGCATGCTCCTCTTATTTTCTGTGCAGGGCCTCAACACACAAAGACTTCCCTCTGAACGCAGAATATTAGCTCATCAGACAACGTGCTGCACCGTTTCTACAACTATCAACTACCGAGCTTTTTTTATGCAAAATCTACAATACTAATTAAACTACGACCCAACTAATGTGACAGAGCCTGAATTATTATCTTAATACGTTTCTACAGAGTCATTTTTGTGCAACGCTCACTGTTGAAATAAATAATTCAATGAAATGTCTTTAAATAAAGTAGATTGTGGAATAAAATGATCTTTTGTGCACAATGTTTAGGTGCACAGACGTTGAGCGAGATCACTATAAATGTAGTTACTGAAGCAAGCTGCTCGTTGTAACAAAGTAAGAATAAAAAGGGTTCGAGGTCCAGCACAGAACGCAATCTACCTGCTATGAAGAATGTAATTATGCAAGGAACAATTTAATGCTTTTCCACTGTGGTAAAAACTAAACGGGCATTATAGAAATGTTTGGGAACATAGCCCAACATGATGCACATTGCGCCAGACAATAAATTAGAAACCGGAAAGGTTTGGGGTCGGTGAGGTTAGCAAACTCAAAATCCAGTATTAACGCAGTGCTCGTAACACTGATTTAGTTGAGGACACCTTCGGCGCAGTCACTAAGGCGTGCGCGCGCGCACGCACGCACGCCTTAGTGACTGCACGCGCACGCACGCCTTAGTGACTGCACGCGCACGCGCGCGCGCACGCCTTAGTGACTGCACGCGCACGCGCGCGCGCACGCCTTAGTGACTGCACGCGCACGCGCACGCACGCCTTAGTGACTGCACGCGCACGCGCACGCACGCCTTAGTGACTGCACGCGCACGCGCGCGCACGCACGCACGCCTTAGTGACTGCGCGCGCACGCACGCCTTAGTGACTGCGCGCGCACGCACGCCTTAGTGACTGCGCACGCACGCCTTAGTGACTGCGCGCGCACGCACGCCTTAGTGACTGCGCGCGCACGCACGCCTTAGTGACCGCACGCGCGCGCGCGCACGCCTTAGTGACCGCACGCGCGCGCGCGCACGCCTTAGTGACCGCGCGCGCGCGCACGCCTTAGTGACCGCGCGCGCGCACGCGCACGCACGCACGCCTTAGTGACAGCACGCGCGCGCACGCCTTAGTGACAGCACGCGCGCGCACGCCTTAGTGACAGCACGCGCGCGCACGCCTTAGTGACAGCACGCGCGCGCACGCCTTAGTGACAGCACGCGCGCGCACGCCTTAGTGACAGCACGCGCGCGCACGCCTTAGTGACACACACACACACACACACACACACACACACACACACACACACACACACACACACACACACACACACACACACACACACACACACACACACACACACACACACACACACACACACACACACACACACACACACACACACACATATTTTCTCCCACAGGACTTTATTTTGATGCTTAACAAAAAAGCAGCTCCCACGAGAAGTGGAAGTGACAATTCCACAACAGGGTTTAATACACGTGATGTTAAAGTGCCATCTATGACTCACAAGTAAATATGGGAAATACTCTGTAAAAAGCAGAACATACCTTCGACTTGTCCTCGGGATGACAGAGTAAATAGTGTTTTTAATTTGCATTCACAAGTGCTGACATAAAGGAAAAACAAGTTCAGTCAAATGAGGAGTGCTTTAAAGATCTGTGCTGTGAAAAATGTGTCATCTTCAATTCAGATTTGATTTTTTTATGAGAATAAACTTTTTTTTTTCCTCAAACGTGCCAATTGTAAAACGACAAATAATACAATGACTGAGGTCCATGCTAATTCTGTTCTCGGAGCTGTTACACTTTAAAATGAGTGAATCTGGACTGAGCGCGACACACATTGAGCTTCTTCAGTTACTTGAAATGTCAGTGACGGCAAAGTAATACCCTAGAATTTACTCGACACCAAGACAGCAAAAAAAATAAAAAAAATCAGCTAAGACACTTGTCTGCTGGCTGACACTCAAATATACGAGTGCTAAACTCATACCCAATGGTCATGATCTGTGTCAAATGAGCGGCTCAAATTGGGATTTAATAAAAAGGAAAAACTGATTTTCGTGGAGACAAAATTGATTCCTGAAGAAGTCAATATTTCTCCTGAGAAACGTAACATTAAACTCTGGATCAAGGCCACACATATTTTGCAAACTGCACTTAAGAAATAGTGAAGCGAGCAGCTAAGAGATGCAAACTCCAGTGCCCCAATGTAAACATCTGTATTTTTTTCCATTTCAGAACTCAGTGCTGAATGGATAGTCCTTGTGCTTCAAGCTCCTATGGAAAAACAGAAAAACAGAAAACAAACATTGCTTGACTCGTGACATCTTAACAATATCACAAACGAAAACAAGGACATATGATCTCACCATTCCATGGGACAGGCTCTCCAGTTCCTGTCGAATCCTACGATGGTCTTGATTTCCTCCTCAGTTAGTTCAAAGTCAAACACCTGCAGAGATTTAAACAAGTCTTCATGCAGGAGCCAAGTTAAGTGAGACACATTGGAGGGCTAATCCTGGAAAACATCTGAAAAAGTCCCACAGCTAAATTACCTGGAAATTCTCCTGAATGCGATGAGGTGTGATGGACTTGGGGATCACGATCACTTTCCTCTGGATGTGGAAGCGGATCAGGACCTGGCAGTGAAGGAGAACGGGTATGTGAACGTGATCAAAAGGTCAGAACTACAAGTTGAGGGCCACGTGCATGGTATTTGCACATTCTTCTTCAAGAGAAACAAGCATTATTTTTCTTGTGTGAGCACAAACACCATATAAAGTGTGTTTAGTTCAGTGTGGTACCTGAGCGGGTGTCTTCTTGTGCTTCTCAGCTATGGCTTTAATGTTCGGCTCTTCCAGCAGTGAGGCGTCTTCAGGTTTAGCCCTGTAATATAACAAAATGCATCATCCTGTACTATATGGAGGACCTGCACACATTGCACTACTTTGCCGACAGTCAAAAGGTGGACAAAATAATGGAGATACCTCAGAAAAGGGCTAAACTCTGGATGCACTTAACTCGAATCAAACACTGCGACAGAGGTGGGCAGATGTGAAAAAAGACACAAAAAACCCCCATAAAAACAAGAGGTCATTAAATAATGTGTAAATCAGGACAGAATATGTCACATACAAACTACATTCACAAAGAGGAACAACAGTCACAAGTTGAAACCAACCAAAGACATAATACTGAATCAGCATTTCCAAAAAACAAAATGGTTGGTCGTGATGTAGCAGTGCGGTTACAAGTCCTGTCTCGAGTTATTTTGACACAACTGACCAGGGTCTGTCAGGGGAGCCCAGCGGGCTGTAGGCCGTCACGGCGATGCCCTGAGAGTGGCAGTAGTTGATCAGCTTCTCCTGGGTCAGGTACGGGTGGCACTCCACCTAGCGGGACAAACGCGCCACTCTTAGGATGCATTTCAAAAGCAAAAGGGGAGTGTATATGGTCGGCTTCAAACTGCCGACTGTACTGTTATTTGATGGTTGTCTTCAGGGTTAAATTGGCTCCTATTCGACATAAGAGAGTCCTTTGTTCTGCGCTTTAATCGGATAAACAGCGAAACAAAGCAAGACATTGTTGGTGAAGGATGGTTCTGAAAACCAGCAGGAATATAAGGTCACCTCAGCTAAGTGGTGCAGCCTGAGGGGAAACTGCTGCGGCCCATTATGAATTTACAGGACATTTATTTCTCAGACCTGATACGAGGACACGGATGATGCTATTATGGCCCCTTTGCTCTTTAAGAACAGCAATCTTGACGTGCATCTGTTTTCTTGTGGCTCAGAGGGGCTGCAAACTGATAACGATTTTGATACTACCGGTACATTAATCTGTCAATTAAGTAATCTAAAAAGTGTTTGTTTTTTGCATTTTGTTCCAAAAGAAAATCAACTTTACTACATTTGGGGACGAAGCCCTGCACTGAGAATAAAAGTGAAATGTGTCACACACACACATGTAGTTTATATATAGCTTCAAAAACAGCTGACTGGCTTACTGCCCCATGGAGACATTGCCATAGTGTGTGTCTGGCATCCCAACAGATTAAACTAATTGAAAACCAAATTTGTCCTTTTTTTTTTTTTTAATAATCACTACGTGTGATACAAATGTCTTGGGAGTACCTGGTTAACGGCAGGCTTGTATTTGAGGCCTGGCTTGTTGAGAATGGCTTCAATCTGGTCCTTGTTGAAGTTGGAGACACCGATAGCTTTGACCAAGCCGGCGTCCACCAGCTCTTCCATTCCCTGAAAAATTGACCATTAAAAAAAACAAGAAAAAAAAACAAAACATCTCATGGCTGAGCTTTGGTTTAGAAACTGTAGCTCATAATAAATCCTATTTATGCTCTTAAAAAAATCTCTCATTTGTCACATGACATGGAGACATATGAGCTTTCAATTCAATGATTCTGCTCTTCAATCCTAACATGAACCACATACAGCTTTTTACAGGTTTTGACAGGTTGTGACAGGTTTGTCTGCTTAACTCACCTCCCATGTATCCAGGAAGTAAGTATCGTCATTGATCGTCTCTCCTGCGCTGTCCAAAGGTATAAGCTCACTGCCAGCCTGTAACGTGACAAAAGCATCAAGAGCCCCCCCGAGGTCTACACCACATTACTACGACACTGACAATGTGGAGGCTGCACATTCCTGCCGATTCATATATGCACACAATGCTCACGAGACTGTGCCTACCTTGAAACCCATGGGCCAATGCACGAGAAAGAGGTCGAGGTAGTCCAGTTTAAGGTCACTGAGGGTCTTCTCGCAGCCTTGCCTCACCATAGACTTCTCATGAAAAGTGCACCACAGCTAGAACAATGAAAAGGACTGAGAGGTCAACGAGCAAGCGTGCATGTCTAAATAAACAGGCAACATGGGTTCCGTAGCCTTTTTGTGGAAGAAATAAGCATGTGTACATTATGAACCCACAACTCACCTTGCTGACAATGAAGAGATCCTCTCGCTTGACCACGCCGTCCTTGATCATGGCCCGGGCACCCTCTCCCACCTCCGCCTCGTTCTTGTAGACATACGCGCCGTCAATGAGCCGGTAACCCGCTGAGATGGCTGCTTTCACCGCCTCGGTGACTTTGCCAGGGGGAGACTGGAAAAGACGGGGATGGTTAATTTTTGTGGCTCAGACATAATAACATACATACTTTTTTTTTTAATATGGTGTCAGTATTCAGCATATTAACAGCTCATGATTTGCATTATTTTGCTTGAGAGTAACTCAAATAAGAATTCCGCGCAAATGCCGTTGTCTCAGCTAAAAGAGAGATTTAGTTCCTGATTGTGTCCCCCAGTTGAGCTATTGGGACTGTTTGATTAAAAAAGGGCATTTACACCCCATCTGTTTTTTGGGCAATACTAATTGCAACTATAATTGGATATTTCATGGAAGAAAACAGATGATGTAAAGCAGGAAACAGCAGTAGTCTCAAATAATTACAGAAAGTAATGTTGCTGAGATTAAAGTACACAAAAAATCGGGCTATATCCTGACTGGAAAAAGCTTTCTAAAAAAAGAAAGGCAAGACCGGAAACAGCATTGTTGGTGTCCATAACAGCACTTGAATTAAGGTAATTGTGACTTATCTGGGTCACACTGAATAAAAGTAGAGCATGTCTGTGCAGCGTAACTTGAACCAGGATATTTGCACTCGACGGACGGGTTTTCATGAACCTGCTGCTTGCTATGCATTCGCCACGGTTTCTCTATCAGCCGTGGGTCTACAAACTGAACTAAAATATCCACCACAGTTACTCGTAAAACAGCATGCAGTTACTGCCGAACTCATATTCCTACATCTAGCTGTTGTTTTGAGGAAAGCCAGCGGTAGTTTTGGCGACTCGTTGCTTCCTGTTGGCACGTGCAGCTGTCTTGCGTAGTAACGAGTTCATTTTTAACCAACGATCGAAAACAAAACATTGCATATGAACCAACAACGCACCTTCCACGTGCCCAGTCCCACGATGGGCATTTGTGCACCGGTGTTTAGTATCACGGTTGTAGCCATTTCTCCAGAGGACGAGCAGACACTGGATGCGCCGTTAGTCGAGGAGAAGGAACAAATGCTGCGGGGACAAGTTCCGGTTCTGGAAAGACAGCGAAGCTAATGCGGAAGTGCCTTGAACTTGCATTATTTCTAATAACCGACAGGGGGGCGACTCCAGTGGTCGCTAAAAGAAATTCGATTGTATAGAAGACGAACTTAAAATGACCCTAAACCTCTCAGTAAATATTGTCAACATGAGTTTATGATCCAAAAACCGCTAATCATGTCTTCTTCCAGACAGCATGATGCTCATTTGGTAAGTTATGGGCCCATTTTGAGGATATATGTGTGACACAAAACTGCACATGTATGTTCATCTGTAACTAGTTTGAATTATTAAATGCAACACACACATTACATACAAGTAAATAATAACCATATGTCTTAATGCATTTCATACCTGCAGTGTGCGAGCTTTTCTATACGTCCTGTAGGGTGGCATTCATTTATTGGGGACCCCTGAGATTTCAAAGTACCCAACATAGTCCCCAGTCCACCGGTAACTGAACCTGAGATCCATAAATAACACCTGCCTTTTGCATGTTTTTGATGGTTCTGTTATTGCGCCACTAGAGGGCACCATTGCCACACTTACCAAACGTGAGCGCATCTCCTCAGAGTACACAACGGAGGCTCCTTAGTAAAATAATCACATCATTTCATACATGAGCTAATATGGCCAGTAATTACAGCGGCTAAGATAAATGATCAGTACTGTTCATTTCACTGAAGGCTCTCAAAAAACTCATCCACACATATTTGATTTAACTCGTAGAAAAAATGCTCTTGGAACAAGCCTTGGGTAAGTTCATTGGCCTGCATGTAATGTTGGAGATAATATTATTTTTAATTACTCTTTAATATTTTTGACTCAAACTTCTTCCTGGCATTATTCTGTAAAGGAGAGGCGCACCATTGTGAATGCGCACACACACAGACAGACCAGCCTTAAACCCCAAGAGACACCTGAGAAAGGGAACAAATACAGCGTGTCTTTATTGTCAGAATCAGATAAAAACCTGACAGACCTTTAACTGAGCCATTCAACACTCTGAGCAGAAGATAAGAGAGGGAGAAGAGAGCAATATGAAAAAAACATACAAAAGAAAAAGTTATGGGAGCCAGCAGCCGCTGTGTACCTCACAATGGCTCTCGCTAAAGTTTGTGTCTCTTCTGATCTTCTCCCAGCTGGACGCCTGCTTTTCAGGGCCCGGTCTCCTCTGATCTAACTTCAGACACTGGAGGGCCTTTTGCCAGCCTGCAAACTGTCAAAGTACCCCAGGAATCAAACACCGTCGCATGCTGTCATGATCAAAGAACCACAGGTAAACCAGACTAAGACACAGCCACATACAATTGACATCTGAAAGAGAGGGGGGAAAGTTTTCATTTCAGAGGCTCTTATTTTGCGTCTGCAGGCGGATACCCGTCCACTGCACTGAGTGCATCGATTAGAATAAAGGAAAACAGGCATTTGAAGATACAACAGAGGCCCGGAGTAAAACCAAGTGCCTCTCAAGGAAACTTTTGGACAAAGAGTGTCGACTTAGGTGAGGTTTTCAGAGTGTGTTGCTCAAAGAATTTGAAGAGAAAAGAGGGGGAAGAGAGAACGGTGGCGGGATAAGTAAATATACAGATCACAATGAGCAGCTGTCTGCTTTTCCATTTTGTGCGGCCATAGTGAATGCTCGGTGCAGCTGCAGGTGTCCATTCCTTCATAGGCTCCTCATCAGAGTAGACACTCCACCAGTAAAACGTGACCTGTCTTGGGGCGATCAAACACCCCATTTAATTTCATGGCCTTTGCTCCATTCTCTCCACCTTTCGTCTCTCCCGTTGGCTTTGCTGTCCTTCTTTTTCTCCGTTCCTGCCAGAGTGCTCTGGGTCATAATCTTCACCCATGAATCGAATGTCGAGTGTCAGCTCCGGCTGAGTTCCCTCACACACTCGCATTCCGCACATTCCCTCTATCGGACAATAACAAGATCAGGGAGAGAAACCCCTACGTCATAAGTAAATCATGGTAATGTGTCAAGTGCATTGCATGATTTTGGATACACTGGAGATTACTGAGGCTGATTTAAACCCTGCAGACATCATTTTTTTTTAAATGATGATAATCCCACTAGTATCTGTATTAGTATCTGAGAAGATGTGCTGCGCCTTTTTCAACATTTTAAATATCAGAATAATTTCAAACATTATCGTAAAATATGATCAAAAATAATTTGGTAAATTTCATGAGGGAAAGCGTCACCGCAGCATGCACAATACTCCCACTCTCTGAAAGAAATTACATGCAATTTCAGACAGTATAGAGGACTCTAATGTCCACTGATGTTGGTGTGTGAACGGTCACACAGCATTACAATCGTGTCAAGGCCTTGGTTATGTGAAGTCAATTTATTCAGTTAATGGTGCGGAATGTATGTGTGAAAGAGCCTCGATACTATCTTAAGCCATCAGCAAATTTGGAGTTTTTCTAATTTCCTGGATTCCCTTAATGCTTTTAACACTTGGCACTCCTGTCTAGAGAGCAGTATTTGCTTTTATTTCACTTGTTTTGTTTGCACTACATGAATGTACCCCTTGCATGGAACGTACAGCTGCATCGAATCAAGCCGTATCTTCCTTAAATGCTTCTTGCAGCTGGTAAAAGTATCTGGCCTTGGCTTTGTCTGTTGTCTTGAATTGCATGTGACAGACAGAACCGAATAACCGCGTCCTCATGTAACCACAAAGAAATTAAGATGTTGGATGCATTTCTTATTCTGATGAGGACGATGTGGAAATAACAAAATCATAAAACACAGACAGTATCTCTTCTGTCTCATTTCAGCTGTCACACTGCTCCTGAGGTACTACTGCTAGTATGAATACCATACAGGGAATAGAGATCATTTAAAAATGTATGGTCAATTATGTTTATTTATAACATTTTTGAGAATGTGGGTGTTGTGTACGTTGTGAGGGATAGATCTCAACTTCTGCCAGAAGCCTCGAATATCATGTAAAGTCATGGTACATTTTTAGCAATGCTAAAAATAGTAGGTGGTCCGTCCACCAATTTGGTCCAGACTGTTGAATGGATTGCCATGACATTTTGTACAGACATCCATGATTCTCAAAGGATGAATCCTAATGACTTTGATGATCCCTTAACTTTTACTTGAGTTGCCACCATGAGGTTAATTTTTGTGTTTTTGAGTGAAATGTCTCAACAACTATTGGATGAATTGCCTTGAAATTTGGCAGACATCCACCCCCAAAGGGATGCTAACGGCGTTAGCACGGCTTTGCCCTCGGCTGCCAACGTTACCACAGTCTTGTAAAGGGAGGGGCGAGCGGAGGGGCATTTTGGCTAGATGCCACCAAATCATACACACTGTCCCTTGAACGTGTCATAAACCTCAATGAGCAATACCTGCCAAAAAGCTATGAACATTCACTTCAGCCTCAGCTGTACATTGTGTAAAGAGCTCAGTAATTAGCGAACGTTAGCATGCTAAACTAAGATGTTGAGCGTGGTAAACAGTATACCTGCCGAACATCAGCATTTTTTGCATTGTGAGCGTTTTACAATACTACGTATGTAAACATAAATGTATAAATAAACACAGTAATAAATAAATACATGAAATATATGTCTGAGGAAAAATCAGGCTTGACTTAAACATTGCTTTCCTAACTTTGAAAAACAAAATTAGACAAATAAATACAGAGATAAAAATGGACTGAATTGTTATTTATTTAAATATTGGTATCCAATACCAGATCTGCATGTCATCACCGATAGCTGATTCAGCTATTTGAGTCAGTTTTGGACTGATATCAGAAATATGTTTCGGTATCGATGCATCTGAATAAATAAATAATATTGACGATAATTAATACTATACAAGCGTTGGCGCTCTGTGCAGCAGCGTGGGCGGGGCTTCAGGTCTCTTCAGACAGTTGATGATGTCGTCAGCGGGTCTTTACAGCCCTCTGCTCACTTCTGCTGCTGGATGCTGGATATATTAACCTTTCTAATGCATTTCCTTGCCATAAAACCTTGAATTGCAGCTGTGTTTGAAAGGTGCTGTGACATGAAATGAACCTTCTTGCCTTAAGTTCTTAAGCCACTTTAGACTCATACTCAACCAGCAAAATGTTGCAGAAAGTAATGTTCAGGTGTTTTTAATTAAATTATTCTCTTTAGATGACCAACAGACACTATATTTGGGCCAACATGTCAAATCAGTTGAGCCACCTTGCTGTATATTTTCAGGCTGTTGGGTGCAAATGAGAACTCATCAGTGATTGTCCCTGAATTTATACATCAAAATGTATTTTTACACATTAAAATATTAAACATGACCGTATTACAACTCAGAATTTTCAACAACGATTTACAAGCATGACATAATTAAAACACACATTCAATTAAATTTATTTTTTAATTTTTAATTTTTTTAAAATTAGCCTCAGAGGGTTTTACAAGCTATTGAAGTTATTCCTTTCTCTTCTTCAGTTTCACCTGATGCCAGGGTGCTCTTTCGAGGCCTTTTACTGCAGCTATTTTTGTGTCCTTCCTCGTACACAAATGAGATCCTAAATGAAAAGGGTGCTCCCTATGGCAGCAAATGAATACAAAGAATGGGCGAGCAGAGAGGAGAGATGATACATTTTTTGTTCAAACTAATTTTCGATCGTGGTGGGTCCACAGGGTGGCTGCTCCATGGTGTTTATTCGGGCTGAGCCGACCAAAGGCCCGGCCACCAGACGCTCACCTACGAGCTCCCCTCCTGGGTCTGGCTCCGGGAGGGTGCCCCGGTTTCCCTGGTCCGGGCGAGGTGTCTAAAGTCCGTGGGCTATCTATGGGTCGTTTTGAACCGCTCTTAGTCTGGGCTCTCCCCTGAAACCTCTTTGCCTTGGGCTAATGCCCCGGACAACATAGCTCCCAGGATCACTGAGCCACTCAAACTCCTCCACCACGATAAGGTGGCGATTCGCGGAGGAGATTTATTTATTTATTTATTTTTTTTTTTTTTTAATGTATATATATATATATATATATATATATATGTGTGTATATATATATATATATATATATATATATACATACTTTTTTTATTTTTTATATGTATATATATATTTTTTTTTTGTATATATATATATATATATTTTTTTTTTTAAGGTTTGCAGGACTTCTGCATCTGGCAAATAGTTCATACACAAAGAGTGGTTAGGGTTAGGGGCACCAGATCCTTGATCCGGTCAAGGATCTGGAACCAGGGTTAAGAACCACTCTTTGTATAGTAACTGTTTTCCAAACTGTCTGATGTTTACTGTCTGATGTTTTGACAGTAGGGAGCCGGGCATTAGAAGAGTTTGAACCATTTTTTCTTCTTCTTCTGCTTGTTCTTGATCTGGCTCTGAAGATCTTTTTCAGTGGCCTGAAGATCTTCGGTGGCCTGAAGGAGGGAAGACTTCTCCTGATGCCAAAGAAAACGTTCAGTTTCGAACAGATCTTCTGTATTTTTCTGGGCTGCTTTGATCCTCTTTGTCTCGGCCAGAGCCAGACAGAGATTCTCAAATATCTCCAAGTCAGCCTTGGTGGTAGTTTTATGTTGAAGATGCTCAGTCTCCAGCAGGTCCTGTGTTTCTTTCAGAGCTGCTGCGATCCTGTTTGTCTCCACTCTTTGTTCGTCGAGTTGGGCTTGGGATGCCTGGTCTCTTTTGACCATCTGCGTAGCTTTCTCCTCCAATGTTTGAAGAGTAGCTATGTTCTTCAGCTGGGCATGATCGTGGTCCCTGCAGGTTTTTTCCAGGTGTGCCGTGAGGGATGACTGTTCCTGGGAACGGAGACGCTCAGTCTCCAGCAGGTCCTGTGTTTCTTTCAGAGCTGCTGTGATCCTGTTTGTCTCCACTCTCTGTTCCTCCAGCTGGCCTTCATGGTCTGCCTGGAATCTCTGCAGGGTCTGCTTAGCCTCCTCCTCCATTCTTCCAGAATCAGCTGTGGTCTTCACCAGAGTATGATAAAGTCCCCAGGCTTTTTTATTCCGATCCAAGTAGCAAGACTTCTCCTGTTGCCACAGTACATCTCTGTTCTTCAGCTCATTCTGGGCCTTGATAAAGGCTGCCTTGAGCTTACTGTTGTCATCTCCCAGTTCAACAATTCTAGCCTGATAGAGATTCTTAGATATCTCCAACTCAGCCTTGGTGGTAGTTTTATGTTGAACACGCTCAGTCTCCAGCAGGTCCTGTGTGTCTTTCAGAGCTGCTGCGATCCTGTTTGTCTCTGCGCTTTGTTCGTCGAGCTGGGCTGTATAGAAAGCCTGAGCTGTTTCCAGCTTCTGTTTTACTGCTTCCTGCTCTTGTGCGCGAATGGATGCGATGACCTGCACCTGGGAGTGAAAGTGGTCACAGTTGTTTTGCTGGCGTGCTTTGAGGGAGGACTTCTCCTCTTGCCATTGTAGATGTCCATTTTTCAGCTCCTGTTCGGCCTTATGAAGAGCCTCGCTGAGCTGACTGATTACATCTAAGTGTTCATCAACTGTAGCCTGACAGAAGTTCTTGAATACCTCCATCTCCTCCTCGGTGGTAGTTTTAGGCTGAACGTGACGGGCAGACTCCAGCAGGTCCTGTGTGTCTTTCAGAACTGCTGCGATCCTGTTTGTCTCCGCTCTCTGTTCGTCCAACTGGGCTTGATAGGAAGACTTCTCCTCTTGCCATCGCAGATGACAATTTTTCAGCTTCAGCTTGGCATTAGCCTGACAGAACATCTTAGATATGTCCATCTCCTCCTCGGTCTTTTCGTGGAGAACATCTAGAAAATGTTGAAGACGGTCTTCATTAATTTCTAGGAGGACTCTGTCCTTGGTTGTTGTTCGGGTGAGCCTCGCCTCACTGTCCAACAGTTCACATCTTACCTGTTCCTCCAGTGAACTGAGGTAAAAATCCATTGGAGGTTCAACCTCTTTGGAATTTAATTCCATCTTTGAACCAACTTGGTTTCTGGTGTGAAATACTGTACGAGAGTTTTCCATTGCAATTGTGTTTCTGAACCAACTTGATGAGTACTTTGAGATACTGTATGAGAGTTATCCAATGCAATTGTCAAGTGTGTCTCTGAAAGAATTTGCTATCAGCTGTTAACAACGGTGAGGGACTATATGTAGCTGAGAATCCGTGATGTCATTAGGAAAACATTCTATATCCATGGAGACCTCAACATTAAAAGGCACAGAATCTGTGATGTCAGCAGGACAACATTCTATATCCATGGAGACCTCAACATTAAAGGCACAGAATGCGTGATGTCATCAGGACAACATTCTATCCATGGAGACCTCAACATTAAAGGCACAGAATGCGTGATGTCATCAGGACAACATTCTGTCCATGGAGTCCTTGATGGCGTCGTTACTATGGATACCAGATTGAATGTTTATCTTTGAATTTATGAATGTAATGATTTCTCATGTTCCTTACAATATGGCAAAGAAACAAAACTATATATATATATATATATATAAATAAAAAATATAAACTCTTAAAATGCTGATATAAATGATTGTGTCATGTTTTATGTAGCTGGGCAGATAGTAGATTAATCGTGCAAATTATGATACAAGCATGAAATCTTGGTATCTGGTCAAACCTGCCTGATTGGCCATTCAAAAATCCAAGATGGCCGCTAATTGGGCCTCCCGAAAATTTGGTTTCTTAATAAAACTTTGTATTTCCCCGATTTTAATGATCTTGGTGTCTTATTTGTAGGTAATAAAAGATGCTTTAATAATTACCCACAACTACAACACTAGAATAATGAATGTGCTGATGTCATTGGACATTTAGTGGAAAGATTAACAAATATAAGTGTCAATTAATAATTCAACTCTTTTATTAAAATAATTTCCTTCAACTATGTTCAAATTGAACATTACAAGAATATGATGTCAAACTGGACAAAACTAACTGTATGGCACTGGACACTTAATTCATCTAACAATAATACATTTGATTTTCAGCTTTTCTCTGAAGAAACCAATTTCAGAACATAATTAATCTTCAGGGAGAGATGTTTTGTGCTGTTTGGTAAAGGTGGAACTCAGTCTTCACTGTTGCGGAAAGTAATTGAGGACAGATGATGATTACAAAACCAGGGACTCTGAGAACTGGCTTTGTCACTTCATCGTACCTCAAACACATTTAATGTTGCCACCTGTCCTGTAAAATGCATTTAGCAGCTGTTTTTGATTTATATTACATTCTGCTGTCCCCTTGGCCAGGACCATATATTTTTCCCTTTCTATAAGTTCACTTGAGACTGTTGTATTCATTTTGCTTTTAAGTTCTGAACAAAAAACAAAAAGAGAAAACTCTCAGTACTTTTCATTTATTGAAGTCACAGGAGTATACAAAAACATACTTGACCATGTGGTCATGAAAAATACCCATACACTGAACATTATTTTGGATGATTACAAAGAAATGATATCATATATGGGTTTTTTACAACATTTGGATCCACCAATTTGCCTGGATGGACATATTGAATAAAATAATACTCTATTGTAACACACCAAGGTAAGTATAGTTTGCTGGATGAATATGCTTAACTCTGGGCTAGTATCAGATGGTTATATGCAGTGGCGGCTGGTGGAACATGTTCTAGGTAGGGCTGTGCCACATCCAATCAATTTCAGCAAACATCCCAGAATGATTTAATGCAGGGGTCTCAAACTCATTTTCACTCCGGGCCACATCAGCATCATGGTCGCCCACAAAGGGCCGGTTGTAAATGTAACTACTCGTAACATGTTGTTAAATAACTGTCTGCATTTGATTATTGTTTATTCAAGTGTAAAAATATTGTACATTGTTTTGTATTGTAAAAAATATATTTAAGCACATTTCTGCACAACTTAAATCTTTTTAATTTAGGGTTAATAAACCCACATTAGTCTATCAAAGATCAAACTATTAAAGAAAATAGCAAAGACAAATATCAAACACAAGTTATTACAATAACTTTGTTCAATGCTTAAAATCCTTTCAAGGGTACGTTTGCACAATCCCACATGAAGTACTTGATGTGTTTTAAAGCCAAGTTTAATAGCCTTCAATGTACTCACAATACATTTCCATGTCAAATACAGAAACCAGCCAAAGAGCTGCTTCTATGACTGTGTGTTTAAGTATCTCATCCTTTTGACTTTCAATCTCATAATTTTGATTAACTTTAAAAAAATAAAAATAAAAAATCTTTTATTTTTTGCTGGCGGATTCGCGGGCCACATAAAATGACGTGGGCGGGGAGTTTGAGACCCCTGCTCTATGTGGTGTTAAGAGAGAAGAATGAATGATTCTGCTAAAAGAGCCTGACAATCTTATACTTGGAGATTGGATATAAGATACATGAATTTACTAGTTATGTGTATGGATGTATCCACCTTAAAGCCACAAAACATATCAGTGTCAGTGGAAGAGCTCCCGCTTCTGTGTGTGTGTGTGTGTGTGTGTGTGTGTGTGTGTGTGTGTGTGTGCGCGCTCTGACGGGGGTCAGATCTACATATATTGATTGAACTCGCCTTGGTAAGAGAAAAGTCACGTGCGAGTTAAATTGAGTGGTGTTCCACTGTAAATAAACTTAAACACTGTAAAACAAGGAGATTGGATACGATGATAGAGAGAATCCATTACAACCACACGGTGACTCTGAGACAGCCAGAGAGAATTGGGTCACTAGCTAATTGGACAGAAATACATCAGCCCGCCTTATGAGCACACATAATGGCAGATACACACGTACTGTACACACACGGCTGGCACGCTCACACGTTCAGACCTGCATGAATACACATGCATTTCAAAAGACTTGCATACAGATGGTATACTGGTCCTCTTTAATTTATATTTCTTCCGTACGCTTTTTGCTACTTAACTCCTTCCACATTCTTTAAGCTACAGAAACCGTTCAACTATCAAAATGTTCAGCTCTTTAAGGACATCCCTGCTATATCTTTCAATATTTCTAACCTTTAAACTTTTTGAATTATTAAGCTTTTTGCAGTTTTTTTTGACTGGGTTTCTATGGAGAAAATGTTCAAATCCTCTCTTCAAATTTCAAATCCTTATACTGCCTCATACTTTCAGCTACAGACACCATTTCAACTTTACAATGTTGAGAAAACCCTGAGCTATTGCCACATGATTCAGCTTTTTGATATATTTTACACTTTTTGAACTGCAGCAATTTAACTTATATGATTTTTCAGTCCTTTTCTGACTTTATAATGGGTGTGTATTGCACAGCTTAGAGTGCGTGATGTCACCGCTAGAGTGAAGAGCAGTTTGAGATTCTTGTGAAAAAAACATTTTGCCACTGTGTCCACAATCTTCACTCTTTATGCATAATTTCTGGATGTAAAAGTAGCTAATCTTGTCCTTGTCGTAGACAAATGACTGTGGAATCCCACAGACTTACACATTTGGCACAGAAGCCTTTAATTGAGAGGAAAACCAACTTTCTGCTCCATAGAGACCAATGTTAAATTTTGCTTCAAAAATATCTTCCACAGAACACGGTACCCCATTTCTAGATCGCCAGAATAACTTTGGAGACCAAACTTAACTAAGACAACACGGAGATGGAGAATTAAACTGGAGTCTTGTATTTATTGAATATTAAAATGTTTGAAAACTTTTTTTTCAACAAAAGTTCAAAATGTAAAAGGGGTAAATGGAGGTGAGTCCAACTATATCTAGCTGGTATCGCTCCACCTCCTGCACCAGCTCCGACTCTTTCCCCGCTAGCGTGGTGACGTTCCACGCCGCTAGAGCTAGTCCATGCCGCCGGCGATCGGCATGCCCAGGCCTCCTGCCCGACCTGCTGCCCGGTCTGCATAGCACCTGACCCCGATGCATGTCCCTGCGGGTGGTGGGTCCACAGGGTGGCTGCTCCATGGTGTTTATTCGGGCTGATCCCGACCGGGCCCCATGGGCAAAGGCCCGGCCACCAGACGCTCACCTACGAGCTCCCCTCCTGGGTCTGGCTCCGGGAGGGTGCCCCGGTTTCCCTGGTCCGGGCGAGGTGGCTAAAGTCCGTGGGCTATCTATGGGTCATTTTGAACCGCTCTTAGTCTGGGCTCTCCCCTGAAACCTCTTTGCCTTGGGCTAATGCCCCGGACAACATAGCTCCCAGGATCACTGAGCCACTCAAACTCCTCCACCACGATAAGGTGGCGATTCGCGGAGGAGATTTATTTATTTATTTATTTTTTTTTTTTTTTTTATGTATATATATATATATATATGTGTGTATATATATATATATATATATATATATATATATATATACATACTTTTTTTTATTTTTTATATGTATATATATATATTTATTTTTTGTATATATATATATATATATATTTTTTTTTAAGGTTTGCAGGACTTCTGCATCTGGCAAATAGTTCATACACAAAGAGTGGTTAGGGTTAGGGGCACCAGATCCTTGATCCGGTCAAGGATCTGGAACCAGGGTTAAGAACCACTCTTTGTATAGTAACTGTTTTCCAAACTGTCTGATGTTTACTGTCTGATGTTTTGACAGTAGGGAGCCGGGCATTAGAAGAGTTTGAACCATTTTTTCTTCTTCTTCTGCTTGTTCTTGATCTGGCTCTGAAGATCTTTTTCAGTGGCCTGAAGATCTTCGGTGGCCTGAAGGAGGGAAGACTTCTCCTGATGCCAAAGAAAACGTTCAGTTTCGAACAGATCTTCTGTATTTTTCTGGGCTGCTTTGATCCTCTTTGTCTCGGCCAGAGCCAGACAGAGATTCTCAAATATCTCCAAGTCAGCCTTGGTGGTAGTTTTATGTTGAAGATGCTCAGTCTCCAGCAGGTCCTGTGTTTCTTTCAGAGCTGCTGCGATCCTGTTTGTCTCCACTCTTTGTTCGTCGAGTTGGGCTTGGGATGCCTGGTCTCTTTTGACCATCTGCGTAGCTTTCTCCTCCAATGTTTGAAGAGTAGCTATGTTCTTCAGCTGGGCATGATCGTGGTCCCTGCAGGTTTTTTCCAGGTGTGCCGTGAGGGATGACTGTTCCTGGGAATGGAGACGCTCAGTCTCCAGCAGGTCCTGTGTTTCTTTCAGAGCTGCTGTGATCCTGTTTGTCTCCACTCTCTGTTCCTCCAGCTGGCCTTCATGGTCTGCCTGGAATCTCTGCAGGGTCTGCTTAGCCTCCTCCTCCATTCTTCCAGAATCAGCTGTGGTCTTCACCAGAGTATGATAAAGTCCCCAGGCTTTTTTATTCCGATCCAAGTAGCAAGACTTCTCCTGTTGCCACAGTACATCTCTGTTCTTCAGCTCATTCTGGGCCTTGATAAAGGCTGCCTTGAGCTTACTGTTGTCATCTCCCAGTTCAACAATTCTAGCCTGATAGAGATTCTTAGATATCTCCAACTCAGCCTTGGTGGTAGTTTTATGTTGAACACGCTCAGTCTCCAGCAGGTCCTGTGTGTCTTTCAGAGCTGCTGCGATCCTGTTTGTCTCTGCGCTTTGTTCGTCGAGCTGGGCTGTATAGAAAGCCTGAGCTGTTTCCAGCTTCTGTTTTACTGCTTCCTGCTCTTGTGCGCGAATGGATGCGATGACCTGCACCTGGGAGTGAAAGTGGTCACAGTTGTTTTGCTGGCGTGCTTTGAGGGAGGACTTCTCCTCTTGCCATTGTAGATGTCCATTTTTCAGCTCCTGTTCGGCCTTATGAAGAGCCTCGCTGAGCTGACTGATGACATCTAAGTGTTTATCAACAGCAGCCTGACAGAAGTTCTTGAATACCTCCATCTCCTCCTCGGTGGTAGTTTTAGGCTGAACGTGACGGGCAGACTCCAGCAGGTCCTGTGTGTCTTTCAGAACTGCTGCGATCCTGTTTGTCTCCGCTCTCTGTTCGTCCAACTGGGCTTGATAGGAAGACTTCTCCTCTTGCCATCGCAGATGACAATTTTTCAGCTTCAGCTTGGCGTTAGCCTGACAGAACATCTTAGATATGTCCATCTCCTCCTCGGTCTTTTCGTGGAGAACATCTAGAAAATGTTGAAGACGGTCTTCATTAATTTCTAGGAGGACTCTGTCCTTGGTTGTTGTTCGGGTGAGCCTCGCCTCACTGTCCAACAGTTCACATCTTACCTGTTCCTCCAGTGAACTGAGGTAAAAATCCATTGGAGGTTCAACCTCTTTGGAATTTAATTCCATCTTTGAACCAACTTGGTTTCTGGTGTGAAATACTGTACGAGAGTTTTCCATTGCAATTGTGTTTCTGAACCAACTTGATGAGTACTTTGAGATACTGTATGAGAGTTATCCAATGCAATTGTCAAGTGTGTCTCTGAAAGAATTTGCTATCAGCTGTTAACAACGGTGAGGGACTATATGTAGCTGAGAATCCGTGATGTCATTAGGAAAACATTCTATATCCATGGAGACCTCAACATTAAAAGGCACAGAATCTGTGATGTCAGCAGGACAACATTCTATATCCATGGAGACCTCAACATTAAAGGCACAGAATGCGTGATGTCATCAGGACAACATTCTATCCATGGAGACCTCAACATTAAAGGCACAGAATGCGTGATGTCATCAGGACAACATTCTGTCCATGGAGTCCTTGATGGCGTCGTTACTATGGATACCAGATTGAATGTTTATCTTTGAATTTATGAATGTAATGATTTCTCATGTTCCTTACAATATGGCAAAGAAACAAAACTATATATATATATATATATAAATAAAAAATATAAACTCTTAAAATGCTGATATAAATGATTGTGTCATGTTTTACGTAGTTGGGCAGATAGTAGATTAATCGTGCAAATTATGATACAAGCATGAAATCTTGGTATCTGGTCAAACCTGCCTGATTGGCCATTCAAAAATCCAAGATGGCCGCTAATTGGGCCTCCCGAAAATTTGGTTTCTTAATAAAACTTTGTATTTCCCCGATTTTAATGATCTTGGTGTCTTATTTGTAGGTAATAAAAGATGCTTTAATAATTACCCACAACTACAACACTAGAATAATGAATGTGCTGATGTCATTGGACATTTAGTGGAAAGATTAACAAATATAAGTGTCAATTAATAATTCAACTCTTTTATTAAAATAATTTCCTTCAACTATGTTCAAATTGAACATTACAAGAATATGATGTCAAACTGGACAAAACGAACTGTATGGCACTGGACACTTAATTCATCTAACAATAATACATTTGATTTTCAGCTTTTCTCTGAAGAAACCAATTTCAGAACATAATTAATCTTCAGGGAGAGATGTTTTGTGCTGTTTGGTAAAGGTGGAACTCAGTCTTCACTGTTGCGGAAAGTAATTGAGGACAGATGATGATTACAAAACCAGGGACTCTGAGAACTGGCTTTGTCACTTCATCGTACCTCAAACACATTTAATGTTGCCACCTGTCCTGTAAAATGCATTTAGCAGCTGTTTTTGATTTATATTACATTCTGCTGTCCCCTTGGCCAGGACCATATATTTTTCCCTTTCTATAAGTTCACTTGAGACTGTTGTATTCATTTTGCTTTTAAGTTCTGAACAAAAAACAAAAAGAGAAAACTCTCAGTACTTTTCATTTATTGAAGTCACAGGAGTATACAAAAACATACTTGACTATGTGGTCATGAAAAATACCCATACACTGAACATTATTTTGGATGATTACAAAGAAATGATATCATATATGGGTTTTTTACAACATTTGGATCCACCAATTTGCCTGGATGGACATATTGAATAAAATAATACTCTATTGTAACACACCAAGGTAAGTATAGTTTGCTGGATGAATATGCTTAACTCTGGGCTAGTATCAGATGGTTATATGCCGTGGCGGCTGGTGGAACATGTTCTAGGTAGGGCTGTGCCACATCCAATCAATTTCAGCAAACATCCCAGAATGATTTAATGCAGGGGTCTCAAACTCATTTTCACTCCGGGCCACATCAGCATCATGGTCGCCCACAAAGGGCCGGTTGTAAATGTAACTACTCGTAACATGTTGTTAAATAACTGTCTGCATTTGATTATTGTTTATTCAAGTGTAAAAATATTGTACATTGTTTTGTATTGTAAAAAATATATTTAAGCACATTTCTGCACAACTTAAATCTTTTTAATTTAGGGTTAATAAACCCACATTAGTCTATCAAAGATCAAACTATTAAAGAAAATAGCAAAGACAAATATCAAACACAAGTTATTACAATAACTTTGTTCAATGCTTAAAATCCTTTCAAGGGTACGTTTGCACAATCCCACATGAAGTACTTGATGTGTTTTAAAGCCAAGTTTAATAGCCTTCAATGTACTCACAATACATTTCCATGTCAAATACAGAAACCAGCCAAAGAGCTGCTTCTATGACTGTGTGTTTAAGTATCTCATCCTTTTGACTTTCAATCTCATAATTTTGATTAACTTTAAAAAAATTAAAATGAAAAATCTTTTATTTTTTGCTGGCGGATTCGCGGGCCACATAAAATGACGTGGGCGGGAAGTTTGAGACCCCTGCTCTATGTGGTTTTAAGAGAGAAGAATGAATGATTCTGCTAAAAGAGCCTGACAATCTTATACTTGGAGATTGGATATAAGATACATGAATTTACTAGTTATGTGTATGGATGTATCCACCTTAAAGCCACAAAACATATCAGTGTCAGTGGAAGAGCTCCCGCTTCTGTGTGTGTGTGTGTGTGTGTGTGTGTGTGTGTGTGCGCGCTCTGACGGGGGTCAGATCTACATATATTGATTGAACTCGCCTTGGTAAGAGAAAAGTCACGTGCGAGTTAAATTGAGTGGTGTTCCACTGTAAATAAACTTAAACACTGTAAAACAAGGAGATTGGATACGATGATAGAGAGAATCCATTACAACCACACGGTGACTCTGAGACAGCCAGAGAGAATTGGGTCACTAGCTAATTGGACAGAAATACATCAGCCCGCCTTATGAGCACACATAATGGCAGATACACACGTACTGTACACACACGGCTGGCACGCTCACACGTTCAGACCTGCATGAATACACATGCATTTCAAAAGACTTGCATACAGATGGTATACTGGTCCTCTTTAATTTATATTTCTTCCGTACGCTTTTTGCTACTTAACTCCTTCCACATTCTTTAAGCTACAGAAACCGTTCAACTATCAAAATGTTCAGCTCTTTAAGGACATCCCTGCTATATCTTTCAATATTTCTAACCTTTAAACTTTTTGAATTATTAAGCTTTTTGCAGTTTTTTTTGACTGGGTTTCTATGGAGAAAATGTTCAAATCCTCTCTTCAAATTTCAAATCCTTATACTTCCTCATACTTTCAGCTACAGACACCATTTCAACTTTACAATGTTGAGAAAACCCTGAGCTATTGCCACATGATTCAGCTTTTTGATATATTTTACACTTTTTGAACTGCAGCAATTTAACTTATATGATTTTTCAGTCCTTTTCTGACTTTATAATGGGTGTGTATTGCACAGCTTAGAGTGCGTGATGTCACCGCTAGAGTGAAGAGCAGTTTGAGATTCTTGTGAAAAAAACATTTTGCCACTGTGTCCACAATCTTCACTCTTTATGCATAATTTCTGGATGTAAAAGTAGCTAATCTTGTCCTTGTCGTAGACAAATGACTGTGGAATCCCACAGACTTACACATTTGGCACAGAAGCCTTTAATTGAGAGGAAAACCAACTTTCTGCTCCATAGAGACCAATGTTAAATTTTGCTTCAAAAATATCTTCCACAGAACACGGTACCCCATTTCTAGATCGCCAGAATAACTTTGGAGACCAAACTTAACTAAGACAACACGGAGATGGAGAATTAAACTGGAGTCTTGTATTTATTGAATATTAAAATGTTTGAAAACTTTTTTTTCAACAAAAGTTCAAAATGTAAAAGGGGTAAATGGAGGTGAGTCCAACTATATCTAGCTGGTATCGCTCCACCTCCTGCACCAGCTCCGACTCTTTCCCCGCTAGCGTGGTGACGTTCCACGCCGCTAGAGCTAGTCCATGCCGCCGGCGATCGGCATGCCCAGGCCTCCTGCCCGACCTGCTGCCCGGTCTGCATAGCACCTGACCCCGATGCATGTCCCTGCGGGTGGTGGGTCCACAGGGTGGCTGCTCCATGGTGTTTATTCGGGCTGATCCCGACCGGGCCCCATGGGCAAAGGCCCGGCCACCAGACGCTCACCTACGAGCTCCCCTCCTGGGTCTGGCTCCGGGAGGGTGCCCCGGTTTCCCTGGTCCGGGCGAGGTGGCTAAAGTCCGTGGGCTATCTATGGGTCATTTTGAACCGCTCTTAGTCTGGGCTCTCCCCTGAAACCTCTTTGCCTTGGGCTAATGCCCCGGACAACATAGCTCCCAGGATCACTGAGCCACTCAAACTCCTCCACCACGATAAGGTGGCGATTCGCGGAGGAGATTTATTTATTTTATTTTTTTTTTTATTTTTTTTTATGTATATATATATATATATATATATATGTGTGTATATATATATATATATATATATATATACATACTTTTTTTATTTTTTATATGTATATATATATATATATTTTTTGTATATATATATATATATATATTTTTTTTTAAGGTTTGCAGGACTTCTGCATCTGGCAAATAGTTCATACACAAAGAGTGGTTAGGGTTAGGGGCACCAGATCCTTGATCCGGTCAAGGATCTGGAACCAGGGTTAAGAACCACTCTTTGTATAGTAACTGTTTTCCAAACTGTCTGATGTTTACTGTCTGATGTTTTGACAGTAGGGAGCCGGGCATTAGAAGAGTTTGAACCATTTTTTCTTCTTCTTCTGCTTGTTCTTGATCTGGCTCTGAAGATCTTTTTCAGTGGCCTGAAGATCTTCGGTGGCCTGAAGGAGGGAAGACTTCTCCTGATGCCAAAGAAAACGTTCAGTTTCGAACAGATCTTCTGTATTTTTCTGGGCTGCTTTGATCCTCTTTGTCTCGGCCAGAGCCAGACAGAGATTCTCAAATATCTCCAAGTCAGCCTTGGTGGTAGTTTTATGTTGAAGATGCTCAGTCTCCAGCAGGTCCTGTGTTTCTTTCAGAGCTGCTGCGATCCTGTTTGTCTCCACTCTTTGTTCGTCGAGTTGGGCTTGGGATGCCTGGTCTCTTTTGACCATCTGCGTAGCTTTCTCCTCCAATGTTTGAAGAGTAGCTATGTTCTTCAGCTGGGCATGATCGTGGTCCCTGCAGGTTTTTTCCAGGTGTGCCGTGAGGGATGACTGTTCCTGGGAACGGAGACGCTCAGTCTCCAGCAGGTCCTGTGTTTCTTTCAGAGCTGCTGTGATCCTGTTTGTCTCCACTCTCTGTTCCTCCAGCTGGCCTTCATGGTCTGCCTGGAATCTCTGCAGGGTCTGCTTAGCCTCCTCCTCCATTCTTCCAGAATCAGCTGTGGTCTTCACCAGAGTATGATAAAGTCCCCAGGCTTTTTTATTCCGATCCAAGTAGCAAGACTTCTCCTGTTGCCACAGTACAACTCTGTTCTTCAGCTCATTCTGAGCCTTGATAAAGGCTGCCTTGAGCTTACTGTTGTCATCTCCCAGTTCAACAATTCTAGCCTGATAGAGATTCTTAGATATCTCCAACTCAGCCTTGGTGGTAGTTTTATGTTGAACACGCTCAGTCTCCAGCAGGTCCTGTGTGTCTTTCAGAGCTGCTGCGATCCTGTTTGTCTCTGCGCTTTGTTCGTCGAGCTGGGCTGTATAGAAAGCCTGAGCTGTTTCCAGCTTCTGTTTTACTGCTTCCTGCTCTTGTGCGCGAATGGATGCGATGACCTGCACCTGGGAGTGAAAGTGGTCACAGTTGTTTTGCTGGCGTGCTTTGAGGGAGGACTTCTCCTCTTGCCATTGTAGATGTCCATTTTTCAGCTCCTGTTCGGCCTTATGAAGAGCCTCGCTGAGCTGACTGATGACATCTAAGTGTTTATCAACAGCAGCCTGACAGAAGTTCTTGAATACCTCCATCTCCTCCTCGGTGGTAGTTTTAGGCTGAACGTGACGGGCAGACTCCAGCAGGTCCTGTGTGTCTTTCAGAACTGCTGCGATCCTGTTTGTCTCCGCTCTCTGTTCGTCCAACTGGGCTTGATAGGAAGACTTCTCCTCTTGCCATCGCAGATGACAATTTTTCAGCTTCAGCTTGGCGTTAGCCTGACAGAACATCTTAGATATGTCCATCTCCTCCTCGGTCTTTTCGTGGAGAACATCTAGAAAATGTTGAAGACGGTCTTCATTAATTTCTAGGAGGACTCTGTCCTTGGTTGTTGTTCGGGTGAGCCTCGCCTCACTGTCCAACAGTTCACATCTTACCTGTTCCTCCAGTGAACTGAGGTAAAAATCCATTGGAGGTTCAACCTCTTTGGAATTTAATTCCATCTTTGAACCAACTTGGTTTCTGGTGTGAAATACTGTACGAGAGTTTTCCATTGCAATTGTGTTTCTGAACCAACTTGATGAGTACTTTGAGATACTGTATGAGAGTTATCCAATGCAATTGTCAAGTGTGTCTCTGAAAGAATTTGCTATCAGCTGTTAACAACGGTGAGGGACTATATGTAGCTGAGAATCCGTGATGTCATTAGGAAAACATTCTATATCCATGGAGACCTCAACATTAAAAGGCACAGAATCTGTGACGTCATCAGGACAACATTCTATATCCATGGAGACCTCAACATTAAAGGCACAGAATGCGTGATGTCATCAGGACAACATTCTGTCCATGGAGTCCTTGATGGCGTCGTTACTATGGATACCAGATTGAATGTTTATCTTTGAATTTATGAATGTAATGATTTCTCATGTTCCTTACAATATGGCAAAGAAATGAAACTATATATATATATATAAAAATAAAAAATATAAACTCTTAAAATGCTGATATAAATGATTGTGTCATGTTTTACGTAGTTGGGCAGATAGTAGATTAATCGTGCAAATTATGATACAAGCATGAAATCTTGGTATCTGGTCAAACCTGCCTGATTGGCCATTCAAAAATCCAAGATGGCCACTAATTGGGCCTCCCGAAAATTTGGTTTCTTAATAAAACTTTGTATTTCCCCGATTTTAATGATCTTGGTGTCTTATTTGTAGGTAATAAAATATCCTTTAATAATTACCCACAACTACAACACTAGAATAATGAATGTGCTGATGTCATTGGACATTTAGTGGAAAGATTAACAAATATAAGTGTCAATTAATAATTCAACTCTTTTATTAAAATAATTTCCTTCAACTATGTTCAAATTGAACATTACAAGAATATGATGTCAAACTGGACAAAACTAACTGTATGGCACTGGACACTTAATTCATCTAACAATAATACATTTGATTTTCAGCTTTTCTCTGAAGAAACCAATTTCAGAACATAATTAATCTTCAGGGAGAGATGTTTTGTGCTGTTTGGTAAAGGTGGAACTCAGTCTTCACTGTTGCGGAAAGTAATTGAGGACAGATGATGATTACAAAACCAGGGACTCTGAGAACTGGCTTTGTCACTTCATCGTACCTCAAACACATTTAATGTTGCCACCTGTCCTGTAAAATGCATTTAGCAGCTGTTTTTGATTTATATTACATTCTGCTGTCCCCTTGGCCAGGACCATATATTTTTCCCTTTCTATAAGTTCACTTGAGACTGTTGTATTCATTTTGCTTTTAAGTTCTGAACAAAAAACAAAAAGAGAAAACTCTCAGTACTTTTCATTTATTGAAGTCACAGGAGTATACAAAAACATACTTGACTATGTGGTCATGAAAAATACCCATACACTGAACATTATTTTGGATGATTACAAAGAAATGATATCATATATGGGTTTTTTACAACATTTGGATCCACCAATTTGCCTGGATGGACATATTGAATAAAATAATACTCTATTGTAACACACCAAGGTAAGTATAGTTTGCTGGATGAATATGCTTAACTCTGGGCTAGTATCAGATGGTTATATGCCGTGGCGGCTGGTGGAACATGTTCTAGGTAGGGCTGTGCCACATCCAATCAATTTCAGCAAACATCCCAGAATGATTTAATGCAGGGGTCTCAAACTCATTTTCACTCCGGGCCACATCAGCATCATGGTCGCCCACAAAGGGCCGGTTGTAAATGTAACTACTCGTAACATGTTGTTAAATAACTGTCTGCATTTGATTATTGTTTATTCAAGTGTAAAAATATTGTACATTGTTTTGTATTGTAAAAAATATATTTAAGCACATTTCTGCACAACTTAAATCTTTTTAATTTAGGGTTAATAAACCCACATTAGTCTATCAAAGATCAAACTATTAAAGAAAATAGCAAAGACAAATATCAAACACAAGTTATTACAATAACTTTGTTCAATGCTTAAAATCCTTTCAAGGGTACGTTTGCACAATCCCACATGAAGTACTTGATGTGTTTTAAAGCCAAGTTTAATAGCCTTCAATGTACTCACAATACATTTCCATGTCAAATACAGAAACCAGCCAAAGAGCTGCTTCTATGACTGTGTGTTTAAGTATCTCATCCTTTTGACTTTCAATCTCATAATTTTGATTAACTTTAAAAAAATTAAAATGAAAAATCTTTTATTTTTTGCTGGCGGATTCGCGGGCCACATAAAATGACGTGGGCGGGAAGTTTGAGACCCCTGCTCTATGTGGTTTTAAGAGAGAAGAATGAATGATTCTGCTAAAAGAGCCTGACAATCTTATACTTGGAGATTGGATATAAGATACATGAATTTACTAGTTATGTGTATGGATGTATCCACCTTAAAGCCACAAAACATATCAGTGTCAGTGGAAGAGCTCCCGCTTCTGTGTGTGTGTGTGTGTGTGTGTGTGTGTGTGTGTGTGTGCGCGCTCTGACGGGGGTCAGATCTACATATATTGATTGAACTCGCCTTGGTAAGAGAAAAGTCACGTGCGAGTTAAATTGAGTGGTGTTCCACTGTAAATAAACTTAAACACTGTAAAACAAGGAGATTGGATACGATGATAGAGAGAATCCATTACAACCACACGGTGACCCTGAGACAGCCAGAGAGAATTGGGTCACTAGCTAATTGGACAGAAATACATCAGCCCGCCTTATGAGCACACATAATGGCAGATACACACGTACTGTACACACACGGCTGGCACGCTCACACGTTCAGACCTGCATGAATACACATGCATTTCAAAAGACTTGCATACAGATGGTATACTGGTCCTCTTTAATTTATATTTCTTCCGTATGCTTTTTGCTACTTAACTCCTTCCACATTCTTTAAGCTACAGAAACCGTTCAACTATCAAAATGTTCAGCTCTTTAAGGACATCCCTGCTATATCTTTCAATATTTCTAACCTTTAAACTTTTTGAATTATTAAGCTTTTTGCAGTTTTTTTTGACTGGGTTTCTATGGAGAAAATGTTCAAATCCTCTCTTCAAATTTCAAATCCTTATACTTCCTCATACTTTCAGCTACAGACACCATTTCAACTTTACAATGTTGAGAAAACCCTGAGCTATTGCCACATGATTCAGCTTTTTGATATATTTTACACTTTTTGAACTGCAGCAATTTAACTTATATGATTTTTCAGTCCTTTTCTGACTTTATAATGGGTGTGTATTGCACAGCTTAGAGTGCGTGATGTCACCGCTAGAGTGAAGAGCAGTTTGAGATTCTTGTGAAAAAAACATTTTGCCACTGTGTCCACAATCTTCACTCTTTATGCATAATTTCTGGATGTAAAAGTAGCTAATCTTGTCCTTGTCGTAGACAAATGACTGTGGAATCCCACAGACTTACACATTTGGCACAGAAGCCTTTAATTGAGAGGAAAACCAACTTTCTGCTCCATAGAGACCAATGTTAAATTTTGCTTCAAAAATATCTTCCACAGAACACGGTACCCCATTTCTAGATCGCCAGAATAACTTTGGAGACCAAACTTAACTAAGACAACACGGAGATGGAGAATTAAACTGGAGTCTTGTATTTATTGAATATTAAAATGTTTGAAAACTTTTTTTTCAACAAAAGTTCAAAATGTAAAAGGGGTAAATGGAGGTGAGTCCAACTATATCTAGCTGGTATCGCTCCACCTCCTGCACCAGCTCCGACTCTTTCCCCGCTAGCGTGGTGACGTTCCACGCCCCTAGAGCTAGTCCATGCCGCCGGCGATCGGCATGCCCAGGCCTCCTGCCCGACCTGCTGCCCGGTCTGCATAGCACCTGACCCCGATGCATGTCCCTGCGGGTGGTGGGTCCACAGGGTGGCTGCTCCATGGTGTTTATTCGGGCTGATCCCGACCGGGCCCCATGGGCAAAGGCCCGGCCACCAGACGCTCACCTACGAGCTCCCCTCCTGGGTCTGGCTCCGGGAGGGTGCCCCGGTTTCCCTGGTCCGGGCGAGGTGGCTAAAGTCCGTGGGCTATCTATGGGTCGTTTTGAACCGCTCTTAGTCTGGGCTCTCCCCTGAAACCTCTTTGCCTTGGGCTAATGCCCCGGACAACATAGCTCCCAGGATCACTGAGCCACTCAAACTCCTCCACCACGATAAGGTGGCGATTCGCGGAGGAGATTTTTTTTTTTTTTTTTTTTTTTTTATGTATATATATATATATATATATATATATGTGTGTATATATATATATATATATATATATATACATACTTTTTTTTTTTTTTATATGTATATATATATATATTTTTTTTGTATATATATATATATATATTTTTTTTTTAAGGTTTGCAGGACTTCTGCATCTGGCAAATAGTTCATACACAAAGAGTGGTTAGGGTTAGGGGCACCAGATCCTTGATCCGGTCAAGGATCTGGAACCAGGGTTAAGAACCACTCTTTGTATAGTAACTGTTTTCCAAACTGTCTGATGTTTACTGTCTGATGTTTTGACAGTAGGGAGCCGGGCATTAGAAGAGTTTGAACCATTTTTTCTTCTTCTTCTGCTTGTTCTTGATCTGGCTCTGAAGATCTTTTTCAGTGGCCTGAAGATCTTCGGTGGCCTGAAGGAGGGAAGACTTCTCCTGATGCCAAAGAAAACGTTCAGTTTCGAACAGATCTTCTGTATTTTTCTGGGCTGCTTTGATCCTCTTTGTCTCTGCCAGAGCCAGACAGAGATTCTCAAATATCTCCAAGTCAGCCTTGGTGGTAGTTTTATGTTGAAGATGCTCAGTCTCCAGCAGGTCCTGTGTTTCTTTCAGAGCTGCTGCGATCCTGTTTGTCTCCACTCTTTGTTCGTCGAGTTGGGCTTGGGATGCCTGGTCTCTTTTGACCATCTGCGTAGCTTTCTCCTCCAATGTTTGAAGAGTAGCTATGTTCTTCAGCTGGGCATGATCGTGGTCCCTGCAGGTTTTTTCCAGGTGTGCCGTGAGGGATGACTGTTCCTGGGAACGGAGACGCTCAGTCTCCAGCAGGTCCTGTGTTTCTTTCAGAGCTGCTGCGATCCTGTTTGTCTCCACTCTCTGTTCCTCCAGCTGGCCTTCATGGTCTGCCTGGAATCTCTGCAGGGTCTGCTTAGCCTCCTCCTCCATTCTTCCAGAATCAGCTGTGGTCTTCACCAGAGTATGATAAAGTCCCCAGGCTTTTTTATTCCGATCCAAGTAGCAAGACTTCTCCTGTTGCCACAGTACATCTCTGTTCTTCAGCTCATTCTGGGCCTTGATAAAGGCTGCCTTGAGCTTACTGTTGTCATCTCCCAGTTCAACAATTCTAGCCTGATAGAGATTCTTAGATATCTCCAACTCAGCCTTGGTGGTAGTTTTATGTTGAACACGCTCAGTCTCCAGCAGGTCCTGTGTGTCTTTCAGAGCTGCTGCGATCCTGTTTGTCTCTGCGCTTTGTTCGTCGAGCTGGGCTGTATAGAAAGCCTGAGCTTTTTCCAGCTTCTGTTTTACTGCTTCCTGCTCTTGTGCGCGAATGGATGCGATGACCTGCACCTGGGAGTGAAAGTGGTCACAGTTGTTTTGCTGGCGTGCTTTGAGGGAGGACTTCTCCTCTTGCCATTGTAGATGTCCATTTTTCAGCTCCTGTTCGGCCTTATGAAGAGCCTCGCTGAGCTGACTGATGACATCTAAGTGTTTATCAACAGCAGCCTGACAGAAGTTCTTGAATACCTCCATCTCCTCCTCGGTGGTAGTTTTAGGCTGAACGTGACGGGCAGACTCCAGCAGGTCCTGTGTGTCTTTCAGAACTGCTGCGATCCTGTTTGTCTCCGCTCTCTGTTCGTCCAACTGGGCTTGATAGGAAGACTTCTCCTCTTGCCATCGCAGATGACAATTTTTCAGCTTCAGCTTGGCGTTAGCCTGACAGAACATCTTAGATATGTCCATCTCCTCCTCGGTCTTTTCGTGGAGAACATCTAGAAAATGTTGAAGACGGTCTTCATTAATTTCTAGGAGGACTCTGTCCTTGGTTGTTGTTCGGGTGAGCCTCGCCTCACTGTCCAACAGTTCACATCTTACCTGTTCCTCCAGTGAACTGAGGTAAAAATCCATTGGAGGTTCAACCTCTTTGGAATTGAATTCCATCTTTGAACCAACTTGGTTTCTGGTGTGAAATACTGTACGAGAGTTTTCCATTGCAATTGTGTTTCTGAACCAACTTGATGAGTACTTTGAGATACTGTATGAGAGTTATCCAATGCAATTGTCAAGTGTGTCTCTGAAAGAATTTGCTATCAGCTGTTAACAACGGTGAGGGACTATATGTAGCTGAGAATCCGTGATGTCATTAGGAAAACATTCTATATCCATGGAGACCTCAACATTAAAAGGCACAGAATCTGTGATGTCATCAGGACAACATTCTATCCATGGAGACCTCAACATTAAAGGCACAGAATGCGTGATGTCATCAGGACAACATTCTGTCCATGGAGTCCTTGATGGCGTCGTTACTATGGATACCAGATTGAATGTTTATCTTTGAATTTATGAATGTAATGATTTCTCATGTTCCTTACAATATGGCAAAGAAACGAAACTATATATATATATATATATAAATAAAAAATATAAACTCTTAAAATGCTGATATAAATGATTGTGTCATGTTTTATGTAGTTGGGCAGATAGTAGATTAATCGTGCAAATTATGATACAAGCATGAAATCTTGGTATCTGGTCAAACCTGCCTGATTGGCCATTCAAAAATCCAAGATGGCCGCTAATTGGGCCTCCCGAAAATTTGGTTTCTTAATAAAACTTTGTATTTCCCCGATTTTAATGATCTTGGTGTCTTATTTGTAGGTAATAAAAGATGCTTTAATAATTACCCACAACTACAACACTAGAATAATGAATGTGCTGATGTCATTGGACATTTAGTGGAAAGATTAACAAATATAAGTGTCAATTAATAATTCAACTCTTTTATTAAAATAATTTCCTTCAACTATGTTCAAATTGAACATTACAAGAATATGATGTCAAACTGGACAAAACTAACTGTATGGCACTGGACACTTAATTCATCTAACAATAATACATTTGATTTTCAGCTTTTCTCTGAAGAAACCAATTTCAGAACATAATTAATCTTCAGGGAGAGATGTTTTGTGCTGTTTGGTAAAGGTGGAACTCAGTCTTCACTGTTGCGGAAAGTAATTGAGGACAGATGATGATTACAAAACCAGGGACTCTGAGAACTGGCTTTGTCACTTCATCGTACCTCAAACACATTTAATGTTGCCACCTGTCCTGTAAAATGCATTTAGCAGCTGTTTTTGATTTATATTACATTCTGCTGTCCCCTTGGCCAGGACCATATATTTTTCCCTTTCTATAAGTTCACTTGAGACTGTTGTATTCATTTTGCTTTTAAGTTCTGAACAAAAAACAAAAAGAGAAAACTCTCAGTACTTTTCATTTATTGAAGTCACAGGAGTATACAAAAACATACTTGACCATGTGGTCATGAAAAATACCCATACACTGAACATTATTTTGGATGATTACAAAGAAATTATATCATATATGGGTTTTTTACAACATTTGGATCCACCAATTTGCCTGGATGGACATATTGAATAAAATAATACTCTATTGTAACACACCAAGGTAAGTATAGTTTGCTGGATGAATATGCTTAACTCTGGGCTAGTATCAGATGGTTATATGCAGTGGCGGCTGGTGGAACATGTTCTAGGTAGGGCTGTGCCACATCCAATCAATTTCAGCAAACATCCCAGAATGATTTAATGCAGGGGTCTCAAACTCATTTTCACTCCGGGCCACATCAGCATCATGGTCGCCCACAAAGGGCCGGTTGTAAATGTAACTACTCGTAACATGTTGTTAAATAACTGTCTGCATTTGATTATTGTTTATTCAAGTGTAAAAATATTGTACATTGTTTTGTATTGTAAAAAATATATTTAAGCACATTTCTGCACAACTTAAATCTTTTTAATTTAGGGTTAATAAACCCACATTAGTCTATCAAAGATCAAACTATTAAAGAAAATAGCAAAGACAAATATCAAACACAAGTTATTACAATAACTTTGTTCAATGCTTAAAATCCTTTCAAGGGTACGTTTGCACAATCCCACATGAAGTACTTGATGTGTTTTAAAGCCAAGTTTAATAGCCTTCAATGTACTCACAATACATTTCCATGTCAAATACAGAAACCAGCCAAAGAGCTGCTTCTATGACTGTGTGTTTAAGTATCTCATCCTTTTGACTTTCAATCTCATAATTTTGATTAACTTTAAAAAAATTAAAATTAAAAATCTTTTATTTTTTGCTGGCGGATTCGCGGGCCACATAAAATGACGTGGGCGGGAAGTTTGAGACCCCTGCTCTATGTGGTTTTAAGAGAGAAGAATGAATGATTCTGCTAAAAGAGCCTGACAATCTTATACTTGGAGATTGGATATAAGATACATGAATTTACTAGTTATGTGTATGGATGTATCCACCTTAAAGCCACAAAACATATCAGTGTCAGTGGAAGAGCTCCCGCTTCTGTGTGTGTGTGTGTGTGTGTGTGTGTGTGTGTGTGCGCGCTCTGACGGGGGTCAGATCTACATATATTGATTGAACTCGCCTTGGTAAGAGAAAAGTCACGTGCGAGTTAAATTGAGTGGTGTTCCACTGTAAATAAACTTAAACACTGTAAAACAAGGAGATTGGATACGATGATAGAGAGAATCCATTACAACCACACGGTGACTCTGAGACAGCCAGAGAGAATTGGGTCACTAGCTAATTGGACAGAAATACATCAGCCCGCCTTATGAGCACACATAATGGCAGATACATACGTACTGTACACACACGGCTGGCACGCTCACACGTTCAGACCTGCATGAATACACATGCATTTCAAAAGACTTGCATACAGATGGTATACTGGTCCTCTTTAATTTATATTTCTTCCGTACGCTTTTTGCTACTTAACTCCTTCCACATTCTTTAAGCTACAGAAACCGTTCAACTATCAAAATGTTCAGCTCTTTAAGGACATCCCTGCTATATCTTTCAATATTTCTAACCTTTAAACTTTTTGAATTATTAAGCTTTTTGCAGTTTTTTTTGACTGGGTTTCTATGGAGAAAATGTTCAAATCCTCTCTTCAAATTTCAAATCCTTATACTTCCTCATACTTTCAGCTACAGACACCATTTCAACTTTACAATGTTGAGAAAACCCTGAGCTATTGCCACATGATTCAGCTTTTTGATATATTTTACACTTTTTGAACTGCAGCAATTTAACTTATATGATTTTTCAGTCCTTTTCTGACTTTATAATGGGTGTGTATTGCACAGCTTAGAGTGCGTGATGTCACCGCTAGAGTGAAGAGCAGTTTGAGATTCTTGTGAAAAAAACATTTTGCCACTGTGTCCACAATCTTCACTCTTTATGCATAATTTCTGGATGTAAAAGTAGCTAATCTTGTCCTTGTCGTAGACAAATGACTGTGGAATCCCACAGACTTACACATTTGGCACAGAAGCCTTTAATTGAGAGGAAAACCAACTTTCTGCTCCATAGAGACCAATGTTAAATTTTGCTTCAAAAATATCTTCCACAGAACACGGTACCCCATTTCTAGATCGCCAGAATAACTTTGGAGACCAAACTTAACTAAGACAACACGGAGATGGAGAATTAAACTGGAGTCTTGTATTTATTGAATATTAAAATGTTTGAAAACTTTTTTTTCAACAAAAGTTCAAAATGTAAAAGGGGTAAATGGAGGTGAGTCCAACTATATCTAGCTGGTATCGCTCCACCTCCTGCACCAGCTCCGACTCTTTCCCCGCTAGCGTGGTGACGTTCCACGCCCCTAGAGCTAGTCCATGCCGCCGGCGATCGGCATGCCCAGGCCTCCTGCCCGACCTGCTGCCCGGTCTGCATAGCACCTGACCCCGATGCATGTCCCTGCGGGTGGTGGGTCCACAGGGTGGCTGCTCCATGGTGTTTATTCGGGCTGATCCCGACCGGGCCCCATGGGCAAAGGCCCGGCCACCAGACGCTCACCTACGAGCTCCCCTCCTGGGTCTGGCTCCGGGAGGGTGCCCCGGTTTCCCTGGTCCGGGCGAGGTGGCTAAAGTCCGTGGGCTATCTATGGGTCATTTTGAACCGCTCTTAGTCTGGGCTCTCCCCTGAAACCTCTTTGCCTTGGGCTAATGCCCCGGACAACATAGCTCCCAGGATCACTGAGCCACTCAAACTCCTCCACCACGATAAGGTGGCGATTCGCGGAGGAGATTTATTTATTTATTCTTTTTTTTTTTTTTTTTTTTATGTATATATATATATATATATATGTGTATATATATATATATATATATATATATACATACTTTTTTTATTTTTTATATGTATATATATATATATTTTTTTTGTATATATATATATATATATTTTTTTTTTTAAGGTTTTGAATGCAGGACTTCTGCGTCTGGCAAATAGTTCATACACAAAGAGTGGTTAGGGTTAGGGGCACCAGATCCTTGATCCGGTCAAGGATCTGGAACCAGGGTTAAGAACCACTCTTTGTATAGTAACTGTTTGCCAAACTGTCTGATGTTTACTGTCTGATGTTTTGACAGTAGGGAGCCGGGCATTAGAAGAGTTTGAACCATTTTTTCTTCTTCTTCTGCTTGTTCTTGATCTGGCTCTGAAGATCTTTTTCAGTGGCCTGAAGATCTTCGGTGGCCTGAAGAAGGGAAGACTTCTCCTGATGCCAAAGAAAACGTTCAGTTTCGAACAGATCTTCTGTATTTTTCTGGGCTGCTTTGATCCTCTTTGTCTCTGCCAGAGCCAGACAGAGATTCTCAAATATCTCCAAGTCAGCCTTGGTGGTAGTTTTATGTTGAAGATGCTCAGTCTCCAGCAGGTCCTGTGTTTCTTTCAGAGCTGCTGCGATCCTGTTTGTCTCCACTCTTTGTTCGTCGAGTTGGGCTTGGGATGCCTGGTCTCTTTTGACCATCTGCGTAGCTTTCTCCTCCAATGTTTGAAGAGTAGCTATGTTCTTCAGCTGGGCATGATCGTGGTCCCTGCAGGTTTTTTCCAGGTGTGCCGTGAGGGATGACTGTTCCTGGGAACGGAGACGCTCAGTCTTCAGCAGGTCCTGTGTTTCTTTCAGAGCTGCTGCGATCCTGTTTGTCTCCACTCTCTGTTCCTCCAGCTGGCCTTCATGGTCTGCCTGGAATCTCTGCAGGGTCTGCTTAGCCTCCTCCTCCATTCTTCCAGAATCAGCTGTGGTCTTCACCAGAGTATGATAAAGTCCCCAGGCTTTTTTATTCCGATCCAAGTAGCAAGACTTCTCCTGTTGCCACAGTACAACTCTGTTCTTCAGCTCATTCTGAGCCTTGTTAAAGGCTGCCTTGAGCTTACTGTTGTCATCTCCCAGTTCAACAATTCTAGCCTGATAGAGATTCTTAGATATCTCCAACTCAGCCTTGGTGGTAGTTTTATGTTGAACACGCTCAGTCTCCAGCAGGTCCTGTGTGTCTTTCAGAGCTGCTGCGATCCTGTTTGTCTCTGCGCTTTGTTCGTCGAGCTGGGCTGTATAGAAAGCCTGAGCTTTTTCCAGCTTCTGTTTTACTGCTTCCTGCTCTTGTGCGCGAATGGATGCGATGACCTGCACCTGGGAGTGAAAGTGGTCACAGTTGTTTTGCTGGCGTGCTTTGAGGGAGGACTTCTCCTCTTGCCATTGTAGATGTCCATTTTTCAGCTCCTGTTCGGCCTTATGAAGAGCCTCGCTGAGCTGACTGATGACATCTAAGTGTTCATCAACTGTAGCCTGACAGAAGTTCTTGAATACCTCCATCTCCTCCTCGGTGGTAGTTTTAGGCTGAACGTGACGGGCAGACTCCAGCAGGTCCTGTGTGTCTTTCAGAACTGCTGCGATCCTGTTTGTCGCCGCTCTCTGTTCGTCCAACTGGGCTTGATAGGAAGACTTCTCCTCTTGCCATCGCAGATGACAATTTTTCAGCTTCAGCTTGGCGTTAGCCTGACAGAACATCTTAGATATGTCCATCTCCTCCTCGGTCTTTTCGTGGAGAACATCTAGAAAATGTTGAAGACGGTCTTCATTAATTTCTAGGAGGACTCTGTCCTTGGTTGTTGTTCGGGTGAGCCTCGCCTCACTGTCCAACAGTTCACATCTTACTTGTTCCTCCAGTGAACTGAGGTAAAAATCCATTGGAGGTTCAACCTCTTTGGAATTTAATTCCATCTTTGAACCAACTTGGTTTCTGGTGTGAAATACTGTACGAGAGTTTTCCATTGCAATTGTGTTTCTGAACCAACTTGATGAGTACTTTGAGATACTGTATGAGAGTTATCCAATGCAATTGTCAAGTGTGTCTCTGAAAGAATTTGCTATCAGCTGTTAACAACGGTGAGGGACTATATGTAGCTGAGAATCCGTGATGTCATTAGGACAACATTCTATATCCATGGAGACCTCAACATTAAAAGGCACAGAATCTGTGATGTCATCAGGACAACATTCTATCCATGGAGACCTCAACATTAAAAGGCACAGAATCTGTGACGTCATCAGGACAACATTCT
Organism: Melanostigma gelatinosum; assembly: GCF_949748355.1. Classification (NCBI taxonomy): domain Eukaryota; kingdom Metazoa; phylum Chordata; class Actinopteri; order Perciformes; family Zoarcidae; genus Melanostigma; species Melanostigma gelatinosum. The sequence continues at coordinate 9,425,711 of NC_136655.1, forward strand.
ATATCCATGGAGACCTCAACATTAAAGGCACAGAATGCGTGATGTCATCAGGACAACATTCTGTCCATGGAGTCCTTGATGGCGTCGTTACTATGGATACCAGATTGAATGTTTATCTTTGAATTTATGAATGTAATGATTTCTCATGTTCCTTACAATATGGCAAAGAAATGAAACTATATATATATATATATAAAAATAAAAAATATAAACTCTTAAAATGCTGATATAAATGATTGTGTCATGTTTTATGTAGCTGGGCAGATAGTAGATTAATGGTGCAAATTATGATACAAGCATGAAATCTTGGTATCTGGTCAAAACTGCCTGATTGGCCATTCAAAAATCCAAGATGGCCACTAATTGGGCCTCCCGAAAATTTGGTTTCTTAATAAAACTTTGTATTTCCCCGATTTTAATGATCTTGGTCTTATTTGTAGGTAATAAAATATGCTTTAATAATTATTAAGGCCTGGGCATGCCGCCGGCGATCGGCATGCCCAGGCCTCCTGCCCGACCTGCTGCCCGGTCTGCATAGCACCTGACCCCGATGCATGTCCCTGCGGGTGGTGGGTCCACAGGGTGGCTGCTCCATGGTGTTTATTCGGGCTGATCCCGACCGGGCCCCATGGGCAAAGGCCCGGCCACCAGACGCTCACCTACGAGCTCCCCTCCTGGGTCTGGCTCCGGGAGGGTGCCCCGGTTTCCCTGGTCCGGGCGAGGTGGCTAAAGTCCGTGGGCTATCTATGGGTCGTTTTGAACCGCTCTTAGTCTGGGCTTTCCCCTGAAACCTCTTTGCCTTGGGCTAATGCCCCGGACAACATAGCTCCCAGGATCACTGAGCCACTCAAACTCCTCCACCACGATAAGGTGGCGATTCGCGGAGGAGATTTATTTTTTGTTTTTGTTTTTTTTAATTCTTTTTTTTTATGTATATATATATTTTTTTTTAATTTATTTTATTTTTTTATTATATATATATATATACATGCACAGGTACTCCTACTGTATCTTGCTGATGTAACATACTTGACTAAGGTTTTGAATGCAGGACTTTCACTCGTCGTGGATTGTTTCATCAGCAGGTATTAGTACCTTTACTGCAGTGAAGGATCTGAATACATTTTCCACCACTAATTACTTGTAAGTGAGTCTGGCAAATAGTTCATACACAAAGAGTGGTTAGGGTTAGGGGCTCCAGATCCTTGATCCGGTCAAGGATCTGGAACCAGGGTTAAGAACCACTCTTTGTATATAGGGAGCCAGGCATTAGAAGAGTTTGAACCATTTTTTCTTCTTCTTCTGCATGTTGGTGATGCGGTTCTGAAGATCTTCTTCGGTGGCCTGATAGATGCGCTTCTCCTGCTCCCGAAGAGAACGCTCAGCTCCTAACAGATCTTCTGTATTTTTCTGGGTTGCTTTGATTCTCTTTATCTCTGCCAGAGCCAGACAGAGATTCTCAAATATCTCCAAGTCAGCCTTGGTGGTAGTTTTATGTTGAACACGCTCAGTCTCCAGCAGGTCCTGTGTTTCTTTCAGAGCTGCTGCGATCCTGTTTGTCTCCACTCTTTGTTCGTCGAGTTGGGCTTGGGATGCCTGACCCAACTGTAGTAGGGTAGTAGTAGTTTACAAATGCTATGGCGTCCTCAGGTTAGCGTAGCTCCAAACACCAACAGCTCACTTGAATGAAATGAAACGCATTCCCAGACATAAAATGTGCAACGCTTCTCCGACGCTGTCAGCAAGAACTACCGTTCATACAAATCCTTTTCCTAGCTGAGTCAGGCTGCTAGCTGTGGGGTTGACTGACCATTTCGTCCAGCTTTTCATGAAAGGGTTGTCAGTAACTCCGCCACTAAATCCGTTTCTCCTCCTCCTTCAGCCATTGAGTGTTAAAAAAACAAAGCTTGGTAAAAAAAAAAATCTACACCAGGCAAAACCCTAAAGATGTTATAATTTCTTCCATATCTTTCAATTTGAAGTCTAATGCTGCGTTCACACCGGTCGCGTTGATTTTTTGACGCACTGCAAAATCGCGTCCAACGCACTGCCGGTCGTGTTCACACCAAACGCCGCAAAATCGCTCCGTGCCGGAGAGGGGGCGTGGTTTACCGACTGGAAGCCGTTCACCTGGCCGCCATTTCTTTCCGCTTTCAACCGTGAAAGGAATAAGGACAATTGCAGCTTTGTACGTGTTGTGGAAGTCCCTCAAACGTCGGAATGCCAAACGCCGTCATGTCTGGTTCATAACATTGTTCAGAGGAGCTCCGTGGATTTCATCGAGCTGTATTCACTGTGTCTAGCAAGCCACCGGTCGCTGTTTACTACAGCTGTAGGAACACAACATAAACTGATTTGGCTGTGATTCAACGGAAAATAAACCGACAAAAAGGGACTCCGAAATAACTACATAATGATGCCGATTTGTACTTGTCTTCGCCGACAAAAAGGGACTCCGAAATAACTACATAATGATGCCGATTTGTAGGCTACTTGTCTTCTCAATGGAGCTCTGATGGATCGGTGCTAGGCTATGCTAACATCGTAGCAGCTCCACCAGCACTCAATAACGTCACGTAGACGTAAATACGGCAGCGTCTATTCATTGTTTGTATCGTGTGGTTTACACACACACATGTATACACATAGTTTGGTCCGGTCTCTGTTGATATGAGGTATCGTAGAGCTCTGGGTGAACACAGACGGCTACAGGATTTATTTCCTGATTCAACAACGGCAGGAAGTCAGTGACGACAGGGGGAGCAACTCAACGCTGATAGGCTATCGCGCCACAGCGTCACGCGATTATTTCGCAGAAGTTGAAAAATTTCAACTCGCGCGTTGGCGATTTTGCGGCATCCACTACGTCCACCGCGCCGCAATAAGACGTCCAACGCGTCGCGCCATCGCAAAATCGCGGCGCGCCAGTCTCATCGCGTCTGTGCATAGACTTTGTATGTAATCTCGACGCGCGTCAAAAAATAAACGCGACCGGTGTGAACGCATTACTCCTCCAACTAAGCTCTGCTGGCAAGTTAAGTTTCGATTCACGATAGTCACGTGCTCGCCCACTGACCAATCACAGCACACTCTGCATCGCGGCAGCGCGTGCACCTGGACACGAGCGGCACGTAATGCTGACGTCATTATAGCCGGCTAGCTGCCGCTGACACGTCAAAGAATACGCCCAACATGTCAAACTAAAGATCTGATTGGTTGAACACGATGACAATCAACAATATCGTCCCCATGTACTTTAACCTGCACTGGCGGCAGGAGAGAGTCTGCAGGCATCTGGCATAGACACACAGGTGAGATCTGAGAGCAACTGAGAGCAACTGAGGAAGACAGTAGCTGTGCAATGAGGAAATAAGATAATGGGAAAATATTTTTATAAATTATAATACATGTAGTGCATTTAAGAAAAATTATTAAATTGTAAAATAAATTATAATTTTTTTATTTATTTAAAAAAATATATAAATAGCTTTGTGATTCTGTTTAGGCCAGCAGAGAAGACCGTGCAGGCCCTGACGGCCCGCCACTGGTTAAAAGACAGTAACTCATGTAAGTGTGTGATTGTCTTTTAGCTATCTTTCTGATCTGGTATGGATTCAAACCATACACACTGTTGTGTATTTTCACATGCACTTCCATACACAGCCTTGGCCTTGTCTGTGAGCAGAGGTGTCTCCTCTCTGCCCCCTCAGACACAGTTTGGTTTTTTGCCTTGATTAACCACTTAGTTCAGTCTCTCAGACACAAGATTGCAGGGAAAAAGCAAGTAATGAAGTGCTTTTGAATTTGCATTCCCGAGAGCTTTCACGGACGCCTTGATTTCAGTCTGCCTTTGCTGTTTGTTCTTCGTCAAGAGATGTCTGCTATTTTAACGGTAACGCGTAACAAGTGTCCATCCAACCTCCTCCATATTGCTCCCTCATCAACCTAACTGCCATGAATAAACACAATCAACATGCATCTGAAGGGGAATTTGGAGGCTTTTTCTCTCAAATCGCCCCTGATGGGTTGTTCATCATTGTCATTATGTAGATTACAGTGTGACCGTGAAAACAAGAGCGGAGCCCCTTTTCCTCTGAATTGGAATGACACCGTTCCATAACGCTGACCAAAACACTTGTGTGTTTTGTTCTTTCGAGTCGAGCAGCGCTGATCAGATATGGACAAACTGTCTCAAGAATATGAAATTAACAGCATTCAGTCTACACTTGAAATTCAAGCCTTTATTTTTTGTATCGACCTTGACAACAATATCGGAGTGCGCAGGCTGCATGATCAGCTCAAGTATCTGCTGTGATTCACCAGGTAAGTACCATGATTTGGTTGAGAATTTCCAGACAAATCTCCGAACAAAGTTGTACAACAGCCAGAATCTTTCTTTTTGGTTTTTAACTCTATTTGAGTCATTTATGAGCAATCTGGATTATGAAACACAATGACTTCCCAGTATCTGTGATTATTTCTGTCTAGGATTTGGAGCAGTTGACGTAAGCGCTTCCCTTTGCACCCCCCCTCCCCTGCTCCTGGGTGTCAAAAAAGAGGAAACATAATTTGGTTTAAATTTGGGGCCCTTTCTCTCGTCCGTGCTTCCAGGAATGATTAAACATCTAAAGTTGGACGTAGATAAGCAGACATAAAATAAGGGGACCTGTCTTCCACATCCTTCAAGTAAAAAGGTAATTAATTTGACATTCCATTCATTGCCAAATGCAATTAATATTATCCTGCAATTTGAGGTGACTGTAATGTGACTTCATATGTAGTTTAGAAAAGCTGCCTTTGCTGATATTTGTTTATAGTGAGGGGGACAGAAACCCATCACCTTCACTTCTCCACAAGGAACATCGTGTTCAACAGAAAGCCTGATAGTGCTGCAGGTTGGAATGGGATTGTATAGAAGGAACACATCTTTGACTCTTAAAGCCATATAATTCCTCTTCATTATGAAGTAGATATAATACCAAATCAAGAATGTATACTAGACAATTTAAATTGCAGATTTGCAAGATGTATATATAATTGAACTTTAAGAACAACCAGTGGTGTGAAAATGAGTCAGAACAGTTTCGAGATAACTGGCATGCTCATCCTTAAATCTTTGCCAATTGAAACACAAACCGTGGAGATGACAGCCAATGTTTAATATCACAACCCGTCCCCCTGGTTATATTAAAAAAAATAGATATATCAATTAGTTACTGTATATAATTCCAGACATCTAAAATCAATGTTATTATTTTTTGTAACTACATTATTATTCATTGTCAACATTATTTTATTTTAGAAGTAATTTTAGAAGTAATTTTAGAAATGAATATTACACAAAATGTATGTGTAATATTTCTTTAGATAAAAAAAATGTGGTGGATGAAGTATTGAGATTTACCACGGGCGACCGTGGCTCACTGGGTTAAGAGGGTCGTCTGGGAACCGGAAGGTCAACGGTTCGATCCCCGACTGGGACGTGTCACGTGTCGAAGTGTACCTGAGCAATACACTGAACCCCCGGCTCCCCGGGCGCTGATCACTGGCAGCCCACTGCTCCCTATACAGGGATGGGTCAAATGCAGAGATACATTTCGTGTATGTGTAAAAATATATATGACAATAAAAATGGTTTCTTCTTTCTTCTTCACAGTGTAGAAATACTCGGTCAAGTAAAAGCCATGCATTAAAAATAAAAAAGCACATTTGTATTGGCATTAAAATACATGTAAAGTAATGTATTATGCATAATACATACCACACTGAATTATAATTATTGATGCATTTATTGGTGCATCACTTTAACGGTATGCTTGGCTGTTAGGTAGCTTGTGGGACAAATACCGGTATTCAATAGAAATTGCCTAAAACTCTCATTGCATCCGTTGTTTCCTGCTATCACTTTGCATCTTGTCCTCGTGTGGGCATGTTGTATGTTTGTTTTGAGCGCATCTTTTGAGACATCAGAATGACACAGCGGGAAAAGTTCCTCATGGGTTACTTCCTCATTTTTAGTCACCTGATATTATTTACAATATATAAAGAAGAAAAAAACTTTTGAACTTCTCTAATCTTGCATCATGGGAATGTTGTTTTCAGAGCGTTGCGTGTGCAGGGCTGGGGAGGGGGGGAAACGTGTGGCCGGAATGAGCTGTATATGGCAAAGAGGGTGGACGTGTGAAAAGGGCTCATGGGACGATGAGTCACAGCCAAGATGACTAAGTAGTCACTTTTCTGAAAGAATCTTGAATCAAAGGTCTGTCACATATAGGAAGCAACAAAAAAAAAAGATTTTAGTATTGGATCTGATTAATTTTGGGATGAAAGATTTCAACGGTTTATTAAAACTTCAAACATTTAAATTTTCTTTTTTTTTTTTTATTAAAGATGAGCCCAGGTGAAAGAATTTGTGTGCAGTGTGCAAAAGCAGAGAGAGATGTGTGCAGTGCCACGGAGGACGGGGTGCAAACTTGGAAAAGTGTCCAGCGTCGTGGAAGTGTGCAGCGTGACTTTGATATTTAGGTTTATGCACAGGGTACTCCGAGAGTTTTGCAATTGTAGAGGCCAGTCTTGTCTGAGTCATGACTTGTCAGTAATGTCACATGGAAACGGACAGTTTATGACACACACACACACACACACATACGCACACCTCCTCAAATGTTGAAGGACTTTTTAAAGTTTTGTTTTTAATTATAGTTTGCAGGGGCGTAAGTTGCAGTTTCAAGAGGGAAATACAAGTATGAACAATGTCTTCTTTGAGAAGTTGAACAGATGTATACGATGCCATCTTGTGTTCAATCTGGAAATGACAACTTGGATTTCATTTACATTCGTGCATTTAGTGATGTGTGCCCTGTCTATGATTGTTTAAGCTTCCCTTAAAACTACTTACCTGCGCTTTTTAAACCCTCAAACAACAAATAAAATAAATAAAACCATGAACAAAACGTATTATTGTTATTATGAATAATAACAATGACAATATTTATAATAATAACAGCAACAATAATAACAATAATTATTATCATATACCAATGATAATAACTAAATCACAAAAATAATAATGCTGATAATAATCATTTTAATGATGTAAATTGTTGATTTATTTAGCATTTGAACAGAAGAAGAGGTGGTTTGGAGGGACTAACGGGCTGGAGGAACGTAAACATAGTCCGCTCTGAGGGCTGACTTCAAAGCGAGACCGTGGCATCCTCCTCTCAGCGGTGGTGCACACCCTTGACCGACAAAAAGCGAAAGTGAATGTTCACCCACGGTCTACAGCCTCTTCCCTGAAACCACTCTTTGAAGTCACAAAATGGATCTGATTGACTTATGAAGTAGACACATATACGTATAGAATGGAATATAATTATATGTGACAATGCACGTGCTGCCTCTATTGCTTCCACAGTCTCATTTTATACGAGGATATTACAGCTCCCCTGTGTTTGGCCATGCTGGCAATCTGCACAGTTGTGTGACAGTTGAGAGGTGTATGTATTGGGCATGCAGAGTTGTATCCTACAATTCAAATGATATGTTTTGCAGCAAGCTTACTCACGTTATAGGGTGAGGAAAATACACTTTATTGTTAGAAGCCATAATGTCTGTTATAAAACATTGTGAATGTCAAATAAAGGCAAAAAGTTGCTCTGTAGAATTTCGCACTTGCTTGCACCAGTAGACAGGACACTCATTAGATCTAGCAAGCCACAGCCTGTAAAATGCTCAGAATTAACATCTGCAAGTTTGTCTTGTGAGCATCTACATTCGATATTAATAACGTTTAAGGAATATAAAAAGTCCAAAATCTTTTATTTGTTTGTGTTAAATATGTTACAACTCCACTCCAGTTTTATGTTTGGTAAGGGAATATATGATATCCACATGCAGGTCTTAAATATTGTGCAACTCCCCTCTAGTTTGTAGGGCTTGGACTTCTTCCCAGTCACGCCTGCCGTCTTATTTCCACTGACCCACAAGCAGTCGGTCGTCCTACTCAGAATTCCGCGTGTGAATATGCACTGTTAATATCTGTAATCCTATATACAGTGATGATGGAAGACGTTCATTATCGCTGAGCCTCTCCAGTGAAGCCCTTTATGCTTTTCTTGAACTAAAATACACATTTTTACACCGCACAGGTTTAAAACACAACTCTAAATGGTGACCTCAGCTCTTCACACAAACTGAATACACTCCGTAATAATGGCCGTGTGTGTCGGGTGTATGTTAAGAAGACTTTTCGCCGGTGTGATCAGTGATAGAGGCTGGATCGGTGTGTCTGAGCTCTTCATCATTATCTTGGCTCACTGACTCATATCTTGAGCACAGGGAACAAACCTCTGGCGGCGGCCTTGTTCCCGACGCAATGGGACGCCCGAGAGGGACAATGAGAGAGAATTAGCGGTGAAAAAAGCAAATAAATAGGTGATTCAATACATGACAGCCCAGCAACAAAGCCCACTGTAGATGGGAGGGAGAGCGAGAGAGATAGAGAGAAAGAAGGGAGAGAGAGAGAGATGAAAATAAATAGCGGAGCTCAAAGCGAGGCAAGGGTTGAGCAGATTGGAGGTGATGATGAGTGGAGAGCTGTACAAAGTAGTACATCTGTGGGAAAGGTTTTAATGAGGCAGACGTCGTGTGTGTGTGTGTGTGTGTGTGTGTTTTCTCATCTGTGAAACAGACACTCAGAAAATCCTCAGCAATGATACTCCAAACTTCCTGTCTCCACGTGGGTGGGTGAGGATTTGTAAGTGCGCAACACGGACGGACAGTCAAACATTCTTATTGGATGTGTTAAAATGCAACAGTTGTTTAAAAATTAAGAATAAAGTGGACGTTTTTTTCTAACGAACAGCGTGGGGCATAATTGCTGCAAAAAATCCAATGCAAAAATTTGGTTTTCAAGCAATAAATTGAATATACTTGCAAATTGCAAATCTTTTTCCTTTTTCAACAAATAGCCAGACAGATTCAATAATATTTATCAAACCAAATAATGGTCGACAAAATAAGAGGACATCAATTCGATGAGACTGAATGTTGGACACCTAAAAACAAAATACAACAATTTTTCTGCTGTCGTCAGCAAATACTGTGACCAAGTAAACATAAAATAGATTACACCTATCTCTCGACAACTGACTTCGCTCTTACTGATTTTCCGAAAGAAAACAAGCATAGCCAAGCTACATGATCAGAGTTCTTGCTCCTTCAGGACGGATGTCCCAAGGATGCACAAATACTGCAAACACTTAACCAGCCCTGAGAAACTTTCAACGTTTCACTTCCTGATTAACGCTCAAAAAGAAGGTGGCTGAAAAAGAAGTTCATGACTATTGCTTTGATGTTGTTGGAAAGTAGCGCTTAGTGCCCAGTGTTAGAAGATCTCCCTGCTGCCGTGATTGAGCAGCTGCTGTCTTGTTCTGTTGATTTGAGGCGTTACCTCAAACCTCTTGATTGCTAACCGAACCAGACAGATACTCGACAACAACTTGGTGGGATTTTCAAAGTGTTATGATACAGGAGTCATGGACACAATTGGTACTTCAGTCTGGCTCTCAGCACTGCCACCGTGAGCCCAATAAGGTGTGATCATGTTCATCTATTGAGAGCAGGAGGAGAGTGTGTCAGCACAAACATCTGTAACTCTGTTTCTTCAAACGAGAAAGTTCCTTGGTTAGGCCTGCTATATTCTAACTGATTCAATTATAAATGGTAAATAACCGATGTTAGTTTTTTACGATAATATGTCACCCATCTAGATAGAGTTTTGTTACTGATGGCAAATAAACAAGTCAGATCACAGAGACCGTGAGGCACACCTGCAGCCAAGACGCAGCCAAGACGCGAACTCAAACAAGCAAGGGGTTAACAACCTGGGACTCACAGGGTGGTGGCATCATGAGTTTTAGGACACCACAGTCACACTGTTTATAACGTTACGTGGCAATTCAACGGACAATCAACAATGAGCCATGTTGGCTGAGGTCAGTTATTCAGGTAGAGGAGAGGACACCTGAGACTCTGTGGGACAGTTTCCTGGTCAGGATGTACTCTAAACCAGATGTAGGCCTTGATATTGTCTTTCTGAAACAACATCCTAAATGTTGACTTCGGAGTACCGGTATAGATTAAATTACATTACCACAGAAGACACAATTTCAAATTCCACTGAGAAATGATGAATATTCTTTTAATTATTTGCGATACAGCTTGCTGAAACACAAGGAGCCACGAAGGATTTCCATTTTAAGAGCCTCTATTGATGCATTTAATAAAATAATCATTTTAAAGTCAATGGTTCAGTTCATTATGGACTGGCATATTCAAATGTACGACATCCAAATATAATTCCTTGCAGGTACAGTTTTCATCTCTGACCCTGTGCATGTTTGACCTCAATCCACACTTCATGAGCAAGCATTGGGGCAGGAGTAACTGGGTGACAAAAACCGAGTTGAGTGGCATTCTCATACCCATAAAACACTCTTCAGTGCCAGATCATTGTTACTGAAGAAAGATGCCTTGCTCATGGGCTGACAGAGGAGCACACAAACCACAGACAAAGACTCTAAAACCCACACAAACCATCCACTTGCGCCAAATGATCATTCTTGGAGGAATGCAGCTCGGTGGACAAAAGCCTTTCTCTACATTTACAAAAACCTGTTTTCTCATGCCCACGTCATCAACACAGTTTTACACAGTGCCTAGAACTGCCTGGCAAGTTCTGCAGCAAAGGTATTCTGCAATGTTGGCGACAGGCTAAAGGCAATTAAACACAGTTTGCACAGCGCTTGGACAGCCAGGCCGTGTGCTTTGCCAATTAACTTCCCACATAAGGAGGGAGAAGAGAAGCTAGACTCGGAGATTATAACCACACACATTCTCTTTGTGTTCAATCAGTTCTGCATTGTAGCAAACGTACGAGTATCCTATTTTGCATGTATTCTCCATTAGTACTCTGGTGGCACTGACAGCTAATTTGCACTCAGATATTGTAATTTAGATATGAAGTACTTACTTTCTTTCATGCTTGTGCACTTGGCTCCCCCCTGGGACCATCAGCTATTGAGTATCCTCCCCCATCTTCGCCACATCTGGGCAAGTTTCTCCAGTGCGGTCAAGCTGTGGCCCGTCACCTTTATTTCAAAAAAAGAAATTAAGTGGTGTGTTTAAATCTGTATCATGGCACCAGCGATGCTCAATGCTAGACATCTTCATGCATCTTTGGTCGGCTAGAAAAATAACTGGAAGATAGTCTGAATTCCTTGAGTTAATTAAAAGCACCCAGCAAAGCACTGCATGCGATGCGTGCGATGAAACTGTTACATCTGTATCTATTTTCCATTCTTATCTCTCATCTTAGACTTTTCTCATCTTTTATGTTGAACACACGCACAGTCCATTTTGTCCATTCACTCACTCAATGATTTAAACAGTAACATTTTATAGAATTCAATCCAATGAGTCGTCATGTCTTAATACCACAAATAAACCGAGCGGAAATACTACTGTCACTGGACTATACATTTGAGAGCAATTCAATTGGGTGATTTCCAGAACAATGACATCGCTGAAAGGGAACACAGCTATCAGAAATACAGTTTCCAAATCCGATAGCAGACATTGTGGTTCCCTGAACAGGAAGTTGAAAAAAGAAAAAGATTCTGAAGCCAACGTACTTCTTTGGGAATCCACTGATGTTAAATATGTCACAACAGTGTCATTCCATTATTGATTCATTTACTGACTGACTGCTGTTTTGTTTTGTTGTTGCCCAGATTCAGTTTCGGATTGTCAGAAATGTTCCAGTCGTTGTCAGGCCCAGACAACCAGCGGGCGATTCGTCAGAGAGATGACGGACAGGGTTTCTACGATTCTGAACCACATCCACACAGCTGGCCTCAGTTCTTCCCGCCTCGGCCCAGCGGCACCGTTCATCGTGGTGGACCCTACACCAGAGCGCAAATTCCTGTTTGGTGCCAATTGCAAAACACATGGAAGGTAGGTAGCCACGGCAAAATGTACATGAATGAGAACCAAACCTTTCGTGACTCAGTTATGTATCAACACGACTAAGAGTCTACAGCCATGCTAGCAGCTTGGTGATGATGTGCAGAAGTGCTCTGAGCTAACGCTAACAATGCTCACAATGACAATGTTAACATGTAATGTTTACTGTGTTCAACATCTCGGAATGTCAGCTTGCTAACATTTGCTAATTAGCACTAAACAGGAAGCACAGCTGGGGTTGTAATGATGGGAATGTCATCACTGTTGCAGGTATTTGGTCATAAACCAACCAAACCAAAGTAAACAACAACATTTCAATTTGGACATAATTATAGCACTCGATGCAAAGTTATGAAAACACCAGTTTATCCTGAGGGAGACGTGCACATTGAAATATTTTAATACTATTAGATGGATTATAATGCAGTCTGGAGACATTTGCGTTTTATTCACAAATAATTTCATATTATAATAATGTGTTGAAATCCAAGACTTGACAAAGTCTATATATAAAGATCAGTATGTACCCCTATCTTACCATTCTCTATACTTCAACTGATCTCTGAATAGCTGTTACGCAGCTCCCGTGGCTTTCTTTTCTTTACGTGCATTACTCCCCCTTTGTTCTTCCCAATCTCTTTACATTGCATTCACACATGCATTCAAACTATTTGCTTTTAATGATCCACCATCATTGTGAGTTTTTCTTATTCAAACACCCCTAACAGCCTATATATCACCACAGGCATATAATTACTGAACCGTAGGGTTAAATAAATGTATAATTACAGAGCTCCATCAAATGCATCAGCTATCATAAACATGACACCCAGCCAGGCCATAAACACAGCGGGACTACGCAGGTGAACCTTCTCTTCCACGCAAACAACATCAATGACACATTGTTGTCCACTCATCACAGACGTTTAGAGGCCTTTAAATAAAAAAAGGTTCATGAAACAGGGCTGTTACAGTGAAGATCTCTTTTAGATGCGAGTCTCCTGAAATGGTGCTTCTAGCAGCAACACTTTTGTGTGTAACAATCTGCGGTTGGATACATACGAGCCTGATTGCGACTCTATTGCTGTTGTTCACACACGTCGCTAAACATTTGAATGAACCCTGTGTTTTAGGGGGCATTTCTTTTGGAATTCAGTCTCTGGGGATCGTAGGACCATTGTCCAGGCAACTGAAAACCCCCACACAATGTGCTGACAGATCACTGAGCCATAACTGGCTACTGCAATTACTGTATGCCATTCGACGCATGCATACTGTGTGCATTCATGTGCTCTTGCATATATGCAATTTTTTTTTAGATTGCACAAGATTGCAGACCTCATTTAGGACATGAAAAAAAACAACCGGATCTATTTTGCTGCTTTGATGCAAAAGTGAGACTGAATTTTGGATGTTTAGGATACGTCTGGGCTGTTGTGAAAGGAGCCAAATGACTTCCAGATCGGCAGTAGTCGTCTCTTAGGCTTTAGGGAGGGAATTCCTGGAAGGGAGATATGAATCAGACTATCAGAGGAGGAGGAACAGAAAACATCCCTACATTAGATGGTTGACTGATAGACTTCAAAGCATTGTTGCAGTATGTTTTCTCTCTTCCGTAGGAGGCCTTTCATGTGCTAAAGTTGCTCCGGTGTTTGATGTGTGCGTTTGTGTGAATGAGCAAATGCATTTGTGTGTTTGTGAGTCGATACATTCTCCAAATGAAACGAGCAGCAATGCCTGCATGAAGCCATTGAGAAAAAAATGATGGACTGAGTTGATCATTTGCTAACATGTAGCTGTTTTTCAAAGTTGAACATTAAACTATGTCCTATTAATTTCCTTAAAATGTACATTTAGTTCATATTTGAGCAAATATTGCGTGTTGTTGGGTGGTGAATAAAGCCAAAGTGAAAATTTCAACAATTCACACCGTGGCAAAGAAAAAGGCAGTGGTTTGTTTAACACACTTCATTTTTCCATTTTTTTTCCCACCGAATTGAGAGGAATGCGTGAGACAGGGAGACAGCCCAGAAAAAGAGGAGGGTGTCAGGGCGGCAGGGACACTAGCAGGCCAAAGCAGATTGGTTTGGACCACCCATCTGGACTGGCTGAGCGCCTGGGCTGCCTGGGCAGCTGTTTGCCCGCTGGACTGGGTGCACGGATGCATGAATAGAGGGATAAAGACGGACAGAAGTCCCGTGTAATGATTCAGATAGACGGAACAATGTGCTGGAAACATTGAATGTGTCAATGGCAAACACACATGCTAAGACCGGCAACCACAAATCCCATATACGGTATAACAGTTCATCCCATAGATGGTATAACAGTTCATCAAGGTTCAGGTTGAGGTCATCTTCTTGTGTTGTTCAGTCCCCTAAAATAAAAATCTGTAGGCATGTTAACCATTTTTCAGATTGGTGAGCCCAAAATGCAGGGTGGTCAAAGTAGAGAGACCCTTACACATTATATATATATATATATATATATATATATATATATATATATATATATATATATATATATATATATATATATATATATATATATATATATATATATATATATATATATTAAACCGCAGCTAATAGTTTTGGGCCATTTTTACAGCCCAACTGCACTAAACCTGCTTGTTTGACCCTCTCTGCATGTTCAACTAGCAGACTGATTTACACAGCGTACTGTAAATTAAATTAGCTAATCAAATGAAGCCTCAGACTTAAATTGTGTTTTCTATGTGACCTGAGAAATTCATGCCTCGAGGGACAATGGTCTCGCTTGTTTTTCTTCACCCTTACACAAGCACAACTATACATAGGTAACGCACTGTGAAAGAAAGTTATTTTCTCAGTTGTTGGCATGGCATCCCATTAACGTGTGTAAAGGAAACATTGTGTGTAAATTAACATTAATGGCTTCTATGTTACCGGATAATGTTTGTATGCGTTATTTATTCTATGGCTGTATCGCGCTATAGCCTAATACACATTTAAATATCTTATTTTGGATCAGCAGCAATGAAAATATAATTTATTTGCTCAACAAAAGAACATTTAGACACCATTCCGGCCAACTTTCGATGTTGCCTATGACAGCAATGGCGTCTCTCTTTTTTTATGATCGTGATGAAATGGTTCTGTTTTGGAGAGATTTTCCACAGAGGTTTTTCCCTTGACCCCTTCTGATGAGGCAGGGTTATCTAAAACGCTAATCGGATTAGACAGAATGGCTTTCTAAATGTTTCACGTTCAGTTCTTTCGTGTCTCACACTGAATATAACTCCATATCGCCAACACAAACGTACACACACACACACCGTCACCCCTGCAGCTCACCCTTGACCTCCTCATATGCCGATTGTTCTTACAACAAGAGAGATCAGGCCTTGAGACTGTCTCCATACTTGACACTCGGAACAAAAACACAGGGCCAATTCTGGATAAAACATATCATAATCCCTCAAGGTGGGGCGGTGGGGGGGTTTCAAGGCCACCAAGATAGCTATTCACAGCATCCAGACACATGGAGGGACCTCCGGGAAAGACATTGTGAGGTGTTGGTATGAGACTTGGTACGACACCCCTGGGAAGAACGGTGATTAGTAACGAAGAGGATTGTCTAAACTCTAGGTCATTTGTGGAAACATACACATTGATTAATGCTTTCTTACTGCTAATAATGGTAGTTGGCAAGTAAATATGTTTTAATTTAGGAACAAAATTGTTTTTGTTGCAGTTGTATAACTGTTGCGACGATACACAAAAATCTCTGCTTATTTACGCTGTGATGGGTCAATTCTCACCAACGCATTGTGTGGCCAACCTGATTGGTTGATTCAACTTCCTGTCAGGAAGTGGGTTCAAAACGGCCATGCACGTCTTAAATAATAACTGTGCAGAGGTGGATGATGTTTGCAATGTATTCTGAGGGAATAAATCAAGTGAGAAGTTTGGTCATTTTCTTATAGATTTCCAAACAATCAGATTTCTTTTTGCAACCGAAAGAGTCGCCCCCTGCTGGACAGTAGATAGAATGCAAGTTTTAAGACACTTTTGCGTCGGCTTCACTCGGCAGAACTGGAGGATGCGGCCTGAGTACAAGTCATTTGCAACAGCAAATACATTTTGAAGGAAGCGCAATGCTGACCGGATAACCTTTCCTTTTCAACACAATAAGGAAATGTTCATTAACGTATCTGCCAAGTGGCAAAAATATTGTTGCTAATGTGCAATGTTCACTGACATTTCTTTTGTTTTCTGATCTTGCAATACAATATCTACTTGTAACAACTATATTGTTCACTTCCTGATTAAGTTGCCCAACGCTGCGCACTATCTACCTCAATCATCTGGCTGCAACTTTGGTGCGCTTTCTTCACTGAAAAATAACATCACTTCTGAACATGATCCAGCCAGCATTTACGTCCGACACCCCAATGTAATTGGGAAAACATTTTAGTCCTATATATGCTTACTTTCTAGGGGACAGTTGTACTATAACACAGGATTTTACATCTCTGGAAAGTATCAAATGAATGGCGAGGGCTGTTGTCCGTCTGAACTTCTTTATCTACATCTTTCCCTTTTTGAATGGCAGAGACAGTCAGTGAGGGCTAATGTTTTGACCTGGGCTGACCTCATCAGTTGATGGGAAAATGTAGCTCATGCTGTACATCCTTCTCCTCAAGAGTGTGTCTGTGGCCCATAATTGATTCGTACAGGTGTATATTGAAAACACGATTGCACCAATTGATGTTTTTAGTTCTTTACCCGCCTTCCTTATGCTTTTGTCTGGGCCTAAGCGATTATGTTTTGCGTGTATTCTTTAACTTTGATGGTTAATGTTCTATTTTTGTGATGCTGAAATTGTATACATTACTCTTATGCAAGCAAATCCTTTATTTTGATAATTTTGACAACCTGATTCTTAATTCCGATACCAATCAACATCTACATACATACGAAGCTAAAATCCGAAAAGAATGTTTCAAAATGTTTCGTTTTACTTCACAAAGGTGGATGGTGAAGTGATTAGGTTCCGGATAAGATCACGCAGTAAAGCGATCAGTGACATGATAAAAGGCCATTTAAGAAACAATGACTGTTAGTAATTATCTTAACAGCATGGGCCTCATCAAGCCCTCTACGCTATACTCCCACTCTTATCTATCCCCATCTCTTTACATTTACGACTTCCTTCCCCTCGACCACAATCCCAAACATCACGAGAATGGGTTTGTGGTTTAACTGCGGCCCTTCAGGAATTTTTCACAGTTTTACAGAGATTTTAAAGATGACAGAATGGCTGTAGCTGCTTGTGTTAACGACAAGCAAAAAATGGAAGCTTGCGTAGCATTCACACTATTTCGGTCAGCCGAAAGTCTTAACAAGCCTTAGGAAGAACATAAGTCTCCGATATTTATACATCGTAACATATAAAAATAAATCCAATAAAATCCACTTATCGAATCCAAATCCCTCATTGAATCTTTTTACCTTTCAACATTTGCTTGTTTGTTTCATCAGCTTTTGTTGGCTGAGAAGGCAACACCTCTACACCTTTTAGTGGCAGCCTAAGTAAGGTTCACCTCCTGTAACTACAACCTGGAAATGACATGTGCAGTATAATCTATGAAATATTCATCAAATGTATCCGACACGTTCAATTACCAGCTGTAGCCTCCTGTACTTCACCATGTACTCCTAAAACTGAAATTCTTAAATTGATCAGATTCGATGTTGGTATCTTAATATATATAATATATATTAATATGAAGTGTAACTGGGAGTGTCTTAAATTGAAGTGAGGTGATCAGCAAGATAATTTATCTAGAAAAGAGTCGCCATTCTGTGGTTCTCACAAAAATAACCACTCCAGTGATATGACAATATCACCATTTGAAAATCGATAAACAAAGTATTAAACATCCCAAAATCAATGTCCAGTGTTACTTTTGCACAACGTCATAACTGTGGGTACTTAACTAGATTTAGTGCCTTGGTCAACAGTCATGCATTTTGGCTGTTGAGCTGAAACTACCGACTGTACGTTCAACCGTTTGACTCACCGATGCCCTCTTTCACCACTGGTCCACACTTCCCCTGATGCCATCAAGACTAAAACCCAGAGCCCTTCATCCAACCGTTCAACCCTGGGCATCACAGGGGCCCCTGCATACTACACAGCCTTTATAAGATTAATGCAAAAGATGGAGCAGGTGTCTGCCAAAATTCCATTCCTATTTAAACCTCAGAGCCCATACCAGCAACCTAATCCTATTAGGCCTAATTGAGTGAAGTCGACAGTCTTTTTCAGTTAAACTAAGTTCACGCACTAATAGGATTCAAAAGGGGGCAGAAAAAAAGGTACAATGTGTCGAGAGTAGTCGTGTTAGTGTGTGGCTGGGGAAGTGGACAGTGTGCATCAGGGAGCGAGTGAGCAGGGACTGTGTGCGTTGGGACCATGACTTCCCACTGGGTTTGGGGATCTGTGCTTAAGGAAGAAGGAGGGAGTGGGCTGGAGGTCTCCCAGGAGGCTAGATAAGCTCAGAGGGGGGACCAAGAACAACATAATTGGTATTCGGGAACGCCTAGTGTGTTTGTGTGTGTGCCTGTATGTGTATGTTTGTGATACTTATATGAGGAAATCCAGTGTGTATCCTTGGGTACTTCATCGAAACGAAGAGATATGTGCGAGTTTGAGTGGCCATGTGCCGTACGCACAGATACAGTCGCAGTGACTACATAGTCGCATTGCAGCAAACAATAATAGAACAAAGAGGATATTAAATAAAGGATTTGGTCAAATTAAGCCAAAGCAGCACTTACTTTCCCATTATTTATACCAGGATGCACACCTGCACCAACACCTCCCCCGGTAGGAAATCAACCACAAGATATGGTCTACTGTGATACGACCTCAAGCCAAAAGACAGTAGGAAACCACAGACTAGCCCCCTTTAGAAATAGTGAGGCGCCCCCTTTTCATTCTAAACTAAGTAATGCGTATCAAACGGCCCGTTACAAGTGGCTCGGACTGTGTTTCAGCATTTATGGGAACTGTGCAAACAAGACTGCAGTTTGAAGACCAACGTTTAAAAAAAGTGGAGGGAGAGATCATCTATGGCTTTCAAATACCAAACCTCTCGACAAGAATGTGAATAAACACATTTCCGAACATATCGCATTGTGTTTGAAGTACACACACCAAATTTAGGAGGTCAGAGTGCGACACAGTGTTTAGCCAGTGGCGTCAGTGGACACAGACGTGGCCTGAGGACATAACCTTTCAGGGCTGCCCATAGCCAGAGGTGCTACACCAGACTCCCTTTGAAGAAAACACATCCAAAAGGGCTTTGGAGACAAAAGGTTAGCATCGGCTTTCAGTGATGTGACGGAGGACAGTTGACATCGAACAGGAAGTGAAAGAGTAGATGTTATCTGGAGTTTCAGAGTCACAGATGTAAGTTTAAAGATTACGAATAGTTTTATGATTGCATATTACTGATTCCTCGATGGTTGGAAGTATTCTCGTTTATCACGAGGTTTGTGGAATAAGAACCGTTTACATGAATGTGTCTTGTATTTACACATTGCTGAGGGAAGATACTGTTTTACGAATCAGGACGATATAATGTGCGATACAGCTAGAAGTCTAGCCTGATAGCTGTCATAATTCAAATATTAATTACCATCAATCTTCATCGGGTGCACATTTATTACTAGATTAATGTTTTTCAGAAACATTAATTAAGACAGAAAAAAGGTCTGAGAAATACGGTCAAACTTTCTCATGTCCTAGAACGCAGTTGGCATTTTACAGTAACTGGCAGGTAAAAAAAACTCCATAGGAGCCATAGAGCAACATTTTTCAGATGAAACAAAACAAAAAATGTTGACTTTAATAGGTTACATTATATTTCACTTTTCAGTAAAAGTCATTTTCCTGAATCAGGGAAGGATACCAATGATACTTCGATTTCAATCAATAAAATTACCCCTAAATCAAATAATGTTAATTCAGACAAGAAACCATAACAGTTTGACTAGGATTCATATTTCCTGTCTTTTTTTGCTGTGTAATCTGCCTCCAAAAACAAGACATTTGTGATGTAACTCACCATAGTCATGATTTAGAGTAACTTAATTATACACTGCCTGAAAAATTTCCCCTAATCATGTTAAAGGATTGCCTTCATATACTTTTCCTAATCCGATTACATCTGATATCATTTGTAGAATGGCGTTGCCTTAGTTTCCTGTATCTTTGTGGAATCCTGTGTAAATGTCTGAATGTTTTTCCTCTGAGGCGGACTGCGCAGCTAGCTATATTTCCATATCAAAGACAAGTGCAATGTGTTTCCTAAAACCGTTCAAACAGTGATGCGAACCACTACAGTTCATCTTCATCCTAATTGAAGTAATGCGTTTCCAATGGTCCGTTAAAAGTGGCTCAGACTGTGAAAAATCCAGACACACACACACAAACCCCTTTCAGCACTTATGGGAACTTTGCAACCGAGACTTCATACAGTTTGAAGACCCATGTTAAAAACAGTATGTTTTTTAAATATCAAAACTTTTATTGTGAAAGGCATAGTTTGACATTTTGGGAAATACACTTATTTACTTTTTTGAAGACAGTTGGATGAGGAGATTGATATACATAAGAAATGTTCCTTTACACAATTAACAAACTTCACTTTGTTAATACTGTGTACACTGTTAAAACAGTTGTTTTTATAAGAGCTTGTAATGGGTTAATACTTTCTAATAATGCGATTGTAATGGTTTTAGTATCTTCGATGTGAGTGATAGCCTGAGGAAGACCTGAACCTGAGTCCACATACACCAAAGATCCTCGAGTTTGTGTGTGTGTGTGTGTGTGTATGTGCGTGTGAGTGAGTGAGATTGTCCAGTGATGGAGACTGAACTCTGAAAAGTAAAAAAAAAGGAAGGGGGGGGGGGCCACACAGCTTAGTGCAATGATAGAACAGAGACAGGGAGGGGGAAAAAAATCAAAGAATTGGAATAATTGGCATAATTCAAGGTGACTGGGCACAGTCAGGGGGAGTGTCAGCGTTGGGCGAATCTTTTGCCATCCTCAAAGAGAGACGGTCTGCACAATTAGCCACACAAACCCTGACCCCGCTCAGAATAATTAATGAACAGAGGGAATAAAGACAAAAAGGCGCAGAGTGGTCTGGTTGAGTGGCGAGCAAGGGTAATACATCAAAGAATGCCGTTAATTGGCCCTGTGGCTTTCATTCTTTGCCCTATTTCTTTCAATTCATTGACTCAAAATAATGGGTTCAGGTTCATTATAAACAGGTCGTTAGCCCTGGGGAGTGCCACAATTCAACAGGAGAGTCAGGGTGAGAGTGTGTGTGTCTTGCCTGTGCATGTGTACATAAATGTGTGCGTGTGTGTGTTTGATGGCTTAGCTTACGCCTGGCCCCCCCAAAGTCCTGACGACATCAATCCCACAAAGGGAGAAGTAGTATAGTTGTGTTGAGAGGAGAGCAACAGGCCGGGATTGCTTCCATTTTTTGGGGTTGTTTAAGAGCATACAAGTACAGTTTTCATCGTCACGATGTTGGAATATAACTGGTACGGACAGGTAAGTGAAGATGATAATTGAATGTACAGTGTTGAATGGAGCAAAATCTTCTCATTTTTCAAATATTGCAGACTGGGTTTCCACGACTTCAAATGAAATTCTAAATCCAAACTAAATGGCATTAGACTCACTTGAAATAATTGAACACTGAAATCGCTGATGGCATGCTCAAACCACAGCACTGCACGACAAGTTTGATAGCAATACATGTTGATTAAAACATAGCAGAGACACAGATTGATGACGCAAGGAGGAAAGAAATGCTATAGGTGTTGCAGACAAACTGTCTCTTGAAAATTAAGTGATAATAATGATGCGCTACAATGACAAAAATGTGAACTTTTTTCTTGTCTGATAAAAACCTCTCGGTGATTATGGGATGTGAAATTTTGAATGTGTCACAAATCAAATGGATTATCTGGGAAATGCATTGTCACACAGCTGAAACGGGAATGCTTTTCTCAGCTTATGAAAGGTTTTTTTGGACAAATATTGTTTGTGACAGTGATGCTTTGTGGGATTTCTTTTAATTTGTGGCAAAACATTAAATATTGTTTTTGTTCACTCTTAATGCAGTACAAAGTTCTACAGTATTTTCTTACAACAGCAAACATGAGACACTACATATTCTGTCTTTTCCTTGGCTTTGCTAGAGTTCTTATTTTTACACCTGTCATGAACATTCTCTTCTTTGTATTGACGATTAACCTGTTTAATCCCGATATGATACCAGGTAGTGGGACTAGGTGTCGTAATGTTTCATTCTCCTCCACCTTCCGTCACTTTTCTCCCCATTTGTCTGTTTAATTCCTTTAATCTGTATTCAACCTGTCTGTGGCTCTCATTCTTTTGTCTTTTAATTTCACCAATAAGTGCAGTTTTGGGGCAAAAACTCCAGGTCATGTGAAACGACTCCCACTCACGCACAGAACGAGACACACGATGAAAGAGAGAGAGGGGCAGCAGGGGTGCTTAACTCAATTACACTAACTTTCTCTGCTCTCGGCACACATGCTTTTGTCAGAAATACCTCTCTACTTGTTTCACTCTGAAATATTTCAGCCAACCTCAGCACAGCCATTTTTTTTCTGTGCCACACCAAAGTGTTCCCATACCTGGGTGAGCCATGTCAAGCAATTAATACCCTGAAATACGCCTTTTAAGTGAGTCTTTTGGTCTTCGTGGCTCCCCATTGTGATGAAACGATTGGTGTCGTCTCACGTTAGCCTCGCACAGGTACCTTCTCTGCCTGCACATCAGATCATTAACATAACCACAGATGGAGAGAGAGACTGATAGAGGGAGAGAGCGAGTGAAAGGGGAAAACAAGTGGACGAGCAGATCAAGATGATGTACTTTGGCGGGACTTGCTTTAAGTCCGAATGCACTCATGACCTCTGGATAGTTCAGAGTGCTAAACACAAACAATGAGGGACAATAGGCTACTACATTACACATTGCATTATCATCACACTGAAGATGAGAGGATGGACCAGCTGTATTTTGAAAATTCTTGCTTAGGTGGTGTGTTCAAGGATGTTTCTCTAACATCTAACATTTCAGTGCATTACACTCAAATGCAACAGTTTGTTATGACAAAATCTTAAACATAAGACAAACATTTTTTTGCACAAATGAACGTCTTTATGCAGATATTTGCAACCACATTACCCCATAAAGTGATATAGCTTTGACATCAATGGACAGATAATGACAGATGTACTGTGAGATGGATTACCCATGTTTACCTAAATGTGTGTAAGATGATTTCTATAACATAATGAAATGAACTGAGACCAATGGCAGTTTAGAAGGCAGCAAATCAATCTGAAAAAACGCATGGTATGCTTGAGAAAATGGCCAGCTGCAATGTAAAGTATAGACAGCTTGAATGTAATGGACTGACACATATGTACAACCACGAGCATGTTCCTTTAACCCCTAATGCATTTGCACTGTTGTAAACTGGGCACACTTTTAATTACAACGTTTCACGGCCATTTCTGGTTCGCTGATGAGATCTTTGATTGTAAAAACTTCACAGACGGCGGGGAAAAAAAAGGCAACATTAGTTTTGGTTCATGCATGCATTAGCAACACATAAGTAGGATAAATGCAACGCATGCTTGAACATTGACGCTGGTGGGAGCAGAAGAGAGTGAGCAGTGTGCAGAGAGGTTTTAGTCAGAAACATCTGCGCTAGATATAATTAGAAATACACCTTTTAGAAATGGAATTGAAGTCGTCTGCAGTGAAACTTTTTATGCATGTTATTGCATATTCATAAATTCTGGATTGTTCCAATGAGGAAGAATGCGCAGATGCAATTTTAACTGTGGTCGTGGTACTTCCAGAAAACTAGAATTACCACCTTGGTTGTATACCTCTGCCCAACCAGTGAAGTTAGCAGTTACATCCATGTCTGTCCAAAGGTCACAGTGGACTTGATCTTTGAACTCCAAAATCTAAATCAGTTCATCTTTGACTTCAAGTGGACCTTTTGTGCCAAATTTGAGGAAATTTGCTCAAGGCGTTCCCGAGATATCACGAGAATGGAACGGATGTTAGGTCTCAGTGACTTGACTCTTGATCTCCAAAATCGACTCACTTCCTCCTTGAGACCAGGTTTGACATATTGCATTGAAAAGAATGGACCGTACGGACGCATGGACAACCCAAAAAGGCATAAAAGAAAAGAAATCGGACAGATTATTGTTAAAAGCAGAGTATTTGTTGGGGGCTCATAAGAGGCCTGGAGTGGATTCTTTAAAAGAGAAGCATAACACTGAGGGAGGAGATAGGGGTGGACGGATGAGCATTCAAAGCACAGGACTTTTGACACCAGACGGTTTGTGTCTTGCATCTCTAATGATTCTGCCAGACGCTGACATTGGACGTAAATAGTGGAACGCTGAATCGTCCAATATGGACGGTCTTCTCAATATTCTGGGTTGGCATCCTGCTGTAAGGTTTAGCAATTTAAACACGAAGTTTAGGGAAAGGCAGGGCTGGTAGTTGACTTGTCAGATGAAGACACTTTCCTTTATGAACGTGTAGGTGATAGTTGCTTCATCTTGGTTGGAGGTTTGAACCAAACATGCAGGCCAAAC
This sequence comes from Melanostigma gelatinosum, assembly GCF_949748355.1. Taxonomy (NCBI): domain Eukaryota; kingdom Metazoa; phylum Chordata; class Actinopteri; order Perciformes; family Zoarcidae; genus Melanostigma; species Melanostigma gelatinosum. Next base: position 9,450,466 of record NC_136655.1, read on the forward strand.
TCTGGCTTCAGGTCATCCCAGTCCCACGTGTATAAGGCTTGAGCGGGACAAGTTGATTGGTGCAGCCGTTTAGTTTTGGTGGAGCTTATTTGGTGAAAAAAAGCGGCTGGCATGTGCATCAGAGGAGGCGCGTGGTCGTCTACACGGGAGGACTTGGCAGTCGCAGACAAATCCACACACTTGGAACTGGCAGTGACTAAATGACGGAGAAAATAAATTGAACTCAGGCACAGCTAATTACCCAATTTATCCGACTGGAAATGAGAGAGGGGCGACTGGTGGAGCAGCATGATTCAATAAAGGAAACGGAAGATAAATACATTTAAAAAAGTATATTATTAGCCATTTATTAACAAAAAGTAAAAATAAATTGATTGATGTGCTATATTGTACAGATTGTGGCAGGATGGAGATGCATCTTCATAAAGTTTAAGTTTCAACATGTCCTAAAGTAAAAGACTACACGCTGTTACATTTACTCATTTGGAGGTAAAGTTTAGGATAATATAGAGAGATTCCAGCGAATACATATTAACTGTGATGTAATGTCACGATCTGGATGCTTGATTAAAGCCTTTACCTCTCACTCCCCTGTCATTTGATCTTCCTCTAATGCGTGGGTGTGATGAGGAGCAGAGGCACTCCTCCGTTCGTCACAGCAACTTACTCATTCAAACGGCAGAGGCACAAAGATAGCCAAACAGAGCAAACAAACGGATCTTTGTCCTTGGCACTAAGCAATGTATGACTAGTTCTGGTAAGGTCAAAGTTGATTTAATGTTCTGCTTCGTTCTCATTAAACAGCGATTGCATTACTTAATTTCCCACAATCAAGTTAACGGAGGAGGAGTACTCAATACATCTCCACCAAAAGCCTTTTGAACAGTGACTTGCAAATGTGGCCCACAAATGCACTTTGTGTAGGTCCGGGGGAGCAGCTTTCTCTTGTCGAGCTTCAAAGGTCAGGGGAGCTGCATTGAAATATTTGAGATGTTGAGCTACACTCTATTCAGTTGAATCTAAAAAAATATATTTTTTCTTTCGACTTCTCTTTAAGATTTCTACAAAGATAAGTTCTACGGAAATGTAAACACTAAGTTTCCAGGCACTACTAGCTGTATACTGTAATAAAGGGATTCTCATGAATCCCCAGTGATTGTGGAGTAGCTCAATTCAATTTCATTTTTTTTGATTATGATTTGATTCTGAAATATTTATTGAGTCAGGTGTAACGCCTTAACACTTACATGTTGCGTTTGAGAGTGCACGACAAGCAGATCAATCTCAACTGTTCATTAAAGGGAACTTAAACCAACTTAAAAACTTAAAGTAATGAATACGTGGTTAGAGTAGTTCGCATAAAGTAATGCACAGACATTTGAAATTGCTTGCGAAAAAGTAATGAAGAAATGGTTGAAACAGTTCAAAGTAAAGGATAAATAGCCAATGGCCATTCTATGGCTGGATCCAAACGTCTGGTGAGAACTATTAATGAAGTGAACTTAGCCCACAATGCATCGTCAAAATAGTACAATGAAGGCGAGTGAATGATCTTCATGCATGATTTAAACAACTTTCACAGGCGAGAGGAGTGACCACATTGCCACCTGCTGCTCTGTATGCATATGAATCATATCGTAACAGAGACAGACCCGACATTTTTGACTGCAAAGGCTTTAGTTGCTCTGACTGACAGACTAGAAGCATCCATCCCACACAGTGCACCACTGACATGTTACTGACTTGAATCATTCAATCATCAGTCAAAACACTGGATCTTGTGTTGGCTCTGGTCTTCTTTGCTTTACCTTATTGTCTGTTCTTTGTTTAGCTTGCTGAGTTTGATGGTGACCAACAAGATTAGTAATTTCAACTTTTTCTGACTTATTTTTAAGTTAATTGAAATATATTTCTAAATCACTCCACTGTGGCATTTCCTGGTGTTTCAGGCACAACCTGACTTGTGACCCGTTTTTATTGTCTTAGATGCGGTTATATCTCCTCTTTTTAAAGTTATCATAGAATTGCTGATGTTTGTTAAATGTGAAAATTCCAGGACACACTGAAAGCAAAAATAAATCACATTCTTCTTTAAATAATCACACAAATATTTCTGAAATGATCCCATCTACAGAAGTTCATTAGCTCCTTTCGATGTCTTTCTCAGTGCAGTGAGCGCTTTGTCTTTAGGCTGTTGCCCATGCTTGAAAGGCCTTTACTTTGGTGAGCTGGGACCGTCTCGCAATCAATCATGTGCATAATTTTAATAAGACTTCACCTTCACAGTTATAGTTGGAGCCCACCAGGGGCTCCTTTTCACCGTCTGCCAAAGTGAGAGATTAAAGTTGTCTACGGTACAGCTTTCTGACATCATTCAGAGAGGCAACGCTAAGCACCGGTCTATCCTGTTCTAGCTCAATGGACAGTGAGGGTCAGGGATGAGGTGCCCCTTTCAGGACCACAACCACCACATAGCGGTTTACCCACAATCCTCTGCTCTGTACTGCTCAGCAGCTTTGTGACTCTGGCTTGGACGGTTAAAGATTAGGTTCCATTTGCATTTGTTTGTTTACTTGTAGAAGTCCTTTACCACTGTGAATCCAAATTTTGGTGATTTTATATTTTAACTTAAGTTGAACAAATGACATGAAATTTAACAGCAATAGGATTACAAAAAAAAAAAATTTGCTCAAAGAACCAGTCTAAATCATGCAACATGTTTAGATGTTATCGTCTAATGTTAACTTCATTAGCTTGGCGTTAGCTAACGAGCATTTAGCCTCGCATGTCATGGCATGATTGTATTTGAAAGCTTGGACGCAGGTAACAACCCAATAACGAGAACATGTCAGAAAGAACAATTTTGATTGGCAATTAGAATACAAGTGATTCAAGCTGTAATTGACGGAGTGTGTTCACATTTGCAGAAATTGAGCAAACTGTATGCAGAGTATTGCACGTCAGTGAACCAGAGAGTTTAGAGAAGCGATACACACATAAACACACCCACTAGTTTAGGTAGCATGCTGAACATATAGCACCACGAGCTGTCAATCTGTCAACAGGACGTCCAAGAACATGTAACCTTCATGAGTGTTTGTGTGTGTGTGTGTCTCCGTGAGGGACTGTGTGCACGCATATACGTGTAGAAGAGCAATACGATCTCTCAGGTTCTCCTGATTTAACAGCAAAAAATTATATTATTCCGTTTCGACTAATTGCGTCTCCTCTGCACTGACGGAGAGGAACAGCTGCACTGAGTCCTCCTCTTCCTCTGTGTCCTCCCGCTCTCACTCAGCTTTCTGTTGACCGAAACTTTTGGAATGCAACGTAATGTTTGTTGTTTGTTAAATTGGACAAAAACGGGTCAGTTACAAAGTAGAAATAGTTTGTTAGTGTACTTTAGTACGTTAATTAAGGTGTCTACACTTCACTATCTTTTTTGGAAACACAACTTTGGCATTCAGACTACTACTTGCTACAAAACAAACATGTTTTCTAAGCAATGACACACTTTTCATACAGTTCTATCCCTTGTCGACATCACATTTGCAGCCATGGATTGAAAGATTTACAATTTAAATATATTATATTGTTTGTATTTTTTTTTTTTTTTGCAAATTGTCTTTTTAGATGTAGGACATACATTTAAAATCTCTGATAGGACTAAAGAATAAAGTGTGTTTTGGAAAAAAAATTCTAAAAGGTAAATCAGTAAGATCTACGAATTTTGATCTATTTTTACACCAATGTCAAGGCAGACCATTTTCATAAATTCAATATTTCATCAAGGTAACAAGTACACACACACACACTCTTTCTCTCTCTCCTCTCTCATGCACAGTTTCACATGTAATCCAGTTAAAATGGCTGTAATATTTAATTCATATGAGAATCATTAAAAGTGCAGTGGTGCCGTGTCCATTATGCATTCCTTTTCTAGCAGGATAAAACAGTCCTCAGATGTGGGAGCTGCACTTTGAAGTGTTGTCTCAGAAGCAGGCCAACTCTTACAGGAAGTCCCTGATGTTTAAAACATGCCACGCAGGGGGACTAACAAAGGTGAGCACCACTTGTAGCTTGCCCCAAAGATGAGGCAAAAATGGCCAGCCAGGAATTTGGCTGTAGATGTGATAGAATGCGCAGCGGACATCAAATAAACAAGAGGCAGACAAAATATACACGTGGGTAATGGTGAAGTTGTAAGAATACAAAACACAGGGATGTGCATGCAGCAAGAGATACACGGACACACACACACACACACACCCTCTCTCTTGTCAAGACACAGCAGACAGGAAGACCAGCTGAACATGTGTCATGTTGTCCTTCAAATAGCAGCAAAATGATTTGGACACAGCGAGCTAAAATCTAAAAATCAGGGAATAAGGCCAGGTACAGGTGTGATAGAAACAGAGCAGTGTTCTGTGTTGGCATCGTTAGCTGTACTGCATACACTTTTGCAGGTAAATGTGGTGCAAGTAAAACAAAACGAGCATTTGCTTTAACAGAAATGTCTCGACTGTCTTGATTTGTTTTTGCTAACCCTGGCATTTTAAGACTCCACCCTCTTGTATTGAATACATTTTAGGCATCTGATTTGGCTGATGGTTTTTTTATTATGTAAAGTTTGGGACTACAGGGAGGATTTGCAATGACCCCGTTCAGTTTTGCTGTGTCCAGGGATTCTCTGAGAGGCATTCCGGGAAGGCCTACGTTGCCCTTTGTTGTGGTCTGCCAGTGACTGGGACATGATAACAGCTGTGAGTGAGTGCACATCTCGGTGTTTTCGTATATTTGCACACATGCACAGATTACATTTCGGTGCATTTCCCCCATTTGAATCTGTGACTGTATAGCTTGATGGTTGAAAAGCTGTCCAAGGGAAGTGGGTGTCATGAAGATAACCTGGGAGAATGTGCTGAGCTGGGCTGGATGTGCTGCAGGAAGGAAAGTGTGGCGATCCACAAGCAGGAACTCACATTTTGTCAACTCATTACAACTCTACACATGCACACTCCATCCCCCCCAACTGCCATCTGTATTTCTGCCTCTGTCAGGCCTTTTCCCCTGACCAAAAGCACAGACGCACCAACACACACACACACATACACAGGAAGTGGCCCGTGCGGCTCCCAAATAAGCTGATGTGTCATGCCTTCCTTTCCGATATTTCTGCAAAAAGCTCAGGAAAGAGGCTGCAGTACCTCTCTTCTTCCTCTTCTTCTCGATGAGACGCAGCTAAAGCCGTGACAGTTCATGTTCTTCTGGAAGAGTTTCCATATACTGTGGTGGGAGACGCTGCCACTCTGGGAGCCATGAGTCGCTGTTGCTTGGTCAAAGTGACCACCTTGACAGAGATCCAACTTCTACAGGTAGGGGGGAGCGACCTCAGCTACAGGCCAGGCGAAATCGGGACCAAATCAGATATCGAAACTATGTGTGCAACTATGTGTGCAGTTGTTTGCGTGCAAGATACATGTGCTTTATGAAAGGCAAGCACTTGCAGCAAGAATAAGTGAGTAGCCAGCGTGGAATGCCTATTTGGTGATTGCTTTGCTATCCCACTCTTATCTTCCCTCACATTTCACAATCTAGGGTGTGTGGTTACAGCTATTTACTGTTTAGAAGGCTCAGCAAAAATACAGTGAGCGTGTCTGTGAAGGCTTTTTGTTCCACTTCTATCTTATCTCTGTAGATTCAAGATGGGGGAAAAAGGATAGTTGAGCATTGCTACTCTTAATATGTTGTAAAAAAGAAAAATACAATATTTTTGCAGAAATGAATCCAAACCTCGTATGCTAGGTTTTGTCCATCATTTGTACAGCTTGGTTAATGTCACCATCACCCAGTGTTTCATAAGTTGTAGGATTTTTCTGAAGTGAAAGGAGAACTTGGGCAAGACTGAAACCGAGTGAAGCAAGAGCTTTTCATTTAGAGGGAACACCTGCGAGTGTGTCTGCTGCAATGGCAGTGTGAGTGCAGCGTGTTCATTGGGACTGACGAAAAACACCTTTGAACTCAAGAGGTAAATCACACCACGATCACATGCATCTCACAAATAGAGGCTGAGGAAATCATGATTTGAAAGATGTAGCATTGAGTGTGTGTGTGTGTGTGTGTATTCTAAAGTTTGTGTTTCATCTTTTAAAGGAGAATTTGTGATTTCCATTACAAACATGATTGGGAATATACAATATGTCCTGTAAAAAGCAGGATCAATAGTTTGTATTTTGAGGGATGTTGTTGTGATTAGAGCAACACTGTGACATGCTACACAGTTGCAGTAATGTGCACTTGACTGCATGAATCAGATGCATATTCTATACTAAGTGCCGGAAAAACAACATATGCGCTTCCCAGCAGAGCATAGTGGAGTATTTGTTGGATTTGATTATCAGACACAAATTATGTTTGTGAAAGAATTCGGAAAAGTTTGACTGAGAAAGAACGAGAGAAATGGGCTGTGCGTGTTGCCATTTTAATGGTTTGAATGTTCTCGTGAAGATAATGACGTGAGGAGGTTTATATCTTTTGCAAGGAAGCAGAAACTAGAAATATTATTCTGTTGTTCAAACGTTGTGAAACATAATGAAGCAAACTGTCAAAAACAGGCACAATCAAATGCACCGAGCAACATCTGCTTTGATATTCGTGAATTGGGAATTTCTTTCTTGTATACTCTGCGAAACGTTCGCGTGTCAGGAATAACTGTGCAAATGGAAAGTGAACCTGTGACCTCTTCTCCACCAGTAACCTCAAACACTGCCTCGATTGTTGTAGCAGGTGCCAGTAGCCATGTTGAGAGAGAGAGAGAGAAAAAAATCAAGTGTCTCAAACCTCAGAATAGTCACTACAATCCCAAACCTGATCCTTGATTGATTCGATTCCTATCTCATTCCTATCCCATGTGTACGGTGGACATTGATCATTTTCCCCATGTCCCCTTCACACATACACAACCGTGCCCATTGTCGAGGCTGGCCTCGGCGACTGAAGCACCATTACCTCACAAATCGAATCAGATTCCCTTAAGTGGATAACAAGCGTGTCTCCGGCATTTACAGTAGTGAGAAAGCTGAAGTGAAACCAGGACAAAAAAGCAGTCACACAAAGCAGATGTGGTGTGCGGCAGTCCTGGTATCTCTCCTGCTATCCGTAGTGGAAAGAAAATGTTGATTGGCTAACAACTGGCATCTTGTTTGGCCTCTGGAGGAGTCAGATAAGAGCTCTCAGTCACTACCGACAAGTTGTGTATTGTGAGCCTGTTCTTAGTTCGGCGGATGAGGGGTGAATAAGGGTGGCTAGGCTGGCTGACGAGGAGAACTTACTGCTGAGTTGCATTACAGATCCAAAGTTGCTATAGCTGAAAGTCCCCATGGTTCAGAAGTGCTGACATGCAACCCAGACAAACACACAACCGGCCACTTGCTAGGGAGTACGAAACTGACACGTCTCTCCTCTTCAAAATGAAAAGATACAATACAAGCAATAAATGCAGTTGCGCCAATGAATTCACTCGGGGGTTTTGTTGTTGCAGCCTTATTTGATCCGATGTGACCCGCAGCTAATGGTGGCTTATGTTATGGTAATTGCAGCAAACCTAAAGCTGCAATAGACATCACTGAGTGAGTTAGCTGACTTTATGACTCTTCTCCACTTGTTATACTGATACTGTAGCTTAGCATTTAAGCTAAACCCTACTGTCCAGTTACTATAGAGGTGCAACGCTTTGATTATCTGTGATATTACTTGATAAATGAAACTTGTTCTTGGGGGGTATGTTAATGTCCATTAAAGGTGACATTACTAATATGGGAGAAGAGATGGTTAAGATAATGAAAAGTTCTTCTTTAATATCATATGACCTTTTACCATTCAGTTACACATTAATTCAATGAATTAATTAAAGTCATGTTGCATAGTCTACTACAGTAAATCTGTAAGACCCAAGCATTGTTGCTTGTCTTACTTTTTACTACTTCTAATTGAATAGCTGAGGTCAGTCCTGGAAAATAGTAGCCATGTAGTTATAAAGAAAAAGTTCAGGCAAGCATAGAGCACACTATTTTGGCCAGTTAATATAATATATTTAGAGTTAAAAAACAATCTAGGTAAAAGAGACAGACAGGATGTGCATGTACTGTACGTATAACTCACACGGCTAATATAATAATAATACCACTGCAAATAATGCATGTATTAAGTACACAAAAAGGACATGAACTAATAGAGCAAGTAACAACAGTGAGCTTCTTTGTAAGCTCCAGATCAAAAAAGTAAACTGGATGTTTTTAGGTGATGTTTGCTCTGAAAATACCCCTGAAATACAGTAATAAAGACCTCAAAATAGCGTTATTACAGTTATTGTTTGGGGAAAGTGATAATACCTAACTGTCTGCTTTGAAACCAGTGAATGAATGAAAAGACTTAAAATGGCATCAGAGTTATTTAAAACCTCCATTGGGGAACAAGGGTCAATTGTGCTGCCACAACCCCTGGAGCAGGCTGTAGAGGACGTTGCAAGCTGATCAGCGATTGGCCAGGCAGACAGAAAAGGGGCGGTCCGCATGAATTAGTGACAGACGCTAAAGGCAGATATCCTGCAGTGATCAAACCCTGGGTGATCTGACAGTCCAGTGTTTGAAGTGATTATCATGCTACGCAACATAAAGGCTTACCCCCAGCTCTGTGCCTAATTAGTTCACTTAGGGCCCTTTATAAGACTTCGGCAGGGGACTGGGAAGTACAGACACTCGCTGAGGAGTCAGCAGCTCAACAGGATAGCAGCTACAGATTTGGATCCTTAAAGTTGATTTGCTGCCACAACAAAACAAGCCAATCTGAAGACTTATCTGCTTCTCTGAGAATGCCACACTTAACTGGCTGCAGTTACTACACAATGCGGGACGCAACCAGAGCTTCAAATGTAAGGACAACAAAATGTAGAACATTACTTGGTAAAAGTGTTTTGTTGAACAGTCAAGCATGTTTTGTAATGCAGCGTATTTGTAAGCCTTGTATTCGTAATTTTGACTGCTGACTGTATACGTACTACTGCAGATTAATATTATTTGTTGTTTGTCAACTTATGTTTCGATTCTCGGGCAAGCTTTTTTAATTGACCATATTTTTCAGTCAGAAACTGCTGGTATATGTTCAGAATATGACTTTACTGACAACGGGCCTTAAGAATTAGTCATACTTCTCATAAAGACACTGGCTACACATGTCAAACCTGACTTGCTTTTGTGCGAGTGTTAACTTAAGTTCTGCAGTACTGCTACACGTCCGTTATTTTCCCTGCATAAGTGAGAGTGACAGCACAAGAGTGACCACCTCTTGTGCATGTATTCTTAGTCAGCGCTGTTTCAGTGGCGTGAGAAGCGATGCGCGATGAACTGATTTTGTATTCAGTCAACGAACTGAACGGTGTTTGTTTTTGCTGCAGGTACAAAGCCACCTGGAGAACTCCAAGTTCCACCTCCATCAGACCCAGAATCAGCAGGTCAAGCAGTACCTGACCCTGGGCTCCAAGCTGGCCTCGTCGGCCGGGCAGGGCCACGCCGTTCTGCATCCACACGCCCCTGGCCAGCCACTCGCCACCGCGTCGATCATGAGGAACGGACACATGCCCTCGCTCAGTGACGGCAGCAACCCCAACAGCCCCGTTACCCTGCTCAGTATGGCCAATCACGACAGCGAGGTGAGTGGACTTATGGACATAAGAAACCGTGAATTATGATGTTGCTGAATATATGGAACTGAAATTGAGAAAACTCAAAAATGGGCCGAGCAGTGACTGGAAGAATGAAAATGCAACAACGACTTGGAACCACAGACTGGTTCTCATACAGTACGGACAAAGTCATGATTATTGTAGATTTCGCAACATTCTTGACACGTTTTCCTGTCAACGCTCCATCTTCCTGTCAAAAGTATGAGCTTGTCTTAGTCCCTCTTAATTCTGTCATTTAGAGAGATTAATGATGGCTGACTCTTCGTTTGAAAGACTCTACCTGTAAAATGTCAATGTGGATTGGGGTTTTGAGAGCGTTCTAACTAATCACCTCACCAAAGTGACGCCATTATTGATCTCCCCCTCTCTCTGATGTGTTCCTCAATAACTTCAGACATGCAGTCTCTGATGAGAGAACCATTTCAAAGGAGGAAACTAGTTTGATAACAGATGCATGTTTTTCCCGCCATGTTTTTTTCCCTTCGACAATGCGTTGGAGAACTTGTAAGTTATTGGATTAGTCTCCTGAAATTCCCTCCCTTTTCCGAATGTCTATTTTTGGTTTGAAAGTTGAGATTTTAAAAAGATCAGACTTAGACAGTGTTGATATTTTCCGGTTCAAACATAATCCGTCTGGCACGAGTACACTGAAATGACTGTTTTCTTTTAGTTCCCAATGGATGAAGTTATTGATGACCTAATCAGTCTGGAATCCGGATTCAACGATGGAGGCTTGGATTGCATGGAGCCGAACCTCTTAATGCAAAACAATGTAAGTATTAACAGCTACATCGTAACACTGTTTAAAATGTGTGTCTCAGCAGTTTGAAGGTCTTTTGTATTCATTTTTGCACACTCCTTAATTTGTTAAACTGTTCACGTTATTGCAGTTAGGTTTATGTAAAGTGAAGTTCCTTGACGAATGACTTCTGTCTTTTAAGTTAAACGGGGACTTGAAAGTGAGGTCAGTCCACCTAAATATTTAGGCGCATGCTTGACTTGCTTGGGAAGAAAGGGACCTATCTCAGTTTGGGGTCAGCTTAAGTCTGGAGATGAGTGAAAGTTCATTGGGGCTTAGCAACATTTCTCACATTACTCAAGAAGAAAAGGAGGATGTTTGTGGACAGAGGTGTCTTACTGACACAATACAATTTATAGTAACTGTCGAAACTGACAAAAGTCCACTATTGGGAAGACAACCATCTAGAAGTGGCACCACAGACAAGCACTATCAGTAGAATTCATGGCCAAGAAGGAATTTAAAAACTCTGGGCAAAAGTGTGGGACAAGGGGTCCATTCGGCCGGAGAACATAGCAACACCTGAGCCAAATACAGGGATAGTTTGTGGGATGGGAGCACTGGGAATCTGGCCTAACTCCTTAAACACAGAGAAAGCAAGACTGGGAGACAAAGAATCACACACAGATAAAGTGGCAGGCAGCAAAACACAACAGATACTGTGACAGAGAAGGAATGAAGGGGGGGGGGGGGGAGATAAGGCACGGGGGGGGGAGGGGGAGGAGGAATGGGAGAGCCAGTGGGTTTCAAATGAGGAGCGAGGAGAAGATTTTGTTGGAGAGTTACTGAGCCATTGGATTGGGCTAATGCATACACTCCCCATGGGCTTGTTCAGAAATGATACCATGCTTAAATGGATCAATTCATCCTAATTAGTCATACAGTACGATGCATCACGTCGTTTCGCCATGTCAACACATCCAGGAACACGGACGGGAGAGGGACTGAAGTGATTACAATAGGAGTAGAAGGGGAATTGTTGCAATCTTTCATTTTGATAAGTACTTCTGTCCCCTCCTCCTCCTCCTCTTCTCCCATCTTGTTGAGATAATGGGAAAAAAAACCGCACATGCAAACTAAACCAACTGCAGATATCTGAAATGTCTGCAGTTTCTTCTGTTTTGTTTCTTCTCTCACTTTCCATTCCTTCCCATCTCTTGACTTTGACATGCAGCCTTATCACGTAAACACACAAATGCGAATTAGACACACATGTGTGTCCGCACGCCATATCTTGACATCTCCCCAGTCCGTGAAAAGACGTCGTTATCGCGGAACTGATGCACGCTTTCCCAGACGAGAGGAGAGCCGTAGGAAAACAGTTTTGCCTCTGTTCAAGCGGTTGACCCAGCTAGCCTTTGCATCTAATGGGATGCTATTTCCAACACAGAGCACATCTCTGTGTTAGGAGCACTTTCAAGTGGAGGGGTTTTGAAAATGGTCGTGCTTGCAGATCAAGGCACAACGTCTGGACAAACCAAACCTCAGAAGGCTGCAAGCCTGGGTCGGAGGTTAGGCTTAGATGCAGTAGGGCTGGAGGACGACCCTTCATTGACCTGGTTTCAGCAACGGTTAAGTTTTTGTTTGGATGTTTTTACTCTTTGTGAAATGAGCAGGGAACCTGAACATGGCTGCACTTCACGAGTGCAGCACTGGGTTTGCACGGTCCTGCTGAGGACACATGTGGAGACTACAACTCCCTACTGGGAGGTCCAAAGCCAGAGGCCTGGGGTGGGGGGGGGGGGCTGACAACCTTCTCTGCAAGGCTCTGATCACTCCACTCGCCTCTAGTCATGTTCGTCAATGATAAATAGAAAGCCACACAGCAGTTAAAAACAACTATTTGTGTTGTGGCTTTTGGTAAAGTAAATGCAAATGGCTTTGCATGCATGCTTCCCCTGTGACTGACAATTTCTCTGTCTCGACCTCCCCTCCTCTCTGTCCCTCCTAGGTGTCCCTCAGTGGCAGCATGCTGGATATCTATGGGGGTGAACAAGGTATGAACGCCCCTAATGGTGGAATGAGTCCCACATCTAACCCCACAAAGCTCACTGTAAAAAGGGAACACACAAGTATGAACTCATACCATAGCACTGATCAAATAACTAACCTGAATAATCACATGCTCAAAAGTTGCTGTAAAAGTTAAAAACATAATTGTGGCTGTTGGATTTCGCTGAATTTAAAAAAAGGCATATTTTATTCTACATTCAAGCTCTGGGTGGGCGCTACAAAGAGCAGAAAAAAAGTCTAAAAAAGGCAACGTGTCTGTTTCTGCTTAAATCGAGTCCAATTAAGTGTGCCAGGCAAAATATAGACACATTTCCAAGACTATTTGGGACACCAGTGACTGCTGCTTATCACTGGTTCCGTTAATAGGCCGTACAAACGTGGAGACTTTTTGTCACAGTGCAAAAAAACAAAAAAAAACAAAGGTCCCTTTAAGACATTTCTTATTAATGTCTTGCATCAAGCGAAGACGCTTAATTGATTTAGGAAATAGAAAGGATGCCCAAAGAACCCCTTCACTCTCAACAGGCAAACAAGTAAATTGCCATTCGTTTCATTTGTGTGCGGGTAGAGAGGACAATGGGCTGTTACACAGAGTTTAAATTGTCTTGATTGAATCAACAGAGACAAATTGGGAAATCCAATCTCAGGTCCCCAATTACATAATTTGGAAGAATGTGAATACAAATATGGATGCTCTGGCATTTTCCTCCTCCTCCAGGACAGATTAGTGAATTTGCTAAACTCTCTTAATTACGGGAGTTTAAAAGTGATACCCGTTTTTTTCCCGTCCACAATGGGCTTCACACATGGCAGAGGGGATAAATTGGGCTCATTCAGTGTGCGTGCGCGCGTGCGTGCGTGTGTGTGGAAGGAGGTCACGCTTGTGTCTGTGGTGTGCACGGAAGCTCCACATTCTGGCTGATCCCGGCACTGAAACTCCCTCAAAACAACTGATTGTGCGTCTCCTGACTGGACCTTTTGTGGCGTCTTTGCGTTCGTTGCCTTTCGTTTTCTAAATCAGTGTGCGTTGCTAATCGATTTGCTCCCCTCTGTGATTAACTATTTTTCACAGTGCATGACACAAGAGTGATGGCCAAAGAGAGACAGAAAAAAGACAACCATAATCAGAGTAAGTGTCTCCCTGCTGCCTTTCAAACTCCCTCACAGTTCCTCATCTGAAAATGATTTTCATGGAGTTATGGGCTAGCCTTTAGCACAGCAGCTGACGGCGTCCTAATCGTCGCTTGATCTTTTGTTTTTTGTTCTGCTTGCATAGTTGAAAGGAGGCGAAGATACAACATCAACTACAGGATTAAGGAGCTGGGGACGCTCATACCAAAGTCGAATGACCCGTAAGTTGCAAGATATGAATGTATTTATTGAAACAATACCCCTGCTTCTCTTCACTTTATGTCACTGAAACAACCGCCAGACCTTGTCTGGCGCGGAAGCATATTACATTCTCAGCACAAAGACACTCTGAACGTTGTTCATTGAATTCAAATGAGTACTCAAGCACATTTCAGTCATATTTCAAGGGTGCACTTGAACTTCCATTGTCGTCGACGCTCCAAGAGCTGTACATCCTCTCGCTGGGTCCCAGCAGTTCAGCTCAAAGCATGAATGATGAGGAAAGGGTCAAATGCAAAGAAGCAGGCCACACCATTTGAATCAAAGTTTGAAGCACAATTGGAACACAGAGATGGAGCGCGGAGCTGAATTGAAAATCCACCGGCCGTCTTTCGCAATTGAACTTTGCTTCAAATTTAAATGGAAGGTTGCCGTTGTCATTGTGCCATTAACAGGAGATAAAAGAGATTATTAGCGCCGATCAGACCAACGTCTCACCCGTGTGGAAGAGGACAATTTTACTTCAGCTCCCCTTTCCTTCTTAAAAAAAAAAAAAAAGCAATAATATCTGCAGAAGAATGACTTGCACTCCAGCACCTCAAGTCCAATGCTCCATTTTCTCCTCCGTCTCCCTACTTAGCTCATTTTCCCCTCACCTATTTTTACTCGAGGATTAATTTTACCGAACAAGGAGGTACGAGAATGGACTTTCCGCACAGCTACTTAACTATTCTATTAAAATTCCCATTCAGTGTCCCCATGTAATGTCCAAGGATGAATAATTGCACCATGTAAATCACCATTTCCTATTCATATCATAAAAAAGGGAGGAAAAAAACCTTTTTAAAACTTTTCCCCCTGTTTCTTTATCATTATTATTACGGAGGATATTCTGCCAACATCAGGGGGTTTCTGTGTAAAAGGTTATCTTTTACATTTCTCCTTTCTGCAGGGACATGCGCTGGAACAAAGGCACGATCCTGAAGGCCTCGGTGGAGTACATAAAGTGGCTGCAGAAGGAGCAGCAGCATGCTCGGGAGCTGGAGAGCCATCAGAAAAAGCTGGAGCAAGCAAACAGGAGACTTCTGCTGAGGATCCAGGTAATAAAATACAACGGTCTCAATATGTTAGCACCAACAATGCTGATTGAGTCCTAAAATCAAGATTATAAAACTGATTTAATCACTTACATTCGGTATTATTTGCTGGACGACAGAGTTGAACGTTTTTTGAACTACAACTGGATGTTTACAGGCTTGCTTATAAACTATTTTAATTTGGCATATTATGACAACTACACAGCTTTAGATGTCAACTCATGCAACACTAAACCAGTGCTCCGTCGAATAAATATGAGATAACTGTGTTGGCCAATCAACTCGCCGATGTCCTATCTCTGGGAGCTCAGTGTTTATTATAGATGAGCACTAATAAAAGAGACGCTTAAGAGAGGGAAGCACGTAGACAGATTGTGGCTCATCTGAGTTTACGTCAATGACGGGAGGAACACAAAATCCGTAATCCTCTTCAAAAGATGAGATAACGATACAGGAAATACTGACCATCACTGACGTTAAGAGGACAGTTAGGTCAAACTGCCCTTTGTGATGACGCTGATACGTGACTATAGTGTTGATCATGTACTGTGATTCGAGTGTGTGTGGGAGAAGAATGTGCGTCAACATCCAAACTCCCAAAGTGCGGCCTACCACAACCTCAGTATGTGGAGGAGATGAGGTGTGGTGCTACTCCTCCCAATATTGTCATGGCAAATCTGCATTACATATTTTTGGTAATTATTCAGATCTTATCTAGACGAACATGCAATGAGCGTGGAGATTTGAACTCATGATTACTTTTTCTGTCTTTTCCAGGAGCTTGAGATCCAGGCACGAGCACATGGCCTCCCACACATGGCATCAGCCTTGGGGACAGTTGAACTATCCTCCCACCTCCTCAAACAGCAGCACCAGTCGTCTCCCCAGGCCCAGCAACCCCAGCAGCCGCCCCTCTACCAGGAGGACCCCAACGACGATTACCTCCAGAGGATAGCCGGCGTGCCGTCGTCCCTCCCCGCTGCTGCTGCCGGGCCGCAGGATCACATCCCCGGTGCCGACGGCTGCACCACGTTCTCTGACCCGCTGTCCCACTTCACAGACTTCTTCAGCGCTACGCTCAAGGAGGACCAACGGCTGGACGAGATCCTCATGGATGACCCGCTCTCGCCGTTCGGCACCGACCCGCTCCTCTCGGCTGGCTCGCCCGAGGCCGCGTCCAAGGACAGCAGCCGCAGGAGCAGCTTCAGCTCTGCAGAGGGTGACGACCTATAAGGGTGCCCCCTTTTCATGACAAACTCTTGTTATCTTCTGATGACAACACTGTTGGGATGCCCAGTGGGCGTCGGCCTCTAAAAGACTGACTGATGGCTCCACTCAAAGGGTTGCAAGTAATTTAAGTGACAGCTAACACACCTGGCAGTGCCTTTCAAAGTGCCACCTGTACAATAAAGTGTGTCATTCTTGTTGATCAGGTGGGTGTTCGAGCTCGATTGGCCCAGAAGCTTGCATTCTTCAAAGCTCAGCGGGACCAAAAAACAGCTCATGGACCTGCTGCTCCTGCACCTGCTCTTTTTTTTTTACTTCACAATAGACAATGAATATGTTTCTCTGCCTCCCGGACAGAGCCGGAACAGACTCACAAGAAAAAGGGAGACATTTATAAGCCTTTGAGTACAAAATATAAATGACTGCGTCTCCTGTTTTTTTGGTAAACACTGTGGTAGTTGTATACTGTAACATGTGCAGAATAATCACTGAAATCCAGGCAGAACGGTCCGTGAATGAAATGAAAATACTGCTCCTTTTAAAGAAGGACTGTAAACAGCAATGTGCCTTACTCAAACTCCAAGTTTTGTCCTAAAAAAAAAAAAGGTATCAACATGGGGCCGATGTACTCACCGCAATGCCTAACATGTCTTTGGTCTTGTCTGTGTCTTTTAAGTGTTTCTGTCAAATAATTGCTTTTGTATTTATATATGTTTTAATCCATGTTTTCCTGAAAAATATATATATTATTATCTAACATGTTACCTTTTTTATTCTTAGTATAGGGGTGGTAAAAAATATATAATAAACCCCTTTTTTGGTAAATGGGATTTTGGCTTCTTGTTGTGGTCTCACAGACAACATAATTTACTCGACGTCTGCATTTCAACCGAAATAAGAAATACAAGAAAAACTTTAACCACAATATATACAGATATATTATATATATATATATATATATATATATATATTTCTAAAGGCTATGAACTCCGACAGAGAAGTAATTATAATCTGTGCAATTCAAAACGGCAAAGTTTCAATGGAAGACTTATGTTAGCCACTATCTTGTATCATCATTTTGTACAAACGATCAACATTCTCATACACAATCTCTCACTCCGCTCGATCGTCGAGTGTACAAGTAGCGCAACACATCAGGGGCGTGATGACAGAAACATGATATGAAGTGACTAAGAGAGTGACCGAAGCATGAAAAGTTTCAAACTGGAAGGTGAAGGGCCGGCTTACAAGGTGGCTGATTGGCAACGAGTGGCAGAAAGGAGGAGAGAAGGAGGGAAAATTGGACAATAAAGGCAAGTAGAGGAGGAGTAATAATTCTGATGAGCCTACTGTGAGCTGATGAGCCCTTGAGGATGAATAACGTGGAGGAATAAAGAGCTGCTGTGAGAGCGGTTAGCTGAGAGCTAAGAAAGTTTCCTCTGAGGTAAGCAGCGTTGTGTCCTTTCATACTGAATATGATCACAAGCCGTATCATTAATAAAGTTTGCTGAACAAAGTTTGTTTGCGACACGCTGATCAAAACACTTTGGCCTCATTAGAAGCACGAATCGTACACGGTTTTGTGTTAAAAAATCATTCAGCAACATGTAGTTGTATAATCTTGTTATTATGCATTAATAATACAACAAACAGACCCATCTAAAAAAACAAAAAACACACGCCAAGGTTCCCAAATGGATTTCTCATCAAAGCCTCCCTGAATTAATGTTTTAGAGTGTTATTAGCGCGTGTTTTTCCATAATGAAATCGAAACGTTCCTCGCTCGCATCTCTTTAGCCGCAAAATCAGACTGAACCAATCAATCATGATGGAGCACAGTCACTCCAACTACAAAGTGGTGAGCGATGTTTACGGGTAATTGGCCAAAGCAGTTATGGAAGGTAAATATAGATTTCCACGAGGAGTATCTAAGAAAGCGTCGGCATGACTGAAATTTCAAAAGACTTGATTTACATTTTCAGTGATTCTTTTCTTCTTCTCCTTTCTCGGATTACAAAACTTGAGAAAAATACACACATCCAATTGGTCTAGCGCAGGAATTGATGAAAGCCAAAGTCAGAAAACACAAATGAATGAAGTTATTGACAGTAATACCTATATACACATTCACATAACACTCTTTTGATGCTTACCACAGGAGACAAAGCATGCTCTGAAAAACAAAGTCAGACTAAACCTCCCAACTCATTTATTTCTCTCCATATCAAAGACTATTATGGACAAAGTTCAAGGCCAGTCATGCACACGCTTCAAAAGGAAATGTGGTCGGATGAGGCAACGGTGACATCAGAACAAGCGACTTTTTATTTGGAACATCACAGTTCATCAACCCACGGTTTGGAAACTCACAGGAACTGATGTGGGGGAGTGGGCTGAGGAAACAGCGCGCAGGTGTCCCATAACGATGTTAAGTTCGAGGCATTAGCTGCATGTGTTTGAGAGGCGAACATACATTTGAAAATGTAAAACAAATCTCCCATCCCTCTCTCGCGTCCTCTGCTCTTTACCGAATCTCCTTCGTGGGAAACAGATTGCTTTCTAGCTGGTTGCAACACGTGCCAAGAAAACGCACACCTTGTAAAATAATCTTTCCATTCCTCTTTGTGTTGCATATGCATGTGCGGCAAAAAAAAAATGGTCTCCCTGAAAGAATGACCTCACTTCCAGTGTCAGAGGGCTGCTGCTGCGTCATATTTCAAACAGCAGGTGGCAGCAGTGGGCTGTGTGTTTTCGTCACACTGTGCAGTGTGTTCATAAAAAAGAAACCCAAAACAGGAGATATGGTAAAACAGAGAACAGTTGTTGTGCATTATCTTTTAAAATAAAAAGCCAATCAAGTAAAATAAAAAGAGTATAACTATATTTCACATATGGAATAGTGCCTTGGCAGTATATGCTAAAGTCCACGGTAGTCCCTATACTTCCCAGTATAAACTGACAAATCTAAAGAAGGCAAGTGATGTCGTGAACCTCACAGCGCAGTCGTTCTGTCACCAAAACAACGTTGTCAGACCTCCTGCCACCCACCAACACTGACACCACCACTGAGCAGGAGAAGCTGTCACCTGTGCAGATGCCACAGCTGCCAGCGTGCTACAATGCACTCACCTGTCGGGCCTGCCATTGGCAACTCTTAATCACCTCCAGCTAAGGTGACTCACTTTGGAGCACAGCAAACACACACACACACACACAGGGCCGCACACACTCACACACACACAAACAAGCCTAATCAAATGTGCTTGTGTGCAAACACAAATGTGCACACGCACACACACACACATACGCACGCAGATATACATACAACACACACACGCACAGGTGTGTATCTCGTTGCACCTCGTTGCTACACACACGAGGAAGCTAAGGGGGAGAAAAAAAATAACCACCTAAAAGCCCTCATCAGGATCTGGACTGTGACAAGACTTGTGCACAAATTAGGTGAAATTTGAGTAACAATATGACAGCCGGCAGTGAGGCACCAAACATCAAGTGTCATATCTATTTTCAGCCATGATTCAGAGCTGTGTGACAAACAACACCATGCTGCTTCTCAATCAGTCAGCCCGTCTCCTGGAAATGCGGCAAACTAGGCCCTGGTGGAGTTTTTCCCCTTCAGGAAAAATATGAGAAATGATCTGAAGTTATGGTCAAAGTTGAAATGATAAAACTGGGCCAAGATTTGACCGTTACATTTAATGATTAGGAACTCAAGCAATCAATATCGTCTCTCCAGTGCACTCCAGTAATTCCTCCCGTAATTCTTAAGGGCATTAGCCTCCATGCTGCTTTTATTAAGGACCACACCCTAAACAGTGCTCGACAAACTCCCATGTCACTAGACTAGCAAGGCCCCACGTGCATTAACGATGGAACACTAGAGATGAAGAAAAAGAAGAAGAAAAAAAAAAAACGTGGCCGGGCCTTCTCGAGATGCTATAAAATTAATGCGATTTCCAGAGTTTTTATGAAACGAGCCAGATGCCAAATACATAACTTCAAACAAATTGACTTCCAATTATTGGTGCGGCGCACCACTTCCAGATGTGCAACAGATGGGGCCGGGGCGACTAAAGGTGTCTCAACCCGCGCTTTGTGTTATGCTGCAGTAAAAATGGTGGTACAGTTGTATGTGTTTCAAATCACCATGGGCTGTGGGGCTGGAGGTGAAGGGAAGGACAGGGGGGGGGGGTGGGGGGGATAGCGGAGGGAAAAATGAAAGCACATCATTAGGAAAATAGAAATCGACGCAGCACAGACAGTAGAGCTCCGTATGTAGCATTAATACAGCCTGATATTATGTAAAGGCAGATGAGATGCTGAGGCTGAAAGCTGGAGTTGTATCAAGGAGATGGGGGATTCAGAAATGTAAATGTTAATGTGATCTCTGCCGTATCTTCCAGTGCTGGGATTAAATGGTAAAAAGGGAACAATTATGGGGCGAGCTTTTTTTTGTGCATATGTTAATAGCTTACAATATCCTTGCATGCATAAAGTACATTAGATATTATTAGAAGATATCCACAATACATGGCTTTCTATACGAGAAGGTTTTACAGTAGTCATAAGTAGCACTGCACTCTGTTCAATTGTTAATGAAGTCCCTTCCTGGAAACTTTCAACAATTTGATTAGTCACTGTTAAAGCCACATAAAAGTAAAACAAATGTGATTCAGAGTGATAAAAGTAGCTGAGCACGGACTTCTTCTCACTGCAGGGGAAACTAATAGAATATCCAATAGTGGTACGGTGTCCTGGGAGGGTCATGGCTGTGATCCCATTATTACCACAGACTAGGGCCCTGAGGGAGCCAAAATGGCTGTGTATTTTTCCCCACAGCCCATACTGAAGCGGTCTACTGGGGCCCTATCTACTTAACAAGCAGTCCGCCTGAGCACCACAGGTCCCGCGCCTCTGATCCTGGGGGCCAAAGAGCTCCTTCCTTGCCGCCTCTCTGTTTTCACGTATCTTCGGCTGTCTATTCAGATACAGTGGAGAGAGCGGGGACCATTTTGCTCGGCCATCGTACCTCTGCGCTGCCTTTAATTCCCTCGCTCTGTCGGAGTCGTATGCTAATCCAACTAGCGACAGCCCCCCCCCCCCCCCGCCCTCCCTCTCTCAGGTCTCTCTGCATGCGCACACACTCCAACACACACACACTTTAGCCTTGTGTAATCTGGGTGACCTTGCACTGAATGGAAGCTGCCGAAGAGAGGACCCTGATTGATTTGTGATTCAGAAGAGGAGCGATGGCCAGTGTGGCCCCCGCCATCCTAACACGAGGAAACCCCTCTGCTAGCCTGACAAAATGAAATACGGACACGAAAGCTCGTTTCCACGGTTTTGGCGAGTTAGGGAGCAGGACACGTCGTGAAGTGCAGGGATGTGGGATTTAGGCATGGGGGGTGAGGTGAGTGTGTTGGGGGAGAGCATCAAGACGATCATCATTAGCAGGGGAAGATAATTGGCGCTGCATGGGCCCCGGCGTTGGGGTGCTCTGATGGGCATCTTGTCTGCATTATTCATTCATCTTCTCTCTCTCCTGTTCTCTCTCTCTCTCTCGACCCGGGCCAGCACTGGGCCTTAGGAGCCGGACTCATCTATAATAGATGGGTAATTGTTTATTAAATGCAGGCCTGACCCTATTATGCCTCTTAACCACGTGTTACACACTGGTGTGTGTGTGTGTGTGTGGCTGGCTAGCGTCTGTTTTTTTCCATCTTCTAGAAGATCTGACAATCCGAGGACGTGAGGTCGCCTCGGCATGAGCAAGTGTCAGCATTCGCGGCCGAGGATGGAGACAAATGAAGGAAAAAAATAAATAAATAGAGATAGGAAAAGAGGAGGACGCCGGCAGGGAGGAGAGGAAAAGAGGATGATGAAAAATAAAGCCAATGCCCGTGTGGCTGCCACTGGCCGGAGAAGTATCTCTCTCCGTCTCCTCCAAGGCTTGGTGGATGGAGGCAAAGACAAAGGGTGAGCTAAAGAGATGCTTTGCTTCTCATTACACCGACTCCTAATCTACCTCTGCCCTATCCTGGGCAATCCCTGCTCCAGCCGTTTTGGAGGCTAAAGCTTCAAAAACCGGGCAGTTTGTCCAAAGCGGATTCATTACCTTCGATAGGACCGCCAATGAGCCGGCTAAAATGTCACATTCAACACTCACACCGCTGCCAGAGCCGGGCCAAACTGACACTAGAGGTCAGTGTTGTAACAGAGTTCAGACGCCCTCGCTCTTTCGCTACCAGACAACAGTGAGCTTAAAGCAGACACATTCATCACAAAAGATAGGAGAGATTGGCAAAATAATTCAGGTAATGGAAATGAATTGAAATGATTAAGTTCAGTTAATTACTGGGTAGCTTTGGCAAATCAGCTCAACTTATATCAAAATCAGTATTTCAGCCAGAACGGCAGATTCACCAGGACGATATTTCCCCAACATGTACTTAAACCAGTGTAAGTAAAGTAGGATGAGGCGAATGGATTCGATCTAATACATGCGGCACTCGGTATGGTGACAAAAATAAATGTGCTATTAGCAATTATAGGGCTTTGGGAAACAACCTGGGGTCAATTTAGAGCCACAGATGGTTCGGGGGTGGCGGTGGTGTCATCGTTCCAAGTATTCATATCACCTCAGTACCACTTTTGTGAATGACAGTTTTGCTGAATACCAACTTTCTGTTCAGGAGAAACAGTTGAAACTGTCATTGTCGTACTGTCAAGTAAGTCAAAATACTCACCGAGACGTCTCTACAACACAACACTTGAGGAGAAAAGGGGAAAACATCGCCTGGCTCGGATGTGCTGCTGCGCTGCGGTATGATGTAGTGATCTGCACGATGGCATGTCACTGGTTATTGGCTGGGTTGAGAGTGATTAACATGGGGTGTTAATTAGCGGGTCGTCAGGAGTGGGTGTGTGGCTAACGACACGGCTCCGAACAGCTCGGTCACACATAAACACACGGCACAGCTCAGGCCTTCTTTTACAATTAAAATGAATTTTACAATTAGTGCTGAGGAGAATAATTTAAATTACATCTCTCAATATGTTAGGTTTAATCAACGGCTTAAAGGAAGATACTGACAATTAAATAATTCCGAGAGAAACACAGAATCACTATTTCACAGGACATTATAAGGATATCCGAGTGATTACTTTTATGAATATTTAAAGAACTGCAGATTTATAAACATTTTGTCATTTCAGATCCCATTTGAAATCAAATGATGTCTCGAGCAGCTCACACAGAACAGGCTCACATCAACACAGATGAAGCTGTGGTTGTGAAGAAGGAAACTAGTGTCATTTCTTTTTGCCTCCATTAAGTGTTATCAACTGATAAAATCAGCAGCAGGGATGAGCTTTGTCATTTAGAATTACTGGCCAAAAATACTACAAAATGTTAATGTGATTCTGTGTTGCGTGGACAAACATCTTAAAACAATAATAACATCAAAAAAATCAAATAAATTGCTTTGAAAACGGCATCAAGTGATAATCAACGACACGTTATTTGCAATCTTTTGCGAATTCAATCGTGCCGGAATGCTGTCGAGTTGATTAGAAGAGTGAGAGGAGAGTGACGGAGAGAGTGAGTGAGTAAGGAGAGAGGAGGGAGTGAGCGAGCGAGTCGAGCCGCCCCTCTTCCCCAAAGCTTATTTATTCCTCCAGCATCCAGCCCACTGATTAGGCAGCTACAGACACTCGTAATGCCTCTCCACAATGAACGCGCTCGCTGCACCTTCAATGGACTTATCTGTTGTGCTGTGTTCAGTAAATAATGCCGCAGCTGTCATTGGCCCTCCAACGCATCATCCATGTAGCGAATGCTACGTTGGGATTAGCCGTGTTGAATGAAGCCGTGTCACCGAGCGGGTGAGGCTTTGCCGAGCTCCAAACAGTTTACAGGACCCTCCGCCCCGAGTGGAACAAATAGAACGTAATTAAAAGGAAAGATGAGAGCACGGAGGAGGCGTAGTTTAGACAGGGATGCACACACACTAAAACACATGCACGCACAAACACAAGACTCTCACATTTTCTCCCGCCAATGCAAATGCCTCTTTGTTAGTTGTCGTGCCTTTTA
The DNA here is from genome assembly GCF_949748355.1 of Melanostigma gelatinosum. Taxonomy (NCBI): domain Eukaryota; kingdom Metazoa; phylum Chordata; class Actinopteri; order Perciformes; family Zoarcidae; genus Melanostigma; species Melanostigma gelatinosum. Next base: position 9,474,807 of record NC_136655.1, read on the forward strand.
ATACCCAGAGAGAGTAAAATACCTTCTTTTTTTCTCCACATTATGGAATTTGTCATGTTCAGTTGGAGCTGTCATAGCTAGAACAGTGTGCGCTAATGTGTGTAATCTGCTTTGCAACACATCAATTATGATGGATATTGCTCCACCACCATGCTTCCAGGGTTTTTATACAAGCCTGCAGGGGAATCAGTCTTTTCTTGTTAGGCAACCTGTTTAGTAAATAATGATCCACTTTGAGCCCGGCTGACGCCGTATAATGTGATGTGCGTGCGTGTTTGTACACGTGTGTGCATACAGTGTAGCCTGTGTGTGTGTGTGTGTGTGGGGTGGTACTTTGGTGCGTAAGGATCAAGCCTACTAGATCAAAAAACACTTACGTCCAGGCTGGAATTCAATCATGCCTGTGCCGTGCGGGAAAAAAAGGAACACGTCACAGAGAAACCTAAAGCGCTTCTGAACATGCTACGAGACCACATGTAAAAGAAACTATAAATATTATCACTGACTTGTAAAAGTCTTTCCAGAGCTGTCTGAGCTAACAAAGAGAAAGAACGAACAAATATTTAGATCTTACACTGTGTCAAACTAAATTGATTTCTTTTCCAAATCAGCTTTACCATTTTCGTTCTTGCAGGGATGCTCCGGGGTGCACATGCACCACCTCTCTCCTCCTCCTGGCATCTCCTCTCTCCCCTTCAATAAATAACACCACCGTTATTTGTCTGTTTTGCTATCCCTTTATCTGGCCCTGCCACGATTTTTACCACTCCTTTCTCATTCTCCGTGGCTGTGGTGAATCAAACTCTTTCTTTTTCAAGCTAGATCAGCTCGTGAACTCCCTTTGCTGGCGTTATAAATTACGTTTCTCTACCTTGCTGTCTCCAGGACAGGGCAGGGCAGAAGAAAGCATGGAGAGAGCGTGGCACAGATTTAATCACAATCAGCTTTAATCTTGTACTCTGGAATCACTGGGTGCACTACATTTCTCCCTTTTTCTCTCCATCGCTCACAAAGTCCTATTTTTTTTCAGTCAACCACAGATTTTGAAGGCCAGCACTCTTCAAACAATCCCGAGCTATGAATCATTCACCTCCTGGCTCGCTCGCCTTCACAGTGCGCAGCAACATTTAGTTAGAACTTGTCCAGAGCAACCTCCAATGACCGAACCTGCAGGGCATATTACGCTTCTCTCACCAAAGCGCATTTTGACAAAACACACACAGACACACTCTTTGGACTTTTCCGTTAAGGGACAAAGCTCTCTAAACTCGGGGCCCACCCTGCATCCCCGGCTCCGCTCACATGGATCAGTGTTTCGCCAACACGCTTGGGAAGGGTTTTTAGCTTTGGGTCCTTTGGGAGATGCAGAAGATCACATGGATATCCCCCTCCGATCCCCACTACACTGCACCATACTCTTCTGTCAGTCAGAGAGCCAGGTAACAGATGGGGGGGGGGGGGAGAGGCCCTTCACTCAGATGAACACATTCTTTAAACCTTCAGCCGCGCTGGGACCCACTCACGGACGTTGCTCTGTTTGTTTTTTTATTTTGTGTGGTGGAAGTGTTTGTACGCACTCACGCGTCGTCACACACCTCTGTCAGAGTGAAAAACAGATGAGATTTTGGTGGCTTAATCTGAGATTGGGACAGACACCACTGGATATTCTATTTACTCCATGCAAGATGCTCCCCGATGCCCCATAAAGCCCCCTTGCCTCTGAACTAAGCTGGTCAGGGTGAAAGCTCCCCAGCGACGGGAGACTGAGTACCTGCCCAGAGAGTGTGTGTGTGTCAGCGTGTTTATGTGCATCTGTCTATGGGAACACACAGTCCTGTCCCCCCCGCCTCTCAGCAGTGTAATGGCTTTATTTATGAAGTGGCACCAGCAGTAACAGGCAGGCGATAAAGGAGCAGACAGTGCAGCAAAGCTGCATGCCATGTCGTGGCCTGCAGCCATGCTATCCTTCTGGCTTTAAAAAGATTGATAACATTTGATGTTGTGTGCTTATCATGTGAGTGAGGAGGAGAGATGGGGTAAATACTGCTGAGAGAGGGGCAGGAGAAGCTACAGGAGGTGATCATTTCAAGTTTTCATGAGCAATATGAATAAAAACATACTTTCAGTTCAGGAAACTATATCATCAAGTTAAAGGAAAGAGTATCTTAACTTCTATTATGCTCACTGAACTTAAACCATGACTTGTCTATTTGTCGTATTTTCCACATGATGAAATTCTCTTTCGATGCTGTTAATTTGGGCCAAATTGTGACTCTGCTCCAGTAATTGGGAGAGAGACAGCGCGGAGTTTGAGCTATTTTTTGCACCAACCTAGGACATGAAAAGGCAGGGTGTACAAACTATGATTCACTGCATGATTAAATACATGCTGAATCATGAAGGCTTTATCTTTCATGTCTAAAGGAATTATTGTGTTTTGACGCGACACTGATTGGAAAGAAAATACTACCAAAGTCATTTTAATGATGTTTATCAGAGAAGACGGCAATAAATACCAGACAATGTAAAAATCACCGACGGTGTCACACAATCATAAAAAAAACAAATTTGTTATTCGTTTATTCAAGATATCGAACAACAACTTCCTTTTTCTCGTGCATGAATGCTTTTCTAAAAGTCCCACCTGCAGCTGGTGCGCACACACACACACACACACACACACACACACACACACACACACACACACACACACACACACACACACACACACACAGAGGTGTGCCTCTAAAAACAGAAAAATTAGGACATTTCCTGAGTATTCCCCAAGGCAGCGGCCTGCTGGCCAATGAGACCAGCAGGTTTTCCTAGAGATGCAGAAACCTGTTGGAACACATAGAACTCATTCAAGCTCTTCTGCCTGTCCTCTTCCTCTCCCCCCCCCCCTCGCATTTCCGCTCGCTGTACTTAAAATCTGCGTGAGTGACTGAGAGCATAACGTCTTTACTCAAACCTCTGCTTCAACGCACCTGTGCGCCGGGCAGACCAGTCGTTAAAATGAACATATGACCTGCCGTTAAATTGGGCACATTGGCTGTGTTTTTCTTTCTCGTTGTGCCATTGCGAGCAAACTGCTGAGTGAACTCAACAGTTCTCTGGGGTACCATTCCTCAGTTGTTTACCTGAATAACGACTGCGATTCACTATTTATTTCAAACCCCAACGACACCGTAATGATGGCGTCTGACCGCGACCGACAGCGAAAAAACAGAGATGCATTCACATGCACAATGAAAGCAATGTTTAATGTGAAGCAAATGCCAACATTGAGTGCCGCTACCAACCAAAACATCTGCAAATGCAGATGTGCGAGGCCAGGCTGCTGTCATCACAACCACCTCGTGTGTGTATCGGAAAAGACAGACGGAGAGCAAAGAGAAGAGGAGGTGAAGACACTTAGTCTCTGCTCATGACTCCCAAGGACTAAATATAGCGTCTGGCTTTTGTAGCCTCTGTTAGATCCCATATTTCAGTCTGACCCTGATATGAAGACAAAGCAGGAGGTTTTTCTTTTCTTTTTTTTAACTCTGTGACCCTCCTTTTCTCACTGACTGAGTTATGCCTAAATTTACTGCTAAGACAACAGAGCGTGGGCCTTTCAGATGTGTCATCTCAGTAAACTGCTCGTTTGTTAGCAGAGATGTTATAATCACTGTCACGCCGAGGTCCCATCTTGTTTTGCCAGGTGGACCGGGGCCCTTCCCGCCAGCTCCGTCTCGACTGTTTTGATCCAACGCAGCTGGTCGGACGCGATACCCGTTTAGTCTGAGAAATCAGCTTGTGCAAACAAACACCTCGCTTTCTCTGCAGCCCCGGCACAGGCCAGTGCATCTGCCAACCATTATATCTGAATATCTAGCCTCGTATCAGCCCTCTTGCAATATCTAAGCCAGGTCCTGTTTCCAGGCCAGCAAATAAACAAAACAGGCCTCGGGCATCATTATTCATTATTAAAGATGATATGACTGAGGCAGGGGCAGTTTACAAAGCACAACCTACAATGCCCACAGTGATCCAGGTCCGCATACCACATCTGTCAAGGGAGATGCCAAGTGCTACTCACAGGTGTGGTGGGTTACGCATGCCGCTGCTGACAAGGTGAGGTGACATGCCTTTAAGATATGCCATTACCTCATATGGAATTCATTGATTTTTTATTCATGTATTCATCAAACACAAAAGCCAATTCAAAGTTAGTCTAAGCGTGAAAACTCTCCTGGAGAGCTCTTGTAGTCTGCCTGACACATACAACGTACAAACATGCAGCCAATGGCTGTATGTCGTCAGTCACTCCAACGCAAAACTGCCAGGCTGACGGAAAATAAAACGCTCCGTGAAGCAACTCTGGAGTGTCACTGCGGTGGAAGTTAACTTGTAGGCCTGCTGAGCACTTCTCCCCGGAGTACAAACTTGTTACAAAGTAAGGAAGTGCTTTTGTGTTGATGGAGGGAAACTGAACACCACTATTCGTTGCAAGGACTTGAAGCTTTGGGAGACACCTTACTGCACCGCGAGAGAGAGACGGGAAGAAAGCAAGAACGAGAAAGTGAGAATAAGGGCAGGTTGGAAACAAAAGAACGACAGTGTGTGTGTGGGTGTGTGTGCAAATGAATGTGGATGAAAAAGGGTGAAAGGAAAGGTGGGTAGTTGTGGCTTGTTTTCCTTGGCGCACCTGTCCGGAGAAGCCGCCGCCACGTACAGGAAGGTCTAAAAGTGAATGACATCAGCTGTCCGAGCCAAAATAAATGTCAGCCCCTGATGGACGCTGCCGGACGCTGCAACACCTCGTCGCCTCTCAGCAGGCACTTCCCCTGCTTCAAGTTCAATGTCCGAGCGCCAATGACGTCATAATCTGTATAATAATATTCTGTTCAAGACACACCATCTCTGAGACCAACTAAATATTTATGTTGGATATGCTTAGGTTCGACACAAAGGCCAAACATGTGTTTTTTGGGGGATTAGAATGAGCTTTGGATCAAGTGGAACCCATTTAGACTTTTCTAATTCTTCACTCTGAATGTTTAGGAATGTTTTTGTCCACTTCTCTGCTCGTTTCCCTTAAAGTCTCTCCGCTATGCTCTTCCCCCCCCCCCCCCCCTAGCTATGTTCATTGAGCAAGCCTTGTTCAAAAAGCACTGCTCCGGGCCTTCCTCGCCTCTTAATCGCTCTTAGTTTCCCATAGCACCTAAGGGTGCCTTTCCTCGCCCAGTGCTTCTGCTAATCCAGCCCCTCCCGGCCTCCCCTCCAAACATCGTCCAGGCTACTCACGCACCCTGCACACATCCAACCGAGAGAGCCTCCACGCCATTCAGCCTCCAAGCAATGTGGACTTAAAAAAAACACGCTATCTCCCGGAACACGATCCCTGGAACATTAGCATAACTTAACCCGGCCCCTCTGGTCAGCCTTTATGAGTCACTACAGAGAGGGAGAATAAAAAACACCCTCCTATGGGGCCATAACTTCGAGAAATATGAGAATAAAGCACATAGAAAAACATTAAAACAAATTCGATGTGTGTGTTATGTGCAGGCCAAACAGTACATGAACATCAATCATCCTCCATCCATACAACAGTTAACTATGTACTTTGAATTTTGACCGCAGATCCTCTCAGCAGAGGGATCCAGCAAAACGGGGAAGTTTCCGCTTGAAAATGCTAGCTCATTAGCAAGCAGCAAAACCTTGCAATAGATATTGCTGCAGCTTCAATTTGACACATTAGCAAGCGTGCTAATCAGAAGCGCTTACAACGAGATGAAGTTTTGCACCTGAAAGCCCTCTGAAAGCTTTGCGAGGATAGATTTCTGTGCCGAAACACAGCGACGCGACATCTCCCATTGCGACGCGGTGAAGGACGAGTGGGTGGGCAGACGGAGGAAGGGCGACACGTCTCGCATCTTCCTCGCGCTGCTGTCACGTCTAGCATCCTCTCCTCTTTCGTCTCCTCTCCTCCTCTTCTCCCCTTTTCACTCATGGCGGGAGCAGTGCGTGGGAGTTGCTCAGGAGACATCATCATGAGCCACTTCACTCGAGTGCTGCCTTCAATCAGCCCTTGAATTAATATTAATCATTTCTCCATCCCCCACCCCCCACACACACAACAACCCTTTCGTCTCCAGACTGCTGCTGATAAATACTGATGTGGGGAGAAGCAGCAAATAAAGGATTTTACAGATGTGTGTCAGTTGACCGCACCTTGGCTATGTGGGCACCTCTTTATTTCCCTCCTTCTGTCCCCGGCAGTTTCACGGTTCAAACCGCCGTTCAAGACTTAATTGTCCCTAATCACTGCGGAAGGTCACGGCTACTCAGCAATACATCTCCTTTCCCCTGCCCTGTCCTTCTCATCTCTCCTCTTTTCCTGGCCCCCTCCTTTCCTGAGCAGCCGTCACATTACCTTCAAGGAAGAAGACAGTGAAAGCAACTGTCCATTCGAAATCTTCACAAGAAATAGAAAAGGAGTGAAAGTGTAATTTGGACCTTTATTGGAAACAGCTACTGTCTTGCTGTTCGGGGCATGCTGCCTTCGAGAGAGAAAATATGAACCCTACAATCAGAAGTGATCATCCAGAGGAATGTTTTTGTACGTGTGCGTAAGCGCTGAAGATGGCTGAAGGGCAGGGAGACGTTGAGGCAATCACACTAATGAAAACAAACGAGGGGTACAGTTTGAGAGGAGAGAAAGAAAGAAAGAAAGGAAGGGACAGAGACAAAAAAAGAGAGTGGTAATGTGTGTGTGTGTTTGTGTGTCAGTGTGTGTGTATGGAGAGATAGTCTGCCTTGCCTCAGACCAATCAAACACAACACGGTGCTATAAAAGGCTGGTGAGAATGTACAGATACACAAGCACACTCTGCCATGTACTGTTCTTTTATTGACATGCCCTCCTAACCTTTAGTGAGACGAGAGGCACACTCACACACATCTGTACTGTACATGAGCACGCACACACACACACGCGTCGACATGGCAGTGGCAATATGTGAAGGTTATTCCTGCAGAGGGATGACAGTGTTTATTCAGGGCTAGCAGGCAGACTCTGTGACATTCAGCGACGGGAAAATGATTAATGCTACAATATACATCGGCACGAGGAAATAGAAGAAGAAGAAGAAGAAGTGTTGCACTGGTCCTTCACAGAGAGCAGAGGCCTTTCTAGCCACAAATACATTGTCCTTTAGCTCCCTGTGCTTCATTTGTGTGTCTGTGAGAATGGGTTGAAATTACAGTGATCATGACTCTTGATATCTGATGCTTTGTCAGTTTTCATATCAAACGCCCCTAATTTGTTCGAACATGTTCAAATAGAAAGAAACAATGAGAGAGAGAGAGAACTAAGGAAGGACACAAAAGTTTGATTCTGAAGAGAAGAGAGGGGGCGGGCGGAAGAAGGAGAGACGTACATGAGATGTAAGTGAATAAAACCTCCATTACCAGGCTGAATGTAAAGGAAGTGGGTTTTTAATTAACAGCGCTGCTAATTAACGGGTGGTTATAGATCAAAAAGAAGATACGGAGGCATGGGGAGGTGTACAGTACGCACACACTTGTCCGCACACACCTGCACAAACTGCCTGAAACACACACACACACACACACTCACGCCTGCACATAGTCACGCGCTATCCGCACCAATCAGTAAGCATGCAGACCCAATGGCTTTCTCACCAATAACACGCGGTGGAGATCATTGAGACATTAGGAGCGATCAATAAGCAGAGGGCCGACCGCTGCGTATAAACCTTCCCAGAGGAGAGGCACCGCCTCGGGCAGAGAGGAGAGTGAGCTGTGTGGAAGCAAACGCTGCAAAAACAATGCAAAAATCAAGAGGTGGGGGGAAAGAAAACAAAAAAATCTACAGCGTGGGGATTCTGCTGCAAAGAGAAGCATTTTTACAGATCATTTTCAGATGAAATGGTTGATTTAAAATGTGAATAGCTGCTCATTAACCACCCGCTGTTCTGCCTGCGGGATGCGAACATTATGTACAACTTTCACAGCTTGCTAGTACTATCAAACATTACATTAATATCAACATGTAATATAAGTATTAATCGGTTAGATTCTTCAAAATGTGGGAGGTGCAAGATGTAACTGGCTGGGGGTTCACTTGATTTAAAAATGCCAATGCCAAAATCATGACCAACTGACTCCCTTACTCCATCAGTAAGACACCGATCCAGGAAAGTTGTGAGTTGAACTTTTAATTGGAAAACTACAGCAGCCAGTTTCCACTCCTTGTTGAATTCCAAGGCCCGAAATGAATCATTTGGAGCGACGAACGCGAGACTTATTTGGCTGATTGACCCAGTCAACAAACCGAGCCTTCAGTCAGCCGGTCGATCCAGCAGCCAGCAAACAGTTAAATCGTCCGACGAGCCAGTCACCCGGGCAAGCCAAACACACTGACTCAGCAGCTCTCACACAGCATCCTGGCTGTGCTGAGCCGCTCTGCGCCGGCCTACTCCACTTCAGAGGAAGCCCTATAGTTTATTTTTCATTGGAAGGGGATTTGGCTGCTATCAAGAGGTAGCAGCCCAGTATCAAACGCACGTCTGGCTTGTAAACAGGCAGCTGGCAGCTCTCCAAGCTCCCCACAGCGTGCGGCGCGGCCGAGCGGAGTTGTGACACTGATCCCACCCCTATCACTCCCAGACAGCCCGTGCTAATAGACCCTTCAAACACTCTCACCTCTATCTATATTTTATTTGAGACACGCCAAGTCTGTTGTGTGTGAACGTGTTTGTGTGTGTTTGCGTGATACGACTCTGGATGTGCATCACGTTGTGTGTGTGCATGTCTCTCTGGATGAGGCATCTTCTTTATTGCTTGTTGTTGACATGGATCCCTTTAGCCCTTAACAGGAGTCAGCGGGAGGGCTAAGCTGCGAACCAGCCACTCTGAGAGAGAGAGAGACACACACACACACACACACACACACAGCTTCACCAGTCCAAAAGCATTATTCAGCAGGTCAACAGCCACTCTCACAGGGAGTGTGTACGTGTGTGCCTGTGTATACAGTATGTGTCTGCTGGATGTGTGTGGGTGTGTGTGTGTGCTCAGCGCTTCGGGCTAAGGCACTCAGAGTGAAATTATGTTCTCAGACTGGCTCCGTGTTGCCCTCTTTATCCTGACAGGCGAGGAAACAGCCACAAATAAATAAGCAGAGAGCTCTCTCTCTCCCCAGACGTGACCGCCATGGCATACTAGCACTCCACAAGACGGCGTGAAGAAAACACAATTGCATTTTATTGTAGGGGTGGCAGGGGACTGTGACTCGATAAGCATGGTGTATTTGTTGTATTTGTGCCACTTAAAGTAAAGCAGCTTCTGTGGGGATGGATGTTGAGGGGGCGTGTGAGGACACAACAGGCATGGAGAAATCTGCTTCACGGGCAAAGGACCATTTACAGTCCCAGGCGGTATTTCTGCTATTTTTGAAAGGTTAAATATGAGTTTTTAATTATTTTGTTTTCAAAAATAATAATGTTGAAGCTTTTAACAGAAATACCGTCTCATTTACAGCTAGAATCGATACGCTTGTCTGGTCTTGTATGATTATATGTGTAAATTCAACTGAACTCTCATTGTTATTTATTGACAAGAATTAGAGTGAAAGGTCGAGGAAAACTTTCCGTTCCGTTAGAACTTTCAATCTAACCTCTCAGTCATATAATAAAAGACTGATTTGAGGTTGTTTTTTTTATCCGATAACATATTGGCAGATGTTAAAACACATAATGAACTAACTTTTTTTAATTTCTGGATGACGTCACATTTCACAGTTGAAAAATATACTTGTCCGGGTTCTTTGATGGACAAACTTTTTTAAAGCGACTGTTTCTGACTGACCTCAAACTAATTTTGACATTTCTGAACTACACGTTCTCTTATGGGGCAAATAAATGTGAATAGAATATATATCTGTGATAAACTAAAATTGGGTAAGATATCAGCACAGGCTCTGGTCATATCCAAATCTCATACAGTCTTCATTAAAACATCTGGATCATATACTGTGCACACATGAGCAATGGGAAATCTGAATTCCATAAATTGAGCCTCTTGAATATTTTCTGAATTTGAATCCAATCAGTCATCATTAACCTCCAGAACAAAGTGATTCTGACCCAAATCCAGCCTCATGTGAACGCGATGGCGGACCCTGCCGGTTATTCAGTTCATACAAACAAGGTCTTGTTGGAGCGACTTCTCGAGCACACAGAGGCAGCAGCCAGGTCGTACAGTTTCGTAATGAACAGACATTTTGTTTTTGCTTCTAGCCAGAGGGAATCGAATCGATTTTTTTGTGTTGACAGCGGTTTTATTTAAATGTCCACGGCTACAGACAAAACAAAAAAAAGGGAAAAAGTCAGTGTTCAAATGGTGGCTGATGATAATGAAAAGAAAACCCCTCCCTAGCTGGCCTATAAAAGACTTGCAGAGAGACATCTTTGAAGGTTCTCCTTCAAAGCCCCGGCGAGCCTCCACAGCCGCATCAGGGGATTTCTGTTATTAATTGAAGTTAATTTTCTGGGATATCAGTTTGCTGGGCACGTGGGAAAGATTGATAGCCCCCACGCGTCTCCCGAGTGTTGGGATGTGGAGGGGGACGGGCGAGAGGACAGAGAAATGACACTGTTCCTCACCATCCCACAACCCGGCTTTCACTTTGATCATCCCCAAATCAAATTACAAACATCGGAGGCCAACCTTGGCTGGAGGAGATTTCCATAAGATTAATTAGGCCGGCGAGCCAAAGACAGAGTGGGCAGGGAAAATATGAAATAATAAATATGGGAGGGGGGGGGGAGTGATGGGGATGGGGGTTGGTCGAGGGATAAGGGATGACATGTGTGTGTCTGTGTGAGAATGGGCAAGTCAAATGGACAATGGGTAATTAGTGCAAGCAGCAGATTCTCAAAGGCACGGGGAGGACAGCCGAGCGGGGGCTCTCTCCGTTGGCCCCCGTGATGTGGAGGGCCGTACGGCGGGGCCCACATTTAATTAGCGCCACTTTGATACCCACAGGAGTGCCAGGGGCCCGGGGGCAACCTAAACAGTGACTGACAACCCCACACCTCCGGACGCTCCCTGCTCTCCAATTATAGATGCACCAAGCTGAGAGGGCCCAGTGTAAAACCCTTGTACAGAGGAACTCACGTGTGCACACACATGCAAAAGTCCCCCACACACACACACACTCACACACACACCTTTGTACTGTATGTGCACAAAATGCCCAAACAAGCCAGCCAACCAGGCAGCTGGCTCCAGCCTCTTCCTATTTGTGTGCTACAAATTGGCATTTGGATTAAATGGAGCTTGAGATGCCCTGAAGGCGGGAAGAGAAGACAATCTCTCACCTGGCCTGATCTGCTAGCAGAGCAGACGTTTAAAATGAGGATTCATTTTGGAAGGCGAGAGGAGAAAAGAGGAAAGGAACGTCAGAGAAATCCCTCTGCCTCTGTTTTCTGAGACAAGGCGCATTAGCAAACAGGGGGTAAAGACAGGCAAGCTAGCCACACACACACACACACACACACACACACACACAAAGCCTTGGTGTGCCAGTGTACAATCTGCAATATTAATGTGTGGAAGCGAGTATGAATAAGTGACTGGAAAGCAGGAGCTTTGGCTGTGTTGCACTAGTCTATTTTTAATGCGCAGGGATGTGCCCGACACCACAACATTTTACAGCGCTTGAGTTACGTGAACAAACAATGCCCGGGACCCATGAATTATGCAGCCCGCAGTGTTTTCATCCAACTCCAAAAAACACATATTTAGTAAACAAACTGCTTACTCTTCAGCTGACAAGATGTTTGTGTAAATAATAGATTTTAAAATCTGTTCTCCCGACAGAGGAAGAAAGTTGCCATGTAATTTGTTGTATTATTTAACACGTCCTCTCTTTTCCCGCTCGCTCTCCGACTCCCCCGTCGCCCGATTCGCGGCACCTCGTTGACAAACACATAACAAACATCAACAGCAACAACAGCTGTTGTTCTTTCTCAATATGCCCTGTGAAAACACTTCTTCTTTGTTTCTTCCTCCCCGCGGTAACAACCTCCGCCTGTCATAAATGAATTACCAGACTTTGAAATATGAATCCACGTGACACACATCCCTCACAAAAAGGAGGGAAATGTGAAGATTTTCACTGTGACAAGCTTTAGATTGTGACTGCTTTAGATTTTTTGAATCAAAAGAAATCAATCGGATAAATGTATGTAAAAGATGGCAGCGCTAACAATGTGGCATCTAATCACATTTGCCTTTTGCTTGTGCTGTCAAAGATAATTCCTCCACAAGTCTCTTCTGGGAAAACCACGTTCGGTGAGCTCAGTCGCGATGTAATGCGCTGACTTTTCAACAACAGATTGGGGGTCGACAAGAGCCCCCCCCCCCCCCAACGACCGTGCGCAACGGGCCGCGTTGTGTTTATCCAGGGAGCGGCGGGTGGTGTTGTTTCATCAATAAAGCCTGTTTGATTGGGGATTTCTTTGAATCGATAAGAGGAAATCAAACAAGCAGACTGCTAATGGCTGGATAATCTGTGACAAGAGATCTGAAATCCACTAAAAGCCCAGAGGCCAGAGGGGGTAAAGATGAGCATTTATATTGCACACACAACCGGGGACGTGTACGGACGTTTAGCTCCAACGTGAAAAAAAAGGCAAGAACTGAAATCAACAGATTAAGGAGTAAAAGTGATGACGCCTCCTATTTCATTCTCATGGGTCTCTTTGCATTTGCTTTACGACGTAAACATCTGTCACAAACTGAGCGACTATAGGGTTTCTTCCCCTGTATGGACTTTTATGTATTGACCTCATGTTTGTTTTATTTTGTTTGTATTGATCTTTTGTTGCAGTCTCAGCAGCTAAATGTATCGATGTATCATAAAAAAAATAGAATCTGGCATGATTTATCAGTCAAAAGCGTCAGATCTCTACAGAACGTAATGGTCATAGCCAAAGAGTTGTCTTGCATGTAGTCTGCTGGCTAGCAAAGATAAAAGGTAGACAAGAGTGGTTCATGTGACAGCATCATAGAAGGAAATATCATGCAACGTGATGCAACTGTGACAAGCTGTTGTAAGAACAGTTGAAGCACATGTGGACATTTTTAGTCACAGGGCATTTGTTATACCAGTCATCATTAATCATTTCCACAACTTGAAAAGACTCACCCGGAGCCCTCAGCGGCCTCAATACCAAGTCTGGACGCTACTTTGTCACATGCCAGTGGACATAGAGCATCAAATAGGGGGTGTTCAAAACCTCCCAAAAAAAATTGAAAAAACTCAACAGCAATGTCTCTTTTGAGAAATCATGTGAGCAGCCTTGTTCCCACGTGAAACTGCTCATAAAAACGTTTGTGGATTATCTTGAGAAACCGGGTTTTGCACTTTTTTTGGCACTCTGAGCACCACAAGCCAAGTGCCATATACGTGAAAAAGCAGACATCTCTACGGCTGACATCACCAACACGTGGCAACTCACACTAAAACAATCTGGATTGATGAATAGCACAAGTGAGGTAAGAGATTTTGGGGGTGAACTGTCCCTTTTAAACACTAAACTGGTTTTCTTGAAAAAACATTTCCATGTCCGGGAAACATGTTTCTTCCACTTTAGTGCCCAGCCTGTATTATTTGCATCGTAGGACATCATGCTCATGTCTCGCAACTTCAGACAAGGCTCCACGCACGCATACATGCATACAGTATTCACTAAACCCATCCTACAGGGCTGATGTCATGCCCCCCGCCCCCCATCTCCACCATGAGCCCATTTGTCACACTCCAGGCCCCCCCGAGGTAGTCGATAGAGTCGACCCTCTTGACCCAGACACTCTCTCACCCAACTGCCTAGAGAGCCGGGGGTGTCCCTTCTGTAACCACCAACACCCCTCCAACCTCACATACTACCACTGCTCCCCCCCCCCCCCTTCCTTCGCCAACCTCCTCTCTGTCTATGCAGCCTGGGGAACCTAAAGCAGTGCCAGATGGGGCCTCTTGTTGCCACAACAGGCAGTCATGCATTTGTTGCAAAGCAGCCTCCCGCTCTCCTTTGCCCTCTCGGCCTCTCTGTTCGCCTTATACATATTGATGTACAGGAACTTGGCGTGACACGTAGAAGTTGACTCAATTCTTGTCGACCCCCTCCGACAGCTGTCATACATTACATCCAATCAGTTTGGCTCTAACCAGCCATTGGGCAGTGAGCCCAGACGGCTGAGCGCCAATGGACTTTATTGGACACGACAAATTGGGCCCTCTCAAAAACTGGGCCATTTGCTCCACATCGCAATTTGTCACCGCTTCGCTTACGTTCTTTGGTGGTCACCGACAGTATATCACCTTTCCCAGAGGACACAATTCCACACATTGCATTACAGGATCTGTCACTGTATCCCCCTTCCCTGAACTACTCTTTTCTGTCGCAGTCTTTGCTCTCTTAATCGAAGCACCTCTCTCAACCAGTGATTGACAGAGGAAGTTGCAAACGTCTGCTATTTATCCCTCCTTACCAACCAGATATGTCGCCTTCTTCGAGGTGACAATAGATGAGACGGAGCTGTCTCATTACAGTGAGCATCTGATGGTATTCGTTGTGATTTGTTGTCACGAACAAGATGTGTCAGCCTGTAAATCAGTGATCATCAGGTTGCCAGCTTTTCGGTCTCGCAAAAATGTATCGGCAGCCATCTAAGAAATGCTCAATTATTGTTGTGATGCAATTCAGTCACACACTGGTAGGTATAATCAAGGCTCTGGGCTTTTCAAAATCAATCTCTCTGTGCATGGATATGCAAGATCAAATCATGTCGACAATAGGAAACGCGCTAAAAGGGATCGTGCGCTTCAATGTGATATTGAGCTCTTCATTTGGGTAGCAACACTTCTTTGAGCTCATTCACGCTGGCCACTGTACTCACATTCTCTCATTGTAATTCGAAATCCCCCCCCCCCCCTCCCCCGGACTCCATCTGCCAGTTTACCCAAACTGCATGGAATAAAGAAGTAATAAACCTCACATTCACGCAACTCATGTTGAAGCCATCGACCGACTCCGAGCCTCATCCGTCCCACAGCTGCAATCCATTATCATTTGCTGTCGATTCTGTATATCAACAAGGAAAACATTGCGTAAAGGGTTCCATATGGTCAAGAAACGCCACTTTTTGTGCGTTAGACACTAAACGGTTTGGAGTAATTTAACATGATCCCCTTTGGAGAAAGAATCTTAGCCCCCTTCCAGCGAGATTTCTGACAAAAGACACAAAACATGTGGTGTTGATGCACGCGAGTGCAATAACATTTACCCTGCAAATCACTACCACATTGGGCTGTGTTGTATCAGGTAAGTTGCCTGAACAATAACTGTTCATACAGTAAAAGGTACCTTATGTTTCCACTAATGAAGGAATGGCTAGAAATCTAGCCGCATTTTTTGAAGCAATTAACAGGAAAAGGGTTGCAGACATTTCCTGCTAGAGCATATTTAGTCAATAATAAATCTATTTCAATTTGACATTTAGGGAGTCAAATTTCACCATCATGCACAATATGCATGCATCACTCCTCTATGTATTTGTTTGTTGGCAAGACTGTGCGTCTCAGACCTGTTGCATCTTGGCTGCCGCTGTTGGCTGAGACCCAGGACCTCCAGTTCAGGCGGAACGCCAACAACACGCTGGCTGCTGTATCATCATGTGTGCCAGGCAAAATGAGAGTCTTTGCTCCGCGACGCTGTGCTACATCAATGTTTTAATGGCTATCAGTTCGTCACTTAACTGCCGTAAACACCCCCCCCCCCCCACCCCCCTCGCAGTGCACGGCAATCTGTTGGTAAGTGAATGAGGAGGGGGGCATTCCCACCCAACGCTGGCACCTTGCCAGGCCCCGGCTGTAGAGGCAACAGGCTGGTATAAAACCGGAAGGACGGAAGGGACCGGGTCGGGCACAGTGAGGCGTCGAGCGTGGGAAGGGAAGGAATACAGGAAAGAAGAAAAAAAATGATGGAAAGAGAATGTGGAAGAAGGTGAATGCGTAAAAAAAGGGTAGATTCCTCTTTCCTCCCCGTTAAAGGGGTTTTTTGGGGATTTTTTCCTGTTCTGATGTGAGGGTTCCGGGACAAGAGGATGTCAAATGTGTACATATTGTAAAGCCCTCTGAGGCAAATTTGTAATTTGTGATTTTGGGCGATACAAAAATGAATTGAATTGAATTGAATTGAAAATAACTTCTACTCAACAGCTTCCAAACATTGTTGGGCCATTCAGGATTCAAAATAGAAATGTGAATTAGAGTAGCGAACAAAAGCTAAAAACCCACATGTTAGAAGAATTACTCTCATGCTTTGTCGAGGATCAACATCGCTGTTGGAGGATGGTTCAGATTTCACACTGAAACAGGGTTCCAGACTTCAGCAGCGACGCTTCGGCTGAGCTAATTCACTAAATAGTCTGTGTGAACAACCCCTGGCCCCACTCCACCCTTTTTACTCACTTCAAAGTAACTTTATTAGGGGAGAGATTAGACTGCACTTAACCTCCAATGATGCCATACGAGAGGCTGAAGAAAGAGGGTTCTGCACGACGCTGTTTTATTTGATAGTTTCAATGTGAAGAAAGGAAGGCGAGCAGCGGGGGGGGAGAGGCATGACAGCACCATATCTGATATCTGAAAGCCCACCACCACTCCTCCTACCCCCACCCGCTCTGACGATGTACAGCTGTTTTCACCCTCCCTCTTTATGTCCCTTCCACCCTTTCCTTTCTCTCTAACCTCCCCACAATCCCTTCCCCCCCCCCCTTTAGTCAAACTGCCTCCCCCTCCCCCTGGCTTTTTCCCCCACAAAAAAAAAAGAAGAAAATAGGCCAAGGTAACTTGCCAGCACCTCCCCCCCCCCCGCCCTCCCCGGGGATTTGTGTGATATTTAACTACGGCTACAGTGGCATTTACTAATTTTATATGTGCAGAATTTATGTCAGATTCTTATTCAGCGAGAACAGGGGAGAGGAGCAAAGGTGGCTGGCTCCGTGTCCACTGTGTATACACTGGTATTATGTGAACTATTCACAACACGTCCACTGACACGAGCGTCGCTATTTTGTCTATAACGCTGCTGCTTTCCAACCCAGGTGCCACAATTAAAGCCTAACCTTAGCATTTGGGGAGGGAGACATGAAGGAGCCAATTTGTTGTCCACCACGCGCCCCCCACTTCGATACACAGTGGCC
The DNA here is from genome assembly GCF_949748355.1 of Melanostigma gelatinosum. Classification (NCBI taxonomy): domain Eukaryota; kingdom Metazoa; phylum Chordata; class Actinopteri; order Perciformes; family Zoarcidae; genus Melanostigma; species Melanostigma gelatinosum. The sequence goes on from NC_136655.1 coordinate 9,492,090, forward strand.
AATAGAGGTATTCTTTCCTTCTTCTTCTTCTTCTTCTTTTTTTCAGGCGGAGCTCACAGCCTGCAGGGCCACAGCTTGTTGACAGGGGTGCGAGGTCAATCAGATACGACCAATACAGCGACACAGACTAAAGACAAAGACATGCAGGCACATACACACGCACACAGAAGCTTTCACATGTGCACATGTACAGTAGAGTGCGTGCAGGCCATGCATGCTTCCACACACACACACACACACACACACACACACAGACACAAATCATGTCGTTACTTTCACAAAAGAATAAGTCTTTCCCTTACTGAACGAATCATCAATGATCATCTGGTTGCATACTATTGGAGGTCAGACATACTTCTGTTTTTGCATGGTCAGCATTTACGCACTCTTGGACTTGGATACGCAGGAAGTGTATACTGCAAACAAGTCAAGGATTGTATCGGCATTTTAAATGAAAAATTGATTTGTGGGAATCAAAACTCAATCCGACCCAATTAAGATTTTAAAAAATTAGGAATTGCAAATGACGGGTGGTAACTAATTGCTGGTAACAACAAATGCTTCAGTAGTCAGAGTAACATGTTACGCCAATCGCTGAACTCTGATCGCTCTGGAAAAGGGAAAGGAATGTCATGACATTCCCAGTCCGACATTTCGATCGAATCACAAACCTCCGAAGACAGGCAGCTGTGAATAGAATGAAAATCACAGGGACAGTTCAGCACATAGCGATAGAGACAGTGAGTTAGAGAATGCAACTCAGTGTGTGAGAGTGATAGAGACTCAGAAAGAGAGAGCAAAAGAGTTGAGATGTGGAAAAAGAATGATAAAAGGAACTGCTTGAAAGGGAGGAGGGGGGGGTTCAGGAGATTGACCTGTGGGGCTTAAAATCAAATTGCAACGGTATTGTATTCCCTCCCATTTCCAGTACGGCGAGTAAGCTCCTTATTGATAGAGGAGAGATGAGACCACCCATACCTGGGGCTCATCCTGCTGTCACCGTGCAGGACGGGCACCAGGAGGAGGGAGAAATCACACAACACATGTGGGGCCTTTTCTGTTCTGCAGCCAAAGCCAAAGCCAAATCCCCAGGGTGGGATCCCGCCTCGTCCCCCTACTCAATAAAATAATTAGCTTTTGGACGGCCCGGCCGTTAATCAAGCTGCTCTAACATATGCAAAGGCGAAAAGAGGAAGAATAAAAAAAAAAAAGATAGATTCATTTTTTTTATCCGCCTTTTCACTTGGCAAACTTGGCACTTTTATCTGTAAAAGTCGCTGATGTGAGTTCTTTTTTTTCCAGATTTCTATAAAACATATGGCACAGTCAGATTGCTTTTTAATTTTATGTTTAGTCTACAGGAAGCCCGATTATTGCTCCCCGGACTGAGGGGGTTGAGAAGTAAATGAGAGAATCAGCACAAACTGTTTCGTTTCAAATAAATCGGCGAGGTGCTGGAGAGAGGGCACGTCATGTGAAGATTTTGTTTAAATAAACTCAAGCTTTTTTTGTTTCCCCCCCCCACCCCCTCTCCCCAAGATTCCTCTGAGTGTAATTGTTAGTCGTAAATGAAACATCTGTTTGGCGGTGGCGTCGCAGTCGAAGAATGCCCCAAACAATTACAGCAGCCCACAGACAAAATAAGCAACCGTGAATGGGACGCATTAAAAAAAGCTCTAAACAGATTCCCTAGTAGCACATTTACGAAAGGCTTTGTAAATAATCCAAGTGCTCTCCAAACACTATCATTAACATGCCGGTTGAATAGTACTTGGACTCAATTCATTTGTAATTCTACAAAAAGATGCAACCTCAAAACAAAAGAAAAATACAGCAGGGGGGGGGGTCTAATTCTAAACTGAATCTAACAGAAACAAAATATTATGCAAATGCGTGACACGTGATGCAGAGGTGAAAGGAGGCTGTCTGACAACAAGTGAGATGCCTCTTGTCTGTGGAGGCCTCTGCAACACGATACTGTTGGAAATAGGCACTAAAATATGGAGCGCTAATTTAAGGCCTGACATGTTTCACCGTCTAATTTTCCTATTGCTTCACGTTACAATCAGAAGGTTGCAGATATGTGTTTTACACTCACCCCTTTGGGGGATTAATCTGGATTTTCGCACTTGCTGTGGGCAATTGGGCTTAACCTTAGATATGCAAATAGTCCTTTTCTATACATGCTGTGCTCAAGAATGTATTTCAGTTGAAAGCAAAAGGTCACAAAGATGACTCATAATGTCAGCAGGAACTAATACTGTCCTGCTAAGTTTCTCCGATGCTGGACTAAAAAGTAATGACGAGATAATGCAAAAAGAGAGGTGTAGTGAAACCAACTGTCTCCTGGTATAGTCAAGTACCTCACACTGTCAAATCTGAGTGCAGATTCAAGGAATACCTTGAAAAAACAATATTATACAGTTGATAGAAGAAACCAAGTCAATGTGCAACAGTCAGACAGAGGATAAGAGCACTCACAGGGCCCTTATCCTTGAGAGAGAATCTGTGCACTCATGGATTTTCCTTTGCACAAACTCGCACTGAAATGCTAAACAACAACGACACGGTCCACCAAAACAGAGAGAAACACACGGCGCCCCCCCCCCCCCCCCCCCTCATCTTTTATTTTTTATTTCCATCCTCCTCCGGCCCCTTGTCCAAAGCTCAACATCTCTAATGCATGAACCCATCGCCAGGCATTGTGGAGGAATCCAGCATCAACCAACAAAGTGTTCAATAAAATATGGAGGCATGGCGTTCAAAGCCATGCTAAACGCACCTGACATGGGGGAGAGAGAGAGAGAGCAGGACGTGCAGCTTCCGTCAGATCGACGGGAAGAGAGCGAGGAGCACATGAGAGAGGAGAGCAACTGTTGGGAGGAATATTGTAACTTTCAGATCATAACACTTCCACTGTGGCTTGGGAGCAATGATGGTAGACTGCTGGCTGACACAGATCTTGCCTGTGTGTGTGTGTTTGAGCCAGTGTATGTTCAAGTTGTTCATTTGTGGGACGGTGATGATTTAATGAGCCGGTTAAATTCCATCCTGATTAGTTTCAGCATCAATAAACTGTGCTATAGATTTAATACAGCTTGGTTGAAGTTTTTGGAGGCATCTAGCGGTGAGGCTGCAGATGGCAACCAACTGAGAACGGTGGTTGAAGTGCAAACGCGAAGGGCCCTTTTCTAGAGCCAGTGTTTAGTTTGTCCCTTCTGGGCTACTGTAGAAACATGGCGGTGCAACAGCGCTGACAGAAGAGGAACCACTCGGTATGGAGATATAACAGGCTCATTCTAGGCGAACTAAAACACAACGATTCTTATTTTCAGGTCATTATACACTGAAGAAAACACAACTTTTTAAAACTTCATTCAATTCCTGCCAATAGATCCCCCCCCCCCCCTCAATGCTACACACTGGCACTTATTCCAAAAAGTACAGATACAACTCTGTGTAACTGTTTCAATAATTAGTTGGACATTTTATTCACTTTCTTGCCTTAGATGAGAAGATCAAAACTAATTGTACCTTAAATTAGCAACAGACAGCCTGGCTTTGTTGAAAAGATAATACAATTCACCCACTAATTAACATATATCTTGACTATTTACTCCCAAGAGTTAACATGAAAATTCACCAATTACAGGTAGATAGTGATTTCCTGGAGTGTCTTCTGGAGCAAATTGTTTTAAAATGGGATATTTGTACAGATTAAACAAGCAACATACTGTATAATGTATGTAATGTATGTTAATTAGTCAGCTTTAAAAGGGTGCTGGTTGGCGGTTTTTCCATTTTTTATGCTAAGCTAAGCTAATCTGCCGCCGGCTCCAGCGACATATTTACCGAGCAGATATGAGAGTGGTATCAATCTACTCATCAAACTCTCTGCAAGAACGCAAATAAGCTTATTTCCCATAAATGTTCAACTGCATAACTGGGTGATTAAGAAAGCAATTGGTTCACCGAAGGACAAGCTGCAGTGAAATAGAAATTACAGACGTTTTCCATATTTTCATTGCTGAATTATGACGCCCCGCTGCTTTTTGACGCCGCCGGTTTTGTATGGAAGTGTGCGTCTGCCTCGGTGTGTGAATGCGAGTGGGTTACTGAGGTAGAGAGAGAACAAGAGACAGCTTGAGCGGGGGAGATTGAGCACAGCGGACTGTGTGGCCAATGATGTCTGCAGATCATCATGTATCATAATTACCCGCAGCAGAAATTAGAGTAGGGATGTTGAAATTTCCATCATGTCTGTTTTCTTTGGGCCTCGCGCACCTAATCACCTCCAACGGAATGCGGCTGTCAATCATCGCATGACTCCTGTCCTCAATCCATAATTCCAGGGTCCCTGGAGTGGCGCTGCCTGCTGGACCAGGCTGCCTCGCACATATAGACACACACACACACACACACAAGTAGGCACAATTTCTAGTGTTTACACACACAAACATACCTGTACAGTACACACACTCAGCAAGATTAGTTAAGAACAAGGGGCTGAACGCAAGCAGCCAAATGAAATAAAATGAATAAATAAATGGACAAATAAATAAATAAAATACAAGCTGGCGTTCTCATACATTTTAGATGACAGGCTTATATTGATTGGGGTGTGTTTGAAAAACAAGTTATATCCATGGCCCAGAGCACTGAACATGCACTCTGTAATAATTATTTATGATATATTTGGAGAAGGGCCCAGTGATGTTCTGGCATAATAAACTGGAGCAGACTACAGACTGCAATCACCTTTTCAGCACCAAGGCCGGGGAGAAAGCTCGCTTTACGAACAATACGAACTTTTGTTTTTTCGTAGCAGCTGACAGAAATAATCAAAGTCCCTAATGAGCTGTTTGGGTGTCACATCCAATTATTTTCCCTCAGGATGAGATATGAGATTATAAATGATAGAGCGCATTCACTTGATTGAAACGACTTGACATCAGCTTCAATCTACAGATGAGCTCTTGACTCGTGCTCTTAACTCCGACAGTGCATCCGTAACCAGACTCCACCCATACATAACCATGCTCCATTGACATGAAAATAAAAGTGCCGCTTTGTCTATCTGAGGGCCTGAAGAAGAATGGCAGGTGGATGATCGCCCCACCTACTGCTTCGTGACACCCACCGATCTTGTGTTCAAACCACAACAGCCTGACATCATAGATGGGACCTCGATACAACCCGCCTTGTCAAGAGGATGCTGCAGTATATTCAGTATCTCCGTCTGCTTTGCAAAAAACGGTCAGATTCCCCTTTGGGTGTTATGTGTGCATGTTTTCTGTGCTGATAAGCTCCAAGAAGATGAGACGGGGACCTGGGGGTGACAGGTGATGCAATTCACATTTAACAAGCTTACACTCCAGTGTGTCCGTACATACAAACAGGGCGTAAGTAGCTTGGAAATCAATGGGCTCTGTTGGGGGAATAGCAGTGCGCCCCCCCCCCCCATCCGCACTCCTTCATGTCTGGTCAGCGAGAGCTTAGACATTGCTAATCCATGTTTAATATCAAGGAACTGTGGCATACGGTGAGGTGAGATTTCCAATTTGGAACAAATAAAAAATTGAACAGTAACGTAACACTAATCAGCAGCTGTTGTTTACATTGCCGTGATCCCTGACTCGAGGTGTGTGGATGTTTTCCCGTGAGGCCTTGGAGTGTTTGTTTGCACGTGAATGTGTGTGTCCGTGTGTAGATTGCACTGGGCAGCTTTCCTCCAGTTTGTTGACCGGTTTGCTCCATCCAAACACAGTCACCACAGACTACTCTCGCATGTTCCAGAGCACAGATGGTGCTCTTAACTTGTGTGGCTGCAGAAGAGATATCTCATCAACGGCATTGTAATTTCCTGGGTCATACATATTATGCGAGATGTCCGAATTACTTTGAACAACTTTTGGATGACTGCCTCAGAAATAACCAAAAATGTTTCCCACATGTTTTCCGCTTATTTGCTTGACCATCATCTCCAACATCTGAAAATGTGATCAGTCATTACTCCGAGCCTCAAAACATGTGTGAGCCGTCCTTCAAATGCTTCCCTTCCACAGCGTTTCTGAAAAACCCTGAAACTAGTTTATAGACAGATAGTTTGTAGATATAAGGCAAAATCTGTCTCTCAATGCTTTCTGTCTGAGGCATTCTTGTTTTAAAGATGCCAACCTTTAAAAACATGTAATAAATATGTATTCGTTCATTAACGTTTGTTCCCAGTTTTTAGCTAAAGTTACCAAAAACGGGAGTAAACAGTGCATTTGTTGGCGGCTATATTCAGCAGTGGATTTGGTCTGCTTCTGCGTATTTACAGCAGCAGAATGGTGTATGTGGAAATAACTCAAAAAGGAACTACAGTGACCATGTTTGGAATGAAAAAACATGTTGCGCAGTGCACCGGTGTGGTTCACTATTGTGCTTTTAACCCTGAGTTCATAACCAGACTTAAAATGGTGACTGTCATCAACTTTAATGTAACCTGTGAATTTGGACTCTGCTGCACCAACATACACGCAAAAAAATTCCACAAACCAGTTATGCTAGGCCACACACACACACACACACACACAAACTCAAACCCACTCGAGAGTTGGGGGGAGGATCCTGCAGAGGTCAGTATAGCAACACCAAAGATCAAAGACTTCTTTGACTTCACAGGTGTGCATGTAGGTGTGTGTGTGTGATCCCTGTTTGTGTGTGCATGTGTGATGGTGGACAAGACTTCTGTGTTGCCCGCTGCGGTACAACTCAAGCAGAAGAGCCTTCGTTTGGACCCTTCGTTTCTCAAGTTGGCACAAAAGTTCTCACTTTTTATTGTACGATTATTTTTATTATTGTGTTTCGTCACATCCGCCGTCACCTGCCATCATCAGAGCAGAGGCGAATAAACTGAAATGATCTCCCTCGACAGAAAGCGCTGGTGAGATTTCCTTTGTTAATTAATTCCATGCTTGCCATTCTCATAAACTCTGGATTTCTAACACGTACCATGTACATGTGTATGAGAAAAAAAAAATGAAAAAAAAGGTTGTGTTGGAGATAGGAGAGCGGTGGCTGCTGGAGGAGGGGGAGAAGGGGAGCGGGGGTAAAGTATAAGAGTATTATTTCCCTCCGCCTCTCCTCTGGTTTTAATTGCAAGGTGCAAAAGTGAAATGGCTGTGCTCCATGATAGTGTTAGAGGAAACAGGGGTGTCAATGGGTGAGGGAGGTGGCGGAGGGGTGGAGAGGGGATGATGGGCAGACGGCAGAGTGGGAGAGCGGGGCTGAGAAGTGGGGTTTGTGCACGAGAGAGAGTGTGTGTGTGTGTGTGTGTGTGTGGGGAGGTGACAGACAGGAGAGCAAGTCCCCAAGGTGCTCTCCGAGGAGCAATAGATAAAGATTCTCTGGGGAAATTTCTCTCATTAGTCCTCAGACACAGTTCAGTAATTCAGCCGTGTCAGGTTACCGTTTGTCATGAGACAAAAAAAAAAAAAAAAAGGTAAATAAATCAGTCTAAGAAAGAATCTGAAAAGCACCTCTCTGCTTCCTTTATTTGGATATGCCACGTCACCGCTTCGTCTTGTATCCAGCGCTTCCATTGAAGGCCATCATGAGATACGAGAGATGTGAGATACGTATCATCCCACGCCCATGATAAGTCAACCTTTAATGATTAAATGAGGTTACTCGCTCTCGCAGTGGAGTATTTCAAACCTGATGGCAGCAGCAGCATCATTTGGCACCAAAGCAGGCTACGGCAAGATAAATATGCTCTCCGTCGGCCCACTGTGCTGTTTACCGGTTCAGCAGAATGAGTGCAGTCAAGGGGCTGAATTCAAAGTGAGACGATACAAAGGAAGAGCTATGATGTTGACACCAGAGATATAGCCGGAGTAAGAAAACACTCTGGTCTAACTGGGTAACATATTAATCTTGCCACCAACAGAGCCTGCAGTTATCTCCTCTGTACAAGAGCTTCTCCTCAAACAAAAGAAGCTCTTCCTCAAACGGCGTTGCAAGTTTTGGACATTTTTATTACACTGTTAGCGGCATCAATTTTGAGCAACAAAAGGAGCCCCCGCTTGTGTGTCACCTCTGAGACAAAGCCAAACCAAGACAAATGAATTCCTCGGGCATGTGATTGTTTAAAACGTGGGGGGGGAGCGAGGGAGGATCTATTCTTTCGCACATCTTCTTGACACAACAGCACGGATACAACGAATGTGCCCTTTTCGGAGACAGAGACACCGGGGCGAGACAGACGCGCGGTTGCGACAGCCGGAGTATAGGCGGGTGGGGGCACCAAATGTATGAGGAAAAAAACTCGAGCCTCATTTCTGGTTCATTATATTTCCAGCATTGTAATCAATAATCACAGACGCCTGCCTGCCATGCCTCTTCCTCATTCTGTCTGGGAATTAATGAAAAATAGAAACACAGAAACACAGAATTCATTTTTGAGATCATAACTAAAAAGTAAACCAAAACCTGTGAGGACCATTATAGAAAATAGATCCTGCTTGCTGCTGGCCTTTGTCACCCTCTCCTGCTTCCTCTCATTGGCCGCCTGCATGCCTTAGCAGGGAGGCCGGGGCCTTTTACTCCATCGTCGAAATGGAAATGGAGGTCTGTCTCCGTCTGTAATTGCTCCTCTGTGTCTGCATCATCTTTAACCAACGAGAAAAAAAGCAAAGACGAGGGGAGAGCATGAGCGGCCCTGCTTGCCCTCTGCTTTACTATCAGCCTCGGCAGTCTATTATACCCGACGCTCCTCATCGCACTCGTTATCCTCCTGGGTTAAAAGGTCAGACGGTACCCATCCCAAGTGGTCATTTAACTCTTCTTAACACAACAAAGAATGCAGATGACATCGCTGTTGCATAAAAAGGTTAGGAGCAGCGCACGCCAGTAAAGTCTCTGCCGGCTCACTCATTGCATATTTAAACAAAAAAAAGAAACAGAAATAAGCGCTTCAGTCGTGGCCCTCACCTCCATCTGTCGGAATGACCGGTAGTTCGCCTCTCACCGTGCGCAGGGAGAATAACAGTTCAGCCTTGTGGCAACCTTGGATTTATCTTGGGCCAGTGCTGTTTTAATACAAGCACAGCTCCCGCTTTATGAATGCCTTTGTATTATTAATACAGTGAGAAATGAGAGGCGAGGGACTGCGGGCTGGGTTTATGGATACCGTATAGTGCCCAGCAGCGTGGTCCGGCCGTGGGAGTAGAAGACGGCTGAGTGGTGGAATTATTCTGAAAAACCACATAAACTTTACCGTGAGTGAATACTGAACAACAGAGGGACGCTTCTGTGCTCAGGACCACACACCAACATTACAATTAACAAGGGTTCATTTTGAATACATTTCATCGCTCTTTTGGGATGAACATACTGCTAATATATCACATCCTTCCTTTCCAAATCCCTGTGCCAACATCGGGTGCAATGAAACTGGAGATGCCTGTAAACACAATTCCTCGAGCAGGCAAAGAAACGATGTTCTTCAGGCATTGTGCCTAACCTCTGGACTCCAAAAACCCACAAAATAGAATTATTACACCCCAAGCAGTCGGGTCGGAGTCAGTCATGCGCTGCTTTTAGTCCTGCCTCCGTCTGTGATGGCACATTGATCAACTGTACGTCCTCGGGCACAGCCAATGCTAGCCAAGCAGAAGCTGAAGAAGCTTATAAAACACTTTTAACCAAACTTCAGGGCAAATCCGGGCTGAGGATAAGTGCATTTCAGACGAGGGGCAGTCCGTGATTTTCGTCTGTGTTTGCTCGACAGTGTGTGGATATGTGACGCTGTGTGTTCGAGCTGGAGGGAACCTCAGCCAACGCCTTGAGGTCAATCTCAGAAATAAGAAAAAGTGCTTTGAAGTGGGACAACTCCCTGCCAGATGTACGACACAACAACTTCATTCAGAACCGCACAAAGTCAGCACAAAGACATTTGAGCTACAAGATGGGTCTGGCAAGCGAACAACAAATTAATCTTCCCATTGGCGAGCACACACGCGACATTCATCAAAAAATTAGTGATTTTGACGCATAACAAACCCAGTAAATATACAAAGAGTGGATACAGTGAGGCTTTACTGTGTGTGGAAATGAGCGATGAGGGAGAGACAAAGACACAACATTGTAAGAGATTATGACTTCTCCCTTCATTTGAATCTGCGCTCAAGTTGAATAACGCTATTTATAGAAGTGGCTATGGAGCTGCTCTGAGAATTATGTAAATTCAAATAACATATTCTTTATATCAGAGAAAATAATGAAGGCCCAATAATGTGCTTCTTGTAACAATGAACGGGTTTGAGGAAATGTTCCTCCGACCCTGATCTTGCAGAACAATGCCTTTTTCATGGACAATTAAAACAAAGAGCAATGGGGTTCTGCTGGGACACAGCAATGAGCAGAATTGTCCTTTATGGCGCGTGCAAATTGTCCCCCATTTTTATTATTTTTTTTACAACGTTTGAGCAGGCTCGACCTTAAGGGAGAAAAATCACACACGCGCCCCTCTTCATGTCTCTTATTTCCTACGTCTTTTCATGTACAGTGTCTCTTAGGTTCTTCTCTCACTCACTCGTTCTGTCTTTTACTCACATATTTTCAATCCTACCTTTTTCAAATGTACATGATAGCTGATGGGGGGGGAAAAAACCCACCATCTCGGGCTTTCATCTTCGGCCTGCTTCCGTCTCACTTTGCACTTCTCTCTCTTAGTCTTTACTAACTTGTAATGAGCCACGATTCACAGCACATTTATTTCAGATGGTATTAGGGGAATCAACGGGAAAATCTGTAACACCTGTGAAATCTTAGTTGCTTTTTCAGAATTTGTAAGAGGAACAGACAATATTAATCGTGCATTTTTCCTTTTAGCATCAATGTCAGCCTCAGTTCCAGTCTGGGTTTCGTAAGCAACACTCTACTGAAACCGCTCTCCTGAGGGTTTCAAATGACATTCTCATGTGTGCTGATGCAGGTGACTGCTCTGTGTTAGTTCTTCTGGGCCTCAGTTCTGCATTTGACACGATAGACCATGACATCCTGATTAAGAGGCTACGTGATTGGGTGGGCATAACTGGCATAGCGTTAGACTGGTTTACATCTTACCTCAGTGACAGAAGTTTCAATGTCTCTGTGGGTGATTTTGTGTCTGTTACCTCTCCACTGTCTTGTGGTGTACCGCAGGGCTCGGTTCTGGGGCCTCTGTTATTTTCCCTTTATCTGTTACCTTTGGGGCCGATCATAAAAAGCTATAATGTGTCCTATCACTTATATGCAGACGACATCCAACTCCATCTGTCATTCAAACCCAGCGAGGCATTCACATTAACTAGGCTCCTGGACTGTGTCAATGCCATCAGAGACTGGACGGCAGAAAACTGCCTGCAACTCAACGACTCTAAGACGGAGGTCCGAGTTATTGCTCCAGAGGAGTTTGTCCCCATGATCAGGCAGATTATTAGTCCTCTCTCCTCTGCTGCCCATTGCAACCTGCGCAATCTTGGGATTTTCTTTGATCGGTCCATGTCGTTTGACCCTCATGTTAAGCAGCTGTCCAGGTCATGTTTCTTCCATCTAAGAAATATCAGTAAACTGAGCTCTGTAGTATCAACACCTGAATTAGAAATGATCATACACACATTTATCTCTTCACGCATTGACTACTGCAGCTCACTTTTCACATCACTCAGTGTATCTGCTCTTAACCGTCTGCAGGTCATCCAAAATGCTGCCGCCAGATTACTCACCAGGACAAATCGACGGTCTCACATCACCCCCGTACTCCAATCTCTCCACTGGCTTCCTGTAGCATCTCGGATACACTTTAAAATTCTCACCACCACTTACAGAGCACTTCACGGTCAGGCTCCTACTTATGTAGCTGATCTACTTCGCCCCTATTCACCCGCCCGCACTCTCAGGTCAAACGCTCTAGGTCTTCTGTCAGTCCCACGCACACGATATAAGACCCGTGGTGACCGAGCCTTTGAGGCAGTGGCCCCGTGGTGACCGAGCCTTTGAGGCAGTGGCCCCGAGGCTCTGGAATGCTCTGCCTGCAACTCTGCGCCTCGCAGATACTGTGGATACTTTTAAAAGCCAGCTCAAAACCAACCTGTTTAGGCTGGCGTTTGTGTAAAAGTAAACCCATATCCTAGACCTGCTCTTAAAATATGTTTTACATTTTTATTTTATTTTTCATTATTTTTTACTTAATTTTTTTATTTTCTCTGTGTAGATAATTTATTGACCCGTGGGTCACATTGTGTTTTTTATGCTTTTAAATGTCTGCTCTGTTAAGCACTTTGTGATACTACTGTCTGTGAAAAGCGCTATATAAATAAAATTCATTCATTCATTCATTCATTCAGATGGGATGCCCAACACGACTCTAAATCAGTGACATCACACAACAAGGATTCAAGGGTCCTGTAGTCTCTCAGAACTGTGAAGAGAATATTGCCAGGACGTTGGTTTCTAAACTAATGCCCAAATAGGCAATAGCAACAGGTGGGGGAAAAAAACACACACATTCAAGTCAATTACATTTGACTTATCTCAGAGGGTTTTATCATCTGTACGACATACTACACCCGCTCTATCACTTTGATTTGGACTAGAAAAAACACTTTAATGTAGAAGAAAAACCGAACAGCTTAAGTTTCATTTCAGATTTGCAGTCAGCGTCTATACAAAGAATACAGAAGGTGAGAAACAAAATGCCAATATTGACGATATAATATATTAGATTAAAAAAAATATATCGTACAGATTTTCAGGTCAAATATAAAAGTGTTTGGAGTGAAGACAATTGCCGGCATACTGCATTGTACATATTAGACTACTGCACATGGACAGCCCCAACTGACATCCCTTGAGGACTTCAGACAGTTTCCTCTGGAGACACAAAAGGCCTGAAGGCAGAGGTCTCCTCCTCTCCAAAATAAACGGACCCGGTGAACAAAACCAATGAAAAAAATCTGTTTTAAGTCAGTGTTCCTCTCATGCTGATCGGAGGACTCATGAGGAAATCCAGAGGGGGGCGGAGAGATGCGGCTAACGTTTACTGAGCTTGTTTCTCCGATAACTTAAGATCAGATTACTTAATTAAATCTTTCATCTGGTTATATAGTTAAAAACAACCAACATCTAAAAAGGGTATAATTAAAATAGATGGCTTGAAACTATCGACAAAAAAGTCGATTGATGACAGCTTCTGTCAGACAACCACAACACTGACATGGATATTGACAGGCAACCAAATGAAATGTGTCGTTTCCTTAATTAAAATGATGGATTTCTTTGGGTTTGAAAATTGTTTGAAACATTTGCGATGATCTAAGTAGACAACTCTCAACGATACAGAACATAGGTCTATTCGTTTTGAGACATTATAATGTGAAAAAGTTACATTTTATACCTTTTGACCAAAAGCATCCTAACTTTTGTTTGTTTTAATTACATCTGAATGAGCTTCAGTCGTTGTGTGTGTGTGTGTGTGTGTTGGACTTAACACAAGTCCAAAGGGTTTGATGAATCACCCTCTCTCGGACTGTTCAGTGCTCAGATCTGTACTCTACATCAGTTCAGTTCTCAGCTGCTTTTTATTGTCATGAGTGCACAAATGAAGCTGTGCAAATTGCTAAAATCGAATAATTTCTTTGACATGTCACTGTGCCCACGCATAGAAAAACATGCGACAGCTGTGGCATCTTTCTTTTTCTCTCCTGAACTGAACAAGAACGGAACAATTTATGCGTTGAACTCATTTAAAACCTCTGTTGAAAAGTAAAACAAAATAAGGCATAGTATGTCCGCAGACTTCATTTACAGTAAGTACGATAAACAATGGACGCTAATTACAAATGCTTTAATGAGAACACCTTTTGACATTTAAGACAAGGCAAATAGTGTGGAGGCAGGATGTGTGCGCCCCGAGTTCTTCTTTAATGAGTGTTTACTCTGTGCAAGCCTGATGAATGAATGTTTGTGCATCTATGCATGCATCTGTGTATTTAGAGAAGCGATGAAAAGGTTAATACAGATGCGCAGGCTAGGATGACAATGCCAGAGGCTCAGTGCATGTCTGAGTGGTGGGGAAAAAAAACCAAGGAACCCCGAGACTCCTTTCTCACCTCCTGTCGTACATATCTCTCTCTGCCCCCCCGGCCCCATTTTAAACATCACATACTCCTTCAGAAACCATGTGACCTCCGAAGGCCCCTCGCAGTCATCTATCCCCCTCGAATGCTAGTTAATTAACGGCCGCGCAGCCTCGGCTTTCCTCCTAAACAGCTCGACACTGTAATCAAACCTCGCGATCTGCTAAGCAAAGAAAAACACTTGCTCACTCAGAACTGGAGTAGAGGAGGGGGGGAACAAAAAATAATTACGTTCAGCCTGGCCAATCCAGTGTGTGCACGTGCAAGTGTTGTGTGTGTGTGTGTGATAAAGAGGAGGGCCGCAGAAGAGACACACGATTAGGGTCAAATCAATTGTTCACAGTTTGGTAGAGGGAGCGAGGGAGAGAGATAAAAAGAGAGAAAGTCAAACTGACCAAGAGGCAAAGACACAAAAAGCAAGGACAGCTTGCAGCCTCCGACCCCTCCGACCCCTCCCGAGACATCTCTAAATTGTTCCTATTGACAATCAACACCCTGAAAAGGTTATGAGAGGCATTCACAGCCATTCTTCCATGAGCTTCAAAGCTCAACACCTCTCCTTTTCTTTTTCACCCCAATTTTATATCACTCACCGGGAAGAATGGAAAAGGAAAAGGAGTGGCGAAAAATATAATACGGCAATTTGGCTAAGTAATTACAGCATTTCACTCTCAACTACCAACCACCTACCCGCGGCTCTGTTGGCTGAGAAAGCTAATAATTCAATTTCCCGGTGACAGTAATTGTCAGTCGGTGTACCTAAAGGTCATATCAGTCACCCAAGAGAAAGGGAAGGGAGAGCCCGATGACACAATCGCACAAGAGCAATTTAACATCAGAGCTAATGGGAGGAGTGCAGCGGTGATGGACAGCGAGAACAGTCGAGAGAGGAGGCGAGCAGAGGAGCTTGATCTCATGGCAGAGCGCTCACGTGGTGTTTCGATGGTCCGAAGACAAAACATCCAAGTCGGAGAAACTTTGATGCGTATTGAGGTCTTTTCCTGTTCAGTGAAATGTGTCACTTTGATCGTTTATTTGTATCTCTTTGCATTAAGTTCATCATTTGCTATATCTAAAAAAGTAATAGGGTGTATCGTGTTAAGAATAGAAATATCCCTTCAAAAAAAAAAGTTTTTTTTTAAAATTCCAAGTTTTCGTATTCCTCCAATGACATCAAGGCTTGCTTAGCGTGCTTTGCAGGCAAACAGATTGAATCCTTGCGTGTCAAACAAATAACGCACCGACAAGCATTGTACTGGTCACATTGGATCTAGAGTACTGCAAGTTTAGTCCTGAAAAACACATTTCCAGGGGTTTTTCCTTCTATTTCAGAGATTTGTCCTGTATAAATAAAGGCAAATCAATAATAGATACAATAAAAAGCTGATGCCTCAGAAGGCATGAAGTCAGGGCTGTGGCAGAGGTAACGAGAGGGCAGCCTAGCCTTTGAAGTAATTGACTAATACAGTAGCGGGTATTAAAGTCATTGAGTGCCAAAAGGGAGCAGGCAGCCGCTTGACCCTGAGCCACTTTGGACTAATCTAGCATTCAATCCAGCGTGTAATGACTGCTAGAGCTGTCAATCCTCTGGGCTCTCTTTCTGTCTCGCACACTCACATGAGCACTCCCACTCCGAAACGCACACGCACACCAAAGTGCACACACCCTCGCATGCATATATATAAGCAAAGCTCTCATTCTCTCTTTGCCTTGAACAATGTAGGATGAGCCTGCTGGACAGCTTGGTTTCAGTGGATAAAGCCGGGGATCAGAAGCTATCCAGGCCATCTAGAGGCGTCATACCATGGGGAAATAGTCGGGCTTTTTTAGAAGGCCAGAGGAGGCTCTTTTCTCTCCTTCATGTGACCGATACTGTTTAATACAAATGTCTGCAGGAAGCAAGAGGTTTGGGAGGGAAGTTTCTTTGAGGAGGGAGACTTGTTATGAAAGTGCCACGGGTTAATACAGTAAGCAATTTGCTTAACCTCTCCACCCGGCAACGTGAAGGTGATCAATAGGTGTAATCCACTCTGTGAAATGTCCACGAGGACCGGAGAAGCAGACGCGATGGGAGGAATCGAGGACAGGAAAGGAGAGGCCTTCAAAATTAAAGTCATCAATTACTTCCCCTCTTTGTCTTTGCTTATTGTGCTGCATTGATTGCTCAAAAGAAGTTCAGTGATATAAAGTTGTGCATTTTAAGCAAATACAATACATTTTCTTGATTTGGCAACAAAAGTAACAAATTACTCTTACTCGAGTGCTATACCTAAGTAGAAATTTGAAGTATTTGTAGTTTACTTGTGTATTTCTATTCTTACACTGCTATTTCAGGGTGAACTATTGTACTGTTTACTCCACTACATTAATCTGGCAGTATAGGTACTAGCTACCTTTCTAAAGTATATAAATTGGTTAAAATGAGTAACACCTTGACCTACCACAGATCAATATCAATGATACAATATTATAGCACATATAACACTGAGAGGTTCCATTATGCAAAACAAGCACTTTCCTATAAATAGTACTGCGAGTACATTTTGTTTTCAGTACTTTTGCACTTTTACTCAACATTTGGAATGCAAGACTTTTACTTTTAAAGGAGTATGTTTACAGTGTGGTAATCTCAAAGTAAGGATCTGGGTACTTCTTTCACCACGGTTTTTATGCAAACTTTCCTGCAAACGTTTGTCTGGTTCCACAGATTTGGCTATTCAATGCACGATACAATACTAACTAAAGCTATTTTTTATTGTGATTCATTTCGCTGCTAATTTTCAGTCACTTTTAGCCATATCAGATATTTTAGACATTTTAGAATGGATGAACACACAATACAAACAAATCATCCAGCATGTGGTCTTGGTGCACATCGGTGAAGCAGCATATGCGATAAGACATTTAATGAACACTTCCTGCTACACTATGGGCGTCTATAAGGAGTCCGTCATCCATCCACGGACTCTCTGCAGTGTCTGCTGCAGCCCATCACCACACAAAACGACACCTGTCACACTGCCTGAGCAGCGGCTAAAAAAAATATATAAAAAAAGAGAAAAGAAAGCCAGAGAAACAGAGGCACTTCACAACACTGTCATTGCCATTCATAATACGCATTGGCGTATAAAGAGGGCCATTAGGGGCCCCAACCTGGGAGCCATTAAATCATTTTAAATCATTGTAACATCCCATTAGTGTCAGTGGTGGGACCACATAATAGTCTGTATTAGAGGGATAACCACAAGATGCTCCATTTGGACTGAGTCACATGGATAATCTGCTCTTTCTGTCCTCGTCCCCAGATTCTCACCTCCATCCTGAGGAAGTGAAGGGTCACTAGTGGCTGGAAGTGCCAGCCCAGACATAGGGGACCTCAGTGGGGGCTTCTCCCCTGTTGCCTGCTGCTGCTGATTTGAATCACTAGGATGAGGAGGCTGCTGAATAAGGAACACTTGCGAAACCACCCCGATGAATTAGGCATGATGCAGGTAGCCTGTAATAGGCCCATGATGCTATCTTTAGCTGTGTCAATAGGAAACAGGAGAATTACAGCTTGGGTTGTTTTGTCTGGGGTAAGGAAGTCCGTGCGTGTGTTTCTCTCTGTGTGAACGATAAATACAACTGTTGAGGCAGTAAATTAACAGAGGAAAGCAATTACTTTACAATATCACAAATACAACACATAACTGGCAAAACGATACAAAACTAGCTTCGGAGACTTCTCACATATATTATATATTGGGACAAAAAATGTCTTTTCGGAATGGTTCGATGTTTCAGGAAATAGGCTTATTCGCTTTCTTGCCGAGAGTTAAATGAAAAGATTGTTAACACACCTATTGTCTGGATGCCAACTATGAAGCAAGAGCCAGATTAGCTTAGCATAAAACAGCAGATAGCCCCCTCGTAAAACCACAACTTGTCGCTTTAAGCTTGAGAGGTGCTGGTGGGCAGATTTAGTTCCTTAGCTGTTATGCTAAGCTAAGCAGCAGCGACATTAGATCAATCTCCTTATCTAAACTTCAGGAAGAAAGGTATTAGGCATATACCATAAGCCCATATAATGAGTATTGGGCCCAAACACAGCAGTCATTCTCCTCTATACACTGTACAAACATCAAATGTGTTTTGTATATCATCAGCAGGAAGTATATGCATTACAATCAATAGTCAAACAGGCAGAGCTTCAGTGCAGTTCAACATAATTGCTGTCCGTATTAATCACACAGGTGACAGGGGCCCCGGTAACAATACAAGCCAAACCTGAAAATATGTCAGGCTATTGTAAGTTTAGAGAAAAACTGTGTAAAATATGCATCTCTTCCCTTCTTCCTCTATTTTTCTCAGCTGGATGATAAATAGCTGGTTGGGCAGACCCTTGGTGTGCCCTCAGAGTTCTTAAAGGAACAAAGCCATGATGAATGGATCAATGCCAGCGGTCCAGGAAAACAGCTCTTCCGGACGATAAAAAAGATTTGCCAATGACAATTGGGGGACAGCGGTGACCCGGAGAGTGAGTCTTTTGGGTACGGCCCCCCCAGAGGGGCCCCGGTGATGGAGCTAGGATCACCATTAGGGGGAAGATTAAGTGGCCCCGGCTTCCTCTCTCACTTAATTATACATGCAAGCCCCCTCTGTACCGCCCGCTGCAGCACCTCAGAAAAAGGCAAGAGTGCTCCTTTGTCTCAGCCACTGGCCGCCACTTTGATTGCTTATTGGCTGTCTCTCATGACAACCGCCGGGCACAGGAACAACTCCCATTGGCCAAAGTGTCAAGAAAGCAGAGAGAGAAGGATAAAAAAAGGGGAGAGAGGGGGAGCATACAGAGAAGAGAAAGAGAGAGTTGGATAAGAGACAGACAGCGGGGGAAGATGTGCGTATTTAGTTTTCATTACACTGGGAGCTTGAAGAGGATGGGGGAGGAAAAAAAATGTCCTTGTCAGAATGGGAGTCTCTGGAGGTGCTTGGAGGCGTGCTGGTGCCATCCACTGACACTCAGCTGACAAATATGGAACCCCTCAAAATAGAGCAGTTCATGCTTGAAAACAATGGCTTATGACTAAAGAACAGGACCAAAGAATCCTGCTAATAAACAAAATGATACCACTGGGGGGCTGAGAGGGAATGAGACAATCTGGAAAAACAAAGCCTGTTATATGCTAACACCATGCAGTAGATGACAACCATTTCCCCAACAGTCCAGCTGGACTCGACTCATGCTCAAACTAAGATTTAACCGCTCAAGTGTTTCCTCAATTCCTTCTCGCAAGAAAAAAAACAAAACAATCGCGGCAAACTGGGGCCCAATTTCTTTGGCAGATTGTTGCACACGCTTTAAAGACGCTGATCAGAGGCGAGGCTACAATGTGAATGTTAAAGCGCCTAAATGAATCTCAACGATGATGACTTCCATCCATCGCTTTCCGTGGTTCAATTCCCAATCCCTACCACATGCATCCAAGCCAAAGTGTTCCAACATGTTGACAAGAAAAAAACTGCTTTCCCCAAGTAACACAGAAAACACATTTTTATATAAGAGGACAGTAAAAAAAAAAAAACAGTGAACACAGTCTTAAGATCGGGTTGCGTAAAGGACAGTGTCAATAATTAATCATGCAGGCAACTCAGCTTCAGTGTACTCATCATGTTTTAAGAACAAAACAGGCGATGCTGTTAATATGTAATGGGGCTGCAGAGATGCTTCCCACCCCAGAGTTTTCGCGGCGAAAAACGGAGAAATCAAAGTTCATGTCCTGAGGCAACCTCGAATCAAACGCAGACCGGCACGCCAAATCTGGGAACATTTAAAGATGGATTATTTGGTGTTTTTTTTTAGTTAATCAATACATGCGTTAGTGAAGTCCCACTGGTCTAATCCACCGACAGTACAAGACAGCTGGGAAAAGAAATGGGGGATTGAAAAGACTCCCCAGTAAAGGTGTAATGGGATGATTATAGGGAATTTAAATCTTTTTACGAGGTAAATAAGTGTCTACCCATTTTTGTCAGCAAATTACATTTTTAAATGTTGTTTGGTCCAAGTGTTCTCCGGGCTTGCCAAAGAACAAATCTGAATTGCTTTTTTAAAAATCAGTCAAACTAATCAGTTTTTCTGATATAATATTTTGACTTTGGGCACATGGGACGACTGTTGTTCTTTACATTTCATTATGTTTGAGTAGGCCTATGTGCCCAAAGAGTAAATACAGTATAAGGACATGGCTGTATCTTAGCAACTACAAGGAGTACAATCAAGTATTTGGTACTTTATCTATGAACTAATTAAATATAAATTGAACATTAAAGACATACACGCATATGCAGTGTAATCAAATTCATATGAAAGGCATGAAATAACAAAATGTTCGTTTTTTTCATGTGATCTAAAGATGTGAAAGTTGTACTGTCGGATACTTGCCCAGAGTATGTCTGTGCCAGATCTTCGGACTCAAGTGAACGTCACATCAGATGAACACATCTCCTATAATCACATCATACGCTTTGACGTGGAAAACCTAACGTTCACTTGTCCTTTCTGGAAGATGGCAAGTATCATGAAGTTGACTTGGAATCAGTGCTGACATGTCATCTCAGCCAAATTGGCAAAAATTGCTTTTAGCAGTAAAAAATCAATAATCAAAGCAGCTGTTTACTATTCAAGCAGCCCCGTCAAAAAGCTCAGAGCGGAATTATGGGAATATTTGGTTTCGACGAAGAGGAAAGTTTGCAGAGAAAGTTATGAGCCTGCGTTCACTTATAGGGATGTTTTGGCATTTGCATGGAAGTTAAGTAGCTCTCTAAATATTGAGAGGTTAACTAAGGCATGTCATTTTCAGAACATAAAATTCGATGCAATTCTGCATTAACATTTATGCCCAAACGCTATCTATTATTAAATATAATTTGAGAATGATGAGCTGAAAGTGACATTAATGGCAGTAACAAGATTGATATACTTGGACTGGAACTTAAGACAGTAGTGGGCAGGCACTTGTACGTGCCCGTGCACGAGCATGCACTCCCACACACACGGCAATCCAAGAGTTCGATCCTCACCTGTACAGTCAGTGCTACAATGTGAAGCAGACAGATTTTGCATGACAATTTCACATTCCAAATGAAAATGGAAGTACAAAGAACGACATTCAAATCATCACTTTTAAATGATTTAGGAAATGTGATTTATGAGCATAATTGTTTACATAATTCATGAGATGATTATCACATTACGGTGCATAAATTACACGACTTTCATGACAATTCAAAGCCAGCACTGTTGTCTGCGGTTTATTTAATATGCATTATAATCATAAATCAAAGTAAGCAACGCTAATTGTGACACGCCGCAAGACTAATCACTGTCTGAATTCTATCATCAAATACAAATACATGTTCCCATCTTAACCAGAGCCGCAGAGGCACAAGTGGAATCAATAGGAGAAAATCAATTAGAATGTGTTTGCATGTATGGATTGACACCTTGAATCATCAGTCCTATTGATCCTCTCCACTGTGATCTTCATGAAACCCATTTGTTCCTTCTAAAGTTTGCTCATCCAGCCAATACGTTGTTCTTTCTCCTCCCCCTCTGGTTTGCATAAACAATGGCAGAAGGGTCGGAAAGACAACATCATCGGACTACGCGAAACATATACTCGTGTCCTTCCAAAATGCATATCCTGTGGAGGAAATCAAAACGAATGACGGAAAAAGAAACAAAAAAAAAGGATTTCAGTCGAAAAATTGAAAGCGTTGTTGACAAATTGGTACAAACGTCTGCGAACTGAAGCATGTAGCATTCAGACAAATTGGGTGATGATCCAGTTCTAAGCTGCGAAACCGTCCCACCCTAAAACAAAAAGCCCCGATGAACATCCTTGTGACTGAACCGATTTCAGTTAATTGTAAACTATGCAGTCATTGTGGGCCCACAAACGAAGACATCCCCACTCTGCAGTCAGATGTAATTAACAAAGTCAGGCGCACTTCACTGTGTGTGATCCATCCGACAGCCGACGCTGACTGATGACCTTGCCCGGTATAGACTCCCTCAGTTGGGTCGATGAACACACCCAGCCCCCCCCCCCACCCCACCTTCTAAACTTCCTCCCTCCAAAGGTCTTAAGTACTAGACACCCATGTGACCCCCAGTGTTCCAGGTACAAAGCTATTGACAATTCGGATCATCACGCCATCATGGCTGGTCTCGCCTATCATTCACAATCAAGGGTTTATCACTCCACGTTGCTATGCAGGGCAAAGAAATATGACTCCCTGTCAGCGGGTGGCAGAAGGGGTTGGGCTTTGGAGTCATGTAGAAGGGGAGGTGAGGGGCTAATTTGACACAGCTCGCTTGGCTTGCCATAATTGCTCCGTCACTGTCAGTCCTTGAGAGGCCTTCTCGCCGTACAATTTGGACACAATTACCAGCCGTTTACCAGTGGCCGTTATGCCCCCCCCCCCCCCCCCCCCCCCCCAAAACCCCGCCTGTTCTCCCGTTTGGCCGGTGGCTAGGATGTGCCATGCCTCATCAAACGCGGATGCGGCCCATTAATGAACACTGTTAGCATTTCTCTTAAACTTCTCCTGCCTCTAATAAACATGCAGTGTTCCATGAAGGAGCATTGCCATCCTCGTGACATGATATTTATTGTCGGTGCTGGCGGGAGGGGAGCGAGGATGGGAGGACAGAGGTGAGGGGAGGGGTGGTTCGAAGTGAAGAGAGATATATCAGCCATGAGTAGGGGAATGAGGGAGGGGAGATGAACAAAGACAGATGAAGAGGAAGGGAAACAGACTGGAACATCTCTTTCTGCCATCACACCGTTTCGTGGCTACCGCTTAATATACATACCAATTCACCTCAGGGCTTAAGCGGAACTGTGCAACCTGAATTTCCACAACAAACGCATCACAAAGGCCTGCAGTGCACTTTGTCAGAGCTGATGAAATCCTTCTGTGCAATGTTTAAAGACTGATCCTGATAAAAAAAAAAAAGGAATTTTAAATCAACATTAAATGTCAAAGGCTGAAGCAAACATTTGCAGTTTACTGCAGCTGCTTCACTGTGAAAACTCTCAAACTGAGCGAGGAGAGAAACATTGCTGATACAGTTGTAGGAAAGTGGCATCCACATTCTTTAAAAGTAACCCAAAACAGTAACGTGGCACCTGAAAACAAAATGTTTCATGTCAGCCAAGAGCAGTGTGCATATTGGACATTACAGTTCTATATGGTGTTGAGTTAAAGGACATAAAAAAATACGACTGATGACCAATTTTCAGGTTCTCTCCTTGGAACACACATATTGCTTATTTCCACATACATGCACTCACACAAAGACACACACACAAAACAGTAACGCAAAGTCAAATACGTCAGCATGAACGTGATCTCATTCCTCTGCACCGTGACACCTGTTTTGTCTCCACTGCCAAACACAAGCAGAGAGAGGAAAAGAGAATGCAAAAAAAAAGAGCGAGAGGCTGAAAAAAGAAGAGCTGGACACCTGTGGTGACCTAATGACGTCTGTGTCCTCTAAAGAGCCAGTCATGACCTCCTCGGGGGCCCCAGGGCGGCCCCTGTGTGTCGCGGCGAGGGCTGTCGTTTACTGATCGAGGAGTGCAGACACACATAGGACGAAGCACACATGCTCCTCGCAGAATATATGTAATGTAAGAATGTAGACAGAGTGTTTTGGTGCACATAAAACAAAGCACGGAAAAAAAGAAAAAGCGATGATCAAGCATCAGACAATTGTTGTTGTGTCTCCGGAGACAGTGGCCTCCACAATCAACCGCACTCCCTCTCTCCTCACCTCTGAGACCTGTAGAAATTAATGATGCCCAGTGCAACTGCAGTCAAAGGCACAAAATGGCCGCTCATTAATTGCCTGCTGTCACAGGGGCCATTATGACACAGCTATATATTAGAGATCTGGGGTGCGTTGTTCCTGAGGCCACTGATGCGAAACAAAAATAGAGAATTTGCTGGTCAATGTCTGAGAAAATGCTGTAGCATATTTGATGTTCGAAAATGTTACAAAACTGTCTTTGTAGTGTAGTTCTAGCTCTCTTTGCATCTGCTTTTAAACATCTGCATGAAAACGGCACCGTGCTTTTCTGCGCGGCTGTCTCATGCAAAGGACTTTAACAACGAACAAATAACAAAGGGACGCTAAGTCAGACAGACTCCCAACACACACACGCACAAACAACCCTGGCAGGAAAAAAAGTGTAAAGACTTTTCATGTCTCTGTAGAGACAGGCTAGCATCCTACTAAGTGTTTGGTTGCTCACCGAATAAACTCATTAATTTGCTTAATTATGAAACTCCCTATCAATTCCCACCTCCCTGGGAAGTGTTCAGTGGATGCAACAACATAACACATTTAGGGGCTATGTTCTCACTATCACATAATAAACAAACATAAAAACACACCAGGGCCTGATTAAAGGCCTTTACACTACAGAAGAGGAGCGAGAGAGAGAGAGAGAGAGAGAGAGAGAGAGAGAGAGAGAGAGAGGAGACGGTGTTTGTTTCTCTGCTCACAGATGAAATTGTTTCAGCTTGTTTTTGACAGCTACAGACGAGCTGGCTATTATTGTGTGTGTGTGTGGGGGGTGGGGGAGGCTGGTTGTAATAATTAAAGCACACCACTAACCTGAATAAATTAATCCTTTTTTGTGTGTGTGTGTGTGTGTGTGTGTGTGTGTGTGTGTGTGTGTGTCTGTGTGGGCAAATGTGTGCAAACACGAATGTGCAACTGCACGTTCAGACAGGCTTTGTTCGTCCTGATTCATTTTTTTTGTTTCTTGTACTGTTTGTATGCTTGTGCGTGTCCGTGCAAGCGTGTGCGTATGTGTGTGTGTGTGTGTCTGAGAACATTTGAGTGTCGTTTTCGCCGCTCACAATTCTTATCTCATGAATACAAATTAAAAGTTTTAAGCCTTTTGCTTCTCTTTTTTACTTTCCATCCTCATTACTGTGGAAGTACGAGTTCAGACGAGAGCAGGGCGTTGTATTCGACACACGGCAACTTACTCTCCGATCCCATGATGTTACCGCAAATAAAGTCCGATATTCAACATCTTCTATACACTGAAACAATTCGGAATCAGTAAATACTACCAGGAATTGTAAAACAACAACAAACTGACTTTTTAAACACTGAACCAGTTTGTTATTCTCATACCATGTAGTTGCAAGAACATTCCTCATTCCCCATTGGAGAAAAAAAAACAACTATTGGAGTGAAGTCGGTCATTTAGCCTCAAAACTGTAACTTATAGACACTATATGCATCTCAGATTTCCAACACACACAACCATCATGTTTTAAAATCACTGATCTGTACGGCTTGAACTGAATATTTCGCCCTCCAGTCCATTTGGAACAAGCTCACCCCTTTAACCCACAGTGGTTGAGTAGCAGTGCATTTAGCCCTGATGTTGACGATGACAGCTCGATAGTGATAAAAGCATACGTGGTAACACACATTCACACACATGCATGTACTGTGCCGCATGCATGGACACACTCACACACACACAGTAACTGCAGTTGTAGTTAGTTGTATGTATGATATTCACCTGCGCGCACACACAGACACACACACAAAGGAAGGGGGGGGGGGGCTCTCGTCAAGGGTAAATCCCATTATTTGGCCCTCATCCCAGAGAGTGAATTGAGAGTCAAGTAGGATGCATGTGGTAACCACAATGAAATTACAGCTGCTGTGAGGACGAGCGCCGCTAATGCACCCCCATTGTGTCCTCGAGTGCATCTAAATAAGCAGGGGTAAAAGGCAGCCTGTGCTAGGGCTGCCAGGGTTACATACATGGTGTGTGCGTGTGTTTCTGGAGGTAAATGGAGGCCTGCCCATGATAGATGGCTGTATTTAGGCTTGATGATGGATAACCTGCGGGGGGGGGGGGGGGGGGGGGGACCACCTGATGCGGCTTTGTTGTATGTGGGTTTATGAGTGTAAGTGCAGGTGTGTGTGTGTGTGTGTGTGTGCAGGTCCGGGATATTTTCCCTGACCCACTTGAAAAGGAAATGATTCACTGTAACCATTCTACCTGTAACTCAGATCCTGCAAAAGCTCCAGCGTGACAGTGAAACCAGACAAATGGAGCTAAAGCCCTTTGTGATATTGTACCTGCAATAAACCTGTATTCCTACGATTTCTTATGTCCTGCACAAGTACAGGAGTAGGCTGTAGATCACAGGCCTTTGCTCTGAGACAAGCAAATTCCTCTGGATTAAAAAGCAGCCATACTCTCCCCGCTGCACAGCAACTAGGACATCAGCTAGGGTGGAACAAAAAAAAAAAAAAAGAGAACGAAAAGAAAGAGAAAAACACTAAAACTGTCAGTTGAAGATGCAAAACAGATATCCGGATCTATCCATTATGAATGAGATATATTTGAAAGGTGGAGGCTGAATATGAACAGTGAAGAGAAGGAGGCGGAGGACACTCACTTACCCCCCCCCCCTGATACCCGGCAACGCTTAACCCTCTCGCAACCCCAAACCTCCCCTCATCCCCTCCTTTCCCCCTCAGCGCAAGCACCAGTTCATCAACAAAAAGCCTTTGTACAGTCAACAGGGCTGTTTTTATTCACGTTACATTTATCTTCAGAGCTGTCCATCAGGCGCGGCTGGGACGGCTGATCTAAAACAGAGCCTTCGACTCATGACAGGAGGATAGAGCCGTAACTCTGGAATGCTAACCCTCCGCTGTTATTTGGCCCGCAGAGAGAGAGAGCCAGGGAAAGGGAGATGGAGGGAAAAGAGAGCGATACACCGCCTAATGACAGCTACAAACACAGGCCTACCTTTGTTCCAGCGCCATAAAAACAGCACACACTTCAGTGGGATTGCTTTTGCGTCCATGGGCCTAATCAAACTTGTGTTATTTAGACTTCAAACATGGCCTCCAAAGAGAGACGGGGAGCGCGCTAGGTGTGTGTGTGTGTGTGTGTGTCTCTTGCTAATAGCTGCTAGCATGATTCGGTTAAGCTGCTTATTTCCGACATAAATAATGCATCCAGGCAGATGCGCTTGACTTTAGTTGAATATGAATCGCTGGCGTGATTGACACCGAGGTTTGTTGAGCGCCGAGTTGATTCTACGGTCTCACCTTTGGAAATAGGCCTGTCTCATTTAATATCCCCGATGTTAACATAATTATGACAACCAGCACTGATTCATGTATGTGTCTGTGTAATATCCATGACAAAATTAGGCTACTATTTTTTGAGGGGGGGGGCAGGCTGGAGAGATTTTAGTAGAGTATCAAAGGCAACTAGATTGTCTGCCTGTTTAACAGCTAAGCCAAATCAAATCAGAAGTAAGAGGACTATCTCCAGTTTAATTCTGGATACCTTCACAAGACACCCTACTTACCCACCCACAAACCCTGCCCCCTCTTAGCCCCTTTTTTTTTTACAGTCATTGATTCCAATCAATCAACGCTAATTAAGCAGGCACCTATACACATATATGTCAGTGCTAATAGGGTAATGATATGGGCATTTAGTTGGTGCTTTAATCTTATGCTACTTGCAGCTAACACATAATGGCACTCTACCCAGCCATGGGAATATTTATAAGAGACTGCTGAGAGCATGTGGACAGACACACACACACACACACACACACAGTCACACACACACACACACACAGATTGGTACTTCACACTAGCTCAGTGTATTAAACCTTATTTACAAGCTAACAGCTATAACCATTACAGATACGGTGGCGGAGAAACCACATTAGGTTCAATGGGCCAAAAGCGTGTAATCCAAAACAATAAAATGTAAATTTGAGTCAGTCGCAACGCACTAAAAAAAAAAAAAAAAAAGCACACATGGCTCATCTGCAAACAGATAACATCTCTGTGATACAATATGTTTTCCCCCCATTCAGTCTCTTTTAAGACCTTGGCGAATCAAGGAAGGAATGTTTCTCATTTCGTTTTTAATCCCCCCCCGCCCCCCCCCCCCCTCGGTGTTAAGGTGCTGTGGATAAATACATTGCAGACTGCTTCCCTCTCAGAACCCACGGCCCTCCCCATCCTGAGCACAGTGAATCGGCTCACAGGTGGGAGTACAAGTACAGCTGAAAGTCAGCACTGAATACACCATGCATACAGTACAGAAATATCCATAACTGGCCAATACTCTTCATGTTGTTGAATGTTATCAGTGTATTTCACACCCCCATAAGTTACTTTCATGTACATTGCACCATTTTTCCCTATGCATTTTGCAAAATGTATGTTCTCGCAAACAGCCGTTTTCTTTTTCATTTCATTTTGTTACGGAGGCATTGAATACAGCTCGGTCAAAAGTCACGGGCTGTATTCAAACTCATGATGTCACGCGGACAGCGGCATGCTCATTCTCCTGCTGAGCCAGCAGGATGCCTCAGGCCGGTGTACTTTTTTTCCCCGTGACAATACTGTGGAGAGGTTGAGGTGGGAAGGGAGCCTGAATCTGTTCCAGCAGGAAGCACTTCACTGACTTTGCTGAGTTGTTGTGACTGACCGGGGCCGGGTATGGAAGAGGATTTGCCGTACAAGAGTTCAGATTGACTTCAATTACGTTGAAACGTTCAATTCAAATATTCACTGTGATGACATACCATGTTCTAAATTGTCTGGAAAGCTCTACTTTCTCATCATAACTGATAGATAAATGACCATTTGTTCTTTCAGGACTAGCCAGCCGCATTTCATCGAATGACCCTTTTCTTTCACAACCGGCCAGACTTTGAATGCAGAAGCAGGTTTTTTTTTTTTAAACAAAAAATGAAAAGCTCTTTTATATTATAGTCCTATTTGTTTTACATTGTTATTTGTGGAGGGGTTTTAACAATACAACAGCGTTAAATCTCACCTTCATATCAGACGTTCAGGAGTACTGCAGAGTCCAGATGACATTCTTCCTCTGCTTATTCTGAAAGATAGTCAAAGTGAAGGAGGAGCAAATGCAAGATCGTCATTTGACAAGCAATATCATAATCAAAACAGACATGCAGAAAAGTTTCCCGACTTCACAAACACTGAAACTAATCACAGGCTCCGCCCTTGCAAGCCCTTACACGGGTCTTTGTCGCTGCGCCGACAACCTGCCTCCGTGCAGCTCATCTCCTGCGCCACTCTGTTGTGTGAGATGCAGAAAGAACCTAAAGTAAACTCAGTGGTGTTTGTAAGGGAGTTCTCCCTCCCGAGTGATCATTATTTGATCTTGTTTGGTTCATTATTCATCTTGAGGGAGCTGGTTGGGACTTGTGGATAAATGCCATATGAAAGGTATTGTGCGCCGAGGATGCATCCTTACTTTTATCCTGGCTCCCAAAACAGATCAATTAGTAAAACTAAACAGTAAATTATTAATCACATTGCTTTGTGTCCCCGTTCCATCACTGGAAGAAAACAGTTCATTAGAGAGACAGAGAGAGGCAGAGGTGGGGGGGGAGAATATGGAGTGATTGAGAGGGGCTTTAAACCGAGCTGATGCTGTGTGAACATTTGACGAAAAAAAGAGGGCGAATTATCAAGCATGTCCATCATTCCAGGTAACTTCCAAACCACCCCCCCCCCCCCCACCTCCTGAAATGACGTGCACTCATAAAACGGGGTCAAGCAGTGAAGGAGTTCAATGTCACAGCCATCGTGTACCTTGCCCGTTGGGGTGCGTGTGATTAAAATAACACACAGGGATGTTTCATGTCATGGTGAGCAATCAGACCATATTTGCGAAAATATTCAGATCAGATGCATTTTAATGAGGTGTACACTCGAGGGGGATACCGCCGCCAGAGCGCTGGGGATGGAAGGTGGAAGCAAGCCCATCCTCTTATTTGCCAGAAGACAGCAAGGTACATAAACTTTTTTCCCTGCTTCTCTCGCTCTCTATCTACCCTCAGATAAAAAAAAAAAGAAGAGACAGATCCAAATTCAGGGGTCTACTCGGTGTTCAGATTGCTCTGCTGTTCTGAGTTGGGCAATTTGAATAAATTATTCCAAATGAGAAAAAAAAAAAAAGAAATCGCTCAGTGGGGTTCATTTTGTTAGAAATTATATTTTCGCAGGAAAGGTTAATTTTGAAGGGAGCTTGAATGACTGAGATCTGGGGGGCTGCAGAGGGAGTGAAGGCAGGGGAGAGAGAGAAGGAGAGGGAGAAACAGAAAGAGAAATAGGGGGGGGGGGGGTCGCTGTGCTGCAGGAAGAGCATTGGGCGTCAAGAAGGAGAAGGGGCGAGAGAGGGATGGAGGGAGGGAGCAAGGGAGGGAGGCAGTTATTAAAAGCGATTGCATTGCCTCCCGGATGTCTCAGGAGAGCAGAATCAGTGGAGATGTTAAACCTTGCTTGACACCCCAGTTGGATAATTGTGGGTGTGGGAGCTAATCAGCGGAAGATGTCTCCTCAATTTAAATCTTGTCAGTTAGTGAAGATTAGGCCCTCCTGTCCCGGCCACCATTAGCTTTGTTGCATGTCAATGCGCCGGTGAGGGTGTCCGCCTGGTCCGGCTGCAAGGGTAAAAAGGGGAGCGTGACGGAAACCGGCAGATTTATTCCAGCTTAAACCAGTATGGCATTTTCAAGAAAACCCATATGAGAGGGAAAGGGGAATTTATGCAGCCTTTTTGAAAATGCATTTGTTACTACTGACCTAACAGGGGGACCCTGTGGAATAAGAAATATAGTGTGGGGATGTGCTCCAGATTTTTCTGCAAGAAAAACATCGGCAGGGTAGTTAAATACGATGTGGTACACAAACTAGGGGCCAGGGAAGCAAATTAGGGAGCATTTGCCGAGATATCTGAAATGAAGGGGAATTAGAATTTTGGTAATGCACAGAACCAACTGAAGTCATTAAACGTAAAACCACACCGTGTCCCTGCACACGTGCTGTAAGCGCCGTTAGACACGTTACGTTATGGGATGAATTTGGGCTGAAGGAAATCATGAACACAAATGTGGGGAATAGTTTCAACCCGGGTTAAAAGGAATGATGGGTGGAGGTGGCTAATTCAAAAATGCAATGCTGTGAATTTTACAGCTCGAGTCTGGCTGGCTGCGGGCCATGACTTTGCATTCCCCCCCGATGGTAAATATTTGTAACAGATTTTTCCCTGCAGGACAATGGCTCCTTTCACGAAAGCAGGTCCCGTAACCTCGGAGTGAACGCGAGGTCAGGGCAAATAAACAAGGCGGCCGTGCCAAGCTGAGCGGCTCCACTGATTCCTGGGCCGGGCCCTGCTGCATACCAGGCCCTCTCCGCTCTCTCCTCCTCGCCACCGGGGTCTGAGTGCTGACAGATGTTTCAAGCCCAGCTAAAAGGGAGCTTTGAGGGAAAGAAAACGGAGGGGAGCTTTGCTCTCTCTCCCTCGCTCGCTTTTGCACCACATCTTTTCCTTCTCGTCTTACCTCGATCCGAGTGTGTCCGGGTTCCCAACACAGCCTCGGACACCTGCAAGACAAATCATGAAAAACAAATAAGAAAAATCATCCTGAACTACGTCCGAGTATAGCACCATGTATGACCAACTGTGAGCATGTGTGTCACCTGTGAACCGGGTTGTAATTATCAGGTGCACAACCCAGCAGTCTGACAAGAGAAGTGTGTGTTTAAATGTCTCTGAGCAAGAGAGAGAAAAGACTTTGTATTTGTGCGTGTCTTTAAATGCACGCAAGTCAGAAATCCTGATGTTCCAACAGCACCGGCTCCCAACCCCCAGACCACTTCTGTTCTGTCGAAGCGGTTCATGCTACTCTCAAAGAGAGAGCGAGAGCTACCGCCGGCTACCGCGAGGTGTAACGAGTTCAAGGCCTGTTCAGGCCTGAGGCGGCAGGCGGTAAACAGTTGTTGCCGGCTGGTTTTTTGGCGGAGCCCATACAAAGGCTCTCTGTGTGAGAAACAACAGCTACAGCTGGGCCGAGCAGAGCGAGACATCGATCCATAAGCTCGCTCCTTTACACTCCTCCGAGCACTCGGAGGAGCAGCAGCGCATGCCAGAGCTGAGCACTGCAAAAAAAAATATCCCTCTTAACCAGACGTTTAATCTGGTGCTGAGCCTGAAAACTTACATTTCAAAAAAAAAAAAAAAAAAAGAACAGGGATAAAAATCAGCAGTCAATAACATCAAGGTTTAGACAATTCTAAGTGTTAGCGTACAATAAAATGTGCTGTTGTTTTTTTAAAGAGACATAAACAGAGAAGAAAAAAATTACATTTGTCATCTTTTTCTAAACAGCAATACAAATACATTTATCTTTTATAATCTGTTTAAACGTCGGGTATTCTCCTGAACTCACATTGAAGGCCGTGAAGGGCCCAGTTAAAAAGTATCAAAGAGGGCAGACAAGAGACTGGCGTTTAATCTAATCTGCATTCTAATAGTTGGGGAGACATTAATTATTGATAAGGCCGGCAATTGATTGGTTAATAAGATAATGTAATTGAGAAATGAAAATCATCAGAGTTGTGTGTGTGTGTCGGCTGCAGTCTGAGCCGCACGGGGATGGTGGTTGCGAATGTGAGCGTGTGTGTGTGTGTGTGGGGGTGTCTTAGGGGATTGCCCCTACATAGGCTTCCATCATTACTGCCACACTATAAAAGCAGAGTGGTGATTAAAAGGACTTGATTGATTTGACTCTCATTGGGATAAGCTGTCCTCGTTCCGTCACCGGGCTCCGCCTGCAAGAAAAGAAGAAAAAAAAGTGTGTGTATGTGTGTGTGTATGAATGTATTCAGTGTGTGTTAATACATAAAATCAAATCAAATAATTAAGTAAATGTGTCTGTAAGTCTGAGTGTATTTATAGCTCGTAAATTTCTCTGCGAAAAATAAAATAAAAATGTGGACAATACAGTAAATGCCTGTAAATCTTTATGTTTAATTTAAATTCAAAAATATAAATGCTTTTGCGTAAAAGGCACGTGTATTTAACGTATAAATGTACGCGAGTGTGTGTCTGGACTTGCAGCCCAGCTAGAGGAGTTGGAGAGGATGTGTGCATGCGTGTGTGCGACTGTGTATCCATGTCGTCAAGAGGTGGCCCCACTCCCCCAGTTTTCACTCGCCTTTTGTCTGCACTCTGTACTGTATTCTGCTGCTCAAACACACACACACACACACACACACACACACACACACACACTCAGCTCCAACCCACCCTGAGAGACAGACCCTGCCGCCTGACACAAAAGCTATTGATTTTACTATCTGCTGCAATGAATGATCTTCCTCAGCCAATTTCTGAATTCAGAAATGAGTTCAATACTAATAATGATAGTGGAAGGATTCTTTAAACCGTTGGAGTTGAGAAGGGGGGGGGGGGAGGAGAAAAGAGAGCGCAGGAGACGAAGAGGAAGCAAGTGAAGATTTGCGTGTGTTTGGCTTTGGAAAAAGAGCGGATATGATTTCTCGCCATGGGTGAGATTAAATAAAGATG
Source organism: Melanostigma gelatinosum (assembly GCF_949748355.1). NCBI lineage: Eukaryota > Metazoa > Chordata > Actinopteri > Perciformes > Zoarcidae > Melanostigma > Melanostigma gelatinosum. Next base: position 9,525,724 of record NC_136655.1, read on the forward strand.
ACACCAATGGTTTTAAGAGTCTAAATTACTACATTCTACGCTCAAATACAATTACTCTTATTTGGCTTTCCTCAATGGGTTGATAATGGAATAAGCGAGTGCTGGGATTTCTCCTTTTTTTATATACTTTTAACAACTTCCAACTTTTATACGAACAGTTTTCATCCACCTATTTTCACGCGCCGCTCTTCTGATTTTTACGACGCAATTTTCAATATACAGCATTCTTGCGAGCTTGCTCCTAAAATCCATTCATGTATTTCATGCGCCATAAAGACGCAACTAGTTCAGTTTCTGTTTTGCATCACACAAATCTTCCATGAAATAAAAAATAAAGAAACAGGCACATAAATATTTAACACGGCCACTGTTTAGATGGGGGGGAAACTATTTATGTCAAATTACACACAACAGACACGAGGTGCTCAACGGCAGAACTCAGCAGACTGGAACATTTCTTTGCAATATTTCATTTCTGGGTGCACATTATTTTCCTGATTATTCAGAAAACTGCCGTAAAAAACATGTTAAACGGCCATCTTAAACCTTGCATGTGGTGATCATGCTGTAAAAAGTGTGTGTGTGTGTGTGTGTGTTACAGAAATACAGACAAAGTTGTGTGTAGCCTACGTACATGCAAAAAAATGACAGTTTGTAAATGTGACCTTGAATGCGTTTGTGTGTATGAATGTTTTGCATATTTGAGCATCAGATTTTCATCAGTCTCCTGTCTCTGCTGGTCTTTTATTTGGGCAGGCAGGCAGCGGCTTGGTGGGGCGATGCGTGTTAATCAGAAGCCCCGTGCCCCGTTGAGGTGTTAATTCAACCCCCCCCTGTTGCAGAGAGGTGTAGATTAATAGATAAGTGAGGTCTACGCAAGGGTCATCGCGATATGGCCCTGACCGTGTTCGCCCGCTTGTCAGACACCTGCCTGGATTAAGCCGCTGGCTTTCTCTCGCCGTCGTGCGCAGGTCAGAGGTCAACCATTTACCCAGTTCATTGGTCTCTCATTCGGTTTTCAAGGTGGGGCGGATCTGCATAAAAGGCTCTGGCATCTGTATGCTTGGCAGGGTTCGTCTGCACGGGGGGGTCCTGCACCATGAGGCGGAGGAGCGGACTGGCGACGCAGGATCTGCCGCAGAGGATTACTGTAAATATACTTTGAGACTCGGGGGAAGAGATGAAGAGCGGCTGCAAGACTGGAAACGACGTTGATTTATTTATTTTTTTTCATTTAATTTATTTCTTGCTTTTAAATCTGATTCCAGCTGTACGGCATGCATAAACCTTCATACGGGGGGGAGTGTTTTCTTCTTTTCAGGAATTTTCTTGGACTAAGGACAAGGAGATCCTCAGCAAACAGAAAAAAAATAGAAAGGGGTGGGAAAAAGGGATAAAGCGGGTTGGGGGGAAGGAGAAAAACGCATGAAACATGAAACTCTGCAAATTTGACTTATAACAAGCAAAATTACACCCTGCTGTCATTTAAATTATGGCTGCCCTCTATAAAGGTGTCTTTTAGGTGCATTAATTGAATTCGGCACTATTTCCCAATAATAATCTGTAAAGTTCAGCCGTCCATCCTTCATGAGATCCCTGCCGCGTACCAGAGGAGTATCTATTTCAGTGGCTTAATTTATTTTCATGATTCACCGATAATGACGGCCATGCAGGCTGTACATCAGAATTAACCTTCATTTCACTGAGGTATATTACGATGACAGTCCCCGACGCATTTCACCTACACAAAGGGCATTCTCTCCCCCTCTCCCTCTCTTACTCTCACTTTCTCCCCCCCCCTGCCTCCTCTGTCGCTGCCCCTGCTGTATAATCATCCTCGGCAGACCACGATTGTTTGATAGCCGATTAATTTTCATAGGAAATCAAGTGGCCAGCTCTTTCTTTCTATCGCTCTCTCTTTATTTCTCCCTCTTACAGCCTCCCCCACTCCAAACACATACACGCTTCTCTCCAACAATGCTGAACTGTGACTTTTTCTGTCAATTAGGTGTTTTATTTAATCTCATCTAACTTTTTTCTCTAATAAATCCTCTCCCCGCTTCTGATATCTCCAGCGTGGTTAATTTATTTTGGACGATGCCGATGTAACAAATGTCCTGCAAATTAATCAGGGGACATCAAGCGAAAGAGGGTCCTTCGCTCGCTCTCTGTCTCTAATTTCTATGCAAACCATTAAGTGTCAGATATAGATTCCACCATTTGCTATGGTCTCAGTCAAAAGATTTCATTAGGGACCTGACGTCACATTTTGAAGGCAGCGCCGGATCATTTCTGTCCTATTTTCTCCCTCATGAGCTCTTTGTTCTTCGCCCCTCTGTAGGATCCTGCCACTAAAAAGGCCCCTATGCAAATGACAATAATAGATTTCGCTAAGCACCGCCGCAACAGCATGATAGCCTATTTAGAGAGAAACCAAAGGAACATTCAATTTGTGGCATTAACCACGGCACATGCAAAGGTTGCCAAAAAAGTGATTAAGAAATTACAGAATTGGTTTTCTCTGCTTGAAGTTCTCTTTCTCCTTTTTTTCTCCCTCTCTCATTGACATGACATCTGTAATGAGGAGGGCTGGTAATTAGAATATTCTGGAGAGGTGAACCCTGCTGGAGCTGGCAGCCGGAAGACTGATCTCTCTCTCCCTCTGTCTTTTCTCTATTATTTCTTTCCTCTGTCATAAGGACCTGGACGCAGAACAGACAGAAAAACATCTGTCTGATGACCAGACTCTCTACGGATGTCTCTCACTCTTCTTTGTGTGTGTGTGTGTGTGTGTGTGTGTGTATCTCACACAGACGAGCTGTTCAGAGCCCCTCTGCCAGCAAATAAATATAATCAATCTTCCATTTACATACAAATGGACTTCTCCCCTTCATCCTAATAATCTGCCCAGCATCCTCGGAGAGGGAAAATAATATTCACTCCACATGGCAATTTCGTATTTATCATTAGATGGCTTTATTGATTGTTTCTTCTTTTTTTCTCCCTAGGATAAAAAATTGTTCCACTTCATTTGAGGATATTGAAGGCATGTTGGGCTGACATGGCACATACGCTTCATTATTTCCTGCCCAGAGACGATTATGGTTATTGACACTGTCACGTCTCCCTCCCCCCCCCCTCGTCATCAGTTATCAGTGCTTACCGCACAGAGATCCAGGAAAGCCGCGATATGTGGGGGGGGGGTGTGGGGCCACAGGCGTTCAGAACATTATCATGGACGTGTAATGGGTGTAAACTGCGGGGGCGCCGCACGTGTGCGGCTGCGTGTCGCTAATGTGGCTCATTCCACTTTGTGTCATGTCGATGATAGGGGGTGACCGGCGGGGCCTTGACTGAGTGTCAATCCCACTTTGGACAAACAGCCCTTCTGTCAGTGCGATCACTGGCGCCAGGGGCATCCCACACATCCATCATACAGAGAGAAGGAAAGGAGACAAAGTGGGCGACATGAGAAACTTAATCAACACAAATAAACTTATTGCCAAGTAATTAAAATGAATCCAAGTGGAGATCACGATACAAAATAGACATGATTATGATCTCATAGTTTATAGATTCAGAGTTTCTTTTTCTTTTTTTCTCCCACTGTTGGGGGAAAATGTCTCCACGCTTGTCTTCCTGTGATTGACAGCCAATCAAATGTTTGTTACAGTAAGGTGAGAAATGGTAACGAAGAATCCTCTAGGCGTCTACATGCAAATGAGGGGCAGGATCTCACTCTCCTTGCAATCAATAATAAAGTGTTGCCATCTGTGGTAGAGTGACAACCGCATCATATACTGCATAATAAAACAACCGCTGTTAACATGCTGTGTAATGAGCAAATTAGCTGCCGCGGCTATTCTTGGGGACTGATATCAATAACAACATCTGTTAGCCAAGTTGATCTTGCGAACACAACTTGTCACATAATTAACTTGTCTCTCGTTAGTGTGATTGCTTTGCCAAATAGGCCTCTTACACTTGGCTGGATAGTGTAATCTCTTATTTTTCCCCAAGCATTAGAAACAGTGGAGGTATTGCTCCAGTTACAGTTTCCCCCCCAATCTCCACTCAGCCATGTTAATTAGGTCTTAATGACCATTATTGACTCATTAACAGACATTTGGGGACCGTTTGGAGCCGCACTGACCTCAAACAACTCAAATGCCATTCTATCAATGGTGACTGTAACCTATTCAAATTAGCTTCCCCCCCAGGTTCAGCAACCTTTCTGAATAATTACCCAGCATGCCTTTAGATTAAAACCACTTACTCAGCACGGCCTTTCTTCCACATATCGTTACGTTGAGGTTTTGTTTTTAGCTCAGAGGGCTCGGCTGAACAAAGATCCCGCCATTTGCATCAGAGCACTCGCACAAGGAAGTCTGTTCAGGTCTGAAAGCATGAGTCGATAAACAATGAAAACATTTTTCGGGATATGCAAAACGACCCTTCAAGTGCTTTTGCGGCGCTCGAAGAACTGGCTCAGCTTCAAAACTGATTGTGTAATCAGGGAGATGAAAAGCGGTTTGATCAGTATCTAAGTCGCTGCGGCGTGCGGGCCGTCTAAAACAAAGAGACGGTGGTGAAATGCTGAGCGAAGGGAAGTAAAAGATCATCGACGGGTGCTGACAAAGCTCTGCAATTAAGATGAATCCGGGATCTGACAAAATGTTTGTCTGAGGTGTAAACACACAAGTCAACAGTGCTGAAGGTGCAGCGGGGGAAGCGATGGAAACGGATCACAGCGTTTAACAGCTTGTCACGATCAAACAAGATCATTAAAAATGTAGAAATGACATGGGAGATTAGACACTTCTAGATAGCGTATGACTGATAAGACACTTTAAAACGAGACATATGAAGCCAAAAAAGGGTCTTCACGTGTGTGTGTGTGTGTGTGTGTGTGTGTGTGTGTGTGTGTGTGTGTGTGTGTGTGTGTGTGTGTGTGTGTGTGTGTGTGTGCGTGTGTGTGTGTAATCTGCCTGGGAGCACGTGACGGTAGGTGTTGCGAGATGATTTACCTGCTCATCACGAGCACCTCCTGCAATACCCCCCGACATTTAAGAATTATGATGGGACAGCACGCTGCAAAATACGCATGTTCTTTGAAGTCCTTATTTCAGCAAAATTATATATACACACTAAATGTATCCAAAAAAAAAACTTTATATCTAATTAAAATGACAACTGCATTCTCATTTTTCAAACTCTCATATCCTGAGGGCCAATTGGGATGAGTGCTTTTTTTTCCTCCCATAGAGCTTCCCTCTCTCTCTCTCCATCTCTCCCTCTGTCTCTCTCCATCTCTCCCTCTCCATCTCTCCCTCTCTCTCTCCATCTCTCCCTCTCTCTCTCCATCTCTCCCTCTGTCTCTCTCCATCTCTCTCTCTGTCTTTCCCTCACTCCACTGTGGCTCAGTGAACTGCTCATACAGCAATATCCCATCATTACCATCTCCCCAGCTGAGCTTCAGCCAGCCATTATCATGCAGCATTATTAATCTTCTTGTCTTATCAACTTGCAAATCACAAACCATTGAGCCTTATGGCGCGGTTTGGGGTGCACCGTTATTCATTTTGTAGGTCTACCTAGCCTCCAAGTCGTTCTAATCACCTGACGATTGTCACTCTCTCACTGTTGCCCTGCCCTTCCCCTGGCCTCAGTGCTCTGAAGCACTGGAGAGGATCTCACACAACTCACACTCTCTCTCTCACCGACTCCGTCTCTTCTTTCTTCCATTCACGCAGACACACACACACACACACACACTGACCGATATGTATCAAAAACTACAAACAATTACCATAAGTTGCAACAAACAATCAGACAGATTGTTCATTTGTCTTCTTTTGGTTCATGAAAAAAAAAAAAAAAAAAAAAAAGAGTTCAGTGGAAAAATGTTTGTTCGGAAACAAAAATCGAACGTGGTCAGTATTGTATCAACATCAGTATTTGACAAATTCAACTGGTATACAAGTGCAATTCTGACATTTTTCTGTAGTTACTATAAAAATGAACAATTTACATCAAAACATTCAGTTTCTACAAGAAGTGAAAATTTGCTCCACCTCCACTGGGTGCAATCCAATTCCCATGTATCCATTATTATAATGTGTAATAGCACCGACTTGTGCCATTCTGCATAAGTATGAATACTTTGTAGTACATTTTGCGGATAAGACTTTTATTCAACATTTTTTGAATGCAGGGACTGTACTTGTGATGAATAGTAAATAGTTTTGCTGTTGCTGCTCGTAAAGTAAAGATCTGAATACTTCCTAAACCACCGACGATACCGATCGACCGTCTTCTGTTTCAATCTCTAATCTTCCAATTCATCTTCTTCTTTGTCTGTATTCTACCCGCGTCTTCTTATATCGTTCTCAAAAACAAAAAAACAAAAAACATTTGTATTCGACACACTTAGGGGTGCTGCTGCTGAAAGCAGACGAGAGTTCGGAGGATAAATTGTATTAATGGGAAAGCATTAAGATGCGTCTGCCCAGAGCTGACCCCTCTCCCCGACACATTCATCCACAATGTTTCTGTCATCTCTCCCTCACTCGCTCTCCCCCTGCTGATATTAGTATTCGAGGGAGGAACAGAGCCGAGTAGGGAGGCGAAAAAAGAGGGAAAGTTTCTTTAAAGACATACCATTGACCCCTGATTCTTGCTCTCACTTGAGTTTGCTTTTCTTCAGGGCTAAAATATTCACCCTGGGAAAATACGCCATGGCTATGGCTATGCTACTCGAGGAGAAATGTGCAGAAGAACATTGCGAAGGAATGTGTGTTCCTGTGAGTGTGTGTATCTGGATTTGCATTTCCTTTGAAAACTTTGCATGATAAATCACCTTTTTTTCGCACCCATTGCTCATTAAGCAGCATACAACAGGTACTGAGCATGAAATATTTAGAAGACAAAGTGTTTCATGTGCTCCTATGGACCCAGCTATTACCCAGGCCTTTCGCATAACATCCGCTAAAAACAGCCCACCCTTTGATCTTCATTAACATCGTTTGATTCAATATTTCAAACATGCTTTCGTATGTTTGATTAACATCTTTCAGAATTATTCAGTAAAACAGAGTTTAACTATGAACGTTCAACTGCTAATGATGAAATTGCGATTACCCCCCTGTCACTATCAATCCAATGCCATTCAGCGAGGAGGGGTAATATTTCATTTGATCAGTAATATATGGCAATGCATACTGGACAGTTCATGAAACTTCATGGATCAACTTCCCCCCTGCATTCAAATATGTGCTTATAAGCCCTGGGTATTAATATTCACGTTGGGTGTATTTTAGAGCACATTTCGGAGCACTGCGTGCTCGACATTGTAATTTCCAAGCTTATCTAATCAATTCTGCAAGCTCCATCGGCCTCATATCAGGCCTCGTGAAAGAAATCAGCTCAGTAGCACCTTCAGAACACTTATAAATAATGAAAAACAGCTTTTTTTTAAAGAAAGAAGCGCTTAAGGAAAAAAAAAAAAAGTGTTGATTAGAAAAGTGCCTTTTATCCGTGCCTTCAAATCTTTCAAATTCTGAAGATGCGGAGGACTCCGGGCAAACCACGACGAATAAAGTACCCCCTATCTGACCAGAAAAAAAATATATATATATTAACTTTTGAGATAAAAAGTGCTGACAGCACAGAATGAGCCAGGTGGTATTTGGATACGAGCGGTGAAGATGAGATGAGAGCCCAGAAGATCACTTTCATCTTGTGTATGGAGTTGTCCTTGAAAACTCCTCTGAACTCTGTGCTGTCTGGAGAGCACCGTGTCGCTTGTCTCGGCATGTCAGCCATTTATCTTTCCGGTGTGCCGATGTTGTCGGTGGAACTCTGACATGTCAAAAGCCAGAGTTTGACCCAGGTGGTGTGGGTCAGTCGATTCGCCAGATGAGTACCTAGTCGTCATTTACGAGCAGAGGATGTCTGTGTAGCGCTGTTGTCTGAGTGGAGGGGTGGGGGGGGGGGAGAAAGTTGGAACATGGGAGCAGGTGAAATGGAAAGACAATGGATAAAAAAAAAAGTAACATGGTTAACAGCATGTGTCCTATTTTGTCATGCTGGTGCTATGCTGCAGGGGTAGGCGGAAGATGGGCAGGGTGAGCGAAAATACTGAGATTTTATGCCCGTCTATAAATTAGGAGCTGTGGGTTGATGAGCAGTGAAGGAGGGTCGTGTCTGAGCTCGGAGAAAGAGGGAGAGAGGGAGAGAGATAGAGACTGTGCTACTATAGCAGCCAGATGATACATTACACACACACACACAATGATACACTGAGGTCTTGATGACAGTTATCCTGTTAGGCTGTTATAGAAAAGACTGCTGGGCAACACACACACACACACACACACACCGCTGGCAGGCACTGAGGCCCTTGTGCATCTCCTCCGGTGAGGATTTGCATTCTGCTCCTGGCAGGTCGACCGACAAATTGCCCAGGCAGCCGCGGGAGACGGAGGCTCTGGCTGAGGGGAGGGACGCTGCTCAGAAAGCGCCTCATCCTTCTGATGCTCTCGGTGGAACCGCTCCTGCATCACACCTCACGTCCACAGGCAGGACTGATAGGGGCGGACAGGCAAGGACTGTCTTTTTGGAGACCGGAAGGCCTGCCGGCCATGGCCGGACCTTCCCTCCCTGGGGCCAGGAGGGGCTCGAGCTTGCCTTAGGCCAGCAGCCCCGGGGCAATCGTTCACAAATCAGCCCCCGTTTTCCCAATCAAAGATGCCGACTGGGGGAAAACTGGCCCAAAGAGCTGCTTAGCGCTTTGAATAATTCACCACCAGAAATGTAGTCACACAAACGGACCATCCACAGAAATTAAGAGGGGGAAAAAAAAGATGCCAGAGGACCACCGCAACCCCTGTCCTGACCACACTAATTTCAGAAGCACTTATTTAAAAGTAAATTTTAATCTTTAATCAACTGATAAAATGAACGGCAAAGAAACGGGTTGGGAGATGAGCAAATAGGAGGAATTGCCAGCACTCCAACGCATCAGGATCAAAGTGATTTTCTTTTCTGATCCCGATATTTTTACATGATTAATGAGCGAGGGCAGTTCTGCAGCCCTATTAACAAGCTCAAGTTAAATAAGGCTGATGTAAAAAGACTAATGTTGAAACTGCTGGTAATAGACTAAACTCTGTTCTAAGATTCTTGCAGAACTGCATTTAGCAGCGATACTTCCCATCAAAGGGTGAACTTGAGAAAAGACGTGCTCTGCCCACAAAACAGGACTTGGACCAAAATTAGGAATCAAAAATGATTCAAAAACGTCACGGTCAGCATTTCGACAAACTCAATGCAGTTCACCTTGGGTGAGAAACACACAGTCATACACAAATACATCGACACAAAGTCCCAGGCGTTTCGGCTGATTAGGTCGTCTAATTGTTGCTTATTCATCCCGGTCCGAGTACTGTGCTCCCAGTGTTACGGGCCAAATTGCCATTTGATGTCTTTTCCCTCTATGCCCAGAACACCAAGTGTCAACAATTATCACGCCCAGGCGCCCATGGCCTAACATGCCTGCCTGCCAGACCGAGCCAACCCCAGCTACGGGCCCCGGTCAGGGAGAAAGGAGAGCCGGGGAGAGTCGGAGCCACGGGGGTTGAGGACAAAATGCAATCGATGCTGAAGAGAAAGTAGTACAGGTAGCTGGGAAATATGGAGAGGGGAATATGAGAGCAGGAAGGGAAGATGGGGGCGAGATAGAAGGGGACAAAGGAAAGGGGAAGGGAAACGACAGACACCCTCCAAAGTGTCAATGTTACCTACATAAGTGCCCGTCTCTGAGGCATGGCACAGTGGTTTCATAGATGTGTGTGTGTCTGTGTTCATCAGGTACAGTATGTACATTCCCGGCATCCCCCTTGTGTTTGTTGCCACGCTGCCCTCTCTGCCTTCCCTTAATGAGGCTGGACGCGTGGCTGCCTCAGCACCTGCCGTGGGTGGCCACAGGGTTAATCCCGCCTGGCTTCCTCTCTCACTTCGTCTTCCGTCTCTCTCTGCTATGCCTCTGGGCTGCTGACGGCAGCAGGCCCTGTACGAGAGGGCGACGAGTAGGGAGGGGAGGTGACAGGAGGCGCAGATACCCTGGGGTTCCCCCCTCCAGCACAGCAGAATGAGTTGTACCAGACGCCGCTGGATACGTGACAAGCGGACGCCTTCATAAATTACCAAATGAAGATTGATCGTGCGAACCCCTCACCTCTTTTTGTGTCCCCGTACAGGCTGACGTACGCAATCGGCAGGGAGATGCGCATGCACACCTGTGCATGCAGCCAAACAGACAGGATGGTGACACATGAAGATACGCAAGAAAAAAACGAAAAAAAAACACACTTGTACACAACCACGGAGTCATCTGCAGCTGTTGTCAGGCTCCAGGTGAAAGTGATGCGGCTGCTTCACGCTCTACCTGCTCGGTAAAATAAGTCAGTCAAGTGGGCAGTCAGTCGGTCAGTCAGTCAGACTGGTGATGCAGACTCCATTACAGGTCCTGTCAGCAAGGCCAAAAGGAGGCTGTTTTATTCATGGAGGGCCAAAACATCTGAAGAAGCCCAAAGGGCGGTGTGAACGTGTGCACTCAAAATCAAGAAAAGATGTGAGGAAAAACACACACGCGGACACGCACGCATGCACAAACACACCGTGGCAAATGTTAAAATGTATAGTCTCTGCACGACTAACCCCCAACATCGGTGTATGCTGTGCTGAATGTACATCGCTTTTTACCCCGGTGGATGAAGTGGTGGATTCCAGCGGAAGGACCGGGGCCCATTCGCTGGAGATTGATGCCTCTCCATCTGATGCGTAAAGATCATCTGCATCAACCCCGCACCGCCCGCCGGTGTCCCGCCCGCCGTTAAAACCATCCGCATCAGCAGAACGTCCGCAACACACTCACACACACACACACACACGCGGCACTCACAGGCGTTAATCGACTTGTGAAATCACAATCAGAACATTGTCTCTCACGCGCACACTCCTTCTTTCCCGCATACATTTTTCCCGGGACAGTAACCTTGTCTCGCAAGTTGCTTACTCAACAGACCTTGTTACGGAGCGGGCGCTTTACCACTCCTGCCTCCGCCGAAAGGTCAGCGCTGTCGCGGCCGATCTCATTTCAACGGGAGCCTGCTCGGTTATGATCGGGCCATTATCATAAGCCGATTCACAAATTGGCGCGGTAAGGGATGAGGGGATGAGGGCGCGTGGGGTGCTCGGTGGGTGAATGCAAGATAGAGGGGCAGCGAGGAGGAAATGTGCAAATGGTTCCGCGGCGCGTACAGACAACAAACTAGCCGTGGTCAGAGGGGTGTGGGCGTCCGTCTCCGACACTGCCTGTCTCCTGTCTCCGAGCTGCACTCCTCGTGATGAACTGTGCCGGTAAATTGGCAGCGCTCCAATGAGACACAGAAAGAATGAGAGACGGTGGAAAAAGGCAGAGTGCACCCTCCCTAACTCCCTCCTTAAAGGAGCCTTTTACATGTGTAGACACACTAGAATGACTTGAGGGCCTGTCAGCACGCTGGAAAAAGGAGCTGAGGAGTGGAGGAAGAGAGGAAAGAAAAGTCAAATAAATCTGACTGATACTCTCCTCCGTCGGTTGGCCAAAATGCCAGATGCAATGTAAATCATGATGCGCCGACTGTCCGTCCCGGCCGAGCTGACATTACCCCACCAGCTGTCTCTGCTTTACGATTTGGCCAATCATCTCATCAAGAGGCACAGGCGCAGAGATTGATGTTTATTCAGAACCGCTGGACATATTTCAGTTACACAACCAGCGAAAGAGACACTTTAACATTAGTCAAGGCCCTGTAACTGAACCCAGGATAATTTAATATGCCATATAGGGGACACGAGGAGACCGAAAACGTTTCCAGCATAGCCATTTATCTTTATCCCATCTAAAACAATGGCCAGGGAAGTTTAGAGAGGGTCAAGTTCATGGTTCCTAATGGTTTGACATGCCTCAATATTCCTCTTAAATATTAATACTGTGCACGTTTGATTTCCACACAGTTGCTATAATGTGCCATAAAGGGCACCCATTCAGACCTTATAGGCTGCGTGCGTGGGGTCCGACTCTTGAGGTGCGCAGTAATGACAGTTATGAAAATCTAACAAATGTGCCGCTTGAGTTTCTGGCAGAAAGTCAATACTGCGGAAACCTCTGTCCAGACGGAACTGCATACTTTGTTCCGAGAGCTTGCCACCCTCAGAAAATAAAGAAAAGAAAAAAGAATCTATTCTGAGAGCAATGGAGGGAAATGGTGGAATGCATAATGTCATGACCATAATAAGCAGTATTATTACAACTATTAAACTGAAGTCATAAGTCAGGTTCAAATGGACAAAATGGGAGGGACAAGGCAGCCAAAAAAAAAAAAAAGGACAAATTCCTTTGGCTTTCTTCCCAAGCAGCATGCATTAGCAACAGTGTAAGTACTGTTTTCTGCCCTGGTTTTGACCCTGGGGAGTGCACTGACTTCACCCAGCCGTCAAAACTACGCAACCTCATGTATATTTCCACAGGTGAGCAGTTAAAAATGTTCCAAACAGCTAGGCACTGTCTGTAATGAATTACTAGCTGCTGTCATTTCCCCAAAACATCCTCCATATCTACATAATCAAACCTCAGAGTAAAACGAAAAAAAGACAAGAAATAATAAAAAAATAAAGAAATATATATATAAATAAACCCCACAAAGCCATAGTGTCTCTCTGCTCAACACAGAAATAACGGCAAGTTTAAATAATTCTGGAGAGCGGCTGGCCAATAAATTTCCGAGCAGAGGTTAATTTAGTGAGGGGAAACCTCGCCGCAATTACCTTGTTCGACGCCTCCCCTCCGAATGCCCTCAGGGCCCCGTCTGAAATGTCACCCAGGAGGAGGGATGGAGGTTCGGCGAGATGGAGACCCACCTCAAGATGCAGCCATGGAAAAACAAGGCAATCAGGACAGGCTAAATGCTAACAACAATGGAGCCCTATTAGTGTCCATCACCAGAGTGGGAGAAATTACTCTCCTCCAATAATCATCCTCTCCCTTATGATTTTCATCAGGTTTTCCATGTAAATTAACTTTGAGGAGCACAGAGACGGGGTGGAGTGATGTGTAGACAGATGCAAATGGAGACGGAGAAAAGAAAAGCAGAGACTACGCCGTTAAAACCGAACAATAAGTATTCTTTGTTTCACTGGCACATCTAATCTCATTTTTAAAAAAGCAGCAAAATAGCCGATACTGAAATCACAATTACATCAGCAATGCATACAGAACAACCACTTTCTTATGTTTCAAATGGCAGACGTTTATTGTGGTTCCATCATCGGGGGGGGGGGGGGGGGGGATGTCACGCAGTTGGCGTCTTACCCCGGGTCCTATTTCATGTGATTTTGTGGATCAGTGGCAGAGTGACTCCCCACTCCCTTCATCATCCACCATGCTTGCCTGCCAACACACAGGACTCTATCTTTATCACACTCCCATAAGCTCTGGGCCTGGCTTGCTATATCTACTGCTGAGATCTGGGATGCCTGTAATTACTGCACTATCTACTCAAATCAGCCCCCGATCCAAATCTTTATTTCCCCGAGGCCCCGGCCAGGCTCCTAGCTCGCTCTTACCTCCCAGGAAGACACAGCAGATGCCTGTGCTTTTTAATCAGGCCTCGACTCAAGCTGTTCCAGCAGAGAGAGAGAGAGAGAGAGAGAGAAAAGACGGTCAAGCTGTGCCAGTGGCTTTTAGAAGGTGAAAGGTTCCAGCAAAGTTTTGCCCAAATGTAAACACTGACAGGCAGTTAATTCAAAGGGGGAGCACAGTGTGTTAGTCAGGTGGGAGTAAGACATATCCTTTTGTAAAATGTCTCATGACACACAGTTGTCTGACTTTTGAAAACTCAAACAACAAAGTCCAGATGGAAGTCATTAGTGAGCTATGGCGTCCTGTAATAGTATACAGTGCTAATGACACAACGAGGAATTACCAGAGCTGAGATCTAATTTAATCAAAGAACCTCAGCTTTATAGGGACAAATCTCTTTTTTTGGGGGGGCATACTGTGGCTCTGACACGGATGCTAATATTAGCTGAAATAAACATGTTTCCTACAGTATGTCCCATGTTTCAATGTCACTGCGTGATAAAAAAAAACAACATAATCAACCAAGAGCAAGAAGAAGCTCATATGCACTTCAGAGCCCGATTTAGCAATCTCTGCAGGCCTTTGCTTATTTGCCCATCACTTCCCCCGCCCTTCTGCATTAAATGCTAACAAACCCAAGCTGCAGGAGTCCAAAGGCCCCCGCGTTAGAATTCATAAACAGTCTAAAAGAGACACAAGCATAAGGCATTCACACAAACAGCATCAATATTTCACAACTCGTAACATTTCCCCTCTCGTGTACGGTTTAAATCCTCATCTGGAAATAAACGGCGCTTCAGACCGACCCGGTTCGCTAATTGATTTTGACTGTTTGTAAAAATTGCACGAGCGGGATCCGATGCCCCCCCCCCCTCCTCCTCCTTTAAGAGAGAAAAGATCTCCACTGAGGCCTTTAGTGCTGTATGTACAAATAAAATCAGCCTATTTGATCAGCCTTCAGTGTACTGGGGGTACATTCAATGAACGTGCCAAACTGAAGTCTTTTCACCGTCAAAGTAATTACTTGTTAAACTCAGAAAAGACGTGACATATTGTAGAAACTGCAGCTTGTCTGGCTTCAGGAGAAAACTTGTTTTCGTTTTGTGCTGCGCAGAGTTGAAACGGAGATTTCAAAAGGAAGCGCAGGCTGATTTTAGCTACAGTTTTGTTTTTTCCTATATATATATATATATATATATATATATATATATATAGGAAAAAACAAAACTGTCTTCATGTTGTAGAATTATCTCGTCCCTCAGCCCAGAAGACGCAGATGTGAAACGCATGAAACCCACCTCATTTATAAAAGTAACAGCCCAGCGTTTATTTGACACAGAGGACAAAAAAAAGTGTATGTACCTTTGGTGAATGCTTGCCAAATAAATTAAGACCAGCAGCTTGAGCAAACACAAGGGTCTAATTAGGTACACAAATTCAAAGGACATAATGTATGAGGGGGGATGAGGGGAAATGTTAGGTTAATGCCGCGCAAAGCAGGAACTCACCCGCTGATTTGGGCCCAGAGTGCGGGCGAGAGTGTGCAGCATCCTGAAGGAGCTTTTGAAGTGAGTATTGTATTAGAGGCCCCTGCTACAAATCACCTCCTCGCTGCTCAGACTGAGCACTGCCCAAACACCCTCACTCCACACACACACACACAAGCTCAAGTACATGCATACTTGTAGTCAGACTCACACGCTCGCAGTAATATGAAGGAGTGAGAAGTGAAAATAACGAGAGGAGAGCAGGGGAGATGAGAGAGAATAATGGAAAGAGTGGGTACTCTCTCCTAGGTAGCATGGAGGACACCCATTTGTTTCTTTTTTTTTAAACTCGGTATGGAAAATGGTAAATAGAGAGTTGTGTGTGCTGTGAGGACAGTCTCCTGCGTGTGCAGGAGCATGTTGGGATGTGTGCCTCCTCTTGCGAATGCATCACTTATTTTCCGTGTCTGCGGTGTGATTGCAACGCTAATCAAAGCCGAAACGTGCGCTCCCGCGGAGGGATAACGCTTTACATCTCTTAAACACGGCACAGGTGGTGCCGCTAAAGAAAACAAAAAGACCCGTGAAATCCTCCTCCTCCTCCTCCTCCTCCTCATTCCTCCTCTCTCAGGTGGATCGCTCATTAAAAGATTGCTGTACAGCAGGTGTTCGTTCACAGAGCACTGAAGGAGAGGGTGCTTGAAGTAGCAGAAATCACAAAGTGGATCGGAACGCCATTCTATGTACAGGCGCGCGAATCGGGGAACGCAAACACACACACACACACAAATATGTGTGTTACAGAAATACTGTATGTAAGCGCTTACAAACACACTCGGGGGGGGTTGTGAACATCTGCTTGGAGCAGGTCCCTGAAGATCTGACTAACGGAGACCGACTCCTCTCTGGCCCGCAGTGCGGCCTGCTTGGGTGGGCCTACTTCTGCTGATTCTCACACACAGCAACGCCCACGTACAGCAGCACAAGCTGGCAGCGAGGGAAAGAAGCAAGAAAGAAGTGTATGAAGACTTGAGGAAAAGTACGAAGAAAAGAAAGAAAAACAGGGAGAAAGACAGAAAGTCACCGGGCGACGCCGTGGAGTCTCCTTCCCACCACGGCTGTCAGTTGACGCCACAGCCATCGTGCTCTCGCACCACATTATGATAATGCAATAAACCCTGTAGAAAGGCAGGTCGCAATAGTTGTAATTTCCCCTCTCCTGCTCAGCCTTCATGTAAATGCTGCCGTCTGGCTCCATAGGGGGGCCGGAGTGCAGCCTGCGCCACTCTGAGCTGCACCAACCAGATAATAGCAAATGTGTTTGCAGGGGATGTTATTTTTACGCAGGGATGCCAGATCCCATTCCTTCAGCACATTTCTTTTTTTCTCGATTATTTCCTTGGCTGTCCTCCCCTCCTATCCCATCCTGCCCGCCCGATTCAATTAATATCCAGCCAAAGTAAGTATGAAAGTACAAAAATCAATTCATCATGCTTCAGAATCAGGTCTGCTGTTCTTTTGTGACGCTGTGACGGCGGTTTACATACGGCGGTTACATCGCTGAGGCCCTGCCTCGCATTGTAGTCTCCTTTTGTCTTCCTCCAGTCCCAGGGAGGATGTTGTCTTGTCTTTGCTGCCAGGGCTCTGACACCCCCCGTGTGTGTACGTGTTTGTGCAGGCATCCAACACGTGTGTGTGTGTGTGTGTGTGTGCATGCTTGTATGTGGGGACCACTTGTTATTCCCAGGGTTGGAGCTCACCGAGGCCCGTGTCTCTGTGTGTTTACAGCTCCGGGGGCTTGTTGCCTCCTGACTACAAGAAAGACTGATGAATAAATAACATCCAACTCTCTCTAGCTCTCTCCCACACTCTCCGAGGCCTTGAAGTTTGTGTGTGTCTCTGTGTGCATGTGCGTATGTGCCTATACCTGTGTGCACGCTGCGTGTGTGTACAAGCGTCTATGTTTGTGACCGCACGTGTCACAACGCACGTGTGTGTGTGTGTGTGTTTGTGTCTTCGGCATCTCTCAGTGGACCAGGCTCTCCCCTTCATCCCGCTTGATTCCTGGCCCCTCTTGGCAGGAAGCCGTCAGAGAGGGAATGCCGGGGACAAACACACGTATGGAGGGGAAAACATCCTCTTTATCCCAGGCATCAGTAGGAATATGCAGGGGGGATATGTGTGTGTGTGTGTGTGCACGTGCTCACGCCAGCGTACGAGCGTGTGCCTGTTTTGCCGCGTTATAGTCGAAGTGAAACACTCTGGGAGATTGAGAGGATAGAGAGACATCTGGAGAAAAAGAGGAATGCATTAAACCGTGCGTGTATTCTCCTGAGCGACACTACCACGAGGCTCCAGCCTGTCTCCCAGGATAGGCCTTCATTAACCCTGAGCCTGCTAATTGAACTCGCCAACAACTGCAGCACGCTAACTAAGTGGCATTTATTTATCCGGGCTGGACACGCATGCATATACGCAGTGTGCATGTTATTACCTTGGTGGAGGAAATCACATGAAGGCAATTAGAGTTAATGCCCAACCAACAAATAAAGGCCCCCTTTCCAAGTAATCTTTAAGTGATTTTTTTTTTTTTTCTGCAACGGCCATAAAAGAGTCTCTTGTTAGCACTACAGCAGCTAGATATTCATGCGTCTCTTGCGGCTGCTTATGAAACGTGAGCAGGAGGGGTAAGTGGTTTTATTTACATGGCATTATGTGACATCAAGTGGTTGTGCTCAATTCGGGAAGCCGTCACAATGGTTTTAAGTCTCTAATACAGTGTGCTGAAAGGGACCATGACTTGCTAATAGGGTGTAATTCCTTTTGTATCTGTATCCATGTGCAGCGGTAGGGAGGGGAAGAGAAGAGGAGGAGGGAGGGGGGGGCAAATCCGTATCATCAGTAAAAACAATGCATCAATTAAGCAATTAGCGAGGAACAAACTGGGCAGCTTTCCAAACCCTCCCAATAAGGCACTGTGCCAAGGGGGCTTGTAACGTTCATTATACCCACATCACAGAGATGGAGAGAGAGAGAGAGAGAGAGAGAGTGAATAAGGGAGGCTTGCCTTTCATTTGTAAAGTGGAGGCATTTGTCTGCCAGCATGGAGACGTTTTGTTCCGCCAGATGTGCTTTTTAGCGAGGCCACATGGTCGGTCAAGGCTGGGGAGAAGGTGTGTGTGAGTGGCAACGTGCGAGTGTGTGTGCGTGTTGCGTGTATGAGGAGAGGGGGGGGGGGGCGACACCAAACGGCCTCTTCGCTTCCATCTGATTAATTAAGACTTGAAAGGGGCCCAGTGGCAGCAGGGTTTTAATTGTGGTAATTGGGGTTAATAAGGTGCCATTACATGCGCTGATCACAAGTATTGTTTCATCCAGATGGGTAAATTGAGCGGGGTTAAACACTGATGGTAGAAAGGCTGGGAGGAAACGGGGGGTGGGGGGGGGGAGACTTGGCAGCCATACATGCCACGTGTTTCTGCATGTTAACACCATGTCGCCGCTGTCAGGCGCTGAAAGGCTAATATACCGGAAACGACCGGTGAAGGTTTGGAGCTAATCAGCAAACCTGTTGGTTTCAATTTTGGAATTACAGCTTCTGTGATTTGGAGTTTGCACCTGATCATACTGTAAAAACATCAGGAAATTGCAATAAAAGCACGACACGACATTACATTACGTTCAGTGGCTCCACCGTCCAGATTTCTCTCTTTCAATCTTCCATTTTGCAGCAATTAGAATCTCTGCAAGATTCTCCCATTGGCTCGACTGGAGTCGACGCACATTTTGCCAGACATTCTCCCACACAGACACCAGAGAGCACCTCAGTGCCTTTATGTGCCCTGGATAGAAATGTATTTTACTCTCTCTCTCTCTCTCTCCTTTTCAGAATGTCCTGACAATATATGGCATGCTAATCAAGTGGTGCGAGGATGATTAATGCATACAATGCAAACACTTTAAGATGTGGCGTGAATCCATGCTATTCTTCTTTCAACAGGTGTGTACTCCTGCCTCTGATTTAAAGTGTTAACACTCATTATTTTGAGACAGGAAGAAATTCTCCTGCTCACCATCAATCTACCGAAGACTTTTTTTCCCCTATAAGTCCATTTAAAAGCTAACACTTCAGATCTAACTGCATCAGGATCTGTAAATCATTAGTAACACATTTTTAAAAAAGGACAAAGTTCAATTGTGACGGATGACGAAGTGCAAAAAAAAAAAAGGTACACTGTATACATCCTGAATCTTTTTCAAAAAACAATGAACTGCGTCACATCCCCCCTCCCACTGTGGACAGTCATTTTGGGGTGTGCCTGAGTGATTTGAGCTAACTTGGCAAAGCTCTGTGGAGTGTGTCTTCTGTACCTGCTGACAGCTAGCACAGAGAAAGAAAGAAAGAAGAAAAGAAAGAGAAAAGACGGATCATCCCTGGTGGGGTTGCGCTGTCCTGTGCTCTACCTTTCTGTCAGGTTGCCCAGTGGAGAGACAGAAGAACGCCAGGCAAATTAATCAAAGTCAGATGTGGCTGGATGCCTCGAGTCACTCATGATCCCTGTCCTTTCCCTCCCTACCCCCCACAACACACACACACACACACAAACACACACTCTGTTCTCTCTTTCTTCCTATCTCATGCTGTTTCTTTACCCGTCTCTAAGTCAGAACTGAAGTGTTTTTCAAGCATGCACACACACACACGACAACCCATAGACACATGCATTACTCTCCTGCACACACGCATACTGTACCTCTACTGCATGACACACAAATATTGCATTACTGTGCTTTTGGGGAGCTTCAGTGCCTGCACTTCTTATATTGACCATAAACTCAGGCATTAACCTTCAAGTAGCAGCGTAAAAGCAGTGAGGATCAGCACAACGTCCTCACTTTGAAGGATTCTGCTCATCTTTATATCGCGGGAGACATCAGGTCCCAGCAGGCAAGCCTCGAGTGTAATCTTTTCAACAGGATGTGAAACAGTGAGAACCTCCCTCCCCTGTCACCTCCAAAAACGCACAGATCGTCTCCCTCGCCTCTCCTTGAATTTGTCAAAGTAGCACTTTTGCTTCAAAAAAAAAAAAGACAGTTTAAGAAACAGCAGATTCAGAGGCACCTCATTCTCTGTTGGTGTCACTTCGAACACGGTGCTCACCTCCACACTTTTCTTTCTTTTGCCCCATTTGACTCTCATTTACACTAGTACTGCAGAAAGACTGCGACTCTTCGCACATTACAAAAACACTTGTAAAATCAATCAAAAAAAAAGTTCCTTTTGTGGGATGAGACACATTTTGTAATTAAATGACACGAAATACAGTGTGTTTTATGATGTATTTTTCTGAGCTGATCCACTTTTCTCCCAAATATAAAAGGCACTATGGTTCTTGTCGGCGCTAACATGGCTGGTGGCATGGACTGCCATGTGTCTCATGCAATAAACGAGGCGTTACCATGCAGCATGTGATGTGCGATGGGTGTACTGGGAAACTGTAAAGCGTCTGTCCACTGAGGTGGAGGGCAAGTGGCTGTTACACAATGGCTTTCAATGTATCTTGTATGACAAATAACACAAATGTATGCTTTCCAATCGAAGAGAGACACGCGTGTTTCATCTAAAAAAAGGTAGAGTTTTAGATTAAAACATAATCAAATGATCAACACAAACTCAGTGTTGACGTGATGTCAAAGACGTCAATGTATCGTGTTGAAGAGGCATCCACTGAAATGATGGAAGCAACCATCTTACCGTTAATTATCAGTTAGCTTCTCTTTTATATAACCGACGACTTGATGCCAAATCTCACACCTTGCACCTTTAATGTAATGTTGCACCTGTCGGTAATGTTGCTTCCAGGGCAATAACCACTCAAAGTTCAACAATACTTTCATGCTGTAAGTAAGGCTTATTTTGAATGGGGACATGCACAATATACACACACACTTTGCTTCTCTGGCTGAAGACCGAGATAAGCTGTTTGCATGACATGAGTAGGGCAAGCTGTTGATTATGGATGTAAGGGACACAGATTACAGCTGTGATTTGCAATTCAGTGGAAAGAAAACTACGGTTGGGGGATCCAATTTATATGCAAGGTGACATTCAATGCCGTTGTATGGATGTACAGCAGGTTAAAAGTGACAGGCAGTCCAGGACTCTTCGTTTCCTCCTTTTGCCTCTCTTCCTACTCCGTCATTTTTTTTTTTTACTCCCTTGACGTGGGAGCCAGATGAAGCTCTAATGGAGTCTACAGGGAGCCAGCATTTACCACATCTGAGGCCAACAGGCAGGTCTCTTCTGCTTTCCGTCCCACCGAGGGCCCGTCTCTCCTTCCCTCTATATGCTCCCCCCTTCTATTACCGCCATCTCCAACGGCTTCATCCGCAGAAAAGCCCTCAACGTTGCATCGTCCGCCCCGGTGAGCCACGCTAGCCGGCCTTAGTGTTCTGCTGCCTCTCTTTGATGTGTGCCAATGTTCAACAAGCTCCCTTCTTTTGTCAAGGCACTTCCGGGACACCTGATTCAGACAGAGATAACAGCTCTTGCCAGGCTGGTGGGGGCTACATTCCGAGGTGGAAAAATGGAAGATAAAGAGAGAGGGAAAAAACCCCCATCGGCTGTGACAGCATTCCATGATCCTCCACAATGGAGCCACTGGTGCGTTTATGCGCTTTTTCCACAGCCTCTGTATAAACACAGTCAACTCCTGTTGCAGTCCCCAGGGGGTGTAAAGCACACAACTTTTCTGGATCCCCCCCCCCACCCCCGAGCAAGTGGTGCAGAACAATAGCGAGTGGATCTGACGGCGACCTACTCTAGATAGAGTGGGGCCGTGCAAAACAGACAATGACCTTTAAAAGACAATATGCTAATAAATAGCCGTGGCGAGGGCCTCGGCACTCCACACAAAGGGACCTTGGGAAACCGGCAGAGTTTTTAATCAGGTGCGGCTCTTTTAAAAAAGAGCCTGTGGCCACATAATTGATCCCAAAAGGTAGGTCCCCGCGCAGAACCTTGGGATGCCGTTCCGTTACGATAAAGAACTAATAGCACTCTTTGTTTTGCTCTCCGGGAGGATGGGGAGATTTAAATCGACTGTATATTCTTGCGCTACAAAGGCCACAAAATGGTAAGCATTTTAATGATGAAAATGTTTTGATGTCTTACACCTACTGAATATGGAAAAAGGACGAGTGTGTGTGTTTTGCCCCTCCAGTGACGATGCATAGGCAAACAGCCTGGCCAAGATAAAAAGTAGTGATTCGTTTGGGAAGAATCGTGTGTGTGTGTGTGTGTGTGTGTGTTTGTGAGGGGGTGTTAACTTTCATGCAAGTGCCCTCCTTGCCTAAATGTGCTGCTACTGCAGCCATTTTGCCTGGAGTTGTGAGAATATGCCACTGCATTAGAATTCCATCAGCATTTCTGTCACCTCCCTAGCAGAGTAAGCGCACGCACTCACACAATGTCTGAACAGATTCCAATGCTGCGACACAATATTGTTCCACAGGTTAAAGACAAAAGCAAATTGCCCACCGCTACAGTGCACGTCAATGTCAAAACGCATTGGGGAAGGGAGACGAATTATCTCTCCAACAATTAATCTCCTCCTTCCCTTATGAGTGCCGCCATTGATTTTGCGATAAAGATGAGATAAATGAGCGCGGAGCCTGCCAGTGGTTTCAGTGGCTGCCAAAATGCTGTTCCTGAGTGCAGTTAGTCAAAGCTTTTGTCCGCCACAGCAATGTAAACACATGTGAACCCCTTGGCAGGAGAAAACACATCTTAGCTAAACTGTGGTTTACACTGATTACAGGCTTGCAGATGCTGCAGATTCTGTCAGAGAAAAACATTACATGGAGGAGGAATCCTCCGACTTCCAGTTGTCAGGTGAAACCGCAGCGGCCTGCTCCTGGCTCTGGTTATATTGGCTCTGGTGTAGAGAGCTCAAACATAGAGCTAGGATCTGTTGTTTATAAAGTATTGCCACCGCTTATGCTCAGTTTAACGCTTTTTGAAATTAAACTCCAAACAAAGGTGCTTCTCAAGGATGCTATTTTTATGTTGTCTGCTCTGGTGGAAAAGGACAAAACTTCCTTGTCTCAGTTTTGCACGGGAAAGAAAAACGTGAAATCAAATGGACTGGTTTTAAATGTCTGCCCTCTTTGTAACGCTGGGATTGATCTCTGGAAAAGGAATCAGGTAATTGAATTACGCTTTCCAGCGCCGTAGAAAGAGATCGTCTTTCCCAGCTGGGTAAACGCATCACACGCAGGACAAACATCAACTTAAATGTGAAATATTACACCGATCAAAGCGCGATACCCCAATGTATTCCTTGCAAGTACAGCAGAAACATTGAGGGAAGAGCAGAGCAAGAAATCAAAAATATTTTTGCCGTGGCGCTCTTTGGACAGCGAGGCCGAAGCCAGCGCTGGAAGAAAGAATCAAAATATAACTTTTCGATTCGGAGTAACAGCTGAATCAAATCTAATTACCTTCTCTGGAAAAACAAAAAAAAGAAGCAAAGACGGAGGCATGCTCGCAGCCTAATTCATCACACTTGAATACGGCTTAATAAATATCACATACCAAACATTTTGTGCCATGTCGACAACTAAATGTTTCCTTAATTGTCACAGGATTAATGGACAATATAGTCGCTCTCACAATTTTCAAATTACTAGCGTTGCCCCTAATTGTCAGATTGAAAATCCAAGGACAGAGCCCTTTCACAACACCTCCACCGTGCTAACATAGCGCCCTGCCTCCAAACCATCCCATAAAATCCCATCGCTGCACTTAATTGTTCAATATGAAGCCAAAGCATCTGAGGTAATTCAAATGTCTTTCTCCGATGAATATGTGCAATTGTCCTCTTTCCCTATTCTAATTTAATGCCATCCGGGGAAGGTGATTGGCTCTGTGTTGCCATTGCTGCCAACCGGGGTCAGCCTAACCATCAAGCGCTGTAATTGAGTAGTTAGTGGCAATTTTCTCCCCTAATTTCCATCTGCGAAATCCGGGCCTGGCATGGCAAATAGCACATTACACAGGCGCGATGGTGGCAAAGTGTAATAACATCGTTTCCACAGTTTGAAAACTTCCCCTGAACAAATGAGAATCACTGCGGTACATGTCATTTCAAAAACTCCTTCCCCCCCCCCCCCGCACTCATCCTCGATCACACACACGTAAGGAAACACACACTGGGTTGAGACGGCGGGCAGAATAAAGAATGCGGTGACGTCCCATTAACATATAGATAATTAGCTGCTCCAACCGCAGCCCTCCCTAATCCCCTGACAAAGCCTTTGACTACCGCTATCACAAACACCATGTTGACGCCGACGCAGCTCTTAGGAGGCCATCTTGTTTGGCTTAATCACCATGACATGCTTCTATCAGAGGAAGATGAAGGAGGTGATGATCTATGAGGGTGTAATCCACAACCAATGCCATTTCCTTGTGTATTTTCTGGGAGAAAAAGCCGGGGTGGAGTTGTAAACTAATGGACCGGCGGGTTTCAACACTGCGACTTGATAACTTTGGCTGCGAGATTTATGGCGATCGTAAAGCCAAGTCAGGGACAAAGAGGAGTGGAAATATGAGTCGGACTACTAATGGTGATCGCGCGCAGAGTTTGACTCAATGCCGAACACAAAGACACAAGCAAGCGCACACAAAGGGGTTTATACCCCCCGTTTCATCACATGTGCATGCTTTATTCAAACTGCAATGGTCTTTCTTCAGAAACGTGGAAGGGGAGGATTTTAAGGAAAATGTTATTTGGAGTAATACATTAGGCACTGTCAAACTTGACACGATTTTCCCAGTGACATAAATTCGTTTTTATAACTACTTTCCCCTCATCTCTTCGCTCTCTTCAAAAAAAAAAAAAAAGAAAATTGTAATTACTTTGACGCACTACATCAAAAGCGAAGTAATAATAGTTGTAATTTAATCTATTCACACAAGTCATTTTCATAAACTCCTTCCTCTCCCTGCTTAATGTGCGTTTCATTCATTATTGATCACACATTGATGATGTGGTAATGACAACGCCATTGTCCCCCCCCCCCCCCCCCCCATTCATTCCCCTTTTCCTTAAATGTAGACCTTGTGATTCAGGGTTTTCATTACGGGCACCACACCGGGCCTCTGGATTATCAAGGGCAAACAAAAGATAATTAACACGAGGAGGATTGCCGAACAGTCACCCCCACCCTGAGCATCACCACCACCACCATCACCACCACCCTCCACTTCCCGCAGTTTTACACCGTCCCTCCACAAACTGTTGTGGAGGTTCGTTAGATCCAGGTTCTTTGCACAGACGGTGGAGATCCCCTTTCATCGAACAGCAGAATTAAAAATAAGACAACTCTTTACTCATTTTCCTTCTATTTCTCCATCTCCTCCCTTCTCTCCACCTATTCTGTCTGAATAGAGATTAAGATACTAAGGTTGTAGGCAGGTTTTTCTCACACAAGTAACACATGTCACATTGTGTACCTTGACTTAGATGTTAATATACGTGTGTGTGTGGGATAAAAAGGTGACTCTTCTATAAGGAACGTCCTAACCCAGTAGTGTGGGAACATGTCATAGATATCCAGTAACTAGCTCTGTGAGACACAGCTTTCACTATACGTGAGCAGAAAGTCACCGCTGATGTCCGTCCACCGGTTTGTCTACTCACCTCACTCGCTCCCTGCTGCCAGACAACCAAAGACCACAGCCGTCTTTGCGAGTGACGACTCCGAGTGAAAGCCAAGGATTTTTATTAAGGAGTAGGGACAGCATTCATTTTTTAAAACCTCCTCAATAAAATATCATACGGTCGCTCCACATTCCTCAGAATTATAATGACATGAATATTTAAATTTAAATGCATTCTGAGCACGCCGGTTTTCTCTTCTTCGCGACCGCATCAGATCTCATTTTCTACTTAAGCTCCTCCATCATGTTTATGCATATCCACATGCATGATACATATCTCGTCTTTATTTTTTTTTTTTTTTAAAGCTCCTTAATGCAGGCCTGATAATTTTGCTTGACTTTAATGGGGAATGACTCCTCATTGGCAAGCTTTTCTCTTTACGACAAAAATAAAAAATATATGATCAAATGCCCCTTTCATGTGGAACAGAGGCTGTTTTTGAAACTTCTTTCTCCCACTCTCCCTCTGTTGCCTCCGCTGCGAGTAAATAGATCAAAAAAGGAGGCGCAACTTTATATTCTAGGTTTGAAGCATTCTGTAATTGGCCACATTTAATTGATATCCCTCAAGCCCATAATTATGATGTAAAAGAAAGAAGGAAACACAGTCCATCATAGGAATGATACTATGCCTTTTTTTAATGGATGAATACTTGATTAAAAATATGACACAGATGGAAGAGAAATATAGTTTATGACACATTTATAACTCAAGAATGACAAGTATTGATTGATATTTCGGTGTGTATCGTTATGTTCGATAACGGAGTCCTTGAGGCTGGAATGGACCCTTGTGAGTTCCTCTCTCTGGGAGCTCGTACTCTCTGATCTCTCCCTCTCGCTGACAAGGAGCTATCACTTCCTTCCCTGACGGAGAGGGAACGGCGCGCAGATAAGACTTTGTCATCTGCAGTATGTCTTTTCTGACACGCTGCAGATGACTCGGTTGGACTCCGAGAGATGGTTAATTGAAGGAGACATTAAAAACTCACTACTGTCAATCCGTATCTGTGGTTTCTACAGATAGCAATGATTCCTCGATCTGATGACGGGCGCCGGCGACGCACATATGCGATGAATGCCAGTATTTACATTGAGATCAATGCATTTTAAACCCATTGAGAAGTCATTGAACAATTCATTGAGAAGGACTGTCTTTTTGACTCAGATTGTAGAAAGGTTTACGATATAGTGTATATATATATACATACTCTATTAAATCATTCCATTCTACCGGATCTCATTCATTTTGTGGTCAGTGGAATGAGTTAGTATGTTGTAAGCAAAATCAAGCAACATAAAGATTTTAAATTATTTGTCAACCTGTTGAGCTAAAGAGTTCCTAGAGACAAAAAGATCAGCTTTCCATCTGTGCCATTCAATCTCACTCAAGTGCCAAAGCTGTGGAACTTGAGTGAGATAAGGAGAGATGGGGAGGCTGAAATTAAGGACACGGGACCTAGCCATCGGACCTGTCACACAAATGCAAGAGCCAAAATGACGAAATACGAACAAATGTGTCAGGACCTAATTTACACTGTTCTCCTCAATGAAGACATGTCTTTTTTTTTCCCTCTCCATTTGCCCCCAAAAAGCCGATGCTACGCAATGACAAGTGACCACGGTGGAGTATTGAGGAGAGGACAGTCGACTCAGTAATCACACCACTGGGCTTTTTTTGTGTGTCTGTCAGTGTGCCATGAACCAAAAGGGAGACATTTTCATCTGGGGAGACAGAAATGACACTTTTTTATTTAAATTTTTTCTCAATTCCTCTGCAGGTGCCGCGATACCGGGCTTCTATAGGGAGGGGGAGCGTGATGACAAGAGGCTAAACAGGGCTGAGCGGGACCAAAGAGACAAGATCAATTTCAGTCCTCTTGATCCCGCGACCCCAGAGCCTAGAGAGAGTCTCTCAGGGAGTCCCAGCTGAGTGTGCCGAGGTTGGGCGACTTTGAAGTTGGGTTAGGGGAGGCTGGGAGGCTGGTACTGTGGATTGGCTGAGGACTGGAAAATACTGCCGCCTGTGTGTGTGTGTGTGTGTGTGTGTGTATATGTGTGTGTGTGCCCCCCGGTGTGTGTTTGTGCCTGTGGAGAGGAATGGGAGGGTTCAAGGTAAATGACAGTACCACGCTCACATCCTTGGATGAAATGACAGACAGAGGCAGATGGGGGTACTTGGCATTTCCTGCGCCAACAAGACCAGCTTGTTTGTTGGTGCCTAATGAGCTCTCGGACTCCTTTAATGAGAGTACTGAATCCATTATCATCATCATTTCAAAAGGAGGCCCCGGCTCCAAACAGCTCCCCACATTAGCAGGACTCACCTTCGTTGCACCATTTGATCAGCAGAGGCAGCAGGGGTTTTTGGACGCACACACATCCACACAAACCCTTCCTTGTTAACACTACACACACCCTTTACGCAGACCTTGATGCGAACATACATAAGGATGCACATAAATGACCTGGATGGAAGATGGAATGAGAACGTAAATGCACGCCGTCACACAGTACAGACATTCACGGCGACAGCATTTTAGTCGGGAAATCGGTAACGAGTTTGGAGAAGGAGAAAAAGGGAACTTTGAAGCGCGGCTAAGATACAAACTAACAGCGGGATGACATGCTGAATAAAAAGGGCAGCGAGAGAGAGAGAGAGAGAGAGAGAGAGATTCATAAATAAACACAGAGTGCATAGTGATATAATGGCATGCCAGCAAAGAGGGACAGATTCCATTTCTATCGCCTTCACCACCTTTTCCAGCGACATCAAAGGACCAATTAAGGTCCCAGTGAAGCTGGCCGTCAAGGCTGCAGTGGAGGTCCTGTCAGCGTTAGCCTGCCCTCAGTGCTGCTGTCTCTGTCTCAACCTTAACACTGCTGACACTAGTGACAAGGACCCCTTACTGAACCTGCCTGCCTGCCTGCCTGCCTCGATTCTGGTTACCCATATGTGCATTTCACACTCTCGGTAGTTTTGTTTCTTCCCCCCCCCCCTTCTTGCTTGCCGCACTCCTCACGCCATCCTGCTTTCTTTTCACCATTTGCACTCCTCAAAGTTTTCCCTCCATCTCTTTTTTTTGTATCTCTCTCCCTGTACCCATCCCTCTCTGTTAAAAGCTTTTAATTCAGCCGTTGTACAGCGCCACCCTCACTGGTACAAGAACTAGCGTTCTCAGAACTGATGTGAGAGAAGAAGAAACACTCTCTCTCTCTCTTAGTTTGACAACTTCTCCGTGGCACCATTCACCCGCCCATGTCCTCCTCATGTATCTTTGGAATTACTGAAATGTTAACGTGCCTTTGCTGCCTTTGATATTTAAGACAAAAGGGTACAGATGTGCAGGCTGCGCGCACACAGACACAGGGCCAACTGGAAATGGGAAAGGAGCTTTAATCTCACTCTTTGTCACGCTCAAAAGAGTTCCTCCTCCCTGTGTATTTTTCTGAATCTCTTTGGTTCATCCTTCGCCTACCTCTCTGCCCTTTCCCGCTCGCAATTCCCGCATTGATAATGGCACAGCGCAGTGCAGCACCGAGGGGGTGGGCGACAATTAATGAGTGGCTGTTTTTCGATCCGCTGCTCACATTGTGGTCGCTACAATTGATTGCGTCTCCGAAACAAAACCATAACAGGAGGTGTTCTATTTCTGTGACAGAAGACGCAGCACAATAGGAGGACTTGTGAGGGACGATTTTAAACACTGGCAGATTAAACGGGGGGGGGGGGGGACGACCCACAGCTTGAGAGATATGGTTTCAGGATTGATGACCTTAGCGTGTTATAATTACATTTCAATTTAAAGATTTATGTTTGTTGAAAAAAAAAAAAGGTGTCAAGTCTTTATTTTCTGAAGACCGACAGCAAACTAACAGGATGGTTTTGACATACTGTACCATAGTATCTGACATCATTGTATCATTGTCAGGTGCCTGGCATAGTTCCACCCTGAGGACAACAATGATACCGTGGCACAAAGGCAGCTATGCTAGTCTCTCTCCCTCTCTTCCTATCCCTTCCAGCGATTCACCCCCCTCCTCATCTCCCTCCCTCCCTCTGGTATCTTTCTAGTGCAGTGGCCTCCGTTTACCACCATAACCCAAATTAGCTGGGCAGGCGTTATCCTCTTCATCGCTCTGTGCCGTTAGGAGAGGGGGGTGGGGGGGGGGGATGTGGCAGAATTTCCTTTCTGCCTCTGTGACAGCGCTATCTGACAGCGTTTTACATCTCCCCTGCTCTCCCCTCACTACACTCCACTGTCAGACAAAGAAATTAATACCCCCAGTGACTGTGTTTTAATTAAGCAATTTCATGCAAATTACACATTTTAGATTGTCAAATAATATACTGCGCAAAATTGTAGGCAGGCTGATCTGATATGCATGGAGTGTTATTCTTCCAGGCACTGTGCATACATGGAAAATGAACAAAAATGCTAATTTCTAATCTATTATGCAAACAGTGGAGATACTTACATAGATTTGCACGCTTTTCTCGGATAAATACAGCTCTCGGATTCTATGTATAGAATGACTGGATTTCTTAAAGCAGCCTTCCCCATTGTTGTTTATCTTATTTTGCCTTCATTTCAAAATCACATATCTCTTTTTTTGCTTTCCAAGCAATGTATCTTCATATTCCCGGTCCTTGCGAGCTGGTTTTTCCGTGCAGCGGGATAATGTAAATAAACAGATGACGAAAAAGAATCTGCGAAGTTTATCATTCAACACTGTTTCGAGATCTCATTGACGATGAATAATTAGGGGAGGACTGTCTGACAATCGTGGAACAACTTGACATAGACAAAAAAAAAAAATCCTATTTGAATATTCTCTTTCCTAATACAGTCTAATGAAACGTAGAGCCCTAACTAATATTTGTAATCCACACTACTCTCCATCTTTTCCCCCATTAGCACACTGAACTTATTTAGAATTCATTATAATCCACAAGCCTTTTAGTACACTGGAATCAGTAATGATGACAAAATGAATATAACATTATACTTTATTATAGCCGGCTTGATTTAATCTGGAGTTGCCGCCATATGAGAGTCCTTAGAAATAACCCCTCTTGGAAACCACGGGTGTCAGAAGTCAATGTGTCCAGGTACCGATTCAAAAGCAATCCTTAGACCTGAAAGCTTGAGGAGTCTTGCTGTTTCTTTGTGATTCAAATTAATTTAATCAAAGGTTTGTTTCTATATGCCGCCACTTAACAGTGTATACTACTGCATACAATGAGACTCTCATGAATTGCAATCAATCCAGCGGCCCCTTCCGTTTCCCTCTAAAAGGGGAAAAATAGGATAAGAGCAGGACAAGCCGAGGCTAATGGTAGGTTGTGTGAGAGTTGTTGACGGGCTTCCTGCATATTCAGAGGCGTGCGCCTTCTAATGGTCGCAGATTCGTACAATAACCAGGACTTTTTTTTTTTTGTACCCTGTGGTATAATAAAATCTTGATGAACAATAGGGAAACATGTTCATCACACAGTCTAAAAACGTTGTGGGGCAATTACAGGAGCTGTGAATATTCCTGCTCGACGTGACGCTGCTCACAGGTCCCTCGACTGTGCGGCCCCCCCCGCGGTGAGGCCCTTTCTACATTATGCCTCTCATCTCACTGAAGTCAACTCAGGTCCAGGCCACCGGAAGACGACAGCCAGTAAACAGCGTCTTGAACTCCTGCGAGCTTCATCTAAAGACACAGCGTGGCGGCTTGAGGCTCGGTAGAGGCGAGAGGGGATGGGGGGGGGGGGTTAAAAAGGGATGGAGATGAAAGAGAATAAGAAAAGGAAAAAATTACAAAAGTAGAAAGAGTAACGACTATTTACTTCAAGTTTGCGTGACACTTGAACACTTGAACGTCCCCTTTTTCTTCGATTATTTCCTATTACGAGTACTACACGCACTGAATAGCCTCGTCCCCTTTTTCCACATTAAGGGAATGGGTCGCAATCCATATCCGACAATCTAGCGAGCGAAATAATGAATTAAAGGACATACTAACTGCAAAATATGTTGTGCTGTGCCTTCAACGCCACTTTTTGTAACCTCCTCTCCTCTTTCCTTTGTTTGTCTCCTCTTATCTTTTCCTCGCCCTCCTTCCAAAGCATCCCTTTCTGTACTCACCCGCCACACTGAGGCGCTACCCTCCCATTCCCTCCAAACTAAACAGTAACCTGATAGAGATTCAAAGCCCCCGTCCTCGTCCCTCTGTGACTCCTGGGTGAACCGACGGAAATCACCCGAGGCGGAGGCCGCGTCCTGCATTGGGGTCCTGTGGACGTATATAAGGAGGCTCTGGCAACGGGCAGCAGGCGAGAGTAAGGGAGTCGGGAGCTGGCAGGAACCCGTCAGCTGCACACTCCCGACCTCCTCGCTGGGTATTAGACGCTGATTAGAAGATTCGCTGTGCCAGCTGATTACCACATGGCAACAACCTTTATTGATCCCAGGTGGGCAGAGGGTAAATGTTTAGAGTGTGTCGCTCGGGTGAAAAGCAGAGGGAAAAGTGGTTCAAACACAACCAGTCAAACAGTGGAGCTCAGGCTCAGGCCTGGGGCAGAGAGAGATTAGAGTTGAAATTCAAGTCAGTGTGGCTGTGACAACAACTTGGCAAAGCAATGGGAATGATGTAATAGGGTAAACAAAGGGTAATGGAGTGTTGGTAGGCATCGCGAGGCTCCATCGTGACATTATATCCCTGTAGTGTAATTACCGCAATGATATTTCACAGATAAGGTGCCATGCAAGAGTTGTCCCGTTCAAATGCCAAAAAAGGTTTTTAAGACGGCTTTACAAAGTGAGTAATGAGGTATGCTCATTGGAGTACAAGATTACTCAGAAGGTCATTAGTCACACGGATTGTTGGACGAAATATCACAGTAACGCTCTGTTGTCGTCATACAAGTGCAAGGAAAAGAGTGAAAACTAAATGCCCTTAAATCATCTTTGGTTACAGGACAATCTCCGGCTGAGCATCGCTCAAAAAGTGTCGGGAGGGCAGGAAACTGGAAATCATTGCGCAGTGTCCTTCCTCTTCCTCGCTCTGTGAAGCGAGAGGCAGACAACAACAGGCCCCGGTGTTGTGCTTGCTCATTAAGTCTGCCCGGAGGTAAGCCAATTGATCTGCAATTCATTCTCACAAGCGTTAAATCGATGCGGAGAGACATGAAAAGCCCCAGGTTTTTACGACTTCAGTCAAAAGATTCCCGAAACGCTTTGTAACAGCAGATAATGGTAATCTGCCTTGTTTGTGACTCAGTACTGAGCAATCAATATGGTAAAAAAAGAGGGGAAAAAGTCACGCACCCTGAGAGGAAGTTGATTTGAATGAAAACAATAGAGTGTTTTTTTTCTTCTTTTTCTTAGTCTGTGTTGTCTATACTTCCAGATAGATCAGCGATCATTATGCTTTCTCAATGCCTTCGTGGGGCACAGTAGAGCCACTCTAACATCAACCCACTCCAAGATAAATGATCACAAACCCTATCCACTTATCCACCTCACAAAACTAGCCCTCTAATTACAGCAAGAGACCTCCATCTCGTATGCAAACACACAAACAGTGCTTCATCGCTCCAAGTACAGTATGCGACACCTGGGCGATCCATTACGGCTCGTTCCATATTGATTGACAAAGTAGCAACATAAAGTAATTATAATTGATTCCAGATGAGACTTAGCCTGCCATACACAGACCCTCCTCCTCCTTTCTCTCTCCCCATCTCACTTACTTGCTTGGAATCTGAATAGGGAGCTCGGGTAATTAGGTCACGCTGTTAAATTTTTAATGATCTCTGAAATCATATTCATGCTCACAGTGTGTCAGGTACACGTACAGCCAGCCTGGAGTGATACATCACCATTCTATGACATGAACAGAAGGCCTTAGCCATTTAATTGTGTGACCTTTTCGACCGAGCACCGGGTGAAGCCATTGGGAGAGAGAGGTATTTAGTGGGAAAATGAGTGATTGGGTATTGGTGAGATTTACAATGCACAAGCTCGTCATAATAAAACAGACTCAGACACTTCCGTGTGTGTGTGTGTGTGTGTGTCTATTCGAAGGTGTTTGCGAAGGAGGAGTCCGTGTTCAGGTGGTTTGATCGTGGTTTTCATGCAGCATTGTTATGAAGGTGGCGGCTCATTCGTGGTCAAGGTTGAGGCCAAAGGGCATAAAGGTGAGACACGGAGACAAAGGCTGGGAACATGGCTGCCAGCCATCCCATCATTTGGAGTTATAGGTGATCGTCGTGTTTCTGTTGGAACATGGTAAGAAAAGCAGGAAGGGGAAAAGAAAAATCCACTGCACGTCTGCGAGAATATTTCTATTTATCGTAGTACTATTTTATTTACCACGAGAAGCATCCTGGTTCGTAGTAATACATGTATACGGTTTGTACTGAAGTAAACTGGCAAATAGCTGAAGTATAATAACAAAAGGACTGTTTCTAATGGTTCCCACGCACTCGAACGCCTTTCATCGCATTCATTTTGAGGCATATTTCAGCACTACGGCCAAGTGGAGGTCTAATTATCAGCTGTCAATTGTTTAAACTTCACAGCAATTTCAGAAAAGCATTAAATTACACACTGATTTCTAGTAGATAACAAAGGGCTGTTCAAACCCAGTGGTGGAGGACGTATCCCCCCATCCTTGACTGAAAGTACTAAAAAACAAATTGTCATTGTGCAGTAAAATGTTTCCCGTCAGTTTCTGGATTCATATCAATGCTGCATTAATGTTGACGTTGCATTTTACTGCTGCAGGCGTTTACAGCTTCATATATTTATTGCTGAAGCAATACATCATATTCTATAAGATGTCGCGTAGCTGTCCTGTGAGACCCAAGTATCGTGAACAAAGTCACATTTGAAAAAGTTGAAAAGATAGTTTAGAAAACAATAGATCAGACGCCGTCGGTGCCGTTTTTTGAGTGGGACCGTTATACATCATCTAAACTAAGGGTAAGACATTTACTCAACAAACGAAGAGTATGCCACTTGCTCCAGCGTTCCGTGTTGCCACTGTTCATGAGTCATGTGACTCACAGCAGAAAGGTGAACGCCGTTTGACCTGCTGCTTCATTTGTTTTGGGGGCCATTTTAAACCGGAATAAGTCAGCTCTGCGGATGCTCTTCTTGACCTCTTTCCACATCTCTTACAGGTCGTCAAAGCAGTCTGCACGCAGACTATTAGAAAGCTACTTAGTGTGTTGGAGAAGGACACGGTGAGAATCCGACAGAGAGCTCACGAGAGTTGAGAGGGAGTACCTTGTTCACCTCAAATATGTAAAATCCTTCATTAGTGAGTGATTGTCTCATCCTGCGCCAGCATCTGACAGTAACGTGGGCTTGATCCCCTATAATTACCCTTCCCATGGAAATGATTGCATCTTGAGTTTCCAAACTGACAACTCTATTTGGACACTTGGCTGCGGTTGATACCTGAGCATAATCTGCCCAGTCAAGCAGGAAGGAATGGCAGCACGCTCTCTTGCAGCCGCGGCATGAAGCACAAACGATGAAGCTTCTCCCCCTGTTGCACTCCGGTAATTTAGCCCATCCTGGGGTTTGTGGGATTTGAAGCATTTTTTTTTTTCACCCTTTGCTTCATGATTGTGGGGGTTTGCATGGCTGGTGGGATATGGATATATAAATGGGGATAGGTTGCCAGTCTGTGTAAAGTGTGATGTGATCTGCAGATCAGCTCGCTTCGCTATGGCGCAACACAGAAATCAGATTCAGCCATATCCGTAAAGAAGTGGAGGGTATTGACTGGATTGTGGACTTTCAACACCATAGAGCACTGCTATACACAACACATTGTAATAAACCCCTCCTCCATCTCACATAAAAGCTTTATATTTCTATTTTGTCTCGTAATCAAAATGCAGTTTACACTTCTATCGGTTGATTTCAAACTCTTTCACAGCAGACACAAACACGCGACATGAAATCTAACATGTTCACAAGCCGGTGTATCAAGTAGTGCATGCGGGTGAGATTTTGTTTTGTTGACTTGAGAGATCGCCTGGGAGTTCAGTATGTACTGTGTACGCTTGTCTATTCATAGCAGTAATTTGACACAAATCGCAACACATACAGGAGGTGCTAAAAGCTAAACGAGATTGTGGAAATAAATTGTGGATGTGATGTGTCTTGTGAAGAGAAGACAAAGGCCGGGAAGAAAAGAGAAAAATCAACAGAGCCTAGCAAAGAGCAAATGAATAGAAATGGCACCTTAAAACAGACTTAACAACTTGGTGCTTTCCATTCATTAGTGTGCCCTGCCGTTAATACATCACTGTGTGAGAGGCATGAAGGACAGGCAGTGACGGGATTACACCCCCTTCTAATAGCACGTTGCTGAAATTAAAATTCACAGGGAGACGATGCATCGGGGAAAAAGTGAACGGAGGCAGTTGCATGATGGAGTTCAGAAGAAAAAGAGTGGAGGATGTTGGGGCGGGGGATAAATAACAGAGGATGAAATGACTCCCATAAATAGAGCTGGAGTCTGGAAGGCCATTAGGCGCGATGCAGCCAACATGACAAGGCAATGATGCTGGGTAAATACGCGCTATTTATTCATTTAAATATCGTTCAGCTGGCTGAAATAATCATGAAGAACCACCGCTGCCATGGCAGAAGATTAAGGGGCCAAATAACATGCAACGATATAAAGAAAAACAATTTTGCGTAGCTCATTTGCAGTGGGGAAAATATCATTTGACACAGACTGTTGCCGCTGTACTCGACAACAAAAGCATAACCGATTTCAACATTCAGCCGCCGATTCCTCTAAATCAGACGGGACTAACGCGATCAGCCGTTCACAGCCTGTTTATGTATTTATCTATTTACATTACCAAGGGAGTTGTGGGGAATGCGTGGTTGTCATGTTTGCAGAATCCCCATTTGCTAATAAGGCTCAGCCTCTTCGTATGAGCTGGGGGGGGGGGGGGGCAGCAGAGCTAAGCGCTACCACTCTTGGTTGAATATCTGGAGTCAAAAGGAAATCTATTGACTCATAAGAGGGCGTCACAGTATCAATATTCTCTTTTTATTGGATGAAGACAGGGTGCTACGGCGAGGTTACTGTGCTTGAAAAGTCCACAGAAAGTGCGACGTGGATCAGAAGTTTGATTGCAACTCGCCATCCACTGACACCAATCAGCACTCAACCAATCACCATTAACGAGGTTAAAGGTGAAAGAGTGTGTTTAATAAGAGGGTCTAGCTCTTTCAACTCGGCTCTCAAAGGGATGAGTCCCTAGAACTTCTGGTGCTCTTTGTGTGTGTGTGTTGAGCAGAGAAAGAAAAGACACACAACACGTTCTGTTGTGCGATGTTACTTGTCTCCGGGTATCTTAGGTCACTAAGAGAGAGTCTCTCTCTCTCTCTCTCTCTCTCTCTCTCTCTCTCCTGAGGGAAAAAAGAGAGAAATAAGTAGTCAAGCTTTTGGACATTCCTGATGCTGTGCTGCACTTTGCCTCTGAAACTTCATGCATATTTAAAGTCAATAAAGCATATTCCTTACCTTTTATCCAGGGCTTTTTTAATGCAGGGCATAAAGCGAAAGAAAAGAGTGTGTGTGTGTGTCCAATCAGTTATCTACTCTCCTCAAGAAGCCAATTCTCAGAAAGACAAATCAAATCCATGATCAGCACCACCACAGATTCCTGAATGATTTCACGACTCTTGGACAGTTACATCACGTAATGCTAAAAGAAGAAAGTAAAACCTCTTCTTTAGGTGCCACGTTAGAGTGTCAAGAAAGAAAAGAATACCCAGTGAAAAATCATGAATGGGGCAGCGTTAGGATCAACATCTGGATGTTGTATTTAACGACAGCTATGAAAAGGTAAAATAAGCGAACGATGAGAAGGTGCATGTGCAATATGTACTCCCAACTGTAGATCTGTCTGTTTTTCCTCACTATTTCATTGTATTGAAGGGCCTGGTTCAGGGCTGAACTACAGTGCCAAATGTATTTATCACTTCAGATGAACAAAGCACATCAACAAACATTGATATAAGGACGCCTGAGTTATCCCAGAAGCCATGTTTCATCTGCAGGCCAAGGACAGAGTCACCCTAAAAACTAAATATAAGACTATAAGAAAATGCCAGTTATCAAGATCATGTATACGCATGTCGAGCAGGAATAAAAAGGACAAGACACGCTCATACTTCATTGTCAGGTACTATTTAAAACATGCAACACGGGAGCAAATTATTAAAGATCTGCAAAACAGTAGAAATATGGACTACATGTTTCAAATACTGACTTATACTGCTGACGCACTGATTCTAGTCTAGTTTCAGCCCAAAAGTTTCAAAGTGGGGATGATCTGACACAGTAATCAATAACCCGATTAGTCAATCAACAGAAAACCAACTGGCAACAATTAAACTGTCTTGTTCCAGCTGGTCAAACTTGAGCATTCTCTGCTTTCCTCCGTCTCATATCACTGAAAACTGAATGTCTTTAAATGTTGGACTTTTGGTGAGCAAACAAGCAATTTGAGTATGTTCATAACCACCAAATCAGAGTTAGTTTTTAATCAAATATCAGAAAACGTTGCACGGCAAAATGCTCACTTATAAGTGCTCTTTCTAAAGCCTGACTGATATGGACATTCCCATTATAATCATCTGATTTAATTCGCTTTTTTTGTAACCAAATTTTTGTAACATTTTCTAAATTCTCAAACATCGTTATCAGTCTCAAATCAGAAACTTATATCTGTCCAGCTCTGGTGCTTTGTGCGTGTAAATGCATGAGCAGGTACTTGTGAATGTCTGAGTGGTCTGGTCAAACCGAGGTGTGTGCGTGCGTAGGAGGAGGAGGGGTTCTCTGCTGTGAACAAAAGGCTGCTGGATGAAGGATTTGGAGGGAAGTCTTGACTGGGGATCCTCATAAATCACTGGCCTAGCTGCTGGATTCTGACAAGCCTGTATAGCTTTATCTGCTGCTGCTGTTCGCTCTCGTGCCAGCCTGCCTCTCCTGTTTATGCATATCCATTGGACACCCCACCTCTTCCCTTCTCTCCACTCTTTGGATAGCCCCTCCTCCCTTTACCGCTCCGTCTTCCCTCCGCTTTACTCCTTTCGTGTTGTCTACCTGCGCATTTGCGCAACCTTCCCTCTCCTCCTCCCTCCCTCCCTCCGATTCCCCTCCACTTGGCCTGGTCTTCTCAAGGGTTGGCCTAGACCCCAAAGACCGTCTTTCCCTCCTCTGCCCGCTTAATTGATTCTGCTGGGGCAAAAAATATATACCTCGTAACTTATTTATGCCGCCCTTTGATATGTGTGATATTTAAGAAGGGTTAATATGTATCGGGTTAATCCTTGAGTGAGATGTGTGAAATTTTCATGAAGTACTGACCAATAAGAGGACATAAAATGAAATAAATAAAAAGGTTCAGGCCTCTCGCTGTGGGATGTTGCTACTTTCGCATACCAAAAGCCAAATCAGGGAATGAAATCACCTTTTGAGGAATTTGATTTTGTTATAAAATTGAAATCTAACTTTCTACAAACCACCTGCAGAGGTTGCACATTTTTCTGATGCTTTATTTTTTTTTTCCATACAGGAAAATAGAAAGTTCGGCAAAAAAAGTTTCCAGTTATGACGGTTCTGAACCCCAAAAATGGATTTCATGTACGTATGCCATTTACCATCTGGTGCATGTGTAGACGGTGTATGTGTGCGAACGCCCACGCACATGTATGTATAGTCTTTGGGTGCTGACAGAGAGAGGGGAGACCATGCTCGGAGGCTGCGTGGAGGCTTGTGGGGCTGCAGTCCCAGCATATTCATAAATCAGGCCTTTCAGGGAGCTGTCAGAGGCTCCATAATGAGGGTCATTACTCAGGCAGGGTGTCAAAGCTACTATCACAGGGACCCGTCCCTGGAAATCACACTCACTCTGCTCCTTGTTAAATAAACAGTGCAGTATACAAAATGGCAAACAAGCTGAGGGTCAATCTGATGCAGTGCGGGGCCAGGCAGGCCTCCAGAGTAATTTACCCTCGGGGAATACCTCTCGGCTGGGGAGATGGATTATGGAAGGCCCTCGAAGAAGATTAATGGAAATAAAAACACACAAAAAAAAGAAACCGAGGAAGAAAAAATGAAAGATATTGAGGGAAAGGAGCGATAAGGAATTCGGAGTGTGACGGACGGACAGATGGATAAAAGAAAACGCTGCAGTCACTGTCAAGAAAACGGCGAACAAAAACGTCCCCATTATCTGCTCCCAACGCATGTGATCCGGCGTTCTTTGCTTCTTTACGCACAAAGCAGAAATCTGTCTGTGATTCAAGTTTGGACCAAAATCCAATATTGTCAGAGCCCATTTTTATTTTTTGCTGACATGAGGAAGTGGCACCTATCTTTGGTCTGAGCTCACAGTGCTGATGTAATGGCCTAGTAATAACAGTGTCTGAATGAAATATTCATCCTTTTATTGCCTTGCTAATATCTAACACACAGCTTTATTAATTTTGGGGTGGTGAAGTGGTGCGGCTGGGCGGGTGATGGCAGATCAGAGAGTTGAGATGAAGAACACGGACGTCGGTATTGTCTCCGTAGTGTGGAAGTAGATTCCCTGTGGAATACAACTACGTCTGTGTCTTCTATGAAGCCTAGTCCTTTATTAATTATGAGTTAATTACTCACATTTTGCTTATGTCATGTTGGCACAAATCTATTCACTCAGAGTAACCATTATGCAGTAATTGTACTCATGTCAAAATACGCTCCTCTTAATACACCAGTAAAAGAGCAATGAGTAGTTGCTAATACCTTTAATCTTAATTGTAATATACATCATACCTCTGTGCGAGAGGGCATGCCCTGCGTCCGCACGCATACTGTGCAATATTTAAGTATACAATATTTGAACCCCGTTTCGTCTAAAATAACCATTTACATACTAAAAATCTTCTTCACTGAAGATGTAAATTATCGATAATGTTCAATATTCCGCTCGCTTCCTCGTTCCGCTGTACAAAAAACAGTGCGACTGTCACGTGGGGTCTGTTTCAAGGACATAATATTGAATACGTCCTACGGTGGCGCGGATGTGCCCTCTTCTCTGTTCTCCCCGCGAACCAAACAGCCAGGAGTGCTTTCCTTTTTCTTCTCTTTTTTTAACCCACTGATTTTCAGCTCACCTACCTGAAGGCAAAAAGATTAATCTTTTACATCTGTGAGTTTTAGACAGGCGCTCATGCTGTGCGACACACTGCTAGAGCAGCCAGCCCTTACGCAATGCCAATTAATGATTTCGGTGACGGGGGGGGGGGGGGGGGGGGGGGGTGCTGCTGTGAGTTTTTGTCGGTGTACTTTTAAGGCACGACTGCCGTTGTAATTTGCGGCCATCTGTTTCAGTTCTGGAGTTGAGGGGGGAGAGAGAGAGAGAGAAAGAGAGGGGGAGAAGAGGTAGGTGAAGCTGTGAGGAAGACAGTAGCCGTGTGATGATGGGTTTTGTGTGACTAGCTAGCGTAGAGTGCATGCTGGCTGCCATGTCTTGGGGACATGCAGGGAACATATGTTGTCTTGGAGCCCCAGGGCTGACATTGAAGATGAGGAAAGGCAGTACTTCAAGGCAAACGTTTTCCCTGTAGTGAGGATGCCACAGCCTATACGGCTCTCCGAGTATTGACAAGTCTCCTGTGGACCGCCAAAATGTTGAGATTTACACACAAATGTAAAGGGCGCCTCTCACGAAGCACTCGCTACTGAGATTCCCCAGACCTAACAGAACGGGACAGAAGCCCCCCCCCCCCCCAAAAAAAACGGGATCATTTCATCAGATTAGCCTGGAGGAGACGCATCCAGTGCAGTCGTTGAGTTGAGTGCAGTCGCTTTGCTGCTTGCTCTTGCCTCTGCACCTCTGCTTGCATTTTCTTGCTTCAATTTGCCAGATATATCACATATATCTTGCCAGATATATCACAGATATCACTCTTCAACGTTTGAGTGAAGACAAATCCGTCGGAAAGTCATCGAGCTATTTGGATTGTTGGCTAATGCTAACTAGCAGCTAAGTTAAAGCTAAGTAGCAGCAAGATGCCTCCCTTCTCCACGGATGACTACTACAAACTCCTACAGAAGATTGCAGTCTTGGAAACAAAAATCCACCGACTAGAAGTAAACGTGGAGGTAAATGGACTGTGTGGGAATGATACCACTTTACTATGGACTCAAAACACTGGACAAACGCCAGCTAAGACACAGCTAACGAGCACAACCAGGCCTACCAAGAAACAGGAGGAGAGAGCACATAATGAATCTTCAAATGGTAGTCCTCCCTGGAACTCTCTCGGTGCAAAGCCGAAGAGAAAATATGTGGGAGGACGACTAACAGGCAGAGTCCAGCGCCCTGAGATTTGTGATGCGACTGGCTGGCCTGCACTAGCACACAGGCAGAACTCCTCCTCAACCCCTGCACCCAGATGGACAAAGCCAAGGACAGCTGAGGAAAGTAAAACCTGCAAAACACCTCCACAACAACCAAGCCGACAACTTCAAAACAGATTTGCTCCATTGTCGCAGGATCCTAAATCTCCATCTGATGACCTGGATAAGCAGCTATCTCCTCAAAGCGGGGTAAGAACTGAGAGTAAATGTGAGAAAGGGCCGCAGGCAAAACTATTGACTGGGCCTGATGCATGTACTGACCATTCAGTACATTTTATCAACAATTTCTACCTTTTCTGGGAGCGCAGACATCTTTTTACAGCGCATGGAGTTTGCCTAAACAAGTCAGGGGTAAAACTGTTTACCTCTAACCTATTTTTATCCCTGCGTCACTCGTCTGTCCCTACTGCCAAGGACAAGATACAAGAGGAGTTTAAACAAGAGATAACCACACAGCATCGCCATGGAGACCTTACGGGAAGGATGCCCCGCCAAACAACAGCCAAAAGGAGGAGTCTCCAACCTCATCATCAGGGACCGCCTCCGATCTCCCACTTTCCCCACCCTTACTAGACGCGGAGTCTTTACCTCCCTCCCCAGCACCTACTTCAGGTCCATACTTTGGACTGGACCTCCCACTTTCCCCACCCTTCCTAGACGAGGAGTCTTTACCTCCCTCCCCAGCACCTACTTCGGGTCCATACCTTGGATCGCAAGCCTCTCTCACACTCTCCCCATCCTCCCCCCACCTGGAGTTCACTGACCACATGAAAGAGCTGGTCATTGCTGGAACCAAACACACTCCTCTCCCCACTCCTCGACGGTCCCCCTGTTGTGGGACCCACCCACAACAGGGGGCACACTCTGGACCTAATCATCACCAAAGTGTAAACATTTCCAAGGTTGCTGTGACTGATGTTGCACTCTCTGACCATTTCTGTGTTTTCTTTGAGAGTGCAATCTCCTTGCACACAAATGTCCAAACCAAGGTTGTGACAAAGCGTTACATCTCTGAAAACACCAGTGAACTATTTATTCAGAAGTTCTCCTCCAGACCAGCCCTCTCTTGCCTCTCAGTCAATGAGCTTGTAGATGGCTTCAATTTTAAAGTTAAAAATATTATTGATGCCATTGCACCCACTAAAGTGAAGGTAGTCTCGGGTAAGCAAAGATCTCCTTGGAGAAATGCTACGTTGGTCAAAATGGAGAAACGAGAGTGTCGGAAACCTGAGCGCAGGTGGCGAAAAACTAATCTCCAGGTTCACTGTCTACAATCTACAAAGAGAGACTTCGCAAATATAATTTGGAACTTAGAAATGCAAGGCAGTCATTCTTCTCTGACATCATAACCAAAAACAAGAACAATACACGCGCCTTATTTGCTACTGTCGACAGGCTAACAAACCCTCCAGTGTCGGTAGCTGCTGAACTCCAATCCACCTGGGCATGCAATCAATTTGCCTCCTTTTTTACTGACAAAATTCAGAAAATTAGACAAGCAGTCAGTGCCTCCACATCAACCACAGGATATGTGTTGTCCCGATCTCTGAATAACATCCATTCAAATATCATGACACAATTTCATTCAATCGACCGTAGAAGCCTAGAAGACATCATACAACATCTGAAGTCATCCTCCTGCTGCTTGGATATTCTACCAACACACTTTTTCAAAAATATTTCAAACTGCATGACCACTGATCTTTTACAAATTCTAAACACATCCCTTCTCTCAGGTGTCTTCCCACACGCCATAAAAACTGCAGTTATTAAACCACTCCTAAAGAAGGTTAGTTTAGACTCCGCAACGATGAAAAATTATAGGCCAATATCAAACCTCCCATTTTTGAGTAAAATAATTGAAAAAGCGGTTTTCCAACAGCTGACCAACTTCTTGACCGTAAATAACTGCTTTGATGTTTTCCAGTCAGGCTTTCGACAGCACCACAGCACTGAAACTGCTCTTGTTAAGGTTTTCAACGACATCCACTTAAACATAGACAATGGCAGAAGTTCAGTCTTAGTCTAACTAGATCTCAGTGCTGCATTCGACACGGTCGACCATGCCATACTCCTAGAAAGACTAAAAATCTGGGTGGGACTCTCTGGCACAGCACTTAACTGGTTTGAATCCTACTTGAAGGGCCGAGAATACTTTGTGTCTGTGGCTCATTACACATCGGAGCTGACTAAAATGACATGTGGTGTTCCCCAAGGTTCAATACTGGGGCCTCTTCTGTTCAACATCTACA
The DNA here is from genome assembly GCF_949748355.1 of Melanostigma gelatinosum. NCBI lineage: Eukaryota > Metazoa > Chordata > Actinopteri > Perciformes > Zoarcidae > Melanostigma > Melanostigma gelatinosum. Next base: position 9,570,319 of record NC_136655.1, read on the forward strand.
TGCTTACACTAGCTCAGATTATGGAAAACAACAAAGTGTGTTATCATAATTATGCAGACGACACACAAATCTACATAACTATGTTACCAGGGGACTATAATCCCATACAAGGGCTGGGTAACTGCATTGAACAAATCAACAGAATTGATAACAGAACCATAAGTCCTCACTAAAATCCTGCTGTCGGTTTACAAAGCACTGAATGGTTTGGGGCCAAAATACATCTCTGATCTGCTGCCACCTTATGAACCATCCCGACCCCTCAGGTCGTCTGGGACCGGTCTACTTTCTGTTCCCAGAGTCAGAACTAAACATGGAGAAGCAGCGTTCAGTTTTTCTGCTCCACATATCTGGAACAAAGTCCCAGAAAGCTGCAGGTCTGCTGAGACCCTCAGCTCATTTAAATCAAGATTGAAGACCTTTCTGTTTGCTGCTGCCTTTAATTGAACCACATTCAATTAATATATTAATCAATTTCTGCATTTTACTACTGAATTTTATTTCTTACACTGTTTCTTTAATTGTTTTTAAATCTCCTTTTCTTTTGCCTTATGTTTTGATGCTTTTAATGGTTTTATGTGAAGCACTTTGAATTACCTTGTTGTAGAAATGTGCTATACAAATAAACTTGCCTTGCATAATCACACGTTACTCTACACCCACCTGCGGCTGCGCTTGTAGCTGTAAGTGTACTCTGTTGTACCACGGCTGAGCTGAGGCCGGGGAACGCTTAAGACTTCATTTCAGTGCAAATAACATGCTACGATTGCTGCGCAATTACTGCAAAGAAGTCCTGTGTGATTTTGTAACAATTTGAGATCGTGTTGAACAAATATGCACTTCCCACATCTAAAATACAAAACTAATTCTCCCAGTCTTCCACTTTCTTTCCAGCAGTAAATGTATCCCATAGTGTACTCTTAGAATAAAACTGCTGGCCAACATGGCTCTTTGCATTTAATAAAACTAAACAAATTTATATGCTACTTGCTGCTGTGCACCTAAATTGAACACGTTAAACCTACTACACTTGTAAGAGCAAAGTTATTACGCTGGTATGTGGTCTAGTGATTAAGGTTAGAAAAAAATACAGCACAATTTGAAATCAATCTACCGAATCTTTAGATAGAACCTGATTTTAATGGACAGCTAAAGGCAACAGAAAAAAAAAGTTCAGTGCTGACTTTTAAAAGCACCGGAGAAACGTATTTAAAGTACCGGTAGTGGTGTTTAAGTTCCGTCTAATGCATATCCTATTCCTCACTGAGTTCGACTTAAAACACTTCCCACTCAAATGTAGGGCCCGCACCTTGATGGCTGGCTGAGAGCGACATGATAATTGACCCAGCTTAATATCGCTGAGGTGTTTGTACGAGAGCAGAGCGAGGGCCTTCATTAGAGCCTCGGTATAGCGGAGGGCCTAAGTGTCTCGCTCCTTTCTCCCCTCTCAGCTGCATTCAGGCCTATGATGAATGGCTGTAGAGATGGACTGCTGCCGAGGGAGAGAGTGCCTTGACGGGCCCGGGCAAAGCCTTGGATGATGAATAATGACTCTGTAGCCATTTTCCCCACAGGAAGCCCTCAGACTCCAGTCGGCTCTTCTACAAAGGAAATCCGGTTGACAAGCTCCCCTTAACCAAGGACCGAACCCCATCACGGATAGGTGTGGCTGGGGATTGCTCCGAGAGAGAGTGTGTGCGAGACGTCACCTGCTTGAGACAGGATTCATCATCTCATCAAAGCTGGTGCAGTGTGTGAACTGAGCACCTATATGCTTACGCCAACTGTAGCTGTAAGAAGATGAGGAGGAGGAAGAACAAGAACTCTCAGCAAAAAAAAAAGACTCGCTTGTCTGTGAGGACTTCTAAAAAAGGGGGGGGGGTGGGCAGAGGAAGACACAGACGAAGAGGGAAAGGAGAGAAAAATAAATAAAAAAAATCAAAGAGCATGTTTGCAAATTAACTTTGACTGCTCAACAAGGAGCGCGTGTTGACGGGGGAGAGAGATGATCTGATTCACTGACACAAGGCAAAGGATAGAAAGAGAGCAAGCGGAGAGAGGCACGCGAGACAAAACTAATTCAATCATCTTTTCCCATCAAGAGGAAAACCTTCGCCTTTCCTCCGCAAAAGACCGCCCCCCCCGGCTTAAATCAATTGCAAACAAACCTGATTCTGCGTTAAGACACAGGGGGAATAAACAGTAGCTTTCAATTTAATTCAGCCCTGCGCCCTGGGTTTGGGAAACTTTCATCCATCACTTTCATGTGCCTCCTCACAAGGCAGCCGTAACTCTGAGTGCGTGGTGAAATTGGTGACAGCGCCGAACGGTAAATATGCCTCAACAAGCAGCGCCGCTGACACAGTCAACGTGTTTACAAGCTGTATACTCTTGGCAGATGGCGGCTGTGGCGGCGCCGAATGGCAAATACGTACATGTCACGATCAAGCTCTCGCTCTGCTTCTTTGTCGAGGTACAGTAAGGGAGGTAACCGTGTAGCTTCAGGATTTACATCAACCTGCATCTAAAGTCTTTCACATACATTTGAAAGACAGCCGTGCACTGTATTTCTGTCACTGTAGGTGAAGTTGGCAACAGTACGCATGATGGAGCATATTACTGCTGATATTTACAGATGTTTCAGGGCGTTAATGGTGAAAGAAAACATTACCGGCAATAAGTGCTTCTGTGATGCATGTTTGTGTGTTTAAATAACACATTTTTTTGTCATTTGCTTATAAATGTGCATGACCGCAGAACCTGCTATTAGAACACACATATGGCACGGCTTTAGAAGTTAAACAATCTATTTGTTGGCATTCAAAAAAGTGTTGCCAGACAGCGTGTGGACAACATCTGTTTCTCATTTATCCATAACATCAAGTGATGCTTTCCTCTCGTGTCTTTCTCTGTCTTTTACCCCTTTTGTCGGCATTGTTATTAAGCACCACTAAGACTAAAATAAAAGGTTTCTTTTTTAACCGACCCTGTCTGGACTAATGGAGTAAACCATGTGACAAAATCTTAAGCATGGTAATTTAGAAGGGCTGGGATTTGTTTTGTCATTGGTGTTATGACACAAGTCTGTCCCCCTGCCCTGCTGTTCACGGATGAAACCTCAAACTATTTTGAGAAGGCTGGAGCTGGAGAGGCAGCTCTGCAGCCCTGTATCCAGAATCCTGTCTCCATGCATTGAGTGTGAATGGGTAGGTGGTCTCTGCAGTACCTGTATCTGCCAGGCCTGCCTTGCTGAGAGCTGGGGCATTTTAATCTGCCCTGACTGATGATGAGCATTAGCATACAGCACATGGAAAAGTGTGTGCAAGTGGCGCACGTGTGTGTGCGTGTGTGTGTGAGAGAGGCAGTGTAAGGTAAAAAGCGAGTGTGTTTAAGTGCAATTTCGAACACGGGTGTGAACGTTGGCGCGGGCAAGCTGTGTCTGTGTGTGCATGCGTGTGCACGAGTACAACTCCTACCCCCCTTCATGACTCACTCCGACCACTTCCCCTCCACTTCCTGTCATTAAGACACACTCAGCCTTCCCTTCCTCCCTTCAAAAATATTCTCAGCAGTTTTTTGTCAATCCAGTAATAATTAAATTGAGCAGGACTGGCCGGGTAGGGGCCGCCATTAGTTTGGAGGAGGTGATTTAAGATTGATGACTTGTGTCCCCTGGGAGTCGATTCCCCATCTTTGGGGGGGGGGGGGGGGTTAAGGGGAGGCGGAAGAGCCCGCTGGTGTGGCCGGGGCTCTTCGGCTGCACCGGGCGTGGGAGTCGTCGGGCGAATTAAGGTTCCGATTTGATTTCCTCCAAATTTGAGCTGACTAATGTGACAAGTGGCAGCTGTGAGCGCCTCACCGCCGTGGCCGCGGCTGTCTCCTCCGGGCTCCTCACTGTGACACTGTGCCGATGCAGGCAACGGAGGGGAAGAGCTGCACCGCTGTTCATGCAGGTACACACACACACACACACACACACACACACACACACACACACACCCGTAGCAGGTTCACATGGCCACATCTCAGGATGGAGACAGACAAAGACATGCAAAGGTGCCACGAAAATACACGCGCAAAGAAACACACACACACACACACAGAAAGCTAGTGCGTACACATTTACACCTGCCGCCACTCCGCCCCTGTGACACAGTGTTGTGCGGAGGTGCTCACCCATCAAACTCAAGTCAGTGACACAAATTACAGCCGAGGACTGGATGAGGAGAGCGTTGCTTGGCCTTGACACAGTCACACACAGATGCACCCACACAGCTGCAGCACTGACGTGTACACACACACGCACACGCACACACACCTACAGCACTGACAAGGAACAGGTCAACATGATGACACTAGTGAATAATTCAAGAGAAAACTGAGAGTGAAAGAGAAAGCGTAGGGAACAGAAGGAATTGAGAGAGATGGTTGATATATACAGTAAATAAAAAAAGAGTGGAGGGAAGGCATCAGTCTGAATGTACACACTGAATTTCTTTATAAATCATACACCTTGTCACAGAACTGTATACCATCATGAGAATGTTTTATTCAGAGGGGTGCTACAGAAGGTAAAGACCCATTAATCCATGACTGTAGTTATTTTCCCCCCTGCATTAGGACAACCTTTGTATTACAAATGCGCCTTCTTCAAAAAGCGCAGAGACATTCACCGAAAGGCAGAGCCACATTTTCCTTCCCCTGCAACAGACTAACGGGCAGCTGACGGCTTTGTTTTTAACAGCTCGTCGTTTCGCGACTCTGAAAGCCACCAGAGGTCTGCCTCAGCCAGCGTGACAGGTTATAGACGGCTTAGTGGAACAGTAAGCAAACAGTGCCTTCTTTCTTTTCGCTTTTTTTTAAAGAAACTAAATGTGCAGCCCTTGACGAGTCAACGTCGGAATTGGTTTCACGGATGAATGCAGCCTTTAAGACAAAAGCACCTCGGGAGATAATTACAGTGTCAAGCATACCCTGCCAAGTGCCTGACGATTGCCCAATATTTAGCTTTAATTAAATCAAAGCAGAAAGTAATTTCTCCCGAGTGAACTCCACACAGAGTGGATTCTTAGAAACACACAACACGGCTGACTGACGCATTTCCTTTGTCCCTGTCACATTTCCCTTCGCTTGTTATGGCCCCAAACCTTCTTCTTCCCGGAGGTAAAGTAACTCACTGCTTCCTCACACGAAAGGAGAAAATAAATAAATAAAAGGAGGTGAAAACGGCTTCTCGCCGTGAGCAAACCGCAGCCTTCTCGTCTGGTGCGTTTACGTCTGCAACAGCAGCAAATTATCCGTAAACAATTGTGAAATCGTGTCCGGAAGCGTTTCAGTTGGGATTCTGAGGGGAGCGCTGTCGAGAGGCCTCCGCACTGGGAATGCGTCTGTTGCTGGTTTTGCCAACCAAAGGGATTTGCTTTGTTCAAAGTCGTAAAGCTCTGAACACCTGCTTTGTAAAGTGCGCTTTAACATATCCGACTCTCATAACAGTAGCTGCTTCGTCATATCTGAAGCCAGCACAATGTGCCGACATGCTGGGGTAGGAACGATTAGGGCTGAATGGCTGCAACACTGTACATCACAACTTTTTTCATCAACATTTGAATACAAACACGGAGATATGTGCACTTATGTCACATGCTAGATGAAGTGATTCATGTCAGTCTTAATGATCAATGTCAGTGAAAAAAAGTCAAACTGAGACGATTAAGTACCTCCGACTTGCGTTTTCAGCATAACATGCTGCTTTAAAGCAAGCAGGCTGCTTTAGAGCTCGGGACTTTTCCCATTACTGCGTGCGAGTGTGTGCGTTTCTCTCCCCCTCTACCAGCTCCTGTCTGTTTGGACTCCCAGTACGCAGCCCGTGGAAGGCAAAAGGTCAACACAAAATGAATAAGGGCATTAATATTCTGAATGCAAACTCTCAGCGTTCTGTGTGTCAAAGTTTTGAGTGAGGTCTGCACAAAGTTTAATAAGACTTCTATGTGTGTGATCCGTGCTCAGCACCTGGCAAAGTTCAACGCACAAGCACGAGTTCATGCGGACGCGCGCGCACAAGCGGGCGGAAGCGTTGGCATGCAAACAGTGGCGCACATGTGCACGTACACACACACACACATTGTGAAATATGCAGAACATTATGAATGTCTTTGAAGCTACTGATCAGCACAGAGTGGAGCGGTACAGAGTGGGCTGTGGGGTCTAATTGATTGTAAAACAGTTAAAAAAAGTGCCTGAAGTGCAAAAAGACTGAAAGGTTGTGTCAAGTGCTCAGGTATGTAATTACTGTTATGATGTGAGGAGGGATTCGACTCTACAAATGTCTTTAAACTGTCGAAACACTGTATGTAAACACTGCGGCACTGCTGCTGAAAATACCAAAAGCAAAGAGAGTGAAATGGAGTAAAAGTGCGACTGCGTGAGACAATTTCTGTGGTGGAGCGAACAGGATATCAGACGCCACCCTACAGGAGGTGTACAACTGCAGGATCTCACTCACAAACGAAATACCGAGTGAATTATACATGGAGATGTTGAAAAGACAGCATTTTAAGTCAAAAGGAAAGAGAGAAAATGTGGGTTTCATGTTTATATCCATGCGCGGTGAATTAGCGCAGGAGGCTCGACTCTTCCCCATCTGTTGGACTCTACTTGGTGTTATTTATGCGGCTCCTTGTTTAGGAATGCACAACCGCACGTGAGGCCTAATTAATCAGGCCGACAATTAGCTGTTGTTTCAATTGCAGCTGAGCACAATTAGCACTTGGCGGCCTGCATATGCCGACGACGGCGCAGATGAGGGAAGAGATGCGGGGCGCTTGTTAAAATCTCTTACCGAAGGCCACGTGTGCAGAACTCCTTCCTAATGATCCTCTCAATGTGGTTGATGGAGAAATAATCCATTTTCCTTTTTTGTTGAGCGGTGCACCTTTTGGAGTTTGGAAACCTGGTTGACTTAACAATAAGCTCACGTCATTAGCATGCCCTGATTACCTGCTGCACTTTGTGACATGAAAAACTAAAGTGACAAGGTGTTGGGAGGAGATCGCTCATAAACCATGAAGTTACAAATACAACTTTTTTTGTAAGCGTGATCTTAAACACTGACTCCCATTATTTTCTCCTCACCAAGAGGTTCCTACCACTGTCCTGTGACATATGTTAGAGGCCCCATTTGTCAGGCCTCAAGAAAAAATAAATAAAAATACAGAAAAAGTAAAACAAGAGAGGAGAGAAGCTAAGCAGCGAAGCCTCACACCCTGATCAGGCTTGGCTGGACTGTGTTTTTTTTTTGCCACAGCAGTTGCCTGGGTGACGCTTCACAGACCGCACTGACCTTCCACAATTTCCAACCGTCAATCGAAATAGGAGCCCCTTATCTCATCTTCTCTCCCACTCACACCCCCCTTGCTTTGTAGATGTGCATATCTTTTTATTCTAAATCCAGTCATTATTGTTCCTCTCCACTGGCCAGCAGGAAAAGCCCTGCTGAAGTTGGAGAGTTAATTGAGCATGTCTCCCTCTCTCTCTCTCACTGCCGGCTCTGAGGGCTGCAGCGGACTGGGCTCCACTGTCTGGCTGCTCGGCTTGCTGGCAAGCCTCTTTCTGCTCGATGTATTTGCCTCGATTGCCAAGTGCGGGGCCTCGGCTGAGGATGTCTTGTCGACCGGACTTCACTTGAGCATTCATGTCACGGCTGCGGCAGCATCCGCTCATTACGGAGAGAGAAGTGTCAGAACCGGGGAAACCAGACGGCAAAGACTCCTCTAATGTAATCTGGACATAGAACTTTTTCCTCCTTAATGATATGATAGCCCGACTGTATTTGAACTGGTGCCTTGTCAGGCCTAACAGCTTGAAGTTACAGGACTACGGAGCTCCCGGCGTTGCAGGATGGAAGAAAGAATAGAGCCCAAACCGCTTTGCTATGCAAGTCTTTTGTGCTTTTATGATATAAAATCGGCATAATCTAAGCACACACCATCTTAGAACTGGTACAATGTTGCCTAGGCAACAATTAAACACACGCACCGAACGACTGATACATCTCAGAAAAGTGTAAAGCCTAATCCGAGATGTGTTTTCCCCTCCTTTGGGGAACTAAAGGTGAAGTCAGTTATCTGCCATTATTTGGTTTAAAACATTCCCAGCAGTATCCAACATCTCTGCCTATTTGATTCACTTTGAGCACGTCTCTCTCCTGGATGCATTCATCCTCCCTAAACTCCTGAGTTGGAGTGGTTCGCCTCAGGCAGAGGAAGCAATAATGTGAACCCTGGAGAGCTATTCAGAGTGAAGAGGAGAGTGGAGAGGAGCCTCCTCCACTGTTCTCCTCCAGCGGGCCGTTTGGGAGGCTAAACGCCGCCGATATCCCTTATTAAACCATCTGGCTGATGCTAATTAGATTATCAGAGATAAAGAGAAGGAGTTTTCTTTGTACATTTTAATGAGATAATGTGTCGGGCAGTTGCGAAGGAGAAGCGTTATTTTCCGAGTGCAAAGACTTTTCAGGTGAAAGTGTAGAAGAATGAACAGATGCGGGGGAATGATTAATCGTGCTTATCTGGAAACATCTTGCCGACATCAGGAGGAGAAAAAAAAGCTCTTTTAGTCGCTTCTTTACTACATGAGCATTACAAAAAGCTTCAAAGACTATTTGCGCAATGACGAAACGTATCCTTAAATGCACTCCTCGTTGGTAGTGGCACCTGACGGAAAACAATGGGACCATGTGAGACGGCACATCCCCGGATTTTAAGTCTCGGAGGACAAAACACTAACATTGCACTTGTTTAGCCGTCCAGGCACATAAGACGGACACGCTCACAGGCTAAAGATAGTCTTGGAAGCTCTCGCCCCTAATGAGAGTGAGGAGGGGGACTATTGATTCGGCTTGTCACCAGAGAAGAACATAAAAGTACACATTCGATAAAGGACTTCATATCCCGTTCGGCTAGTGTAAAGGTTAAGTGCTGGAGAATATCGCCAGGATCAATAATTGTCTGCAACTTCACGGATGGTCCACTACCACTGGAACCCCCTGCTGCTGTTGAGCCTTCACAACTCTGGAGCTGAAGTCACATGAAATGCCACAGGAGGGATTATGGGACTTAGCAGCTTCGGTTTGACAGACCTATTTATGAAAACAAAGCATGCTGCAGCTCCCCTTTACTGTATACGGCTAACACTCAAGAGGAACTGCAATGAAGACAACGTTGATGCAAGCCATCAACACATAATAACAGCAGAAATTGGAGCTTATTAAGATTTAATAGCCTACGTACAACAGCTGCTGCGTATCCTCCTCTTACAATAAATAACAAACTCAATTTCCCTGTGGTAATGGGAAGAGAGCGGCTCCTTAAGGAAGACAAATGAAGGGTTTGCAGCACCGAGTAACAACATTAGCTGGCTAATTAAACAACAATGGAGGATGCCGCTGACTCTCGCCATAATTATGCAATGTGGTTTCATGAAAAAGGTTAACTGCGCAGAAGAAATAGAACCTCAGAGTCTCTCCCCCCGTGCCAGGAGGGGATGGCTCCCAACAAACACAATTCCTCCTATTTGTCTCCCCCTTATCGGGCGATATGCATTTCTGCAACCGCATTGTCTCGACCTAATGGCAGATCTATCCGCTTCACAGATGAATGCGCGGTGAAATGGAGAGAGCAGCAGCATTATGTGGCCCACACAGTACTGCTGGGTGACTGTCTGAAAGAAGAGAGGAACGCACATATAGAAGATATTTGAAGTGTTGCTCAGCGATCGAGATCAAGTGTTCAGAGAGGCTGTGATGCGTTTTGCAGTAGATGCTGTGTGTTCTTTGTTTTTAATGCTTTTCCAGGATTCTGGGAAAGTGGAAAAGCAAAAACCTCACATTACAGCTCATTAGTCGTCTCAACCGATCTCACCTGAACAGAATGTTTTTCAGTCTGATTTCAAATGTCATTTGCCGCAGATGTGATCCGACTCTGTTTGCGATAATAGGATGTGAAGGGCATGGTTTGTTTCTGAAGCAGAGGCCTCTCCTGCTTCCTCTCAAAATGCAATTAATTGCGGCTCCGTGCTGTGAGGTGGTCATGACTATTCCATGTGGACCCATTTCTATGCAGACACTTAAATATTCTATTAATTGATAATGTAAATACCCTTTGGGTTCAGAAGATCTCTGATGGAGCCATGCTGGAGACTTCTGCATGTGGTGGTTTCTACAGAAACCCTGTTAGACCCCGAAGAAAATAAAAACACCTGCTTAGCTCCTCTTTCCTGGACCCCAAGAACCTCCAAAAAAATGTGGCTGTGAGCTTATTTTAGATCATACAACGGACTGTTTTCAACATCGCAGGCCATGTGCCCATTCGGCACGCTTGTGAATGTGTTTTTATTGCGACAGAGGGTTGGTACTTCCAACTGTTGGGTTATGTGCTCACCGTGAACCCTTTTCCCAGTAAAAAAAACGAAGAATGTTGGCAACGAGACGCAGCGATAGACGGAAAGAGAGCGACAGAGGGAGTAAGAGAGGTCAGCTTCAGTTAGAGCGGCTGACCATATGCCAACACTGTACGTGTTCATCCTCTGGCAAGAAAAAAAAGAAGCGAATGACTTTATTGTTTTAGATTAAAGTGCTGTGACTGTCACAATACTGTACTTCTACATAACGCCGAGGAAATGATGTTTTGATTCTCTGATCTGTTTATCACCACTCTGTTAAATGCATTAATTGCACATTAATTGACCATTTACACCCAGTGAACGCATTTATGAGGTTGGCTGCCACTGTTTGCACTCCATTAAAAAGATAATTCACCAGAGCAAAGATTGCATTCATTTTAAGTAACTACTTCGATTTTTTTTTTAAACGGCGTAAAAAAAATGATCAAAATCAAAAGCAGACATCGTCTTGAAGGCATCTGCAAAAAATAAAATAAAGAGGCCTCGGGTTAAAGACTCTTCAAACAACCTGTTGATTCTATGTCAAAAATGTTCCAAGCGTTGGATTAAAATCACAAAAAGCACAACCATTTGAACATATTTGCTAGAAATAAGAAGAGGAAGATACTCTACGATGACAAAAGCAGCACCTCCAAGGCCAGGGCCGTGTTTTAGATGTTTTTAGATATGCGTTTCACGTTACTTAGTATAACGAGGGAATAATAAGCGTTTGCTTTTCAGCATTGTGACACAACAAAAAGCCACACAATCAACTCATGTCTCAGCTCAAGTAAGGTCAGTAAGTTGCTTCTTGTGCACGTCTACAGCTTCTGAAAACACTCGCTAAACACAGCCTATATACTGCATGCAGTCTCCTGCTGAGGCAGCCGGTTATGTATTCACAAGCAAGCTGCCGCCGAGGAAGACTTGGAAACACAACTGTCATGATCAATTATACAGTTCTGTGATTGCACATATTGTATAAGTGTTAATTATTCACTAAACAAAGTGACATAAAAGTCCATTCGTGTTTCTCTTCTGCAAAACAAGAAATGACTCCCAGCACAAGAAGCAATCTTAGGAATTATGTTTTTATCGGTGTGGCGTTTAAAAAATGCATGATACAAAATATTTATCTTTATTTGTTTCAAAGGCGTTTGGGATGCAAATCTCTGATGAGCTCGAAATGGATGATGTCTTTTCAAAAATGTGTGCACTGCACAAAGCCCAGTCCCAGCATGCAGTGTGAAAGGCTTCTTTCATGAATTTGTTATGAAATGTGGGTTGACAAATACGAAAACATGAATATTGAAAAGCATTTACAGCATTTTACTTTATGAGTGGACACATTTAACATGCTGATTAAAAGCCGACAGTTCTAAATGACTGTGTGTGTGCGTGTGTGTGTGTCGGCCTGCCTTGGTGTGCATGTGTTTGTGTGTATGAATTCGGCACTTAAAATGCATTCTGCCGAGAGAGGCACACTTAGAAAACATCCTCGTGCCTCAAGGCTTCATAAACACACTTGCATTACATAGATAAGATGCTGCTGTGCATATTGTACAAGTTCAAAAATATGCACTCATTGCATTCATCAAAAGGGCCCATGTCTTATTAGAACGGAAGTGCATTAAGCTTTAATACAGACGCCTGAGAAAGTGAACAGCCACCGCGCAAGCACGCACACAATCAGCAACGCGGACACAACAGGCTGTCGAAGATTACCGTTTAAAATGCTTCAGGATCACCACACACATGTGATTCTTGAAAATGACAACAAAAGCAACAAGACGGATGTTTGAAAGAACACATTGACAAGCAAATTCGCAACAATGTTCTTTTGTATTTGTGATAGAATGAGACACAGTGCAAGCTGCAGTTTGACTTTGTGACAGCAAAAAAAAATCCAGAACAAAAGATGCTGACGGATACAGTGAGCTGCTGATGACAATTCATGGAAAGGAACAAAAAAAAAAAAGAATTATAACAGAATTATGTTCTAATAGAGCACTTCTACAGTCATTTTGAATTCTCACTCCCCCTCATTCTTTCTTGCGGGTAACACACCTCACTGCAGGGAATTCCACTTCTTACTCTTTTTAATATTCAGTGTTTGACAAAAAAAAAAAAAAACCCACCGCTTTGCTCAGAATGAAAACCGGTAGATTGTCAGAAAAAACGATAAATAGCACTACAACTAGTGCGATTGAACCTTGTTGTTTGAAGATCAGAGTCTCAAAAATCACACCTGACAATTCAAACACCAAAACTTATACACGCACACACTCACACACTTCATGCGTCCCCCGTCTCGCTCTCCCGGGTGCTGCTTTATTAATGAGTTCGACACATGAAAAGCATCCGGACAGGAAGTGTCACTCATCAAAAAAGGGCCGTTTCTGAACAGTCTTGGCGCATGTTAAAGAATTATTCTCTTTCATAAAGGACAAGAGACAATCAGTGATTGCCAGAGTGTTTTCAGATGACCAGACTGTGAAACCCCTCATTCTCAGACATGGCATGAATATTGTATGTAAAGTGTGCAAAGTTGGGTTTGCCTGGTGGGAGAGAGGGGAGGACTGAAGGCTGTAGACATTTGGTGCTGTTCATTATGACTGTTTGCAATGGGAACAGAGTGTGTGTGTGGTTTGGCAGGCGGGCGCGAGGCGGAGACAACGAGAGAGTGATTAATTTCATTGATTTAATGCAATGTTTTGGGTAAATACAGATCGGTGTGAACCACAAATGAGTTGAACAAATCAATCAAATTGATTTTTTTCTTTTTTTTTTGGTGAATAAACTTTCAGTCTGGCTCAATAAAAAGCTGCTTTCTCAAGACTGACCCTGCCAAGGCCAGTAATAACAAACCACCATATGACAGGTGAGTGAAAGCCTCAGCACACACAATATACACCACAAAATCAACCTGCAATCATTTGGCTCTTCACTCCCCTAAAACACACACACACACACACACACACACACACACAGCTATAAATAACACTCAACAAATGTGTGCCAGCTCATGCAAAGAGCACACATATACATACACATATGTGCATCACGATCCCACACAGAGGCACCACGGTACAAATGCCAAGCAATGACACACACTCAAGCACACACACGCATACACACTCGGAGCTCTATTCCACTGTGATCTTAGCTGTGCCTTCCTGGACTGGAACAAATAATGGGGGGGAAGTCGACTGTGGGATTTTGAAGCTCTCCCTGTCAGTGACACTGTGTCAGCCCTGCATCTCCCTCTACCAAACACACACCTTTGCTCCCCCCCCTCCCCCTTACTATAACAGCATAGGGAACAAGGCCTTTGAATAATAAATACTCCCAAGTTTCCACACAACTCCGGCCAGAGATGCCCGTCCGCAAACAATGTTGATGTGTGGAGGAAGGAGAGCCATGGAAGGGAGCCTGGATGAATACAAGATACATGTTCAGACGCAGCACAGGCTTCTAGGAAGCGAGTTGGACCTGCAGAGTAAGAGAGCTAGTGGCCTGGAACTTCAATATCCATGTGTACACACAGACAACTGACATCCCTGCAGAAGGTGCAACAGCAGCAAAAAAGTTGAGAATATTTTTGAAAGAGGAAAATTGAAGGAAGTGGATACTCCTAATGAGAGAAACAATGCAGGAAGAGTGACCAAACCTCCACATTCTGAAGGTAGTTCACATATGTGTACATGGAGAGTGTATAGAGCAGAACGTCGCCACCTGATGCAAGTGGTTTTACATACTTATCTCTCCAAACCGAAAGAGGCCCGGACAGAAAACGTCTTGCCATTTTCCCCAGTCAACATTGAGATTCTTGAGAACTTGGCAAACATGTCCCAAAGGCCATGAGACATACAGTATTAACAGCTTACCCCGCAGACAGACAGGGGGGGGGGGGGGGGCGATAACGAACTAGCCTTCCATGAGCGGCACAAGGTGGCCCCATACTTCACTTTCCTCTCGGGGTGTAACAGGGGAGGGTGAGGCCAGGGCCATTGTAGTAGGTGATGTGTCCATCGTCGGCCGATATTTAATCCTCCGGTTCCGCAGCGTGGCCCGAACATGACAGAAAATCATTAGCCAGTGTGGGCCGTTAACTGTCACATGAGTGATTGAATAGGCAGTGAGCCATGGACTTTTGTATGGCAGTTAAACGTCTGTCCTGGAGACTCGTGGTGGCGGTCCATTGAGGTCAATGATGAGGCCGATTTGGCGGACAGCCACTCCTACTCTCTGAGGGATGGAGTTCCTTAATGTCTAGCATCTGAGGAGGGAGCAAGTCGGGGTCAAGGCAACGAAGTCGACATCTGTGCCGGAAAGTACCTCCGGAAATGAAGTACCTTTACTCAAGTACTGCAAGTACAATTTTTTATATTTAATTACAAGAGCATTTCCATTTCCTGCCATACTTCCACTCCACTAGTTCAGTGGCAAATATTGTATTTTTTCCAGGCACTGCATTTATTTGATAACTTTAGTTACTAGGTGCTTTGCAGATTCATTTTTTATCATTGAAAATATAAATCAACAAATAAATAATGTATTATTAGAGGTTGAGAAATGTACAATCTACCCAGCAGTATATAGTCAAATAAAAATCAGCCCCACCTTCTACCAGCCGCAACATTAATCTGATGTACACATTAGTCATTTTAATACAATAATATAACACTTATGATTACTTTTGGTACTTAATGTTGAAAGCAGGACTTTACCGACTAGTATTTCAACACTGTGGCATTGCTCGTTTTACTGACTTACTTTACTTAAGTTCGACCTAAACTTTATATACACACACACACAAGACTAATGATGGAATGACAGCCTTTGACAACAAACATATCCTAACGGGCAACAATCATGTCTCATTGGGCAGTCCAAAAAAAGACATTCCATGAAACATTTTTCATTTTTCATCTGACATCTAACCTCTCGCCACACGCATCCTCCACACCCCCCCCTCCCATCTCTTTTCTTTAGCGGAGCCTTGACGTCCAGATCTTGCTGAGCTGGTCTCTTTAACCTGTACGTAAGCTTGGTTGTGTTATCCACCAGGGCTGAATCTCCATACCGTTCCCTTGTGGCCTCTGTCTGTGTCTCGGAGAAAGCAGGAGTTCTCCCCTCACTGGGAGGGGGGGGGGGGGGGGGAGTTCCTTCTGGGGCAACACTGTCCAGTTTAAGAGGACGGATCACACATGCCATGAATGCGAGATAATTCTGCCTCTCCTTTTCAACACGCTACATGTTCATTAAAGTCACTGCCGTTAAATGCTTCTCTCAATTTCCTCTTTTTTTTGTATTAAAGAAACCCATGAAAGAGGGAGAAAAAAAAAAGGTAGCAAATTGTCAAATTATAAATTAAGCTGCTGCTTCAATTATTTGCTTGGTTTGATAATAACGTGGTTAATTTTTGAACGAGGTTAATTACAAGAGGGTTAATGATATTCTAATAAAAACCAAGAACTCATCACATTTCCCCCCCCGACTAAATTACACTGACATATACGAACCAAATATTTTCTTCAATTAATTCATAATTGTTAATAAATATTTTACAATTCGAGGGGCACGCAGGCTGAGGCCACGTTTCGGAATGACATATTTGAACAGATTCTCGACACATTCTGTAACAATAATTGCCATAGCTGACTTCTCACCGGAGGTAATCTGACTCTTGCTGTCTTTGGTAGGTGGCCAATTTATTTCATGAAGTGGGGCAGATATTGCACTTGCTGCACATGGTGTTATTGCGTGTGTGTGTGTGTGTGTGTGTGTGTGAGAAAGAGAAAGAAAGAGCGAGGGAGGGACAAACAGGGGGCAGGTAGGTGTGATCGCTCATTCACAGTAGAGCTGCTTGACGTTGAGCCCTACGGGGCATGATTACTAGGCCCTGGGTGATCCTTCAGCTCTCCGCCTGACACTTGCTGCCTGTCCCCTTCCTCTTGCATCCCCACCAGCTTCATTCCTCTCTCCTCATCCATCTCTCTGTATCTTCTTTGTTCAACTCTTATCTCCCTCTCTCTTAAGTTTCTTCTTTATGTTCTGGCGCTGGTTTATTTACTCCCGTATAGACTCGCGTCTGTCTTGATAATGTGTTTCTGCCAGTCTGATAAATAAAGCTGTTTGTCTTTTTACAGTGCCCGGGACACTTACAGTTAACGTCTCTTCAGCCACCTCTGCTATTTATCAGACTTCAGACACGCGTTTACCGTGTATGCGAGTCCCCGGCGGCACATTTCAACAAGGCT
This sequence comes from Melanostigma gelatinosum, assembly GCF_949748355.1. NCBI lineage: Eukaryota > Metazoa > Chordata > Actinopteri > Perciformes > Zoarcidae > Melanostigma > Melanostigma gelatinosum. Next base: position 9,587,019 of record NC_136655.1, read on the forward strand.
ATTCGATTTCCTGTGCTGAGAAATAAGTGATATCTACACTGCGGCCTTTAAGGGTAAACCTTTCTTAACAGTAGCATTTTTATATTCACGGTATTCGGTAGAAGCTTTCAGTTGGAATAAACTGCTTTCTTGGCTATCCATGTTGATTGTTGACAGTGTAAGTTTTTACAGATTCCTCTGGGAGTTTGTCTGCATTGTAGAAACGACAACATGATTTGCTTTCCCCAACTATCTGACACTTTTATCATCATATTCTTCTTCTTAACCACAAGTTCTGCCATCAGTTCAGTAACTGTCATCACAAGGAGTGATCAGGTAACAACACTGGGTTAAACCAAACAGCATGTGGCCTTATCCAGAGGAGATATCTAGGGATGCACCGATACAAACAAATTACAGATGTTTGATTGTGGTGAGATAATACTGTTGCAAACATTTGGTGGGAAGCAGGGCTGGAAATGAATGTTTTTTTGGCTGGTCAGTGACGCAAATCTATAGCAGCCACTTGCAAATATTACCAACATGTGGCTCGTGGCTGGTGCTGATTTCCAAAAAGATGCAAAACCAATGCCTCTTCTCATGCTTCAAGTCAAGTACAAATAATGATAGAATGAAAAAGTAAGGAAGACAAGGAACAAATTAAAATGTATCAGTTGCACAAAAGTCCTGCAGACTGAAAGTTGCTGTGGAATCCCGCGGCCCAAACTGCAAAGTTTCGGTTTCATTCACAAAAGCAATTCGGGTGAAGTAGTAAAGGTAGAAACTAAGAACAAAGACTCCTTTTGACGTCGAACACGAGTCTCTTTTTTTTTTTACAAAAAGTTAGATGAGAGTGAGCGGATAAAAAGTGCTTGAATTTGAGCTCATAGTCTAAAGGGTTTAATCTGCTCTTGTTAGAAGGACACAAGGGACTTGCGGTGGCTTCTTGAGGGGGCTAAAGTATTACCATGATGGGCTAGCAGCATCCTTTCATGCTCTATCCAGCAGAGTTCATATCGACATGCTTGGCTTAAAACCACCTTGTGAACAAAAAAAATAAATTGCACTCTGTAAAAATCCTGACACTTCTGCAATGTGCGTACTAGAATTTTTCAAACACTTGTCTTTTCTTTACCATAATAGATGTCAGTCTCCTCTGATGTAGCTCAAGTAGGGAGAGCAGCACGTAGGGTCTCACTCTTTCTGCATTTGAAGCCATCACTCAATAGCGGATCTGTGTTGTTCGGCATCAAACGAAGGAGACATTGGCGGCATCACCTGCAGAGCGCTCCAAAGGGATGAAGCAAAAATATCTTCAAATCACTTGTCCAAGACATTTCCCCCTATTAAGGCTGCCTCCACACAGGCTTTAAGGCGGAGACAGGCCCTTTAGATAAGCTAACCAAACCCGAGTGTTACAGCTGGGAGATCAGACACACAGTCTGTGTTCTGTTACAGAACTCCCTTACAGTGGCATGCCATTAAAAAAAAATAAAGGTTCAACGTTTAACACTGTTAAATGAGTAGAATCACCTATTTTCTGTTGAAGGAAACAGCTAAATATAGAAATAGTTTGCCTGTTTGACACAATGATGAGAAGAGGTACAGACAACAGACTTTTATGAATTAATTGTATCTGTTATGATTGCAGTTCTTGCAGTTCATTTCTAATAAGCCATAAGTCAATCTCCTGGCAAAACAAAGGAATGTGAATGGACAGCAAGCCAATCATTTTGTTGTCATCATATTATGAGGTTTCAATGTGCTGAAATGATGAGGTTTCTGGTCACAAAGACCTAATTTCCGGTCAATGTACAAAGGTTTCAACTCTTCACTGCATGTGTGTGCACCTATCTTATGTGTACGAATGCATGACTCTCAACAGCGAATGTGGTACCAGCACTACACAGTGCTAGATGCGTTTTAGTGTGTGTATGTGTGTGTGTGTTGTAATCTCAGCAGCAGATCATGTTTTCCAGGCCTCAGATGAGGCAAAGCAGCTTTGGCAGCAGGCCGTTTCATCTCAGGCACTGGGGCCCAAAACAAAGAGAAAATGATTGATTGGATGATGAATTATTTAGAGGTGGAGGGCTGAGGAACGAACCAGCCATGCTGGAGAGAGAGAGGGAGAGAGGGATAGAGAGAGTAAGGACACAAGTAAATGAGTGCGAGTTCAGCTTCCCTTTATCGCTTTCCCTCCTTGTCGGAGATGGGAATCCAAGTAAAAACTTGCCCCTAATTGTACTAATGCGTGTCACCGCAAATTTGCCAAAATAAAATATTGATGTGGACGCAGTGACAGGGCTGCACAGCGCTGAGCGCTGATTGGAGAGGAGAGGTGTTTGCTCAGGGATCTATAGGACGTTTGAACCTACATGTAACACTACACCGTAGACAGAGGGGGGAAAAAAGCCCTCTCCTCAGCACCAGACATCCATCCTTTCGCTGCACTCTGTCTGCATCTCCACATATTTCGGGAGAAAAGCACAATCGCTGAATGTTTACCTGCAAATGTACCTGTAGATAAGCAAATAGTATTTGAATTGGCAGCATTAAAGCAACAAACTTCCTTAAATGTCAGCGAATGAGCCGTGTGAGTGAACACAGCTCCGGACCCCTCATGTGATGCCCAGTTGGACCACAGGGGGCACTGATGTGATATGTGAGAAAGAAACCGACAAGAGTGACGGGCAAGTGCGAGAGACGTGGGTGAGGGAGAGTGTGGGAGACAGAGAAAGAGAGAGAGAGGGAGGGAGAGGAAGAGAGATGCAATGAGGCAAGGCCACAGGGATGAACGCAAAGCGTCTCTCTCTCTCCCTCCATTTTTTCAATATCCCCTCCTCATGAAATTTCATTTGGATTGTAAATGTTCAGTAATTTACCATCATAAATGTGTAATGGGCCCCTGAATCCAATGACATTGTGCTGGCTAATCAACTCATTTGAAAATGAATATAGATCTATTAAAGGGAACTCAGCATTTCCCATTTGTTAAGACTGGCATGCTGTCAAACATTGGGAACACTTCCTAAAAGGAGGTTTTTTGGGAGAAGGGATCTCTTCAGGGAAAAGGAAAAAAACATTCCACTCAGATGTTTTGATCTTGAATAGAGATGATGAATGAGATTAAGCGCTCGCGCTAAATTCTGATTTGTTTTGTCATTAGAAATCTGACATGTAATCGACTTAAAGAGAGAAGGGGCTAATTTAAAAGCTCATACAAAAAAATAAAAGCGGGGACAGGAAGTTAATGACACTTCCTTTTCAGCTGGGAGAATATCGCAAAATTTAATTCATGAATTTTAAACAGTTTCTTGGTTCCATGGCAGAGAGCCACAGAATCCTCCAGAACACATACAATAACACACACACACACACACACACACACCAGGATTACTACTTCTTATCTATGAGAGACGGGGCCCGAGGCGCTACCTACAAACACTTAATCAAAAACCAAGTTCAACTCGTGGCAGCCGGTGACTCTTAGAAATAGAGAGAGATGGAAAGAGTGTGGAATGCAAATTGCAAATGTTGGGAGTCTGTCAACGTGCGTGTGCATGTGTGTGTACACAGTATGCTTGACTCGCAAAGCGAGTGAATCAGCCCCTGGTTAAAAACACCAATAAGTTACAGTGTGTGTGAATGAAATTCACAGAGCTTTGAGTGCGCATCGGCTGGCCACTTTGAGGATCCGCTTACAAGCCTTCCATCGGGGCCGTGAGCCACCTCATGACAGTAACGACGGCTGAATCTACAGATTAATCATGTCGAGTCAAAACTGCGTCTCGCTCACAACTTTTCAGTTCGTGATACATGCCTTTGTAGCTTGATGATCATGTCATTTTCAGGCTGACCAATGGGATTTGAGATGTTCTCAAAAGTACGAGTGTCACAAAGCCATGGACAACCTCTTTCAGCTTAAGGCGATATTTCACTTTGCTTTCTTCCCTTGCTATTAAACTAACCTCCAGCATTTGGACAACGAAGCTGCTACTTGGCCTCACAGACATCCTTGACCTTAAAAATGCAAACCTCAGATAATTACTTTGGTTTTAGGGTCATTATACAACGTATAAATGTACATTACATGTAGGGATGTTAATAATTAACCGTCATTAAGAATTTTGACAGATTAATACCATCAGTTAAAATAAAAATTGAAAAAAATAAAAGCGAGAGGCTGCTTGTCACTTAAAAGGAGAACAGCTGGTCCACCTTAAAAAAGGGTCGGCACACCTTAAGTCAGCCTGAGCCGAAGGTGTTGCTCACTTCCTTCATTTTAATCAGCAGGTGGCAACATCACACAGAAGCTTGGGTCTTGAGAAGTCGGAGCATTTATTCATCATGTGCACACGGTTAATGATCGGTCTGACAAAAAAAAATGATTGCATCCCATGAACTAACATAAAAAACAGGAGAAAAACAACGCACAAAGTCAAATTTCAAAGACAAGGCAGACACTAAATTCATACTACAATCGGGGCCCTTTGGACACAGAGTTTTGGGACCAATCTCCATCACTCCTGCAGTTTATCGGCGCGGCACTGTTCACTTTCTCCCCAGTTTTCCTTCCTTCACTCTTTCCTTCCTCTCTCGCACTCTCTCTCCGCCCGTTTCCCGCTCTCGGCCCTGACGCAGCAATCAAGCAAAATAAGTAATTTCTCGGGTCTGATGGCGGCGGGGGGTGTATTGTGCACTGGTGGGGGTGCTTGGTTAGCCTGGATGCGTGGCTTTAGGCTACTGCCCTCTTGTAAGGTCATTGTAATTAAGACTTGGCTCACAGTGGTTTGACTGTGCCTTTGAGGTTCAAATGTCTTTCCCCTTCCATCCTCAAAAGTCCTTTCCAGCACCATTTGCTTATGAGATCGGTCTGTGAATATTGATTTATCTGTGGACTCAGATGGGCTGGAATGAGTTAGATTCCCCTAACTTCCTCGGTGATGACTTTGTGGAAATAGAATATTAGAGTTTCAGTGATTGCTGCAGATGGAAAGCGCAGGGCTCGGACGGACACTTAAGATTGCTAATCTCAGATCCTAGACTTGCTCTCACTTCAATTACAGGATTCTGGAGTGAGAAAGAAAAGAAAGGCGATTGATACATTTGCAGTACATCTATGCCATCTCCATCTCTCTCCCGCTCCCCATTTCTTTCTTTGCTGCCTTTTGAATCCTTTTTACTCTGAGAAGTAAAGAACAGATGCTGTAAACATAGCCTTGACCACTCTCGTCATCAACTACATCAAGTCCAATGCATTAAGAGCAGTCAACTCAATCAAGCATCTCCTCGATGGCAAACTGGTCCAGATGTGGCTGCTGTTTGCCAGTCCCCACATCCAGCGCTCTGTTGTGTGCGTCATTGCGCTGAGTGGCCCCAGGTGTTGTGGACATTTTTACATCTAGACCCCGGCGTTCTCCCTTCTGCACACTCTCTGCACCCCCCCCCCCTTTTCCTTCTTGTTGTTTGGATGGTCAAACTGTTTTCCCCTTTAAGCCGGGAAAGACCTTGTCCACCGCCAATCTCAGTGCGGAACCGCAGAAGTTTTTACTCAACTGAGTGAACTGCTGACTTGTTTGCCAGTATTACTGCAGAGTGGCTCTGCACTTTATCACCAAGAAGTGCTTGTTGTGCGACTGAAAATGCTCATTATGCGAGCTCGAATTCAGCATTTCTGGGAACAGGATGCACAAAGCTGGGTGTTCCTGCTGATGCAGTTTTCATACAATTGTGATTTAATTCTTCCAAATGCTGAAGAGACAATAGCCAGAAATCAATGTGCCAATGAACAGCTGTTCAGGGGTCAACAAAGATGACAACCTGTGGGAAACATTTCTGTATCCAAATCTCAGTATGTGACAAAAACTAAATGGAACCACAGAAGGCCTACAGGACAAATGAAATACCAGAGGATTCATATAGATTCTCCAGGACAAATCACGTGTTTGGAAAAACCCACATCGTTACATGACGCTAGAGGCCAAGCACAGGGGTCACTGACCGGTGAAGCTCCACTATCGGGTATATCGGATTTTTTTTTCTACTTTCCAGGACACATGCACATCAATGCAGACACACACACACACACTTACACGTAGATGGGAATTCAGTCCTTGTGTATAGTAGATTCTTCCATGACCACAGTCAGCACTGCGACTGGGAAGTTACTGTTCCCACAGGGAGGACAAAGACTCCCACATGACGCTGAGGTCCAGTTCAAATACTCTAAAAGATCGTTCTCTAAAAGGAACTCTACGTTTTGGAACTGGGCCTCAGCATCAGGTCAGAGGATACCTCTGAAAAAAACAATTTCTTTGAAATGATAGCATGTCAAATAAAGTTTTTGCAATCGTTTGTGACATGGTGAACGCAGGCGCCCGACAATACACAAGGCTCTGATTCTACTTACATAACACAGAGGGATTAGAACTTCTTTTTTTTTTTCCCCCTTCGCCTCAAAATGCTCCTCACACGTCTGACAGTGGGCTGAGCTGCATTTCAACTCGCGGTGTACTGTGGCGTATCTTTGAACAACCAAACAACTCAAGTGAAGTGCCTGCAGTTCTTTAAGCACTTTATCCTCAGAGCTTCATTGGGCAACAGACAGGCAAAAAAAAAAAAGAAAAAAGATAAATAAAACAAGACAAAAAATGCAAATGAGCTCCTCGACACTTCTATATGCCATTCAAAAGCAGAGTACATTTAAAATGTTTTAGAATTCCAGACTCATAACTGCACTTACAACAATGCCGAGAGAAAAAACAAATGGGGGGAGAGAGAGAGAGAGTTAGAGAGAGAGAAAGATATGCTCTATTCTAAGGCTCCTTGGCGTCGCGTTGGGGATTCCATGCGTCTCATCATCTTGTTTAGAGTGCATTAGCAGCCAGTGACACAGCCTCCCCTCCCTCCTCATCGCTCTAGTTTTCTTGTTGTCGGGCAGAGTGTCCTGAGGCAATAACAGATACCATCAGCACGCCTCCTCCTCCTCCTCCTCCTACACCACCTCTTCACGGAGATATACGCCAGGGCCTAATTTTCCATCAGCAAAGCATGAAATCAAGAGAGAATGCCACACAACAAGCACTCTTAAAAAGGAACACTTTGCCGGTTTCGCAAACCCATACAGGCAACGCCTGCACACACTCACATGCAAACACAGACATATGCGTGCAGAGACGTGTCCCAACTTGAATAAATCATGAAATCAAGTGGATGCTAAGCTAAAGCGACAATCAGAGGCTTGTTGATGAGAGAATGAATGTGACGTTGGGAGATGGTTTTACAAATTTCAGGAAATTAATAACAGCCGGTTGTTATTTTCTTTGTTTTTCTTTGACACGGAGACGACGCAAAGCACTGTGATCCTTTTAGTGGGTTGCTGTATCCAAATGCAACAGAGACGGTAAGAAAAAAATGACATCTCACAAGGAGACGAGAAATCAACCACACTACAGAAACGTTCCATGTCAGATTAGGCCTAAATGATTCAAGGATTTCTTTTTTATCATGTGCTTTAAAATGCCACTCGTGCATTTCCATACAGTCAAATGATAAACATTGGCTGCTCTCCAGTCAACATGTGTATCTAGAATACAAAGTATGAAGTCATGCTATCAAACACGCATTGAGTAGAGAAGCTCTCCCCAGGGTTCGCCTTTTCAATGCTACTTTTGTGACTCAACCCACCGCATTCAACCCGATCACATCACCAATATGTCCAAACGTTACCTTCATGTGAACTTCGGTTCCAGATCTATAATCAAGAGTCTCTATAAGACTGATGTTTCCTTCCATAGTTTTTGTAGATGCATGCATGTCAACAGCAAGGGTATGATAGAAGGACAGAGTCCTTTCACTGAAAGGTCTTGATTCCCTAACCATGAGAGCAAATGCAAGCTTTTGTGACTGGACGCATTTGGTCACAGGTGTGACCACAGCCAGACACGCTAATTATCTGAACCGGACAAGGAAAATAGGATAATGACAGGAGCGCAGAAAAATGTTCTCCTTTGAGAGAGTTCTTGTGCAGCGTTGCTTTCTTTCAGAGCAGAGACACACTGAGCACGCGTTATCAGGGACCAACTGCGGGGCGAAACTGAAGAAAGTATTGTGTCTCAGTTTCCCATCAACTGAAAACAAGGCGGTTAGTTATTAGGACAGTAGCACTGACAAACACGACAGAGACTCTTTTCTCGACTCCACGCACACACACGGAGAGAAGAAACGGATCTCACAGTGCTGACTGACAAAGATGCCCTGCAATATAGATGACGGGAACAAAGCTCCCCATAACAAGCTCCAGTCATATCGAGACGATTTCCTTCTCAATAATGAATCGCCATCAGCATCAGGCGTCAATATACTGCCTCTGTGTGTTGTGTGTGTGCCAGCGTGTGTGTGTGTGAGTGGAGGGGGGGGGGGGAACATCTATCCTCAACGAGAACAAAACTTCTATATTTAATCACATCCGGACCAAACCAGCTGCTGTGAGCTTATCCCCCACATCTGTGTGATTGACAGCATTTCTAAAATGTGTAGATTATAAATATTTATAATTGACTTAATATTGACTGTATTCTCTCTGTTTGGTTGCACTTGTATGGGGGGGGGGGAAGAAATAAAATAAGCCTTTAATTTCTCAAAAAAAGCGCAATAGCACAATCCAGTTCATCTGTAGCTCCGTCTTCACATAAATGACCCTCCCTGTGCGTGTGTGTGTGTGTGTGTGTGTGTGTGTGTGTGTGTGTGAGAATGTTCAGTCGCCTGTTTTCCTCACTGAGGATAATGAGCGTTACTTTGAATTTGCTGTATGTTGTCAGGTCTCCTTGAGAGGTCAGCACGGTCACTGTAAAGTCGTGCTCGCCTTATAAAAAAAAGGAGACAGTTGGAAACATGGGGCCGGATCTCCAAAAGTTACACCAATAAAAAAAAAAAAAGCACCACGAGCGAGCCTAATCATGGCTGGGACAGGAGCCCAGGCTGGAGAAAGGGCAAATGTTTAGGAGTGGCGTAGCGGGGGCAGAGCTTGCCTCTTGTACCCACTGACCTTGCAATACCCCACCGAGCATCTCAGCATGCAGTGCTTCTGATGAGAGGGGGGGGACACATTCAGAGCTTCTGCTTGTTTTTGCTGAAGACTCCACTTGCCATTCTGCTAATTCCCCGAAGTCAAGTCTCACTGAAGACGACCACGAAGCAACCGAATATCAAGACTACCAAGGCGTCGTCACACAGTCCAGTTCCAGAAGAACAGCTGTCGTCGGGTGGAGGACAAGTAGAGGAAACACCGTGCGGGTGTAGAACGGGGATGGGCCCCCAACCTCTAAGACATTGAAAGAGCTTTTGGCCTTTGATTGAATTGCGCTATGCGAGCTCACTATACTGTATAGGCCCTCTCTGTGTCGGTTCGGTCTGTCTAACTCTCTTTCAGCTCCACATCAAAAAGGCCATCTGCAGTCAAAAGGCCAGCCAACACACCACGCGCTCCCATCTCATCCACCAGTTTCCTCTGCCCAGCATCCAGACACGGCACTGCCCACCGTCTCATCAATTTTCCTCTTTGATTTAATCACCGAGCGAAACTGAAGTGGCATTACAAGTTGTGTTTTGCAACAGAGGAAGTTCCGCAACTGGAACTATCTGAAAATCAGTTCAATGTTCAAAAAGAATACAAAATATGTATTCAAAAAATTGTTTGGTGCCAAACAAATATACAAGGATTTATTTTACAGTCTCAATAATGCAAACTGCTTCCTATCCCACAGAGCATTAGGATTTAAAGTGAGCATGAAACACAAACCCTTCAAGCAGATTAAATTTCAAATCAAGCAGGCCATGTAAATGATGTGGTGACAGGGGGCCCAGCGCAATTAGCATGCCAGGCTAGTGTTAAAGCAATTAGGCAAAACAGACGGCTAGAGCACCAGGGCTAAGCATGGGAAGGGAGGAAGGACGAATATTTCCATATTGTTCTTCAGGACACGAGTGTGTGTGTGTGTGTGGAATGTGCCTGTGTATGTACAGTTTGTTTGAGGTTGTTCGACACTCAACCTGTTTGTGGATTTCTCAGAGGGAATCAGAGGTTAATGAGAACTAGACTTTGTTTACAGACAGCCTTTCCAGCCATTTTGGAGAGCAAGGGGGGGGGGGGGGGGGACACAATACCAAATGCTGTGTTCGTTGCAACAAAAATAAATTGTAAAAAAGGAAACAGAAAACACCAAGTCTCATGTTGCTTCGGGGAATCACACAAAAAAAAAACATTTACTGGTAAACAAGCCCAGAGCGGAAACTCTGGGAAGCACTTTGGGGAGAACGCAGACACATTTGGGCAAATCTCTTAGGTGGAGCTTTCAAAAGCGGTGTCGGCGTGGCAGAGAGGATCACCTGGAGACGAGGAATGACATCCGTTTGAGCGTAAATTACTCAAACAAGCATGCCGGGGAATGGCATTTGAATGCTTGATGTTTCCCCAGAGCGAACGGCGGTGGATGCCTCTTAATTCAAGCAAGGAGTTATATGATATACAAACACTCGCGGAAACAAACATGGCACGGTGAGTTGTGTATGATGCGACGCGGGCCTTTTGGGATGCAAAGTGGGATGCAGCGACTCATCTCTGGTTTCAGCGACGTGGGAAGAACAGCAGTAATAATGAGGAGTCAGGCCGGGAAAAAAATAAAATTGGGTTTTTTTTTTACTCTGCCGTGTTTTAGGCTTGCAGAAAACAACCCGATGTCTTCCCGATCATCACTTTTCTGTACGCACACTAGGGCTGGGCGATAAATCGATTTAATCGATTAATTCGAATGTGTGCTTTAAGGCGATGTGTTTTATTGAAAATCGAGAAAATCGCCCCCACCCCTCCCCCCCGTTGGGTTCCCGTAGTAGAGTGCGCGCGCATTGTTTACAAACGAAAACAATGGCGGCCAGCAGTGAAGCTCTCGTTCTTAAGAGAGGGAAGAATGTGTCTTCGGTGGTCTGGAAATGGTTCGGGTTCGTGTCATCTGACACAGAACAAACAGCACCACGATGTAAGGTCTGTCTAAAAGCTATTGCTACAAAATCAAGCAGCACAACAAATTTAATGCAGCACCTCAAACAGAGGCATGCTGCCGAGTGGGAGAGGTGTTGTTGCCCTGAGGAGGGAGCAGGACCGCGGGAGCACAAGCGACGCCGCCGCCACCTCACAACAACAACCCAGCATTTTGGAGACATTCACCAACTGTACTCCGCATGAGAAGAAGAGTGCCCGGTGGAAAGCCATCACGGATGCAGTCGCGATGTATATCGCAAAAGATATGGTGCCCATATACACCGTGGAAAAGCCGGGGTTTATTCACCTTCTCAAAGCTTTGGACCCCAGATACGTGCTACCAAGCCGTCAACATTTTTCTGACGTTGCCTTGCCTCGGCTGTACAATAGTACACGCCAAAGGATCTCTGCGGAGCTGGAGGGGATGTTATTCTACTCCGCAACAACTGACCTGTGGTCCAGCAGGTTGACCCAGACACCGATCCACTTGACTGGTGGAAGCGTCACCAACTTAACTTTCCAAGGATAAGTACTTTAGCAAAGAAATACCTCTCTGTGCCAGCTACAAGTGCCCCCTCTGAGAGGCTTGTCAGTGTGTGGGGGGGCATTGTTACATGCCACCGTGCATGCCTGAAGCCAGAGGTAGTAGATAAGGCTTGTCTTCCTGGCAAAACATATTTAGAAAAAACATGCACTACTGTTTAATACTGTTGGTTATGTTGTGAATGCACTTGATTTTGTTTACATGCACTTATTTACTGTGCAAAATATGTTATGTTGATGTTAGATCAGATGTTGCACTTTTGAAAATGTGAATGTTAAAGGGTCACATACATTTTATTTCATGCTGTGTTTGTATCAGTGTATTCAGTTAGAAAAGCTTACTGTAAAAAGTTACATTTGCACAGTTGTTTACAATGGAAGGCTACTATTTAATGCCATTTAATGTTATGTTTAATTTAATTTTATATTTAAATGATTCAGGGAAACAAAAGAGTGACCAAATACTTTTTGTATACTACAGGCACCTTTCTACAATGTTCAGGTTTTGTTTGCACTTTATTTTTATCAACCTACTTGGGAAAATCATCACAAAATTAAATAAAAAATTGTTTTCAACAGCTTCTGTCATCTGCAAAAATTTGGGGGGAAAAAAATCGATTTAAATCGTGAATCGGATTTTTTGTAAAAAAATCGGAGATTTTTTTTTTAGGCCATATCGCCCAGCCCTAACGCACACTGGAACAAGGGAAGGGTAAATGATGTGGTGATAAAAAGGAAGTGAGTCACGCTGTCATTCTAATATTTGCTGACTCTCAGAGTTTTGCTCCGTGTCCGGTGGCAGTCGCTTTTTGAAGTTCAGACAGAAAAATGCTCAAGTGTGTATGTGTGTGTGTTTTCCTGTCACATTTTGCTGCATGCCATTACAGTGTGACCCGGGAGAACAGCCAATAGGGAGTAACATGAGCCAGGACATGTACTGTAGCCCGTGTCTGTACGCCAGAGGTGGCTTAGATACCACTTCCATACAGTGAACGGAGGTGAAACCTAATTACAGAACTAAATGTGTATTAAGGCGTGGTGAATTATAAACAAGCAGTAGAAGCACACCACAGACAACCAAACTTGTACAATAATAAGAGTTCCTGTCAATTTCAGCATTTATTATACTGCAATATTTAATCCTTTTTTTTCTTTTTTTAAATACCACCATGTAGCGCATTAAATGGGTGTAATCACGGCAGCAGGATCACACAAAATTGTAATAACCTACTCTTGCTATCACATATTCCAACACTGCTAACTCAATTAACTGACATTTTAATGAAATGGAGTTTCCAGAGACTGTACTAATTAGTTCCTGTTCAAGCCAACCATCATCAATGTACGCTGTGTAGTACAACCAATCAGACTATGTCGCGCCATATGGTCGACACGGCCTTTGGGCTTCTCTGGGATTACTTCATGGAGAGAGTCCAAGCCAAAGCAGGTGAAGCAGTGCTTTGGCTGCAGCAGGTTTTATAGACAGCAATGAAGACAACGAGTAGGCTACATGTCTGTGTGAGTTGGAGAATGTGTGTGTGGGGTGGGGTGGGGGGGGGATTCTTAAGAACACACTACATGAGAATATGATTGACAAATAAGGTCAAACCCAGATAGACAGAGAGAGGAAGCAGATCGCATAAAAACACCGAGAACGGAGCAACACAATGAAGTGTGGCTTGTAGCCAAGTGAAACACATGACGTGATGGAGCAGAACAACTTACAGGATCCTGGTGACGCACAGCCAAAGTTACAAAAAAACAATGGCAAATCATTCCCAGACTGGCTCATTTTCCCTGCACAACAGGAAAGATGACAGTGGGGAAGGGGGTTTTTTTTCACATAATAACGCAGTTAACGCTGGCCTGTCAGCATGCTTTTGAGTCGTGATGTTTACCAATCAAGTAAATACAACGGGACACCTGAGAGACTGCACTGTTTCTCAGGTGACTCGCAGACAGCTCTGGAGACATCAGCATATCATTTAATTGACAGCTCCATGTCGACAAACTTGTTGTGACTTACTTGTTGGTGGAGTTTTAACTTGTTGGTCAGCCACTTTACTTGACTGGCTGTTGGTCAGCCATCCACCCCTCCCCCCACCCAGACCTCCCTGCTGCTGCAACCCCCATCATCTGCATCCCCTGTGGATTATTACCCCACCTCCCCCCTTCCCACAGCACTCGGCTCCCCTCCACACCTCTCATACTCAGCACTCCACCCCCACTCCAACACACAGCCCCCCAGCGTGTCCCTCAACCAAGTGAGGAAGGAACTGAGGAGGATCAAGGCGAGGAAGGCCACGGGTCCAGACGGCATCAGCTCAAGGCTCCTCAAATCCTGCGCAGACCAGCTGTGCGGGATAGCGGAGCACGTATTCAACTTGAGCTTGAGGTTGGGGAAAGTACCACAGCTATGGAAGACATCCTGCGTGGTACCGGTACCAAAGAACCTGCGGCCCAAGGACCTCAACAGCTACAGGCCGGTGGCGTTGACATCCCACCTGATGAAGACCCTGGAGAGGCTGGTCCTTGCCCATCTCCGCCCTCTGGTGAGTTCATCCCTGGACCCACTTCAGTTCGCCTACCAGTCCGGCATCGGGGTGGATGACGCCGTCATCTTCCTGCTGCAGAGATGCCTCTCTCACCTGGAAAAGGCTGGAAGCACTGTGAGAGTCATGTTCTACGACTTCTCCAGTGCCTTCAACACCATCCAGCCTTTGCTTCTGAGGGACAAGCTGGAGCAGACCGGGGTGGACCACCACCTCACTGCATGGATCCTGGACTACCTCACCAACCGTCCACAGTATGTGCGGATACGAGAGTGTGAGTCAGATCGGGTGTCCTGCAGCACAGGGGCCCCACAGGGAACCGTTCTGGCTCCATTCCTCTTCTCCATTTACACCTCGGACTTCAAACATAACTCTGCCAACTGCCACCTGCAAAAGTTCTCTGACGACTCTGCAATCGTCGGCCTCATCTCCGCCGATGATGACAGAGAATACAGGGAACTAAACCAGGACTTTTTAGGATGGTGCCAGCGGAACCGCCTCCACATCAACTCCAGCAAGACCAAGGAGCTGGTGGTGGACTTCCGCCGGGGTAAACGCCCTCCTCCGACACCGGTGAGCATCCAGGGACTGGACATTGAGGTCGTATAAGTACCTGGGTGTTCACTTGAACAATAAACTGGACTGGACTGACCACGCTCACGCTCTTTACAAAAAAGGTCAGAGCAGACTCTTTCTGCTGAGGAGACTGAGGTCTTTTGGGGTGCAGGGAGCACTCCTGAAGACCTTCTTCGACTCCGTGGTGGCATCAGCCATCTTCTATGGAGTGGTCTTCTGGAGCAGCAGCATCGCGGCAGCTGACAGGAGGAGACTGGACAAACTGGTGAGGAAGGCCAGCAGCGTGCTGGGATGTCCACTGGATACTGTGGAGGTAGTCGGAGACAGGAGGATGATGGTGAAGCTCTCATCCCTGATGGCCTCTACTGAGACATTCAGCTGGACTGTGAGCCTGAGTACCATATGGGGACACAAGCATAATACCGTGGGGATGGAAAACTGCATAGTTGAGTGTAAACCGATGATCAACTGAGAGCTTGGCAGGATTATGTTGTGGCTTTCTTGGAGTGAGTGATAGAGGAGTGTCTGCAGTTCGAGGCACGGATACGGTCCCACGGTGGAAGCACGGCAGAGGACTCTGATCTCCGCTCTCACGCCATCGCAACACTCTTTGATTATACAATTATAACGAGTGAGGTCTCATGTTATACACTACAAACAAGCAAAAAAACACAGAAACATATACACTCCAAAAGGGAGACTGGCACGATTTTGTGGGACAAAGTTTGATGAAATTATACAAGAAGCAATCTCAGGTACAGTGGAAGAGGGGAAGAGAGTGGATATGTGCTTTCACCTGTCACATGGAGCAATTTCCTAATTTCCAGATTCCACTATCATGAACAAGGTTGAGGCTTAGAAACAAAGGGCCCACTAACAAAGCTTCCCATGGAGAATTGACTGCGGCCTTGGCTGCTATTTACATACAGATGCACTGGCAACTATTTGCATAATGTTTTTTTTTTTTTTTTGTAGCTGGGTGCTCAGGGGAGCAGCATTGTAACATATTGGTGCCTAATGAACTCTGAAAAAAATTGATTTTCCACAGAGTAAATTAAGAAATGCATTATAGCTGTTAAAGCAATCTTGTGGGAAATCGGAGCCTTCCTCTGCTAAACTACGCTTGATAAGTAATAAATTACACGATACACTTATTGGCTTTAATTCATGCTAATTTTGCCCAATTAATGTATCACTGTAGTTGTGAGGGCAGCCACTGGAGATTTAATTATTTACTGGATTTTGGTGTGTGTGTGTGTGTGTGCTTGTGTTGTATTGTTGGCATATGATGCGTGCATGAATATGGTAAAGGACTGTTTGTGGATATTGTGTTGTACTACATGCAATTGTGTTTCCATTGGTAGGTGTAATTGTAAATGTTTGTATGTGTGTGTGAGTGTCTATCAGCAACACAGTTAAACCCCATGTCTGCCGGGACTTTCTGACAGAGGCCTGATTGTCTGCGACTGCAGACTCAAGGCCCTGCCTCCCCTCCCTCCCTCGCTAGCTAGCAGGGTGACTCATTGTTGACTGGCCTTTCACCGTGCTGTCCTATCATGCCCTGACGCTGCTTTTCCATTTCATCACAGGCCCTGAATGTGGTGACATGACACCAGGCCTGGCCTTGCGTTTACCTCCTCGAGCCGTCTCCTGGGCCGACTGCTTCTGTCCGCATTGACAATCTGACTGCGACCGGCTGCGGCCTTTAATCACTGATTTTGACGGTTTGCTTTTAGCATAAGGCCGAGCGACTGCGAGCGCACATGCGTGTCAGCAGGTCGGGGATTCAGTGTGTTTTGCTTCGACACACAATGTTGCAGTTGCCAGCAATGTGACCTGTGTCAATCCACATCCCCACTAGCCACTAAGCTAACCTCAGGGAGCATAATCAAGAAGCACAACAGAAATCACATCTTTACGAGTGAAATTAGAGGAAACAGTTGCATTTGGGGAAGTAAAAAGGGAAAACTGTGGCACTTTGACCTGAATATCAGCTGTCAAACGACTCAAGTACAAACACACACACACACCTAATTGGAAAAGTGAATGGAATCTGATGCTGCTGCTGAATGTTCCTTTGCGAGCGTTTGGCGAAGCTGCCGGAAAAATGTACCGTTGAATTAGCCTTTTGTTTCAGCAGGCTGCAGCAGAGAATAGGCCCCCGTTTCCCTCCTCACAACCAGCCGCGGAAGACATTTCCCCCCCCTCGTGGATAGTGATGCACGGAACTTATATAAACTAAGTTCAACCGGCAAACTTCATACAACTACGTGCGATCTGAAACTTTATGCAAATTCAAGTTCTACTGAGGCGATCTGCAAGCGTACCTGTGCAAAAAACACAAACAAGAATGACACGATGGCAGCCGGCTGATAGTTAGCTATCAGCCGGCTGTCAAACCTAACAGGAGTTAGAAGGAGTTAGCGCTACTTTGTTTCTCTCCCCTTCAAGTACTGTCTCTTCCCCTGCACCCACTTCTGAGGCATCCACTAAGTATCCACACTCATCACGCCAATATTAAAAAGCTTAGCTGCCAATGGTTTTTCCAAGTAAATTAGAGAAAACAAAATCTCTCAGATTCGTCAATTAAGTGGCACATTAGCCCGAGACTTAATTAAAAGACAGCAGGGCATACACTCTTTAAGGATATTGAGAGTCGACGGGAGTGTTTGAACAGCAGATTGAACAAATGGCACTTATTAAAAACTTGACTGTGAGTCACTTGACACCTCACATATCCCCTGCACCTTGAGCTACATAAACAGTGTCTGCTCCCTGGGTTCCTGCTATGCAAATCTTTGGGATGAGGCAAAGGGAGGAAGTGCACTCGTCATACAGCATCCACGCCTGGAACGTCAAGGATGCCCTCCTACAATCAGCGGCTTAGCAACCGGAGCGGAAACGTATAGCTTTTACGATCTCAAACTTTTCTTCCCAACTGCACCACTTCATAATGGTGGTTATAAATGCTTTTGAAAGGTATAATAGAAGTTAAACATGCCAAAAAAAAGATATTGAAGTCGGGGTTAAGATGCATCTTGTAACACAGAAAGTGTGTTTTCGGTTTGGCTCCAAAGAAAATGTATTCTCATGAACACAAACCCCTTCTGAGACGATATGCACGCGTGTGATTGTGAATGTGTGTGTGTGTGTGTGTGTGTGTGTGTGTGTCAACCTCTCTTTGAAAGGCATCCTTAATTAAACCTTTTGTTCTCCCAAAATGACAAAAAAAAAAAAAAAGAAGCAAGCCAGGCGAGCAAAAGGCAGTTATTGTGTCAAGAGTGCGAAGACTGAAGAGCAAGGTACACTAAAACATCACAGTTCACTGCTCGTGTTGCCATCTCAGCGTCACGTTCTATCCGGAACAATGCGACAGCTGACAGCTCGCAGCCAAGAATTATCACGCTAAACTGAATTATTTCTGCTACGTGTTAATTTATTAACAACCTGTGCATGCTCTAATGTAGCCCGCATTTGCATATACATTTTTAACCTGCGAGTTCAATCGTCCTGAATATTCTTTCGGGGGTGGGGGGGGGATGAGAATATTTCAAACCTGCCTTTTGTTGCACTGCGATTGAATTTTGAAGATTGGGGCGGAAGAAAAGGGAAGAAAGTCACATAAATCTCACACATGTCCGCAGGGCACATCTTCTTTAAGGGCAGATATCTGCATTTCATCACCTTGCAACATATGAGATGTGACATCTCCAATCTGACGCATCCTCCTCCTCACTTGTTCTGTGCCTCTCTCTCTCTCTCGCGCTCTCTCTCTCTCTCTCTCTCAAAGAGGCACCTATGACTGCTTTCAGATGGCTTCAAACATACAGCGAGCTGGCTTGTTTAGAAGGCTCCCCAGGACTTTTCTGTTTAAGAAGAGCAAACATACAGTATTAATAAGTGCCAATGAACTATTCATATCCGTCTTCAACACACTGGATGAAATATGTAACGGTGCATACTTCCCAGATACACCGCCATCTGTAAACCAAAGCTGGTTTAAATGTTTGTGTTTTCGAAGTTATACGACGCACATCATACGCAGAGTACGACTGCACAGCATGTTCTAATTAAAGCACGCTAACAATGTCAATTATCATCTGGCAGACAACGCAGCTTGAGGAAACAGGTATGTGGGATGAAATATACAAATCACACTGACACCTTCCACCTTAACAATCAGCTTCGCTCGCACCAGATGCACCACTAAACATTGCAAGAAAATGACATTTACCTCCCAGCTAACCCACTCCCATTCACTTTCACAACAACAGATGTCTTCTGTGTATTGGAAGTATATAATCGTAGAATTCTGAAATCAGTAAAGCATATTATACTCCAATTAATTGTGTTCATGTTTATAACTGCATCATATTTTCAATAGAGATTTTGTTTCAATAGAGAATTTATTATTTTTTCCTTAAAAAAACGATGAAACAGCAACTTGTTCATAATCAATGTGCTGCTTACTAAAGATTATCTGGATTACCTCTTGAGTGTAAAGTACTTAAGAAGTAGTCCCGATGAAAAAAGTTTTAAGGAAGAAATGAGGACACTGGTAGTAGAAAAAGATGCGCTTGCTGATTTTTTTAATCTATTTTTTTATTAAAAACTTGTCGGTTATGTGAGCACCGCAAACTAAATGCCAGTCACCTTTACGGTGTTATTATACAGATAAAAGACAGATTTCTCAAAAACCTGGGCAAATAAAACCACATCTGCATATATGCTTGGGGAAGAAAGCACTCGAGGGAAGTGAAAAAATATTTATATATTTTTTAAAAAGTAATTTAAATGAACCAACCCTTTTAGAACTTTATCAGAAAACACAAAATAAGCCTGACATGTATACGTGACAATGGCATGCACGAAACAGTGCAAGCATTTACACTGACAATGCATCCCTGTATCACACACACAGGAGATGCATTTATTTGTAGCAGATTAAACAATTAAGGACACCTGACAGGCAAATACACACCTTGAGGCAACGCATCTGGTAGTGTGTGTGTGTGTGTGTGTGGGGGGGGGGGGGTTCTCTCGGCTCTATTGTTGTCTGCTGAGGAGAGTCACTGTTTAGCGGAGACAGCAGGAAAACACTTTAGCAGATCTAACAGACAATTAAGACGGTGTTTATTTACTTGTCAAAGGAAAAAAGGAGACACATCAGCTTTGACTTTGCCCGAGCAGAATATGGAAAAAACACTGGCGTGAACATGTTTGTTTCATCTTGTGTTTCTGCCTGTTGTTACAAAGCATATCAGAGCCAGCATTTGTGTGTGTGTGTGTGTGTGTGTGTGCGCATGTATGTGTGTGAGAGGCTTGGCCTGTCAGTCATGTTAACTCAATGTGAAGAGGCTGCTTCAAGCGAAAAGTTGAGTCCTATATATTTGCCACAATGGCTGGTGTTATTAAGACCCTGATCCGTGTTTTCTTTCTGCATGGAGGGAGGTAAGCTACTAGATGCGCTCTCCCTCCCTCGATAAGTGAGAGTGTGTGTGTGTGTGTGTGTGTGTGTGTGTGTGGTGGCTTGGTTGAGTCGGGTTAGGAGGAGACAAACACACAAACGTGCATCTCGGCTCTGTAAACATCCCTTTCTCAAACCCCCGTGAGGGAAGTTTTTTCGGTTTTGTGCTCATGTTTACGCTCAATTTAAAGCATTTTTTGGTGGAAGCTGTGAAAAATAAATATGGTCTCAAACACAAAAAGGTCACTCAAAAGAACATAAACCTTTTAATATATGAAAGAGAGAGAGACGAACCTGTTTCAGTTGCAATGGAAAATCAAAGAACACTGCAAAAGAAAACTACTGATTGAAACCCAAATTGCAAAAGAAACACATCTGGGTGTTTTTGTTTTTTTGTAAAGAAAAATCAAGCATTTGCTCCATATCCTCCTGTAAACGCTCAGATAAACTATAAACGAACAAGCAGGCCTCCCAAACAACCTGCCAATCAGCCACGAGATCCAGATGACTGCAGGCTAGCGGAGACCGGGGTTCATTTAAGTGACGTTAAGAACAAACAATCAAAAGTGCTGCTCGGGAGACCGCAACACGTCCACATCAGCAAATAACATGTAACAATGGTTGACATCTAATTTATAGCTCAAGGAGCGTGTACAAGCAAATAAACAGGCATCCCCGGTCCGCACGTCCCTCTCAATTTGCCTCTCCCACGCTCTATTGCCTTCCAGACGCAGGGGCAGGAAGGAAAATGGAAAAGTTGAAAGTGTGCAACTTTAAGTTGATGTCTTATTTACAGGTCCAAGACCCCGGCTTCTGTTATTTTCTCTGGAAAACCTGTGCAGGCACCCGTGAAGCGAAAAACCCTCCCTGAGCACAAACAAAAAAACATTCCACTTGCACATTGTACAGTTTAGGATGCCACAACATCTGAACAGGAGGGATGTGAGGAAGGAGGGGCTGTTTTTCAGCACCGACAAAGGAAGAAAGGAAACGATTTGAAGACATCTCAGCGTCTCCTTCGCTCCTTTCATATCCGTCAGATTCCTGTGTTCTCTCAGGCAGATGTTGTCAGCGCCGTCTGCGCGGGGGCACGACGCGTGGCAGAACCTTTGAACCTCACCGTGCCCCATCCACGGCTTGTTTTTCAAGCTCCAGTCTCGTGATCTCGCTAGAACTGCCACGTTATCTTTGCACCGCCGCGGCGACGCCTCCAGGTAACAAGGAGATTAGAAAGCAGTCAGAGGCCCATGTACCACAGCAAAGCTTTAGCAAAAGGGGGTCTTTAAATATTTAAGGTGCAGAGTACGATCACACATTGTCACTCTAAGGGGAACAAAGACTACAAATGTTTCGCTTGGAAATCATTTACATGTCATTGCCGAGACTCCGTTCTGAGACTGATGCAATTTATGAATGTTGCATTTGAGGTTTTTTTTGTATAAAAAGTATACAAAAAGCACTTCCTATTGGCTGAAAATAAACCCCCCCCCAAAGAATCATTCTCACTCACTGCTAATGCAATCTCCGTGCCCTATTCCTGTTGGCAACCACGTCAATGATTTGTGCGGGAGAAAATGACAAGTAAACAAATCACACGTGGTGTAAGAAGGCAGACTTCTTCGGCATCTTGTCAAAGTCAATTAGAGTCCTCAGGTAAAGACCCTATTTGCATTGTAAACCGGGCCCTCGTGTGAGAGGCCTAATGGGGCCACGATACCTGAGGAGATGAATTGAAAGTGACATTACTTAAATTCTTCTTTTTTTTTTTTGCACAGCACAGAAAGATCGTCTCGTTTTATTTGAATGTGGTGCCACAAGTCTAAACAGCGAGGTCAAGTCTTTGCAAACTTGGTGAGTGTGTTGGGGCAGCGGCACACATGTGTGTTGGGAGTGTGCTCAAATGGAGAAGAAAAAAAAAAGGGCACTGCATGGTTCTGGGTTTTACAGATATAAATGCAAAAGGATGGACTGAGAAAGATCTGCTGCCTCAATGATTTACAAGATGCACTGCTTTGCTACGCAGCGGTCACAAACAGTACGGCGATTACAATCCCTCATGACATTATGCCATAATGCACATCACAGCCTCATGTGCTCAGTGTTAAAAGAACAGCCACTGAAAGGGATCGTATCAGTATGATTGTCTTTAATGACTCGCAACACAATATTTTTCATATATCCAAATCACATCAGGTAATGATGGCTATTATGGATTGATAGAAGACTGGGGGGGGGGATTTACATTTTCTGCCATTTGACAAAAACAAGCATTGATGTTCCATCTGGAGGAAAAAAACAGATGGTGAATAAAGAGAAGTGTGACACGTTACTGCCACCCACTCTTGTCCCGTCTAATTAGTCATATTATACGTTATTATAATATGGTTTTCATCTTCCTCCAATATAAAAATGAAGGAAACGAAACACCATTTATTCACACATCTGCTTTTTCTCTTTCTATAAAGCAACAGCAAAAGCAGTAATTTGCTCTCATGGCCGAGGGCTGCAGACCTTCATTTTCTGAGCGAAAGAGTTGCATCCCACCCAATTGGAGCAGGGAAGAGGGGACGGATGGATTAATACGCAGCTAGTCAGAGGAGACGGCCACCGCCACGCTCTAATTTATTTAATATTGCAAGAGAAATGACCTGGAGATCAGAGGAGTGCCGAATTTCTCCCCAGACAGCAAACAGAAACAATGGCGCCGTCCTAATTGTGACATTACAATCCAGCACACAGTGAGCGATCAGAGGGGGATTGATTAGAGGGAGGGGAAAGGTGGACAACTTTGTGAAAAGGTCATTGCACACTCTACCTGGAGTTCGGAATATTTCCGACCCTCCGCCTCCTCTGTGAACACGCAAGAAAGTGAAAGAAAGAACAAAAGTACAACTGTGTGATTACAGACTTTTTCTGGACAGTGATATTGTCCCCAACGCATTAGTGAAATAAGATGGTAATTTCCCGGGGCCAGGGTGTATCCAGGCAGAAAATGACAAAAGGAAATAAAGATAGAATGGAAGGGTGGAGGGGGGGGGGGGGGGCTCATCCTCCTTGCTCTCCCAGCAGGGGGGCTGACGTGGAGGTTAATTGAGGGGTTAACAGGGGGTGGCGTCGGCTGAAGGTCAGACTGCTGTTACAGCCAGCAGGAGGTCCCTGTTCCCCTGATGAACTCATTGAGTGTCGTTGGCCATGTTTCCATTTTAGCGCCAACGCCGCTGCCAGGTGAGCGGCGCCTTCTCTACTGGATAAAGGAGCGGAGGAGGAGAGGGCAGAGGTTACAGATGTGGCCATCATGAAACTCACATTTTCTGCGGCCTCGCTTACAAGAGAAATAAGAAAATACAACCCAGCGTTCAGAGCGCACAAGTCTCCCCATAAGAGAGATGCAAGTTTGGCATTGTGATATAATTAAAGGGTGCAGTGTCTGCAATAATAGCAGAAGTTTAGCAATGGCAAGGAGGTACGGAGATACAGTTACAGCAGCAGAACTGTTTTTCAGGAAAGAAATAATACAGTGGCGGGAAATAATCGACTAATTACATCGGTTGGTCGACTAATCGACTAACTGGTCGGTCTATAATCCGCCAGAAAATGGTGAGAAATGCCCATTATAATTTCCCGCAGCCCACGGAGATTTAAATGTCTTGTTTCAAAATCGAACGATATTCATTACACACCTTCATATATACCAAAGAAAAGCAAGATTTGAGAAGCTGGAACCAGAAACTGTTGGCATTTTCGCTTAGATAATTGCTAAAAAGATTATTTAACAATCAAAATAGTTGCCTAATTGCTGGATCCCTATTTGATGTAATTACTAGAATATTTCCAGATGTTACCGTAAACTCCCTACTGCGGACTGCATGCAAGTGCTGAACCGTAGAAATCACTGCTTAGTGAGTCAGTGGACTGAGCCTGCATGCAAGCATCAGGTGAAAACAAAGACAACAGTGTCTTTTATCTGCTCGATTGGATTGAGAAGAGTTCGCCATCCTGACTAACGGAATGAGGACGACAGACACAAAACAATGAATTGACTAGAAGATCATGTGCAAAACAAACTAACGTTTTATTTGTCCTAAACTTTTCTCTTTGAGATTGAAGATAATGTACAAAAGTGAGAAAAATGAGCTGTGAGCTCGAAGTTCACGAATCGAGATGAAAATGAGAATGATCAAGTGTACACAGAAGAAGAGAAACAGACATCGTATAGTATCAGACAACTACTGTAGCCACATAGCAATGTATACATTTTTCTCTTTTTTTAGATGAATTCTTCACATTATCTATAATGTTTTTTTGACACTCTTGGCGTGAGTTAATCATAAACATGGAAAATGAGGTTTTACTTTCTGCTCAGAATGTGCTGCAGAGGTGCCTATCCGCCCTCCTTAGACACGGCAACGGTGCGCCATTAAGACCATCTGTACATGACAGCACATTATCTTTGTTGGCGTTAGGAAGGGGACATCATTTTGTAACCGGTTAGCAAGGCGGTGCTAATGAAGGCCCAGCGTTAAGTATCATCACTGAAACATCAAAGAGGATCTCCAAGACAAGAAGATGACTCGACTGGTGATTCACCACAAACTCATCTCGAGATACGCAGAATTAGGAAACAGAGGAGAAGAAAACTGCCTTTACCCTGCATTAGTTTACCAGTTCAACATGACAGTTCATGATTCCTTTGTTTTGTATTGCGAGTCACTGCGCTTGATACCCGAAAGCCGCTTATGCGGCATGAGGGCCGCCGCTTTTTAATTCCATATCAAACCCCCTCGTGAACGGAGTGCAGTTCAACACATTTACACAGTATGCATGTGAAATAGCATCACAGAAAAGTACCACCATACGCAACTGGTAAAAGCCTAATTGTTGATGGCTAAAATTAGAGTAGGACTCGTAGAGAGACAGAAACACGTTTATCTTTACGCCGCAGTGAGATGTTATTTCTCTTTGAGTGTCTTCGCTGTATTTCCAGTAATCCCTAAGCTTCAAACACTGCCAAATCAGGAGAGATGTGAGATGCATCGATAAAAGATGTTTCCATTGACCTTCCCATCATGATTTCAGCAATTGTGTGAATTTTCTTTTTCCCGTAACTTAAATTAAAAAGGAATGCTTGAAATAGAAAAGTAAAAAAACAACTTAAATAAAGCACATTCGTTCCTTTTGGTTTTACAAAGTAGCATCTGTGATGCAGTTCACCAGTTTCAACTGTTCTACAGCGCTACAGTAGATAACCGTATATGAGAGTCTGTGTTGCAAATCCACAGTATGCAACTAAGAATGTATGAAGCGTCACATAAACCTTTTACAGTGTTGTACAGTACGAAGACTGTAACCTCAGATTTTGAGCATAAAAAAAAAATCATGTATTGAAAAATAAAATCGGAGTAAATAAATCGTTTTTCATCAAAATGACGAAAAAGATAAGATACAATTAGACAGCATTCCTGATGTAACAAAAATCTTTAAGACAGTCTGTGATAATACGTCTTACGCAAAGGAGAGAATACCTAAAGTGAATGTATGAAACAGTCTCAATTTAATACTGATACCTCTATATGACCTACATAAGTAAACGAGACCATCAGTGAGAAGATTGTCTATTTATATAGTTATTCTTAATGCGTCGTTATCGGGTTTCCGCATGAAATCGGATGACATCATGCAGGTTCACCGGAAAGTCCTTCAGCTCAGACTCTAGCGACCGACCCGCCGCTGACAGACTCAGATCTCACTCAAATAAAATAAGTGCTGTGGACCAAGAAAACACGATGACTTTACCGTCAAAATCAGTTCCAGTTCCTTGTAGTAGCTTTAAAAAGCACAACAAGCAGGATTTCCTTAAAAAAAAAAGTCTCGACTCATACAAAAGTAATCCCTCTCAATCATCACTTATGACCATCTAGACGTGTGTGGTAGTGTCTGTATCTGCAGAGACCCTGCCCTCTGCCTTATTTTGCAGCTTATTCGTCAACCCTCATAAAAACGTAGTGACCGGGTGCCAGGTCGCACGCACGCAGCCAAGACGAAGGTAAGAAAATGGCGGACTTATCCCTGAAAACACAAAAGTTTGTCTGGCGTTGGTTTTTCACCCACTTGGGGAGCACCGGAACCCTCGCTGAGGAAACACTTTTTTTGTTGTGGTGACAAAGTGCAACCTACAAATCCTACTCGTTGTGGCGTTAGAAGAGACAACTTGCTACACACCGACGCTGTAACAGTCATGTTCATACATCTGGAGTCACTGCGAGCTCCTGCTGAGCTGTTTTTGATGGAGAAGCCCAGTGTCAAAATACATCTTTCAAACCATGCTGTACTCAGCCACACCTTCTACTGCACACACACTGAAAAAAAAAAAAGGGACATTCACAAATTCCCTCCGTCTGTTGCTGAATTGAAAGTGACAGCAGCAGCAGTTTCCCTCCATTTTGCCAGTCAGGGTCCAGTTATGCCCCGCAGAGACGCCAGCGCGGGCCTCTCTATGTGGGGAAGCAGATGCCGCAGCACTCCATACAGAATTCCAGGCAATCTGAAGACTCGCAGCAGACGTCCATGATGCCACAGTCCATGTCACAGGGGCTGTTGCAGTCGTCGCCCAGGTCGTCGGCGCAGCAGCAGCAGCAGCAGGCCTCCGACGTGCACGCGCCGCACGAGGCCTGCGTGGCCACCATGTTGCAAAGCATCAGGAACTCGCAGAACAGGCAGGCCAAGATGCAGTGGACGCAGCAGTCTGGGTCAACGGCAAATCAGCCAGAGTGACGAGTTGTAAAGTACAATAAACACATGAATAAAATTAATTCATAAAAGAGGAACACAGGAAACACACAGAATTAGAACGTGCATCAGAAGTAAATCAAAATGCAAACGCTCAGTACGCAGCGCTGAGCGGAGAGGCTGAATGAGGAGTTGCAAGCTCGGCAGGCTGACAGGTGGAACGGAGTAGGTATAAGCAGTAAAAAGAGTGAGGGCTAACTAGGCGGCGGGGGGCTGAAAGAAATAAGAGAAATTCAAAGAAATTAATTCCTTTCCTGCAGTTTTGATTAACGAACCGTTAAATAATTGTGGCATTATCATGCAAACGGCTCGGTTGATCACACAAAGATGATTACCGAAGTCCAAGAGTCCCTCCTGGTAAATAGGTGGATTAATGCGGGCAATGCTCACACCCCTCCGATTAACATTTAACCTCCTCGCAGAGACCGTCTTTAAATCGCCGGCGGCAAGTTTCAGCTTGTTGTGGAGCAGCAATAAAGGGTTCCCCTTTAAATTACCAATATGCCCATTAACCATCGCAAATCTGTTTCTGAACGGCTGAATTAGTTTCATTAAAACGCTTCCGCCTTGAATAGGTAATGAAAAAGAACAAATGAAATGTTTTGCTTCTGCCGACGGTGTGTTAGTAATGTCAGTGCAGGATGCAGAGCCAAAGAGTTTAGAATTCTTTAAGTCTCTTCAATATCGTTATGTATAGCAATGTAATCAAATCAATTTACCTATTTTCATTTTCCAAGAAAGGAACGCAATCTGAATTCAGTCAGTCACTTTATAAAAGCTGAAGTTATTTTTTTTTTATTGCACTAAAACTCTTTAAGTGAAACGTAAGACATAACACACAAGGTGAGATTAAATAGAGAACAAGGATTGTGTATGCACAGCCCACACATTACATCACAATTCATGCTGCACACCAGAACTTCTCTGCAGTTGGATCAGAGTCAGTAAATCACTCGGTAAGTGTGCCTGGCATATACTCCTTGCAGCTGTCTTCCTTTTTTGAACCAGGGGCCAGTGCAGCGCCACTGCTTTGGAGTGTTAAAAAGACATGATGTGGATGGATGCAGAAAAATAGCATTACAAACAGGGTACATTTGCATAACTTTCATCAGCCCATCCAGAGCTGTCAGAAGAGGCTGTTACTGATTGGGTTAGAGGGAGAGCGAAAAGGAGGAGAGTGTGGAGGACAGCATGGGGAAGGCAAGCTGAGGACCGCTGGATGCTCATGTTTGATTAATCAAAAGTAGAGGGGAATTTTTCTTCTTTTTTGTTTTACTCCATTTTTTGCAGCGCTCAGGGCTGCGGAGCTGACCAGGAGCACTAGCTGCCTGTGATACAAACAAGATAGCGAAGGGAACATGAAACGAGCAAGTACGTACGTGCGTGCGTGAAGTTTGAATGAATCTTATTATCCTTATCTGAGGCCATAACACTGGCAGTGATGGAAGACGCATGAGGATAAAAATCACTTCCGAACATCTGGTGTGGACATGCAAGTAAATCGC
Source organism: Melanostigma gelatinosum (assembly GCF_949748355.1). Classification (NCBI taxonomy): domain Eukaryota; kingdom Metazoa; phylum Chordata; class Actinopteri; order Perciformes; family Zoarcidae; genus Melanostigma; species Melanostigma gelatinosum. The sequence continues at coordinate 9,615,462 of NC_136655.1, forward strand.
TGCCAGGCAAATCGTGGATTTGTTTCATGGTGGCAATAACAAAACTGATGCTACCTTCTATACTGGCATCCACTGCAGTGTTCTGCCATCTGAGTGTTGCAGAATGCCACTGAGAACAAATAAACGCTGCCCGGGCCAAAGCTCCATGAAGAAAACCTCAAAGTTCAGCCTAACAAACTTTGAAGGACCCAGAGGGTATAGCCATGGCAGCCTTGAGAATGTAACGGCCTGTGAATACGGTATAAACACAGCACATAGGCATTAAGCAGCGGCCGGCCATCTCAGCTATTCACTTGGATGTATAATTCAACACCAGCGATTAGTCTGGATCTTAGAGAGGCGAGTAAGGAGGAGGAGAAAGGGGGGGGGGGGGGGTCGTATACTGTACACAAGAGAGCTGGACGCGAGGCACATCTCCCGCGAAAACAGAGAAAGACAGACGGACAGGCAGACAGAGACACTGGGTGAAACCAACCAACAGACAGACGGAACAGCGCGCACTGACACCGCTCCTGTTTAATGTCAGCGAGCGCCGATGAAGCCCAGAGTTTGCAGGGGCCAAAAAACAGCGTCCGGCGCCTCTGAGGAAATAGCTAGAGACATCTGGAAAGCTCATATGAAAAAATGTATATATATAAAAAATGAAAAAGGGAGCGGCATGACACAAAACAAGCTGGATGGGCCTCAGAGCGGCAAGCTGTGCAAAACATTCAAACTTACAAAGAGGGAGAGAGAGGGCGAGATGGACAGACGGACAAAGATGAAGAGAGAGAGAGAGCGAGATTGATCAGACAAAGCCTCGGTGGCCATGGAAATGCACATGGGTAAAGAGGGCAGAGGATGTGGGCTGGATAGAGAAGGTCCACAACATAGACTTTAAAGCAAGCCTGTTTATAATGCATGACTGAGGGGAAAAGGCGAAGCTAGAGGACTAGTGCTTACACAACACACACACACACACACAGACAGACATCAAGGGGACTACGCTCACGGCCTTGGCCCTATATCTCTAAATGAGCAGCTTGGAGGCCTTAACTGATTACACACAATTAACAAAAACACAAACTGGATGACAAGAGTTGAGGCAACCCACCCTGCTGAACAAAAGCAGCGTGTTAAATGACTCCTCAGAAGCGGTGGCGTTATCACACAATTGGCTACGGTGCCAACGGCGTGTGCCAAGAAACACAGAGAGCAGCGGAATCCCCAGAGCTAGCTCCTGCTAGCTGACGCCTTTTTATTTCCTGTGTTCAGGGGGCTGTTTAGGAGGCTAATTTCACAGGCAAACAGATTATGTTAATCCGTGTAAACATTCAAACACCACAGCTTGGCTGTTTTCCGTGGGGGAAATAAATAGTCGAGAGAGAACATATTGATTCTGAGAGCTCTCATCTGCAAATAAGCAACACAAGAGCCATAATGAGACAGACTTGTTGAGCTGCTGCCGTTAGATTTATTTTTTTGAACCCTTTTCTCTTCTGTTCTTTACCAATTAAGATGTTGAAAACATGACTGGAACGTCAGGAATCCCTCTGGTGGATGCGTCCCACCTTTACTGCTGTGCAGTGTTGTGGATGTGTGCCTCCTTGTTTGGTTCGCCCGCAAGATGATCCGTTGCATATTTCAAGTCAGGCATCATCAAATAAAGATCTGACTGCCAACTTTTCGTCCTTCAATTAAACTTGTATCTCAACCTGACCATTGTGGATCGTTTAATAACGCATAACATCACATTATTTTCCATCTTCACCTCGGAGTAGAAGCCCATAAAAAGGCAAAAACAGCAAAGGTTCTTTGGGTTTGATGAATAGAGAGGACGTGCCCCTCTGCTTTAAAGAAACATGCCTAAACCCTCATTCTGTCTATGCTTCAGAACACATGCATGTCCACAAACACACGCACAGCAGCAGAGTACAATAGGTGGAGGAGGGATGCGACGTTAATGAGGGCCAGGGTGGTGCTGACGGGATGTAGGGAGAAGCCAGAAAGGGCCCAGAGAGGTGTGAGGGGCAGTGAGGGGCCCGGGGAAGGCTGGTCACGACTTAATAGGCACCCTGTGCTCTCGGGCCTCGTTAGACGGTCACACCTATCTCCCCTATGGAAAAGGACCAGCCAACCGCCTTCATTACTGGACTCACCTCGGCCTTGCACCTGACAAAGTGACGGCTTCCCTGCATGGCAAACGGACCCTCTGACTTGTTGTTAAAGAAAATAAAAGCAACAGGAGCGGGATAAGATGTCATTTGCTTGACGGGAGTGATAAATATGAGAGGTCGTGCACCTCGCATCATTAAAAGGTGAGAGAAGGTAAGGATTTATTATCAATATCTTATTTCAGCAGAGAAATCCCTGTGATGGTGTTGGTTTGATGGCATATCATTTCACTGTGCGACAGCAGGTCGCGATGCCTTCATAAGGATTTTTGCTGAAATCAAACTGAACATCAGAATCAAAGTAATTGAGAAATAAATCTGGACCCGAGCATCAAACTACCGTACTTTTCGGACTATACGCCGCTACTTTTTACCCCACGCTTTGAGGCGTCGGCTTATAGTCCGGTGCAATTTATATACGGATTTTTCCGTAGCTTTTCTCCGCCACAACAACAACATCAACTTCCGGTTCCGGTCTAACACAACATTTACTAGTTCCCACACAGAACAGTTGCTACCAGCAACCCCTCTGCTACCAGCTGTTACTGACAGGGTCGCTACAATATGGATGAAGCACCTTTGACCTACCTCTCACTAGGACTGTTAACAAAAAAGGTTGAACGGCAAGATGCTTTTAACAGTACATGTCCAACTCGCTAGCTTCTAAGCTAATTTTAACATTACGGCAAATGGGGAAATGCTAACCGCGATTAGCATTTGCGAATATATAATATATCTTTGTACATCTTTTCATGCAGACATACTTTCATTACAGACTAAGGTCTCTCATGGCTACCAAACGAAAAGCAATGAGGCAATAACTGTTGTTGCTCACAGCTCTGAATAGCTGTTGTGCTAGCAGCAACTGGCCAAGCCAGTTAGCCGTAAATGCTATTCAGAGCTATGAGCAACGTAGACACGCTGCATGAGAAGAGCAGCTTTTTCTCAAGTCTGCCAGTGGATCCTAACAGCGCGGAGCAGTGTGAAAGAATCCATCATCACCAACTGGTTCCGAAAGGCTGGACTACTGTGAGATGAAGAGGACAGCGCAATGAGGAGGACAACGCAAGCTCAAGGGCGGATTTGCCTCGGGAGCAAAGTGACACTGAGGGTGCAGAGCAGCTATTTTCAGTAGTTAAGAGAATATCCTGAAGCTGATTTGACAGATTACATTGTTGGAATGCGTTGTATTTATGAACAATGGTTAAGGCGCTGTTCTATGGCTTATGACTGACCAGGATTACATCTGTTTCACATCCCATTACATTGTTAAACGCCACTCTGACAAATGAATGTTGGTGTATTTATGACTGGAGCACTCGATTCTGCGGCCGATGAAATGGATGTTTAACCAACAGAAGATGTGATGCAGAAATTGAAGCAAGCAAGCAAACAAGTGTTTGAAAAAAAGATAGCATCAATGCGTCTGTGCTCTCTTTTCCTCGGCGTGGCCGTTGCCCTGTGTGTGGACACTCACCCTCTGGTAAAGGAGGTTTCTGCGAGCCCGTGGAACTGCCTTTACTGCGTCTGCTGCCGTCACTGTTGACCGACAAGCTGGACCTCAATTTCCTCTGCACCCTCTGCGACACAAGCGTGGACGGCTGCTGCTGCTGCTCCGTCGTCATCGCAGAGGCTGATCTCGTGCCAGGGCCGGACCCACCCGTGGCGGCGCCCGCACCGATGTTGCCACCGCAGGAGCACGTACGCGTGGCCCTGGCTCCGCCGACGCCAGGGTGGATGCCATTGCAGTTACTCAGCGTGCTGTTGTGGCGAAAGATATTTTGGTCCTTGCCAGCGTCTCCCTCGGCTGGCTCCGAGGGCACCGTCTGAGACTGGGGTTGAGCTGGAGACGTGAAGAAAAGAAAATCATGTTTACTCATGTTTAGCAAAGAGCCGGTTGTGTAGTTGCAGGATTCAAGGACAAGTTAAATGATTCAATTTACGCTTTCTTGCATGTTCCAGCTGACTACTGAACAGCTGCATGCTCAGGGTCTTAATACAAGACAATCTAATATAACTGAATATAGAAACAAAGCAGAAGGCTGCTTGTTTATTCATGCTTTTTGATGCAAATGAGGAGGACAAACCACTGAAACACGCAAGCATCAAAAGGAACTAGCGGTTTACTGTAATAACTGACTAAATGTAATGTCTATTTTTATGGAAAACGAAAGAGTTGTGGATTCCTGTTACCCGTACGGGAGTGCGAGCGTGATAACCCTGTTACTTTATTCTAACTGAAGAGAACTTTGTCTGCACTCTCTGCACCTGTGATGTTCAGCTCTTTCAAACAGAACACCGTAATGGAGACACACCTAAATAATTCTCGGCAAATCTTGCCAACGTTTCCCCTAACACGATCATATCGATCACATGGCAAACATTTCAACCCGGAATGACAGAAAGGAGCGCGGAGAGATATAGGATGCTCATATGTGACAGGTTCACGAAAAGCCACCGCTGCAGGCAGACGAGACATTTGTGGGAGCGGTACCCAGGTGAGTTACGACTGTGCGGGGAAGGGAGATTAATGCGGTAAAAAAAAAAGAGAGAGAACGAGAGCCTGTGATACTGTGCATATACAAAAAAAAAAAAAAAAAACTGCTGTCTGCAACAGTAATGATCTCCTTTCCTCTGAAAAGCTCAGAGATGGCCTTTCTAAGTGCATGTGTGACAGCAACAGAAAGTCAGGAGACAGCGACCTGTCTGATAAGAAAGAAGGCGAAGGATGTGAGTGAGCAAAGGAGGTGGCATTTTACTGAGAGAGTTACCTGCACATTCAGCTCTACTGGGAGTTACTCCTACATTACCTTCCCGCCACATCAGAGCCGCTGTGCACGGGCACGCGCCGCCAGTGCACGGTTAACTTGAGAGTTTGTGAATTATTCATCTCTTTTTAAAGTCTGTGTGTGAACCGTATACGTATTCATCTTTTCTTTTCCTATTCTATACATACATTGAATGTATGGTATCTTCACCACCATACTTCACAGCAGTGGAGCACGAGCTGAATCTAGTTGAAGTGCTTTGCGGCTGTCCACAAAAAAATAAAAAATAAATAAAATAAAATAAACCACATTTTCCAAAGGGGAGGCAAACTGACAGCGAAGTTAATACGATGCTGGTAATTTCTTTCCATCTCTGTTTTCTTTCTGTCAGCTCACCAACAAGTGCAATTACGGTTAACAAGAGAGGGAGAGAGAGTGTGTGGGAATCGGGCCTCGCGTCTTTTTAACAACACATCACCCTGGGAGAGGCCGGACGCGGATGTGGATGTAAAACAAAGCAATTAAAGACACACACTGGGGTTTTTTTTTTGCCTTCTCCTCGTTCAGGCTTCTCCATGCTGCCTCGATAAACAAATATAGACTTTAGGGATCAGGATTCCATGCAATTTGAATTAGACAACTGGGTAGCGCACGGTAGAATTCATTATGCAGTGGTTTAAGACCAGGTTGATGGATTTTTCTTCTCCAAAAGACAAAAGCGTTGCAGTCTGCCCATGACAATGTGGGGCGAGACTAAAGCTCGCTAACAAGGAGACGCGGAGTATGCTACAACTGTTCTTCAGTTTTACCTCTGACAGCTTGCCACGTTTTTCGCCTCTTGTTAATACGTGCAATTTTCTTTTCCACCAGTCTTTTGCTTTAATGCTTGGCAAACTGTTAATATATAGGAAGCTAGGAGCACACACGCACACACACCACAGCTAAAGAGGCACAGCAATAATAATTCACCCGTTTCTTGAGTATCACGTCAACACAACAGCAAACCTCCTGCCTAGAGGATGACTTAACAAATCAATCACCCACATAGTACCTCGCATAATAACAGTAGTTTTTCCCATTTAGGCTAAACTCAAACCCACATAAACACACGTTCATGCACAAAAAGGCCAAAGTAGACTGGGAGGCATAATTACCTTTCCTTTTGAGGAAGTCAAGCTTTCAATTTAGCAAAGTATAAATAGTTATTAAGAAACCACCACGTAAAAAACCAGAGTACATAAGCGGCGACTCAGGTTACTGACACACTGCAAAGCCCCAAAAAGTGGTTCAAAGTCTGCAGAGAAGTGTGCCTCAGTGGCACGTTGCTGGATCGCCTTAACACAGGCAGGTCTTTATTTTCATCCTGATGAGCGCCTGTGACTGAGACGAATGGACACAATGGAGTAATATTCATAATCATTGATCATGATAATGACGATACTGTCAAAAAGATGGCAATGACGGACTTGTACAGTCACCGTGAGACAAATGAAGACGTAATGAGAGAAAGCAGAAGTACAGTGAATCCTGTTGGATTTGTGCGACGCTGGTGAGTTGGCCCATCAGAAACTTTCACTGTACCTGCAGTGCAGTGAGAGAAATGTGTTCATTAGCACTTGGCTGTCGTGTACTGTAAACCTACGGACAATAGAGATTCAGGAAAATTCATCAAGTCCACTTGGAAGAAGCCAGAATTTGGGCAAAGTTGGACATGTCATAATATAATGCAGTCATGACATTTTTGAAAATTAAGTTTAATTCCGCATTCGAGGACTCAGCCGACGAATACAAATATGAGCGGGGGCCTGTTGATAAATGTGCTGCTGCTTTGTCCCTGCTGCATAACACAACAGGAACCACAAACGGCATCAAAATTTGATACGAACTCCCGGCAACTTTTAAAAAAAAAATCATACGCGGTTGTGCATTTGACACGAGCTCGTGGAGATCGGTAGGTGTCCTGAGATAACCGACAGCACACAACCTGACAGGTTGCATTAAAACACCATGTTCTGGAGGAAGAAGTGGACACACACGCACACACGCACACACATCAAATTGGACTTGTAACCGCCCAATTTCTAGCACATCAACAACTGTTGAGCGTGTACATTTGTAGTTGAATAAAACATGGTATTCCCCTACACACACTGTCACACACATCACAGGGGAAACTAGGGGGTGAGTGGTTCTTGACTGTCTAAGCAGCATCCCAATTTGGTCCCAGCTACTAGTAGCTGACAGCCTCAAATATCTGGGGAGCATTTTTAAAAGGCCAGTGTTTGATGGATTCATGAAGAACACACAAATATAATTGCCATTTGTCACAGAGTCTTCAGTGGCTGCGCCACACAGGGACCGAGCGCCGAGGCGCCTGGAGAGCGCTGGCGCTGCGCCAGAGCCGTGCGCTCTGTATGTAAAACGGAGGATATAAACACCTCCGTTTTTTGTCACAGAAAACAGGTCCTACAGGAGGGAGCTGGAAATTGTACCCAAAAGACAGAAGGAAGAAGAAGATGAGTGTATATATATGTATATGTCACAAGCCTACTGGATCCCCACCACACACACAAAGAGCCAAACCTACCAGGAAGCAATATGCATGCATGCCAACTGAAACAGCGCTGTATAATAAACAAGAACTCTAAAAATAGTCAAGAACATGAAGATATAACGCAGAGGGTCAAACAGGGGCGTGTGTGGAGATTCTCATTTACACGCCGCGATGCCGACAGTCGCAGGTAAGGCAGGGAGTTTCTGAAGCTTTGTCCATTTTAATATGAATGCCCCGGAGACAGAGAGAAAACAGGAGAAGGGAGCCAAAAAGGTGTTTGCCCAGGCTTATTAGAATGCCCATCATAGAGAGCATGCAAGTTATCCCAACGTCACATCACGTCAACCAAGTAAACAACACAATCCAGATCTTGTATTCATCTCCGAATAGCCGTTATTACGCAACGCGACGAGTTTGTGAGTTAAAAGTGAACGGAAGTGGAGAGTGGAAGTCTTTTGTTTTTAGTTACGAATCCCAAAAAAGCAGAACGTGCAGAATACACAGCGACAGTTAGCTTTGAAATGCTAATTCCACTGACACGGCCAGTGTTTTGTTTATCTTATTGCGGCCGCGTATTAGAAAAACATGTATATTTTCTGCTCGGCTGGGCATGTACCTGCATGATTGAAATGCTAATTTGTAAATGTGCAATGACCTACCACCACCACCAGCACCTCCTCTCTCTGCCAAAACAGCCCGAGGTATCATCTCTCCTCCTAACAAACAGCAGCGCGTGGACCAGCCCCTGCTTTTCAATCCAAAGGGATATATTTTCTCATTAGAAATTATACATCTTCCCTGTCCATATTTATAGACGCAAAACCAGGGGAATTATACTGTAGAGAGAGTGAGAGGGGACAGAGAGAGAGAGAGAGGGGAAAATAGTACAATGAATGTTATTACAAAGGGCTCTGATTGAAATTTTCCTTGGGCGTATCAAAGACCCGTTTACCGTTTGACCTTAAACTCCGGGACAAGGACTTTCTTCATTGTCTAGAAGGACGCATTGGCCGGAACAGACAAGCGACTCCAGGATCGTCATTCAAGTGTCCCAGCACAACAACAAAACCCCACTAACTGTGATTAGCATCAACATAATGCAGATATAAGCGGGTGTGAAATTAGAGCAAATTGGTGGATGTCAACTGGCAAACCAAGAACGAGCGTTCGATTGGAAAATGAAGAGACTCCTGCAGCGGAAAGACGCGGGCCGTCTTTCGAAACGGTGCGGCCTCGTCTTGAGCTGTTTAGAGTGGACGGCGACGTGGCACGGGCGAACACTAATGTCACTTGTTCCAACAGACGTGACAGAAAACGCGACTCTGGACATCGCACACCGCAATCCTGGCCCTGTCAGTCGATACACACACGCAGGCGATGTTTTGTATTTATCCAAGATGAAATGGCGATGATGGCGGCAGCGCGGGTGATGATGGCCGCTGAGGATAGCTAAATTACCTGCTCTGATATTGGATCCTCATCAGCAAAAGTGACAAGCTCTCTATGCGTGTGTGTGTGTGGGGGTGTGTTATGGCAACCTGCAACAGAACTCTATTAGCCGTCTTCACCTGTCAAGGCTGATCACATTGTGTAGCGTCTCACTTTAGCAGGAAACATCCCATTCCAGGGCCCATCAGTCAATATTGCTCAGCTGGTTTTCAGTGGTGACAGACTTATTTTCCCCGCCCTGTTTTAATTCTCCGTGACAGTCATTCAAATGTGGCTCCTCCAACCTGCTGAAGGGGAAGTGACACGCGGAGACAGAGCTTAATATTATTTCAGACCCCCTCCCTCACCGCCGCCGCCCCCCACCCAACATTGAGAGGAGCAGGGCATCGGGGATTTACTCATTTCAAATTTTGCTGCTGATTGAGTGGAAATAATACCTCCCTCCCCGGACCTTGTTCTGCTTAATTACATTTTACAGGAGCAAATGCAACTTGAAAGACAAGAGCTTGATTTGAGGACACGAACCTCTCAGCGTACCACGTGCAAGAGGCTGGCTAAGGTGTGTGTGAGTGCTGTGAAAAGGGGGGGGGGGGGAGCAGGGGGTCACCAATTATCCTTTGATTTCAAAACGGAACATTTTCCCAGATTAATATGTCCGACTGCTATCTAAATCATTGACAATCCCAATGAAATGCCATTTTCTCTGACATGAATCACGTTGAGGGGAAGTCGCTCGCACTCAGCCCACCCCCCGAGCTCCGACCACTGGAGTCTCCGGTCTCTCCACTGTTGTGTGGAATTTGGCACGGTTTGCTAATTTGAGTGCTACTAATGTAGCAGAAGGCAATGCATCACGGAGCGTTCAAAGCCTTGCAACCTGCTGCTGAGAGAGACACACTAAATGGTGCCTTATTCTCTTCCTCTTCCTGGGATGAATTTGTACGAGCCTGTTTCTGCATTAAGCAACGTCAAACGCCTTTTATTCTCCCTCATCTGCTTCCTACCATCTAAGAGGGGAGAAAGAGTGTAGTATAAAGTCAGCCGAACGCACGAGTGCAGAATCTTTAAAAAGCTGCACATCTTGCACGGATTTAGGCTTTACACGGCTAGCTCCCACAATTTCTAGAAAGATCAATTATGACGCGACTCAGAGCGGGCCTGAGGGAGCTGCCAGGCTCCATACTCAGAGAAAAAAAACGTGCCCCACCCTCTCCTCGCTGACGACTCAAAACAAAAAAGCAACAGAGCAGGAGCGAATGGGAGGGGAAGAGGCGGGAGGGAAGAAGGGGGAATGGGGGTATTTCAGTTTCAGTTACATCGATGACTCAAATATTCCACACAGCTTCAAAATCTCCTCGCTGAAGCAGAAGTTCCACAGGAAACTCACTTGTTTGAAATTCAACAGCAGGCGCGCAGATGTGCACATGCGCACAAACAAAAGGTGTACGCATGCAAAACAGCAGACATCAACCACACACACCAGATAAATACAGTGTGCATCTGCGGCCGATCCACTCACAGCAGCCACTGCTGGAGTCATGAGATGAGGATCTGGCAGAAGCTCAAACACTCCCGAAAAGCCAAAATACAACCGAGGTCTGTCTCTGGGTCAGAGAGGGGATAGACAGTCTATCAAAATGCCCCCACACCTAGTTCCTTTATTTGCTCAGTATCAATCTCAGCATTAACCCTCTGCTAATGGGACAGCTGTGGGTCAGCGCCTCGCATCTTCGGGATGCCAATCAGGGCCTTAAGCTGAGAGATCAGCCTTCGGGACAGAGGTGCTCGTCTGCCTTTGAGTGGCTTTTTAAACACGGAGACGCCCGTATCGATTTTAGCTCTAGCCTGAAAGAGAGGAGGGGGGAGGGGGGGGAGTATTGCACTAGCCAGGGCCTCCGTGTCGGCAGCGGCTGTCTGTGTGTCTGGACGGGAGCCATCCCCAGGTCCCCGGTCACCCTCCACTGATCAGGGGGCCTGACAGAATGACCTAGCAGAGAGGCACTGAACCTGCAAACACGAAGAGGGCAAGGAGCTGGAGGATCGAGGGGGTCGGGGGCAACATCAGCAGAGATCTCATAAAAGAAAAGGGTTTTAACCTTAATGTTGGAGCCCAAACCCTGTTAGAGGCCAAGTAATCCCCCCCTGCGCTGCTCTCATTTGAACTGGCTGATTTTTTCTTTTTCTCTCTCCGAGTGGCTTGTGAGAGGGACTGACGCTGTCTGCTGTGGCATTGGTTAGAGAGGCGGTAATGATGAGCAGAGCAGTCCGTCTACCTCTACCTTCAGTATTTATGCATTGTGTACAATTTGATGCATTATGAGAGATTCAACCGACCAACAATACAGAAAGTAGTCGAAAGTTGCATCAACTACGATATAAGTGACAGTTCTCACCAAAACTAAAAACCATATTTTTCCACTTACTGTCCCTTTAAATTGATGAATCCATGCAAATATATACATATGTACTTTTATATCGGTAACGCTTTGAATGCAGGACTCTTCTTTCATTATATACTGTGGTATTGCTGAACACGTCTGCACCACAGCAGACACGTGCTGCAAAAGAACCCGTTGGACACAAAGGTCAATTGGTGTGAAGACGTCTTTGAAAGGATTACTGTTAATATTCAGATTCTCTGCAATAAAGAGCATAAAGAAAAACCCCTCTTCCTTCCATGTACATTATGATGCCTTGTAACATAAGTGCTTAAAAGGACTGCGGTCCATATGTTGAGGTATAGTCATATCTATCATCATTTGGCTCAAGTATTTTGAATATCTTTTAAAAAAGAAAAAGAAAAAATGAACAGTCGGCTCGGGCACTTCGGGTAAAATATGCTAATTACCACACTTGAAATTTCCCATATGAAATCTATCTGCACCAAGACAATGAGAAAATAATTACAACAGAGGTAGAATCACAATGGCTATTTTAATCAACCCCTACACTAGCATTTCACCCTATTTATACAGATCCTGATTCCATGACCCACTAGTAAGTAATCACTTGAAAATTACGGCTCCGTTATAATAGGTCTGCGCTTTAGACACATTATTCCTGCAGAGACAATGGGCTCTGAAGATTACAATAAAGATATGAATCTTGCATAACAATCACCATGCACTTTGTAGGGTTTAAAAAAAAAAAAAAACATTCTGGGGCGGAAAAAGAAACTGTCAGGAGGTTAAAAAGTATTTAAGTACTTTAGCAACTTTTGGAATATACATGAGGCAAAGTGTGACAGTCTGAGAATGTTGATTCAACACTTCCAGCAAGAATATTTCAGCACTGATGATGAAATGAATGATGAAGAGGCACTTGCCCTTTGTTTTATCTTCATCCAACTCTGCCCAACTGCCTAGTATAATAACACTTTATAGGTTTGTATATAAATCTGAATTGTAGCACCATCAAGGAATCTTTTTCGTGCAAGAAAAGGTGCGGGTGCAAGACTCTTTTCCCCCCCCCGTTACACAATCCCTTTTACTAGGGGTCACAAATTCACTTCCAAAAGGTCAATTCTGCACGAAGGTGTGCCACTAAAGAGTCCAATCAGGGACTCACACAAAGGCCAGAATAATGTCTTTCTTAAAAAAACAAAGAAATGACAGTCATGTTATTTGACCTTCCTTTCTCACGACAGAATATTCCTGAGATAAAAAAAAAAAACCCAGACCTGTTCTTTGGAAGCTAGCGAGGTCATCTTTATCAAACAGAAGAACTTATTTGACTATCCGGTGAATAATGTGACGCTTAAAACTCCTAAAACTGGTGCCGGGTGGTGGCAATTCATTCTGAGGCAGGGGCTGGAGGAGCCGAGGCCCTGCTTGCAGGAGATATCAGCTGCTTGAAAACCCGGAACGGTCTCTTGAGGAATGTCAGTCTCCCCCCGCAAGATACTCCCTCCTCCTCCTCCTCCCCCAGGATGGTGGAGCCACAGGAGGAACCGTTCACGGACAACGGCTCAACAGGAAGGGCAAAGTTTAACTCATTTTTTTCCGTCTAACAAGCAGCAGGGCAATGGCAACCACCACACTCCTGTATAACCGTGTGCATTGATGATACCCAGTTCATCATGATAATTTCAGCTTTTTAAGTCACACACACACACAATCATTAATTGTGTGGCGAGGTTCAGTCACTCCCTGTTAAATACACTGTTTTACGTTCCTGCTTTAAGGGGACCCTTCGGTTAAAAAGACAACTTGTCAAGACAATGTTCTCATGACTGAAATAGGATATGTGCCGTTATTACAACACTACAATAGGCTTCCTCTTGTTGTGAAAAGTCGGTGTCCAAATACTGTACACAAGCTTTCAATCGGACAGCCGGGTGTGTATGTGTGTGTGTGTGTGGGGTGGGGTTGCAGGATGTAGGCAGGCAGATGATTTCTTATTGATTTCCTGTTTCTGTGGAAAAGAGGGCTCTCAATTACCCAGCCAGCTAGCAATCCGATTGGTCACGTCCTCACCAAACAAAACCACAGTGAGACTATGACACTAATGGGTTAAACTTGATCCCCCCCCCTACAATCATTTTCCAGCTTCGATTCAACCACAGACAGAGAGACACGGGCACATAAAACTTTCACAAAGGTTATTATTTATTATCAGCGCACAGATTTGGGGGGGTTTTGCCTGCATTTGACAGGACTATAAATGTTCTTGTAACTCTCTCAAAAGAGAAGAAGCATATCTTCCTCCCTCAGAAATTCTCTTACTAAACTGTGTGTATGGGAAAGAGAGAGCCTTTGAGGTTGTGTGTCTGTGTGTGTGTATGTGTGTGTGTGTGTGTGTGTGTAGGGGGGGGGGGGGGGGGTTGACAGGGGCGACATCAATTACGACGCAAAACTGTTGTCACAGGGGCTTATCTGCCGAGATGAAAGAAAAGCATGCCTCCCTGCAGAAGTGCAATACTCGACACACACCTGCCAAGCTAGAAAGACCTCTTGACAGAAACTTTGTATTTTTTGCAACTGAATCTCTTTTCCTCACTGATTTAGTAAACACGCCACCGGCAAGTCATTAAGCTTGATACCTGAAAAAATAGAAAAGGCAGGAAAAGGCGCCCTGGAAAAGTTAACAACCTAGAAACAAAAGAACTGTTGTGGCAAATGCAAACAGAATCCTTATTATAGCGTGGCACTTACATGGATGGAAGCAATCAGCTGCTATTAGCCTTTGCTGACACATCTCACTCTTCTTAAGAACAATAAAACACACAAAGCTTTTAGCCGGTTTCATTTTGTGACCTGCAATCCATAGCTCAGTATGAAATCATTTCCCTGAACAAGAGGTGCATCTAGACTTAATTAGAGCTGCTCGTAAATCAAGCAGTTCAATGCCAAATTATTGTGTTGTACAACCTCCCCGTGTCGCGACATTTGCATGTTGCGTTTGCAACGTGATCATTTCAGAGTTTACAATACTTCCAAAGTTTTACCAAGTTATGAAATGCAGAAAAAAAAGAGCAAACTCATCATTATATGACCAAAAAATGTTTGTTATTGGCGTGGTAGATTATGGTTACGAGCAATATACCCCTATGTTATCTTAGCATGAAAGCTGAATGACACTGAAGCAGAGAAATGCCTCCAGCAGCTGGCACAGTTCTTCACCAAAAAAGGTAAATGTTTTGTACGGGGGAGGGGAAATGTGGCTAAGGTGCAATCAGTGCGTAAAGACAGTTTATGCCAAAACCACTAACAGGATTTCCCCTTTTTCCAAAACGCTGGGCTGCGGTTGAAGGGAGAAGCGAAAGTGGACACACGAGCCAAGCCTTGGTCACGATGGCAGAATGAGCGAGCGCGCACACCAAGAGGCCTCGGTGCTATCTCCGTGTTTTAATTGGAAACACCGAAGCCAATATTTTGGTTGGCCAACTGACCCTGCGTACAACTGTCAAAACAACTTCCATTCTTGACAGTCGGAGCGCTTAAAAAAATGTTAAATAAAACAATGCTAAACACCCGCTGCATTTAGCTCAACCATCCGACGATGCAAACGCAAAGTTAGGTACATTATTTTCACTCTCTCCAATGTGACGGCTCGTTGCTGTTTATCGTTAAAAAAATAAACAGCAGCAAGATATCCTTCTGTCCGCCCACAGCGGTCCCACGTTGGTAAAACTTACTTCTTACGGGCTTGCAATGATCCGGCTTCTCCTCCGTCACGTGACTCTGTCTTTCGGCGGCTGGTTTCCTGGGAGAGGGTGTTCTTCCTGACGATTCACTGTCGCAAGCATCTAGGGGTCACAAGCGTCGAGTGTGAAACATGGCGGGAGAAGGAAACACACAAAATATTACTCCGTTTGATTTAATGTCATCCCTATTACGAGCTCAACTGCTCTAAATGAACGTGCATTACAGCCACTCCTCCAAACGCGAGTTCACTTTTACTGCAGGGTCAGCCACGGTGGACTAAGCATCAAGGATAGCGGGACGAGCCGGAGGCGCAGAGGTGGTTTTTTGAGCCAGAAAAAACACGGGCCGCTGGCAAATGGTTGCACAACATGGCGGGGCGGTTCAGGTAAAGGCCCTGCCAGAGCGCTGGATCTCATTTTCTCTCCTTCTGTTACCTGCCAAGCTTATTTTCACTGCCACATAAAGGCTGCATTCATCTGTATTGGAACAAGTATGTGGGCAAAGACTCTCGGCCAGATAGCTGCGCAAGAACACGAGAGACGGTTTCACTCGTCTCTCCGAGCCGCGTCCTCTTGGCTTCTCCACTTCCAAGACTCGCTGACCCTTCGCTCATCGCACACACACTGCTGCTTTTGTTCAGTAAATAAACCTTCCACAATGACTTGAGTCACTGGTTTGGTGCCAGATGCCTGCTCATAGCTCAGTTTTTGTTTTTTTCTCATAGCTTGCAAGTTTTTCACTCGTCTCTTGAGCTACTTTTGCTGCCATTCTATAGAAGAGGAGAAAAAAACAAAAAAAAAACGGTGAGGAATGATTCAGCGTAAGCTAGCAATCTCGTTTTTAGCAAAGCTCGCCGCGTTTGTTCCAACGCCACAACACGCTCAGTTTGTAAGCAGTGATGGATGGGCGGGAGTGGAACGGATGGGCTCACGCCAGCAGCCCGAGATAGATATGGCACATACCTCAGCTTGGCGCTGATGTATGGTAGCGGCGGTTGCGTTAGCAGTACTGTGTGATGCATCTCGGTATTTAGTGATCACAGTTAGAAATAAATTGCTCTGTTCTCAGTACATCCACAGTCTCCCGGGAGGGGAAATCCAGTCTGAACTGCGACGCGCCTTTGAAGGTCCA
This sequence comes from Melanostigma gelatinosum, assembly GCF_949748355.1. NCBI lineage: Eukaryota > Metazoa > Chordata > Actinopteri > Perciformes > Zoarcidae > Melanostigma > Melanostigma gelatinosum. Next base: position 9,631,663 of record NC_136655.1, read on the forward strand.
GCGAAAATCCATTCGCAATCCAGCAGCCCCAGTGATTGCTTACTTTGTCCTACTTTGCTGTTTTTTGACAGTGCCATAATGATGCTTGGTATAAATAGGATGGTTAACGGTTCATTGCTTGTTTGAAGAAAAATGAAAAAGGGGGTGTTGGGGGGGTTAGCTTATTTTACATGTGATAATCTTAGGGGCAACTAGAAAGTTAATTAAAAACTATAATTGGCTGTGGTTGCTGTTAATAGTCACCAGAGCATTGCTTCAGACTTTATTGAGGGGGAAAAAGCTAAAAACATTATCGAGGCTCAACACTGAGCACAGATACTGATGTGTACTAAAAATCACATGATTATAATTTACAAAGACAAGGCTGATATTGTCCCAAGCAGAGCGATAAACGCTGATCTGCACCAGTAATCTGTTGATGCGGCTGGTGACTCATTTTCTCCCACATTTGACTGTAAAAGAAACACGAGTTCTCGACGGAATATGCCACCGATATTCATAGCTCAGCTTCATTGCAAGTGCACTGGCTGCATGGAGAGAAGAACAACCCATGAACCTTCACGAGAGAAAACTTCTGACATGCATCTGATGCATGATGATCTGATGTGAACTATGTTGTTGTGTGTGAACCAGTGCAAAGACATATTTTGACTTTGGGGAGGTTTTTCCTCACTCTCCTACTACTTAATGAAACATTACTTCAATTACATCTCGCCGAAGGACCTCTGGGAACCTCTCTCGGCCCCCTCGGGAGCCCCAAACCCCCGCTTTGGCCACCTCAATTGTGAATTAGTATTTCCCCCATGCTAGTGATTCCAGGCCTGCCGTGTGTGTGTGTGTGTGTGTGTGTGTGTGCCCTCCTTACCTTGTGAGGCTGACAGTAGGGGACTTGTCTCTTGCTGAGGGCCCTTCCCTGGCCCTGCCGGCCCATCCGGAGGAAGGACGGTCTCCTTGGACATGAGACAGTCGTCTTTTTTGGAACACACACACAGAAGAAAGTAGAAGAAGATCTCCTCCCTTCCCCTCAGCGGTGTGAAAACCAGTGTGTCATCATCAGCTGAGGCTTGAAGACACAAAGCAACACCGTGTCATCACTCAACACGAGACAGTCGTCTGCTTATTCACACGCAGAGAAAGTGACGTCGAGCCGCAGTGAAACTTCGTGGAAATTTCCCTTCTCTCGCTTTTTTTTTTAACATAAACTTGCTGAGACTCCATGTGCAGCCCATTTGTTCACACACACACGCGCGCGCGCGCACTCCTCTTTTCTTTCTAAAAAAAAGCGTCAGACTCTCGCTAAGTGCTGTTTATAGCTAAAGAGGATGTATTGTTTATAAAGCATAACTTACCTTTCAAACATGACAACTCCCTCGCTTCAAATCTGACTTATTCCCATCCTTCCTTCCTCCGACTCCTTCCCCGAAACGTAGGAGAAAAAAAAAGAGACGAAACTGGGTGAAAGAGTAACTTTAGCGTTCAAAAACTTTTCTCCGGGGAACCTTTAGCAGCCAGTGTGTCCCGGGTCCAACTTCGTCCAGATGTTGTTGTCGTATGACAAACTATCAATAATAGTCCTCTCGACGCGTTCGACGTTGAGAGGCGGTAGTTCGCTGAGGACAGTTGCGTCTCAAAACATTTTCATCATATCCGGATTCCTGCAGTCGCGCCAGTGAAGTGAAGCCGCTCTTCTCTCCCGTCGCTTCCGGTTGGCGAGCAGAGAAGTGAACAAAGCCCTCCCTGAATGTGTTCCCAAAAATAAAGTGTTGTGGAACTTTTTTTTCGTTGTAGAGGCTTATTCTACATTAAATATGTGGAAAGAAATGTGTTACAATGTATGTTACAAACTTGTCAAAACATCATATTTAGTGGCGCCTACTTTGGGAATTAAACATTGAATACAGATATGTGATTAAAAAATAAATCCCAGTTTTGCTGAGATGTCGTGGAGATAATCATTTTTAATTGTTTACACGTGGTCTTGTTTTTACGTTGACTTGTCACGTGACTTTCGCTGAGGAAGGCCATTAGATACTTTTGTGTCAGTATAATCAAGAGAATTTCCAAAGTTAAAAGTAACTCTTAATGCTTCATGTTTGGAAACAAATAAGTTACAGGATTTTTGTGTAAAATGCTTTTGAACACTTCTGATACAAGCTGAGATAAACTGGTTGTTGTTGCAGCACAAGGACAGAATTACAGATAACTAGAGAGTAAAATAAAGAACTAATAAGAGGTGCAAACCACCAAAATAATAATATAGTACAACATGAAACAATAGAGCTTTTGGAGAACTAAAAAATACAATGTAAAGTGACAGCAGTGTGGTATATAAAGTAAGTCAGTGAGATTAAATGAAACCATTAATAGTGATTACCCAAAATGCCATTCTGTGAAACCTCTGTCTTTTATTGCATACATATTATACATTGAATAATTTAAATATGATTGAATAATCCTAGTGTTGGGCTCCAACACTCACAACAGCTCAAGAAACACATAAATATTATTGTTTTATCAGCTTTACACTTGATGACATGTCCTAATTTTATTAGAATGGCTGATAAACTACGACATGTTCCACAAGCTTGATACAGAGAATGCCCCACTAGTAATGCGTGGCGTCTCAGATACCCCAGCTGTAAATCAAGTTGAAATACAACGGATTTTCTTATTCACTATATCTGTGGTTGTGTTGACAGAACTTTTTAATAGCACTACCCCTCCCAAATACAGGAAGTCAATTAGGATTTCATTTATTAGAGTTTTAGAACAGTTTGTTGATAAGAGGTTAAACCTCTCTGGGGTTTGATTGACCCCAGAAATAAGTCAGGTTACTCTGTAGTATAACATACTGTACTTTTTTACTGTCTGAGACCCGTGCTTCATTGAAACGTCCAGTATCTGAAGTGTTGGTTGGATCCGGGCCTCTAGCCAACGAACCAGAAAGAAACTGGAAGTCAGCTGGAAAGTTTGCCAACATGACTTAAAAGTTGAAACTATAAATATAGGCCAGGCCGGAATTATCATACAAACAACCTCTTGTTAAAGTCCCAGAAAGCTGCAGGTCTGCTGAGACCCTCAGCTCATTTAAATCAAGATTGAAGACTTTTCTGTTTGCTGCTGCCTTTAATTGAACCACATTCAATTCATATATGAATAAATTTCCTGCATTTCTGCATTTTACTACTGTATTTTATGTCTTACACTGTTCTTAATTGCTGTTAAATCTCCTTTTCTTTTGCCTTATGTTTTGATGGTTTTAATGGTTTTAAAAGGACTGCACAATATATCGCCATTTCCTCCGGGGCCGAGTTCGTGCAAGGCGTACACTATAAAACGCAGATCGGCAGAGATCTTTTCCAGACGTGGTTTGTGTGCGAGTAATTGCAGAATTGCGGCAGTGTATGGTTGATTGCGTGCAGTGTAATGTCTCAGGGAGACATCGATTATTGTTTCAATGTATGTTTTAAATCTCCTTTACTTTTGCCTTTATGCTTTTAATGGTTTCATGTGAAGCACTTTGAATTACCTTGTTGTTGAAATGTGCTATATAAATAAACTTGCCTTGCCTTGCCTCTTTTGTGACAACATCATCTTTCCCTTTTCTCAGTTTCAATTCCTATAATTCACTTTAGATAAATGGCAATGGAGCCTCATGCCGTGTCCTCTGTGTAGTCAGTAGGGTATTGTGCGCTGTCGAGCTGATTGCCATCATAGCCATTGAACCCTATTGGTAACAGTATAAGTGAGATTTAAGCCTTGGTAACATGAGTGTGGAGGTGATTGATGTGAAATATGCCCTCCCTCATTGACTGGCTGAACTCCATTTTCTGCTCCTAATGCAGAAATCACTCCGGGTCCCGAGCATAATGATTTACGATGAATCTGTGTCAATGTTGAACTCTGCAAACCTCACGTAATCCATCTTGCAGATATACCTACCTACCCCGCCCCACCTTGCCTGCTCTCAGCTGCCCGTCCCCTGCTTTCGCGATGGGAAGGTAAGGAAAGCGTCCTTCTCTCTTTCTATCCGTCTATAAGTGTTGAATCCATTACAGGCCTGATGTGTAATCACAGAGGACCTCTGTGCCCCCTCAGACTGTAATTACCTGCATCCAGATATTCCCTCACTCCATCCCCTAGAGCTGCTCAAAGCCAAGAACTCTGTTAACCGGCATGCAGTGCTTTCAGCGTGCCTATCTGGGTGGCAATGTGGAGATATATATGTGAGAGATGGGGCCTATAAGGAAAGAAATCAGGGATAAAATTGTATTTAAGTAATGGGATTTTGACCTTGCGGTGTGTAATGGCCATTACATACACAATAGTTCACCTCGGAGATTGAATCAGGCACGGAGCAAATCAAAGCCGGCACCTTGAAAAACGGAAGTCCCCCCCCCCCCCCCACATATGGAAATCTTCAGAGGGACTGTACACGCAGCGTGACTGCACCGTGAAATCAACCCCCACGTTGTCTGTCTTTGTCTCTCTTACACGGTGACATCGCTGTTGCTGCTGACAAACATTATCTTGTGTGTGATCATGTGCATAGTGTCACCCCCCCCCCCCCCCCCCCCACATCAAAATAAGTCGAAGTGGAGCCGGCTGTGTAGACACACTAGGCTGTCACACTGTGTCAAGCGTCGGTGTCATGCGTTGCATCTGTTGCAGTCACATCTCAGAAGACACAAGGGAAAAAAAGGTCTCTCTGTTGACTTCATCCGTTTGTTTGGCAGCCTGCCTGATTGCTGGAGTGCGTAGTGGCGAAGAGAAGCGCCGGGCTCAGTTTGGTGCACACGCTGCCAACAAGCCTAATCCGCCTTTCACTGGAAAAAAGGAGGGAAACAGGCCCCAAACAAACACACATCTCTGTTTGTGGCTTTCCATTGTGCGCACACACACACACTCACATTGCAGTAAACATTCAAAGTCTTTGCTGCGAGCCTTGAATGCATTTTATGTTTACGTTCAAAGTATGTGAAACTTTTCCTTTAATACACCGTTAATAGAGTTCAAAAAGTCTCAGTAGTCCAAATTTTGTTTTCTTCATACACCTTCATCATGAACTGTGAGCTCCCCTATCATCACCAGCTTCTTGCGACATAGTTTTTTTTTTTTTGTTACAGAGTAAAACTTTTGCGGAAACTGAAGTGAAAAGGAGAACTGCGTCTGTCGGACAGAATACCTCTAATTATTCTTAACAAGCTTCTTCCTTAGCAGGCTGCAATTCTATTAGAGATGCAAAACTTGGCCCACGTTGACCCTCCGCGTCTACTTTAATGGGCGAGCGAAAGAGTTGAGGTGTCGCTTTGAACAAGCAAGGACCAGCACCTGTACCTGATCAAATCTTCAAAGGTGTAGAACTTAATAAGTATGGCTTTTTGAAGCTGACCGTGACACCAGCTGAACCCTGACGCCCTCACATGATTAATAGCATTATGGTAAGTCCTTTTTTTTTCTCCTCTCAGTAAAGGATTGTTTGAGGCTGTCTGATCAAAACGCTCTACCTTTTATTGGTCCAACTGTCAAAGGAAGCAGACTATGTTTGGCAGTTTGATGCATTCCATGTGGATGGGGAATAGACATGAATGGGTCATGAATTGATGGACTCATTAAAGAAGAAAACCTCTATGATCAGAATAAAACCTGTTACTGCAGTTGATTACTGTTTCAGTGCAAACAAACAACCTATTCCTCAAGGGGCAAGCACTCTGGCAGTTGAATAATGACTGACTTTCGGCTTGTTGAGCTGCACATCTGGACTAAGAGTTTGGCGGGAGAAAGGCGCACGTAATCAGTTGCAAATGTTCACACGAACGCACCAGACTTCATAAATATGCATCCCTCGCATAAAGAAAGATGATAGCAGGTGATTGACGATTAATACTGGCGTTAAAAACAGCCTACTCTGCGGTTTATCACAATAACTTGGCCTGGAAGAAATGCGAAATCCACATGTGAAGAAGACGCCTGCACCACAGCTTAAGAGAGGATTTTCAAAATGCCTTCCGCCGGCTCCTGGAAGAATACGAGATCAAAAGTTGACATCCATCTGTGATTCATTTAAACGTGATTGACAATCAGCCGAAGTGGCCAAGACAGAAACTGTGTTGGAGCCATCCGTTATAGGCTCATCGCTCTGCCACATGTTGATGTTGTGATGATATGTAAAAACCAGATTGGATCTGGTTTAAAACTTCGGTCTAAATGCAGAGACCACTTGATCTGACGAACAAGCTGGACAGTAAATACTCCCACGTTTGATGCACTGCATGCCAGAAACTATATCCGCCTCTTATTCTCCAGCATCACAACACATGGAACAAACACATCTCTCATGATGACATTTTACACCGCGGGAGTGAGTAATGACATGCTACTTTACATCACACGCGTGCCACTCAGGCTTACAGAGGAGTTGACTTATCGGGCTACAATTGTGACAATTGATGCGACGCTACATGTTCGTGACAGAGATGACTTGTAGACTTATGCCATCTGAACCTTCAGGCGCACCACAGTTGGTGAGAAACGCTCACGATCACTGCAACTGTGAATTAGGAGTAGCGGCTTAATGCTTGAACGAAACTGACTTTGTTTTTCAAAACGCCGTTTCATTTGGAACCCAAATCCCACCAACTGAGCGAATTTCTACGAATGTTGCGTTTTTTTTCCGCCCCCTGAAAGTTTTGTGTCTTTCTTCGTCCTCTGCCGCCTTCTGTTGTCCAACGTGGAATGATAATCAGAGGTGTCGGACTGTTTGGATTTCTATGATCCTTCGCAGATTTTGCGATTAGCATAAACCATAAGCCAAGCATAAGACACACTGGCTAAAATCACAGTGGGAGCCGTATTTGTTGAGGCGTGATGCCTCATAGCCTGTGCGTCCTGCTTTGAGCCACATGGTGCCAGCGTGTACCCCTGAGGCCTGTTAGCGAAACCCCACGGATTGAGGCAGATCAAATTTACTCACAGACACACGCAGCCACCCACATGAACAGGAATGATACACAAACAAAGCACAAATATGCTCCCATATTCGTTGTAATAATTATCTCTCTGTCACACACACACACACATGAATATATATGTATATATATGCACACGCACAGTTCCCTGCATGCTCCTCCACAGTTCACAAACATACCTATTTCTTGATTAATCGGATGCCCTGCCTAAGCTGCCTAGATTAGGCTTTGACATAGGTTATAATTAAATAAGACAAATTCAGGAAGTGTATGAAATCTCTCATTTCCTCAACAGAAATGTGAGTTTTAATTTACCTCACGCCGAGACGAGCTGTGGTCACCCGCAGAGAGCCAATTCACTGTGCGTCGCTCGGCGCATGATGTCTGGCTTGGACAGAATGAGTCGTTAAAATAAACCCCCAATGCCAATTTATGGAACAGCGGTCAAATATTTATCCAGCTGATGAGCTGGGCTGTGTGTTCCTCCCTGACAATAATTAAAGACAAACCCCAAGCTAAAGGTGAGCGGCAGCCATGACATCGCTTCACACACCGGCGCTCAGACGGCCTGCTTTGAATAGTGGACAATACAGAAGTGCTCGGATGAGTAATCTTTTCCCTAGTGGAAGGAGGGGGGGGGGGGGGGGGGGGGAGATGCATCTTTTGGTTTTTTCCTGTTAGCATAAGTTTAAGGAGGCCGGGTAAACATCCTAAATGTCAGAGTGGCTGCTTATCCAAACTCATTTAACCTCCTCAACAGCTGCTGCGAGAATAAGTCTGGAAATAAATGAGCTTGCCTTGTTGATCTGAACCTTTCAACTCCACCAAAGCACAACACTCCCACCCCGACATTACGCAGTGGAATACCGGTCGAATTCTCTCATCTGGAAAAAAAAGGGAGCATATTCCCCATCCTTCCTCTGCACAAAGAATAGACTTCAAAGATGTGAGGATGAGCCACGGTGCCCCCAATTCCCCAAATGGTTGCCTGCTACCTCCACAGCGGAAGCTATTGAGATGTATAGGCATGAATGGGTATGAATGGGGCGCCGGGCTGTGTGCCGTGGGAAGGGCCTGTTTGTGAGAGCTGGTGCTTCTCAGACAGGGATCACAGCCTGAGGTGCTGCGTGTGTCCAATGAACAGCACTCAGCACCCTGGGATAACAATGTGAGCAGAGCAGCTCTGAAAATCAATAAACCACTGGAGCTCTCCGTGGTCTCCTTTATAAAGAAACAACAGCATGTCAGAGTCTATCTGTGTGTCTCTCTCTCTTCCTCCTCAGCTGTTATTTTTCATCTAAACACGCTGAAATAGAAAATAAGACACTTTGATGAAAGGTCAAAAAAGTGTGTGCCAGTGATACGGCGCTCTACATGCAGTAAATACGAATTCGTTGAGGATATTTTCGATACATCTTTCGGATAAATATGCCCTAATAAATGTCACATCTAATCCATGGACTCCCAGCATTAACCAGACGTGCATGGAAACAAGTCAGGACAGGAGAACAGGGGGATTTTGTAAATCTCCCGTCAAAGTTGTCTCATTACGTTAATCAAGGATTCTCCAAATGTCAGCATTGCTGGAGAGGATGAGATTTGGAGAGAGAGAGTTCTGCAAATGATGAACTAACCTAATCAGCTGGACCGCAATGATAGTAATGACATTAATTGATTAAAGTTGGACGTACAAAAGAGGCAGGCTTAAATCATGGGCCACACTTCAAGAGTGAACACATGAATTAACATCAAGAATTCAATTTGTTGCAAGGCAAATGTTTTGTTATGCTGAATCAGCAAAGAGTTTTTTTTTCCTGAATGAGAAATCTGACATCTGTAGAGAGTGACATCCACTGAATGAATAAGAACATTTCTCTCCCACACCGAAAAAAAGTTGAGCAAAAACCTTCAAATATCGTGTCTGAGCATGAATTCAACAGAAGGAATGTTGAACACGTTTGCCAGATAAAATCAATCTGCAAGACACATGCTGAGAAAACGCTGACCTCAACACAAAGACGTTTAGAGCTTTAATGCATTAACCTTAAAAGGAAGAGTTTGACATTTTGGGAAATTGTCTTATTATCCTAAAACGTCCTCTTTTTTGTTATGACAATGCTACAGTAGTTCAAAGCGCCCTGTATGCCTGGAGGGGAACATTCCATTTTGGTTATTTTGAGGTCACATTGCAACATTTAAAGAACTTCATACGGTTACTGTCCAGGAACGTTGTGGTAACGCTGCAGGGCGACGTGCTTTACACCACTGGGGACGAATGTTCTGGGAACATATAGAGCGAGCGCACAACCATTTCCTTCAACCCCGTCTCCCAACTGCTCGGCCTTGGCTCGCTCACACGAGAAAATGACTCTGGATTTAGCTGTTTTACAACTTTTTGGACCTAATTGGGCAATTGAAGTGTTCTTACTGGCATCAACATGACAGACCCTGAAGTTGTATTTCCATAGTTTGGCCACTACAAAAACTGGCTTCAAAGTCCATGCTTTTCCTGGGGGGGGGGGGGGGGGGGGGGCTTTGTGAAGTTGCAAATAACACAAAGAATGATGAATTTATTCTTCAGCAAAATATAGAATATCAGTCGACTGAGCACAGTGAAACATGCTTTCAGACTTCAGTAAAGCAGCCGGGTTGTGTTGTTGGGGAAAAGGTAGAATAGCATACATTAAAAACAATCAAGCTGTTTATTGTGTTTGCGGTAATTAGATCTTTAACAGCAGGAGGCTTTTCCCCTCCCATTCTCTAATTTGATAGAGTATCGTCTCATCGCCGTGCCGCAGGTTAGCCACATAGGGAGGAAACATTAATCGAATCCAACACTTCATTCAGAACTCCAGGGGGTCTCTGCTAAGTGTCGCAATCTCTGACTATGAAATTAATGTTGTTTGTTTCATGACGGAACAAATAGGATACGCTTGGTGAATTAGTTCTATTGCGGAGCGGAAAATTGTACAATTTAAATGATGCAGTGGTTGCAGCATTATCAACATACTGTGTGCAGGATTGGATCACGAGCAGACTGGAATTTGAATGTGGTGTTATCACTTAATGCTGGTAGTTATATCAATTAGATGACGGGAATCATTGTGAGCCTTGGAGCTTTTCTGTAATACACGATCATTTCAAAAGGACACATTCATAATTTGTTAGATCTGTTGCCAGGACGCACCCTTGTAATTATTGATGACTGACTGCATGTAACGCAGGTGATTAAAGCTCTCGTTACACGCATTTTACATGCAACTGGATGAGAGCGTCCCAGAGATAATGTAAATGAAAAATGGGAATTTTGAATTTTCCAAATGGCCAAACTTGAAACGTATCGTCATTGATGTGTTCCACTCTTCAGGACACATATACAGATGTGTGGCGTTATTCCCGTAACACCACAGAACTCTCTAGAATGGGCTTGAGACAGAACAAAACATTACACTCCATTTGCATGTCATTAGGAAAATGGCAAGCCACCTCCCCCTGTGGGTTTAACCCCTTATAAATATATTTAAATATATAAATATCATGAATACATCAATTGAAATTGCCCTCACAACACAACCAGTAAAAGCACGCGACAGTCCCACTGTGGAGCTGCTTTGTCTCTCTCGGGAGAGGTCAGGCATGCAGATGGGCTCCGCACGCACACAAATAAAACTCTCGACAACTTCTACACACATTCCACCCAACTTCTCCCTGACCTTCTCAGAAAAAAAACACACACACAGAGAGCCTCACACTCCACCCTCTATAAAACACACACACACACACACATATTCTTCCTCGCCAGAATCACCACCCACACCTCTCCGTAACAAAATCCCAGCTCTCGGTCTGACTTTACAACACAGACTGTCTCTCTCGCTCTCTCTGTCGTTTGCAATACTTTCCCCCCAGCTTTTCTCCCTCGCTTTTCTCCCTGTTTTCATGGATCAGCGGAGAGAGCAATTACATCAGCGTCGGTCTGGCGGCCTGGAGATGAAGAGCTGTGTGGCTGTGGGCAAACACCTGGCCACGGTTAGAGGAGCAGAGCGGGAGATGCAGGGCAGACAGATGTGCTGCAGGTTCTTTGGGCGGTGGGGAGGCCTGGAAGCGCAGTGTGTGTATGTGTGTGTATGTGTGTGTATGTGTGTGTGTGTGTGTTGGGGGCCGAGTTCTGATGGAGAGCACTGGAGCACAAACGCGAGAACCCACAAGATGTGTGTGTGTGTGAGCCTATTGGTAAATCATGTGCGAGTGTGGTTGAGTCGAATCAGTGAAGCCCTAAAACAACCCCCCCATCACAAGCAGTTAACATTACAATCCTTCACAGCAGTCAAAACTCGGCCCCACCAAAGTTGCAGGCTATCCATTCAGCATGTGTCTGCCTTCCTACTTATTGACACAGTCACAGACATTTGCATTACAAAAGGAAGCGGTTTGAAAATATGCACAAAACATGTCATCTCTGATATAGCTTCAAAAATGCTTCAAACGTGCCCCCAAAAAACAACTGAAACTCATACGTAAAGAGGACAAGAGAATGTTGAACACTTGCTGCGCTGCCATTTCCTCTCATCTGTTGCTGGGGGGTATTTAACTTTAACATAAAGAAAAAGAAAAGAAGTGGGGAAAAGTGCACAAATGACATAAAAGAAGGAATTAAATTGAGCGATAGAGGGAGGGAGCAAGGATCACAGAGCTGCTCTTGGACCTCGGTCTAACCTCCAAGAGACTTTAGACAGACATGTGGTTGCCATCTGGCCTGGCTCACCATTCTATTGTACCAGCTGATGTGTTCTTCAATGTTACTGAGATCATGCTGACGCGGCTGATTTAGCTTCAGTTTTGTTTCATGCACAAGCTGGTTTAATATACATGGAACCAGCTTGGTTGATTCCACAGTAATATACTGTTTGCATTCGATAATAAGTGCATTTACTAAAGTTCTTCAACAATTCCATTTTGGGAAATTTGAAGGATTACATTTTAGGGCAACACTTTTTTTTTTGCCAACTGAAGAATCAAATCTTGCATACATGAATATCCATACGCACACATACTTACCTGTTTTTCATAAGTTTAAGCTAACAAAAACATCAAGCCTCAGATTTCCTCCTATGTGCAGCCACCCCGCGTGTTTACATATGCATGTTACAAACTGACATTGCGTGGACATGAATCATAACAATGGAGAGTGTGTCCGGATTTTTCTTTTATGTTTAAGATGGAGCTTAGTTGGGAGCTTGTGCAGACCCAACGTAGAAAGACAAACAAGTAAAACACTTGGCGAGAATTATTGTGTTGTAGAGCACAGCCTCCTTTTAGCTTGTTGTCTGGCAGGGAATACGGCAATGGTGAATGGGAGTCTGCTGCTGTACACAATCACATCAGATAATATGCTTTATAACCTGCTTTCAATGTGTACTTCTACAAGCCAGATATCCAACAATGCGAGGCAGACGTTCAGGCTGCGATAGGTGTCTGACATGCAACAGGACCCAAGTCAGGAATCGAACCCAGGACGTTGCAGTAATGTGGCATGTGTCTTGAATTAACGCTCTGCGGTTAATGTGCTCCACGTCTTCTTGGGTATGATGTGACAAACTTTACATACCTGGACTTGGGGGATTTTCTGCAGATCTCAGGTTCTTCAAGTGGACGTCTCTCCTGAGATGTTTGACTGGGTTCAAGTCCGGCTTGGCCATTTCAGGACATTCACAGAGTAGCTCCTGTGTTGTCTAGGCGGTGTGTTTGGGTCATTGTCCTGTTGGAAGATGAACCTTTGGCTCAGTCTGAGGTCCTGAGCGCTTTGGACAAGGTTTTTCATGAAGGATACGTCTGTACTTTGCTCCTTCCAGCTTTCCCCGCCACCCTCACCAGTCCCTGCTGCTCACAGGCCAAACAGTTCAATCTCATGACCACACAAGAGAAGCTTGTTTCTCACAGTCTGAGAATCCATAAGGTTGTTTTTCTCTTTGCAAACTCCAAGCAGGCTTTCGTGCGCCTTTTGCTGAGGAGAAATTTCCGTCTGGTCAAATCTTGAATGAAGAATTAAGGAGGCCTCTGTGCGCTTGGGAACCTTCAATGCAGCAAGATTTTCTTTTTGCGTCCTTGCCCAGATCCGTGCCTCGACACAATTCCGTCTCTGAGCTTGATCACATGATCAAAACAAATGGGAGGCACCTGAGCAGAATGTACTGTACCACAGCGAAGTGTAGGAATACTTTTTGCTTTTTTAATAAATGTGCAGAAATGTCTGGAATTTTCGTTTTGCTTTTTTATAAATAGGGAACTGAGGACAGATTAATAAGAGGACAAATTTAAACATAATAAAACAAAAAAGTAAAGTGGTCTGAAAACACTGTATTCATTTTTCATGGGAGACGCATTGAAGCTGGATTATGCAGCTGGAATGGCAGCTGGAATGGCCGGCTCTTTTCAGCGGCTGTGTAGGTTTTCACTGACGGCGCTCGGCACACTTTGCAGCTCATGCAATTCTGTCCATTGGATGCTGATATTTGTTCTCCGCAGCTCTAATCCAACTCAGAGGCACTTGTTGCAGATGAGTGTAAAGCCACACCCCGCCTCCGAGCCAATTAACAGTCAAATCAACCCAAACAGATTTCCTATTGATAAATCTTTAATGATACCAGGGATTTTACACGAATGCACACTTGACAGTGCTAATTTAAAGCAAATATGAAGCTTGATTAAAAATCCCCCAGGCATAGTGGGGGGGGGGGGGGGGGGAGATACATGTTTGAATAATTGATCAGATTTAATTGTGAAATTTTGAAAAATGCTGGGCTATGATAGACAGCAAAAGTGATCAGCAAACACAATGATACACAAGCCTGGGAGCCGGCCTGAGGCTACAGCGCTGTGGATTGACCCCAAGAATATGACACTAACCAAGGATGGAAATACTGCGAGAGCAGAGAGGGATGACAGAGGAGGAGATAGAGGGAATGAAGGAGGTGTGTGGGTGTGTGTGTGTGTGTGTGTGTGTGGGGGGGGGGGGTTCTTAGTGCTGAGCGAGCACATATGTCGCAGCACTGCAAACAAAAATACAAGCAGGCATCACAATATAGACAGAAACAGAGTGGCGGTAAGAAAGCATCAGAAAGATGGTGAAAATATTAAAAAAAGGGGCAACCTTGACATTATTCCACAGGCTCATGTTCCACCGGGGACCTCGCAGGGGGTTACACGGCCGCCAGGTGCAGGGCCACCACTTGTCTGATAAGACACCGATCTGCATGTGCCCGTCCGCCCCGGCCCCTGGTAAACAGCCCGGTTATCTGCAAACAAACAGAGTTTACTATGGTGACTATGTATGAATGCATCACATTTTGATGGAACTGCCATGTTGGGCTCCGAATGCATCTCCGCCATGATACAATGTACACCTGAATACATGAATAGGCAACAAGGAGGCCCTCGCTGTTTGTAGGGGGTAATGTTGACTGAATTTTTAAAGATGTTATTTTTGATTTGACACGACTGTTGGCTCAGTGGAGTTCAGAAGGGGGGGGGGGGGGGAAGGGGGATGGGGGGGGGGGGGGATACAAGACAGCCAGAGGAAGAAGACAGAAAATAATGTAAGGCGGCCTGCGTCTGGGGACGGGCCAGGGTAAACAGCAGTGGGAGAAGCGAGAGGGGACGGAGACAAAAGACAATCAGCTGGCAAGGGAAGGAATCACCATATTTACTGTCATGGGGACAGACAGTATAGAAAGAGAGGGGGGGGGGGGGGGGACAGAAATACAGAAGCCAGCAGATAAACAGATCCAAAGATGACAGGCCTGCAGTGAATCCTACACATAAAGAAAAACATAAAAGCACCAACGCACAAAGACACCCAGATGCAAAGATGCATTGTAGACAGCAGAAATGAAGTCACCCAGACTGCCTGCAGGTAATGCAAGTAATTGGCAGCATTTGTTGTTGTTTTTTTTACTTGCACCTTCAATTCCTTCCGACAATGACAATAAGAGTCAAAGTGAACAAACCACCGCGCTGCACAAAAGGTGGCTCGGAGCGAAGCTGACATTACAACACATGTTTTTATGTTGCCTGACAATGTATCGCTTCCACATCAAAGGAAGCCTCACCTTTTGCAAAGCGAGCGAGGGCGACATAAGTGGACCCCCCCCCCCCCCCACACTTTATTAACTCCCAATCAATAAACATGCAGTCGGTGGCAAGGTAATCAGGAAACACTGGCAAATGGCCTGACAATGTATCAAAGCCGACGCTGCGAGGCAACGGCACAAACTCTAACAAGCATTTTATTACCGGTAGCTGTTACTGACATTGGTCAAAAAGCAAGAGAGAGAAAATAGAATAAGGAACGCAGCGTGGCTGGCTGAGCGGGCCCCTCGGCTGAGAGCGTGCACCTCGCACGTTTGATAGCCGCACGCCTCCTCTTTGATATGATAACAAACAGAAATAGTTTAAAAGAAACATGAAATGGGCAGCCAGCGAGGAGCAGACTTGCTGTGACGGATGTCTGGTCTAGAGGGCGATGAAGCTGTTCGTCCACAGACGTGGGAAGACTCTTTCTTTTGGCAAGGAAAGCTGTCCAATGGCCCACGCTGGAAGAACTATTCAGGTGTAAAAGTTGCAATGCACTTGTGTAAAGTAAAAGTACAGACAGGATGAACTTAAAGTGAACTCGTTCTGTGAAAGAAGTTTGACACTGTACCACTTTCATGTTTGTATGCGAAATACAAGGCTATACTGCCTGTAGCCGGTTAGCTTCGCTTAGCATAAAGACAGGAAATGGGGGGCAACAAAAGACACCTCCAAAAACCCTCTAAAGCTCGATAATTCACACATTACATCCAGCTTAGTGTACAAAAAACTAAAAGTAAAAACAACACAGTACGGCGTTATAGGAGCTAAGGTATTTGTGCTAAGCTAAGCAAGCCCAAATGTAGCATGTGTACTGTGCAGTAGAGGGGTAGGGTTAATCTTCTCATTTAAACTCAGCAATAAAGCCAATGAGTTCATTCCCTAAAATGACAAACTACGAATTTATCTTTAGCCTTATCTGACACTTATCCTTTATCTGTTAAATACAAAAAGTAAAGAAAAAAACCCCCCACTTCCCTGAGAAATAGAGGGACATGAAATATAGAGGAAAAAGTACATTAAAACTATACCCTAACATTATACTTCAGTAAAGTCCTCAGCTGCCAAGGTGGACCTCATCCCACTTGTCTGTAGCCGTGCTCTGACAGTTTGGAGGCCATGTTGAGGGGCTGGCTTCTCACCCAAAGGATCACATACAGGTGAGAAACCGAGATTGGAACTCGCTCCGATATACCTGCAGCTAATTTGTTTGTTTCGTTCTGGGGCATGGCTGATATTAAAAAGGAGATCCTGAGAGTGGCGGCAGTGGGGGGAGGGAGGGAGGGAGCTGGGGAAAGAGGGAGGAAAGGGGGGGGGTTGGTATGAGTTTACAAGCCGCAGGTATGGTGAATGGGTGAGTGAGAAGATGCAGAAAAAGAAGGCAGTGGGGGAGAGAGGGAAGAAAAAAATAAAATAAAAATCTCATCCAAATAACTTTCACCCTGTGGGCACTAAAATGCAAATCACAGATCAAAGAGGTTTGGAATGGAAACTAGCGAGATTGGGAGAGAATATCATCAAGCTGGGGTTATATATGTATGTTCAGGATGTGAGAGAGACATGCTGGACTCAGGTAATGGAGCTGACCTGCACTTGAACACCCCCCCCCACACCACCACTATCATTTCCCCGCCTGCCTTCTCCCAGGATTATAGCATGTACAGTACACTGGAAAGTCATTTTCTCCCGACAGTACTTTTCTTCCCTTTCTGTTTCTACAGCCTTTTCATCCATCAGCCGGTGAATGTACAGTTTACACAGACACAAACCCTGTCTGTCTCAAAGCAGTGGCGGATTCCCCGCTTTACGTGTTGACACTGAATTGATGTTCGGCAACTACAGCGGCCTGTTTGCATGTCGCAGCCGTAACAGAGAGAGACACAGATCAATGTCAGGAAGGAAGGAAGGTGAAGCAGTCACAGAACAACCAGCAGCGTTGGAATGTGGCAAAGAAAAAAAACGTCACCAGCTCGAAAGTGAGTGGGGGGTGAGTGAGTGAGTGGGGGGTGAGTGAGTGAGTGGGGGGTGTTGGCCCGAGCTATAGATCGGCACCGGGCGTGGAAGGATGTGGCTCTGAAAGAGGAGTCTCCACATTAATGCCTAATGAATGTCTGATTCATGATTCACGTCCGTCTCATGCACCTGAAGCCGTCTCTACTTTTCTTGCGTGCCGACATCAAATGTGACAATGTTGTCTCGTGGCACGTACTTTTGTTGTCGGGCTGCGACTTGAAAACCGGGCAAAACAAAAAGCATTTTTGTGTCATGATGTAAACAGATTAGGCTTTTTGTTTTATGATGCTTTTGTCTTTTTTTTCGGGCGTCACAGCTGCATAATGTGATATCATTCCCAGCATGTCAACATGTATTAATCCTGTCTGCATTTTATCTTTTAACAGTACAATGGCAAACGCAGAATGTGCAGATTGAGTGCAGATTGAGTGGTGACGATTGAATGACACAGAAAGGCTTACTGATTCAGACGGTGGAGGCAGGTACAGCCGGGTATAGACGCTGGCAAATGAGAACTCCTTCCGGCAACAAAAGACGGCCGGGAAAGAACAGAAGGAACTGAGGGGGTGCAAATAGCGTCTGACTAACAAGGGGAGTGAGAACAGGTGAGCGGGACTGATGAGGCACATGTTGGAACTGATCAGAGCAGGGCAGGCAATCGAAAAATGCAGGAACATCTTTCTTCTTTCCGACCCCTTCAGTCATCAGTCACGGCCTCTGAGGTGTATCTTGTGACCCTCCAGAGGTATCCTGACCCCTAGTTTGGGAACCATGTGGACTAATCTAAATACAGTAAAAGAAGTATTGTAACATCCTGGATCTGAATACTTCCTCCACCACTGTCTTCTCCACATTACTGCAACCTCTTTTCTTCACCCTAGGTGATAAAAAACCACATACAATGTCTCTTCTTTGCCTTGATTATCTATTGTTTTTAAATGAAGACCTTCAGAATCCATCTATATGCTGAATACAAATAGGCTACCACATTGCAATGCACTTTATTCTGTCATTGTAAAAAAATCAAAAAAAATCCTACACATGAAAAAGGAAGCTTCTTTTCTCCTCCACACAGTAAAGGTTAATTTCCCAAAGAGTCGGCATCTCTTTTTCAGAGACAGATGTGCCATCTGCATCAGCACCAAAGCCTTCCACTGACGTGGATTAGCGGTTCGCGGCACTTTGACTCCCACTGCCACAGGATTTAAAAACACAGCTGTTTTTTAAATGTTTTTTTCAGTTGGTCAGCACAACCTGTGCAGAGCCACACCTCAGTCTCTTCAGTCTGCATCCGGCCGTCCTCAAAGACGCCGTCTCTTCCGCACTGTGGTGCCTTTTTCTCGTGGCATTTGCGTTTGAATGTAAATCTCTAATCCTCCCTTCTTCCCTCTCCTTTCCTCTCCCCACCTTTTCTTTGTATTTGTCCATCCCTCCTTTCTCCCCTTGAACCTCTCCATCCCCTTCCTATTGCCAGCCGTCCACATTTTTCTTTTTTTTTTTGCGCCCGGTGTTTCCTGCTTTGTAATCTGATTACTTCATGGCGGAATTAGTATGCATATTTAATGCAGTTTTTTCTTCTCTTTTCTCCTCTCTGTCTTTTCTTCTTTTTAAATCTTGATGAGTGATACAGGGAGGAATGGAGGTGGGGTGGGTTGCTCTTCTTGCATGTCTGGCGGATATGCCAGGGCCATGCTAATAAATGACAGCTGATTTATGCGTCTGTAGTCTTTTATTCATAAAAAAAATAGCAAGCGGGCTGATTTCTGATATTAATAATACAAGTGGATCCACTTTGATTAGGCTTCTGTGGAGAGCTGTGCATATTCAGCATTACAATTAAAGCCTGTGATGTGAAATAGGAATGACACGCTAATGAAGCGAGCTAGCGAGCCTGAACCGCGACTGTCCAACAGCATTACGGCCCATCTCGGATGAAGAGTAATTATACGAGGAACACTGAAATGTCATTAAAAATCCCCAGTAAGTGATTTAACCCACCATTCCTCTCTGATGCTAGATATTTCTTTTTCTTTACCAACCCCTAACCCCCCACATGATCAACTCCCGAGGTTTCCCGTTTCTTTAAAAAAAATAAAATAAAAATCTTGCTTTTTCAAAAGATCAAACTTCTCCTCCAGAAGTTCCACAAACCACAAAAAAAGGCCACCAGATTCCTGAAACACAAACATATTGAGATTTGAGACAAAGACATACCATCGCATTGTCCTAATTTAATTGCAGTACTCTGTGGTGCCGGTGGTGGTAGGTAATTGAAATAATCCCATTATAAATTCCATTATGAATTGGTGATTAAGGCCAGAGGTGATTACCATGGATTAAAGATGATAGTTTGGATTTTTTCCTTTTTTGGCATAACCTCTTCAGCCACCTGCACACTATCCACCTCAAACAGCTTGATTTATCTCCACGTTGGGGGGGGAAGAAAGTATGAGAGAGAGAGATACGACATGCAAAAGAGAGGGCACACGCATGGCGATAAAGAGTGTGTTTCAGGGGAGTGTTGTTTCTTAGAGGATCGAGTTCATCTGATTCTACTCCCTTCATTCTTGTTTGATGTGCCTATTTTCAAGCCAGGAAGCCTTGTTGTTGTTGTCAGTAAAGCATAAAGAAAACAAACAATGAGCTGTATCATGTCACCTTATAATATTCATTCGTCTCATTGTCAAGTCTCTCTGGTGCTTGTGTGAGTGAGACAGGAGGAGAGAGAACCCGATAGGGTGTGTGTGTGTGTGTGTGTGTGTGTGTGTGTGTGTGTGTGTAGATAATGCCACAGGCAAGAATTCATGAATATCAGCAGTTTCTCACCATTTTGTTGGGTTAATCCCTTGTTTCAGTTGGAGAAATAGGCGCTCCTCTTGCATACATTACACCGGTGCCTGCACATCACATCCACACAAAGTGAAAAGTACCTTCACATCAGGTCCCTCTGATGTAATGATGAGTGAAGTTGTATGTATCGGGGTCACACAGGTTTTTTTGTTTTGTGTCTATCGCAGCAGCTCCTTTTCGACAAGAGTGGAAAATCAGAAATGTAGCGGCGGGGCAGGTGGATTGAGATTTACATCAAAAACACAGTGACCAGTGGAGGACACAACACATGGGACAATAATTAAGCCTGATCTCATGGGAATTTGAGTTCTCATTTGGAAATCTTCTGATTTGAGTGGAAATTGACCGAAACCTCCACCGCTGCTGACACGACAAAACACGTGACTCCTCTGAAGGCGGTCCAACATGGAGCGGAACGCCTTGTGGCACCCAACTCAGCACCGGGGTGGGCGGCCACTGGAAGCCGGGTGGGGGGGCGGGGAGCGGGCACAAGAGTCCCCCTCGCCCACCACCACCGAACCGAGCATCGTGCCTCCGAGCGATGCAATTATTTTTGCACTGCGTCCAATATCAACTTGAGAGCAATGCAAATTATTTAAGACGCGCTTTTCAGGGCTCGCAATTATAATAATGATGATCTCAATTAGCGTTGCCATTGCCTCGGACTATTTAGCAGGCAATTTTGCAGCCTGGGGGCCGAGGGTCTTCTCGGGAGCCGACACGCATCGTCAGGTCAGAAGTGGTGGAGAGAGGAAGAAAGAGACAGGCAGAGAGAGAGAGAGAGAGAGAGAGAGAGTTGGCACTCTTAATCAATAAACTGCAAGACTAGAGATATTTACCACCCAATCCCACAAGGGGACGGTTCATAAATTGACCTAATTGGTCAGTGTTGGAGATGAAATGAATGATGCCAGCATCTAATTCAGAAGGGCAGGGCGTAAGCCACTTGGCCTCTTACCATTGTGCCGAGGAGACAGCTATTACATCTCAGGAACTTAAAGGAGTCGTTTGCCTAAAACGTGCACTTCATCCAGAGAATTAGACGCGAAGATTGATCCCACATTCAACATGCAATGGTATCATCCATGCAAACTAAGTCAGCTTATTTCCAAATATGCTAAACTATTGCATTAAAAGCTTACAAATCACTCGCTTTTTCAAGAAAATGAACTCAAATTTCAGTGCATTCTCTGTTACCCAGCCTCTCATGTAGTAGACTGCTCTGCCACTGTATATTAAAGGGACTTCTTTCCCCCCCCCCCCAGCATTCATGTGGAAAAGACTTGCACCAGCAGCTACCCTTTCTTTTATTCATCGTACTGTAAATAACTCCACTTTATGAAAAGCAGCCAGTGTGACTCACGGATACCTCTCTAACCACAACCCATTATTATTTCATGGCCTTTGAAAGACGGGTCTACAGCAGGCACTCTCGCACTTTAATGTCGGCGCTCCCTCTGATGTTGTGTAGGACACAGCGGCCCTTGTTGCGCTCCGTATGCGATCCCTCACTTGAATTCACAAACACTTCCAAGTGCATAAACAGCCGTGGAAGACGAGTGCCTTAGCGAGCTCGCTAATGCTCTGGAACGCCATTGCTGAGGAGATAACAGGGGCCTGCCATGGCTGATGCCTGGCACTGTCATTGAGGGGGAGAGATGTGTCTGTGTGCCTTCATGAAAAATGCTGTTGTCTTGACCTCTCACGGGACGTCATACGAGGAAAAAAGAACACGCATCAGCGTTACGATTAAATGACCAACGGACATGATTCAGAGGGTCCCACGATGTCCCAGAGCACCCGTTGGAACGTGTAGAAGGCTCCCGGCATACAGACGAGCTAATGGGCAACCTATTGGTCATGGTAGGTTCAGTTTGAATCTCAATGAGGGTGTCAGCGTGTGGCTGCTCCATGACCGACAAGGTGCGGTAGGCCTGCTGGAGTTGATTTAGCCACGCGGCCTGTCGTGGCGTTTTATCGGTCAACATCCATCAATCGAAAAGGCTAAAAGGCGTGTTGGTTTTTTTTTCTCTGTTCTTTTGAAGTGTCAAGGGGAAAGTGCTGTCTTGAAGATGGATGAAAAATGTCTGATGAAATTATACGTCTTTGTTTTTTTCTCCACACCATGCAGGACCTTGATGTTAATAGTTCTCTACGCGAGCATGACAACAGACTTTACAATATGGTTTGTGCCCAAACCACTTTTGCAGTATACGTATCGCCCAGAAATGAAGCCGATATAGCTGGGTGAGTCGCTCTTACAAAAGTATTTCAGTACTGCAGTGCATTCTGGGACATGCTTGTGGTGAAAGCAGTGGGCTTGAATCATACAAAGGCTCAACCCATTACGGGGTCCATAGGGGTGGGCAATGCAGTGCCTTGTACCCGCTCTTCTAAACAAGGCTCTAGGTGCTGGAAGCCCGAACAAAGCCTTGTAACACATACATTCAACTTTAATTTGATTTTTTACAACCCCTTCCTTCACATCTCCGGAGTAGCAGCTTTCTGAAACGTTGAAAGTGTGCTCGAGTTTCATGGCTGTGTGCCTTTGTAGAATAAAAGATATATGTGTAACAGTGGAGGGGGGGGGGAGTCTCTGATGCTGGAGGTAGACAGTTGCTTTTCAAATTCCAAGTTTTGGTCCTTTATTTTATTCAGCAGTGAAATGCCATGAATACAGAAAATAATAACGTCTGTTACAATTCTCAACCACGACGTTCTAATGTCAGAGAACCTTTAACGTATGGACACGGTACACGGTAATGAAAAGTATCAAAAAAAAAAGTCGTTGAATCTCGATCAAAAAGGAAATGAAACAAACAAAAAAAAAAAAAAGTTTTCACCAATTACATAAACATATGTTTGCTACAGTCCCAATTTACTGTGTACATAGGGGGATCATATTCCCAATTATTAGAGAAGGATAGCAGTAGAAAGGATACATGACTCAACTGCCAGACATAATGCTTCATAAAGTATGCACAGAGGTACAAGCAATAAATACACACATTAGGTTAAAGCCTTACAGCTACGCAAAGCAGATGCAGAAAAAAGCAGGTTTTGCTATTCTTTAGCGAGCGATGAGAGAGAAACAGTAAAAATTCAGGTAAGTCAGAAAAGAAACACTGAGATTTTTTTTTTTTCCTCTTAGAAAAAAAGTCTGGTAAATTTATGGGTCCACCAACAATTTTTTTTTACATAAGTATGCACAGTTATCAAAATACAGACAAAATCAACCCAGAAAATCCAGACAATCCTAAAATCTAGTGGAGGAGCAGATCGCAGTTCTGGAGGTCTTTCTGGTATTATGTGCAAGCAACTATTTTAGACATTTTTTTGTTTTTGTTTTTTTAACTTAATTGATACAAAACCCATGCAAATCTACAGGTAATATGCATTCTGTGGCTGACAGGTTGTATCCCTCCCAAAACAGTATATCTGAGGTAACGCACTCCTATGCATTTGTACGTACATTTTCGGCCATCGTCCCGATGATTTTTATTATTATTCTTTTTATTGATTCTTGTTTCCAGTCCACCAAATGATTTTTAGACATGCATTTTGAAAACACAATATTCCCTAACAGGTAATCTATACATTATCATTCTACAAATGTTTGAGGACAACCTATTACAATGCAAATCTTCCGTATCTTGACGCAGGGAATGTAAACGTTGGTTTGAGCCACGTCCTGGGAGACGAGCGTTGTAGAGTGTGTCACAGCTCTTGGTGGCGTTCTAATAACTCGTGCAATCTGTCATAATTGTTCTGAATTTGTTGTGCAGAGGTAGAAGCTTTTAGAAAGCCTTTTTTTTGGGTAAGTGGGAGAACCCCTTTTTTTCTTCTCTTCTTTTTTTTTTTTTTTGTTTGAAAGAAGCGGCGTCCTTTTTATTTGGTGTGATAAGATTATTAAGAACGTCGTCTTCAAGTCGCTTTGCTGACTCCAGCTAAGTATTGAAGGGATAAGCTTTGTTCCTGGGCCCAGTACCCTCTTGACGTGGAACTGGCATGTGTGTATGTGTGTGTGTGTATTTACATGCTGCGTGTTTGTACAGTACTGCACGTGTCTGCGCGTTAAGCTCTCACAGCCAACTCCTTGACTTGGCACAACGCTTGAAAACAACATATGCACAGTGTTTCCATTTTGGTCGTTACAGCGCAATACAAAGCCACTCGTCGGTTCTTTGACAGCATACATGTTCTGCAGCTGGAGAGTTAACCGAAACAAGGAGGTCGGCAGACCAAAAGCTCGGGGGTCTGTGTGTATATGTGTGTGTGTCTGTTCGCCTGCATGTATGCTCGTCTCTGACAGGGTGTGTGTGGTTGTTTTAGCATTTTGTTATCCCATACAAGAGGAGGCAGAATTTTGTGTAACTTTGGTTTACTGAAAACAGAAATGACCATTAAAGCAACAACACTTTTCTAGATGACATTAGCCGTGAGGGAAAAGGATGGGACTGTAGTCTGCAGGTGAACTACTTCTCTTTAAAATACACAAGTGTGTTATAAAAAGCTGGTTACCTACACAGAGTACATCAGCGCTTTCCACCGGCTGCATCTGTATAGTTTAGAAGCTGTGAACCACACGACGAGCACTCGATGACGTTAAAGCAAATATCAGCTAGAAAAGGTTCACTTCCGCCTTCGATACCCTCCTCTGCCTTGGCTATTGTTATTTGCTTTCACATGGTAACCGAGCCATTTCATATCAGCTTGGAATTATGACTTTTTGGCTTCACTAGATATTTTTTCATGTTTGGTTAGCGATGTTTTCAGTTTCGGTTTTCGACGCAGCTCGGGGAAACAAAAACCGCCACGGAAATAAGACGTGACATTCATTTTGACAGTCCCACTTAGAACATTACATATTCACCAGGTCAGAAATGAAAGAACGCAAACAAAGAAATAAAATGATGTGTGATGTGTTATGCATTAAACAAAGTAAAAAAAAAAAAATTCAAATAGAAAAAGAAAAGAAAAGAAACTTCACAAGAACACAATGTTTCTGCACTTCCATTGAACACACAAATGTTTTGTTTTGGTCAGGATCCACTTTTACAGTTAGCTGCTCTCTACCAGTCAAATCACAAAAAAAAATGCCTGCAGTTCAAATATCACATCACTTTTTTTTTTTTTTTTTTTACCTACAGTACGTCTGGCAGAAAATCCCCAAAGTGGACGTTCAATGAGTTATCAAATTACACATCAAAATCAGCATTTACTCCCCCCCCCTCTCTATCTCGTGATCATCTTTGTATAGGGCTAAATGAAACAATCCCAGAGGTTATTCGAAGGTAGTTTTGCGGAAACAAAAGCTTCTCTTTGTACTAGTTTAAAGTCACAGAAGACGGACCAAGAGGAGTTTGGTGGCTTCTGCCTATAAGCTATTGGCCATTGCTAGTGTTGGCTTTGGTTTCTAGCTGTTGCCTGTGACTGTTTGCAGGTAGACAAAGCTTTAGAACGAGGAGGTAAGGAGAACAGCAAGAAGAAAATTATGCGGAAATGCATTGGTTTTTGTAAATGGTGCTTTATACAAACTACTATTTCCCCCAACTTGATTTCCAGTTTTTTTTTGTTTTTTTAACTTTTTTAACTTTTAATCACAAACAGATAATAGACTGGAAGCCAACTTTTTTTCTTCTTTTTTCCCCCCACTATTTTTTCTGGACAGCTGCAACAACAGTTACCGCGTTTCCATGACTGGTGTGATTCAGGGAATGGCATTTACAGTTGTTGGTGCCTAAAAATCAGATTGTAAAATTAACGATGGTAAAAAATAAAATAAAAAAAAGAAGCTAAAAATAATATACTGGTTTTCATTATAGTAGCAACATACAGGCAGTGACACAAATTTCTGAGACTACTCCTGTGCAAATGATAACAGAGCAACAACTTGAATTGAACCAGCAATTGTCTCTAGACACGAACAACTACTGGGGGGGTTGGATTATTCACACACATAAAACGTCTTCCTTTTTGGCAGTATATGAGGCCGCTAGCTTTCAACGGAACATGATTTGCTCATTTGTTTCATGTTTTTTCTCCCCCCCCCCATCCATGAGTCCATCATCCTTGTACTGTGTGTGGCTACGCCTTGTCTAATGAAATAGGTCTCAAAGAGTTAATTCTAATCAGACATCTCATGCCTGTCATGTGTGGGGGATCCCAAAGGGCTGCAACAAAGAGTTCCTTCGGACCGGTCTCCATCCGGATTGCATGCTCAATAAATAGTCCCAGTGGTGAGAGAGACAAAGAGAGAGTCAGCTGTGGTTGCTTGGACTGTGGAGTGGTTTGGAGTCTTGCAGAAGGTTTGTGTGAGAGAAACAGTGCGGCTGGGTGAAGGGACATGTTGACCAAAAACTGTATCCTAGTCACTCCAGGTCGTCTGATAAGTTCCCTTCCTCCAGCTCCCGGTCGTCGTCCAACTCTGGACTGTGATTGGCTGTCGTCACCAGTGACATCGGACAGTCATCTTCATCCATGTTAAGTGGCTCCTCCTTCACGTGAATGGGAAGCCTATTGAGACAATCACATCGGCGAGAAACGTTAGATTTTCATATGTTTTATGGGAAATTTTGTTTGACCTCATTGATGTCATTTTGAATTACCTGCTAAATGTACAGCTGTTAGCAGTTAAGAGAGCAAGAAAATAAAGAAAAGCGAATTATTACCTTTATAGATAATATTATTTAAAAGAGAGAAAGGCTTTCTGGTTGTTAAGCCCCTATTCTGCACATGGAATACACAATGTTCAGCTCACAGATACATATTTTGTTGTATCAGAAAACAGGCAGATAACAGCCATTACATGCATCATCTAGTGAAAGTAACAACCGTGTTGTTTTCGAGACACTAATTCGACATGATGCCTCACGTCGACTGTAAGTAAGCGCATGAAAATTGCATGAAAAACATGGCCCCTGTAAGGCCGATAAGCTGTGATGTTCCAGACATGTTTGGCATTTAAAAGTTTACTGATGACACCAGGTTGAAATACATGAAAAAGGAAAAAAGGGGAAAAAAAACAAAAAAAAAACAGGCCACATGATAAATAATGGAGAATTTCTCATCCCTAAGCCCCCTGGAGCAAAGGCAGAGGAGAGGCTTTTTTATCTAGTTAATAGAAAGCGCAGCCACTCGTTAATATGCAGGGGCTGTGCATGTCGCTCCTCAAGAGGAAAAACCGGCAGCTCGGTTCTGCCATTAATCAACTTCAGCCCCGGCAGTTGGCTCGGACACCATGATACATGTTTTTAACTCTAAATGGATGAATATCTTTAGCCACTGTCAATAAGCGCCGGGCAGGAAGCAGCAGCAGCAGCGGCGCTGCGAGCAGGACGTCGCTCCCCTCAGAACAACAGAGGAGTGGGCGGAAAAAAAAAAGTGTTGGGCGAGGAAAAAAAAGAAAAAAGAATAATAATGCTGTCACACACAAACAAGGCATAACATGATCTGGGGGCCCTGGATGGGGAGAGGGGTTTGTGCCACGATGATAAATCTGACAAAACCTAATTATTTCCGACGCGTCGGATGCATCAGAAAATCCCCCTGGACTATGACTATGAGGGGTTTTGAATTTGAAGAGAATTTTAAAAAGGTACAGATGACTTTAATATTCAAACCAAACACTGTAAATTCATATTCTGATGTGGCGGGATGAAAAGAAGAGGCTGATCTTAGCAGGATGCAAGCGGAGCGATGAATATTTCTGTTTCCATCGAGAGGGAACAGACACACACAAACAGAAACACTGTGACCCGACACCACCGAGCCCACTGAATGAAAAGACTCATTTCTATTGAGGAGGAAATTCAATTCTGTCGCTGTTTTGTGAAATACAGTAAAATCCAACCGTGCTCATTTTTTTGTTCCTACATGTAAGTTATTGAACAAAAAATGCAAACGCAGAGAATATGTCAACAACTGATTCAATATTTATTCCCCAGCCTTTTTAAATACTACTTATTATAACAGTAAATTGAGTTTGGGACTTTTACACATATATCTATAGATGATGAAACATTTGATATAAAAATCCAGACACATTGAAATATACTGCAAACACGTGTACAATGATGAACTCGTAAAGGATAAAGGTACATTTTAAGACTTTAATTCCCTTTATTCAGGATTCATAAGCAGCATCTTGTAAACCCTTTATTATTATTGTTTATAATAAAGCATTTATAATGCAGTCTAATGTGATTGTACCAACTAGAAGGGCATTTTTAAGTGATGACTACAGTATTTGTCAAAAAATACAAATATTTACTGTATTGTCATTTATTGTATTTATACACCACCCTCAAATGATGGGTGCCCACAGGAGTTAAAGTTGTCAACAAACACTTTAATAAAACACTAATGCGTTTACTACCGCGTCATAGTGTGCTATACACCATTTATTAACGTTTATACACTGCGTACCAAAGATCTCCTCCGTTATTCGACTCTGCAGCTCATGAGCTGTTTTGTGTGGCTTTGAAGGAAAAATATGCAGGACCATATTCACAGGCCTGAGCTTTCTGACACTTTATTAAAATATGTGGATGAGCCATTTAGTACTTAATGGCTGGCTGCCATTACTGAGTCGCTCAGGAGTAAACGCTGGACTTTGCGGTGTAATAAATACGTCGTGCTCTGCGTTTGTGTGTGCGTGCTTTCGAGATGCCTGCTCTCACATCAATTGGAGATTAGCACCAGCAATCACGCAGAGGTATGTCAGGGATGCAAATAAGGTCGTTAGTCCACGGGCCTAATGGTAGGTCGGGGGACGGGGAGAGGTGGGGGAGGACGCGGGGAGTGGGGGGGGGCAGTAAAGGGAGGCAGTGAGGACTGAGGGGGGGGGGGGGGGGGCAACCAAAGATATTCATAACACCTCACTGTGATTCATTGACGAACACCAAACAATTTGATGTGACAGCACAAGACGCGGCCGATGAAATAGAGTGATATTACGTCGATTTGATTTGCTTTTATTTGACTCCAGCACTCCGGAAGTTGCTTTCTAGGAATACATGCTCCACTCCGGTCATCCTCATTTGGTGTGGAGTTGCTAATGCGCTCACGCTGATTATACAGTCGCACAGTCTCTCCTAATATACAGTACTACTTCTTTTAAGCTTCACCCCTTAGGGTCGACATGAGTGTACTGCACACGAGCGCAAACACACACACAGACACACACACAGCCAGCATGGCCTGGGGCGATCTGGTTGGCGGTTAAGCAGATAGCGTTGACCTTCAGACGTTGCGGGGAAGGAGAGGTTTGTCTCATTGTTGGATTGACTTGGTTGTGCTGAGGAGTCACTCTCCTGAGAAAGGCCTTCAAGGTGACGTGCTATTTAGTTTAGTGCTACAAGCCACTCCATTATTTAAACAACATCCCGGCAAAAGCCAGTCGTGAAAAACACATTTCTTCCATTTTGAGGTTGTCGTGGCTGCGTAAAGGCAGGCGGTGATGGAGGGAGGGAGGGATGGATGGATGCATCTCATCCTCCACAGCCACTCATGTCAGTGTCAAGGCAGCGTGGCCAGAGAGAAGAGAGAGCAAAGCAAGAAAGAGAAAGTCAATGCCGTCCGGTTAGTAAAAGTTAAATGACCTGGGGGAGTGGTAACACTGGGGTTCTGTCTCGAGCCGGGGCAGATTTGCTCCACTTAACACCCCATTTCAGAGAGGGGTAAACACGTCCAACGAGATTAACGTATAGATGTCTGGTCGGGCTAACCAAACACTTCTTTTCCCTGTTCTCACAGACACACTCGGAGAGAGGCATGCAGCCCGAGTGCACCCTTTATCCATTACAGAAGCGGTTAGCTGATGTCGCCCGACTTTGCAACATGGGCTTTGATGGGCAGCGGATGAGAATCATTAATGTGCGATTTCTGTTTGTCTCTCGTGAGCGTGTGTGTTTTCCCTGCATGCTGCTTTCACCACAGCGAGGGACATGGCCCGCTCAGGTTGTTTCAGACATTTCCTGAAACTCGCATGAGATTCTTTAAAAAAAAACAAAAAAAACACTCTCTTTCTCTCTCGGCTCCATTAAAACAGAGATGGGGGAAAAAGGAGAGATTTTTTAAAGTAATTACACTTCAATATTAATAGGAACAGTCTTGCATAAAACATAGCAGCTAAAACCCTATAATGCAGACGGTGGTGTAATTAAAGATGAATGTGTAATAGAGCCTATTTATAGAGTTTGAAGCAACTGTTATGCAAAAACCTCAGGCTCACCTCAGGTACTAGCACAATGCCATTAAAATAAAACCAAAGCAGAGACAGAGAGAGAAGTCTGATACGATAAGATAGTGGAAACTGAACCCTGCCCCCGGGGTCATGGCATACTGAAGAACATACTGGTACTGTGGGTTAAATATCAAGCAATTAAACTAACAAAGGGCATAAGGACAGCGAGTGGAGGCGTGGAGGTGGGTGGTTGAACATGTGCTCGCATTCTCAAATAGGTACTCGTAAAAAAAGAAAAAATGGAGGATGTGTGACATAATTATCTCAAGAAGGGATTCTGGGATAAAGGATAATGATGGTTTACATTCTTGTTTTGACTTGACTACTGTTTTTTTTTAATAATAATCAAATGAACACCAATACATTGTTTAAAAAATAAATAAAAACAGTAGTTATCTTTTATTCATGCTTGGATGGAGTATCGGCTGCAGGAGTAATCTGTTGGAGCTCACATGTGTACTGGTGGGGAGTATCCGGGGCTGCCGTGTCCGTTGGTGTCCAGGTGGTCGAGTGAGCCGTTGAAACCATCGTGGGCAGAGTGCAACAGGTTGGGGGGGCTGCCGCTCAGCATACCTGGGGGGCTGCCACCCAGCAGTCCGTGCGGACTCCCGCCCAACATTCCGTGCGGACTCCCGCCCAACAGTCCGGGTGGACTCAAGCCCGCCAGGATGGACGGATCTCCGCCCAGGAGGCCGTGGCAGCTGCCGCCCATCGGGCCGTTGGAGCCGCTGTTCATGAAGCCGGGGGTCCCCAGCAGGGAGGTCTCAGCCAGGGCAGCCTGCAGGACGGAGGGAAACGGAGAAGGCTTATTGAGGATTAGAGTTCGGAGGAAGATGGAGGAAGGATGTTTCATCACAGTTGTCTCATGCTCAAGTTGTTCTACTCTGTTGCTGGCTGTTTCCCCCCCATGTGACACCTTGCGGACAACTACCTCCCCCCCAGCCGCCATTCATATGCCCTTGCGTGGTGCGGCTATTAAAAAAACTCCCCCAAAACCGTACCTCAAAATAATAAAAACTCCTGACACTTTCGCCTGCTGCGCATTAAAGTTATATACAGTGATTCAATTTTTTAAGTTTTTGCCATGAGCACCTTCGCCGGTGTACCCTATGAAGCCAAATCATTTATGACAGCTTAGATAAATATTAATGCACATGCCCTTGCATTTGCACATGCCACTATCAATCTAGGGTGGCTGCCACAGCAAAAAGAAGGGGGAAAAAGGACGGAAAGAAAGAGGGGGGGGGGGTGCTTCCTTACTCGACCACAGGGTGGCCTTCTGAGTCTGATGGTGTACAGGAAGAAGAGAGGAGGAGAAGGAGAGAGAAAGACAGAGAGAGAGGAAAGGTGTAGGAGAAGAGATACAGAAACCTGAGAATAAGGACAAAAATAACCTGCTTTCTCTTATGTGTGTGTGTGTGTGTGTGTGTGTGTGTGTCCTAATGTGGAGCCCTATTGTTCACGGCAACCGTGCTCATTCAAGTCACACATTCCGTCAATCAGTCAGGCAGTGGTCTTGCCTGTCAGTCAAACAAACAGGCAGCTGGTGAGTCAGAGCTTTGGGTTCATACCTGTAAGCTGGCGTTTAGTGCACTTCCATAGCCAAGACTGGAGGGCAGGTTCTTGACAAGTGAAGGGCTTCTGGATACATTCAAACAAAACAAAAAAGAAATGAGTTCAACCTGTAACTTGCCGTGTTCGTAATAATGTTGTGAAAATATATCTAATATTAGCAGCTAAAGAACCAATTGCACAGCAGAAAGACAAAACAGTCCATGTGATTAAGAAGTAAGCAATAACTGGACAGAAACAGGAGGCGGAGAGAGGGTGCATTTCCAAGAAGAGGACTGAATTCGGGCCCTCTGATCCTCTCCATGTCGTTGCCCTTCAGATCTAGATCTAAGGAGGGGTGAAATGATTCGTACCCTGTGATCTTCTGCGACCTGCGTTTCTGGTACTCCATCTCGTCCACCGTCCACACCGCCCCCTTCACGTTCTCCACGCGCACGAAGCACTTGTGCAGACTGAGGTTGTGGCGAACAGCGTTCTGCAGAGAGACGTGACACGCAGGTCAGAGAGAGGGATGAGGTAAAACGAGTCACATTCATTCATTAAGCGTCAAGAAAGAAAAAAAAAAGCTTGGAAATTGATTTTTTTTTTTCATGCATTTTGAAGAAATTCTTAACATTCACGCACCATTGATTTAATTAGTGAAAATTGAGTGAGAGCGAATGCTCTTACAAGTCCTGCACACAGTACATATCAATCAGAGTAAGTAGGCTAAAAGGAGGTAATCAGCATAGCGAATGGCTTATGGTGGTGACAGAAGTGGTAATGCCGGCCTTGATAATGGTGATGTCAGTAACCCTTTCTGCTCCAGAAAAGCATTTCTCTTAATGGACACATCGCTTAAAAGATGACAGTATTGCAAGAAAAAAGACAGTCATCAGGAGGCCCTTGTGTCAGTGTGTGTGTGTGAGTGTGTGTGTGGGCCTGAAAGAATAAGGAGGATTAAGGTGAACTGTATCTGACATCTAATACGTCCAAATATTCTCCATGTGGTGTCACATCGGGTGTTGAATACATGCTTAAATGACACTTTACCTCTCCAATGTATTATGAAAAGCTGTGTTTAAATTAAAGCGGCATTAATCTTTCACACAATAAACCAGTAAGGTGTTTTCATTAATTACAAAATAAGGAAAACCTATTGAGAAAAAGGCCCTCTTAAATGAATACGACCATAATTAAAACATGCATCAGACTCTACAAATAATAACCTTGGCTTTAATATCCCTGCCGCTCATATTTATCATCTGCCTTAGCTCGGTGTGTGTACTGCTCTTTCTCCAAGAAAAAGGGACTCAAAAAAAAAAAAACGAAGAAAAAAAAACTCATAAGCAGATCTCGCATCTGACCTGAAAATCCCAGGATTTGATTGATCTTAATGCCCATGGCTCTGAATATGATAATTTTAATATTAATGAGCAAATGAGCAGTTTTATTATGCATGCTATATAGTTAGAACTAATAAGCTTCTGGGTGAGAGGAAAAGAGAGGAAAGGGGGGGGGGGGGGGTCGTTCTTTTGAGCTGTTGAGACCAAGCTGAGATATTAAACTACCTTTCATTTCAGTCTCTCTTTTCTTCTTCCCTCTTTAAAAAAAAAAAAAAAAAAAACTAATTTTGGTCCGTTAATCAAATGACAAGCCCAAAATGCTGATCATCCCACGAACGCTTACAAAGGGAATTGTGGAGATGTGGCTGTAAATAGATCACCTTTTGGTCATTGCTATTTTATCGCGGGGAACAGAGGAAAGCAAGAAAAAAACATTTGAGATGCTGTGCAGCAAACAACAGCCACAAAACCTCTGAGAACACATCTTGTCACAACATAACTACGCAGCAAAAACATGGCGCGCACTGTACCTAACAAACTGGAAAAGGGCACCGATCTTTTTCGCATGCCCTCCTGAATTGCCGATCACACGCCCAATGTGCTCATTTGCATCCCAAATCCAAATTAATTCACTTTGCTCAATCTAGTGCCGCGCCACACGTCTTGCATGCTGATGAGCGGCTGCGGTCGGGGTTTTCCCTCCAGTCCTCCGCTCAGCCACAAAGGCTAAAGGCGGCTGACGAATGACGCGCAGGGGCCACGGGGACAAAACACTGACGCTCAGCGAGGCTTTCTTTATCAGCAGGCAGACACACATGTGCTGCAGGAAAGACTTTGTTTTTTATTATCTTTGTGGAGAATGAAGTTGTAGGGACAGACACACAAATGGGCCCTTTGTGTGGGTAAATAAGGAGTGCTACCTCCATGACAGGCCAATTCTCACTTTCCTCCCCGTCTTTCGTTCCACACCCTTGAACCCACTCTCAGACACAGTGTATGCGTTTGTGTACATGCGAGTTCCCGTGAGCCTACACCCTTCACACAGCCGAGAGCTGGTTAGCAGGCAAACAGCCATCTTTCTTACTAATTCACCAATGATATGCGGGAGAAGGTGGTTGCAGGACTAGGAGGTGGGGTGTCTCTCTTAACAAAAGGTGCTGATGATGGAGTGGCTGCTGTATAATTCGTGCATCGCGGCGCTCTCCTCTCGAACGCCGAGCCGCCGCTATTAATTGCACCCAAATTAGGAAAACGATAGCTGAGGCAGAACAATTCCTTCAGCTGTCATCGCCGAGCAGAAAAGGCGGAATGAAGGGACAAATAAATAAGAGGAACAATGGCCTCTATTCCAAGAGAGAGGTGAGGAAGAAGAGGAGAGGAGTATTCATCGCTCGGGCGCTGGGTAAATATGTGCTTTCTTAAGCTTTGGTTTTTGACTTCAGCGGGAGGAAGACGAGGGAAAGGGCATAGCCAGGTGGAGGTGGAGGGCTGAGGGCACATTGGGGTTACCTTCCAAGTTGCAGCATTGCGTCTGAAGTAGGCGAACGTGCGCGTGAACCAGCTGTAGATTTCATTAAGCGTTAACTGCATGTCGGCAGAGTCCATGATAGCCTGAAATGAGATGACATCAAATAATGGTTTACTAACGAGACCACGTAACTGACGCGCACACACACACACACACACTCTCACACACACCAACGGATTGAGAAAGCTGCCATGATTCATGCAGCAATTAATTTTAATCTAATCAGGCAAAGTTAATTTATTTCCCACTCACCTGTCTTATGAGGGTTGCATAAGTAAATGGCGGTCTGACATCTGCGTTCTTATAAAACTCATAGTTTGGGGCAATCTCTGGAAAAATAAATACTGTGTCACCACCTGAAATAATTGGGTAAAATTTTAGTCCTTTAGGTATTGAATTTACCCAAGGTTACATTAAATTAAAAGGGGGGGGGGGGAGAGAGAGAGAGAAAGGGGAGAAAAAGAGGGTAGGGTGGGAGGGGGGTTAGAGGGGGCACATCAAATCAGCATTTCCTATGTCTAACAAAATGCATTTTTAATTAATCTCTCTCGCGAGAGATCTTAAACACTCATACGTCCATAAAATGAGATCCGTGTACTTAGTTCGGCTGAAGTTGAATAATTTATACGTCGCCACACTAAACATGGAGAGAGTAAATATCAACATCAAAGACGGACCGTTTAAAATGCTAAGCTTAATACACCGAATGTCTTGATGTAATAAATATTGTATTTTTCCACCATTATTTGAACTTAATTAACATTCATGTAATATTTATGCAGAGGAAGTTCGTGTCTATTTACATATAGAGTGATTAAACACAGGCTTGCTTTTATAAACCCACCAGACGTCTCACATTGCTAAGACCAACAAGCCTATGTGGTTGTGTGTGTGTGTTTATGTCAGTATGTGTGTGTGTGTGTGTGCGTGTGTGTCTATGTGTGCAAAAAAAAAAAAAAAAAGCACTGTATTGCAATTATGGGTTGAGTACTATTAATAGTGCAGTGTTCAGGGTTGAGGTAATTTGCAATTTCGATGTCATTATATTATAATAGAAATTCCGTTTAAAAAGGGAAAAAATAAGTCAACAAATTCTGAATTGAAATTTGAATCAAATGTGTCAAATGTGCCGAAACAGAATGAGAATTTGAGCTAAATGAACATCTAATAGGCTCAGGGTCTTAATGCTCCAGTCTGTGGCTCAATTCACATTATATTCAAGCAATTTAGGAGTTGATTTTCACAACACAAAACCTTTACATTGTTATTGTCTAAGCTTCACATGCAATCAAGCATATTGTAAAACTTCGCTTGACAGTGGACTTTCTGCCCCGTACGATCATATTTCTGTGTCATGTTCAGTGCCGAGTAGTTGGTCCTACCTGACGACAGAGGCATGGAGTATTTGTCCGAGTGGCGTCTGCGCAAGGCTCCCATACTGGGGACGTTTGCTCCTCCCAGTATTGATGGCACCTGGGGCATGGCGGCCATGGGTGTGACAGGTGCTGTGGGCGTGGTGGGTGTCTGAGGTAAGTTGGGGGGCGATGCTGAGGGCAAGTTCTTGGACATGGTGACGCTGGACACCAAGTTGAGCTGGGGTTGGAGGAAGATAGAGCGCGGGCGGAGGGTGAGAACGAGGCAGATGCAAGCAGCAGGGAGAGGGAGAGAGAGAGAGAGAGAGAGGGAGGGAGACAGAGAGAGGGTGGCATTATTTCGTGGTTTCTCTGACAGAGCAGAGTGTCTGCTCTCCTCCTCTCTAACACAGCTGTGTTTCCACTAACAAGGCTCGTGGAGAGGAGCCAGCCCATCGCCACTAATTACAACCACCAAATTGTATCATAAGAATTCTAATTAGAGCATGCTGTTCAAGATTATCCAACGATCAGCCTCCGTGTTATCCCAGCCCCATCTCTCTTTATCTCTCTATTTATCACTCCCTATCTCCCCCACTACAATCACCCGTACTCCTTCCACACTGGAGCGATCAGCTGGTGAAAAATCGCACTCGCTGCTGGTGCGAATCGGGCGACAAGGGTTATCCGAGCCGGGTTGCAGAACCACCACCCAAACTCGTGACACGATGTTCTACTTTGGTATGAAAGGGAAACGCTGAAGCTGCTGTTTGCGGCGCCGTCGGCGTAGATATTGGCAGCGACTCTGATCGCTGGAAGTCATTAATAGAGTTATAGTTGATTTATCCCCCCTCATCCAGTGAGACTTCACGAGGAAGTATCACAATTAGTAGAGGTTCATGTTCTTTCTCGAAGGTCGAAAAAAAAGACACTTTTAAGTAAAAAAAAAAAAAATACTGCATGGACTCACACTCACTCTGTCTGTGTCTCCTCCACTCCTTCAACATCTGGGACCAGAGAGTGTTCGTCACCTCTGGCACGAATGCCAACTGGGCTCGCTAATCGTCCGGCTTTTCCAGCACTTTTTTTTTTTTTGCAGCCGCTTCCCAAATCTCATGTGAGAGGCTCTAACTGACTGGAAAATTCCGAACTGACCTTTTAGTCTCTGCGCTAATTTGGTTGGAATGGTAATGACATCGTTACATATTCAGACCAAATTGCCTTAATTGTGAGTCTACAAGTGGAATGCATTGGATGCGAGAGTTTGAATTAAAAGCGACTTGAAAGAAGGAAGGAAGGGAATGGGGGGGGGGGGGGGGGCGAAGGCACGCAGAGATGGAGGAGCGAGGCTGAGGAGAAGGTATCGGGCGGTCATTTGTGGCATGTGTTGATAAATACGATGAAATGTCAAGTTTGAGAGACTCCAGTGGATGCGTGTGCGTTTGCAGATGATAATTATATGCCCACTTAGCTGTAATGAGCCGCTACACAGTGAGGGCTGGTGCATATATACCGAGTACAGTTGAGAAAGTACATCCATCTATTTGTGAACGTTTTTGATTTATACTGTTTTTATTCCCATTTATCTAATCGTTACCGTCTTCGTTTCCTTTGGCCTTATTCTCATTTGATCTTGTTTGGTTTCCTTTCCTTTTGTGAAGCACTTTGTAACACAGTTCAGAGTGCTGTATGAACAAAGTTTATTAATAGAAGTATTATTATTACATTTCAGAATCAGAATCAGAATCACAACCGTTTATTACCAGAGTATGTTTCACATACAAGGAATTCGTCATGGCGGGTGGTGCACAACATTAGACAACAACATGAAACAATAACACAATAGAATGTATATACACAGCCAATAGTCAAAAACATCTAAATAAAACAATAACTACAGCCATGTACTGGACATTGCTTTCAGAAAACTACTAATTATGGTCAGTCTTTTTGCAAATGGTGTGTGTGTGTGTGTGTATAATATGATTGCTCATTCCCTGCATTCTACATGCAACCAAACCAGACTAGAGTCTGTGAAATCCCAACAGCATTTTGCTCAAAAGAGAATTTGATAAACACTCACATACTGGAAATATGGAAACTAAATTCAAAATAAAGACAAGCATCTCTCTTTTGTTATGTCTGGTCACTTTTGCCACACACACACACACACACACACACACACACACACACACACACGCACGCATGTTGTTCGCCGCGCCAAGTCTTCATCTTAAAAAGCGGGGGAGCCTTAAAACTGAGGACTTAACTGTTCGTTTAAGAATTCGGTCTGAATTGCCCCCACCATCAAATGCAATTAGCCGCGCTTTCATGTGTGCTTTATGTAATGCAATACTTCATAAGCGTCATTCATTCATATTCAGGCGTGGATTATAGACTGCAAAATTCTTTATTGGGCGAGAAGGAGCCAAGCTGCTGGAGTTTTGAAGATTAAACAAAAAAAAGCTACAGAAGGAGAGAGAGAGAGAGAGAGAGAGATTGAATAATAAAAAGGGAGTTTGATTCCTGATGGAATTATGGGATAATTATGCTATCTTGTGATTATCTACATTCTATGATGAGAGGTGATGAGGAAAATGATTCCATTGAAAGTAGGCACTTACTAAGCAGCAGAAACACGCCAACAATGTTTTGCTCTGAAGTATTTTAAAAAAAACGTCTAAAACTGGAAAGAAATAACGTTTGCTCAAATGTATCATCTTATTAAATTCAAACACTGGTTGTGAGACGTGTATTCATAATCATGTCCATCTGAAAGTAAACGGCGAGAGAAAGAAAACGCCGAATGACATCTTTTCACTTCTTCGAGGACCCCTTTCACAATTTCGGGCCATTTCTTTTCTGCGACCAATTCCAGCAGCACTGCTGGTATTTATGTCAACACCACACCATCGTTCTCCACTCGGCTGTAATTTACAGGAGTTTGTTGTTAAAATGACATGTCTTCTCCTCTCTCATTCCGTTTTGGAGTGCTGCCGCAGCCGACCGAGCCAAACAGTCATCAGCAGCCAACAGGTTGTTTTGGCTATTATATCCATCACGAAGAAATGACCCCGTATTTTAGACGAGGACTCCACTGCCATCTAATACACTCGCGAACTCTATTGTCCTCTCACGGTCGCACAATACCTGATACAGCAGATAGAACTTTGTATCACAAATCCCATCCCCCCCCCCCCCCCCCCCCCCCCCCCCTTCATCTTCCGTCGCTCACACAACTGCCGCGTGGTTAAACTGTTCATTTTCTGTGCGGGGGCCCTCATTCACAGCCGAGTCTGTTAACGGTGGCCAGAGCAATATGCACTCACTGGTTTGGGAGATGACTTGGGTTCCGAGGGCCGCATGTGCAAGTGGGCCATCATCGCCTGAAGACGCTCACGTTCTTTAGAAAGCTGTTAAGAGAGAAGAAGAAGAGAGTACATTAGGGTAGATTAGAGGAGAGGAACAGAAAGGAGGAGGAGAATAAATAACATGAGACATAACATTTGGGGTGGTGGACAGACAGAAAGAAAGATGTTTCATAGAAACCGAGCGAGAAAGAGACGGTTCTGCCGGGCTTGTAAGGGGAACAAGAGGTTGGGGGGGGGGGGGGAGGGACAGGGTGCAGACAGGTCAGGCCAAACAAATAGCATTTCATCTTTTTGTCAATAGCAGAATTTAGGTCAGCGAGACTCTGACAGTAACAAGCTAGTTGGGCCATAAATTAGGTGGTGCTGAGCGTCTGCTCAAAGTCCCGTGGACACCGTTGGGGGGATGGAGCGCAGCCAGCCGCTGCTGAGAGGTGAAGGGGTCTTCCAAACAGGGTGCCAGGCGGCCCCCGCCTCCCCGGTCCAGTTAGTGGTCCTGGCCATCGTCTATCATCAATCTAATTCACAGGGAGTGACAGGGACTGGACCAAGTGAAAGGCTCAACCCCCCCCCCCCCCAAACACCCTTAACACACACACACACACACACAAGAACCAAACACACGGAGAAACACACACGCGAGTAGGCGTGCACACACACACACACACACAGAGGTGCACACTCAGACAGAGCTGGGCCTCATTACTAGTGACGGCTCTCGTGGAAAAAAAAAAAAGAGGAAGAGAGGGATGGTGGGAGTAAGGAATGAAAGAAAAGGGAGGAAAGAGAAGAGACAGGACAAGACAACACAAGTGCACTGTAATTGGTCACACTGTAAAGCACAAGCTTCAATAGATTCCTTTCAATGACAAAAAAAACAAACAGAAAATGAAATAAAATAACATAAATCCTTTTTTTTTGACAGGCCAACAGAATTTATTTACTTTTAAGACCAGATGCCGAACAATTAAATATAAACTGCTTATCACACCAGAAGATACGTATGTGGGTGAGGAAATGCTCGGCTTTACTAGGAAGAGAACACAAGTTCCAAATGGATCTCGTCAGAACGTAAACCCTTTTACCGTTAAATCATAAAGCATTGATCTGATTTTAATTATGATCATTTTTGTGTCTGACCCAAAACACGCTTGCCGTGCAAAGCACGATGGCCCGGTTTCAACTGGCAGACTGGATATTTCCAGCCGACACTTTGTTTGAGGCTAGTTTAAAAAACATACGTATCTATTTGTTTCTCAAAGGAAGGGGGAGCGGTTGTCGGCAGTGCTGAGTAATAATGTCGCTCAATCAGCGCTCTCATTATCGAGCCAGCGTGACTTCTTAATAAGGTCACGCTCCACCTACTGGAAATAGTTCCCTCCTTTTGAGCTTTCTTCAGGTGCAAAGTGCAGTTAATTAACACGGCAGAGCGGGAGAGATGCGCTCGCTATTAATTGGAAAGAGGAAAAGAAAGCAGAGGAAAATAAAGCACACGCTTAATTCAATTAAAACAGCCATAATGGCTTTGGTTGTAAGGCCTGAGGATTCCTTTGTTTAGTGGCTTTGTTGAATTCAGCATGTCCTGCTCGTCTGGAAGTATTAAGCAGACCACAGTATGGCCTTTCTCTCGCTCACATAACTTTCGGAAAAATTTGTTGTCACTGGATGATAAAGTGACTTAAATGAGAAACGAGTTCGCGATATCGTAGAATGGGACAATGGCAAAAAGAACGTGTGACAATACATATAGCTTTGTTCCAAATCTGC
Source organism: Melanostigma gelatinosum (assembly GCF_949748355.1). Classification (NCBI taxonomy): domain Eukaryota; kingdom Metazoa; phylum Chordata; class Actinopteri; order Perciformes; family Zoarcidae; genus Melanostigma; species Melanostigma gelatinosum. The sequence goes on from NC_136655.1 coordinate 9,672,782, forward strand.
ACTGAGGTGTGTTTTTTGCTCTGTATTACTCGACAGAAAACTTACTTGTATTTCCAGCTGCTGTACGACTTGCATTTGGACTCGACACTGGGCTGTGCTCCGATCATCGAGGGCATGTTCACTGTTTAAATGCCTGGAGGTGGAGGGAGGGAGGGAGACACAGAGAGAGAGAGAGAGAGAGAGAGAGAGAGAGAGAGAGAGAGAAAATTAAAATCTATCAAATATGTCAAAGACAGCAGAGGACAGCAAACTCCATTCATTTTCACCATGGTCCAAATGGCGGAGGATGATAATTACAGTATCAACTTCACCACTGTTTTGTTTTAATGATAATATTTCTATACTGGGACAATCATCTATAGGATACTGTTAGGAACCATTGTTCCACTCTGAAACGAGGTAATTAGAAGCAACACGACGGTGTGTGTGGTGCCACGTTTTACATGACAATGGGCCCGTGCCAGTTGAGATGGCTAACTTCAGCACCACCCCGAGCGCTGCTTTCTGCAGAGAATAAAAGATGCTTGCCCAGCAGAACGACTTTGTCTCCTTCCGTTTACCGAAAACAATACACACAATTTAACACCCGGGCAACATTTGACACACAAAAGCAGCTCTTCCACTGAAGGTGCATTATCCAGCAGCAGACATATTAAATGTATCTGGTGTGTTCGCCTCATTAAAAGGAAAAAGGCAGCCAGACAGCCATAACAGTCAATGAGCTTCTTTTTTTTTTTGTCTTGATTGGATTTCGTCTGTCGGAAACAAAAGAGCCTCGCCATTAAGATAGACCTTTATTCCTGGGTAAAGCACACATATGCACACACAAGCGAGCGTGCAAATATGGGGCGAAAGGGGTTTCTAAAGTGTTGTGATGCTGGGTAATGAGCCTCTATCTAAATGATCATTGGTGACAAACTCACAAAGCAAGCTTTGAGGAGGCATGCTTATGAAATGCCAGAGCTGCCACTTTATCTCCAGTAATTATAGGTTAGCTTGCAGACCCTTCAATGATCATTTACAGCGCTGCCTCCAGTGCATTAGAGGGAGAACAAAATCTCTCTCTCTCGCCCTCTCTCCCTGGCTTTCGCTTTATCTAAGAACACACACACACACACACACACTCACTTACATTATCATGAACTTGCGCAAACACTGATTGCCGCACACGCACAGAAATACACACGCGCACCACATTCTCCTCGATTGTCTTCCACACCCCTCACTTCTTGTTTATCTGCAAAACAAGAACTCATTGAGCCGGATTCTTCTTGGGCTGCCAATCAAAAGCTGAATAGAACATTTGTAATCACAATAGCTCTGTACCTTTCAATTACACTGCACACATTTAGAAGCAGTCCATCTCATCCCCGCTCATACTTTTGTCACCATTTCAGGTCGAATGCTCAGAATTTTTTTTCATTATAAATCAAGAATGAGGTTGCATTAAAAAAAAAAAAAAAAAAAAAGGAGGGGTGGGGAGTGGGATGGATGAGGGGAGGGACGAACTGGTGGATTTCTCCAGCCCTGTGCCTAATTGCTGTTTCAGAATGCGCATGCAAAAAGGGGGCATTACATTCATCATTTAATCACGTCCCTCGCAGGATGAGGGAACTAATGTTGCAAATACCCTTTTCATTTCACTGCCCATAATGCTATCTTATGCACTTGATGTATGGCGTGTGTCATGAATTACAGCTGCTTCAAAAGCACGGAGCGGGCTGCTCGCTGTCCCTGAAGATACCTCATTACAAAAAAAAAAAAAAAAGAGAGAGAGAGGAGGGTAAAAATCTTTATTCAGTTTGCCTCTCATCGACAAGCTGCTTGTTTTTCCTCACATGTTGTCAATGTGTGTGTGTGTGTGTGTGTGTTTGCGTGTGATCGTGATGAGGCCTCTCGATGGCGCTCCAGCTAGTTCCACACTCACACCTTCCACCGCTGGCCAGTTAGCGAGGCGATTACAGCCAGATTACCGCATGCATTTATGAAATATTCGAATGGCAGTGTCCTAGTGTGCATTAATAATGCTGCACAAAGAGGGGGGGGGGGGGGGGGGCAGACAGAAAACATGAATGAAAGGATGCCTTATTTACTGAAATGTGGGCAAAAAAGTACTTTGTGTTATTCCCATCTCTTATTTTATCTCCCTCCATCCCATCGCTGTCGTATGATTTCTTTTTCTCCACTTGTCATTACACTGTAGCTCTGATCCTTGCTGCCGTTTGGTCGCTGGTCCTGTAATTATGAACACATCTAAATCATCTGCAGGTGAAAACAAACAACATTTTGTACGAGGAAATAGAAAAACAAAAGAGTCGAAGTGACTCATAACTAACTGGAGCATCCAGGTGTAATCGGTTAGACCTAGAGGTCGAGGTCTCACTGTCAGGCCTGGCTGGCTGCTGTTTATGTTGACAGTTTAGAGCAACATCGATTTCTGCCTTGAAGAGGGAATTACTCGTGTGATGAAGAGACCATGTGTGAACAGGGAAGAAAGGGAATGGAGATGGAAACAGAGGGATGTGGCAAAGGTAGAGAACTCAGAGCAAATAAAGAGACAAAGAGAGTGATAAATAGAGAGGGAGGGGGGAGGGAGAGGTGAGACACAGACGTTGATAACGATTTCTTTTTTTATTGGATGCTGCAGTTTCTCTACTCGCTTAAGAGAAGGGAACAAAACATCTCAAAGGTTTCCCCCCACAGCTGTGCATATGAATATGTATAGGCCATCAACGTCCACTAAGGGCCCAAACATAAATCTACTCAAGCCAGCAGATATTGATGGTGCACCTTTTCTAATTGTCTGTGTGTATTATCAGGGGCTACAAAGGCCCAGTAGAGACCAGCACGTTAGGCCCCCAAACTGTGCACGTGACACACAAACACACACCGATACCAAACACAAACTAATGCATACACACTCATATGTAACTACACACACATTGCACACCTACCGGCATGCATAAACAAGAGTATATACACACACACACACACACACACACGCACACACACACACACTCCCCATGGTGGTGGTGCATAAGTAATGCCCTCCGTTTTAAAGGTCTTGTCACAGTGCAGCAGACATGTGGAGGGGAGCTCAGCTATCCAGGGGCCTGCCTCCACAGTGTGCGTGTGTGTGTGTGTGTGTACATTACATTGAGACGGCTACACTTGGCTACAGCCTTGTGGGTTTAATTAGCAGTGGGTTACAGACACAGTGGTTGGCGTTAGCGGCCGAGCTTGCCATTTTAACATGGAGCCGGCATTCCTGCCAGGAATAAGGAGAGCAGATGGGTGACAGAGAGTGGAAGAGTTCAGCGTGTGTGTGTGTGTGTGGGAGCAATTATCTGTTTATGTCGGGATAAGATTGCATTTTATTGAGGTGGGAGGATATTGATAACCACGGTGAAAGGCCAAAAAAGAGGGGGGACACGACATGTATGTATAGAAGAAGAAAAACAACAATCTGGTTGTTTTTTTTAAGCTTAGAGAAGCTTGAAAACAGGAGTGATTTATATCCACAAGTGTTGTAGTCGTTATATAAACTGCAGTAAGTAAGACGAAGGTTTCGTACAGGCATGGCTTTATACAGATATGCAAAATGGTGCATGTGAAGTGGCTTAATGTTCAAGCATTAATTGCATTCTCTATTTTCTGTGTCTCCCATAAAGGCACACAAATAGCTCCAGCACATGCACTAATAGTATTCATGTTTCACCCTCTGTATTTCTTCTGTTTCTAACGCAAGTACACACACACACACACACACACACACACAAAACCACCAACACCCACCACTCCAGAAACATTCCCAAGCAATATTATTTCATTTTGAACTTCAGAGAGCTAATTCAGGGTGCCAGCCACCTCGCGGCTACCTTTTCCAGGTGAGAACACTTAAAAGCGCACTGAAGAGCTATTAAATGCTGATCTTGACAAGTTTCCTCATGCAACAAAACAACGGATGACTAAACGTGTCACCGCCGCTGAGCCCCTACAGCGAGCTACGAGACGCCAGCTTGACTTGGGCACCCCCCCCCTCCCTCCCCCCCTCCCTCCCCGCTCCCAACTACCAACATCTAAACTGTCATCTAAATCTGACACCCGCTTTATGTAACCCCGTTTAAACTGTGCCTGTGTGTGTGTATGTGTGTGTGTGTGTGTAGCCGACTGGCATCTCCGGAAACATAAAAGGACTCCCTCTGACACCGACAATCACTGCTCCAAGGCACGCCACCGAGCAGCCATCTTTGTTCTGATGACGAGTCTGCCTTCTTTGTTGGTGCCTGTTTTCATGTGCTGGCTGGGTTACAGTATGGAGCCAGCCTCTGACATTGCAGGGATGTGTGTGTGTGTGTGTGTGTGTGTGGGGGGGGGGGAGCTGAACCAAGACACTGTTCTGTGTTGTAGCAGCCAATGTTCTGGCAAGCGTTCTTACAAAACAGTCTGCCAACCTGTGCTCTCGCTTTAAAGTTTGAAATCGACCTGTTTTCTCTCTGTCTGCATCGCTCGCGTCGCTCAGTTTGTCTTTGCAGCCGTGCATCCTTTTTGCACTGGCTTACCAGCTTACCGGATTCACAGGCACATCGCTTTCTACAGTGCGTCTCGGGCCCCTCGCCTAAATAACCATGCTAAGCTACCTAGACACAGTATCCTCAGTGCACACAGACTTAGGTTCTGTTTGCGCGTGAACAGAGCGCACGGTGCAGAGGGACAGCCGGATGTCTTCTTGAAGTAAGTGCACTGAGGTGATAGGACAAGAAATCAGAAAACCTGCTAATCTTATACAGGCTTGCCTCCTCACACACTCACGTTTGTTCCCGAGCTGCAAGGCAAAGTCTTCCACCTGGACTTGTGGACGTGTGGTCCAGTGTTGGACGATGCCGTGCACGCAGCAAACTGGCTTTTCATAAGCACGGCTTCTAAAATCATACGAGCTGGATGTGCTGCGTTGGCTGAAGAAAACGGATTTTGGCATTGACTTGTGACACATTTTCCAAAGGGGATAAGCAAACACACTTGTCAGGCAATAGTTGGGATATACACTGTATATATATATATATATATATATTCACCTCTGATTCATTTAAATCCATCACTGTTATTGTTCCTTTGAGTGTGCTGTATGTGTTGATAGAGTGTGAAAATGCAGCTTCACGTCATGTCTGGCTGCGTCTTTCAAATACTGGTAAACACTCGTTTTTTTATATTAGAGTCACATCCTTTCACAGATACACCTTTTAGCTATAATTCAGAAGCTGCTGTAGAATTAGTGAAAGCCTGACCTAAATCCTGCAGCGGCTCCCCCATGGGTGGACTAGTTTTATTGTGTCAGTACATTTTTTTTTTTAGCTTTCTGCAACTTATTACAGTCACTACACTGTAGAGAAATGCATAATTTGGAAAATACACCCGAACAATGTCCTGATTTCAGCAGTTTATGTGAATTCACATGGACATTTACAGCCCGTGAAAAACACTCGCCAGATCGTTATTTCACAGTTAATTACAAATCTAATTAGAATATTCAAATGAAAGCGTTCCCTTTCTTTTCTTCTCTGTGTGGGAGCAGGGAGCCAGGAAAAGAGTGATAGTGTGTATGAGTGAGAGAGAGGGAGAGAGAGAGAGAGGGAGAGGGAGAGAGGTTCTTGGTGAGTGGCAATGTGATAACCTGTAATCGGCAGTGCTGCAAACACCTTCTTCCTTTGATGTCCCCCCACTAACATCCTGGCAACAAAGCCGGCCAATTACAAATGAGCTAATTAACTAAATTGTTGATGGAGCATGAAGAGTTAATTCGCTCTGGCGCCTGCACCATGACAACAGTGAATGGGGGCCTTTGTTGTGGAGGTAAGTGTGCGGCCGTGCGAGTTGCCATTAGCTTTTGACGCTTTTCCACAAACCTATCAGGGCCTTCCACGCCAGGAAGGAGATTTGTTATGGATCAGAGTTGGTGTGCATCCTGCACTGCCAGAGCTGAACCCTGTCAACCGGCTGTCTGGAAGGTCAAAATGCACTCTTTGAAAGGCGGTGATGCTTTCTTTGTCAGGCCACTCTGTAGCCACAGAAAGGGGATGCTGTGTGTGTGTGTGTGTGTGTGTGTGTGTGTGTAAAATAGATGTACAGACACCAATGAAATGTCACTGCAGTGGGCTCTTACTTCAAAAACTGTCCGAAGTCCTCGCAGATGTTCTCGCAGCCGGGCCACTTGCACACACCGTGACCATACAGGGGGTGGGTCCCTCCACTTTCTTCATGTAGTGAACTGAAGCAAAAGACAAGAGAGAAAACAAGAAATAAGCCGACAAAGAAAGCAACAAAAAAAAAAAGGAGAAGAAGAGGGAAGGCAGGTCAGGAGCGCGAGAAGGAGAGGGTAGCATGGAGTTCATGACGGAATCTGCAAAGGCTTGAGGAGTTCTGTGCATGTCAGGTGACAATCAACAAGAAAGCGGTCAAACAGGTCAGGTATTGAATTGGTCAATAACCAAAGATAGAAAGGAAAGCCAGAGTGAAAGAGAAACATACAAATATATTGGCCGATTAAAATGGGAAACCTTTGAACACTCGGGTGCGAGAAACAATACAGTGTGTTACCGTCGCGAACAGTTCCTCTCCAATCAGTCAAAGAAAGACCACGATAGGCTACTCCATTAACTGAGAGGCAGCGGAGACGAATGTGTGAGCGAACGTCCCCGATGGGAGTCTAGAAGGATCTGCAGCCACCGTCCCCTCTTGTCAAGCCGTTACGGGGGAGGAGGGGTGGACGCTTTCAAGCAAACATTCAAAATCCAGACAGCCATATCATTTTCATCAGGAGATTAATACTCTTGTGTAACTTATGTTCTTTGAGGACAGTGGGGGCAGGGGTGCTCTGGCGTTTCTTCAAATGGCACCCAAATAAGTTACGACCCTGCCGAGACAGCACATCCTATTAAAGATGACAGTTTAACCTTTAGGCTTGGCGCTGGCGTGTGCGTCTGTCCGTGTGTCTGCTTGTTGGTTCGGCCTGTGCATGCGTGTGTGTGGTCGACCGTTATGTGCCGGCGTGCCTGTGTGTGGCCCAAGAATACGTGTGTGTGTGTGTGTGTGTGTGTTAGTGCTGGCAGAGCTCACACTATGTTTTACAGAGGGGCTTTCCCCACATCGATCCATGGCATGTTAGTAAGCAGTGCTCCTGACAATACTCCTTGTTCGATCATTATGAGACACCACACACCCCTCGGGACAGAGGCAGATAAAACGTATTTTCTTCTTCTTCTTCCCTCTCTTCTCCTTCCCTCCCAACCTCTGTCTTTCCCTCTGTCGTCCTACTAAAGGTATCTTTTTCAAGCCTCCTTTTAGTGGCGCTGGAGAGATAGCATCTACTTTAAACCAATTACACAGCACTTCCACCTCCAGTGTGAGCCTCTACCCAGCATCCACACACAGGAACACACGCACACTGCTACCCTAAGTCCTTATTATAATATCGCCCAAGAAAAGCCTTTGAATAATGCATGGGCTAGATAGGCAGATATGTGAACAGTCGGTGTTTTGGTGCTGGGTGCATTTATAAAAGACGCCATCACAAGGATAAACATCCTGGAAACGCCACTCAAGGCATCACGTATTCTGTTTACATGACAAGCAAGCAGAGAAGGTAATTTTCAAAAGAAAGAGAAAAAAAGCGAGAGAAAGCACTAAATACTGAATGTACAAGGAGGTTACCTCGTCTTGCCTGCCAGAGAGGCTTGTTGTAAGTGCGCCTGCCTGCATGGCTTCCTCTCCCTGCGTTTGATATGCGTGTGCAAGCTAAGTGCGTTCAATGGCACGCGTGCTCCCCTGGGAGAACAAGGCTGTTACCTTTTTAATATTACCCAGACACTAATAAACTATTGAACAAACAAACAAAACATCTCGTTTCCCCCCGTTGCATCAATGCTGTGATTTTAAACGAAGACAAATACTCCGGATGGGAGTGCGGCGTTCTGATGTGCTCCTACATGGAATCATGGCACAGAAAACAAAAACAAGCTCGTGTGACGGGTAGAAAACAAGCCGCTGCAAACTTTTCATCTTCTCCGCTTTCTTTCCTTGCTGCTGCATCAAAAAGGTGTGTGTGTGTGTGTGTGTGTGTGTGTGTGTGGGGGGCATTTCAATTGCTTTACCTCTCTCGCTCCCGTTCCCGTTCCCGTTCCCTCTCTCTTCTGTGGTTGAGGGCGGGGGACTGTCCGTTGGCAATGGAATGGTGAGAGATGGGCGGCGACGCTTTGGCGGGATTGGAGGAGGAGGTAGTTGAGGAGGAGTTGTTGGTGGAGAGGTCTAAACCGCCGCCACCCCCGCCGCCGCTGCCGGTGCCACTGTTGCTGTGTTTGATGCAGTTGTCCTCCATGGCGTGACCGCCGCCTCCGGTCACATCCTTCCACAACTGCTGGAGCTCTGCTGGGCTCAGGCCAGCTAGAAGGATTGAGAGGGCACAGGAGGCAAGACAGGGAAGGACAGAGAGGAGAGGAGAGTAAAAAGGGGTTGAGGAGGGAGTAGATGAGAAAAAGAGACAATTGAATCAAATGTATCCAGTTTTGTATCAATATGGCTGCTCAACGAAAGAGACTAAAGCCTAAACTCTGCAAACTTTATCCAACAGCCATAAAAGTTGCATAAAGCCGCATGACTCACGGCCTTGCCCTCAGTGAGACTCTCATCCGATGCTGCTTCACTGCCGACCTGACTTTGAACTGATACTGCACTGCTCAATGAACGCGAGAGTGTTCTTCTTCTCTGCCCCTGTAAGTCATGATTTAAAAACTTGCTGAAAGATCACTCATGTCGACCTCAGTGTCAAAGATGTGTTGTGTTTTCAACAAGGAGGAACGACAGAACCTTGATTGCAATGAGTGTGTGCACGTTTTTATCTGAGATAAACCAGATTTGCCAACTGCTTGTTTTCAGCTTGGGAACTAATCAGGCAATATTCACTTACTTTGATTTCCTTCTAACCCCCCCCCCCCCCCCCCCCTGTTGTTTTCTCTCAGCGCCATTTTGGCGGTAAACAACAAACATAGGTGTTTACTTGGCTCAGCAGAAGAAAATGGAGCCTGCTCTCCCCTCTCTCTCTCGCTGTCCTTTTATTCTTTCTCCTCTCACTGGCTCTCAGTGAAGGCAGTAAACAACAACAACAACAACAACAACCCGGGGAAAGGAAGGAGGGGGCTGGGGAGCGGGGGAATAGGAACAGAGATGGGAAAAACAACAAACACAAACGTAGGCAGAGCTGAGAGAGAAACAGAAGTAGACAAAGAAAGCCACAATCAGACAAGAAGAGAGAGAGAGAGAGAGAGAGAGAGAGATAGGAAGAATGGAAGACAAAATAAAACGATCATGTGGAGAGTTAGGGACAAAGTGGATGGTAGAAGAGCATACCAATGAGGGGCAAGCAGACATACAGACATACTTAGAGATAACGCAGGAGGTGCATACCAATGAGAACAACAAAAACAGGAATGATGGAAAGACAGAAGAGGAACGGGACAGACGGGGAGATGTGAGATGGAAATCTGACAGGAAGGAAAGAAGCAGAAACTTACACCTGCGGGCTAAACACAGGAAGCATGTGACCACTGTTGCAAGTCACATGCTCCAGACTACAACACGACTACTTTTCCCTCCTCCCTCTTCTCCCTCACGGCCCCTCCCCTCCTCTTCCTCTTACCTGGCTGGGGCAGGGTTTGTCCGGGAAGGGCGGCTTGGCCGGGAGCGGGCCCGGGCAGCGACAGCAGGCCCTGCCGCTGCATGTTGAGCAGGTGCTGCTGCTGCTGGAGCTGCTGCATCTGCAGGAGCTGCTGCTGGAAGACGAGCTGCTGGGCGGCCAGCTGCTGCTGCTGCTGCTGTTGCTATAGAGAGGAGGAGGAGGAGGAGGAGGAGGAGGAGAGGAGCAAGAGAGGAGCGAAGAGAAGAAGAGGAGGGAGGGGAAAATTACAGACAAATTCACAACTGACTAGTGGGAGAGGAGAGAGAAGACGGAGCGGTGTTTGCGCTGTGCGTGGAGAGAGTCTGAGCTCACTCGCCTCTGCCGTGACCTTAGCGATACCTCCGCACGCTCTCCCTCTCTGTTTGTGCTCACTTAGTCTTCCCTCCAGTTTTTTGGGCTGTACCACAGTGTTGATGCCTGTGAGCACACACACACAGACTGATATACCAGCTCTCAAGCCCATCAGTGTACGTGGCTTGTGATTGTGTATGATACTAAGCCTCTGGTATAATCCCCCATCCCACAACCCCCTCCAACACCCATGATAGTTCATTTTCTCGCCTTCACTGATGGTCTGTTACAGCTTACGTGGCCAGAGGGAGCTGGCAGAATGAGAGATTTACAGCATCACACGCGTGTGAATGCACAGACACAAGTGCAAACACATGCACGCACATCGCCCCCCCCCCCCCGCTCTCTCTCCCGTTGAAGCTCTCCTCGCTGCCTCACACAGTTGTTTATCGCTGGGCCAGAAAGCCAATTGCGTAAGCGCCGTGCAAAACAAAAACAACAACAAAACGAAAAACACCAAACTCAGTGACCGCAGCAAAACAAGTCAGAGAGGGAGTGAATTTTTAGGAGGGGGGGGGAAACAAAAAGCTTTGAATCTGAAAACGCAGGTCGTAATTGGCTATAAGTGCACACTATTAGATTTGATGGAACACGTTCAGTCCTTCCAGCCTGTGATGTCAAAAAGAGAGGACGCACAAAGGTCACATTTTGGCTGTGATGTTGATGTTTGTCAGTATTTTGCGCTCCTCTCCTCTCCATATACACGTGTATGTGCACACAGCATGGTATGCTTACGTCTTTCTGTATGTCAGCATCACGGTGGACGTTCAAAAGCATTGGGGGGGGGGGGGGGGGTAAAACTTGTGATGCGCTCACTGGAAAACAGGCTGCATAATGGAGTGATGGAGGAAGGCAGTTTGTCCACACCACCGCCCCCCCCCCCCCCCCCCCCCCACACCCTGCCTCAAGAGAAATAAGGGAGCAATTTCTATTCCATATTTGATGGCGGGGGCCCCTGAAAAACTCTATTCACAAATCCAAACAGAAACAAAGCCGCCGGGAGGTCAGCTGCAGCTTCCTGTAGGGGCAGCATAATGAGGAGACGCAGAGAGAGAGAGGGGAAACCTGAAAGGCCGAGTGTGTGTTGTGTGATACCTTTTTTTCTGATCAATTTAACTGCTTCGTACAGTGTTGCCTGGATGTGGCCCTGGAACTGCCTCTCAAACGCGACGATGCTCAATGTGGCTCAGGCTGTCTTGCTCGTCTCTTCTTCTCCGACAGCCAAAGAGTACGAGACGGAGCCATGTCTGTCGCGTCGACCGGCTGCCTGTCAATGTGATTTATGGGCGCCGTACGCTGTAACTTTGGCGGCGGTGCATGTGTTGTTACGTTTGCAGGAACACTTCATTAACGAGTTTCGACCGAGGACCCTTTGTCTCTGGTCTGCCTTTTAAATCAGCGAGCGAGTGAGTGATTTTGTTCAAATAAAAACCAAGAAATCCCATCATCTGGAGAGAATAATCGAATTTCCCATTTGTTTTTAACGTATCTAATGGTTTTGTACTCATTTGGAATCATCGGTTGTGTAGAAACATCACAGGTGACAATAAGTGTGCATGTGGTGCACATACCTCTTTAGCCTGCTTGCCAGGGTGCTGCTGCTGGAGAAGCTGCAGATGAAGCTGCTCCTGTTGTTTCTTATAAAACTCCTGCAGGTGTTGCTGCACACACACACCCACACACACACGAGAGACGGCGAAAGAGTGAAGAGTAAGAGAATGGGTAAATCCATATTCGTCTAAGTACACATCTCTAAACTGCGTCAAATGCAAATGTTTAACCCGAAACAATGCTGCTGTATTCAAAGGCCATGAAGCAGGGTTGCTTTAAGATGTATTTATTTTCATTTTTCTAAATGATATTACTCAGACGTGATGTCAATTTGCGGTTGTACTACTAATTCAAATAGATTCACATGCTAAAAAAACAACAACCTCAATGTAGATCCCTAATAATTAAGTCGACATTTACTCCTAAGCCTGCACATGTTGGTGATGCATACACTGTTTCGCATTGTAAATAACATCTTCGACTGCTTTTGGCATTTGTATCCTTGCTGTCGTTCACAGTCCTCTCCATATGGACTTTTAATCGTCCCACCGTTCTGTAGGGGGGCAACAATTCATCATAGTAACTACGCATTTGGCTGCCAGAGTGCACTGGCTTCCTTTGGAGGAGCTGAAATGAACAGAATGAACCCTCTCAGGAACAGGTTCGCCACATTGAACTGATACCTTTAACACACATGCTATGACGGCTATTTACACAGTGATTTCAGTTGTATTTCATATCATCTTCAAGATGGCTTTTTGGCCTGAAAGAGACGTTCATGAAACAGGCCGATGGAATACATGGTTCTCTGCTAACTGCCATATAAATATCCATATGATTTTATCGACAATAATAGTGAGCTCTTGGGAGCCTGTTTTGTAACTCTTGCTGTCGTCACTTAATCAACATAAATCAATAATATAACTTCACTCTTACGCTGACTGAGGACAGGTCGTGAGCCTGTGATTTAGGATTATGGATGCTTAACTGCTATAAAAACAGGCAAACTGAACATTTTAAGTGGGTTTGCTGTGGGAAAAAGGCAGCGCAAAGGCTGCACGCCGCCGTACTGAAACCACATCTGGAGTCTGGGTGCTTCTTAATGAAGAGGAATAATCAGAATGACTGACACTCTTAATTAAACAATTCTCTTTCCCTTAATCAAATCAACGAATGACAAATGCATTCCAACTCTGACACCAGACTGTGCCGAGTGTGCGCTTTCTCAAGCCGATTCCAAATATTACATCATCCGTCACCCATCACTCAGCGCCTGGTGTTCAACCCAACTGTGCCCTACTCTCTCAGTCCCTGACGGATGCTCGTCAGGGAATTGAACCGGCGACACGCCGAGACAAGTACGTCAATTCCAGATTCCTCTCGGTAAAGCGTGTCAAGGACACGGGGCTGTTATGAGTCGGCATGAGCGACTGGTGGCTGCGATACAGCGGGGCGTCGGAGTGACTCAGGGATGCGGAGGGTTAACGAGTTAAGGAGGGTCCGTGTGGATGTTTGCACGGACGTCGGACAAAGAACAACGCCTGATGACGATGTTTTAAGGATTAAATGAAGTAACGTGTAATTGCGGGTCGAGATTTGGATGCGTGTCGTTCTGTGTATGTGTCTCTCCAGGTCGGTGGAAGTTAATGTTTGTGTGACGGGACACGGATCGCATTCCATTCGTGTTTGTGCCAAAAAATGTTTGTCTACTGGGGTGCATGCATGCATGCAAGGGTGAGAGTGTGTACCTGCTGCAGCATTACAGCCTGCTGCTGTTGGAGCAGAGCCTGGAGCTGCTGGGGGGAGAGCACCTGCTGCTGGAGGATCTGCTGCATCTGTTGCGGCGTGATCACCTGGGGACTCATCATGGCCACTGACACTGGAACCTGGACGGGGGGGAGGGGGGGGGGAGGGCACGAGAGGCAGAACAGAGAGAGAACGTTAGGCAGAAAGGAGACGGAAAGTGTGTGAAAAACAGAGGGAGAAGGGTAAGCAATGAAAACATAGGTGGGAAATAGATGCAGGGACGAGTTGAAAAAAAAAAAAAAGAGTAGGTTGGAAAAATAGAGCATTAGAGAGGTGCGTCAGGCCTACTGGCGTGGATCTACTGGGAGTGTAGTAATTGGTGACTGAGAGGTAGGGAGAGCAGGCCTCCCATGGCCGTGACGCTTGGCAGCCTAGAGGAGATGCTGAAGGACAGATGGGTGCTGTGCCTTTGTGTTGCTCATATTATTTTTCTCTGCCTCCACCCCCGCTGGGAAAAGAGGAGAGGATTTAAATAGACGTAGACCTTAATTAGCACGACCCTTGAACTCCCCCACTTTGGCACGCCTATCAGTGCTGCGATGGTGAAACAGCGGGAGTGCACAACTGTAAAAGTTGATTAAAACTACACTGATGAAGTGGACACATCAGCCGCATGATGAGGTGGGTCGTGGCTTCACCCTTAACATAAATTTATGTCGGAGGGGAGGGAGATGTGTTAAAAAAAAAAAAAAAAGACATGGACACTTGTGTTTATATAGATGGAAGTTTCTTTACTCGATGCTTACTGCAGTGACTTTTTTTCAGTTTTTTCTGTCTCACAAAAGCACAATTGTGTCTTGCGCTCTGCCGACATGCCATTTAAAAAAATGTACGTCATTTTTAGGGAGATAATCATTGAAATGCGAGCCGTCAAAAACTGCAGTGGAAGAACTTTGCCAAAAAACAAAACTAAAGACACATATCCTGTGTTTCCGCCGAATTATTCTAAGGCGGCAGCGCGAGCGACTTCAGAGGCGGCGGATCAATCGAGAAAGGATGCGTTTCCATCCGCGCTTTGATTGCGTGCAGTGTGCACACATTCTAACAGGGTGGAGTGTGGGCCAACAGTCCCATTATGGAGTTTCAGCTCCTCGCAGCTGCTTAAAAATTGAACAACTTTCTTGGGGAAGAGAAAACACTGTGTTGCCTTTTCGAGTGGTGCTTTGGAAAACAAAATCAAACCGTGAGCGTGACGGTTCACCAGTCGATTCCCCTTACGTGCGCACACTTCGCTGGCCTCTTCTAGCACAACAATGTACTCATGTAGCATTTTTTTTTTTTAGCGCTGAAATGTTGCATCCTGTCAAGAAAGATTGGTGAAAGACAAGCTTTGTAACACAATTAAAACATCAACACGTCGTAACACCTTCGCTGACGTTAATTGCGACAGTGTTTGGCATTGGAGCTGCCATGACAGTAGCTCGCCTATATGGTGTGTCAAGGGGCCAATAAGACATCCCTGTCCTCATCGCCAGCTAATCAAGCTGCCTTGATTACTTTCCATGCATGTCTCTCCTCCCTCCCTCTCTCTCTCCCTCTCTCTGTCAGGCCTTGACACGTCCTTGTTTAGCTCTCCTCTCCTCAACGCCCCCCGCCCCCCCCCACCCCAGGTTTTCCCCCCTCTTTGATTAGCCGAGACATTTGCATGGTCACTACACATTTTTCATTTTAGAAGTCATTATGCATTAGTGGCTCCTGATCGCCCGCCTTGACTAATCCTGATGAACTGAAAATCACAGCTGAAGGTCAACTTCCAGCCGGCCCCGCTGCACATTCATATTCATATTCAAACAAATCCTGCCTCCATTGTTCATTAGGGTCTTAGAGAGAAGGGACTCCATCTAAGGTGGGAGGAGGAGGAGGAGGAGGAGGAGGAGGATGTTGTGGTACATCTCTTTTCTTCTCTGGACTCCTCTATGCAAGAGTACCAGATGAAAATGCATTCACAAAATACGCGAAGTGCTGAACAAAAGCCGTCAAAAAGTTGCAAATTAAACAGTCCGTGTGTAATTATGCAAATGCTCTGCTTACACCTTCAACGTTATTAACCCTTAAAGGTACATCTGCTGGGTAAGTAATTACCCCCGCAGTCACTCCTGGTTTTGTGTTGGATGCCGTGACAATGGGACGAGTGCAGCTGAGAAACAACATGAGTGATGCACTCATTAAGACTATTAATTGGATGCTTGCACAAAGATGTTTTGGTTCACAAAAGGGATGCAGGCTTAGACATGTAGGATTTAACACCAACGTATGCACGCGCATATATAAAGTGGAATTAAATGAAATTGTACTTCACACTGTTTCCTCATTGTGTAAGTTGTGAAATATAAGCATTCATAGGCAGATACCGGTAAATGAAGAATGTGAGGATTTCAGCACCGGAGAGCGAAACCAAACAAGACTTCAACAAAGAACAAACAACAACCTGGCTATGAAAATGGGAAGTTCCCTTCACATGTTCATGAGCTTTTCAGAGACATTACAGGTGATAATCATCTTCATTTCACCAGCGCTCCAAACAAAAAGAGGGGGAGGAAAAGGGAGAAAAGGCAGGAGGAAGAAAGAGGGGAGAAAAGGCACTGGCCCACGTCCATTGTGAAGTGCAGCACAATGCTAATTCCAGCGTTTAACTGCATGCTTTTCTGCTTGACGTATCGGAGGCTCCAAGATGAAAGCAGATAAGTAATTGCTCTCCTGGTTCTTATTCTTCACTGACAACCCATAAATTTAATTTTACACACACGTTCATTTACATTTTAGAGTATATGACATGATAATTGCAGGAATATAACACCTCCATTTTGCAGGATACCGCACGAGGGCTTGATTGACGTGAGCGGTGAATTGAAAGGAGCAGGCGGCTGAATTGCCTCTCCCAGAAATGATTTTGCCACGGCGGGATAAAATTAATGAGCATTTACTCGACGATGGCAGCGGCGTAAACATCCACGCGCCATGATACCCAATTGGGCCGTTGCCTCTGCTGCACTGTAATGATACATTTCCAAATCTAGCGCACAAAAAAAAACATTGATGGGATTTATTAAATCGTTTCAAATTAGCTGCAGCTGATGCGCCCACTGGGGAACTTAATAACAGAGAAGGTGCTTCTCCTGCTTTTAAATGGAGCACAATCGGATGGAAAGGGTAGTTTTCAAATTACAATTGCCAAATGAATTCATTTAAATGTAACCCCTGCTTCGCTAACATGTTTTTTTTAAACTGTGTACACCATTCTAACCCCTATTTGTTTGTGTGCCTTGTCTTAAAGAGAACCATGAGCTGTATTGACATACACTTTGCAGCCATGTGGTTTGCCTTCAAAGTTGGGGAGCTCCAACAAAGGACCTTTAAATTGGCTCCTGATGTGAAAACACTGGTGGGGCCCTCACCAGAACAAGCCGATCATTACACCACTCTTGTTACACCCGCAGGCTGTAACCAGCCTGTCCGATGTCTCGCAAAAAGGTCAAGCTCTTCCACGGAGAGCTCCGGTATCTCTTCCAGGCAAAGCTGGCACCCGAGTCTCTCGTTATGCTTGATCTAACTGGGCATGCTGTCATTGAACAGAAAACGCCTTCACCTCCACTGGCTGGCTAACGCAGCTCTCTGCCTCTTGCTGCCTGGACTCATGGACAAATACACTTCCAGCAATTAGACCCACTCGGCTGTGTGGCACTTTATCTGTACAGCAATGGGTTTTTATGACTCAAATTACCTAAAGCAGGAGATAAGTGGTGTTCCAGAGTTCAAACTTAAACAATTAAAGTCCAGCATGAGAGGAATTCCTGTGATTTGATTTCCTTCTGTACAATTCACTTAGCAGTAATAAGCGGGGGGAGGGGGGGGGGGGGGGGGGGACTAGTGATTAGATGTCGGCCATAAACATCGCGGGGGCAACGAATGCGGGGCGGTTATCAACGACAGAGGTTGCTCCTGTACAGCACTGGACTGAGCTGCTTTACAGACACTGCTAAAGATAACTGCAATGAGAAATGGACGAGTCCTCGTCGGTAATTACTGTGGATCCTTGGCAGAGAGAATCACTGCTAATTAAACCACTAGCTTCATTTCACACACAGGAAGAGCGAGAAAGAAATCGAGAGAGAAAAAGGAGAGTGACCTGCCCCCCCCCGCCCCTATTTCATCTCAATCTCCTGAGCTTCCCAGGGGGCCCTAACCCAGACCCCCCCCCCCCCCCCCCCCCCCTCATAGCTTGTGGACTTCTGACCTCTCAACTCCCTTTCAGCTGACACTGCTCATTTAAGAGCCAATTACTGGCCAAATATGGCCACGGGATTATTGATAGCTGGGACCCTCCACTTGAGGACCACCAGAGCTAGAGGGCAGCTGGCCTGGCGGGTGTGTGCGTCGCTGTGAAGTTCGAGCGCGCGGTCCGCAAGAAGTACTCGTGTGTTTCACTGAAGTAAAAATCACATCGGAGCCACACGTCTCAAACGCATGTTGTGTCTTCAGCTCCGGGAGATCGATACTCCAGATTGTCAGGACCGAAGCTAAGTAGATTACAGAATGTTTTTCCAAAATCAATTTCCATAGCAGTTTGGCAGCAGTGCATGGGAAGTGCAATTTATCATAACATAAAGACCCATCATGCAAAAGCCTCTGATAAAAAAAAAAGCCTGAGGAGATTGGGACGGGCTTAGCGCAATTTCCATATTGATTTATCTCTACATGCAGATAGTCATTGATTAAGCCCCCTCGAACGTGGTGTACAACATTGTAGCTGTGTGTGACACTGCTCGTGCACATTGTTTGTGTCATTATCAGTGCAAATTGTTACACCTTTATCATTAAACTGGCACAATTCACTCCCGACTGTTCCTCCCTGCAGGTGCACGTATTTCAAGAGTAAATGGGAGCGACAAGATAGAGGGGGGAGAGAATTAAAACGGGAAGTGCAGAGAGAGCGAGGCAAGTGTGCTGGAATAGAAAGAAAGTGAGAGAGAGCGAGAGCACAAGTGAGAGCGAGAGGAGTGGTGGGGGGGGGGGGGGAGACGTCCTTCTGATGTTGCAGGTAATATGGCCTCCACTGGATCAGCCTCTTCATCAGTGACACACAGTAAATTACAAGTGCTTCAAGCAGCTCAGTGAATTATAGTTCATCACTTGGAAAGGCTCTCCCCCTCACCACCGGGGCCCAGGCGTATCAGATCTGCCGGTTAGGATCCAATTAACACCCTGGCCGGAATCATCTGATTGCATGTGTAAGGGCTGGTATAACTCGTTTATTGCACCCATGTATCTTCTGTCACAAGGTAAATTTGTTGCTGCTACATCAAAGGTCTGAGCTACTTTTTTTTTTATCCTTCCCTCCCTCTCACTTTCTCTTGATCCCCCCCCCACCAAACTCAGCTTCCTCGCCTTGGGGTTGCATTTCAACTTCTTTTGCATCACAATGATGAACCTGCTCTCTGTGCTCGCAATTTAGCAATCTTGTCCTGTAGGTGTTGTAAATGCAGAGAGCCGAGGGAGGGAGAGAAAAAAAATCTTGTTTTCTGGTTACAAAAGCAGTAACCAAGGGTGTTTGACTTAAAATGTGCTGATGGTTTTTTTTCTCTCTTTCTCTCTCTCTCAGAGTCAACAGAAGTTTTCCTCATGAATAACATAATATTTTTTTTTTTTTTTTTTACCTTCGCAGTGATAATTTCTCCCTCTTTTTTCAGATCCAACCAGAGGGGATGCAGCGCAAAGATATATTCATAAATGTAAATGTGAACCACAATCCTTTAGCCACGCACGCTGGAGTCAGCTAACCTAAACCCGAGCCTATAGCGTCGCAGCCCTTTCCACCGCATCTGCGCGTGTGTTCCGGATGAAAGCCAATAAGCAGATGAGTTCTGCTATCGAGGTGATATTCGCTCAGCGGTAAGAACGCGTGGACCTGACCTTTAAAAGTGTGACACTTCCTCGGATGGCCCAGTGACCACAGCCAATCTGACTGGCCCGGGCAGGAAGCTGCAGAATCACAGAAAACAGGGCTGAACCAACATCTCCCCCGATCCACACACACACACACCGTAAAAACCTGAAGTACGACACATTTAAAGACAAGGACAAGCAGCAGCAGTCGCAGGTTTTGAACTGGATGTTAACGACGGGGAGGAGGGGTCGTGGGGGGTACCTTCACACTGTCAAAGGTGGCGGATCATTCGAGCGGTTTTAAATGTGCCCCGTGACATATAGAGGTGGTGGGTGTGTCACAATGGGGGCCTCGGGGTGGACATGTGAGGAGCAGATGTGGTGAGATAGTCAGTTCAGTTTTGCAGTTTATTTTGTGGGATTTCTCATTAATCTTGAGCAATTCATCCAAAACACGTCGCTAAGCAGCTTTAACTTTGCTTTAACTTTTAGCTTTAACTTTGCTCGGACCACGGAGCCACGGACAAACAAGTCGTTGCACAAAGTCACTTCTGGCAATGTAGAAAACTTTTAAGTTGCATTCTGCTCGCGTTTGAGCGCAGGCTGTGTGTCGATGCATTATGTACGCTTGCGCGCGAGCGAAACAACTGTCAGATTCATAGGCCGCTGTAATCCTCTCCGCCTCTCCTTGTCCGCGTTCCTTTATTTGTATTCCAAATGTCAGTGTATAAATGCCTTTCAGAGGGGGGATATTGCCACAGAGAGGCGCAGAGACGAGAGGGTGTTGTGTGCCTTGGGAGAGCCGTGTAAGCAGCATGGCGGAGGCAGGGGGATTTACAGGGAGAAATAGGTGTTTATTGAGTGCTCCCACGGGCTTACTGTGTAATAATAGACCTGTCACATTACGCAAATGTGGAGAAGCAGCTTGTGTGCGTGTTTGTATGTGTGTTTGTGGGGCTGGTTTATACATGTGTGTGTGTGTGTGCATGTGAATGCCAGAGCTGCCTGCCTCCGCATCATCAACTCCTGAGGAGCAGCGATGAGCGAGCGGATAGAATTAGTCAGGCGAGAGCCTTTAGCTGCTAATACGCGTAATTAAAACTGCAAGCTGAGGCACTTAGATGCTTGTGTACTAAATAATTTACATGCCATGATCTATGGATCATTTCCCGCTCTTAAATACCAAAGATGGGAGAACAAGAAGAAGAAAAAAAAAAAAAAGACTGGCAGAGGATTTATCAGTATCTCTACCATAAGCAGGATGTCATGGTAATATTAATCCCTTTCCCACTTTCTACTTTGCTAATCATACACAGGGATCAATCCGCCTGATTCCTCTGGTGGAAAACATGCAGCTTGATTGCTATTCACTCGTGCCGAGCCGTGACGCTCATGAAATATTGCACTGTAGCACCCATTGTGGCCTCGTAATCCAGGTAAATAATGCAGCTTTATTGTGTAAACTCCCTCCAGACAACTGGTTAGTGACAGGAGGGCAGAAATAGAACAATAAGAACAGCAAAACAAGGCTTTTTAATCAAGTCGGAGTTTCTTCTGCTTCGCACTGATATTTGCACAGTGGAGTATTAAGGCTAAAATGTCATTTGAAATGAGTGGATTCAAGGGCACACAGCAGCATATTCCCACTGTAAGGATGATCTTGGGCCAGAATGCACTGCGTCCTGTTTGCCAGTGTGTATCACTGGGGGGGAGTCAGCAGTGCCTCTCCCTTTGACGCTCTGCATGGAGACTTTTTTTTTGGAACAAAGAGGTGAGGACGTTAATAAAGGCTGGATCAACAGATGGATTAGCTGGGAGCTGGGAGGACAGGGCCGATCGGCAGGGCCCTTCTGATTCATATTGATTCATATCGCCGCAACGCGAGGCAAGGATGGAGTAAGCAAATGTAAATATTCAATATTTACCATCTGCTGGTGTTATTAGAGGCAGGGGCTTGGACATGGGCTGACGGTTATCATGCACCCAACACTGCACTCAACCAATATTGGTCCTCCTGCCATGTATGTATTGCACTTGGAGACTATGCAGGCATGTGCAGATCAGGATCCCATTTGTTTGAATCAATTCGCTCCGGCATACAGAACCTCAAATAGAAGAAGTGCAATGGACCCCAACAATAAGCTACAGAGAGCTTCTGTTCAATTAGGAATTCTTTACCCCCCCACACACACAGCTAAACAGACAGAAAATACACACACAAATAAATAAACACCCTTTTAAAAAACATGTTTACAACTCTGATGCCACTATGTGTGAATATACCGGTAATATCGATGGGGTTGAGTTGAATTATTTAAATGCGAACGCATATCCGAGTCTTCGCCGACCCTTATCTCTTCGCCAGTACGTAATTAGGTACACAGGGGTGTGACTCCAATTGAAGGTGTCGCCATTGTTAGACTCTGTGAAAATATCAGCTGGGTGAGGTTAACGCCAATTTCCCTGACATTAATGAAATGCACAGAGCCCCTAATGAGTTCAACCATTGCTCCTTGATAGCACTTATTAAGCCGAGTGGAGGGCACAAACTCCCACACTTCAATTTCAAACTGAATTTAAAAAAAAAAAAAGATACTAATAATAAAAACACAGAGCAGATGTCAAGGGGCCTTCCGTAATTTGAGGACGGGGGGGGGAAAGCAACCAACTGTCTTGTTGACTTCAATGAGCAGAATGAAAAGACTCGCTAGTGTGAGGATGAGTTAATGTGTGTATGTGTGTGTGTGTGACCGTGGTGTCGGTGCGCAACTGTTCTTGTGTGTGCATATGTGTGACCTTTTCCCAAATCACTGACAACAGACATAGACAGCTCCATGAATCAATAAGGCAAATTAGTTGTGAAGAGTGGAAATGGCAGGCAGTTAAAATTAGCTGTCTGTGTAACCCACTAGTTAGGCTGACATGTCTTTTGAAGAATAACGAACCTCTGGATCTCCCCACTGTCAACGATTCTATGGATCTGTTGCAGAACACCATGCAGATCAAACTATTTGTCATCCAACCTTTTGGATTTACTTCACGGATTGATTATTCTTCAGTTTGATGGCGGCCTCACTGAGAAATAAAATGTATTCTTGAAACTTTTCCCTGAGATCCGTCTGTGTTGTGTGTTTTTTTCTTGCGTTTGTGCGACGCTTAGCCTCCCGGGGACTGGCCTCGTCCCGGCTTTAGGACTCAAATGGCAGGTCCGAGGATTGCGTCGGCAAATCAAACACGCTTGTGGAGCAGAGGAAATCTTCTTTTTCGGAGGAGCATGTATTATGGATGGACTTAAGAGATGAGACGGGGAGCTGCCGTACCTGCAGTGGACGCTGCTTGTCCTGGCTCTTTGGAGATTTCAGGCCACTGCCTGGTTGCTGCAAGAGTAATTGCCTCGCTGCTTGTAGGGCCTGGGAAGAAAGAAACACAAGACAAAAGAGAGTGTGAGAAAAAAGAAAAAAAAAGGAGAAAGAAAGATGGGGAGGAGGGAGGAAAAGACTGAATAAACTATTACATTTCCTGAAGCTGACAGCAGCGATAATTCACATTTTCAGAGACAAAACAGTCATCTCTGAGTGAAAACCCCGTCAAATATCAGCTGGTATTTTCCGCAACACATTCCGACGTGGTTAACGCCGCGTCGGAGGTGCGTTTTAGTAACAAGTCGCCGAGCTGTGATCAAGGATAAATACAGTTTGTCTCGAGCACCCCCGAAGAAGAAGGGTGGAGAGGGGTGGTGGTGGGCTGAACAAAAAAAGAAAAGAAAAGAAAGACAGAGCGTCGGTAGAATTGACCCGTCTAGTGTGTGCTCAACTGAAATACCCACTTCTCTCGGCAAATTACCACCACATTTGCATATTCATAATATCAATTTGAAGTAGAGGCAGCGCCGTGTGAAGTGTCCCTGGGAGCTGTAATTAAAGTTGACAAAATCAACATCAGATTTCCGAGTCAATTAACTAGCAGGCCCAGGTTTCACACTATGCATTAAGGATGCTCATGAGCAGGGGATGGGTGATAGATAGATAGAAACATGGACAGGTACATCGAGAAAGAGAGACCTTTTCGCTGTCTGATGGAATTAGTTCTCAGCTGTTTACACACGGAAAAGAAAAAAAAAAGAAAATTGTAAAATTTGTCATCAACGCCGTTTGATGTGTTTGCCAGACATGGAGATGCTGCGAATCGGAGAGGTTTGGAATGTGGTGCAATTCATTCCTCTAGGGTTTGATGGGATTTAAGATCCCCTCCCGCCCCGGTTTTGTGTGCACTGAACGTGCGCAAGGAGCGAGCTCCAGCTTCACAGGTAACGGCGGCAGCTGGGCTAGCAGCTTCACTCCGATTCTTCAAGAGCAGACGGATGAAAGAATGTGGCAGAAAGGAACATTGTGCACAGCTGCTGCTCCACACAGCCGTGTATACCTTGTATTCTTCAGGCCCACGAGCATCAAGTGGGAGAGGAAAAACACATATGCACACACAACACAACAACTTCACAGGTGTTTCCTTTTTTTTTTTATGAAAAAAGAAGGGGACGAGTGAGGGGATGCAAGAAATGAGAAGAAAATAAAACTCAAAGATGGAGAGTGACACTTCCTCAGGAATCAGGGGTGCTCATTTTTTATTTTCTGGTGCTTGCCAGTATCCATGACAACAGCTGCCTTGACAGGGCGTGCATATGGCGCAGCTCTGCCAGCTGGTGGGAACAATGTTTGAACTAGTACATTGAGATCCTGAGCAAACAACAGGAGAAGACGGGGGAGAGAGAGCGAGAGAGAGAGGGAGAGGCAGTAAAAAAAAAAAAAAAGAGAGGGAGGAGGAAAAAAAAGAAAAGTTGCCACGTCTTAACCCCTCAGGGAACGCAGCCACCTCCTGATCAATTATGAAAAGACAGAGCTGGGGGGGGGGGGGGTGCTTGACGAGGTGGTGGTGAGGGGGGGGGCTGTCTGGCTGGATGCTCAGGAGGAGCCAGGCTTTCTGAACTAAAGTAAACAAACACATTACACTGGCACTGGGTCCTAACTGCATTGATCTGTCTCCTTGGTAAGAGGATCCTAGTCGCCACCGGTTTATGTGTATGTGTGTGTGTGTGTGTGTGTGTGTGACAACTGTAAGCTGAGCCATAGATTTTTTTTCAGAACACACACACACACACACACACACACACACACACACACACGAGGTTGCCTGTGGTGGCACACATTAAAAGTACCTACACACCTGCAGTAGACGGGCACGCGCAAGCCGCGCGGCGCTTGGTTGCGCGTGGACTTTTTCAAAAACGGACGGGAAATCAAACGCTGCTTGACTCTGGCTCCCTCTCACCGACGGCGAAAGACAGAAACAAAATTCCTTGAATGCAGCCAATCGCTTTGCTAATTAAAACGCGGGGCCTAATTAATCGCACCATGATTGGTGAATCAAAGCAATTATGAGGTTTATTGAGCCCCGCGCACAGCAGTTGGAGGGAAGGCTGCTCAAAACCAAGGTAGCTGTCAGGAGGAAGTGTTTATTCGTGTGTGAATCAAGCCAAAGTCAACAGAGCCCTGCGCTATATTACACAGGGTCAAGAGTATGAAGAAAGAGATGTTTTTAACTGCACTTCCAATATCCATGGCAGGTAAATACCGAGGGAGGTGCGGGTATGAGAGGTGACACACAGGGGTGAAGCACAGAGATCAACGACATGCGGCTTATTGGAAAAGAAGTCTGCTCAGACTGCATAAAGAGTACTTCTCCAAACATAACACCGTATCAACACCGGCCTAACTTCTCCAGAGTGGCTCGACGCGCCTGAAACTACCTGTCACTTCCTCTGTGGAAGTGGGGTTAGCCATTTTCTCTGAGAGTCAGTGACGGCGTGGAAGGTGTGGGAGAAAGAAAATAAATAAAAAGTCCTGTCCGCTCACTTACACTGGCTCCGAGTATTCAGCCATTACAGTAAAAAGCACCAATTTGTGCCACCCACTTTCCACTCCACAGAGATGGCAAGCCGGAGAGCTCATCTCCAAGCACAAAAAAAAAAAAGAAAAGCGCAACATGCCAAGGAAAGTCATCAAAAGTTTGCTGAAGAGCCGCCGGAGCGGACACAAAAACACAGACGAGTGCAGGCGCACCGGCCTATTTAACCTGGGTTGCTATGCAAAGAAGAAATGACATCCCCGGCCTATTAATGCACACATTGTATAAACAGCACAATGTGACACATTCTTCAGAATGAGAGAGCAAGCCAGACAGAAAGAAAGAGAGAGAGAGAGAGTGAAAGAGAGAAAGAGCCAGGCCCCCGCTATATAAATAACAAGGCACTCAGAGGCATATTTGATGTTGATATCCATCACTGAGGTTGGAAAAGAGGGAAGAAAATAAGAGGGAAAATAACACACAGAGCGACCAAGACCACAGGGACACGGGGATCCTTATGAAAATAAGATTCAGCCCAAATGGATCCGGTGTAATTGGTTTCAGATAGTGAGGTCAGGAGAAAGGCGATACAGGCAACTATTATGCGAAACGGACTGAGAAACAAGAATGTTTACACAGGCATTCCTCTGCCACGTTAATAGGCATGCAGAGATCACTGGAGAGGGAGAAAAGGAGCGAGTGAGAGGAGACTGACAGGGAGGGGAAGAGGGGAAAAAAAACATATCAGCCATCCATTCACCCCCCCCCCCCCCCCCCCCCCCCCCGCCGCCCTTCCCAGTATCCTCCAGTGTCCCAGCCCCAGTGTTTAGACTGTACAGAGCAGGGTAATAAGGAGCACCTATCACAATGCACCTTTGTAAGGAGCATGCAAAGATCTTAAACAAGCATGAAATACATTAACAGGTCCTGCAGTACTGGGCCCGGACCATTACAAATCTCCAGATTGCTTATTTGCACACATGGTGGATGGGGGGGGGGGGGGGGGTTCGCGTGCAAGAAATCCACCTGGAGCATGCACGAGATGCAGCCATGGCATTGGAATTGGATATAACTGAGGGGCTGTGACATTGTGTTTGGACAGTGCGGATCACTTTCCCGGCGTAGGTCACATGGGGAGCTGTGGTTATTGGGGGGGGAGGGGGGGGGGAAATATAGCCCATATTGGAACGATGACACCGGGTATGAAATAAGCTGCCCTCAACAGGTCTTCACAACACTGTGGCCTCTACAGGACCCGGCCATGTTCCAGAAAGTAGCAGTAAACATGGCGCATCAGTTGTTGATCAAGAAGAAATGGGTTGCGTCTGTGGTGTGCAGAGCAGATGTCGTGTTCGGTGTGTATGTGTTTGTTGTGGGGAGTAAAGTGCTGCTGTTCAACACTAGGCTGCAGGCCAGAACAACTCCAGTCATGCTGACAGCTTTGACAACTCCCACACACACAACACGCATCACCAGGCTTATCTTCGCTTCCAGGAAACACAGACGGCGAAAGAGGGGGAAGGAAAAAGTGTGACACTTTGTTCAGGCTGGAGAGAGTCGCACGCCACGGAAAACAAGGCACAAACAGTTTAAGCTGAACAAACAAACATGGCTGATTGGACCGAGGCTGCCGGCCCCGCTGGCGGGGGAGATATGCGCTGACACTCCACACCAAAATATTTACACGCCATCTTCTTAGAAAAGTGGATTCAGGGCAGATGGATGGATGGATATGGATTTGGAGGGGCTGGTTGGAGAGGATAGACAAATGAGAAGAGATGGGGGGGGGGATAAGATGTCCCATACAATGTCTGAATACAGAAGTGGGGCCCTGAGTTTGTGAAAACATCGTCGGAACAGCAGAGGCCCCTCAACTGGTTTCACGCAGGAATAGTAGAACGGACACAGCTGGATGGCGCTGAGATTACAAAGACATCTATTCGAGCTAAAACCTGAGATTAGTGATTGGGTAATGACTTTTAGTGATGATCTTCAAACGCTCAAATTAACACTCACTCCAGCAATTCAGTCACAACCGTTTTCAGGCTCCATGGTTGCTATTGATCGCCTTCACCTTGAGAAACTCGGCCACAGGAGAAGAGCGACTCCGATCCTTTTGTGAAAAGGTCAGAACTGGCGATGACGCGCCGGTGCCTCGACAATGGCTCCAGACTCCCCTATCTCCTCCACAAACCCGCACAGAGCACAATGCACACGCCTGCTTTCAGTCACCTCTGCTTGGTTGAGTACTTGGAAAGGAAATAATAAAAAATGACTGAGATTATGTGACGCTAATGTGAAAGTGCCTTCCAAAAGCAAATTTGTTGCTTTAAGAAAGGGTACATGACGGAGTGTATTTACTACGCATCAGTTCCACCCAGGCTCCCTTCCCGTTACTGAACTTTGGACTGTCTGGCTCTGATAACAGCACGCGAAGCAGCAAGTGGGCCATCCCAAAGAAAGCAGTGTCCCAACAGGAACCTGTGGGTGATTTCTCAGATGGTGCTTCCATGAGAACATACCACGCAGGAGAGAAACCAGAGAGACAGAACGAAGGGAGAAAGGGAAAAGCATGTAGGAGTAATGAGCATTTTAATGTTTGACTCAATAAATCAACAGTCTGCAGTGAGCGAGGGAGGGAGGGGGGGGGGGGGGAGAAGTCCATGGAGGATCTGCTTGGGCCTCAGGACGGAGGTAAAAGCTATCCAGCAGAACAATGGGCTTCTGTGTCCCACTCTGCTCCCTCTATCTCAGCGTCTTCAGCTACTTCAGCTTCCACCGGCTCTACATATAAAGCAGTTCATCGGAAAAATGAAAATGTGGCTTGTGTTCGTTTACGGTCGTGGGCTCCTTTCTTGTCTGAAGTGGATAATAGGTGTTTGGGAAGGAAACCTTCCGTATCGATCGCTTGCTCTCGTCAACTCCTTTCCACCTCTTCCGCCGCACTTTGAATTCAACTCGACTTCTTTCTCCCTCCCCCTCCCTCCCGCCTCCTCACAGCTCATATCACATTATTCATTTCTTCCTCTCATCCTTCTGTCTCTCTTACCCCTTCTCTCCCACGTCGCTCACCCCTTGTTTATTGATTCTCTAGATTAAGAATTCCTAGGGTGGAGGATTGTAACACACAAGCATCAAATTATTTCGGGGTGTGCTTATTTGCCTTTCCCTTGCATCTATTTGGCCTGTGTCTGTAGACAATTATGCCTACCCAGCCTCAGACTCAGGTGCTAATAATGAAGGACAAATAGAATCATATGTGTAAACTTCCCCCACTGATGAAAATTTATATTAACTTTCTGCCACAGTAAACAGAGCTGCATAGCTACACCCTCCCGGGAGGATTGAGGAGATGAATTTGCTCGCTCCTACCCCAGCAAGAAAGCTCGGTATAGGGGAGAAAAGTGGCGGGCGGCGGTAGGAGGGGCTTGGGGATGTGGAGCTCCATTGTGTAACCTCGCATTAGATTTTCCCCTAACGTAAACAAAACACGTGTCTGTTTTACCTATCGCGGGTAAAGTGTGTGTTTATGTCTGCGAGAGGGAGTTGAATATATGTGCATATGTGCCGATACGTTCGTGTCTGCCGAGACGTCGGGAGACGGCGCCAGCAACCGCGAAGGAGCGATTGCCTGCCTGCCGTTCACTGCAAACCGCTAACGTTCGCCTCCTGCTGTTATCGCCACGGATATTCTGTGCAAAACACAATATTCCATCTGTTCCAGCAAAGGAGAGGAATTGTTTTCAGCTCCTTAAAAGAAAAAAAGAGATCATTTTGACAATTTTTTTATCAGTTTAGAAAGACCTGACAACACTTGTTTTCAAAATAATCTGACATAACATACAGAATACTTGCTTATGAGTCTATTAGTCATACAGATGTCATAACTGGTTCTGCTCTTCAGCCGTTCTTCTGTCCATTGTCTCAGCACATCTCCTCCCTGCTTCATTGCTTCAATTCACCCCACAGCGCCCCCATCGCCCCCCCATCGCCCCCCCATCTCTGCTGGTGGCTTGAGCAAAGTCTTTACTTTGACCTGTGCCGTATCTCTCTCTCTCTCTCTCTCTCTCTCTCTCTCTCTCTCTCTCTCTCTCTCTCTCTCTCTCTCCCCTGAAGCGCTTGATTTCCTCTTCAGGTGATTATGATCCCTCTCCTTTTCACAGTTCCAGGCGAGCGGAGGTCACACAGCGGGATGAATACCTGATATGAAACGCTGCATTCAGGCCAGCCAGTGGTTCATTTTGGAAAAGCGGCCGAGCCAAGCGGGGAAGTTGGAATTGTGAGACGAGCGAGGAAGAACTCCTTTGCTTCGACCTCGCTGCTCATAAATAAATAGCACAGTGATGATCTTAACACTTACAAATTGTAAATGTGAGTGAACGATGTGGTATCATAAAGTCACCTGCGGCAACAACACACTGTGAATATGACAGTACAACGCTATTATTTTAAAAAACAAACACTGTTGTGTTTCTGCACAGACGAGGGCTCTCTCGCCATTCTTGCCAGCGGATCAGACACAGAATGAAGTTGTTTTTCCACAGAGCTTGTGTCTGTCTTTGTTGACAAGGCCTTATTAAGAGGCTCCCACTCCAAAAAACATGGCCAGAGGCGACTGGCAATCTCACTGTGGCAACCAGGCAACTAGCAGCCGCCGCGGAAAAAAAAAAAAAGAGCTCGTCTTGTGCAGAATGCCAATACCACATAGATGAATGTGCTGACACAAACGAGTGCATTGGAGACGCGTGCACGAACATAAAGGTCAATAGTGCGAGTGTCAGTCTGTCTCGTCTTGCAGAGCTCAGGTTAAGTGCTGAGTCTAATTGTTACTCTGTTGTTCTGGGGTCGATGAGAGAGAGCACCCTGACCTTTAGCTGTAGGAATGACCTCACCTCACCCGCCAAAGCACAAAACATATTCTGTAAACAGGACATTCTCCAAATTGTTTATTCTTCAGACAATTATTTGAAGCTTATAAGATTCCCATTAACGGTTACACAACTGTTTATGGCTTCACATCGTGGCCATTACCGAGTTTAAACATGTTTATGGGACTGCTTTGTCTCGCCATCAGTCCCAAGTCGGCTCAAGGAGGATTGCTCTCCATTGCGGGAGGCGTATCTTTCAATGAATGCCACACTCCCCCCTAAAGATCATCTCAATAAACAGCCACTACATCGGCCAGTGGACGGATCACATTGCCCCCCCCCCTCCTCCTCCCTCAGTCGCTCTGCTTATGTAACACCTCTCTCTTCCTGTGCTGCTGCTCCTCCCTTTCTTCCCTCCACCCGGCATTGTACCTTGGTGGTTGTCTTGTGAATATTCCAATTACATGCGATGTGTGTTTGACCTTTAAGTGAGCTGTGGAAGATATAGTTATCTGCATTCCACTCTGACACCCAGCGTCTATCAATCAGTGTTCCACCCCCACCACCACCACCACCACCACCCTCAACCAGAACACGCTGTTAGACGGAGCCGGGTCTGGTGAAATGTGTTTGTGTGTGTGTGTGTGTGTGAAAAGTGAGAAAGAGAAGGAGAGAGGGGAGCTATCACAAGCACAGACTGTGACTGGGGTAAGGTAGGCGAAGAGGCTTGGAGAGTCCCAGTGATACAAATGGAAAATTGCATCAGGTTTTTGTGTGAATACATAAATGTAAACCACGTACACACAAACACAGACGAAGAGAGAGAGAGGGATTTTTTTTCTTTAATCTGCCACCAGCCTGACTGAGCTTTACTTCCATAAACAAAGCCTTTTCCAACAGCATCCTATATCACGCTTCTGAGAACAAGCCGGCGTGAGCAGAGTCACACTTCTTTAGTTTCGTTCTTGCTCCCCAACCCTTTTCCAAAAGGGCTAATCTACATCTTTCATTGAATCAAGAATGGAAATTCACAAGAAATGCTTCTTTTTCAATTTCATGCTGAAGTAGCTCAAGTTAGTGGATGTAATTTCTCCGAACAAGAAAATGTATCACTCTGTCGCACACTTAGTGCGTTGATGTGAGGGGAAAAAGGCCTCCTTTCTGCATTTTTTTTTTTTTCCCCCCTTGGGCTTTGATAAATGTGCCAAAAGCATGATCGCTCCCTTCACAGCACTCTGTACAAGGACAGAACAATTACTGTGGCTATTAAGAAAATAAAACCTCTGCTTGAAATCTGTATGAAAAGATAAATGACATATCATTTAGGACTGCAGTCAAGGCATTACACAATTAAGTTAGGGCCAAGAGGTACAGACGCTGGGCTAGTTGGCACACTACTAACACAAAGAATATGTTACGAGTGAAAAGAAATACACGCCGTTTCCAGTGAATTTGAGAGGAATTCTCTACTCACGCACTTCAAACTCGTGTCGACAAAGACGTTTTTCGTCTCCGACAAAAATCCCGGGAAAGTCTAGTGACGAGCGAAACTCCGACAAACCATTTTGAAGCTTTTGTGCAAATCATGATGATCAGGTTCACGCCCGAATTGGATGATGAAGTCCAAACAGGTGGAAAGGAATGCATGAGAAACAGCATCGCTGAAACAATACCACGCATGGCCAAGCCACCGGGCTAATGTATATTTATCATGTAAACTTCTGATAAATGCAGACGCAGAAACAAATCAAATCTCTGGGTTTCAATTGGAAGATTTTTTTTTGCACCACGGGCTCAAGCGTGAAACCAATATCAGCTTAGTGTCTCGTCAAGCTTGAAGTGCCGCCGCCTGACCCACAAAGCATGTTCTGCATATGCTCACGGGCGTCGTTCTTTATCGGGGTGGAACAAGCAGCTTTCCAGTGCTATCGCTGATCAATTCGTGCGAGTTAAGTCCCACAGTGTGTGTGTGTAAATAAGCAGCGGTTAGGTCTTGATGAGGAATGGCAGGCAGTCTGAGCGGGACCATAGGCTGGAGGGCGGCGGGGCCTGTCTATCTCTGCTGCAAAGGGCTCCGAGTGTGACTTCCATCATTAACCTCGGGCGAGAGTACATCTTGTTCTCTGTATCCGCCCCAAGACAAACGATCAGTATATATCCTCCCAAACTAAACGAAATATATGCCAAACCGCTTGCTCTATCCCCCCCCCCCCACATTTAAAAATATAGGGAATAATATGTCTGACATTGTAACAAAGTTGAAAATGATACAGATGACAGCAAAGTGAGGGCCTGGCCTTGGCTGGGACACAATAAAAACCCAGCAGCTTCAGCCGTAAAGCCCGCAGTGAAGAGAGACCAAAGCCAGCGCTAAGTGACATGTCAGTCAGTTCGTCTGTTTGGAGCCTTCAATTCCCCACGGCCTGAGCTTATTTACTGCATTCGTATGAAAAGCTGCGGAAGAGGAGAGGGCTGAGAGCCCGGCTGGCTCTCTTACATATGTATACAGTGTTCGGAGGCAATGCGTAAAAAAGAAAAAGAAAGCATCTCCCCCTTGCAGCCTGGTAAGCGTTACAACTACAAACAAGTTGGGGAGGAGGAGAGAGCCATTTATATGTTCAAAAAATGGGTCAGGGATGAAGGTAATCGGAGCAACAGGGAGTGTTAACAAGCGCAAGGAAAAAAACAAAAAACTGGAATCTGTTAGTGGAGATTCCGGGCGCATTAGAGAAAGAGAGCACAGGTGACATCAAAGATGCCACTACTTTTCGCTCGTCGTCTTCTAAACCAGATTTGAAGTCATTTTAATGTTAGTTCGAGAAGGGGAGGAGGGGAGGGGGGGGGGGGGGGTGTACACACAACAAACCATCGGGCATGCGTTTCAGAGTCTGATTTGTTACTATTCATGGCTAAAGCGGAGAGGGAACTGTAATACTAGACATGCTTGTTAAATTCACAACACTCCAAAGCTGCCTTCTAGCAAATCCTGTCTTTTGGTTGTCAGCTTAAGACACCCCGGCATATGCATATGTAGGATTTCTAAGCTCTGTTAAATGGATAGCGGTGTCGTGGCCTATCAAATGACTATAAGCCACTTGCCTTATTTTTTTTTGTGGGGGGGGCATTTACAGGAAAAGCAGACAGCAATGCGTTACCTTGTGTGCATGTGAAAGCAGCCCCCTCCACACGTGTTTTCTCTATCCTGCTGTTAACTCCACATTAGAGGAAAACAGAGCCATTTACACGTGTATTGTCAGGCTGCGGGTGACAGTAATGCTCCACCCCGACCGTATTAACGACTGGCACTCTGTTTAAGCCAACAACAGGGGAGTGGCAACAAACAATGACAGAATGCCTGTTTTTCGATTGTGAGGCCCGGGAAAGATGATACGCCGTTCACCACCGAGGCGGTTTGCAAATAAATTATTGCGGAGGGATATCGAGCCGGAGCAATCGCTCAAGTCCACTCGGGGGCATGTGCAGGTGTGTCTTTGTACGCGTGTGCGTATGCACGCCTGTGTGTGTTTGTGTGCGTGGACTTATAGATCCCAGTGCCATTTATTTCCCAGAGCTGGAGCGGGCCAGTTAGGGAGGCGTAAAAGGAAATGAGTTGTGAAGTGGCCATTGATCCTGGCCTGCATGAGGTTGGCTTGAGGCTGCAGGACTATTGGCCACAGTATGTGCTTCTGAATGGCGGCCTCTTATTTATACTGAGGTGGTTAACCCTGACCCAGTTCATTTATCACTGGGCTAATGCGCTACACAGGGAAAAAAGGGGGGGGGGGGGGGGGGGGGGGGGAGGAACGTTGTCGGGTCAAACCAAAGGCCTAATCTAGATTGAATGATGTCAACTGGCTTCCATTAAAATATATAACAATATTTATCTACATGCGCTTTCTGTTTTATTGTAAATTTATTGTCATACGAGCGGGAAAAAGGGAGCTTATCACAGCAAGTGACCTCTGTGGCATTGATCTGATATCCTGTAACCACACACACACACACACACACACACGACAGGTCGTGTGTATTTTCCACCCGCGCTGCCCCTCGACTTGTCGGCCACGCTGCCTCGTCCACAGCACCCGACTGCTTGAGCATAAAATAGCCATAAGTATTTGTGTCCGGCACATTTCACTCTGTCCATCTCCCTCATCCTCTCGTCTCTTCTCCTCCATTGCTCGCTCTCTCCGTCCCCTTTCTTGTCGTCTCTCTTTTCAAGCCTTGCAGCTTGACATTTCGCCACGCTCCCGGGGGACTCCGGTGCGAAATGGAGTTACTGGGGAGAGTGCCACTGTAAATTCCAGGAGGCCACATGTAATGTGTCTTAAACAGAGATGGACAGCCCGGGTTTCGAGGAGCTGAAGAATGAGACGGAGGGGGGGGGGGAAAGGGGGAATAAAGGGGAGACAGAGGGAGAAGTGGCGTCTATACAGATAATAGAATAATACTGTGTTTTGTCTGGGGAAGGGTGGGCATACAGTAGCTATGCTGTCATTCACAACCTATATCTTTAGTGTCATCACAAAGGGGGAAACTACAGGCCTATATATCTCAGGCCTGCATGTACCATTCTGTAGGGACTGTCGGCCGATACACAGGCTTGAAATAAAAAGAAGGATGGCTTTCATTGTAAATAAAGTCGGACACAAGGATTGCCAGGGAAGAGTCGTCCTTTCAACTGAAAGGGGGAAATAATTTCACAAAGACATACAGTACACGCTTCCCTAATGCTTCCTCCCGCCTTTACAGAAAAGCCTTATCTTCACACAGATGACGACGGTTAACAAAAGGCTCCTTTATGAAATCGTTCATATTTCAGCCGAGGTCTGTCTCCTGTCCGGAGAGGTGATTGATGCATCAGGCGAAGGCCAGTGTCTTATTTACACAGTTGAGTGGGGCAATCTCCGGCCTGAAAGATAAACCTAATGAGCTTCTTTGTGTAAGGGTGCAAATGAGAGACACCACCCTCCCCCTCCCTCCTTCCCCCTTTCCATCCAAAGGGACAGTCTGGGTGATTAGGCCTTTAAATTATGCTCAAGGGCAAAGCCCAGATTTGCATCTTAGGTGTGTGTGTGTGCGGGCGCGTGTGTGTGTGTTTGAGTGTGTCTCAAATATGTAACGGAGGGAATGACAGGGAGGCAGGTAAAGGGCACGGAGAGAAAGATGCTTGAACATCGTGTGTCAGTATCTTCGGCCTTTAACGACACTGAACAACAAACTTGGGTTGTTAAAAGAGGGAGGTGAGCTCATGTGTGTGAGCGTGCACACACACACACACACACACACACACACACCGTCATTTTGTCCTTTGTCTGTGGGGTAAGTTTCTCCCTAATGGCTTTCATTTTGGGGGAGAATTTAATTTGCCCCTAAACCCTAAATATTACCCATCACTTGCTGTCATATTTCTCATCCCTTCTATTTCCTCCAGCTAAGCAGCTAGGAAGGCAGGTTAATTGCTGTCACTCTCAAGTTGGACCACTGCATAGCTCTCGTGTAGCGACAAGGGTATATAGCTTGGAAGTAAGATGGCACCTCCGCGCACTTATTGTAATTTATGTCACAATGCTGCAGTCATTTTAAATGGGGGAGGGGGGGGGGGGTGGATGGGTTTGCATTTTGCTGCATCACGTGCCTCAGGAAAACACCCGCAATGCATAGCTAACCAGTTTACCAAACACGTCGGCCCCCGCGACACTCTCTTGTAAAGTCCAGGTGTAAACAGCCAACAGCAGAGGAATCCGATGTGTGATTTGGGACAAGAGAGTCTAATTCTGTAAAGCGGCCGTTTCCTCATTATGTCTCAGTTTAACGAGTCAGTGATCTGGATGAGTAGAGCAGGTTGTAGTGACAGAAGGCGGTCCCCTACAGCGATCCAGAGGTCTTCGGTTGAAACCCCTGACCGGGCCACGACAGATAAGCCGGCGCCTCCATCTTGCTCTGAGTATCAATACACTCCGTACAGTAGTGAGTGCATTTAGAAGGGGCAGCGGTCCTGAGTATTGGCTCATCAATCCCACTGATAACCCTGTGCAGGATTAAGTCTACAGACCACTGTAATCAACTAACAGCCTCATTATGGGACATTATGGTATAGATCCAAAGATCAATGCATATAGCTCCCGTGTACATACATAGCAGCATATATTATTAAAACACAAAACTACGAGATACTATGGCCAATGATAAATTGAGCGGTAATGTGAGCTCAGCACAATTTTTTTTTTTGCTCTTGGTTTTTTTTTTTTTTTATGAACATGGGAGCTTTCATAGTGATCATTTTAGCAAAGTAATTAGGGCTGAGCAACATTCATCATTTGCTCTGATACATATCTGCAGCTGGCAAATTGCAATCAGATACAGTGGGTATCTAATCTGTGATCGCAAATCTAATTAGGTCTATTTAGACAACCTTGGGGATGGGGTGATGAAACCCTGGCAGAAATTAGGGGCTGGAAATTCAATTGTGACACAACGGTTATCATTCAGATACATGGATAACAGTGTGCGTGTGGCTTTCACGTGGAACACGACGACCCGTATATACAGCATCACAGATTGTAGACAGGATTTGCAATAAAATAAGAACAAGTGCTATATTTGATTTGAGGAAAAATTGCTCCTGTAACTTAAGTCTTGATCCGTGTCCTATGAGCCCTTTGGCCGAATCTGAGGCGACGAGACCTTAAGATGCTGCTTTTCTAATTATAGCTGCAGGTGGTATTTTGGAGCTGCTAGGTAATGGCAGAACCCACAGGGACAGTGGAGAATTCATCAGTGCTTATTATTAATCATCCCCCCAGCAGCGTGATGAGAGACTGGAGCTTCTATACCCACCGGACCACTCAATGTCATTCCAAATACGGATGGAAAATTACGCCCAACAGCCTCCCTTCAAAATGGACTCAGAGCAGACGTGGACTGGATTTGTTTTTTAGCTTCGCACAGGTGAAAAAAAAAAAAAGTGCAAGGATGGATGGACGCATGAATTTATGACCACACAAATGCATGCTTCCTACACACATGCACGCTGTCATTCACTTACACACACACCTGCCACAACATCACCATCTTCAGATGAGCACACTAACAACTAATAGCACAGCTCTGTGCTAACAGAAATGCATAAAAAGAACTGCATATTTCGTCGGACTGCACTCTCTCTCTCTCTCTCTCGCTCTCTCTCTCCAAAGAGCCGCAGTGTGAGCACGCCACAGGAAGTGTGTGTGTGAAGTTAACAGCACAGGGCCCCTGTTTTAAAAAGCCTCCAGAGACCTGTTAGCTGGACTGCTCATTTCAATGTGTCTGTCTCTGGCTTGGGCTGGCCCCTTTACAAGGCTCACACTGTCATACAACTGCCCCACAACCCCACCCACCACTACCAGCTCTTTAGCCGTATACGTCCATCTCAGAGACTTAACTAGACACTTTATGCTTACGTCGCTTTTCTCTCTCACGGCCCGTTTCTTTTTTTTTTTAAAAAGGCACAGCTTTGTTGAGTTCACATATACATACACACATTCACATACACTTTTCTCTGCGTAGGCCAATGACACTAATCTTAGTAACGTTCTCTAAATGAGTATAGATGCAGGCAGTTGTCAATGAAATACAATCACTTACACTTTTTTATATTTTCCAGCATTTTAAATGCAAGAAAAGAATAATTAAATGTAATCTAAAAATGATTTTTACAGAACAGTTTCCTTCTACTTTCTAGTGCAACGTAAGGCATCAATGTGCGGCCCCATGGTACAGCCGTTGAACACTGCCTTGTTATCCTGCGCTCCATCTCTTTCTATTTGACCCTCTCTATCTGCAGAGAGCATCGACACAGATAGAGAGCAGTCCTCTGCCCGACACCTTCAAATGTAAAAGAGTGATGACTGAGAGAGGGAGAGAATTGACCCCAATCAGGTGAGTGTGTATAGGAAGAATGGCAGAGTGGTGATAAATGTGTGTGTGGGGGGGGGGGGGGGGGGTGGGGGCAGGCGGGCAAGGCCACAGCGCTGTGATGCCGCTGCAGCCACCAGCAGGACCACTGGGGTTGCACTGTGGATGGAGGATGGGTGGTGAGTTGGGGGGGGGGGGGGGTGGTGGAAGAGGTGGCGAGTCGGGGGTTGCCTGTGGGACATGCTTCATTTTGCTACACCAAATACACCCCCCCCCCCCCCACCCCTCTGCACACATACAGATGCAGACACACAGAAACACGGCGTAATCTATTGTATTGCCCCGACCACACTGGCCACAGGCTTTCAGCTGCCTCCAAATTTACACACACACAAGTGAATATAAGCTTGCATGAAAATTCCCATCAAACGAAAAGGACAGCGCGCAGCATTACAAACCCGCGGCGTTGTCCCCCATCCACCCCAAAGCATGGCCCTCTGACCTCATCTCCCACTGCTCTTTTGGCAAACTGTCAAAGCCATCATTCACCGTGAAAAGACACGAGAGACACTTGACTCCTCTACTCTGCTGGCGACTGACTTTCACAACTCCTGCACCCCCCCCCCCCCCCTCACCCCTCACCCTCAACTTGCTCTGACAGAGAAGAATAGAGCCGGTACAATAAAACATGGATATTTAAGAGATTGAAAACAGAGCATCACATATTTGGCATTAGTTATTTGTGCCTCCGACACAAGAAAGGGAAATCGAGACAATGAATATCCAACAGAAGACAATAACATGAGCAAGTCAGTCAGAGAAGGAATAGTCTCACAGTGAGAAAAAAAATCCAAATTAGTTGTGGGAACTGCTTGCGAATAGGTCTTTCAAAAGTGTCCCGGTCAAAGGTTTCTCTGCCGCTGGTGGGTCCGTGGTTAGAGTGTCTGTGTGTGTGTGTGTGTGTGTGTGTGAGCCTCCAACTAGTGCCGAGTTAGGAGGCCCTCTGGTGGATACAGCGCTGCCATGACATACACACACACGCGCACATACACACTTCCCAAACGGGTCCGTACGACGCTCCAACGCACATATTCTTTCCCTTTCTCTGTCTATCTCCCTCTTTTTCTCACTGACACACACACACACATACACTAACACTCTAACATGGCCTCATGTTGCTGCAACATGCTCTCTATAAATACAACTACAAACACCAATGCAACCCCCCCCCAAAACAAACAAATATAAAACCAACTAAAACAGTCACTGCAAAACATTTCCATCACTCTACAGGCAAAAGCTTCAGGCAAAAACATGCTGACAGCACAACAAACTACCGGGAACATTTCCCAACAACACAAACAGCCGATAAAATAAACAATGTTTGTTTTTTTCCCCCCCTTGTACTAAAAAAAAAAAACATACAAAACACAGCAAAAATATTTCACTGTGCCTCGTGTCTATGTAGAAAAACCCCAGCGCTGCCTGAGCAGAGAGCAGAGCGGGAGAGCGAGGGGAAAGCAGAGTGAGAGGGAGAGAGAGAGAGAGAGCGGCAGAGAGACGAGACGGGGGAGAAACACAACTTACCTGCTGTTGTTGCAGATGCAGCAGCTCGACTGTGCTTACTTCGCTGCTCGTGTCACCAGCGCTTGATCTCCCATCTCTACTGCCAGCCTCTAATTGGCTGCTGCTTAGGGTGCTCATTCCATTTTGACTCATTGAACTGTTGCTTATTGTCTCTGTGGCCGACTCCTGCATCATCATGATTTAAAACCTAGAAGTGATTAAGAGGCACCGGTTAGGGCTCTTCTAGTCACAATTCCCCCCTTTTTCCCCTTCTTTTTTTACACTTCCATTATCAAGCCCTCAGTCCCCCACTGCAAATTAAAGCATTTAAAGAAGAGGGAGGGGGAAAGGAGAAGAGGAGGAGGAGGAGGGGGGGGGGGGATGCAGGAGGAGCAATTATGCATTCATTGTGTAAATGAAGCAATACAAAGAGATGCACGTCCTGGTGCTATTTAAAATGGGAGGGGTAATGTGGCAAATGTTTTTCATCCGTACAATTTGGGCATGCATCTAAGCATCTGGCTTTCAGAAAAAAAGTTGTATTATTTTTGTCATCGATATTAAATACATTTGTAGGAAATTAGGATTAAAAACATAACTGCGTCATTGTGTGATTCCCAAATGAGCATATGCTTGATTCTTAATATCTCCAGGACAGCCAGGCTGCACAGACAGACACACAGAAGCGCGGGCACTCCTAAAATATTTGACGTCTTGAGGCTGCGAGATTTTTAGAGCGTCGCATCTGAATGAAGTTGCCTAATGACGCAAAGCTAATCATGCAAAATTAAAATTTGGTGGCGGGGAGGAGGAGGAGGAGGAGGAGGAGGAGGTGGCCCCAAATCACATGGTGCAAGGCTGGTGATGAACACCATAATGGGTTTGTCATCTGTGCTGTGGCTAAATAAAATCACAGGCTTCCATAGGCAGGATGCTCATATGTCATCCATTGGATTGATTCCTTTATCTTCTTTATTCAAACCTGATATATTCATATATTTTGTGATATATGTAAAAAAAAAAAAATTAAAAAATCCTCTCTTAACGGGACACAATTAAACCACGCTGCAATCAAAGTTTATGGCGGAGGTTCTAAAATGCAAGACAACAAATTAAAAAATAAATATAAGTTATTGAATGAATTATTTCGGCATCTAATAGATATGTAAAACTGGTGAAAGAGGGAAGAAAAGGAGAAAAAAATCTATCACGAATATCACTAATGATTGTGCTAAAAACAGCATAAATTATGCATATTACCTCCTCTCTCTCCAGCAATAAATGTTTTATCATTTTCTCCTGCATTTAATGTTCTGCACCTTCACTGGGGCAGAGAGGAGCCCCCCCCCCCCCCCCCCCCCCCCAACATCAGTCGACAGTCTCACAATAAATAAATGACACTCAGACCCAACAAAAGGCAACTCAGAATGTAAGCCACAGTCATGGATTCCTTCTCTATTTGGAAAAACAATGATTTATAATCTTTAAAAAGGGATATTTGAGAAAGTTCATCTTTTAAAAAGGGGATAAAAAAAACAAAAAAACTGGAAGAACTTTCGCTACCTTATGGAGGAAGTTCCGTGCAATCCCAATGCCAGCGAAGCCACATCCATGCAACAAAAGAGGGGCGAATGGTGATTATGATTGTGTGTGTGTGTGTGTGTGTGCGTGTGAGCATTTGTGCCCAGCCCACAAGGGTACCATGTGTATTCTTTGGCCAGTAAATACCGTTTTAATAGAAGTGTGTACACGTCCTTGTGTGTGTGTGTGCGTGTGTGTGTGTGTGTGTGTGTGTGTGTGTGTGTGTGTTTGACGAGGGGCAGATACAGGACAGGCCTTAAAGGATGTCCACAGCCAGGATAAACAGGATCCAGGCAGGGAGAACAAACAGGGCTGAGCTGTTACACAGAGCAGGGCGACAGCTGCCCGGGACACAAGTAAATAGGGAAGAGGCCAGGACAAGGCGTGCTTGTGAACAAACAGGCCCCTGTTAAACACCGCAGCGCTCACTACTGATGGAGAGACACAGAAAAAAGACAGAGGGACACAGAGAGAGAGAGAGAGAGAGAGAGAGAGAGAGAGAGAGAGAGAGAGAGCAGAGAGGGTAAGGTGGGGTGTGACGGAGAGAGACAGATGAAAAGAATGAGAGTGAAAGAGAGAGAAAAGGAGAGTGGGTGGGAGGGAGGAAGGTGGTGGTGGTGGTGGTGGTTTAGGAGGGGGAAGACTGGCACAATGTGACAACCAATCCGGTGATGAATCTCAGCATAAGAAACTCAAGGCTGCAGCCGAGATCAGCCAGCTAATAAGTATTCAAATTAGGCATAAATTTTACATGCCCGATGTTTAAAATATTCAGAGAAAGACTGTCTGATTGCCTTTACTACAATTTTATGAACATTCTAATGGAGCCCGGATCTCTCTTTTTTTCTCCCCGCTTTCTTTCTGGGAACAGCGATGGATGTGCAGAAAACTTGAAGATATATGAGGCAAGGAAATAAGGATTGTTAATAACGTCTGAATGCAACGCAAAACCACCACGGGAATCCAAGGGAAAATTGCGAATTAAATGTGCTTTTAATGCACTTACACGTGATTACTGATCTACAAAATATGAATATGATCAAAAGAAAAAGGGATGAAAATAAGAAATTAAACATCACAGCTTAAGTAATAAAAATTGAAATAAAAAAAATACCTGGAGACATAATTTGAATTTAAAACACACAAACAATAAAAGCCCAAACACCCATCTTAATCTCAGTGCCATAGTCTTCTCACCCAAAATACAATCGGTGCAATACGTCTTAACAGCAACATAATGATAATGCAGATATATGCAAAGTATATTCGCAGAGATCAGATGGTGCTTTAACCTTAATGACAGCGGTGAGATAAATTAATTAGCCATCTAAAGGCGGCATTCAAATCTGCCAATTAGAATGTCAATTAGAAACACAGCCAGGCTGCAATGATGAGCGGGCGACCGAACTGCGGATCTGACTGTGGGGGTGATGGAAACTGTCACACACAAACACACACACACACACACACACACACAATACTCAAGAGAGACAGATAGTGACAATACTCGGCACCTGAGGGTGTGCCTGTATGCATGTATCTATATTTGTGTGTGTGTGTGTGCCTACTACAGGTCCACAATGCCCCGTGCCCTCTCCCTGAGGGATACCAGCCCTGACCCTGGCTCAGGCTGTCCTGAACCAACTGGGTCGGAAGGGAACCACGGCACCCCCCCGGCTACAATATCGACCGGGGGCCCTCGCTGTCATCCGCGGCGGTGCAGGCGGCTTTAATGCTGCGTGAGCGAGGCTGCCGGCTTGCCCACACGCGTGTTTGACATCCCATAAATTGCCGGTGTCCCGCGTTCCAACACACCCACTATTTGATGCTATTTCCTCAAGCCATAATCTTCCAATGAGGGAGAACCTAGACCACTTATTATCGCGATAGGGAAAAAGAGAGGAGGACGGCTGTTATTGCCGTGGTAATATGCTGGTGATTCTGTCGACGTATAGCGTTTGGAAGGAAGATGATAGCGATACTAAGTGTTTAGGTTGTGGGGGTGGTGGAAAGATAGTGGAGAGACGGAGATAACTCGCTCTCTAAATTTACTGTCGCCGAAAGATCGCTGATGGCTCCAACATTTCTATTAAGGTGGAAGGCGCAATAGAAAGAAAGGCATTCCCGATGAAGGAAAGATAGACGC
This sequence comes from Melanostigma gelatinosum, assembly GCF_949748355.1. Classification (NCBI taxonomy): domain Eukaryota; kingdom Metazoa; phylum Chordata; class Actinopteri; order Perciformes; family Zoarcidae; genus Melanostigma; species Melanostigma gelatinosum. The sequence goes on from NC_136655.1 coordinate 9,716,058, forward strand.
AGGCAGGCACTTTATTTGCAAAGCTTCCGACCAACTCCAGCTTTTGTCTCATTCCTTGTGCAACCACAGCCTTTGCTTGCTATTCCTCTTCAGCTGGAGCAAATATTTACTCTCCAAATCTCGCACTTCACAAATCTGTCTCCTCCATCAGGTGCGGAATCTGGGAAACCGTCCCGACGACGCATCTGCCGCAGAGATTGGGAGAATGTCTGCCCTATCTCCGGAGAAGTGACACAGCAAAGGTGTGAGGAGAATTGAGCCTTTCGTCGCCTCAAACACAGACTCTCTCTCTCTCTTTCGCTCATATACACACACACACTCACACACACACACACACACACACACACACACCTATCATTAAAGGGAAAAGAAGCAGCCCTCCATCTTTGTTTGCGAGCTCTAAAAGCCCTTAATGTAGCCTCATTACCTGGCCTGTCTCCCGCTCCATCATGTGCAGTAAACACACACTATGACACTGGCCATCCATCTCATGGGAATACACAGCTGTCTGCTGTACTCCAACACTGTCTGGGGAACGCGGGGGAATTTTACACACACACACACACACACACACACACACACACACACGCGTTACGTTGTTAACACACAGCGGGCTTTGACACTGGTTTTCGTTACGAGTCTGCAGGCCTATCCATTTTCAGCGTGAGGATGTTCTCCACTGTGTCTCGATCTAGAACACTGATCCATTCCCTCATTTTATATGCATGAGTTGCAAAAAAAAGAAAATTATTGCAAAGAAAGGAGAAAAGAGTGACCTGTAAATCTGTGATCCCAGACGCATGTTCATTATCAGTTTGCATTTCAGGTGGCTGGCTGGAATTCTTTTTGGTTTGAGAGATCAAAATAAAAAAAAAATGATAATAGAAATTACATTTCACAGTCTGCTGACTTCCTCACAGCTCTCTGATCAAGTCGAGATATGGTCACCATTTTAAAATAATCACAGATTCTGTGCTTGAGTGAAATTAATTCATCATTGCCATAAGTTACTATGCATACAAAATAAAGAAGTAACTGGGCAAGGGCAAGGGCTCACATATCCAACACTTCAGATTGCTTAATAAATCAAAATGCCACATATGTGCTGACAAAAAAAAAATAATTGTGCTTAAAACCACTGCATTTCAAAATGATGAATGTAATCTAAAATAATGGAGAGCAAAGAAGTTTAAAATAACTTAAATCGGAAACTGTTTGGCGTGCCGTACATTTTTGCCTTCAAAGAACTGTTGATTATGATCATATGTTTGTTTGTACTTGGGTGTGCACTGTAATTTATTTCGAATGAGTTGTCACAGCAAAGGGAGACCACATGCAGTTTATTACAGCCTTCCGCTTCAAGCAGTGAGTTTGGAGTCGGAGATGGAAAAAAAAACGACCACTTCGAGAGCTACGTTCGACGAAACCCAGTCCCACGGATTAAGTAAGGCATGCCAGGCTGCCGTGCCTTAGAATTAAAAGCTTCCTTTTTGGCACTAAATGGCCACCATAAAAGAGCATTAATGACTACTTCTGTGTATGGTAATGGTTTCTGCTCTCAGATAGAGGAATTTCAAAAGTGTTTTCACCGGTGAATGGAGAATGAAGAAAAGGGGGGGGGGGGGGGCTGACGAAATCATATTTACAAAATCAGGAGTGGGGCCAAATGAAAAGAGATGAATATGAATAATGGACTTTTCGGGATTAACATTATTCAAAGCAACAGAATCAAATGTGGTTATCTCCTGTCCAATGAGCCCTACATTGAGGAAAAGCTCAGTCATATTTCAATTCTTCATTTGAGCCGACAATACATCGCAGTTCTGTGATCGGAGACATTCAGTCAAGAATGTTCAGAACTTAATTCTCCTCTATTTACAATAAGGAGATGAGACAGAATAAGATAAAAGACAGACTATTTGCCACAGTGTGTGAGTGTCACTGAATGGAGTGGGAGTGTGTGTGTGTGTGTCAGAGTCAGTGTTTGTGGAGTACAGAAAGGGGTAAAAAATGACAAAGAAAACCAGAGGAAAGGGTGTAAAGTGCATGTTCAATTGTAGAGTCTCCACAATGTCTCCTCAGAATCAAATGCAAGAGGCACTCATGAATAGTGTGCGTGATGCTATGTTCATACAAATTCATTTTATATGAACACAACCAGCTCTGGAATACAACAAAACAGGTGTTGTACATGGGCTTTCCAATGACTAATAAAAAAGCGAATGATAGGCCAACGTGAAAACGTTAAATTAAAATCAACAATGGATCATTCGCTCTTAAAGGGGAAGAACATTTTAAGATGAAATATCCTCATTTACAGTTTCTTTCCTTTTTGCTTGACAAAGCAGTAAATCCGCACTTCTTAAATATACGACTGTATAGCGCAGCACGCCCCTATAGCAGCAGAGTAAAAGAGGAGGAGAGAAACTCGGTTTTTTTTCCCCCTCCTGCATTTAGGCTCGTCCCATATCATCGTTACACATCGGGCACCTCATTGTGCTGAAGCAGGAGTCAGCACCCGCCGCTGTGGCTGAGCGAGACAGTGACGAAAGCCGATCAGTCGGCTCTCATTTGCATATTTGCCAATTCCATTAATTAACTCGGCCCACCTAATCAGGGCTAATTGACCTATAAAGAGGGGAGGCCTCATTGTCTCGTCCAATCATCTTTACCAAGAGCAGAGGAGGTGCGCCGGTGAACGCAGTGCTTACAGACCAAACTGTATTTATAGACCCCCAAATGCGTGGAAGTGTTCCACTCAGAAAAGACGTTTTATCCCCCTACCTGAGCTGAAGCGATCAGGACTGAGCCGGCGTTTGACATGGAGCAAGAGTTGGAAAACAAAAAAGGAGAAAAATGGACAAATTCTTTTACACTGGTCTCGTGACTTGTCGAAGGGGGAGAAGAGAAAAAAATCGGAGGAACTAATCACAGTTGGATGGCCCGAGTCTCCGGTCCTCTCCGCAGCGCGGCAGATCCAGCGGACAGGCGCAGGGAGCGAGCGAGCGGCCGGGCGCAGCTACAGAGACATAGCTCATTGTGACGTTTCCAGTTATTTCTGCTTGATTAGGGCCATTATGTCTGCAGCTCTGATTTATGTTGTCATTCCCCCTCAGCAGTCCTGCATCGATAGATCTTAATGAATTGGTAAATAAGGGTGAAGATTGCAGTTGACAACGCCGCAACATTCCTCATTCATACCAGACAAGATTTATGTAACCAATTAGGCACATAACAGGGGGAAGAGGGGGGGGGGGACTGGTCAGGAGAAAAAAAAGAATCTGTCCACAGGAAAATGACTGAAGTCTAACCCAGGAAGAAATAGATAATGGGCCAGCCTTTAACAGCGGCTTAGTCACACTTTCCCCGGTTGGGGACTTCAAGACTGCTCGGAAGAAACTGATTTTACAAAAAAAATATGCAGAGACCGGTTGACTGTGTACTGCCTGACAGCTTGACTGCACCTCTCCATTTAAAGAAAAAAAAAAAACACACACACACACAACCGACTATTCAATCCACATCTGAATAATGTCCAAACCGAAAGATGACGATGGAATCAACAGATTCAAAATGAAGCCCTTGCCAACAAAGCACCACTTTGATATGGAAATATGAAATTCAAGAAGCCCCCGTGTCCACATGCCACGATCAAAAAACAGAACCACTGAAAATGTGAAGTGAGGGGAGTGCGTCTGTGTGTATAGGTGTGTGTCACGGAGGCACACAAATCAATTGTTCAATTCCTGTTTGATACATAGACGAAGAGAAAAAAACTAATTAGCATTTTTTAATAGTCTCATATTTCCACGATTTCATTTCTAAAACACACGCGGTTCTAGGAATCTGTTAGCGGACAAATAAAGGCCTCTTTGTCATTAAAAACAAAAATGCAGATGAAAGTGGTGATCATCAATAGCCAGCGACAGGCCAGGAAGACCCATAGGGCAGGAGTGAACAGAGCTGGAAAATGAAAGCAGAGTGATACGCGAGCCGGCTCCTTTCAGCCTCTCTCCCCTTCAAGCACATGCAAATGAGAGCGTGCTGCTTAACTGCATCATTTATGTGGATAATAGCGGCATCATCATTACGGGAACTCAAATGAAATTACATCACAATTAGCAGAACAAAGTGATTGGTTCAACTTTCAAAACAAATAACGCGGCTCTGCTAATGAACAGTGTTAATTGGCCAGCGTGCATTCTAAATAAAACATGTAGGTAAACATGTGTTTTAGTTAAACTATTTTAAAATTCATTTCCCCTCGCCTGCTTCTATTTTTTATTTTTTTTTTCAAAGAAAATGAGACAGACGTGGACAGAGAGGGACTCAAAGCTGAATATTGCCAGGGGGATTTGTAAGCTGAAATATAAAATGTGTAGCATTTAATTTCATTGCGCTAAAGAAGCTATTATATGCCAGACTCTTGAGAACAATGTAAATTATCTGCCTTCAAAATAGGGTTTGGCCAATTCTCCATGTGAACTAATCACATAGCTCATTATGCATTCGGGTATTAAATTATGAAGAGGAGTCCCTTTCGCATTCCTGCACAAAGCCCGATGAAATGTTAATAATATGCCCACAATCGCCCAATACCGTGCCTTGCTCACCCTCATCAATATTTAAGTAAACAAATGATCCCACTCGCCTTTTGATAAAGATAATTAGTGCTTCACCGATTGTCAGTCTGGTGACCTCTCCTCTCTTCAAACTAAACATCTGCTCCAAAGATTTTGTTTTCTCCCCCAACACCAAAAGATGGAAGAAAAACAAATAAGTCAAACTCCAAGCAAAAGCGTTGCCCTCGCAAAACACACAACTGCAACCGATTCATATTTGACTGTTATTAGCTTTTGAAAGGTTGTACAGTGGCTGTGCCCTTTCATTCTGTTGAACTGCAACAGCAAATCTCCGTCCTCTTGATTTTAATGATCAATGATTGGCTTAGCAAGCAAGTGGCAACATCTGAAAAACACCACAGCTAATGCGAGAGCAGAAACTACCACAGCAAGTGAGTTCACAGACGCACGCGCACGCTCGCAAAACCGACACGCAAACACAGAGCGGTGCGTGCACGCTCACTTGTACGCGTGCACACGCACGCACTCACACACACACACACACAGGCACACACACACTGAGCCATTCATCAGCACTAATTAAGCAGCAGATTAACAGAGCCCGCAGACCGAGGCTGCACGGTTACACAGTGAGACGAGCAGCGGGGAAGGCTGGAGACACAGCCCGGCAATAAAACACAACCATTAAACACAGCCAAGAGCCTGGAGTCGACTCCGGATGACACAGAATTGATGGATGGATGACGGATGGATGGACAGTCTGCCTGACTTTTCTTTTTTTTTACCTGAAGGTGAGGAGTGCCAGAGAGCTTGACCAGAGAACAGAGCGCCTGCCTCTGCCAATGCCGAGGGAGTCTAGAAGCAACGGCCGCAAGTCTACTGGTGTCACCCCGTGGAGAGGCAACACTATCTGTGTCATCACTTCAGCCGTGTTTATGGGGGATGGCATCATAAACAAGCCAGCTCCCCCCCCCCCCCCACCCCCACCCAGCCCCCGCCCCAGTATCCCCCCGCTCCCGCTCACTACCTCTACTCTCCCTCTCGCCACCTCACCACCACCGTGCCATTCATGCATACTTAAATCAACCCTCGCCCCATTAAAAAAAAAAAGAAAAAAAAAGAAAAAAGAAAGCCCAGACGCCTCTCCTGACAATTATTCTATCATTTCCAGTTGTCACCGGGGCAATTACCGACCGGGGCCCCCTGTGCGGGTCGGACATGCAGGCCCGATAGGAGAGGCTTGAGTTGGGGGAGAGAAGGAAAAGAGTGGGACAGCGGAGGGAGAGACCGTGTGTGTGTGTGTGCATTTGTGTGTGTGCGCGAGTGTGAATGGAAGGGGGGGGGGGGGGGGGGCAGTGTACAAAATGGAAATTTATGACAGAGACACGGTGGATTCTTTCTCTCTCTTCACTGGAAATAATTAAACCATCATTTCTTATGCCTGCCGCTGATGAAATATATCACAATTACTGGAAAACACATATCATTTCATACCACATCTTATTGGAAATGAGACGCAGCAATTATGAGTTAGACTTCTGTTTTGCTGTCTTTTAATTTAGGGCATTGCCTTCAAATGATGATATTTATTTATATTAAGCTACTTTTTGCAAGTAAGCATAAAGAGGAATATTTTTTTGATGAGAATTTGGGTGAAAATGTGCACTGTGTGTAGGTCGCCTGTGTGTGTGTGGGTGGGTCCTGTGTGTGAATGAGAGAGTGTGCGTGAGGGGATCTTCACACGGGGAGTGCTGGGACTCCTTGCAGGATGCTCGCCGGCTCTCTCCCCTTGCACCTCGGCTGCACGCTGCCCCGGCTCACGCTCTAATCGCACATCTGCTTCTCTGAACACTCTCGATTTCTCTCTCTCTTTCTCTCTCTCTCCTGTGCAAGTGCACGCACACACACACACACACACACACACTCTCTCTCTCTCTCTCACACACAACCTGCCCGACTGGCTCTCTGCTCTATGTGCGCGGTGTCGCTGAGACGAGAGGGAAACGGAGGCAGAAGAAGGGCTGGAGGTCGCCGCGATACGAGAGGTGCGTTCGGCGCAAAAGGTATGTGCGTCTGGCTTCAGTCTAGCACAGTTCAGTGCTTTTCTTTTCAGCTCCGATTGTGTGCATGTCAAAGTGCGTGCGCGTGTGGATGTAAAGAGTCTGAATGGGATTAGCGAGGGGCTGAGTGGCAGTCGGTAGCCTCCACACTGTGCTCCGGCGTGCATAGGGCTCTTAAAAACAATTAGCCATATCACATCCATGCGTTACCAAGTAACACTTCGATCACAAAGCGCTGCTACGATGCCACAAGTACACATCCAAACATAAATAGACTGCAAAAGAGAGAGCGACAGAGTCACGGACAAAATGACCTACCTTTGAAACAATGAGTGAGAAATCCACTCTCCCCAGTAAGAAGCATTTGAAGAAGTATTCTCAGAAGCCTGGAAGCGTAAGTGTGTATCAAAAATGCAGAGATGGGGAAATGCCTCTAGTCGAAATCAGAGCATCAAAAGTGGGGGGAAAAAAAGAGGGGGGGGGGGGTGAAAAAGTAAAGAGAAAACTAGCTGACGCTTCCTGTGACAGACATCACCGGAGAAGTATTTACAGCCGTATTTACAGTAGTGCAAGGGGAGAGCACCTCTGCCTGGTCACGTCTGGGAGACAGTTGCCGTTTCAGTGCTGCCTAATTAAAACAAGTCGGGCAGCCCCACTGGATTGTTTTGACGCCGGAGGACCAATAGTACACAAAAACCAGCGGCTTGATCGGTGGGGTATGGGGGGGGGGGGGGGGGGGGCTGGGAGGAGGGGGCGGAGGGTGGCGAGAGTTGGCAAAGAAATGGTGAGGGGGGTGGAACCGTGTGCGTGTGTGTGTGTGTGTGTGTGTGTAACGGGGGTTCAGAGGAGCCGTTTTGTGGAGGAATCTGAGAGGGGAGGGAGACCACAAAGGTTCAGAACTGGTGGGGGACCTCCACAAGCCTCATGCTCCCTCACTTTTTCTTATACAAAACACAAGGACCACGCTTTTTTCAGTCTTTTTTTTGCCAATATGCTACCACCACTTGTCTCCACTCCGAGTACATTTTTTTAAGAATGAAACAATACGCCTGGCAAAATTAAAAATGTATTCTCAAGACAGTGAAGAGTCCATGGGTTTTAATATTGTGTCGATAAAAAAAACAAATGTGTAAAAATAAGTTAAACACACAAGCTGACAAACATTTCACAGCATTTTCCCTTCTGCCACAGCTTTTAAAAGCTTGGTTTACCACTGCACATAAACGCACACGTGTATGTGCAGATGTCTTACACGAGGATTCAATTATTTGAACAATTCTCCCCGAATGAATTAGTTCAGTATCTCTAACTGGGACCACACAAAAAAAAAAAAAAAACGCCGGTCCCCACCGCCTGCTAAAGAAGCCGACGAAAGCTTGAAGCGAGCTGAATTAAGCCGGGCTTGGGCTCAGATGTGCTGAATGGGATGCATCACCGTGTTTCCCCTTCTGTAAACAATGCACAACAGGCAATGAGCTGGAACATTTAGGGCTAATGGTGTTTGCCAATTCTTTTGTCTTTTTCTTTTTTATTCCCTCCGTCTTTTTCCTTTCCTTCTCTCTCTCTCTCTCTCTCTCTCTCCCTTGCATGCCACAGATGTTTTTCTTCGTCGCTCCAAAAGACAGGAATCTACTGGCAAGAAGAAAGGCTCGGTCTTCCCCAGGAGAGAGGAGTACAAAGCCCCCAGTCTGCACACAGCAGATGCAGAAAGCCAGTCCATCTGCCACCAGCTCGCTCTGCCACATGGGCCTGAGAGATGTAATACAAGAGGGGACTTTTGTTGTTGTTGTTTATTTCTTTTTTTTTTTAAACATCTGCCGACATAAGTTTGTACGTAAATTCAAATACAGACACACATTTTAAAATCTGGCAGAGATGAAACACCAAAATAAAATGAGCTACCCACCAACAGACACACACACACACACACACACACACACACACACACACACACACACACGTGCACAAAGGCATACAGACAGCCACAGCAAGAGGTTATTGAGAGTGCCAGAACTTTTATGTTTGAAAAGAGAGGCACCCACGGCAACTATGATAACTTTATTTAGGATAAGACGTGGCGCCCCGAACACGGGGTAAAGCCCACTTGAACTCGCAGCTCTGAGCGGCGCACTGGCGTGATTTAAAAAGGCTCCGAGTAGCACATTATCGCCCAGGCTCCGCTGGAGCATATTTCAGCCGTATGATATCATTATTTAGAGACCAACACAGACCAAAAGATGTAGCATTTTCATTAGCGGGCTCTGAAGCGGGGAAAGGTAAACACTAAACAATCTCGGCAGAGTGGGAGAGACGGTGGGAGTTGAAGCAAGCGAGAGAAAGGGAGAGAGAGAGGGGGATGACAAGAGAGAGAGAGAGAAAAAAACACAGCGACAGAGAGGCAAAGGGGGCTAACATTAAACAACTGCTGTTAATTGCTCTAAGCATCCACATTATGCCAGTAATTTCTCCCATTTCTCTTTCAACGTTCAGGGCTTCGGGCTAGAAAGCTCCTTCAGCCCCTTTAATAAACTACTCAGAGTGCCTCACTGGAAAAGACAAACAAGAGGCCCTGGCCTTAGAAACATTGGCTTCACTAGGGGACCGCTATGCCTATTTCTACACATCTGTGACAATCGCGTGCCTCCTCCCTTCAGGTGTTTATTCCCCGTGTCTCTTCTTCCCGCTGCCAAGGTCAACGGAGACGAACAGGCCCACCAGCGTCCCGATGTGGCGGCAGCAGAACAGTGAAAGGAGAAAGAGAGAGAGAGAGAGAAAAAGAAGGGGGGTGGGGTGGGAGAGAGATAGACATGTGTAGTGGGTACAGTGGGGAGGGGCGAGGCTGGCAGCAGCTGGTTGCCAACCCAGGAGCAGCAGCAGCGGCAGAGCAGTGGATCTGCGATGCAGCGCAACGCCACGACGCTCCCCGTCTCCCAGCACCGCTATCGTTTTCACAGTTTACACACACACACACACACACACACCACCACTAACTATTCATTTTCAATTAAAGCCAGAGTGAAGTGCATTGCCTCCGGGGCACAAGACAAAGTCAAGCGGCCATCACAGCGGCTTCCCTCGCCGGTTTCTGCCACCTACACGCATCCACCGCGAAGTGCATTCGCCGCCCTGAGCTCTGTCAGTCAGAGGCAGCCCGGCCTTCAGCCGCGTGAATCGCTCCTTTAAACAGCCATTAGCCTAAAAACGTGGCACGCTGATGACAGAAATGAGTGAAGTTTGCAAGAGAAAAACGCTTAGTGTGCGTTTAAATGAAAAAGGATGCGTGACCTTTTGAATACACACACGTGGCGTGAGGACAGAAGACAAAGAGAATGGCACAGGGAGACAAAGACTTTGTGGATTTTCTCTGACTGCGGGGGTTGTATATTTATTGAAGCCAAATTGCCAAGAGCATCAATGATGTTAGCTTTTGACTTCCCTCCTCCCTCCTCACATTTAAGAGCCAGTCAGACAAAATAAAGGGATTTCACCGTCTGTTAAAATGTGCTCAACTGCCCCCAACAAACTCCCACACAATGATAACCAGTTTCCAAAGAGCAAAAACATATGAAACGGAGCACACACACCATCCATCACATGTCACACAAATGTTTCACAAGCACAATTCATGAGCCACTTCGTCCTGCCTACTAATAAATCAGTAAAAAAACAAATACGGCTTAGTGAGGAGGTGCAATGTCGATCACGCAACGTGTTGCTTATGGCCAGAGAGCAGAGACCATTACGGACCAGTGATTATATAAGTGGCTGGAAGGCAGCAACCATTTTAATATACTGTACTTAAGCACCAGGGTATCCATGGCAACTTGCCTTTGCACCGTGCATCCAGAAAACCCCTAATGAAATGCCTATTAAGTGGCTGATAATGACAGTGTCCAAAATATATTTGCATACGCGTTTCACTGCGAAAAAACCTGAGAGCAGGGAGTGAAGGTAAAGAGGGACCTGATTACTGCAATCACAATAACACATGATTCCGTTTGATGTTTGAGAAATAGCAGTCCTTTTGGGAAATATACAATTTCTAAATCAGCGAGTGAGACAAACGTAAGGCTCGGTGATTCGGTCAACAAAATAGCTATTATTTATATATGTAGTGCTTTTCACAAAACGTATGCAAGGATACATAGATCGCTATGTATTTTAATACATAGCGATGGGTGTGAATTGCCTTCCTCTGGGAGTCTCCACATGTGACTTCCATATGCGACTTTGGCTGAGTGCCCAACAGGACATCCCTGAGAGAGTGTTTGCTTGACTCAATATCAACAGCCCGAGTAAGAAGCCAGGGGGGGGGGCCAGGGGGGGTACTCTCTGGCCAAGCCCGGCCTCGGGTTCCTATTGAAAATAAACCAGGCTGTACGTTCGCTGGCCCCCAGAAACATCAACACGCGCTGCGAGGAGCCACGTATGGCACTCAGCAGCGTTCTGCTGGTGCCTCTCCAAGGCTTAATGATACCTGCACCTCCCCATCCAGCTGCTCCTGCAGACGCCGCTGCCGCACGCAGACAGCAGGCGGGCGGGAATTAAAGTATACATTACAGCAGCGGAACAAAACGAGATCGAAATGGCAGAAGTCAAGACAGTTCGAGCTGACCGGGCCTCTTGAAAGGAAAGGAGCCGGTAGACTAGCGACAGACACTCTCGGTTAAATTGGCCCTCCCTGCGCCTCCTCTTATTATCCCACCGCCACAGCTGCCTCCAATGCCCAACCGCACTTCTTTATGAAAATATAAAAGGCAAAAATAAATAAAAACGCTTTTCTTCAAAAGCACATTCGAATTAAAGGAGATGCTGAAATCAAAGGCTCGGGCTGAGCCGGGTAAATTCAAACAAGCAAGTGCGGCCCACAGCAGTTTACCTGTTATACAGCAGATTGGAATTAGATGAACGAGCAGAGCATGGCAGACAACTTCCCCTTTTGTCACAGCAGTAGATATTATCATACAGTGAAGGCGGTTGCAGTTTAAATTAGATTCCTTCTACACGCTACAGAGTTGTTGTTTTTTCATGTTACCGGCCACTGGGATGTCATCGAGATGAAGGAACAGCTAAAAAATAAAAGAAGAGACACAATAGTCGTTTTCAGACGCTCGTGATGAATCTGAAACCCATTTATGACAGTGATCTGTAGCGTCTGAGGATCCCACAGCTCCAAGCTCTGCCAAAGAGATTATCATTCCCAGAACCGTGACTACACAGTTGAATGGCAGCAAGACAAGCTCCACTGGCAGTCAAAAGAGCACAACACCTGTACACGCTAAGCAACAACCGCCGTCTAAGGCCCGAGGAATCCTGCCGATGCATTTGCAAGTAGCGACGAAAAGTACTTCCACGCGGGACGGCAGACAAATTAAATACAGACTATGAATTGGATAATGGAGATGGTTTGGGAATCATCTCCAGAAGCTATTGAGGCACGGAGCGTTCTGCTGGAGTGCGGACTTCAGAGTCCTCCGATTACCCCCGGCCTTCTGACTTACTGCTGACACGGTCGCCATCCATTCATGACTAAAACGCCATTCAACTAGACACCAATAACACCTAAAAACCCGCCCTGATCAAATTAATTCAGGAAAAAAAAGCGGCATTCCAGCGAAGAATAATAAACTCATTAAATGGAAATTTCAAACACCTCTATTCTCCACACCGTGGCTAATTCAAACCTAATTTTTACTAGCCACTAATTTGAGGGCGAAAGGCGGGGGGGTAGGAAATACATCTGGAGGTAATTCATCGAGTGGAACTGAGCCCAGTGGAGGCTACGACCCCCCCCCCCCCCCCCCCGAAAAAAGGAGAAAAATAAAAGAAAACAGAGACACACAAGACATAGAGGAACTATTTCCGTGAGTGGGACTTCCGGAGCACTGAAACGACACTTTTCACAAAAAATGTTTTCATTGTGCTGTCACCAGTAAAAGGGCTGGAGAGGATATACAGTAGGTGCTGCAGGCACAGACAGAGACACTATTAAATAGGAGAGACAGAGTTTCAGGATATGCAGGACTTCTGGTACAGTCTGAGCTCTTCCAGACAGCTGGTCCAGGGTTTTGGTAAGCAGCCAAAGATGTGGAGTTTTAAGGACGGGGGGGGGGATTGGGGGTTCATTTTGACTCCACAATCGTGTGTTGTGGCCGCTCTAACGTCTCAAAGTTATGAGGACGTCTCGCTCCCGAGTGACCAGCTACATCTGGGCTGCCTAAGTGGGCTGCCTAATAAAATGGCACAATTTGCAATGATCTGCAGTTTCAAAGCGTGCTGAGTCAAGGGCATCCAGCTGGATCGGTCTCACTGTCTGGATGCAAACCGAACAGGTATCTGCAAGGACGCGTTTGTGTGGAGAGGAGAGGAGTCTTGATAACGCTGAAGGAAGTCCCACACTGATCAAATTGGGAGAATTAAATATAAAGTTTTGGCTCCCAACAATCTCAGGCACAGTGGAAATAAAAAATCCCTGCAGGAGGACATTAGCATGTGAGAGAGAAACTTCCACATCCGAACCCCCTGCTCTCCACTTCCATCCACTGCCACCCCACCAACACTAAATGTGTTTTCCCAAATGAAAATAAACGGAGTCCGACTGGTTTGAGGCCCGTCATACTCTGGAATATGAGATCAAATAAAGGCTTCTGTGGAAGCTGAAAGGAGAAATGAAATGGCTTCTGAGGGGGCGATGTACCGAGTAATAAAATTACTCCTTTATATCTTCCTAAACAGTGCGTGTTCCCCCTGGAGTGGGTGAGGGCTTCACTTTGGTCAAAGACAAGTATGCAAGTGGCAATTTTTCCTTCAGAGAAGATTCCAACCCGATACACTTCTTGAGACCTGGCGCGCTGCAATTTCCTCGAAAAAACGAGAAACTATTTCGGCAACAAGTTAAGCGGAACTTTGTGAAGTTTCACTTTGATGATGTGCGGGTACACGCTGCCATTGAAAAGGTATGTTCCATTAAATTGGGAACAGCAAAGATGATTCATAAGCCTGCCGCTTTTCAATGAGTTCAAACTAGGCTGAAATGTTCGGCTGAACGGTTGTATTTTCTGCTAAAACATATAGTTGACTTGGAGCTGACCATGATGTCACTACTTGAAATTGGTTAGATGTTCCGGATGTACAAGCACCATTTAATTTGGCATTGGGGGGGAACAAAAGTATGAATCTAACAACTTAAAGCCATGCAATTGATTTGTGTTCTTAAAAAGCCGGTCACAATAATATTCAGATGGACTTTTTTTGCGACGGCAGAAGAGCTGGAGAGGAAATTTGCAATTGGAGAGAATACATTACAATTCATTATACAGTCGCTATTAAATCTTCAGTAAAAAAATTCTTTCGTACAAGGATTGAGCCACTTATCATAGCTACTCACTCCCTTTAAAAGCCGTCCATGTTCAGTACTCTGAGTGGCTAAAAAGCAATCGCTGATGACTTTGAAAATAGGACGAGATGAACAATTTATCAAAACAGAAAAAGGCTGGCGGGGATTTCAGAGAATCGAGAGATGGAACCGTTTGTTCAAAATCACGGGAGAAAGGAAGACTGCAATTTACGGGTTAAGAAAAAGAAATTCAGTGACACCACTTTCAAAGTTTTTAACAGATTGGTTTGGGCCATACTGTCCAACAACGCCTTTAAGAAATCCAAGAAAGAAAAGTCTTTTGTTCACAAAATCGATTCACCTGGTGAATTACTCGCAATACGTTGCACGTATCACGTATCTGTGTACCTTTCCAACGCTACGTTTCCTTAATGAGGTTAATTTAGGAAAACGATGCAACAAATTAAACAAATTGCTCTCAGATGCGCACAAGCATATCCCCGTTTCAGTCTGTTGTGTGTGCAGTCTTGGCATGTAATCAAGTCGTTTACACCAGCAAATCCGTTTCCGTCGTGAGCAAAATGGAGAACTTTTATTTCTCGGTGACAACCTGTTTACAAAACACATACAAGTCGAGAGCAGACTCATTAGAGATCTCGTAACACCGGACCCCGAAATAAGTGTGCGGAGCGTGCATCAGTGGCTGAAAAACACTTGTCAAGGATGACTTTTAATTTACAATAAGGCACCCAATTATACTTGGAGGCAACATTTTCCAGAGTTTGCGAACTCTGGAAACATCATTAACTTTCTCTCTGTATCGCCTCTTTGGCCCTGTCGTAGCCTGTTGCCGTCTATTGGGGAAGACGAATGGCAAAGGTGGTGTTTCTGACAGCTTAAAAGTAGCCATCAGCTGCCTGTGAAACATCTCCCTGCACATCCAGCCCCGAACCTCCCCAAACAAACAGCTCCACTTCAAAATACATAGCAGGACTATTAGGTAATCTTCTCCTTTGTTCACTCTCCCTGAGCCCTGGTGACTAACCTCAATCTCTCCCTGTTCCACCTCCTGCCTTCAAGCTGACAACCACCACACTTAATGCTGCCAGGGCCATGGGAGTGCAGTGATGAATGGCTAGGGATGATCTGGAAATACGCACAAGCTATCTGGTGTATTCAAATGAGTCGCGTTTGTTGTGTTGCGGTGACGGCAACGGTTTGGTTTTAAAAGCGAGCGCGAGCGAGAGGCGGAGGGCGGCAGCACAAGGGCTCTTTGTTTTTGGGGACGGGACAAATCCGAGGTTTCCTTTTGGATATTCAATATCCTGCGAGGTACAAGACAGAGTTACAGTAGTCTAGTGTCTGGGGTTATATTTGGAGGGGAGGGGTGTCTGTGAATCGTTGCTTTTTAGTCAATTGCCGCGTGAGTTGCTTCCACCAAAGCCTGGGAAATCAATCAATCTGCGAAGAAATACCTCTTATGCCAGATGTGGCACTTAAAAACATATTTTTTTTTTTCTTTTTTTTTTTTTTTAAAGACTTAAAAAGACTTGCTTGTATTAGGTGCTCTAAGGGTCCAAACAGTATGAAACCATGTTGAAATGAAATATTTATTCCAAATGAATCAAGCTGTCAAAATGCTATCTACACCACTTTGAATGTCTGCGTGTTATTTTAGGTGGCTTCTCTTAGGCGTAGCATGTCAACCCTGGGAGTGTGTAAACGTCTCACTCTGAAATATATATCGCCACTATTTACTTCAGCCGAGCAGAATGAAAGACAAATGTTTCATTAGCAGGTGACTTTTTCTTTTTTTTCCTTTTTGAGTTGTTACTTTTACAAGTCTTCAGTAGTTCCGCTCCTTGACACATACACGCACACGTACACACGGACTGTAATTATGAATGCAACGCTTGCTATAGGGAGCTGAACTTTTCACACCTTTCAAAGCCACAAAATTGGATGGTTTTGTGGTTGTGCAGCTGCCGCTCCGCGCTAATGCAAGGCGGTGTCATATGAAAAATATTCCTCTCCCCCAAAACCACAGGGCTGGTCATTAATGAAACACAGGCCGCACAGTGAGGTCATACAGAGTCTAGATTTCAGCAGCCACACTTAAAAAACGCTCAGAGAGAATCGAGAAACATGAACACAAATCAGATTCCAGCTCCGAGGACGGGGAAAATAAATAAATAGAGAAAAAGGCACTGGCCCCTCTCACATTTTCCCCCAGCGCTCTGCAAACAACCGTCAAGTGCAGCTCAGAAACAGCTCACAATGAGAGCAGACTAAACAATCTGGTCCCGGCCAAGGAAAATGCTAAGCAACTCTGCACACAGGATGTCTCACCCTAATTGCCAACTATCAAATCTCACAATGGAATCTCTCCATTTGGCAAAATCTTCACAGCAAACTTGGCAATATGCTTTGGCTTTTTTTTTTAAATGTGTCAACTTGTCTGATGAGAAGACGGGACACAAGAAAAAGAAAAAAGAAAAAAGATGGAGGAACACAGTTGTCAGGAATTTAATTTCTATCTTGGATGTGCTGGGGTTTATTGAGCTTACAGGAAAACTAATATAATGTGTGCTGAGAGAGAGCAAAAAACTTTGATTGGCTAAAGGTGCTAGGGGTCTTGTAAACGAGCGATTAAAATCCTCAGCATTAAGATAAACACACTAAATAGGTCCCCAAAGATGTGAACACTCAGGAAGGAAAGAGATCAAGGGCAAGACTAAGTCAGCGAGGGAGACGGGCAGACGGTGTGCTGGAGGTGGGCACGGCAGCGGAACTGGAGCCTTGGGACTGGTATGAGAAACGGGGTTACCGGGAGGGACCGGGCGTTTAACAGGGACCGAATGGACGGCCTCCACCATCCAGCATGTGGCATTGTATTTTGCAGCCGGTCAAAGCCATGCTGAAGCAGAGACCCCATGACTTCAAACAGCCAAAATAGCAGCACATTCATGAAACAGAACAGAACTACTGGGAATTAAAGAAGGCAGGGGGGGGGAGAAAATGCACACACACACACACACACAAAAAAAGGTAGCAGGCCTCAATAGCAGATGGTAAAATTAACATTTCAACAGTTCCTTCCTTTCATGTAGGTCTCGGCAGAACTTTTCCTTTTTTTGGAAAAGAAAGCAGTAAGAGGGGCTTGGGTTTTGGTAAGGTACAGTCGTGTGGAAGGCATCTGGAAAAAGGGGTTAGAGGAATATTGGCTTATTGCTCCTGATGGTCTACCTCAATGAAAAATTAAATAGGTCTGTTTTGCAGGTTCCCCCTCTCTAGAGTGCCCTAAGCTGTGTTATGGAAACATCATCTTGGTAATTTATCCGCCACAGAACACCTGGTGATGATAGAAAATAAACTATTCCCCCTTCTTTCTCCATTTAAAACCCAACACTTTGGCTTTGTGGTCTTTCCCTTTCATGTTTCTTTCCCCACCTTTCTAATGTCCATCCATTTTGGCTTATTTTTGCAAGAAGTTGGCATCTACAGTCGTGTTACAGTCCTTCACAAAATGCTCGTCAGATTTCATTTTGAAGTCTTGATATGTACTGAAGAGATGCCATCGTGGAGCGACTGAAAGACTCTCTAATAAAGACCCAAACAATGGACAGCCTCTCTCATTTCCAACCCTGTCCAATGGAGCGGCTCAGTAGTACCCATTAATTTGGACACAGTTCTGGCTAAATTACATGTGTTCCACCTCTGTGACATTTTAAATGCAATTAAAAGCTGGTTATGGGAGTGTGCACGGACTTCCCTGTGATGAAGGCAAATCACCGACGTGATTAACATGCAAACGAGCTCATGCTGGCAGACTAGATTGGGGTTTGAAAACCTCAATTACTTTTGTGTGATTATCTATTTACCAGTACACAGATTTCCATTTCTCATCTCCAGCCGCGTTCCCCCATGCACGAGCCTCAATTATACGCGGCACACCTTTATTTATGATGCGCACGAGGCTGAAACACAAGCTCCAGCTATTTTTCACGGTGATATATGGCGTCTTTAGAGGCTGCTCATGAGGCAGGGCCACCAGACCAACGCTGAACCATTTGCTTTGTGAGCTCTTAATATGATCTTGACCCCCACCGCCCTACGCACCCCCGATCCATCCATCCAACCTCTATTTAAACTTGGTTTAATCCCCCCTCCCTCCCCGTTGGACAGCAGGGAGAGTAATGGACAAAGGGCAACCATTTCTCCCTTTCAACTGAGTTTTATGCTTTGATACTTTGCATTTATTTCTAAACTCGAATAAAAAGTGTAGCACTTTATAATGTATGCATTACATTGTGTGTATGCACGTGTGTGTGCGTGTGGGGGGGGGGGACTAATTGCAGGTGAAGATCCGACTATATCAGTTGAGAGGTGTATGATTGAAATGAACTGCAGAAACACTCCAGGCTTTATAATTTGTATCATCTTGTTGATGTAATTATTAAAGCATCGCCTGGCAGCACAGGAGGAAATGCAATTTAATTCATTTAAACTGCTGAATAGTGACAGTTAAAATTTACATTAAAATATACATCACATTTTCCGAGCAGGCAAGAAATGAAACACAGAATAAAGCCCTCAAACTTCTTCTTTTTTTTTGAAAGAAAAAGAAGCATCGAGCAAAACACCCAAAAAAATGAATGAACAACTGTGCAGTACCTGTGCCAATATGTACTTGATTTTTCAAGCATTTTATCTGATGCATGATGATTTTTTTTTTTTAATAGTAGAGTGCATGATCTTATTGTTTGTCAGTGTTTCAGCGTGTTCCTCTGTGCCCAAGGACAGGAAGAGAAAGGAAGACGCACATATCTGTGGCACAGCCAGCCTCTCTTTTTTTCACATTGTGCCCAGCATACATAAAACATGCCCTGTTGCTTCAGCTGAATCAAAAAGGAAAACAGTGCCATCAAGTGAAATTTCTGAGGATTCCTCAGCAGATCTATCACCTGATCAATCTAAGAGGAGAGTCTTCTTCTGTAAACTTCCAATTCATGGTATTTATTTATCGAACAAGAGATCTTTGTTCTCGTCAAACAGATACGCATCCAACACGTATAAAACATTCCTTTTGAAAAAGCGTAATTCAAATGTAATCTGTACATCTGCATATGTTTTCAGAGAAAATACTCTTCAAATCTTTACTCTGGGTGGGAATGCTAGACACAAGAGCACCTCCCACTCGAGTAGGGAGACGATAAGACAAGAGATGAAAATGATGCTGTGCTGACTTCATGTTCGAGGTGCCTCTGGAACAAAGGGAATCATTATTACTATTTGAACTCAGTTGCCAGGACTTGGCTACAACACTGGTATAAGGTTGCTAGAGTAAGTAGGGGGGGAAGCAGTGGACACAGCATATTGTTGATGAGAGAGTGAAACTGGTGGAGACGGCTCGAATCACGAGCGAGAGAGAGAATAAAAGAGACAGAGAGGGGTAGAGCTTAGATAATAGCAGATAATGGACAATTAACTCAGGCTAGTAGTGCCGGCTGCAGTGAATAGCAGCTTGTGGTGCAGCAAGTCCCCGATCACCACTCAGCCATATTCACATTGGGAATACAGGCGATATCAAGCTGCAGGCTACCGGGCCTCGGAGGTGTACACGCTGCATTAGCAATCTCCACAATGCCTTCAAACAATGCTTGATACCAACAAAGTGTCCCAAAGTGCAAACGCAAGCACTCTGCCGATGGGAAGTCGGCGGTGCCATAACCTTGTCTATTGTTTCATGTCCTTTCACCATCAAAATAAACCCACGAGCCGCAAATCCATTCAAAGAAAAAAGTGACATGCAGCCATTCCTGGGTTCAGACAGATAAATTAGCATAATTAAACCTATATAAAAGCTAATTGCATAAATAAATGAGGGAATGTCACCGTGGTGCACCACACAAACAATGCACATGTTCATATCAGGGGCCTCAGAAGTGTTTTAACTGCCTCCCCCCCCCCACCCCCCTTCAAGCTCCATCTAAATCTATTGATCTGTGAAACACAGAGACCCAAGGGAGGCAATTCACTTAATATCATACATCTAATGATGAGATGAATGACGATTGTACCATTTGGTAATTAAACGTCTTACAAACCATTTAACTGTCTGTGCGTCAGAAGGGGTTGCTGGAGGTCGCTGCGATTGTTTTTCATTTCTTGCTTGGCACGAAAGCAGGAGACACGTGCAGGAGGTAAGGCTGGGGGGGGGGCGGTGGTGGTAGAAAACAGTGCATGACACAATGGTGAAAACACACTGATGATTGTTAGCAGATATGGCACTAATCCATATCGCTGTCAAGACTTTGAAGGGGAAACAATTTGGAAGGGAGGAAGGGAAGCGGAGCGCAAATAAAGCCAGACAAACATCTTTGCTTCCTTTGGATTTTTGATTTTTCTTCCTTTCATATATTCAGAAATCGCATTAGCTGGCTTGTGCGTCCTTTCACAATAAGAGAGACGTGAGTGGGGAAAAATAAGCCCGTATTTACTGGTGAACTGTAAACACATGACAAGGGGGCGACGTGAAAGAAGAGGGTGTTACGCACAAACACCTTCACTCTTTGCAAGAATGCGTCTGATCCGCATGCTCTGAGAGCCATTTTACTGTCAACATCCATAACCCTAATCCCTACTTACAGGCAATAATTACCCAACATTGCCATGTCAGTGTGTTGGACTCCAAAGGCCTGTTCAGGGCTTATGTTTTAACTGTAGTGTAATGTATATCGTGAGACAGGAAATTCAGGTGAAAAAGTATCGAGAGGTTTCGCGGGTTAGGAAACACGCGCACAAACGTCCGATCACTTTGTCGAACGAGCCTCACCCTTCCATCCTATCGCTCAGAGGGCTAACAATACCTTTCTTTTGACTCTGGGTCTCGTACATTCACGCAGCATTAAAGTGACAGAGAGAGGTGTGTCGTGCCCGTGGCTCCTTATTGAATGATGGCTGGTAAACATTGTCATTCCAAAGAGAGACAGGATTAAAGCCCGCTTTGCCCATTGAGGGGAACAGTTCGCGGAAAAAGGGGAACCGGAACAATGGCCAATTGGAGGACGGTATCACAAGGGTCCAATGTCTGCCGTGATGAATACATGGGAGATTATAACCCATTCCATCATTTCCATAATGTAAAAACTCTCTTTCTTCTCCACCCGCCCGACTATTCACTAAATAAATGAGAAAACTATCACCCGCGCAGAAATATTTGACAAAAGGCGGAAGGGGGGGTGGGGAGACTGAGGTTCTGAATGAACCCGGTGCGTTTGACAATGCAGGCGCCGTCCGGACACATTCGGAAGCAGCGGAGTGAGTAAGACCTGGTAGAGTATTTATCACTGGGCACAATGCAAATGTATTACCATGTCACCTATACCACTTTACGGCACAAAATGGAACCACGGCAAATACAAGGGAGTTTCATATAACACCATGGCGGAAAATATGAACGCCGCGTTCTTTCGATGTGTGGCTTCAGCGCCTCGCCAGCACTCCAACCCGAGGGATCATTCAGCGGACCCCTTGGTTTAAAACCCTGTGGCCACAAAGAGGCCGCCCTCGCATTTGACCTATATGCTAACTGGCCCAGCTAATGAATCTTTCCAACAAAAAAACATTTGAATTGGACAGACCGACAACGGTTCGAAGGAACCTCCGAAAAGAAAAGGCAAAATGACAGAGTTCAGATTGAAGAGAAGGTGAATAAAAGAAGTTGAAATGATTGAGACTACCTTTTGGCTGTGGGTAAGTTCATAACTTTCCTTCTTCATACTTTTTGAACATCTTTTTAACTATCTGGTTAAGTATGGCTTCCGGGGAATTCACCAAGCGAAGAATAAATGACCTCTGCATTAAAAAAATGTTGTACAATATACTGAATTCATGCTAAGGACTGACAACATAAGCAGCCCCTTGACTGCAGGCTCTTGCATCCAACTGTTCGTTTTTTTAGAGAGAGCGCCTCAAAAAACATTAAACCTGTGAAACTCCTGAGCCACAGCAAATATCTCTCGACCCTTTGCTCCGCTCACACCTCAACATCACTGACACCTTTGCAGCCATTCCCATGATGTGCGTGTGTGTGTGCGCGCCTGTTTATGTGAAAAAGAGAAAGCCTCTGTGCACGGCTATGTGTGTACGTGTGTGTGTGTGTGTGTCATCTGCCCGATCACTGCAGTCTATTCCAGAGATTTCTCCCATGGTAACCTAGTTTATTTACTTTATCTACAATATAATGCTTCAGTGAACATTAGCAACTTTGAGATACGGGTTTCAATCAGCCGTCTAGCGGCGTGTGCTCAGCCAGGTGCGGAGAAGAGATGAACACCGCCGCCGAAAGAGACGCCGCGGCTTCCAACGAAGGACTGACAAAGAGGTGGCGAAATAATACAAAATAAAAATGAAAGACAGAAGCTAAATAAAAAGTGATAGTGTGCTGTGAGACAGGGAGAAAGAGTGAGGAAGACGGACAAAGGGAATGATAGGAAGAGACAAAAACAAAGTGGAAGCGAGAGCATGGCAGAAAGAAAGAAAAAGAAAAGGAACGGAGACAAGGTGCTCTCCCTGGCCAGTGTGGAGCAGGTCTTGTCCAATAAACACAGGTGAGCAGCTCGACAGGCCAGGACCACCAAGCTGACTGACAGCTGAGAGCTCTCACTGACCGCCAGCTTTATGTTACATGACATGAGGAGTGCAACTCAACTGACAGAGAGAAACTGCCTGCGTCTTTCAGAGTGTGGGAGGGAGACGGGTTGGCAAAAGCACACACACACACACACACACACACACGTATACGCACTTGTGCACACAAGGCTGTTTAAAGCGGGATTCCACGCACTGTGGCCGCAAAGTTGCTAACACGAAAATATCCACTCTTGCACACACTCAGACACGGAGGAAAGCTGGCTGTGCTACTTCCCTTCACAGGTGAGCAGGAGAAGGAAACACCCCGGTGCTTCGGTTACTTAGTGGGGGAAAGTGAGGAGTTGTGGGGTGGGGGGGTGCGTGGGGGGGGGGGGGGTAGAATGTACGCTGTGTGCCGACTGAATCTTTTCCACATGACGGGCCTCGGGCTGTTTTTGTCAACTGCAGTCTTGAGCAGCAACGAGTCAGGTAGTGTGACCACATGATTGCCCATGAGGCATTGTGGTGAGAGAAGGGAGAAATGGGGAGAGAGAGAGAGAGAGAGAGAGAGAGAGAGAGAGAGAGAGAGAGAGAGAGAGAGAGAGAGAGACACAGGGAGAAGGATCGGGGGCCGGGGACAGGAGCGATGCAGCACGCATGATGAGGTGTAATCACAAACCCCATTCAGAGTGCAGTGGAGTTTGTCAACATACACACATTCACATTCCACTGTCTGTCAGCTCCGTGACCCAAATCGAGCATGCTGTGTGTGAGTGTGTGTGTGTAGGTTTGTCCCCACACACACACACACACACGCGGCTGCTTTCTGCCCGTTTCGTCTCCAACCAGGTAGTAACAGTTGCACTGTCTGAGCTTGCGGCTTGCGGTGAGGAAGTCAAGATTCCGAGCTCTTGTCGGATTTCACCGCCGCCTGTATCCCTTTTCAGGCCCGCGATCAAGTGATCATTATGAACAAAGGACTTGGCTTGTTGCCTCTGGAGTAAAAGCTTTTTCATCGGCTGTGACCGTGTGGTTTGATTTGAAACTTTCACTGGGAAGAAGAGAAAAAAAAAAAAAGAGAGAGCGTGAGCTACAGTGGAGGAGGGCACTATCTCATGAAGGAATCTTAAGAATGTTAAGACAATACAAATGTGTCATTTTCATAATAAACATCACCAATGAGAAAATAGATTCTGAGTGAAACCATCTGAACCATACGCATGAAACAAAATCTCATCATATACACATAGCATGGAACAGAACAAACTATCTAATTTACATTCATACAAACCTCCTTTGTATCTTGAATACTTAAACAAAGTAAGACTTATTTCTCCACAGGAAGCCACAATCTCATTGCTGCCATTTTTTTTTTTTTGCTGAGGTTGATTTTCTTTCGAAGCCAATTTCTTTGGATAACACAGGAGGATGTGACAATATTAACTTAATGTTTGTGTGTTGGAAATGTCTCATAGACTAAGAATTCAGCATCGACTTGTCTCAAAATAGCCCTTTGCACTGAGACCTAGTATGCCATCTCTGAGATTAATCGAACTCATCAGCGGGGTTCAAATAGTGCAGCTTTAGTTGATGTCATAATGACAATATCCCTATAAAACACTGGACTGTGAAGGGCTAACATAAACTAAAGGGCTATGTGTGCAGGCTAAAAAATGAGGCCGCGTGACAGTTTGGCGATAACACGCGAGTTCAATCTGTCAAGACAATCAGCATTTAGACCTTGGGAGAAGAATGTGCGACTGTGTGCGACCGATTCATTGGACACCATCACCTGCGAGTGAAGCCACTCATAATTCTTCCCACCTGAAATGAGGAGTTCAAACTAATGTCAGGCTGCTCTGATGTCATGCCTGCCTCAGGTTGGGTTTCACAATAATCTCAGGCGAGTTGGAGAGACGCCATCAACTCCCAGCTTCCGCACCCAAGCTTTCTTCAATTAAGCTGCACGGAAAGAATAACACGTGAAACACTAGATCCCTGCATATGCAGCGTTTTGCAATCAGTCAATTCTAAAGTAGCAGTCATTTCTAATATGAGGTGCACACATGCGGAGCAATTGATGGGGCCTTATGTATGCTGAGGCTAAGTTTGCTCAGGGTGAAATGTATCTTTTACTATCACATATTCTTCTGTTAAAAAAAAACTAAAACATGAAGATTTGGTATTTGAAAAAGAAAACTGTCTAAAAGATAGCTCGGGGGAAAGACAAAAAAAAAAAGAAAAGACCCGCACAGGCAGCCACTAGGATCGATAGATTCATTGAGCCTCTTTATCTTCTCCTTAAGAAATGATGGCAATACTCATTGTGAGCCTATACTCACCTCCCCACTTTCTAACTCCATTCTCATGGCAACTGTGCACTCTGGACAAACACTCTCCATGCAATCTCTCCCCTTCACTCCTCACCGTCTCTGCCCTGTATCTCCAACATCCTTTCTATTCTGTCCCTCAGTCATTTCTCTTTCACACCCAGACATGTGCAAGATAATTACCTGACACTTGCCAAGAAAAAAAAAAGGTATGGTATAGCGAAACAGGAGAGAATCTGAAATGTTCGTATGGAGTCGGAGGTCTGGAGTGAATTCAGCCTTGTTATGGTTATGTTGTCGACGTGTGATGGGTTTCATATGGGGCCCTCTCAGCAGCAAAGAACCCCCCTCCCCAAAAAAAAGCTGGAAAGTTATACGTCACAGGTGTGAAAAATACTTCCTCTGCGGAAATAATATAAGTACAAATCCGGAGTCTATTTAAAAACAGGACAGCTCCAAATCACAGAGATCAGCAAAGGGCAGGACCTCATTGGTCGATCCCCTTTTGCTCCAATTTGCTCACAGCACGGCACTATCAGACCCCAAACCCAACCGCATTAAATCGGAATATGGAAACTTGGGGAACTTCCAAAAAACTTCCAACCTCTCCCCCCCCCCTCCCTCTTGCCTAAGTGTGAAGACAAAACAGTTGACCGTGGAGAGAGGGGTGCATGAAGAACGGCAGCAGATCCTAGGGACTGGGAGCATAAGGAAGGACGAGAGGGAGAGAGGGGAAAGTGAACCTTTGATGAGTAAGACTTTTTTTGTTAAGCGAGGGGGCTTAACTTTAAAATATTCTGGGTGGCAGTGAATGGGGGATTGACCAATGGCCCTGATCTCAGCCACACACTGGGGCACTGGGGTTAATGGTGGATGAAGATTAGGGGGAAAAAAAGGGGGTTCTTTTGCCTGATCTCCATCCACCCCCACACTCCAGCCCGCAGTTTTCACCTTCTCCACCAATCCCAAAATCAGCCAGACAATGGAGGCTGCCGATGGGGAATGATCCAAGTCCCTTTGATTTCTGCCTCTACCCCCTCGACTGCTCCGAGTGCCCTGGGTAAAGATCCGTGGAGGTTTCCCCCCGTTTGGCCGCTCGCAGCGACGACAGTTAGCAGGCTCAGGGAAACCATTTGAGGATTGGAAGTGGAAGGACAAGAGGCCTCTGATCTATGACAAGAAATCAATTCCAAACTGGAAATGTGAGCAGAGGGCTGTTCAGTCCGAACTGCAGCTTCTCTAAAGCAGCCAAAGATATATTTAATTGCTGTAGATTTTTTATATATGTCTACATTGGAAGTACTGCTTGCAGTGTTGGGGCAATTACACTTTTCTTTTTTGCAATGATTAGAAGGACCTTTTTTTTTCAGGCCAGCAGATATGCAGTAAGAGTTCATCTTTGACGATTTAACTGAATACTAGACAAATTAAGAACTAATATTTAAATCTCTTTTAGGTGGAAGAGGAAATCTGGACTCTGGAAAGATAGGACTCTCGGGGAGGTGGACCCAGCCACCCAGCGTCTTAGCGCCTGCCCACACACTTTAATCACATCTGGACCTCAAAGGCGCTCCTCACGATGCTGTATAGATTTCCTCCCTTAGGTCAGGAGGAGAATACCTCAATAAACCTCAAAGCAAACGGACAAACAGTTTCCAGCTTCAAACCAACCATTACTCGTTTATATAAAGTCACCATACATTTCATTGTTATTGGGAATAATTGGGCAGACTAAATTAAAACAATTCATAGAGTCATGACTGACTATTGAGTGGCAGCACATGGAACATACCTGTAGCAAATCATTCTGTTAAAACATTCACACACACCATTCTTTTGACCAAAAACGTGATTATTCACTGCCATGTTTACTTGATATACTGCCAAACAAACACCATTAAAAGTGTCTCTTCTCACCATCACCACATGGAAGTGTTCGGAATGGATGCAGGAGTGTATACGAGAGCTCTAATCAATAGAATGGCCACGTTAGTCACGATGGAGATATAATTGGCCATTCCCATGACGTGAACTTAAGATTCCTCGCCTTCATTTGTGGGCTGACTTGGTGACAAACACCACCTCGCATCATTAGCTCGGAAAAGGAAGCTATCCTTGATCATGTCCTAGTTTTGCAGACCTGCAACGATGCAGGATCGATCGAAGAGTCGGATTCATTCGATATTAACCGTTTGACAGATCATATTCGATATCACCCACATATTTTCACTCACACGTGTTTATTATTCGATGCTAAGCTAAAACAACGCTGTCCTTGAGAAGTTACTACCGGAAATCTACATGCACTATTTAAATGATGCCATTTTAGTCAACGGTTCTGAATGAAGTTAGGTCCGTGCACTAACGGGTATGTTTTTCTCATACCTGGCTCTGCTGTTTTTTTGTCATTTCAGCACCCAGGATTGTGTTACTCTGAAGCCAAACCTCACCAACAGTTATGACTGACGTGGCTCTTTACAGCGGACACGTCTATCTGGGGGGAAAAAACCACACGCAACACCAGGCATACAAAGACAAGGAAAACTGCTTTCACTTACCAGTTTGGACTTTACAGTGTGTGTCGTCTGCTTTTTTCTACGGGCACAGAGTGTGCATATTTCATCCTAAAAGAAATAAACAAATATGAGCACATTGCTGTAAAGCCAGTATAGAGTAACACACACCAGAACCCTGTACACGCTCCGTTCTGTTCGGCAACAAATCTCAATCAAGACATCAACAAAGTAAATCCAGGCTTGCCCACATTGGCCGGCCATAATGCATATCATAACTTCTAAGCTAGAGTAGATTGAAAATCCGTGGGGTGTGAAAACCAAACAGGCACAACTGAAAGGTTGCCCAGTGGAGGGGGAATTCTATCAAGGTGGACAAGATGAAGATTTGTAACATTTGAGTGGGGAATGGGGCGCCCCTGACCTCGCCAAGCCAATACAATCACCCAAACACAGTAGGGCTAACAATACTGTAAAACCATATCCAAAGACACAGTCGGGGTCCGCGATGAACAGAAGACAAGCGAAATTAGTTTGTCGTTTTATTCAAAGACAAGACAGACATGCCTTAAAAAGAGTTCTACTTGGAAAGAAGAATGACGCTTGAGCGTTTCACAGTAGTTTACTGTTCATTCGAACACTGATCCTTGGAAAGACACCGGTAATGCTCGTCTAATCTTCCTCAAGGTTAAGGATTCTTTGACAGATGGACACGAGGGGGCCGTGTTCAAATACTCACCCTGAGGGAGAGAACTCGCCGTTGGTGTCCGTCACGGGAGCAGGAGAAGAAGTCCAGCGATGTCGGCTGTCTGAGGTGAGACAAATCAGAGAGCATACCATTAGACCCAAGCTATTCGTGAGCGACTGATCTCTTTGTATGTTTGCTAGGTGCGTTCAGTGCTGCCGTGGACATGTGTGGGCTAGATTGTGTCTTGCACAACTATTGTCTGCATGGCTTGTCGGAGAAAGCAATACACTTTGGAACAACAAAGTGCACCTGGATTTAGCTGTGAAGCATGAGAGCTTGTGTGTGTGTGTGTGTGTGTGTGCATGCACAAACAGGCAGCAGACAGTACAGTTAAAGCTGTACTGTCCCCCCCCCCACCCACACACTTCTCACTCTCTCAAGTTAAAAGGTGGAGTGCCTGGAAGGCACAAGCGCTCAACGCCAAGTAAATCACACTATTAAACTGACACAATTGACCGCTCATGTACTGTAGGTCCATTCAGCCGTCTACATCTAAGGACACATGCTCTGGCATCGGTATAATTTAGAGACCATTAGTATTGATGAGTTGATGGTGTTAATCCCACATCTACAGCAGTGTACAAACCCACAACTGCAGCTACAGATTACTTTGGACAGTTTTACTGCACAGTCGCAGTTTAGAGCATTAGGCTAAACAAAATAGATTATTCCCCTCGTTGAAGAGCGTTGTGGGGGAAACATTCTGGCTGCCGGGGGGCATGTGGGGCACGAAAATGGCCTGGATGTTCCCCTCCCGAGACTTTCTTTTTTTTTCTCTTCTCTTCTTCCCTTCGTTCTCCCAGAATTCCAATGACCCCTACAGGCACCCAACGACAGCTGAATTCTAAGGAATTTGCTCTCTGAACTGTACAAAAAGCCCTCAGCTCAACGAGCACGGCTGAAAACAAAACATGCCAACTGCTATAATTGTTCGATGTTTTGAGTTGGTGGAAAATGTTGCATTTACTCAGAATGGGGTGAGAGGGTTTGAGGTAGGGGCGGGCACCGACCGATGCGCTGCTGGTTTGCCAAGATTCGGATCATATGCAATCGTAAGATTCATTTGCATTTAAAATCTACATATCAGTGAACAACTGAAGGACTAAAAGATGTAATGTGGTTTTGCAAAAAGACGGCATGGGATGACTACAGCTGCCAACCTTACCTTGAAGTAAAGAAAAACTGATTTAAATATGATTTAGATATAAAACACTATTTCAAGTTAATGCCCCTTTACTTAAAATGATTTGGTGCTGAGCAGACTTCAATATCACAACACCTCTGGGCTGTGCGGATGTCATATTTTATTCACTGCAAAAGCATTAGGAATGCTATTAGTCTGTATGACCTCCAATTCGCGGGGTTTTACAAATACCGCACATATCTTCATGCCAAATACAAAACCACTGGTAAATTCTATCAACTTATAAATACGGAAAAATGCATTCAAGTATTCATGAAGGACTAATAATGCTATAGGCTGATATTTACATAAAGCGTTCGTGCACTAAGTCAAGATAAACTATTTAAGACCCGGACCACAAATACTTCCACGCGGCAGAAAAAGGAAGGTCCTGCGATGAAAGCGGACATTATGCTAACAAGTCAGATTACTGTACACAACAACTTTATCTTAAAAGTAAATACCATCCTTGGTGTTGTAAAAGGAGGGGATGGGGGGGGGGCATTATGGAAAGTCACTGGCAATATTTCTATGGGGACCAAAATGCTCCTTATCAGTGTTAGTCGAGCAATTCGGGCCCGCCCGAAGAAAGATGAGTCTTCAAACTCATTCTATTCACGGTCAGACGTGTAATTACCCTCAGCTCACAGTCTAGACGTAACCGCTTTCACAGTATTTAAGACCCCCCTATGCAACGTGCGGACGCCGGCTCCTGCCGCCGAGCCCTGCGCGTTAAATCTGTGGCCAGATAAATTAGCGAAGAATGCAATAAAATAGACACAATGAGAGGAACTTTATCCTTCCCGCTGCTAAATGAGATTTCTTTGAAATGCAGATCAGTGGCTCTAGATTAGTGAATTTTAGCTGCTGTCAACATCATAACAAAATACAAATGCGATTGTTCGCTGGGGCCTTATCTCCTTGCTTCCATCTGTTGGCTGGTTATTTACTCCCCCCTGATTTACTATGCAGATCTAAATAAGTCGCATCAAAAGGAGGGCTTACTGCACAATGCCTTCTTAAGCTTCTACATCAAGGTATTTGAAAAACCGGTCGTCACATGAAAAGGCTGCCCATCAAAGGCACATCTCTAATGAACTCTCCCATATCAGAGGGGGCTTGTGGGGGCCTGGCTTTAATGCCGTCTGCGCAGTGAGAGAGGAGCAGAACTACAAATCAGACCCACCGAGCCACGGTAGAGAAGGGAGGAGGAAGATAGAGAGGCGGAGAAAAGAAAAGGAGAGACAGGAGAGGGAGGAGGAGGAAGGCCTCGTTATCTGATGAGATTAACTCACAACCGGGACTAGTCCTTTCCATCCATCCAGCCGACTCTTTGGTCGAGGCTGAGGAAGGCACTCAGAAATTGACTACAATAGCACTTGATTTGAACAAGTGACGGATTACTGGACACGGCCACAGTTCAGATTCACAGGACAACTAGAAAAGAAAACAAACGGAGCAAAATATCAACATGTAATCTCAACTTTAAGCAACCTTCAAAATCAACCTAAATGCAGTGTCCTTAAGGATCTCTCTTTACAACCGACTGCAGGCTAGTCAAAGAACATCAATAAATACCTGTTAAAAAAAATGATAAAAGCTATCCAATCCCAAAGGGAGCTTCTTGGGCTGACTGTCATGAACATGAAACAACACCATACTCTGCTGCCGCTGCCCCCCCCCCCCCCCCCCAGGTCTGCAAACAGCTTTGGTAATCTCGAACAGAGCTTTTGCATTACGCTCCTGCAATACCCTTTAATTTCACAGTGTATTTGTTGCATTCAGAGCAAAGGCTGGATAACAACCGACAATCTTCAGACTTATACAGCGAAAATAAACTGCATGGAGAGATCATGATCTGCACCCCCCCACCACCACCACCCTGCTTTGTAGCAGTGTGCCTGGATGAAGGGGAGACCCCCACCAACAAGCATGCAGTTTACCAGTGAACAATTAGCCCCGGAGCAAGAGCAGGCCCGGCACTGGCACATGTGGTTAAGAGGCGAGCGCTGCGGGAGAGTGCCAGATGATGAAGGGATGAGGAGGCGGAGGAGGAGGAGGACACTGGGAGGGGGAGAGGGGGGCGTGTTGCGTGTGCCAGACACGCGTGTGCCAGTTTTTGTTGGCTACTGGGCATGTCCTCCGTCATTCACTTCCCGCTACTCTTTACAGAAAAGACAAAGCCGGTTAATGGGGCCCCCGCCCTCCTCAATTCCAAGACAACTTTGCCTTGGAATTGTTTTTTTTTGGGAGCCCATCATCCGGATTGAGCTGTAATGTGAAGGCATCCAACGGCTGAGTCGCTCCGCCACAGAAACCCAACTTCTCGTCCCTCCCCTCTCAACCCCGCCTCGAGCATCTTTCTGCTGTGTTAGCATGCCAACTGGGCCCGGTGCCAGTCGCATTTGCAACCACAAGGGACCCTTGTCTTTTCGCCTTGCCTAATGAAATGACAAAACAACAGATTTGCATATGTAGAAACAGGTGTTGTAACAGGTTTGACTCCTCTTGACCCAAGCCATGTTGGAGAGAGAAAACGCAAAAGCAAAAAAAAAACAAGTTTATGACCAGAGAGAAAAAACTCAAAAAAAAAAAAAATGTTTATGACCAACAGCTGCCTGGAGGTATTTAGGCTCTAATGGGCACTCAAGTCTGCGCCATCTGCCTTGCTGCTTGCCAGAAGTGACAATCTAAATTAAAAACCACTCATCAAATATCATAAAAATAAACCATTGTTTTGCTGCCTCCATATGTTGTAGCTATTTCATTTCCTTCTCAGAGACGAGCAATGGAGGCTGAGCTTGGAGGCCTATAGCCGTGATCCAGGGAAAATCCAGAAAGCTGCACAGTAGCCTGTAATTACCCTCCCCGCCGATCCGCTGTCTTCAGACCAGAGCCCTGCGTCATCCTACACATTATCCAAAGTCCATCCTCTCCACATTACAGAGTAGAAAAACACAACGGAGCCAATGTGGTGAAAACAAGGTAATTGTTTGGAGTAGTATCCGGGGTTGCCATCTAAGAGCACACGCCGGGTGTTCAGATGGTGAGAGGAGATGAAAACACGACACTATACTTGCTTGGAACCAGATAACTGCTATTACGCAAATCCCTATATGCCATGCCAGAGACAAAAAAATTGTGTTGCCGTGAAACAACACAAACTAACAGTGATGCAATGTCAAATGTCTCTCCTCCACATTTTGGACCAAATTACATCCTGGCCCAAAGGGCTCGACTGGAAGCATTCCCTTTTGTCCTTTACTGAGAGACGCAGCTATACTGTACAACACCCCTTTGCCCGCCAAACCCACTCAACACCGCCGCCACCGCCACCACCACCACCCGACCCCCCCACTTCCATGTTTCTTTTTTCTCCTCCTGTTTTTATTTTGATCAGCGAGAGAGAAGGAACAAACCTGAGACAGTCGTGACCCTGCGCGAGTGTTGTAACTTGGTCTAGAGCTACGCCGGCAGAAGGCAGCACCATATGCCCTCAGCCCCGAGCTGGATGCTCTTTCTGCAGCCTAATGTGCCTGTCAAAAACTGTTACTGTCACGAATACCCCCCCCCCCCCCCCAAATGTTTTTTTTACCTCTCACAACATGTTTGAAATAAACATTTTCTTTTTGTCCTTTCTTCGTCTCTCTGGGTAAAGAGGAAAGGTCCTTGGCGATGTGAGGCAGAGCTAACAGCCACTGTGTTAAGCATTGATGCCTCTGTATCCTGGACGCAACGGCCTATGGCTGAAGCTCAGCTATTATAGCCACGCATAGATTAAAAACCCATCTTATTATTTGAGATCATTACCCCCTGCTTGTCAGACATTAATCAGGTTGGGATTGACCCAAAGAAGGGTTCCTTTTTTGTTGTTTTTTTTGTCAAATGTGCAGCAACCAGAATCCATCACACCACTAACAATCAAACGCTGTCGTTGTGACTAAAAGATGCCAGAGAAGTCTTGATGAAGGCCCTCTCAACAAGAGGTTGACTTTCAGCCACCGCTGTTAGCCCCCGGCGCTGTCTCACATGAGGTTTGACTGTTTACGAGTGACAGGCCGAATGCGGCTGAATGCGGTCGGAAGCAACAGCGACCTTGCCTTTTACCATGAGTGACCCTCTATCTTTAATTCAGGGCGAGACCCCAAAACCAACACATTCTTTCACACCAGGACATTGTTCATCTGACCGTGACCTGTATAAAAGCTGCCGTGATGCCTTCACACCACACTGACCAGCAAGTAAACATGCAATTGTTGACTCAACAAGGGAAGCAGAAGAAAGTGGAGGGGGGGGGGGACAGTCTGTGGCTGCTGTTCTGTACTGCGATTCAAATGACTACATCGTTTATTGGATAAACACACCGACAAGTCAGCTGGTGTTGCAGGCCAAGCTTATGGCGGCTTGGAGCGTCAGCCCAACGGGAGACTTTTTGAACTACAACGTCAGCGTCAAGACGACGGTGCCAAGAGGTGAACTCTAAACCTCATGAAGAGGCATAAATTATCGAACACAGCTTTGAAGAAACACTGTGTAAGCAAACCAAAAACGTTTGCTTGAGAACTCAACATGCATGTCGCTTTCCATTTCGGAATCTGACGCACTGCGAGGTCACGCGCACCAGCCAAACGCTACACACCTCTCGCGGCTTTTTACGATCCTTGGAGGGGGGTCTAGGATGACGTAAGAGGTGATATTTTGCGAGATGTTTTGACACTTGATTGTTTCGGTCTGAGTAAATACGTAAGCGGAAAAAAAAACCTGGCCGAGCAAAAAACCGTGAAAATGAAATTCTACGTGTGATCATGAACTGAGATGAAACGATTGGCTGGTGTGAAGAGAATAAGTCACCGGCTGACTCTCTCCTCAGATAGTTCAGTGTGTGAGCAGCCTGCAATCTCCTTTTCTAATCCCCATCCCCTGACCCCACCCTGCACGGCTTTCTCCAGCCAAAGAGTCACAACGTTTCTGCCTCACAGTCGAGTCGGGCTTAAGAAGTGACCCAGAAGAGCGTAACTAAGAAAAGTCTGAGCTGTCTCAAGACTCTTTTGTAACTGTGGCACACAACACATCATTACTGTGATGTGGATAATTACAGTGCAAACGGGGTGGCCTCTTAAGCATGTAATGCACTCTTTTATCTGGAGAAGTCAATCTCTCCGAAGCCGACAGCCTGCAGTATATGATCCTCGTAAACAAATACTTTTGCGTGGCACAAAAGTGCCATTAAAAGGCCAAAACTGTCAACACAAATTCCATTCTTACGGGGGGAGAGGAGGAGGAGGGGGCAGGGGAACCAAAGTGGGAGAGAGGGGGATAAGGGGGAGGAGGAAGAAGAAAAAAAAAAAGAAAAAAAAAAAAAAGAACTTGATCACTTCTGGTTGCTTTAACTTGCATGGAGGTTGTCATGGAAACATTTCTATGAAGTTAACTGGGATAAAAAAAAAAAACCTGAACATTTGCCATTGCATTGCCTTGCCTTGAAGCTAAGGGCCAAGTTAGCGGTATCTGAAAACTCACGGTGTAGCTCGCGTGGATGGGGATCAGGGAGATGTTTGGAAAAGTGAAGCTGGTGCACCACTCCCTTGATTTTTTTTTTTTACCCATTTTTTCCCCCCCAAAAAATGCAGCAACACCTCAAGGGCTGAGCGAGCAGTCTGTTTCATTACAGAGGTGTTGGGGGATGGGTGATGGTGCAATTCTAAAAACCTAATCCAAAACGTGAGCAAGTGTTTCATTGCCAAAGAAGAAGTACTCGGACTCCACACGGAATGGATGTGATCTGTGCAGAAAATCCCCTTCCTGGACTCTGAATGTGATCCTGGAGTCGCCATTTTGCATGAAGTCTGTTCGAGCAGCCTCTGCATTCACAGCACTGCCTTTCCATACAGGACTCTCAGAATTAAAAAAAGAATTAAATGGCAAAGCATTTTCTGCTTCAGCTCAGGTGGAAGCAACAATTTCCATATCTAAAAGATAAAAAAAAAAAAATCATGCATCAACCAGTGTTCACTGAGCTGAAAGCTGAATCTTAATATTGATAAATGATTGAAACGTATGACAGGGTATACACATTAATCCTGTGGAGGACATTCATTTTCCTATTACCATAATGTAGAGCACGACTGCCCGATGATAAATGCAGCAATCAAAAGACGGACGCAGAGTGGGGAGAGTCAGGGTAATAAGTGCACTGCTCCCATACAACGGTCAGTGTTGGAGGGAGACTAATGGCAAGCCTCTCTCCAGCTCTGCCACTGCCTTGGGGAGAAGAAAAAAAAATGCATTCTGTTTCCACAAAATGCAAGTCGCCTTACTTACTGCACCCCCCCTCCGACAGCAAGTACACAAGCACTGTTTTAAACATGCTTTAAGAAATGATTACAGGGGGGCTCTTCAACAAAGGGGCTGATTGTGCACCCACCGTCTATGACATATTTCACAAGGGGCATTTATTGCCGCCTGGCCTTTGAAGAGTGAGAGCTGCTGAGTGAGGGGGGGGGGAGGAACTGGCCCACACCTGCATAACTGAGGAGGGAACACCTGTGCACCCTGCGGCTGGAACAAGGAGGGTCGCTTCAGCTAATCCAGGGGTGAAAGCTGATCAGAGGACAGGCCCGACGAGTTCAGCAGTCCTCGCTGCCTTGTTAGCCTTTTCTTTACCAAAAAAATAAATAAAAAATGAAGAAGTTACATCGATTGATTTTTTTTTGGGCCACAGTGGCAAGACACAGAGAGTGAAATAGAGAGACTCAGCGGGAGCTCTTTCTGAGCTTTTACTGCTTTGATTGATGAGGTAGGATTTTAGATCAATCATCATGAATTCTGATACATTCTACCAGCATCCCCGTTTGTTTCTGGACAAAAATGGAATATTAAAATGGAGCAAGCAAAGCACGGTAAGGTGTTGACTGCAGATAATCATAGATTATTGATCATCGTGCAGATAAAGCATTGATAATTACAAACAAGTGCATCGTGTGCTTTATGCATTTCATTTTTTTTGTGTAGGTTTGATCTTAAGAAACTGTGACAATGCTATTTTCAAAACATGAGGACTGACATTAAAAGATATTTTAAAACTACATGCCACCCTTGTGTGTCACAGATGATGCCATGGCTACAACACTAAAGGAATTTCAAAACAGCAGAAATCCTGGACTATCTAAAAAAATAAGAAAATATGCCATATGTACTCTGTATAGGATTTAACAATAACGAGATGTATTACACACAATTATTTCACTGTTTACTTGTTTTCAGTACTTAATGCAATTTAACAATAACCAATACATGACAGCACACACTAAATATATGTCAAAATGGTTTTCAGGAACATTAATGGAGATATAATCTGACATTGTATATTGTTCAAAGTGAGTAGATCAAATTAAAATATAACTTACCAACAGCCAAATATTACCTAGTTCAGCACATTTCTGACAACTTCTTTCCAAATTAGTTTTAGATGTCATTCATCACTTGGTGGTGAACACAAATCGCTCCAATTTGCGAGCCGCATTT
This sequence comes from Melanostigma gelatinosum, assembly GCF_949748355.1. Classification (NCBI taxonomy): domain Eukaryota; kingdom Metazoa; phylum Chordata; class Actinopteri; order Perciformes; family Zoarcidae; genus Melanostigma; species Melanostigma gelatinosum. The sequence continues at coordinate 9,752,969 of NC_136655.1, forward strand.
ACAACTTGGATTAAAATGTTAAGACAATGTGCAGATGGGAAACAATAACTCGGCTTTTCAGAAGTCCGCGTGCAGCGATCAGAGCAGGCAAAGCCTGGACAGAGCTGTCTAAAAGGACCAACATGAATAGGGCGATCTACAATAGCCTGGGTGAAATATGTTAACAGCCGCTCGGTAATTTAAAAAAAAAAAAAAAAACACAGGAAGTCCACGCGCAACGTGTAAATAATGATGTCGCAAGTCAAGCCGCAAAGCGCGAGACAACACAGGACAAACTTGTGGCCGGCGGTCCACTTCCTAATTTCAAAAAGTCTAAAGAGTGCGGAGAGGAAACATGCTCTCGGGCAGAAAAACTTACCACAACAAAAAAAAATGGCAGGTAGCCTTTTCTATTTTTCCTCGCGGACAAAAAAAAGTCGAAAGGGACACACCAGGTGAGGAGTCGCCGTTCTCGCGTGTTTGCAGAGATGTCTTCACACGTGACTGTCCAAGTTCACCATAGCGCAGATGAACAACAAGCTGCAGAGTAAATAAAAAAAAGCTCGAATATTCCTCCGCTGGGCACCGCTGTCGGAGACACACACACTCGCTCCTGCTGTCTCCCGTCAACGCCGCTGTTATTACTAATGCAACAGAGGGAAAAGCAGTACACCGAGTCCTGTTTGAATGACGCGCAATGCGAGGAAGACGCGGCTTGTTTTTTTTTTTTCCTCGTTGCGATTCAAACACACATCAAGCAGTATCCCAGCAAGCAAGTATATTTGGGACTAGAAACACCCCCCCCCCCCCCACACACACACACACACACACGCGCGCGCACACACACACCCCAGGGGAGGCACTTGCTTGTGCGCGGAGGTGTGTGTTGTTATTCTTGGGCGTACTGCGACCCCGTGTGACGTCAGGGCCACCTGCTATGTAAACAAAAAGTAATAAAGAAAATAAAAGTTTGTTTCCCGTTTTTCAAACGTCTCGCGGTGTGGTATTTCTCCCGTGAGCGGTCGCTCATATCGGAGAGTTGAGCGTTAAAGGAAGCTTCCGCGATAGTCGTGCATTGTTGTCGGGGAGTGAACCGGTAACCTTCCAGTAACGGGACGGTTTCTTCCGAGCGAAAGACAGGCTGAGTTCGCCCGTTGCCCGATCTGAGAATGTTTATTCCTCACAAGTGGAAACAGCATGAAAACAAACAAAACAATGAATATCCCCGTGATGTTCCTGTAATACATCAACAAGTCTACTTTTTCTGTGGTGTCCTTCTTCAACAGTGACCGAGATCTAACGTTCACCTATTATTTTCCCCTCTGATCTTTAAGATATTCTTATAGGAAGTTGTGTGTTATATTTGTATGGTAAACTACATCGCTCGCACACTCTATTTATACCTATAAAATAAATCAGAAGGCTAAACATTGTTGGAGAAATGAATCAATAGGAATTACGTCGATACAATATTAAGATAACATGTTTTTGATTGTGTAAAGCAGGAAACAAAATAGACTATATCTTCAGCATCCTCCAAGCCTGGATTTAAATCTCAGCATCACGTGTGGCACACTTTTTTAAATAAGGCTTTATTTTTGAAATACATTTGACATCCACCGTATTATTCAGTTTGCAGTGAAACATAAATGCATTAATGGTCGTGTAGAAATGATGGGTGATCAATGACGGTAATATCTTACATTATATTACAATTATCATCATACGCAATTGCGTATTTTAATGTAAACATAAGTTTAGACTACCTGAGACTCACTCCAATAAAATCACTGCTAAATCAATACTTTATTACAAAAAGATCTAGATGCACTTTTTGACTGAAGGATTTTTTTTTATTCTTATCCACTCTCTCATACCTCCACAAGGTAATTTAGCCTATTTATTCATTTAACAGGAGGTCATACATCTAACAGTAAGGCATTGCTCTCTTCTGTCTCCTCTTTCTTTTCTTCTCTTTTTTTTCAAACCGCCGAGACGGTCAAGAAATGAATGACCAGATTATTATCAAGTGAAAACAAAGAAAGGGAGGGGGACACGTTTTAAAAATGTAAGAAACGTGTATTTTTGTCTTATTCTCTCTACTGTCAACACTTTTTTTTATTATATTTAATGTTGTTAATATCAATTTTTATACTGGCTGATTGTGCTAAATGTGATTTTTTTTCCCTTAATGAAAGAAGCACAGTTTGCATCCAGTGTGTTTCCCCGGAGATTTTTGTAAACGCATAAAAAAATACTCGACTTCTTATGAGTGATTATTATTCATATTAATATAATAGTGTCATCCCTTCCCAGTAGGTCTACTTATCAAACTTTCCGACATTGGTGGGCATTAATGGGAATATGATGCACCGTTACTATTCAGTTCATCCAAAATGTCCCAAGACTGGCCTATGGCTTTCAAGAAAAATTGTCAGAGAAAATGAAAATGAATGTGCTACAAAACAAGTATTGTCCGGGTTGTAAAAATGGGACAGAAGTATCATATTGCCTAACATGCAATCATTTGGTCTGTTGGATTTTTGTGTTTTTGTTTGTGGAACAGTTCCTTATTGCTAATTAAAAATCCATCAAATAAAAAGGTAGGAGGAAACAGTGTCTCGGATGTGATGAGGAAGCGTGTATGGTGGAATTGTGGTGGCGTGCTGCCACCTACTGGTCACTTCTACTAACAGTCTGTCCGAGGTAACATGAGACAATGGACTGTAAATAACTGGGAACTTTTCTTATTTCTCCTTTCTCTTTATGTTGAATGTTTGAGTTTTTTCCTCCAACACAATCTGCACAATTGGAACTCATTATCACAAACTGGGAAAGCAAATGAATTTGGCTGATGTGTCGTCTAATTTGACATATTTTCTAATCTGATCACGTAGTGCCATCTACCGATATACATTCGACATAGAATTCACAAAATAATTGGAGCAAACACATTTGTTTTAACACTTTTAAAGAGGTGTTGATTTGGCGTTTGATTGCTTTTTGTCGTAGTGCAAGTTGTTCCTCATACGTTGTCAGCTTACTGTCTAATTGTGAACCCTTAAAATGGAATTAAAACAAAAAATCAGTAGCAGCTGATTACTTTTTGGAATGTTATTAAAGTGTTACAGACTGTATGCATAGAGGTGTTGGCAGTGTCTTGAATAATTGTTTGTAACTTTTAATATATAGCATTTTTAACACTTGTTCGTATACATCTGCCTTTACAAAAGTTGCAAATGAGAATTTCTGATACTATTTAAAGTCCGAAACTGCAATTAAAAGTAACAAGAGAACCTTTGGCTTAGAAAACGTAGAACAAACGGTCCTTTGAGGACACAAAGCTGCTCACCTACCTGTGAAGGATTGTATAACCAGCCCTGAAGTCTATTTACAAGATATACTGGATTTGGGGGTGTAGTTACACTGCACATCGAGGATCAGTTGAACTTCCTATCCGAGACGGTGGCACACACATACACACACACACACAAAAAAACTCAGCTCGCTGCAAAGAACAGAACAATCCTCAGTCTTCTGTTCCACGATGCAGTGAACCTAAAGAATGAAGGCTGCCTGCAATCACAATGATACGAGAGGATCTGTAGATACTCAGTCCAGAGACCTTTCAAGCACAGTACCAGCACTTATAATAATTTGAGACATTGTCGATCTCAACAGGGAATTTTCTTTTTTTACTTTTTGCTTTCTGCACATGGAGGTCAGAGGTCAGAATCAGCTCCAGAGCATTTCCCATGCAGCAGGTAGGGGCGACAGTGTGCTGGGGATACGTCAGTGCTTCTTAAACGTTGCTTATTCAACTGCAGGTCAACTCACTGTAGCATCCTGCCGCACGACATTATGTCAATTCTCCAAAAAACAGTGTTGCTAATAGTAATTTGTGTGTAATTGAATATATGTGACAAATGACAGCATCTTTGTACAGCGAGTGACTTGCTGCACTAGCTGCTCCGTGATGCTGAACGCAGCAGTATTTTGAGCTAAATGCTACTGTTGGCATGCTAACATGCTCACAATGACAATGGTGACATGCTGATGATTACAATATGCGTAGTGTAGCATGTTAGCATGCTAACATGCTACACTACGCATAGTTCAGTTTCCAATTCCATGCAAACCCAGAGAGAAGCACCATCTGACAGAGCTGTCCAGCTGTGTGTTTACATGCACGGATTCTCATGCTAATAAAATTATATGGTTACACGACAGTCTCGGTTATCACCTGCCACCATGACCAGAAGACATCGTGTCATTCCGCTACACTCGGATTAAAATTCCCATCTCAGTTATGTCATTATTGTGTTTTTTATTATGCCGCAACAAAGTTAAAAAAACAGATTATTAGTTTGGATCTTGGACAATTTTCACATTTGAAGGAGCAAAATACAGACACCCTGTCAATATATTTCAAACATGGACCTGTTTAGACATGAGTTGTACTCTAAAGTGCTTTATAGAGGCTGTATTTCCCTTTATTTATTTGGTAACTTGCAAACATATTGTGCGGGGATAACTGAGAGGATAACTGGCCTGCCCTGGTCCAGTTATAAGCGTCCTATTAATAGGCCTGGCTCAGACTCACAATGTTCAGCTGTAACCGAACTCCATCTGTCAAGTCGCGTCCTCTGCCTGCTCTCCTTTCTACAGTATCACTGCAGCCAGGCTAGGGGCACTCTGATCCGTGCCACCCTCCAAGCCAGACGGACGGCAGGACGGGCAGACAGCTGCCTCTCAGACCACCGCGCATTATGGAGGGTCTGCACATCCCAACCCTGGAAGAGGAAGGGGAGATTATGGAGGAGGAGAGGGAAAACAACGGGGAGCGGGAAGAGGGAGGGATGAAGGCCTCGTCTCCGATGGGCTCCACCACGGACGATGAAACAGATGAGGACTCCGAACCGGGGCCCCCGCAGGTCAGTCGGAGGAAGGTGTCATTCGCAGATGCATTCGGCCTAAACCTGGTGTCAGTCAAGGAGTTTGACAACCCTGAAGTAGCAGAGTTAGACGTCAGCCAGCCCCCTAAAAATGGGGCGACCCATCCCTTCGAGGAGTTCTCCATGTCCTGTCTGTTTACTGTTCCCTCATCCCAAGAGGAGCTAGACCAGAGGCTCCAAGACCAGATGGTTGAGCTCGAAAACATCGAGCTCCTCCCGGGAACCACCACACTCCGTGGCATCGTCAGGGTGGTCAACCTGTGCTACAGCAAGTCTGTCAATGCCCGGATGACCCTGGATGGCTGGACAAACTACTTTGACCTGTCAGCGGAGTATGTGCCTGGATCCAGTGACAGGAAAACAGACAGGTTTACCTTCAAGTATACTCTGGTGCCTCCCTTTGAACGAGGGGGGACCAGAGTGGAGATATGTCTCCGCTATGACACTTCAGTGGGCACTTTTTGGGCGAACAACAAGGAAATGAACTATGTGCTGTTCTGCCACCGGAAAGGACATGCAAAGGCGAATGGGGCTCAAGTGCAAGAGGAGAGTATCGGCAACAAGAGCAAGAGGAGCTGTCTCAAAGCTATCAGGTGAGAGAAGCTAATTCTCAATCGTTTTTTTTTAAAACATGCCTCTGCTGAAGGAAGTCACATCACACTTTTGGCAAAAGTTATTTTTTTGTCACAAGAAAAGGTCCCAAATAACCATGATAAGAAATGTGACACAGTGCGAGTGTTTAAACGGTGCTGCTCTCTCATTAGGAGGAAGTTGGAAGGGCAATTGTGTGTTTACAGTCAGCGCTGATGTAACTTTTCAGCAATGGATGTTTGGGCTGCAGAACACATATTGCCCATTTAAGGTCAGGTGTCTGTCCAGGTTTCCATGACGTCTCACCGTGGCTTAGACTGTCAGATATGCTCACTTTCTCCTCTTTGACTCCAATTCACAAGATGCTTTGTTTCTGCTTTATATGCACATTCATTCCTCTTGTTCTGGTCTGACTTGCTGCAGAATAAAAGCTCTGGAAACGGGATAATAGAGCAGACAAACACATTACACACGATTAATAGTTACATTGTCTCAGTTTCAAAGGCTGCTGGTACAAGCTTATGCTCTCTGCATGGAAATAAGGATCCCAGCTATTTAGTGTTACACCTCTTACTGTGTATCATCATCTTAGCAGGTGCAGCAGATGAGACGAAGAAAAACAGCAGAATAAAGGGTATTGAGGATATCAGATAAAATGCAGAATGTTTATTTTACAATTTCATGGAACTTTAGTCATTTAAATGCTCATATCCTTTGAAAAGCTGGAATGGTTTGACCGTCACCATCCACAGAGGCAAATACAGCCAAACATGAATACAACAGAGTTTCATTGTAGCCCCTGTTTGAATGTTGGCAACATTTTGTCAAAAAGTTGAAACTGCATTTTGAAATGCAACCCCTCACAATACAACAGAATGTAAAAAGAATGGGATTTAACAGCTGTAAAAACAACCACCTGTTAGTTCATGTAATGTTATTTCTGATTCATGTTGAACCATAGGAGGGGAGCTGCAGAGGAAAAGACCAGGGAGACCAGTAACCCATCAACAGCTGCTGCAGGTGTGTATACTTAAAGGGGAACAACGGTCACTTCAAAACAAAAACAAAAAAAGACATGATTCTGGAGGCTGCGTAACATGATGGCCTTCCTGGAGTGCTGTTCCTCACTGTAACTACAAGCTAGCTGCTGTCCAAATCCTGTCATGGAGTTCACCGTTCCAGTGGATTTCATGAGCAGGTTGCAGTATTTCTTTCTCCATCACGTTTTATAGCCTCCATAATAATATCTTTTTTTTCTTAAAATGGTCGTTGTTCCCCTTAAATGTTTCCATGTGTGTGCATGCATGCATGTACATGAATTAAGTGTGTGTGTGTGTGTGTGTATATGAGCGTGCAAGCTAATTTTGACCCTTGTTTTTTTTTGTTGCAGATGCAGAGGCTACACCTAAAGCAGAGGAGGCGAACAGAAAGAACAGCACAGATGTACAATCGTTACTCTACCAGGAAGAACACAAACCTTTGGTGAGGTTCATTTATCATCTTCTGGAGGAACAGACTCTTCTTGACACCGCTGTAAATATAAAGTGAGGAAGTATCTGTGTTGTTTCTGCAAAGATACGACAGCTGAAGCAAAGACGCATGTCACACTACACGGTGCTCAGTGGGCCCCAAAAGGATATGAAAAGTCAGCTCACCTGACACTTGAGAGCATGTCTGAGTTGTGCAAACTATTAATAATAAATGCAACCTGCTTGTAAAGGTGCAGTAAAGGTGGTGATGTAAACAAAATTAGGCTTATGTGCTGAGGTAGCAGCTTTGTTGCAATGCATTGCATCATCACAGTAATGTTAAGAAAACTGAATGGGCCATTGCATCCAGTTTTATCATCAAGTGTGAGGATTTGAAGTAGCTTGTGACCTTAGAGACCGACAAAACTGGTAGCCTCTAGTTATAGTTCAACTGGATCAAACATTAACCCTTGGCTTGACTTTTGGCCTTTTTTCGACAGGTGGAAAGCATAAAAAGCCGACACAGAGTAGCACGTATGGCACGTGTGCAGGACTACCTCTCCCAAAGGAGGCAGCAAGTCCCAAAGGCTTATTCACACGACTCAGCCAACGGCCTGAGAGTTTCTCAGCCTTTGCCAACTCTGTGGGACGACTCTGCCGGCTTCCTCCATAAACGGCAAAAGAAACAATCCAACGGGAGTCCACAGGTGCTCACCTACCACCAGATTCCTCTGCTTACGCTGGACTGGAACAATGACAAAGACCAGCAGTGGAGGGCTGCTGACATGGACGACATCTGGACCGGAAGAGCTGAAGTGACCCTGTCAAAAGCCTCAGAGGAAAATAAAGAGGACACACCTTCTGTTAGTGATATGTGGGGGACCTTTGGTAACGGTACAGATGATACCACTGATAAAAACACCTCCGTGTGCGACGCATGGCAGGCTTTTCTTAATGGGCCAAGCTGTGCGGACCATTCTGCTGTTCCAGAGTCAGAATGGCTGCAGACAGCGGCGCTAGTGTCTCCCTCAAATGATAAAGAGCCCAATGCTCAATATGTACCAAGCAGTCAAGAGCATGAATTTCAGGTGGAGACAGATGCGCCCACCACCTCACACGCATACACCTCAGCTTTATGTCAGCTGCTGTCAGATACTTGCCAAATAGCATCGGCAAATGTTGCCGCGAACGCCGAAGACCACCAGCCGGCAGAGGCATGTGTCGACAGCCCAAGAGATGACAACACAGCGACACAAGACGCATCCCAAAGGTCACCGACACAACCCGTAACAGACACTCTGTGGGAGTCTTGCCTCAGGGGGGCAACGCCTGTGTCCGAGGGCTATGCTGACAGTTCAGCTGAGTGTCACAAGCATGCGATCAGGGAGCAAGAAAGAGAAGGGAAAGCAGAAGGAGTAGGACGAGACGAGCCCTTAGCACCACACACAGCTGACTTAGTAACAAGCTCAGGGGAGTCAGAGACAACAGATATGACGGCAATGCCAGAGTCTCAGAATGCCACCGCCGTTGATAGGATCTCACAGGGAGCGAGGCTGGATGAGGGGCTTTCTTCCAGCAGAGAAGGGGAGGTTACAGGTACCGCACACAATGTGACGGATGACACGCTGGCATTTAGGGGGACAATCAGAAAGGGGACAAAGGATGGGGAGGGGTTTGTCTTTTCCGCATCCAGACAAGGAATGGAGGAAGGGAGTAACTGTACGGAAAATAAAGGAGCTACAGATGAGGAGATATTTAGGCCGCGGAAAACAGAGGAGTGTATAATCTCCCAGTGGTATGCAGATGAAAAGCAACGCGAGGAATTCAGGCTGAACCAAAACAGTGAAAATCCATTACAGGAGAATGAGAGTGATAAAAACGAAATAAGACTCGCACAGACAAATGCAGTTGAATCCAATTCAAGCCAAACATCTTTCAGGCAAAGCCAAATTATGGCAAGTGAATCCAAATTGGAGGAATCCGAGAGGGAAGATGTTGCATCAAATAACAAAGACATGGAAGCATGTAAAAAGACAGAGGTGGAACCTTGCTTGTGTACAGCAATCAATGAAATAAGGACACCAATTGATGCAGAAGAGGGAATTATTCAGGTGTTAAATGAGGAACATTATGACAAAGCTTTACCATGGCAGGGGGGAGGGGAGGGGAGAGCAGGGGAAGAGGAGTGCATTGAGAAATCAGAGGACTCAACACTGACACAAATACAGGAAAATGCAGTGGAATCTAAAACAGATGAACAAGTACTCGTCTCAAATCAGAGGGAGGAAGGAAAAGGTTTGAGTTGTGATGGAATAATTGAGAAGCAACAGGGAATAAACCCAGCAGCACAGTCAAGACAAACAGCGGAACCCAGGGAAATGAAAGGTGACCATGATACATTCAGACCTTTTCTAACAGATAAATGCAGCCAAACTCCCATGGAGGGGGTGAAAATGAGATCGACTCATTCCCAGGACGACATGAAGGGTCAGGAAGAAGATGAAGGCTGTGAATTAAGCCCTGAAGAAGCGAAGAAGAAGAAGAAGAAGAACGTTGCAAAGAGAGACACTTCAACAGAGCTTCAACACCAACCTGAGACATTAGAAAGAACAGAGGGAGATGTGAGTCAGAGAGACAAAGATGAGAGGGTGAGTATTGGAAAGCTGAAAATAGAAGTACTGGGGGAGTCGGTGGGAAATGCGGAGAACGCTCAGGGGGAGACGGAGAATGCGCCGGCTGAATTGAAAGAACAAGAGTTGTCAGCAGAAGTTGAGGGCTCTCCACGTGTTGAGTGTAAGAAATTGTCAGAGGGAACAAAAGACCCTATTACAGCAGAAAATGCTGTCGCACTTGAAGTGATGGAGTCTGGATCAGAGGAGATGTTCATAGAAAGATTTGCAGACGATTTGGTCAGGGGGATTTGGGAGGAGGTGTTCGGTCGGAAAGAACAGGCCTCCAATAGAGACACGGATATTGTTGATGGAATGGCGGGCAAGCTGGCAGATGTACCTGATATTAGACAAGATTGCCACGATCCATTTGAGAAGGACTTGAATGATGCATTTGATTCGGGTGTATTTTCCTTGACAGATCTGCCAACAGATCCAAATCCAAGCCCCTGTCAAGGCCTAGAGCAAACCGTAGCCACTAAGAGCAATGAATACTCCCCAAAAGAGAGAAGTCAGTCACTCACCACAGCAGAGCAAACTCACTTTCTCCCAGAACCTCTCAATTCAATAGCTCATCTCAGTCAAGATTTAAAGGATCAGGAAAACTACACTCAAATACAGGAAAGATCAGTCACCCGTCAGGACACAGGCAGACAAATGGAAGACACCCACAGGGAGAGTTTCAATCCATCAGCACATACATCTCACAAACATCCGGGTTCCTCCTCTGACGAACTAAAAGAGTCCAATAGTGTCGTATGGCGGAGTGTGTTATACATCCTCAGTCTACTCTGCATCCTCATAGTTGCTGGGTTCGTCTTCATCGCTTTCCTGTATGACTTCCCAGCATTCTTTGCGCTCTACATATTTTCACTGTGCTGGTGGTTTTCTAAGTGGAAGAGACATCGAGGGATGAAAGACAAGGTGATGGAGGGATAGGCCGGGAGTTTAGAGATATATAAGGGTGTTACAAACTGCTGTGTGTAGCATTTGTATCAGTACATCAACCTCAAATTAGTTGTCATGTCTTCACTATCGTCATACTGTTTATTCAGGCTGGTAGGCCATTGATAAAAAGATTGGAAGCTACAAAAATGGCTGCAATAAAACAAAATGCTGCCCACAGCACGAGCGTGTGTTTGGTTGTGTGTTTATATTTGGTTGTTTCTAACTCTAAGTGCTCTTCGTGCAGTGTTTCACAACCTTTTTTCTGATTTGTGACTCCTAACCAAGCACTTCCTACTTGTGACCCATTGTCACTTGTTGCAAGTCTACAGATTATTACTATTATTATTATTAGTGATTTTGCTTTTGTTGTATTTAAATGATGAGAGGAAATTATGACAAATGCACTTTGGTGTGTAGTAGAAATGTGTTTTTCTATAATGTAAATATAGACCCGTTGTGGTGGTTCCCAACCACCCAGATTGGGAACCACTAAATCAGTGAATCAGGAGAGGTTCGATTTTTCAACAAAATGTATCTTTTCAAATCTTGAATTAACTTTGATCATCTTAACATTCAAATCCAAATAAAAAGTATATATCTTTTCTTTCTTTGACGAAATTAATATTAGATTGTTGAATGCGTTAGTTCATGCTGGTTTGGTGTAAAGAATTATGTGTATGATGTGTGTATATTTGCAGTGGTGTATGGGCACAATATCACTTTACAATGCACCAAATGGAACAAAGTTAGTCTGTCTTTGATTCATATCGACCAGGGGTCTCAAACTCCCGGCCCGGTTTTTTTTAAAACAATTTTTAAAAGTTAGACTAATAATAATAAAAATATCCCCATAGTCGAAATTGTGAGATAGAAAGTCGAAGTTATTAGATGGAAAGTCATAACTATAATAGAAAGTCATAATTCTGAGATAGAAAGTCAAAATTATGAGATAGAAAGTCAAAATGATGAGATACTTAAACAGTTATAAGCAGCTCTTTGGCTGGTTACTGTACATTTAACATGTAAATGTATTGTGAGTACATTGAAGACTACTTTAAACTGTGAATGCAGAGAGTTATTTAACAATATGTTACGAGTAGTGACATTTACAACCGGCCCTTTGTGGGCGACCATGATGCTGATGTGGCCCGGAGTGAAAATGAGTTTGAGAGCCCTGATATAGACAAACGATGCATTGTGGGGCATTGGAGATTTGAAATGTTTCTCTTTCTTTGCTTTTCTTCAATAAAAGAAAAACTTTTAACTTTTTCTTGGCTCTTTTACAACATTTACACATTTTTGGTGAAATATGTTGATTCATTTTCTACTTCTTTTACTTAATTTTGGACCCATTCATAGCAAATGACACCAGCAGAGAGAGTTTAGAAACAATTTGTATATTTATTTCATTACACTCAACAAGAAGTAACCAGTTCCTCGTCAAAATGTTTGTTGACGAATGCAAAAAGTATGCTAGATCTATCTGTGCCCAATATGTAGCCATGTTCTATCTGCTATCTCTGGGTTTTAGGATTAGGATCCCGGCAATTGTTCACAGACTGTGTATTAACAGCCACATACTCTTTATTATTATCAGTATTTCTCATAAAACAAGTCACTGACTTTGAGATAAGACCCTTCACAGACCGGAGGGCCAGTCAGCAGTTCTTCCTTCTTGGATTTGGAGACTGCTTCAAAAAGGTAATTTCGTTGTTTCGATGAACTTGTAGCATTAAGAAAAATGTCAGAATTATGATCTTTGAAGAATTTAATCTTCGGAAGCTTCGGTCGAATTACACGTCGAGTATCAGACAAATCAACTCTTTGAACCTTAGCAGGCTGTCTTTAATGTAAGGACCAGGCTCCCATCTCTGCCTCCGTCTCTACGGAGTCATTTATCGTTTCAATTTTTAGTGCCTGCTGACAGGAGCTGGGATTAAGTGAAATTAACATAGCGAACTGTCCATTTCATCCCAGCTCATGTTGCTCATGTGACTTACTAAATGTACTATATAACAAGGTTAATAATACAATAGGATACATTGCAATGTCCAATTCACTGCTTGTGCCAGATGCCTTTCTAAATGGATACATGCCATTTGGGAAACCCTTCATTGGTACTGGTGTGAGGTAGCCTGCTGTCCATATGCTGGAACATAAAAATAACCACACGATAACAAGCAAGTGCAACAAGTATGCACAGGAAGAAGTGAATTATATACACACGGTATTGAGTATTTTTGGGATGTAATAGAAAATAATTGTAAATAATACAGTTATCAAAATGTGTTCTAAGTGACACAGGTCTTTTCAACGAAGATAACTAATCAACTGCTCACCTTGATGATAATTCAAATGTGTCGGTAGCTGTATTACACCCACACTGTAGATTGCCTGATCATTGTGAAGTCAGTCATTGAAGTTAATAATATTCCACTGGAAAAAATTATACAAATTTCAGAAACAAATTTCGAAACATACTTTTCTACATCTTCAAGCATGTGGAGTGGGTGGAAAAAGGTCTGTATGTATCCATATGTGTCCATGGGTGTTTTTATAATGCGTCTGTCAGTTGTGTGTACTTACGTATATGCTTCCATCTTCTATGTACTGATGAGAAAACCCGTCCGGCAAGCATCTGATGGACGGCAGCATGCAAAATGGTAGCTGTGTCCAACCCTAAACGAGCACACAAATCAACAAAACATGACTGACATGTGTTTCTAAGCTACTTTTAGCTCTACGGATTTTACAATATTATGCACTTCACAGCTAATAATGACAACATAAAGTGTCTCTCGTCCTGGTACTATATTTACACAGATACATCAGTGCCGGCGAGGCTGTTGTGTCACTCTACATAGTATCTGCTTATCAGCTGCAAGCAGATAAGTCTCCCTGTGCGACACCGTGTGCGATAAAGTGGCCTCTCTGAGTGACACTGCGGCTCAGCAGAAGTCACTCGATGCCGTCTGGGGTATGTTGACCTTTTGTAAGCTGGTTCCAATCCCACGCTGACACCTTTAGCAAAACTGGCCAAAAAGCCAACGTTGGCACTGGTGAAGGCGAGGCTATACTCTTCACAGGGCACCACTACTGTAGCGCGAGTGCACACAAGAAGCAGCAGTGACAGGAAGAAAGTGAGAAACGAGGAGTCTTGATGAGCTGGGGGTTACCATGAGGGGCAAGGCTACTTGTGTTATTTACTAAATCACATGTCAACATGAACAGAATCAGGGCTGCACTCGGTAGAGGGATACGGTGGCACATTTACAAATCCAGATAGCAGTGAGAAAATAATATCCACACATCATGAAATCATGATTAACTGCTTTTTCACCTGTTTTCAGGTCAGAATTACTTCTAAATATGCCTATTCTGGCCCTTCATTCAGTGAAAGTTGTTAATTCCAAAACTGTCTGACATCGTGGACTGTTTTTCAGATCCTTTTGTAGTAAAAATGGATGCTAAAACTCAAGAATGATCCTGCGATAGCTTCCACTCTGGTTCATACGAGGTAATTGAGGGGGAGACATGTTTATCAACTCTCCGGATCACACCCTGTACCTTGTGATACAAGTCGTGACTAAACTGAGAGCCCATCATCACACATTGACGCTCTCCTCATTCTCACATTACAGTGTGGACACTGGATTGTGTTGGCGTCTCGGTATACGTGCGTATGCAGGCAAACTATAATAAGGGTCATCATGTGAGAGATATTCTCAGGAGAGCATTCCGATATTGGTGTTCAACACAAGCTTCCTGTGGCCAGATATCAGTCATCAAAGCCTTAAGAGATTAAAAGCTCTACTGTTGTCTTGTGATTATTTGGGGAATTTAATAACAAAGAGAAAATGAGGACGAAAGAAAGAAACAACCTTTTTTTTCTGCTGAGGTGACCCACAGTTCAAATGTCATGTCAAGATACTGTTGCACACTTTGGATATACTTTGACTGTACACCAAAGGATTATATTCATTTATTTATATTTTTATGAAGACCTCACTGCAATGCTACATGTCTTCCAGCAGATGACAACGCAGCGCCACTTTTCAAAGACATGCGCGTCTAAAACCAAAATCATAGCTGATGGTTTTGGTTGACACTGAAATAACACAGGAAACGTAAAATCACCTCGAGCAAAACATTTGACACCATCTGCATAACACTGATGTAATTAGTTTTTTGCATGACGAGTAGTCCGAACAAGAAAAAGTGACAAAGACATGACAATCTCTTTTTTTTTTTGTTTACTCCCCGTTGCGAAAATCACTGTGCAGTGAAGTGCACGAGCGGGGACAAGAGGGTGCATGAGGACACGGTATATGCGAGTGCAGGGCCACGTTGTGCGGCCTGAACCCGCTCTCTCAACCTTCGACCTTGCCAGCTTCATCTTCCCCCCCCCTTTACCCCTTGCCTCCTTCTCTCGCTACCCTCAGCAACTCGACATTCCCAGATGTCCGCTGGCTCTTGCATCGCTGAGACAGCCAGGCATTCTGTTGCTGTCACTTGGCACACCGTCACCTCCCATTCCGCACTAATTGCACCACACTGACTGCTGCAATATTCATCTGAGAATAAGGCAGTGGAGTGGTATCATGAGGCCAATACAGCTGTGTTGCAGTTCATTGCCCAAACTATTCACTCAGAAATGTGTTTACTGTTTAAATAATTTGCCTCTTTAAGGAAAGAAGCAGTCACAACATGGCCATATATATATGTTTTTTATAGCAGTCTTTATTTTGCATTTTAAATAATATAAATAGTAATATATCTTGCGCTTTAATGGCTTTTTGTTTTCCAGGGTGCTTGCTTTGCTGCATTAGCATGAGATGACGGTGCCGTTTGTCATCTTCAGTGCTGCCGGCCGGGTTTGTTTCGTCACAACGAGGAGGTGTGAGAAAAACGAACGAGGAGGAAGATGAGCAGAAGGAGGAGGAGGAGGAGGAGGGGCAGATATTTCACTCATGAGGAATGCTGTATATACTGTATGCATGAGCTTATGTCACATTTAGTCATGGGTTTGGCACCAAACGGGGAATAGGGAGAAGAGTGTGACAAGGAGAGGGAACTTGAAGGAGTGCAAAGGTGAATCTTTTGGTGCCCAGCACCAAATGATTGGAGACAAAAGCAATAAATACAGTATTAAACCTTAAAATGTGTGTAGCCAAATACTCTCACCCCATTTTACCTCATGATATCACAACTGCTGGCTGAAGCCCTCTTCAGCCAGCAGTTGTGATATGTGCTTTTGCAGTGCAGAGTGAATCACGCTGAGCTGTTTTTCTCTGCTGTCCTGCAACTCGGCCAACGAATACAAGGAGACATGCCATTCCTGAGGAAATGTTCCCTTCGGCGGCCTTTCTCTGAACCTTGTAGAAAACCACGGTGCCAGGCACTTCTTTGTTCACTGCAAGAAAACAAGCCACGAGCTGTTGTTCATTAATATTTTCAAGGCCAGGAACCCACTTTTGACTTTTTTTTCTCAAAAGCAAACAATATGGAAAACACGTAGTCAGCAACCCAACCATCCATCCAATACATACGGCTATACTTCAGGTATATGGATCACTCATTGCTTCCAAAGTCTTTAAGATACTTAATTTTGACGTAGACACACACATTTGAAAGTGATTTACTTGTGCGTGTTGAGGATGGCAGTATAGGAAGTGTATAAACCCTATCCTGTGGTTTACAGTAATGCTCTTTTAATTATGATTCTCTCATTTAGCTCTGTACGATAGACAAGCAGAAGACATTCTTGAAGTCTCAATGTTGCCATTTACAGTTAAGATCACTGCTCTTAATTATAGTGCATGGCAGAAACCACCACGACTAAATGTATATGAATGACTTTAATCAATCCCAAGCCTCGTTGGCCGAACTATTTGCCTTTTTTTCACAACAAACGTCATTGTAGGAAAAGCATGGCCGTTGCTAATTACTAACCAACAGTGGCTTTGTTCTGTCCCAGTGAGCCACAGCAGTGCCACATTGAGCCAGTATGCACAATACCAGGCAGCTGAAACCCAGACAGCTAAATGGAATCCAGCCGTCATTAATCGTATCATTTATAACTGTGCTTTTCCTGCTGCGACGTGCCAAAATGTCTTCTGTGAAGAAGAGGGATTTCCAACTTAAACTACTTCCTGTCAAAACAGTGTTGCCCTCCCGGTTTACCTCAGTTTATAATAAATGTTTTCTAGGGCTGACACTGAGGACAACAACAAGAGTTTTCAGCATGTCATCAGAAAGAGGAATCATTTTTGTGTTTTACTATCTCCAAATGCAGAGGATTTGCAATAATCAGTGGACTCAGGTGCTTGTTATTAGGCTAGCCATGTGTCAGGATGGAACCAATCACTTGAGCTCGTCTCTTGAAGCTTTCTCTCTTGTAAAGTTGAACATATCATTTGAAAGCTACGTCCAATGAAGTCTAAATGTGAATCTTTTAAGTGGTGTCGCTGTCCTGTCCAGCTCCTGGATGTTGGCACTTTGGGCCCCACAGGAATATTTTCTCTGTCAGGCAACAGTAAAAAAAAACATCAGGAGACAATTCACACTGATTTTCCCGATGCCAGAAAAAACACATGAGCTGCTCAACTCACTTGACAACCGGTTGACACACTATAGACAGACAGGGCAGAAACTCAGAAGCATAGCAACACTGAGGCGATACAAACAACCCATAATGCAACACTCTCTTAAAGCACCCTTTAACACAAAGAACATCTGCTTTTAAAAAATGTGCCTGTACCCTCAGACATGTTGCATTACATTGACTGAAGAAAAAATGGTTTTCTATCAATAACCTCATCACTATGAGGTCTTGATGTTGTAAATATGAGACCAATGTAGGAACACAGGACTAATGTAGATGCATGGCATCGTTACATGTTCAACAACGTTGCTCAAATATCCTGAGTCAGTGGAAATGTTCAGGCACAAACGCTCTTCGGTTAGTCCAGTCTAAGCATTTTAACTTTTAACTTCACGCTAATGTAGTGTCTGAACTGGGGTGGAAGCTTTAACGAAAACCTAAGGACAGATATCTCTCTTTCAAAGGTTGACCGCACTCTGTTATAGCTGATACAATATTAAGCTTTCCGATATTTTCCCCTTAAACTAACCCAGCTGCAAAAGCTACACTTAAACTAGCTTAATTCACTATCGCTGCAGCGATAGAAAGTGTTCGTGTATCTCAGGCTGGTCCGTCTTTTTTAGTTGGGCTTAGGTTTGCTGTTCCACATTTGCGAGAACAGAATGTTAAGACTGAGTGAAACATTTGAAACTCTGCAGATTGGTAAGTAAACCAGAGCAGTTGAATGCGAGCCTCCTACAGTCATGCATGCTATTCAGGAGTGCTTTCTTTTTGAAACTGACATGTAGGTAAAGGAAGCAAAGGGTTAAGAAAAGCTTCAGTGATGACCAGGCAGGCCCTGAGTGTTTGACAGTCAGAAGACAAGCAGTTGGTCTCTCTGAAAGCCCTCAGTAAATCTGTCTGCATGCCATTTAGAGCATTGGCCTGACCTAAATGTCAGAGCAACATTCGAACGAACCATATAACTCACATTTACTCTCTCTCTCTCTCTCTCTCTCTCTCTCTCTCTCTCTCTCTCTCTCTCTCTCTCTCTCTCTCTCTCTCTCTCTCTCTCTCTCTCTCTCTCTCTCTCTCTCTCTCTCTCTCTCTCTCCTCTCCATCCTGGATGTTGGTCGTACAAAGGTTTATATCACTCACAGCTCACGGTGTCTGTTCATTTTGAAGGCCCTCAGGATCCTTTAAGACGAGTAAAATGGGACCTGCACGGGTATTGTGATGCCTAAAGATACATATTTCTGTTGTGGAGCCCAAACCATATGGCAACTTTGATTTTGGTTCTTATTTAAGTGTAAAAAAAAAAAGAATGAAAAAGCCACAATGCATGAGTTCATTTTCTTCTGAAGATTTGTTTTTTTTTACAGCATTTTTTGTATCATGCCCTTGTCCTCTGTATGACCAGTCAAACAGACATACAGGAACATTATCCAATGATTTCCTTGCCTGCTCTTTACAGCAGAATGGCATTTTGAGGCGAAGCATTTTGGACAGAAGGGACAGATCTCAGGGTGATTCATTCAGTGAGTCTGGAGCCTAGGTAAACTGTGTCATGTGTTGTGCCTGCGTACCGCATGCATGTGTGTTTGTGTGCTGCACCCTTGCGTGTAAGGTGTGGGAAGCCTCACTTCACATGTGTGCCTGCACCCATAGCGATGCCTGAGCACGTGTGGGCGTGTGGGCTGTACGGGTGTGTGAATTGCTGCAGAATGTGTAGAGTGCGTGTGTCTCTGCTAGTGTGCTGCATTATATGGCTGTGTGTGGGCAGTTCGGATTACACAAAGAGTGCACCATATTGAGAACCAACATACTGTTGGCAGCCGGGCTTACACAAGTGGGTTTCATCACAGAGCCTTCTCCCTCACTCGCTCTGTCTGTCTCTCCATTGTTTGAGGAAAAGGTCACACAATGAGTGTGATCTGTCTTTCTCTTTTGATTTGGCTTCAATCTTTTTCCTCATCTCAACTTGTGTTTTCATTCTACCCTCTCTTGCTGCTGTTTTTACCCCTGCATTTCACCCTGCAGCAATCGTCTCAGGCTATTTTTTTTGCAGGGTTGAATCACATCATTTCACATACATTTCATCTGGCTCGGAAATTGCACTCTGTCTTCAGTATATATGAAGTAAATTGAAAATTCTGACTGTCAAATTACGCAACAAGTGTTTTGACATTTTTGCTTTTTTTTATGAAGAATCTAAAATCTCAGCGGTGCAATTACTGTAACGTCGAATTGACTTGTTTTGAAAGGGAATATTTTGTCCACTCTCATTTGCTTTTGTAACACCAATCATCCCTTTGATGCTCTTGCTGCCAGCCACTTCCTCTTATTTTCTGCCTGTCTGTGTCGCTACTTCACCTACCCCTGCCTCCCTCTCTCCTCAACGATTACTCTTTTCTCCCACTGATATGCCCAGCAGTAATCCTCTTGACTTGCCACACAAGACTATTATAGCTACTGTAAACACACACACACACACACACATACATGCAATGTGAGGTTAACAACAGACAATGGATGAGAGTGAGACACAGATGGAACAGACTGCCAGGGGTGGAGGAGAAGGATTAAGAGGGCAGAGGAGGGAAATTCAAGGCATTAATTTATGAGGAGCTACATGCATGTGGAAACATGAGGTGAAGAACAGGCAAGTGTTGCGAAAGAAGGATGGAATAGAATGGACAAAATCAGAGGATAAATATGTGAGATGTTAGGTGTTGAACAGATGGATGGATTCTAAAGGATGTAAAGAAAGGAGGATAAGACAGATAGAGGTATGAGAAGTGACCATTGATGCTGTGTATGAGGCGACCCTGAATCCAAACTGCTCCGCTACCAAAGATCCCCAGCAAAAGACTGTCTGTCCGCTTCTGTGTGTGTGTCAATATGCGTGATGCATGTGAGTGTGTGCGACTTAAATCACCTGTCCGAAGTGTTACCCAGTGTTAAAGTCCTCAGTGCAGGTTGCTGTCTGATGGCCTTGTGTTAGCGCTGCACATAGAATCCATCTCAGGGTACATTTCTTTGATCTCTCCACACACACAAATATTGTACATATAATCCCCCAGCTCCACTTCACACCGATCATAAAGAATGGAAATGTTGGTTTGCGTTGACTCAGATCCCGTAAAAGTACTGGGCACCAAAAAGCAGATTTTCCGCCGATTAGTTTTTTACGAACAGAGATGCTGCTTTGTTCCCTTTAAAATAATAATATTACATTACAAGCAAAAAAAACATTCCATTAAATTCAGATTCCGTTTGGGTCCGCTGATCAGATGTCTGTCAAAAGCAGTCATTCCAACACTGCTCCACATCCCGCATCTCACACACACACACACACACACACACACACACACACACACGCGCACACACACACACACACACATCTTGTAGAAGGCCCTGTCTGAGCCCCAGGTCCCCTGGGTCTGATTAATGCTCTCTCAACAGAACTCCCAATATGAGAACACACACACACACACACACACGCACACACACTCTGCTGTAGTTTATGCATGCACACACTGCCACATACTGAGAGTACAACATGAGACCTGCTAACCATGCCTTCAGAGTTAATATGGCGCTAGGAGAGGACATTTTCTGTATGGAAATATGTTACCTCATCAGTGTGTATGTGTGAGAGAGAGAGATTGCACCAGACTTTCACAGCACAGACAAATAATAGTGTCCCTATAAAAGACCAAGAGATAATAAAATTACTGTTTTTCCTCTAAATTGTGGTACAAAAAGCAATTTCTTTTCTGCGGAGTTCATTGCAGTTCATTGAATGCTGTGGAAGTGTGTGTTTCAGTTTTGTGAAGATGGTTACGCGTACTATTGCACACAGGCACTCACGACACAAACCGCACTTTTAAAAACGCTCCAATCCACAGCAGGAAAGCCAAACTCTTGTAACCTCATCATTCCGCTCATCTTTAAGCGGATCTGAGAATGGTTTATCTCACGGAGTGATGTATGTTTTTATCTCGCCGAGGAAGAATCCCTGTAAAATTGCCTTTGTGCCTCAATGAAAGGGGTTCAACACAGCAAGCAATTTGTCTGGATGTTATGAATTAGTTTTCAATATCTTTCCACAAAAGCAAATGATTTGCTTCTCTAGCTCCTGTTATGCCAGGTTAGTCTATCTTTCAGAACATTTTTTATTTCACCCAATATAAAAGTATTGGAAAACGACACACTGATGATGATTTTTCTGTTAATGGAAAGTATGAAAGCCCTGAGACGCAAATGAGAAAAACAATGGTGATCCATTTTTAAGTCAGATCTAAAGTGTTTTTATCCTTTGTGTCCTCTGACTTACAGTGGAAAAAGGTTTCATGGCGTCTGTGCCGGAGGTATTATGTTTCTGGGTTGTCCGTCTGAGCGTCTTTATGTCTGTGCATCTGTCCGTGCGTCCGTCTTGTCCATTGAGAGCGATATCTCAGGGACACCTGGGGGGGGGGGGGGGGGAATTTCTCCAAATTTTGTACCAACGTCCACCTCAAGGATGAACCTCGCATCCATCCTATTCTTGCAAAAGCGATATCTCAGGTGTGTCTAGAGTGCATGAGGCTCAATTTTCTACGGGTCCCCGGAAGATGAACCCCTCCTGCCTTGTCTTCAGTGGTAATTAGCAAATATTAGCATTGCTGACACGCTTCACTAAAATGGTGAACAAAGTAAGCATTACCGGCTAAAGTTCACCACGTTAACGTGGTCATTGTCAAGCACGTTGGCATACTGGTGTAAGCATTTCACCGAAGAACAGCCACAACTATGGATCGTTAAGGTACATTTGACCACATGAGACATTGAAAACACATTCATAGGCTTTTAAAAAAGGACAGAATTATGATTTTATTTCATCAAAGGTATCACGAGATAGCTGCTCACTTAGATCCATGCAGTGTTACACTGTATTTGAGCTTTTGGTTTAGCGGACCTTCATCAGTATATACCAAAGATATCAGTGAAAGTATATCAAGTCTCTCTTCACTAAGCTGACATTATGTCTCTGGGAAGCAGCTATTATCCTTCTCCTATGAAGTGCATTAACTCACATTCACATGTTCGCACTCCGTGACCTCCTCTCTCACAAATGTACAGTAGTTCTCTTTCTCACTTCTCTCTCTTTCTCCCTCCCTCCCTCTCTCACTCTGCTAACAAGCCGAGAGTAAGAGGAGACAGGCCTGTTATGGTTCACCAGCTACCAGGCTATTGAAATGTGAGAGGATGGGTGTGTGTGTGTGTGTGTGGTATACTGTAAATGTGTGTGTGTGTGAGAGAGTGTACAGTAGAATAGCGTTGGAATGGACATGGTGTGTGTTTGTAAGAGAGTGAGCGAGAAAGAGAGAAAGAGAGCAGGATGCCCAAGTCCAGTTTCCCTCATTGCTTTATACACCAATTGATTTTAGTTTGAGTGACAGGCGAAAGGAAACAGCACCTCAGCCTGCTACTGTCAGCTTATGTGAATCACTGCCTCTCCACTCTCTCCCTCTCTCTTCCTGACATCCCTTCCTTTCCTTCCCTGCCCTTTCACACACACACTCGTTCATCCTCACCAACACAGAAATGCAGATAAACTCAGAAAAGGAATGGAAAGCACTGGAGCCCACCTGTCAAAACGCTCCAACAGAAGAGCAACATATCATCATATCGTAATCGCCCGGTGTCGGCGGGTGCCTGTATACCTTGTTGTCGAGCAGAGCACGAGGGGGCGGAGGGTGAAAGCCGCTTACAGTGGGACCGCTGTGTTGCCATGACGACTGCCTTTGCATTGAATCGATAGAAAAGAGACACACTTCCCTGCTTCTCTTTCTGCCGGACCTACTTTATTTCTTTCTTTCTTCCTGCAGGCGTTGTTGCCTTCTGTCATTGTTGCACAAAAATACCATCAACAACAACACACACATTTAATCACAAGTTCAGGAATGGACACACATCTTAGTGGGCAATTTACAGAGGTCTTATCCTTTCACCTCCCTCATCACTCATTTCCATCTGTGGGATGGAAGGGAAGATACATAGAAACAAATCAGGTTGACGAAATAGCATTTCCAGCATAATGAAATGCAGCCGATACCTACAGAATGGCGATGAAGCGAAGTGAAGGTGGCAACGACTTTTGACTTCTCCTCAGGTCGCCTTTGAGGATCGGCAGGTCGAGTCTCAAAGCCTTGCATCAGAATCAACAAAGACCTCAGGTTCCCTTTCATTCGCTTTACTACAAATGCCTCTTTTTTTTCTCCATCCCTTTCTGATGAGTAGATAATGGTAAAAGTGTAAGGTCTTGTGTTACGTGTCATTCCAATTCTCCTTTGATCAAATGTGTCTTTGATGCAAAAACAAGGAGGACAGAGAAAGATTAGCAGGTTCATATCATAGAACTAGAACCGGCAGAAAGGATCCTGCATGCGCGGGAACATGATGATCATTCTGTAGCAGATGCTTGATCTCTGGGAAATGAGTGTGTTTTTTGAAAAAGCGCTATCAGGCATACATTTCAGAGCGCGCCATGATTAACACAACTACAACTGATGCTTGGATAAATGAAGCCTTTGCCATGGTAACAGACCGGTTTTAGAGTCTCACGCACTGTACTGCCTATTTCCATGACAACGCTCTACCGTCGCCTCCACCTAAAGAAGTGACCATTTTAGTCGACTGAATTCAGATTGTTTTTCTCATGTGTTGTGATCTCTGGGGACTCAACTGCAGCTGGTTCATATCATTGCTTTGCCAAAGCAAATGGAAGATAAAACAGTACGGGTGTTTCCGTGTTGAAAAACCAAATGACAGCCGTGTTTATTCACATAAACATCTACACACGTACACAGAAGGCGCCGTCATAGTTGTTGACTAGATAGCTAGCCCATCTATAATCCCTCAACGTCCATAAAATATCACAGTACAAAGGGTTCAATCCAGCCCAAGCTCACCAGGCAGCATCTGTGACACTGGAGATGGGGGGAGAGTAATCACGAGCCTGACAGGCTGAGTGCACTGCAATGTAAACACAGCGGAAATGAGATGTGACCACTGTGGTATGGTGACACCAACACAGCACTCGTTAACCTCCACAAACACAGCTGCAGAAGGGCATGCGAGAGAGTTAAAGAAATGAATGTATTTATATGGCTTCTGTTCTCAAATCTGTCTCCCGCTCTTGTTCGCTCTTTCTCTCTGCCCTCATTTTGAAAATGGGGGTGGGGGGGGGGATTCCATTTGAACGAACTAGCCTCTGCTCCGCTTGTGGGAGACAGCTTGACTCAGAGAGAGAAAAAAGAGAGGGAGGAAGAGGGAGAGAGAGAGGAGGAGGAGAGAAAGGAGGACGAGAGCGTGAGAGGTGTCTTCCATGCACCAGGCGATGCAATCCTTAGCAGCAACATGGCGAGCGTTCCGCCAATGGCAGCTCACGCATGGGCCGACGCATGGAGGGTTTCCACGGCTACCCCCAACCTTCCTCAGCATCATTCCTTCCCATTTCCCTCCTCTAGCTCTCTCTCTCTCTCTCTCTCTCTCTCTCTCTCTTCCCTTCCATCCTCCTCTCCTCTGCCTTGAAATAAATGTCAAACGGCTAATAAACACAGCAGCGCATGCGGCTGCACCAAATGACCGTCGTAGTTGGTCATGTTCGGCAAGGCAGATTACACCCTCGCCATGATTGATGTCAAGTTTGTAGGTCGTTCATTTAGTTTTTGTTCTGCTCACAATGTACAGTACAATGCCCTCGTAGCTTCAACTCTTTTGTACATAACATTGTATTTTGTATTATTATTATGCGATATGGTGTTAAAAAATGTAAGAAATTCACAATTTGGACCTATTACGGACTAGTTCAAATGATAATCTTCAACAAGAATAATGGGGAAAATGTATGGATGTATTATTTAATTTAAAAAAAAAATGTTGATTTACATACTGGACTAAATATGGCTAAAAAGGTCCTGTTTCTCCACTCTTTATGCCACATGCACATGCCGTGAGATGCCACATGCACATTCCGTGAGATAAAGTATTATTGAGTGTTTGCATGCATGTGGGCAAGCATCTGTTTTTTTTGTTTGTTGTTGTAGCAAATGAAAATCTACATTTTTCCCCCCATTTTGGTGTGTTGTGAGGGCAGGCAGGCAGTCTGCTCAGCTGCTGTGAGAAGTGGCACACTCGGATCATTAATCAGACTCGACGGCACAGCGGGTAGAAGGCAAGCCACGGGAGAGCCCTAATGCATGCAAATGTATACCGGTACTCATTTTGGGGGCAGGTTGAGCCAATGACAGAACCTAGCCACCAACAGAGAGAGTGAGAAAGAGTAGAGAGAGAGAGATCGAGAGAGATAGAGAAGAACATATCACATCTCGAAATGAGGGCCTGTTCATTCTGCTGTGGTCCAATACAGCTGAAGCATGAATGTGTAAATCAACCTGCCAGTGGAGAGGAGGTGAAACTGGAGAAGAATGCAAAAGATAGCCGAGGTAAATCCAGAATAAAAGCCTTCATCGCTTTAAAGGCTTAGAGCAGATATGCTGTACCTATTATATTGTGATATGGAATCACAGTAACATTTGACTGGTCATATCAGCAGCTGTATTATCTCTGTTACTGCATGATATTAGGGTTGTCAAAAAAGCCTCTTGCCTCTGCCAACTGAGGGCACAACTTAGCATTCCACTCTTTATGTTTTATTCTGCTGAGTGCTTTGAGCCTCATTATGGCTGGGATTGAACCTTGGCGGAGATAACCTTACATGACTTCTTTGAGATGAACCCTTTGCACAGGAGCTTAGGGGTGTGAATGGAGTGAAGATATCGATGCTGGTGGCATCCTCTCAAGTAAGAGGCGCCACAAATCCTCCTCACAGTTTTTATCCTTGCCAGGTTTTGTCACCTGTGTGATTATTAACCGACCAAATCCCAATGTATGGGCAGTATAGGGGAAAACACTTGCCCACCACAATGTACCATTCAAAATGCACTGCAATTATTGAATCCATGGCTTCAAAAATGGCAGGCAAAGCCATTGGTGAACTATAATTGGACAATCTATGTTGGGGGCAGGGGTTAAGCGAACAGTCAATTGGTAGTGTTCATGAATGGGAAGCCAGCAAGGGATCATGTGTCCTTGTCACAGCAATAGCAACTCCTATTAGATGTTCTGGACAAATGGAAAGTGGAAATTGAGCACGGATGTGTTTGGGTCATAACCTCCCAGTGCGTAAAGCTATGTTAAAAAATGACAGTGCGTTATGGAATTGTGAATATCAATTGTGTTCCTCATTGGCTTTCTTACTTCCTTGTTTTCATGATTACAAATTAGATAGTCCAGTGTCCCAGGAAAACATCTGTCCGCTGTACGAGTAGCTCATGAATCAAGGTTTCACGCGTTCGTTTCCCTGGATAGATAGAAGGATGGAGGGAGGGATGAAAAGATGGAGTGAACGAGCAATTGTTCTGCTCTTGCAAACAGGCCATTCAGGGATATTCCCTGGGGACCGGAGCTTTTTCAAGGTTAGGGTTTGTGTATGTGTGTGTGTGTGTGTGTGTGTGTGCATGCATGCCTGAGTGCATGTAGTCCTCTGGCTCTCAATAACGTTCAGTCAGGCTGATATCTCTCCCCACACAGAAAAAAAGAAAGTGCAAACTGCGGATGAGTTTTGGTGTGTGTGTGTGTGTGTGTGTGTGTGTGTGTGTGTGTGATGACGCGGCCAAGTGCCAGAGGTTCCCACAAGTCTCCCAGGTCAGATGGAGGGTCAACAGCTGTTGGCCAAGAACCTTCTCCATGTTCATTTTGCCTGGCACGAGGGCGAGGCCCGAACGTGTGAGAAGAAGGAAATGCACGACAGTCGTATTGTTCTGTGTCAAATGTCTTGGAAGGAAAATGCCCCTCTGTGAATGCATGCCTGCAGTGTGATTTTTACGTAACACAAACACTTGCCATCAAAAGGTTGCAGGCATTCAGGCTGTACGATGACTTATGCCATAATGCTGTGTTTGTCTGCATAATTCACCCAAGCGTGACAATATTTAACAAGGTTTCCTTTCATTGCAACCAAATGATCAAATGTAGCTGTGCAGCCATACAACCATGCAGCAAGGTGACACAACAGCAGCTTTTCTATGTTATGTAATGTTAGATGAAGTTAATGCAGACTTCATTTCGGTCTACCATCTGTTCCCTACTGCACTGCATTGTCAAAATACATTATTCCACTCCCCACTCGTTGTTTTTCATTGTTTGTTATGCGAGCAAGAAGTATATGGAAATTGCCCTGAAGGATTTCAGAGGTTGGGAAATTGCATCGCCAATCAATGCCAGGATTGCAAAAACAAATCTATGTAAGCCCTGTGTGCAAAATCATGCATTTACAGATTGGCGCAAAAGTGCTTACAAACAAACCAGACAAGGCAAAGTTTCTTTGCGTTGTGAATATTTCTTCCAGGCAGAGATGGCAACGCCATACCTATGAAGCCACGGTGATGGCAGGGAGAAATTAATTCACAGAAGAAAGTGAGGGGGGGAAAAAATAATGATGTTTCATTGTTGCTGTTGTTTTTAAATTAGACTCCAAAGACATCTCCCTTGCTGTTTTGATGAGGTTGTATAGGGATTATGTTGTTAAATCCCTGACATCACTCCTCTCTCTACGTTCCTGGCACCAGCTCAGGGAACCTTAGCACTCAGTGGACACACGAGCATGCATACATCTCCAAACAAGAACGCTGGCAAGCACATGAGCGTTGAACGAAATGCAGACACAGAGATACGGAGCGGCCCGGGCCTGTCCACTGTGAGGCAGAGGATGAAGATGTAACGCTTTGCCCCCTGGATGAAAGGTTCACGCTCAACTGAAGCGGTGACCCTGAACCAATGGTTTTCCAAGAAAGGCACTCATGTTTGGTTGAGAACTCTGCGAGTCTTTAAAATACGACCGTTGACAATACTTTGCTTTGTTTTACACTTAAATAATATCAAGCTTCATATAAAGCTTTGGAGAGCTGCTTATGCCAAAGTAGTGTGACTTTTCTCAGAGAAGTTGTGTTTTGCTTCCGCAGACACTTTATAACATTACAACAATTTTTACCAATAACTTATTATGGATTGTGTAAAGCATTGTGATAATTAGTGGTGCTTTCTAAATCTTTTTCAACCAGTGTTTGTTTTTTCGTTTGTTTTTTCATCATATACTCATCATTTTCATTTACTCTATTTATAAAGGAAATGCAGCCCCGTAAGGGCAGTGACACCGGAAGCCGGTAGTCACTGCACACTTAAGCATGGCAGTTTGGATTAGATGGGGTGTTAGATCTTGTTCGGAAGACAGCAATACCCCCCCCCTCCCACTAAACATGGTTTGAAATTAGATGCACCTGCTGTATCATGCTCTCAATGTACGCAGCTTCTGAAGTGTTCCCTTCCGACCAATAAGCTGTGTCTTTGGCATTGGTTGTTGATTCCTTGTCTGTTTCGAAGGCTTGTTTTCCCTAAAGAGCTTAGCAGCTATGAGGGCATTGGCAGGTCTTTATAATAGCACAGTCATTTGTGCGATAATATGTTTTGAAATCCAAGGAGAATTCTGAAATGTGCCATTGACTCACTTTGCCTAATTGCCACTGCATGATTCTGCCCAACTCGACTCTACTCGACTCACTTTTGGGTACCAGGTGTTTTTCTCAGTTTATTCTTCAGCTGCAGATCGTGCACTCCTTTGCTGAATGACGACATCTAAACACAAACCATGCACATACACAAGGTCTAAACGTCTAACTCGTCAATGCTTGTGCAACATCAGAGGCATAAAAACACTTCCGAATGAACTGGAATCCCAAATTCCCATTATTAATCAAGGTTATCTTTAAAACTAGATTTTCTGAATTACCCCTGCTAAGAACAAGACGCACTGAGCCTCTTTACAAAGTGTGATTTGTTTCTTTATAATGTACTAAGCCTTGACTGGAGAGTGTCTGAAGGCTGCGGCTTTGAGAGCCGTGTGACTAATGCATGGACAGCTGAGTCACAACAGTAGAATGACCAAGAAATATACCCCACTTATACATTCATTCCTTGACCTGACCTTCTATTGTTACACCTGTTTTACTCAGGCCAGTCACTGCTGGTTGAAAGGAGAATATTTTATTCGGGAGTGGTGTGTGTGTGTATCCGGGTGTGTTTGCTGGGAGGAGAGAATGGATTTGGGTCCTTTCCCATCATGCTAGCTGGCACACCTTTTCGAGTCAGATTGATTGGCTCGGATCGGGTCAAATCGTGCCCGCTCTCTGACATTGTGTTTTCTCGGTGAGCACGACTGGGTGCTGGCTGGAGGCGATGAAAGGAACATATGAACATATGAACAGACTGCCCTTTGACCCCAGAGACATGGAATACAGACTAGGGATTCTGTGTGTCCGTATTACATTTTGTGAAAACATCCATCTGAAGTACTGCTATGCACAACATCTCAATATAGCATCTTTGCTGCACTGGCACAGACCTGTGTGATTTAGTTTCCCCTCTGGTTGATTGACTCTTCAGAGAGCGTGCCCACTCGCTTTTGTATGGCCTGTGAGCAGTTCCAAGTAGCTAACTATGTAAATTGAGCCTGTGAAGCGGTGGGAGCGTGATGAGACAAATGTTGAATTGCTTTTAACCCTTGTTAACGATCACAAATGATATCAACAATGTCTGGCCCGCAACCCAAAAGTTGCAGCATTGCCAATTAACATGTTCAATCGGAGGACTATTTCCAAAGTGTTAGCATTGTGACAATTCTGGTGAATGTTGTGTTGCCTCAAACTCACAGTTTGTAGGTGGGGGATGCATATATACTGAGTGGCTTATTAAGGGAATGAATGACGGGTCGCTAGCAGGTGATGCTGAGTTGACTGAAGAGGGGGGGGGGGGGGGGCTGAGGAATACTGCTTGCTGGGTAAAAAAGGCCATCTCTTGAGTGACAGGAAGAGACAAAATGAGCAGAAATGATGCAAAAATAAACTAAGACGGTGCTGTTGCCATGACAAGCATCTTACTGGAGCTACATTCTCATCAGCACACGAGAACAAAATATGTATTGTGGTTGTGTAATTATTTTGTTTTCCAGCCAGCAAATATTTTACACCGACAAAAATGTTAATAAAAGTCAAACTTGATGTCGGCGGCTTTGTTGAACTTTGACCCCGATGTTTGACACGACGACAAGTGGCGACGCAGGCGATATGGAAATGGTGTCATCTTGACTTTTTTTGTGAATAGTCAGGCGTCAGCTGGAGAGAGAGCGCTGCAAGGCAAGGCAAGTTTATTTGTATCGCACATTTCAACAAGGTAATTCAAAGTGCTTCACATGAAACCATTAAAAGCATCAAAACATTAGCTGCATGCTAATATGCATACGCCACCACTCTCAGTGTTCCCATTTATTCAGTGAGCACAGGCCTTTGGAAAGTGGATGTGTGCAGAATATGTGTCTGCACCGTGGAAAGTCCATGTGCGTGGACTGATAAATGGACCTGCTGAGGCCAGTTACATTGTCTCCTCATCTCCTCTCTCTCTCTCTCTGCCAGATAGCTCTGTTGAAAGCCACAGTGGAGGCTAAGTGGCAGGGTCATTTGTTACACACAGTTTCATAGACTGCTGTAAGAACACTTAAACTTTATTCAGTCCATGACACAGCCTAGTTTTTTTTTGAATAATGTTCCCTGCCGAACTGGGAAGATTGCAGCTCTTAAGTGAATCATCATGGTTTTATCAGACTAGGAAGCTGCATTGTAGAAATCCTGGGAGTCTTAAAGAGAAGATGCACCGAAGACAATCCGTACCCAAAATGTTCTCCATTGACCAATCCAGCATATGATCTAATACTTTGCTCATGCTATACTAAGCGAGTGAAAGTGTCCGTTGTCTGATCTACAGTACGCAGTGCTATGTCTCTCGCATGTATCTCTAGGAGCAGAGATAAAGTTAAGATGCAGTGTTTTGCTGAAGGACACTATAGATGCATCAGCCCCTGCAGGACATGAGCCTGTGGCTTTCTGGTGACGGCAGCATGTCTCTAACCACTAGACACTCCTGTTGGTAGCAGATATCGGCTGTGGTCAGAATGGAGCCCTCAGTTGATCCTCTGCAGAGCATTACTTGACCTGGCTGTTTGGGAGAAAGGATAGGCGTAAGCTGAAAATATCTCCGAGGCTTGACACAGCACTGCTCCAGCTGCACTCTGTCATGACCAGCAGTGCAATCAGCAGACTCGTTAATTTACCCCGACTGACAGCCGCTGACGGCTCAATTGCAGAAAAAAGGCACTGGTACGACTTCATAAGTAAATGGAACGGACGTCCTGATGCATTCTGCAGCCTGGGAGGCTGCACTCGGAGATATTTTTCAAGAACACAAAGACACAAATGAACAACATTGTTGTGTTCTGTCTGGCAGCCATTGAGATGCATGTTCCCAACAGATGCTTTATCTTTGACAACCCTAGTTGAAACGACAAAGGAAAAACAAAACAGACAAAATAGTTCGTATGAACCTCTCTTCCTGCC
Source organism: Melanostigma gelatinosum (assembly GCF_949748355.1). Classification (NCBI taxonomy): domain Eukaryota; kingdom Metazoa; phylum Chordata; class Actinopteri; order Perciformes; family Zoarcidae; genus Melanostigma; species Melanostigma gelatinosum. Next base: position 9,784,712 of record NC_136655.1, read on the forward strand.
CCTTAAGAATATCACATGTACAGCTACACGCTCTCTCCCTGCGAAGCCCTTAACTTACTTATATATAACATGTTCAGGATGCATGAGAAGTGGTGGTGAGGGGACCATGCACATGGGCTTGTTTCTGGTTCTGCAGAAGTATTGATTTAAGTGTAAACCAATGTGAAGTGGTCCAGAATAAACATTCCACCGGCAAAGTAATTGGGGTGAGTGAGCCAGCAGAATTGGCCCAGATAAATAGGTCACTCAATAGGTTGTTTACGGCGGCAATTTGACATGACGCATGAGGGAACAGGGGTCTAGCTCCTGGCTGTATGCACATAGGCTCCCCTTTAGAAATGTTTTGGAATGATAATGAATGCGACAGCAAACCGAGGTTATTTCCCCGTTTCATCATTTTGTAATAATTCCCTTGCACTGCTGAACTATTGCAGTTATTCCTTTCTCTTCTTCAGTTTCACCTGATGCCAGGGATGCTCTTTCGAGGCCTTTTACTGCAGCTATTTTTGTGTCCTTCCTCGTACACAAATGAGATCCTAAATGAAAAGGGTGCTCCCTATGGCAGCAAATGAATAAAAAGAATGGGCGAGCAGAGAGGAGAGATGATACATTTTTTGTTCAAACTATTTTTCTAATGTGTTTTTCTGATGTTAGTTCTTAATGCCTGATGCATCAGGTAGCTGCAAGATTCTACCAATGTGAATGTTCAGCATGGTCAGCACCTCTCCAACACGAGTGACTAAACTCTCTGTCATCCAGTGAGAGGAGTCTACCATTAATACAGTTCAAGCGAGGAATATGATTACCACCAAGGCCACTCATACTGCATTAGAAATGTATGTCATCATGGTAGACCTTTTGAGACCCTTTATAGACTTGATAGTCTGCAGACATGCTATAGTGCCTCTGCGAGGCTGTAGACACATGCACAGTGGTGCTTTGAGCTAAATGCTAACATGCTCACAGTGGCAAAATGCCACAGTTCAGCAGTATAATGTTGACTATCTTCACAGTTTTATTTTAGTGTGTTAGCATTAGCTTCGTCTGAATCTGAACCAAAGTAGATAGATCATAGAAAAATACAATCAACACGTATATTGCTAATTAATGTGAAATTCCATGTTATAGTTCATTCATTTTGGCCAAATGGGGCCCACAATGGCAACACATTTATATCTTAAATGTGACGGCTTCAGTGGTTTATTTTTTCATGCGAAATGTGTTTTAGAGCTGCCAGAGGAATCAGATCAAATTAAATACTCCAACCCTGATAATGCAGCATTAACGTGACATTCATCAACTTCTTTCTGACTAATAATGCAATTAGCACCACTGTGGCCATTACTATAGAGAAATATGCTGATTTGCTTTTTTCCATAAGGGTTCGACAAGAACATTGAGAACACGATATGTGTTTGTTAAATATGAATCTCGAGTCTTTCAATTAGCTTAGGCAAGGCAAGGCAAGTTTATTTGTATAGCACATTTCAACAACAAGGTAATTCAAAGTGCTTCACATAAAACCATTAAAAGCATCAAAACATGAGGCAAAAGAAAAGGAGATTTAAAAACAATTAAGAACATTCATTGCATTAAAACATTAAAAACAGTGTAAGAAATAAAATACAGTAGTAAAATGCAGAAATGCAGGAAATTGATTCATATATGAATTGAATGTGGTTCAATTAAAGGCAGCAGCAAACAGAAAAGCTTAGTAGCTCAGCACAAGTCTTGAAATGGGGAAACAGCTATAGCGGGAGGTCCCAACGTAAAGAAAAAAAGAATGTTACCTGCTGGCATTTTTGGAACAAGTGAAGTACATTGACACATAATCAGCCAAAATATATCATAAAGGGTAAGACAAAGAAAAACAACAACAAAAAAGAGGCCAAAATCAAACTGAGTAACACGCCAAGAAGTAATTGCTTCCTCTTGCTTGCAGCCTTTAAACTAAGCTAAGCTCACCAGCTTTCTATTTATTTGAGAGTGGCATTGATGTTTTCAACTAGCAGTCTGCAATAAGGTGAAAAATATGGATTCAACATCCCATGCACAGACATTCATTTCATCAATATTTTCAAAAAAGCATCAAGCATCATATCAATAAATCAAACCATGAAATTCTTCTAGACCGCTCTGTCTTTTAGCCTGTGACTTTTGTGTCTGTGTGCTTGGACGGACATTTCTGTGGAAGTGAACACTGCAGATGCTGAACCAACCACATCATTGCGTTCATAATTGCAAGCTACAGAGGTGAAATTTAACACCATGACAGGAAATGTGATGAGCTATCAATCTCTCATGCATATACATGTAAACACGCTCACACATGCTCTGAGTAACTGTGATGTACTCAGCTGTGGGCCCTATTTGACGCAGGCTACACATTAGTGTGCAGCTGAAGAAATCTCGATCACCTTGAATACATCAGCACTGTACTTTTATTCCATCTATTCAAAGGCGGCCATCTAGTTTGTTTTCGGAGAGGCTCAACAGTCAACGTGCTAATGAAATGAAACCATTTGAACAGCTCAGTAAAGACACTATAAAGCTATGGAAGGTAAATGTAAATGTAGTAAATGTAAATGTACAGATGAAAAATGTAAAGGACCCAGCCTGATGGAGTTATCATTTTGTAAACTAAGACTGAGGTTTCATCCCAAAATGATTCATTTTTTTCGTATTTAAAAGTTTTGTAATAAATCACTTTGACGGGGTAGTAGTAGTCATTGTTGTGGAATATTTTCTTTTTGAAATACATTTCTCGTAGCTCTGTCAAGCCCAAAGGCAAACTGCTGCCCTCTGCTACACACTGCTCGGACTCACTCTGCTTCGACTCATTTCAGAGAGAAACTCCACTGGGCAAATCACGGGGAGACACAACCACGATTATGACAACCATTACGTATCTCTCTTGAAGCTCAGCCGTAATATGATGATCATTTTAGCTTTCCTTTCTTCTTATTTTATTCATACACCACACCAAATGAACCAAGTGTTGAAATAAACTTTACAGAAAGCGTGGTCGTTTATTTTTAATGTTAAGAGCAAATACTTTAAAATGTACAAATTCATATTTTAAATTTTTACAAAGAAACATTCATCTGTAATGGACAAGAAGTCTGTCATAGTGACAAACCCAGAGTATTATCACTTGATTCTACAGTTACCTGTAGCCTAATAGGGTGTGTTTTACTGTCTTTCAGCTGATTGTTTTGGTTTTGCAGCCCACAACTTTACATTACTGAGTAGCTGGTTCGCCCATTGAAGCCCATTGAATACCAGTCTGAAGAAACACGACTAACATTTCAAAAGAATGCCAATTATTTTTCTAAATTGAAGTCCTGCTTGAAGGAGATGCTTCAAAGATGGTCCCTGATCTAAAGCTTGCTTCAATGAATATTATATTTCAGTAAATTAACTTTCAGTAGCTGGTAGGAAAGAAACCTTCAGGTAGGAAAGAAATCATAGCAGAGTGAACCTAAAACCTAAAAGTGAACCTGGGTATTTTTCAGCTTGGATCCTGCTTCCCCATGTTTTTGTGTGTAAGTGACTAGTGGGGACAACACTTTTTGAAATTGGTCATGTATTGATCTCGTGGGAGGTGAGTGAGTGAGAGGTGGGGAGAGGAGTACCAGGAAGAGTTTGTTGTGTTGGAGTAAAGAAAGCACAGCTTGGTGCAGGGGCGGACTGGGGGGAAAGAAGTGGCCCGGGAGTTTACTGCCAGACCGGCCCACTCAATACACGGCGCGTTGCCCACTCAATGCATCTCACGTATCGACCAGTCAGTGGCCTACTTGGAAAAATACCCATACACTTAACATTATTTTGGATGATTACAAAGAAATTATATCATATGTTTTTTTTTACAACATTTGGATCCACCAATTTGCCTGGATGGACACATTGAATAAAATAATACTCGCTATTGTAACACACCAAGGTAGGTATAGTTTGCGAGATGAATATGCTGAACTCAGGGCAAGTATCAGATGGTTATAAGCAGTGGCAGCTGGTGGAACATGTTCTCTGTAGGGCTGTGCCACATCCAATCAATTTCAGCAAACATCCCAGAATGATTTAATGCAAAACAATTAAGGTATAAAACACGTATTACTACTTTGTAGTTAAATATTTAACTTTTATTCCAACATGAAAAAAGCAGAAATAACACTTTGATAAACACTTCAGGACATCTCATTTGTGTCACCCACACAGGGAATTCAGTATAATATAAATCATATAATAATATAATTATATATATAGCGTATAATATTCACTATAATATGAAACACACACACACACATATATATACTTATTTATTTATAACTACGGTATATATCATTTCTCAGCAGGTGCTTCATGTCTCTCACTCCCAAACTGTCCGTGCTGGATCTGTCCCTATTGTTTTAAAAAGCTAAATCAGTTATTAGCATGACGTCATCCAGCTAGCCAAACCTGTCTGGTGTTCAGCGAGTAGAGAAGCTTCGCATGTACTGCTTCCCTTTCCCGTTAGTCTGCTGTCTGATTGTGCAGCTTCTCCGCCAAAGTTCTCCTCTCAAATGGCTCTTGGAGGAGCAGTGCTCGCGCTCGCCTGTAGAGACTAGTCCGGACGGAAACGCGCAAATCTATTTGAGGACGCTGATTGGCTAAATTGTATGTCACTCATTTATATATTTAATCAGCATTAAAGCATCATTGGCTAAACTGCTTCATAGACCCGCCTCTTTGGGGCAGATTGCATGCTGGGTGTGTGATTGTGTAGGGGTGCTGCCGGCTCGCAGATGGAAACCATGAGTGTGAATACAGATCGCGAGGACTAGTATAAATCTCAGTCAGCGATTATTGACTTTAAGTATTAGAGTACATTTAACGTGTTCTGTGAAGCATAGAATATAGTCGGTATCGGCGATCTCAGAGCGAGAGCCGGTTAGTAATGGCCGTGGGCCGGTATTGGACCGGGGTTACCCGTCGGCCTGAATCCCCGGCATCCCCCATGGCCAGCCCGCCCCTGAGAGAGAGGACAACAGGCAGAAGAGGATGAACCAGCAGCTGCAAGGCCACGAAGCTGTTCCTGTGGGTGCTGTGACGTGATGCCCACAGAGGAAGAGTGCTGTAAAGAGTGGGACCTGTTGCTGCCCCATATTCAGATTTCAGAACGAGACTAACGGTAATTACACAATAACAAACGGACCTGAACATGCAAAAGGTATGAATAGGGTTATTTTCCACAATGTTGTCTGACACTTACAATAAGAATCTGAGCCTTTCAGTGGAAAGAAAACAAGTCATTTTAGTAAACATCATGTTGCATTGCCGCTGCTCATTTGTCCTCACAGGTCGTTTTGCTACTGGCAGTTAAAGCACTCTTGCTCTCAAAACTGGGCCGATTTTGAAAAGTTGTTGTCCCCATTAGTCATGAGTCCAGATTGACAAATACCAAAGCTCCCCTTTCATTTTTTTTTTTTTTTTTTTTTAACATAGCATGATTTTTATCTTTTCATAGACTCGGCCCTCAGCTGCACTCAGCCAAAAACAGAGACAAATAAGAGAAGCTCTCAAATATCAGTGGAACGCACTGAGAAATAAGGTTATAACTGCATATGATAACATTACATTGATACAATAAATGGCTAAATATTCGCTGGGAAAAATGATCTCAAGCTAATTTCTGGTCTCTGTAAAAACAAAGCAAAAATTCAAGGATGAATTGATTGCCCTTTAAAGCATAATACAACTGTCAGCGTAACACTCAGATGCGTGATTGTCAAGCATCCACCCTCAGACTCGCTCTCAGCTTCCAATATGAATAGATAATTACACTGCGTCATTCATCTTTTTGCAGGTCTTGTGATGTGTTTCAGCTCATCCCACGTCCCTAACGGTGTGTGTGAGTCAGTGTGGTCCAACACTGTTACGCAGAGCCGAGCTGCCCTTTCTTGTGTTGATTCAGGGCCTCCTAAGTATTTTAACATTTCCAACACTGCCACAAAAGACACAAGAAAATCCATTTGTCATGTCCCTCGCAAGTACAATTCATTATAGATGGGGCACTGAACCACTACAAAAGCAGCAATTCCTTTAAAGGGTCAGCTTTTCAGTTTTTTTCTGAAGAAACCAATTTCAGAACATAATTAATCTTCAGGGAGAGATGTTTTGTGCTGTTTGGTAAAGGTGGAACTCGGTCTTCACTGTTACGGAAAGTAATTGAGGATGGATGATGATTACAAAACCAGGGACTCTGAGAACTGGCTTTGTCACTTCATCGTACCTCAAACACATTTAAGGACAGATAACCTCAGCATTGTGTACTTGGCAGAATAACTTCGGAGACCAAACTTAACTAAGACAACACGGAGATGGAGAATTAAACTGGAGTCTTGTATTTATTGAATATTAAAATGTTTGAAAACTTTTTTTTCAACAAAAGTTCAAAATGTAAAAGGGGTAAATGGAGGTGAGTCCAACTATATCTAGCTGGTATCGCTCCACCTCCTGCACCAGCTCCGACTCTTTCCCCGCTAGCGTGGTGACGTTCCACGTCCCTAGAGCTAGTCCATGCCGCCGGCGATCGGCATGCCCAGGCCTCCTGCCCGACCTGCTGCCCGGTCTGCATAGCACCTGACCCCGATGCATGTCCCTGCGGGTGGTGGGTCCACAGGGTGGCTGCTCCATGGTGTTTATTCGGGCTGATCCCGACCGGGCCCCATGGGCAAAGGCCCGGCCACCAGACGCTCACCTACGAGCTCCCCTCCTGGGTCTGGCTCCGGGAGGGTGCCCCGGTTTCCCTGGTCCGGGCGAGGTGGCTAAAGTCCGTGGGCTATCTATGGGTCGTTTTGAACCGCTCTTAGTCTGGGCTCTCCCCTGAAACCTCTTTGCCTTGGGCTAATGCCCCGGACAACATAGCTCCCAGGATCACTGAGCCACTCAAACTCCTCCACCACGATAAGGTGGCGATTCGCGGAGGAGATTTATTTATTTATTCTTTTTTTTTTTTTTTTTTTGATGTATATATATATATATATATATATACATACTTTTTTTTATTTTTTATATGTATATATATATATATTTTTTTTGTATATATATATATATATATTTTTTTTTAAGGTTTTGAATGCAGGACTTCTGCGTCTGGCAAATAGTTCATACACAAAGAGTGGTTAGGGTTAGGGGCACCAGATCCTTGATCCGGTCAAGGATCTGGAACCAGGGTTAAGAACCACTCTTTGTATAGTAACTGTTTTCCAAACTGTCTGATGTTTACTGTCTGATGTTTTGACAGTAGGGAGCCGGGCATTAGAAGAGTTTGAACCATTTTTTCTTCTTCTTCTGCTTGTTCTTGATCTGGCTCTGAAGATCTTTTTCAGTGGCCTGAAGATCTTCGGTGGCCTGAAGGAGGGAAGACTTCTCCTGATGCCAAAGAAAACGTTCAGTTTCGAACAGATCTTCTGTATTTTTCTGGGCTGCTTTGATCCTCTTTGTCTCTGCCAGAGCCAGACAGAGATTCTCAAATATCTCCAAGTCAGCCTTGGTGGTAGTTTTATGTTGAAGATGCTCAGTCTCCAGCAGGTCCTGTGTTTCTTTCAGAGCTGCTGCGATCCTGTTTGTCTCCACTCTTTGTTCGTCGAGTTGGGCTTGGGATGCCTGGTCTCTTTTGACCATCTGCGTAGCTTTCTCCTCCAATGTTTGAAGAGTAGCTATGTTCTTCAGCTGGGCATGATCGTGGTCCCTGCAGGTTTTTTCCAGGTGTGCCGTGAGGGATGACTGTTCCTGGGAACGGAGACGCTCAGTCTTCAGCAGGTCCTGTGTTTCTTTCAGAGCTGCTGCGATCCTGTTTGTCTCCACTCTCTGTTCCTCCAGCTGGCCTTCATGGTCTGCCTGGAATCTCTGCAGGGTCTGCTTAGCCTCCTCCTCCATTCTTCCAGAATCAGCTGTGGTCTTCACCAGAGTATGATAAAGTCCCCAGGCTTTTTTATTCCGATCCAAGTAGCAAGACTTCTCCTGTTGCCACAGTACAACTCTGTTATTCAGCTCATTCTCAGCCTTGATAAAGGCTGCCTTGAGCTTACTGTTGTCATCTCCCAGTTCAACAATTCTAGCCTGATAGAGATTCTTAGATATCTCCAACTCAGCCTTGGTGGTAGTTTTATGTTGAACACGCTCAGTCTCCAGCAGGTCCTGTGTGTCTTTCAGAGCTGCTGCGATCCTGTTTGTCTCTGCGCTTTGTTCGTCGAGCTGGGCTGTATAGAAAGCCTGAGCTGTTTCCAGCTTCTGTTTTACTGCTTCCTGCTCTTGTGCGCGAATGGATGCGATGACCTGCACCTGGGAGTGAAAGTGGTCACAGTTGTTTTGCTGGCGTGCTTTGAGGGAGGACTTCTCCTCTTGCCATTGTAGATGTCCATTTTTCAGCTCCTGTTCGGCCTTATGAAGAGCCTCGCTGAGCTGACTGATGACATCTAAGTGTTCATCAACTGTAGCCTGACAGAAGTTCTTGAATACCTCCATCTCCTCCTCGGTGGTAGTTTTAGGCTGAACGTGACGGGCAGACTCCAGCAGGTCCTGTGTGTCTTTCAGAACTGCTGCGATCCTGTTTGTCGCCGCTCTCTGTTCGTCCAACTGGGCTTGATAGGAAGACTTCTCCTCTTGCCATCGCAGATGACAATTTTTCAGCTTCAGCTTGGCGTTAGCCTGACAGAACATCTTAGATATGTCCATCTCCTCCTCGGTCTTTTCGTGGAGAACATCTAGAAAATGTTGAAGACGGTCTTCATTAATTTCTAGGAGGACTCTGTCCTTGGTTGTTGTTCGGGTGAGCCTCGCCTCACTGTCCAACAGTTCACATCTTACTTGTTCCTCCAGTGAACTGAGGTAAAAATCCATTGGAGGTTCAACCTCTTTGGAATTTAATTCCATCTTTGAACCAACTTGGTTTCTGGTGTGAAATACTGTACGAGAGTTTTCCATTGCAATTGTGTTTCTGAACCAACTTGATGAGTACTTTGAGATACTGTATGAGAGTTATCCAATGCAATTGTCAAGTGTGTCTCTGAAAGAATTTGCTATCAGCTGTTAACAACGGTGAGGGACTATATGTAGCTGAGAATCCGTGATGTCATTAGGAAAACATTCTATATCCATGGAGACCTCAACATTAAAGGCACAGAATGCGTGATGTCATCAGGACAACATTCTGTCCATGGAGTCCTTGATGGCGTCGTTACTATGGATACCAGATTGAATGTTTATCTTTGAATTTATGAATGTAATGATTTCTCATGCTCCTTACAATATGGCAAAGAAATGAAACTATATATATATATATAAAAATAAAAAATATAAACTCTTAAAATGCTGATATAAATGATTGTGTCATGTTTTACGTAGTTGGGCAGATAGTAGATTAATGGTGCAAATTATGATACAAGCATGAAATCTTGGTATCTGGTCAAACCTGCCTGATTGGCCATTCAAAAATCCAAGATGGCCGCTAATTGGGCCTCCCGAAAATTTGGTTTCTTAATAAAACTTTGTATTTCCCCGATTTTAATGATCTTGGTGTCTTATTTGTAGGTAATAAAAGATGCTTTAATAATTACCCACAACTACAACACTAGAATAATGAATGTGCTGATGTCATTGGACATTTAGTGGAAAGATTAACAAATATAAGTGTCAATTAATAATTCAACTCTTTTATTAAAATAATTTCCTTCAACTATGTTCAAATTGAACATTACAAGAATATGATGTCAAACTGGACAAAACTAACTGTATGGCACTGGACACTTAATTCATCTAACAATAATACATTTGATTTTCAGCTTTTCTCTGAAGAAACCAATTTCAGAACATAATTAATCTTCAGGGAGAGATGTTTTGTGCTGTTTGGTAAAGGTGGAACTCAGTCTTCACTGTTGCGGAAAGTAATTGAGGACAGATGATGATTACAAAACCAGGGACTCTGAGAACTGGCTTTGTCACTTCATCGTACCTCAAACACATTTAATGTTGCCACCTGTCCTGTAAAATGCATTTAGCAGCTGTTTTTGATTTATATTACATTCTGCTGTCCCCTTGGCCAGGACCATATATTTTTCCCTTTCTATAAGTTCACTTGAGACTGTTGTATTCATTTTGCTTTTAAGTTCTGAACAAAAAAAAAAAAGAGAAAACTCTCAGTACTTTTCATTTATTGAAGTCACAGGAGTATACAAAAACATACTTGACCATGTGGTCATGAAAAATACCCATACACTGAACATTATTTTGGATGATTACAAAGAAATGATATCATATATGGGTTTTTTACAACATTTGGATCCACCAATTTGCCTGGATGGACATATTGAATAAAATAATACTCTATTGTAACACACCAAGGTAAGTATAGTTTGCTGGATGAATATGCTTAACTCTGGGCTAGTATCAGATGGTTATATGCAGTGGCGGCTGGTGGAACATGTTCTAGGTAGGGCTGTGCCACATCCAATCAATTTCAGCAAACATCCCAGAATGATTTAATGCAGGGGTCTCAAACTCATTTTCACTCCGGGCCACATCAGCATCATGGTCGCCCACAAAGGGCTGGTTGTAAATGTAACTACTCGTAACATGTTGTTAAATAACTGTCTGCATTTGATTATTGTTTATTCAAGTGTAAAAATATTGTACATTGTTTTGTATTGTAAAAAATATATTTAAGCACATTTCTGCACAACTTAAATCTTTTTAATTTAGGGTTAATAAACCCACATTAGTCTATCAAAGATCAAACTATTAAAGAAAATAGCAAAGACAAATATCAAACACAAGTTATTACAATAACTTTGTTCAATGCTTAAAATCCTTTCAAGGGTACGTTTGCACAATCCCACATGAAGTACTTGATGTGTTTTAAAGCCAAGTTTAATAGCCTTCAATGTACTCACAATACATTTCCATGTCAAATACAGAAACCAGCCAAAGAGCTGCTTCTATGACTGTGTGTTTAAGTATCTCATCCTTTTGACTTTCAATCTCATAATTTTGATTAACTTTAAAAAAATTAAAATTAAAAATCTTTTATTTTTTGCTGGCGGATTCGCGGGCCACATAAAATGACGTGGGCGGGGAGTTTGAGACCCCTGCTCTATGTGGTTTTAAGAGAGAAGAATGAATGATTCTGCTAAAAGAGCCTGACAATCTTATACTTGGAGATTGGATACATGAATTTACTAGTTATGTGTATGGATGTATCCACCTTAAAGCCACAAAACATATCAGTGTCAGTGGAAGAGCTCCCGCTTCTGTGTGTGTGTGTGTGTGTGTGTGTGTGTGTGTGTGCGCGCTCTGACGGGGGTCAGATCTACATATATTGATTGAACTCGCCTTGGTAAGAGAAAAGTCACGTGCGAGTTAAATTGAGTGGTGTTCCACTGTAAATAAACTTAAACACTGTAAAACAAGGAGATTGGATACGATGATAGAGAGAATCCATTACAACCACACGGTGACTCTGAGACAGCCAGAGAGAATTGGGTCACTAGCTAATTGGACAGAAATACATCAGCCCGCCTTATGAGCACACATAATGGCAGATACACACGTACTGTACACACACGGCTGGCACGCTCACACGTTCAGACCTGCATGAATACACATGCATTTCAAAAGACTTGCATACAGATGGTATACTGGTCCTCTTTAATTTATATTTCTTCCGTATGCTTTTTGCTACTTAACTCCTTCCACATTCTTTAAGCTACAGAAACCGTTCAACTATCAAAATGTTCAGCTCTTTAAGGACATCCCTGCTATATCTTTCAATATTTCTAACCTTTAAACTTTTTGAATTATTAAGCTTTTTGCAGTTTTTTTTGACTGGGTTTCTATGGAGAAAATGTTCAAATCCTCTCTTCAAATTTCAAATCCTTATACTTCCTCATACTTTCAGCTACAGACACCATTTCAACTTTACAATGTTGAGAAAACCCTGAGCTATCGCCACATGATTCAGCTTTTTTATATATTTTACACTTTTTGAACTGCAGCAATTTAACTTATATGATTTTTCAGTCCTTTTCTGACTTTATAATGGGTGTGTATTGCACAGCTTAGAGTGCGTGATGTCACCGCTAGAGTGAAGAGCAGTTTGAGATTCTTGTGAAAAAAACATTTTGCCACTGTGTCCACAATCTTCACTCTTTATGCATAATTTCTGGATGTAAAAGTAGCTAATCTTGTCCTTGTCGTAGACAAATGACTGTGGAATCCCACAGACTTACACATTTGGCACAGAAGCCTTTAATTGAGAGGAAAACCAACTTTCTGCTCCATAGAGACCAATGTTAAATTTTGCTTCAAAAATATCTTCCACAGAACACGGTACCCCATTTCTAGATCGCCAGAATAACTTTGGAGACCAAACTTAACTAAGACAACACGGAGATGGAGAATTAAACTGGAGTCTTGTATTTATTGAATATTAAAATGTTTGAAAACTTATTCGGGCTGATCCCGACCGGGCCCCATGGGCAAAGGCCCGGCCACCAGACGCTCACCTACGAGCTCCCCTCCTGGGTCTGGCTCCGGGAGGGTGCCCCGGTTTCCCTGGTCCGGGCGAGGTGGCTAAAGTCCGTGGGCTATCTATGGGTCGTTTTGAACCGCTCTTAGTCTGGGCTCTCCCCTGAAACCTCTTTGCCTTGGGCTAATGCCCCGGACAACATAGCTCCCAGGATCACTGAGCCACTCAAACTCCTCCACCACGATAAGGTGGCGATTCGCGGAGGAGATTTATTTATTTATTCTTTTTTTTTTTTTTTTTTTTGATGTATATATATATATATATATATATGTGTATATATATATATATATATATATACATACTTTTTTATTTTTTATATGTATATATATATATATTTTTTTTGTATATATATATATATTTTTTTTTTAAGGTTTTGAATGCAGGACTTCTGCGTCTGGCAAATAGTTCATACACAAAGAGTGGTTAGGGTTAGGGGCACCAGATCCTTGATCCGGTCAAGGATCTGGAACCAGGGTTAAGAACCACTCTTTGTATAGTAACTGTTTTCCAAACTGTCTGATGTTTACTGTCTGATGTTTTGACAGTAGGGAGCCGGGCATTAGAAGAGTTTGAACCATTTTTTCTTCTTCTTCTGCTTGTTCTTGATCTGGCTCTGAAGATCTTTTTCAGTGGCCTGAAGATCTTCGGTGGCCTGAAGGAGGGAAGACTTCTCCTGATGCCAAAGAAAACGTTCAGTTTCGAACAGATCTTCTGTATTTTTCTGGGCTGCTTTGATCCTCTTTGTCTCTGCCAGAGCCAGACAGAGATTCTCAAATATCTCCAAGTCAGCCTTGGTGGTAGTTTTATGTTGAAGATGCTCAGTCTCCAGCAGGTCCTGTGTTTCTTTCAGAGCTGCTGCGATCCTGTTTGTCTCCACTCTTTGTTCGTCGAGTTGGGCTTGGGATGCCTGGTCTCTTTTGACCATCTGCGTAGCTTTCTCCTCCAATGTTTGAAGAGTAGCTATGTTCTTCAGCTGGGCATGATCGTGGTCCCTGCAGGTTTTTTCCAGGTGTGCCGTGAGGGATGACTGTTCCTGGGAACGGAGACGCTCAGTCTTCAGCAGGTCCTGTGTTTCTTTCAGAGCTGCTGCGATCCTGTTTGTCTCCACTCTCTGTTCCTCCAGCTGGCCTTCATGGTCTGCCTGGAATCTCTGCAGGGTCTGCTTAGCCTCCTCCTCCATTCTTCCAGAATCAGCTGTGGTCTTCACCAGAGTATGATAAAGTCCCCAGGCTTTTTTATTCCGATCCAAGTAGCAAGACTTCTCCTGTTGCCACAGTACAACTCTGTTATTCAGCTCATTCTCAGCCTTGATAAAGGCTGCCTTGAGCTTACTGTTGTCATCTCCCAGTTCAACAATTCTAGCCTGATAGAGATTCTTAGATATCTCCAACTCAGCCTTGGTGGTAGTTTTATGTTGAACACGCTCAGTCTCCAGCAGGTCCTGTGTGTCTTTCAGAGCTGCTGCGATCCTGTTTGTCTCTGCGCTTTGTTCGTCGAGCTGGGCTGTATAGAAAGCCTGAGCTGTTTCCAGCTTCTGTTTTACTGCTTCCTGCTCTTGTGCGCGAATGGATGCGATGACCTGCACCTGGGAGTGAAAGTGGTCACAGTTGTTTTGCTGGCGTGCTTTGAGGGAGGACTTCTCCTCTTGCCATTGTAGATGTCCATTTTTCAGCTCCTGTTCGGCCTTATGAAGAGCCTCGCTGAGCTGACTGATGACATCTAAGTGTTCATCAACTGTAGCCTGACAGAAGTTCTTGAATACCTCCATCTCCTCCTCGGTGGTAGTTTTAGGCTGAACGTGACGGGCAGACTCCAGCAGGTCCTGTGTGTCTTTCAGAACTGCTGCGATCCTGTTTGTCGCCGCTCTCTGTTCGTCCAACTGGGCTTGATAGGAAGACTTCTCCTCTTGCCATCGCAGATGACAATTTTTCAGCTTCAGCTTGGCGTTAGCCTGACAGAACATCTTAGATATGTCCATCTCCTCCTCGGTCTTTTCGTGGAGAACATCTAGAAAATGTTGAAGACGGTCTTCATTAATTTCTAGGAGGACTCTGTCCTTGGTTGTTGTTCGGGTGAGCCTCGCCTCACTGTCCAACAGTTCACATCTTACTTGTTCCTCCAGTGAACTGAGGTAAAAATCCATTGGAGGTTCAACCTCTTTGGAATTTAATTCCATCTTTGAACCAACTTGGTTTCTGGTGTGAAATACTGTACGAGAGTTTTCCATTGCAATTGTGTTTCTGAACCAACTTGATGAGTACTTTGAGATACTGTATGAGAGTTATCCAATGCAATTGTCAAGTGTGTCTCTGAAAGAATTTGCTATCAGCTGTTAACAACGGTGAGGGACTATATGTAGCTGAGAATCCGTGATGTCATTAGGAAAACATTCTATATCCATGGAGACCTCAACATTAAAGGCACAGAATGCGTGATGTCATCAGGACAACATTCTGTCCATGGAGTCCTTGATGGCGTCGTTACTATGGATACCAGATTGAATGTTTATCTTTGAATTTATGAATGTAATGATTTCTCATGCTCCTTACAATATGGCAAAGAAATGAAACTATATATATATATATAAAAATAAAAAATATAAACTCTTAAAATGCTGATATAAATGATTGTGTCATGTTTTACGTAGTTGGGCAGATAGTAGATTAATGGTGCAAATTATGATACAAGCATGAAATCTTGGTATCTGGTCAAACCTGCCTGATTGGCCATTCAAAAATCCAAGATGGCCGCTAATTGGGCCTCCCGAAAATTTGGTTTCTTAATAAAACTTTGTATTTCCCCGATTTTAATGATCTTGGTGTCTTATTTGTAGGTAATAAAAGATGCTTTAATAATTACCCACAACTACAACACTAGAATAATGAATGTGCTGATGTCATTGGACATTTAGTGGAAAGATTAACAAATATAAGTGTCAATTAATAATTCAACTCTTTTATTAAAATAATTTCCTTCAACTATGTTCAAATTGAACATTACAAGAATATGATGTCAAACTGGACAAAACTAACTGTATGGCACTGGACACTTAATTCATCTAACAATAATACATTTGATTTTCAGCTTTTCTCTGAAGAAACCAATTTCAGAACATAATTAATCTTCAGGGAGAGATGTTTTGTGCTGTTTGGTAAAGGTGGAACTCAGTCTTCACTGTTGCGGAAAGTAATTGAGGACAGATGATGATTACAAAACCAGGGACTCTGAGAACTGGCTTTGTCACTTCATCGTACCTCAAACACATTTAATGTTGCCACCTGTCCTGTAAAATGCATTTAGCAGCTGTTTTTGATTTATATTACATTCTGCTGTCCCCTTGGCCAGGACCATATATTTTTCCCTTTCTATAAGTTCACTTGAGACTGTTGTATTCATTTTGCTTTTAAGTTCTGAACAAAAAAAAAAAAGAGAAAACTCTCAGTACTTTTCATTTATTGAAGTCACAGGAGTATACAAAAACATACTTGACCATGTGGTCATGAAAAATACCCATACACTGAACATTATTTTGGATGATTACAAAGAAATGATATCATATATGGGTTTTTTACAACATTTGGATCCACCAATTTGCCTGGATGGACATATTGAATAAAATAATACTCTATTGTAACACACCAAGGTAAGTATAGTTTGCTGGATGAATATGCTTAACTCTGGGCTAGTATCAGATGGTTATATGCAGTGGCGGCTGGTGGAACATGTTCTAGGTAGGGCTGTGCCACATCCAATCAATTTCAGCAAACATCCCAGAATGATTTAATGCAGGGGTCTCAAACTCATTTTCACTCCGGGCCACATCAGCATCATGGTCGCCCACAAAGGGCCGGTTGTAAATGTAACTACTCGTAACATGTTGTTAAATAACTGTCTGCATTTGATTATTGTTTATTCAAGTGTAAAAATATTGTACATTGTTTTGTATTGTAAAAAATATATTTAAGCACATTTCTGCACAACTTAAATCTTTTTAATTTAGGGTTAATAAACCCACATTAGTCTATCAAAGATCAAACTATTAAAGAAAATAGCAAAGACAAATATCAAACACAAGTTATTACAATAAATTTGTTCAATGCTTAAAATCCTTTCAAGGGTACGTTTGCACAATCCCACATGAAGTACTTGATGTGTTTTAAAGCCAAGTTTAATAGCCTTCAATGTACTCACAATACATTTCCATGTCAAATACAGAAACCAGCCAAAGAGCTGCTTCTATGACTGTGTGTTTAAGTATCTCATCCTTTTGACTTTCAATCTCATAATTTTGATTAACTTTAAAAAAATAAAAATAAAAAATCTTTTATTTTTTGCTGGCGGATTCGCGGGCCACATAAAATGACGTGGGCGGGGAGTTTGAGACCCCTGCTCTATGTGGTTTTAAGAGAGAAGAATGAATGATTCTGCTAAAAGAGCCTGACAATCTTATACTTGGAGATTGGATACATGAATTTACTAGTTATGTGTATGGATGTATCCACCTTAAAGCCACAAAACATATCAGTGTCAGTGGAAGAGCTCCCGCTTCTGTGTGTGTGTGTGTGTGTGTGTGTGTGTGTGTGTGCGCGCTCTGACGGGGGTCAGATCTACATATATTGATTGAACTCGCCTTGGTAAGAGAAAAGTCACGTGCGAGTTAAATTGAGTGGTGTTCCACTGTAAATAAACTTAAACACTGTAAAACAAGGAGATTGGATACGATGATAGAGAGAATCCATTACAACCACACGGTGACTCTGAGACAGCCAGAGAGAATTGGGTCACTAGCTAATTGGACAGAAATACATCAGCCCGCCTTATGAGCACACATAATGGCAGATACACACGTACTGTACACACACGGCTGGCACGCTCACACGTTCAGACCTGCATGAATACACATGCATTTCAAAAGACTTGCATACAGATGGTATACTGGTCCTCTTTAATTTATATTTCTTCCGTATGCTTTTTGCTACTTAACTCCTTCCACATTCTTTAAGCTACAGAAACCGTTCAACTATCAAAATGTTCAGCTCTTTAAGGACATCCCTGCTATATCTTTCAATATTTCTAACCTTTAAACTTTTTGAATTATTAAGCTTTTTGCAGTTTTTTTTGACTGGGTTTCTATGGAGAAAATGTTCAAATCCTCTCTTCAAATTTCAAATCCTTATACTTCCTCATACTTTCAGCTACAGACACCATTTCAACTTTACAATGTTGAGAAAACCCTGAGCTATCGCCACATGATTCAGCTTTTTTATATATTTTACACTTTTTGAACTGCAGCAATTTAACTTATATGATTTTTCAGTCCTTTTCTGACTTTATAATGGGTGTGTATTGCACAGCTTAGAGTGCGTGATGTCACCGCTAGAGTGAAGAGCAGTTTGAGATTCTTGTGAAAAAAACATTTTGCCACTGTGTCCACAATCTTCACTCTTTATGCATAATTTCTGGATGTAAAAGTAGCTAATCTTGTCCTTGTCGTAGACAAATGACTGTGGAATCCCACAGACTTACACATTTGGCACAGAAGCCTTTAATTGAGAGGAAAACCAACTTTCTGCTCCATAGAGACCAATGTTAAATTTTGCTTCAAAAATATCTTCCACAGAACACGGTACCCCATTTCTAGATCGCCAGAATAACTTTGGAGACCAAACTTAACTAAGACAACACGGAGATGGAGAATTAAACTGGAGTCTTGTATTTATTGAATATTAAAATGTTTGAAAACTTATTCGGGCTGATCCCGACCGGGCCCCATGGGCAAAGGCCCGGCCACCAGACGCTCACCTACGAGCTCCCCTCCTGGGTCTGGCTCCGGGAGGGTGCCCCGGTTTCCCTGGTCCGGGCGAGGTGGCTAAAGTCCGTGGGCTATCTATGGGTCGTTTTGAACCGCTCTTAGTCTGGGCTCTCCCCTGAAACCTCTTTGCCTTGGGCTAATGCCCCGGACAACATAGCTCCCAGGATCACTGAGCCACTCAAACTCCTCCACCACGATAAGGTGGCGATTCGCGGAGGAGATTTATTTATTTATTCTTTTTTTTTTTTTTTTTTTTGATGTATATATATATATATATATATATATATATGTGTATATATATATATATATATATATACATACTTTTTTTATTTTTTATATGTATATATATATATTTTTTTTTTGTATATATATATATATTTTTTTTTTAAGGTTTTGAATGCAGGACTTCTGCGTCTGGCAAATAGTTCATACACAAAGAGTGGTTAGGGTTAGGGGCACCAGATCCTTGATCCGGTCAAGGATCTGGAACCAGGGTTAAGAACCACTCTTTGTATAGTAACTGTTTTCCAAACTGTCTGATGTTTACTGTCTGATGTTTTGACAGTAGGGAGCCGGGCATTAGAAGAGTTTGAACCATTTTTTCTTCTTCTTCTGCTTGTTCTTGATCTGGCTCTGAAGATCTTTTTCAGTGGCCTGAAGATCTTCGGTGGCCTGAAGGAGGGAAGACTTCTCCTGATGCCAAAGAAAACGTTCAGTTTCGAACAGATCTTCTGTATTTTTCTGGGCTGCTTTGATCCTCTTTGTCTCTGCCAGAGCCAGACAGAGATTCTCAAATATCTCCAAGTCAGCCTTGGTGGTAGTTTTATGTTGAAGATGCTCAGTCTCCAGCAGGTCCTGTGTTTCTTTCAGAGCTGCTGCGATACTGTTTGTCTCCACTCTTTGTTCGTCGAGTTGGGCTTGGGATGCCTGGTCTCTTTTGACCATCTGCGTAGCTTTCTCCTCCAATGTTTGAAGAGTAGCTATGTTCTTCAGCTGGGCATGATCGTGGTCCCTGCAGGTTTTTTCCAGGTGTGCCGTGAGGGATGACTGTTCCTGGGAACGGAGACGCTCAGTCTTCAGCAGGTCCTGTGTTTCTTTCAGAGCTGCTGCGATCCTGTTTGTCTCCACTCTCTGTTCCTCCAGCTGGCCTTCATGGTCTGCCTGGAATCTCTGCAGGGTCTGCTTAGCCTCCTCCTCCATTCTTCCAGAATCAGCTGTGGTCTTCACCAGAGTATGATAAAGTCCCCAGGCTTTTTTATTCCGATCCAAGTAGCAAGACTTCTCCTGTTGCCACAGTACAACTCTGTTATTCAGCTCATTCTCAGCCTTGATAAAGGCTGCCTTGAGCTTACTGTTGTCATCTCCCAGTTCAACAATTCTAGCCTGATAGAGATTCTTAGATATCTCCAACTCAGCCTTGGTGGTAGTTTTATGTTGAACACGCTCAGTCTCCAGCAGGTCCTGTGTGTCTTTCAGAGCTGCTGCGATCCTGTTTGTCTCTGCGCTTTGTTCGTCGAGCTGGGCTGTATAGAAAGCCTGAGCTGTTTCCAGCTTCTGTTTTACTGCTTCCTGCTCTTGTGCGCGAATGGATGCGATGACCTGCACCTGGGAGTGAAAGTGGTCACAGTTGTTTTGCTGGCGTGCTTTGAGGGAGGACTTCTCCTCTTGCCATTGTAGATGTCCATTTTTCAGCTCCTGTTCGGCCTTATGAAGAGCCTCGCTGAGCTGACTGATGACATCTAAGTGTTCATCAACTGTAGCCTGACAGAAGTTCTTGAATACCTCCATCTCCTCCTCGGTGGTAGTTTTAGGCTGAACGTGACGGGCAGACTCCAGCAGGTCCTGTGTGTCTTTCAGAACTGCTGCGATCCTGTTTGTCGCCGCTCTCTGTTCGTCCAACTGGGCTTGATAGGAAGACTTCTCCTCTTGCCATCGCAGATGACAATTTTTCAGCTTCAGCTTGGCGTTAGCCTGACAGAACATCTTAGATATGTCCATCTCCTCCTCGGTCTTTTCGTGGAGAACATCTAGAAAATGTTGAAGACGGTCTTCATTAATTTCTAGGAGGACTCTGTCCTTGGTTGTTGTTCGGGTGAGCCTCGCCTCACTGTCCAACAGTTCACATCTTACTTGTTCCTCCAGTGAACTGAGGTAAAAATCCATTGGAGGTTCAACCTCTTTGGAATTTAATTCCATCTTTGAACCAACTTGGTTTCTGGTGTGAAATACTGTACGAGAGTTTTCCATTGCAATTGTGTTTCTGAACCAACTTGATGAGTACTTTGAGATACTGTATGAGAGTTATCCAATGCAATTGTCAAGTGTGTCTCTGAAAGAATTTGCTATCAGCTGTTAACAACGGTGAGGGACTATATGTAGCTGAGAATCCGTGATGTCATTAGGAAAACATTCTATATCCATGGAGACCTCAACATTAAAGGCACAGAATGCGTGATGTCATCAGGACAACATTCTGTCCATGGAGTCCTTGATGGCGTCGTTACTATGGATACCAGATTGAATGTTTATCTTTGAATTTATGAATGTAATGATTTCTCATGCTCCTTACAATATGGCAAAGAAATGAAACTATATATATATATATAAAAATAAAAAATATAAACTCTTAAAATGCTGATATAAATGATTGTGTCATGTTTTACGTAGTTGGGCAGATAGTAGATTAATGGTGCAAATTATGATACAAGCATGAAATCTTGGTATCTGGTCAAACCTGCCTGATTGGCCATTCAAAAATCCAAGATGGCCGCTAATTGGGCCTCCCGAAAATTTGGTTTCTTAATAAAACTTTGTATTTCCCCGATTTTAATGATCTTGGTGTCTTATTTGTAGGTAATAAAAGATGCTTTAATAATTACCCACAACTACAACACTAGAATAATGAATGTGCTGATGTCATTGGACATTTAGTGGAAAGATTAACAAATATAAGTGTCAATTAATAATTCAACTCTTTTATTAAAATAATTTCCTTCAACTATGTTCAAATTGAACATTACAAGAATATGATGTCAAACTGGACAAAACTAACTGTATGGCACTGGACACTTAATTCATCTAACAATAATACATTTGATTTTCAGCTTTTCTCTGAAGAAACCAATTTCAGAACATAATTAATCTTCAGGGAGAGATGTTTTGTGCTGTTTGGTAAAGGTGGAACTCAGTCTTCACTGTTGCGGAAAGTAATTGAGGACAGATGATGATTACAAAACCAGGGACTCTGAGAACTGGCTTTGTCACTTCATCGTACCTCAAACACATTTAATGTTGCCACCTGTCCTGTAAAATGCATTTAGCAGCTGTTTTTGATTTATATTACATTCTGCTGTCCCCTTGGCCAGGACCATATATTTTTCCCTTTCTATAAGTTCACTTGAGACTGTTGTATTCATTTTGCTTTTAAGTTCTGAACAAAAAAAAAAAGAGAAAACTCTCAGTACTTTTCATTTATTGAAGTCACAGGAGTATACAAAAACATACTTGACCATGTGGTCATGAAAAATACCCATACACTGAACATTATTTTGGATGATTACAAAGAAATTATATCATATATGGGTTTTTCACAACATTTGGATCCACCAATTTGCCTGGATGGACATATTGAATAAAATAATACTCTATTGTAACACACCAAGGTAAGTATAGTTTGCTGGATGAATATGCTTAACTCTGGGCTAGTATCAGATGGTTATATGCAGTGGCGGCTGGTGGAACATGTTCTAGGTAGGGCTGTGCCACATCCAATCAATTTCAGCAAACATCCCAGAATGATTTAATGCAGGGGTCTCAAACTCATTTTCACTCCGGGCCACATCAGCATCATGGTCGCCCACAAAGGGCCGGTTGTAAATGTAACTACTCGTAACATGTTGTTAAATAACTGTCTGCATTTGATTATTGTTTATTCAAGTGTAAAAATATTGTACATTGTTTTGTATTGTAAAAAATATATTTAAGCACATTTCTGCACAACTTAAATCTTTTTAATTTAGGGTTAATAAACCCACATTAGTCTATCAAAGATCAAACTATTAAAGAAAATAGCAAAGACAAATATCAAACACAAGTTATTACAATAACTTTGTTCAATGCTTAAAATCCTTTCAAGGGTACGTTTGCACAATCCCACATGAAGTACTTGATGTGTTTTAAAGCCAAGTTTAATAGCCTTCAATGTACTCACAATACATTTCCATGTCAAATACAGAAACCAGCCAAAGAGCTGCTTCTATGACTGTGTGTTTAAGTATCTCATCCTTTTGACTTTCAATCTCATAATTTTGATTAACTTTAAAAAAATAAAAATAAAAAATCTTTTATTTTTTGCTGGCGGATTCGCGGGCCACATAAAATGACGTGGGCGGGGAGTTTGAGACCCCTGCTCTATGTGGTGTTAAGAGAGAAGAATGAATGATTCTGCTAAAAGAGCCTGACAATCTTATACTTGGAGATTGGATATAAGATACATGAATTTACTAGTTATGTGTATGGATGTATCCACCTTAAAGCCACAAAACATATCAGTGTCAGTGGAAGAGCTCCCGCTTCTGTGTGTGTGTGTGTGTGTGTGTGTGTGTGTGCGCGCTCTGACGGGGGTCAGATCTACATATATTGATTGAACTCGCCTTGGTAAGAGAAAAGTCACGTGCGAGTTAAATTGAGTGGTGTTCCACTGTAAATAAACTTAAACACTGTAAAACAAGGAGATTGGATACGATGATAGAGAGAATCCATTACAACCACACGGTGACTCTGAGACAGCCAGAGAGAATTGGGTCACTAGCTAATTGGACAGAAATACATCAGCCCGCCTTATGAGCACACATAATGACAGATACACACGTACTGTACACACACGGCTGGCACGCTCACACGTTCAGACCTGCATGAATACACATGCATTTCAAAAGACTTGCATACAGATGGTATACTGGTCCTCTTTAATTTATATTTCTTCCGTATGCTTTTTGCTACTTAACTCCTTCCACATTCTTTAAGCTACAGAAACCGTTCAACTATCAAAATGTTCAGCTCTTTAAGGACATCCCTGCTATATCTTTCAATATTTCTAACCTTTAAACTTTTTGAATTATTAAGCTTTTTGCAGTTTTTTTTGACTGGGTTTCTATGGAGAAAATGTTCAAATCCTCTCTTCAAATTTCAAATCCTTATACTTCCTCATACTTTCAGCTACAGACACCATTTCAACTTTACAATGTTGAGAAAACCCTGAGCTATCGCCACATGATTCAGCTTTTTTATATATTTTACACTTTTTGAACTGCAGCAATTTAACTTATATGATTTTTCAGTCCTTTTCTGACTTTATAATGGGTGTGTATTGCACAGCTTAGAGTGCGTGATGTCACCGCTAGAGTGAAGAGCAGTTTGAGATTCTTGTGAAAAAAACATTTTGCCACTGTGTCCACAATCTTCACTCTTTATGCATAATTTCTGGATGTAAAAGTAGCTAATCTTGTCCTTGTCGTAGACAAATGACTGTGGAATCCCACAGACTTACACATTTGGCACAGAAGCCTTTAATTGAGAGGAAAACCAACTTTCTGCTCCATAGAGACCAATGTTAAATTTTGCTTCAAAAATATCTTCCACAGAACACGGTACCCCATTTCTAGATCGCCAGAATAATTTTGGAGACCAAACTTAACTAAGACAACACGGAGATGGAGAATTAAACTGGAGTCTTGTATTTATTGAATATTAAAATGTTTGAAAACTTTTTTTTCAACAAAAGTTCAAAATGTAAAAGGGGTAAATGGAGGTGAGTCCAACTATATCTAGCTGGTATCGCTCCACCTCCTGCACCAGCTCCGACTCTTTCCCCGCTAGCGTGGTGACGTTCCACGTCCCTAGAGCTAGTCCATGCCGCCGGCGATCGGCATGCCCAGGCCTCCTGCCCGACCTGCTGCCCGGTCTGCATAGCACCTGACCCCGATGCATGTCCCTGCGGGTGGTGGGTCCACAGGGTGGCTGCTCCATGGTGTTTATTCGGGCTGATCCCGACCGGGCCCCATGGGCAAAGGCCCGGCCACCAGACGCTCACCTACGAGCTCCCCTCCTGGGTCTGGCTCCGGGAGGGTGCCCCGGTTTCCCTGGTCCGGGCGAGGTGGCTAAAGTCCGTGGGCTATCTATGGGTCGTTTTGAACCGCTCTTAGTCTGGGCTCTCCCCTGAAACCTCTTTGCCTTGGGCTAATGCCCCGGACAACATAGCTCCCAGGATCACTGAGCCACTCAAACTCCTCCACCACGATAAGGTGGCGATTCGCGGAGGAGATTTATTTATTTATTCTTTTTTTTTTTTTTTTTTTTGATGTATATATATATATATATATATATATATATATATATATGTGTATATATATATATATATATATATATACATACTTTTTTTATTTTTTATATGTATATATATATATTTTTTTTTTGTATATATATATATATATTTTTTTTTTTAAGGTTTTGAATGCAGGACTTCTGCGTCTGGCAAATAGTTCATACACAAAGAGTGGTTAGGGTTAGGGGCACCAGATCCTTGATCCGGTCAAGGATCTGGAACCAGGGTTAAGAATCACTCTTTGTATAGTAACTGTTTTCCAAACTGTCTGATGTTTACTGTCTGATGTTTTGACAGTAGGGAGCCGGGCATTAGAAGAGTTTGAACCATTTTTTCTTCTTCTTCTGCTTGTTCTTGATCTGGCTCTGAAGATCTTTTTCAGTGGCCTGAAGATCTTCGGTGGCCTGAAGGAGGGAAGACTTCTCCTGATGCCAAAGAAAACGTTCAGTTTCGAACAGATCTTCTGTATTTTTCTGGGCTGCTATGATCCTCTTTGTCAGATTCAGATATATCTCCAAGTCAGCCTTGGTGGTAGTTTTATGTTGAAGATGCTCAGTCTCCAGCAGGTCCTGTGTTTCTTTCAGAGCTGCTGCGATACTGTTTGTCTCCACTCTTTGTTCGTTGAGTTGGGCTTGGGATGCCTGGTCTCTTTTGACCATCTGCGTAGCTTTCTCCTCCAATGTTTGAAGAGTAGCTATGTTCTTCAGCTGGGCATGATCGTGGTCCCTGCAGGTTTTTTCCAGGTGTGCCGTGAGGGATGACTGTTCCTGGGAACGGAGACGCTCAGTCTCCAGCAGGTCCTGTGTTTCTTTCAGAGCTGCTGCGATCCTGTTTGTCTCCACTCTCTGTTCCTCCAGCTGGCCTTCATGGTCTGCCTGGAATCTCTGCAGGGTCTGCTTAGCCTCCTCCTCCATTCTTCCAGAATCAGCTGTGGTCTTCACCAGAGTATGATAAAGTCCCCAGGCTTTTTTATTCCGATCCAAGTAGCAAGACTTCTCCTGTTGCCACAGTACAACTCTGTCCTTCAGCTCATTCTGAGCCTTGATAAAGGCTGCCTTGAGCTTACTGTTGTCATCTCCCAGTTCAACAATTCTAGCCTGATAGAGATTCTTAGATATCTCCAACTCAGCCTTGGTGGTAGTTTTATGTTGAACACGCTCAGTCTCCAGCAGGTCCTGTGTGTCTTTCAGAGCTGCTGCGATCCTGTTTGTCTCTGCGCTTTGTTCGTCGAGCTGGGCTGTATAGAAAGCCTGAGCTGTTTCCAGCTTCTGTTTTACTGCTTCCTGCTCTTGTGCGCGAATGGATGCGATGACCTGCACCTGGGAGTGAAAGTGGTCACAGTTGTTTTGCTGGCGTGCTTTGAGGGAGGACTTCTCCTCTTGCCATTGTAGATGTCCATTTTTCAGCTCCTGTTCGGCCTTATGAAGAGCCTCGCTGAGCTGACTGATGACATCTAAGTGTTTATCAACAGCAGCCTGACAGAAGTTCTTGAACACCTCCATCTCCTCCTCGGTGGTAGTTTTAGGCTGAACGTGACGGGCAGACTCCAGCAGGTCCTGTGTGTCTTTCAGAACTGCTGCGATCCTGTTTGTCGCCGCTCTCTGTTCGTCCAACTGGGCTTGATAGGAAGACTTCTCCTCTTGCCATCGCAGATGACAATTTTTCAGCTTCAGCTTGGCGTTAGCCTGACAGAACATCTTAGATATGTCCATCTCCTCCTCGGTCTTTTCGTGGAGAACATCTAGAAAATGTTGAAGACGGTCTTCATTAATTTCTAGGAGGACTCTGTCCTTGGTTGTTGTTCGGGTGAGCCTCGCCTCACTGTCCAACAGTTCACATCTTACTTGTTCCTCCAGTGAACTGAGGTAAAAATCCATTGGAGGTTCAACCTCTTTGGAATTTAATTCCATCTTTGAACCAACTTGGTTTCTGGTGTGAAATACTGTACGAGAGTTTTCCATTGCAATTGTGTTTCTGAACCAACTTGATGAGTACTTTGAGATACTGTATGAGAGTTATCCAATGCAATTGTCAAGTGTGTCTCTGAAAGAATTTGCTATCAGCTGTTAACAACGGTGAGGGACTATATGTAGCTGAGAATCCGTGATGTCATTAGGAAAACATTCTATATCCATGGAGACCTCAACATTAAAGGCACAGAATGCGTGATGTCATCAGGACAACATTCTGTCCATGGAGTCCTTGATGGCGTCGTTACTATGGATACCAGATTGAATGTTTATCTTTGAATTTATGAATGTAATGATTTCTCATGTTCCTTACAATATGGCAAAGAAATGAAACTATATATATATATATAAAAATAAAAAATATAAACTCTTAAAATGCTGATATAAATGATTGTGTCATGTTTTACGTAGTTGGGCAGATAGTAGATTAATCGTGCAAATTATGATACAAGCATGAAATCTTGGTATCTGGTCAAACCTGCCTGATTGGCCATTCAAAAATCCAAGATGGCCACTAATTGGGCCTCCCGAAAATTTGGTTTCTTAATAAAACTTTGTATTTCCCCGATTTTAATGATCTTGGTGTCTTATTTGTAGGTAATAAAAGATGCTTTAATAATTACCCACAACTACAACACTAGAATAATGAATGTGCTGATGTCATTGGACATTTAGTGGAAAGATTAACAAATATAAGTGTCAATTAATAATTCAACTCTTTTATTAAAATAATTTCCTTCAACTATGTTCAAATTGAACATTACAAGAATATGATGTCAAACTGGACAAAACTAACTGTATGGCACTGGACACTTAATTCATCTAACAATAATACATTTGATTTTCAGCTTTTCTCTGAAGAAACCAATTTCAGAACATAATTAATCTTCAGGGAGAGATGTTTTGTGCTGTTTGGTAAAGGTGGAACTCAGTCTTCACTGTTGCGGAAAGTAATTGAGGACAGATGATGATTACAAAACCAGGGACTCTGAGAACTGGCTTTGTCACTTCATCGTACCTCAAACACATTTAATGTTGCCACCTGTCCTGTAAAATGCATTTAGCAGCTGTTTTTGATTTATATTACATTCTGCTGTCCCCTTGGCCAGGACCATATATTTTTCCCTTTCTATAAGTTCACTTGAGACTGTTGTATTCATTTTGCTTTTAAGTTCTGAACAAAAAAAAAAAAGAGAAAACTCTCAGTACTTTTCATTTATTGAAGTCACAGGAGTATACAAAAACATACTTGACCATGTGGTCATGAAAAATACCCATACACTGAACATTATTTTGGATGATTACAAAGAAATGATATCATATATGGGTTTTTTACAACATTTGGATCCACCAATTTGCCTGGATGGACATATTGAATAAAATAATACTCTATTGTAACACACCAAGGTAAGTATAGTTTGCTGGATGAATATGCTTAACTCTGGGCTAGTATCAGATGGTTATATGCAGTGGCGGCTGGTGGAACATGTTCTAGGTAGGGCTGTGCCACATCCAATCAATTTCAGCAAACATCCCAGAATGATTTAATGCAGGGGTCTCAAACTCATTTTCACTCCGGGCCACATCAGCATCATGGTCGCCCACAAAGGGCCGGTTGTAAATGTAACTACTCGTAACATGTTGTTAAATAACTGTCTGCATTTGATTATTGTTTATTCAAGTGTAAAAATATTGTACATTGTTTTGTATTGTAAAAAATATATTTAAGCACATTTCTGCACAACTTAAATCTTTTTAATTTAGGGTTAATAAACCCACATTAGTCTATCAAAGATCAAACTATTAAAGAAAATAGCAAAGACAAATATCAAACACAAGTTATTACAATAAATTTGTTCAATGCTTAAAATCCTTTCAAGGGTACGTTTGCACAATCCCACATGAAGTACTTGATGTGTTTTAAAGCCAAGTTTAATAGCCTTCAATGTACTCACAATACATTTCCATGTCAAATACAGAAACCAGCCAAAGAGCTGCTTCTATGACTGTGTGTTTAAGTATCTCATCCTTTTGACTTTCAATCTCATAATTTTGATTAACTTTAAAAAAATAAAAATAAAAAATCTTTTATTTTTTGCTGGCGGATTCGCGGGCCACATAAAATGACGTGGGCGGGGAGTTTGAGACCCCTGCTCTATGTGGTTTTAAGAGAGAAGAATGAATGATTCTGCTAAAAGAGCCTGACAATCTTATACTTGGAGATTGGATACATGAATTTACTAGTTATGTGTATGGATGTATCCACCTTAAAGCCACAAAACATATCAGTGTCAGTGGAAGAGCTCCCGCTTCTGTGTGTGTGTGTGTGTGTGTGTGTGTGTGTGCGCGCTCTGACGGGGGTCAGATCTACATATATTGATTGAACTCGCCTTGGTAAGAGAAAAGTCACGTGCGAGTTAAATTGAGTGGTGTTCCACTGTAAATAAACTTAAACACTGTAAAACAAGGAGATTGGATACGATGATAGAGAGAATCCATTACAACCACACGGTGACTCTGAGACAGCCAGAGAGAATTGGGTCACTAGCTAATTGGACAGAAATACATCAGCCCGCCTTATGAGCACACATAATGGCAGATACACACGTACTGTACACACACGGCTGGCACGCTCACACGTTCAGACCTGCATGAATACACATGCATTTCAAAAGACTTGCATACAGATGGTATACTGGTCCTCTTTAATTTATATTTCTTCCGTATGCTTTTTGCTACTTAACTCCTTCCACATTCTTTAAGCTACAGAAACCGTTCAACTATCAAAATGTTCAGCTCTTTAAGGACATCCCTGCTATATCTTTCAATATTTCTAACCTTTAAACTTTTTGAATTATTAAGCTTTTTGCAGTTTTTTTTGACTGGGTTTCTATGGAGAAAATGTTCAAATCCTCTCTTCAAATTTCAAATCCTTATACTTCCTCATACTTTCAGCTACAGACACCATTTCAACTTTACAATGTTGAGAAAACCCTGAGCTATCGCCACATGATTCAGCTTTTTTATATATTTTACACTTTTTGAACTGCAGCAATTTAACTTATATGATTTTTCAGTCCTTTTCTGACTTTATAATGGGTGTGTATTGCACAGCTTAGAGTGCGTGATGTCACCGCTAGAGTGAAGAGCAGTTTGAGATTCTTGTGAAAAAAACATTTTGCCACTGTGTCCACAATCTTCACTCTTTATGCATAATTTCTGGATGTAAAAGTAGCTAATCTTGTCCTTGTCGTAGACAAATGACTGTGGAATCCCACAGACTTACACATTTGGCACAGAAGCCTTTAATTGAGAGGAAAACCAACTTTCTGCTCCATAGAGACCAATGTTAAATTTTGCTTCAAAAATATCTTCCACAGAACACGGTACCCCATTTCTAGATCGCCAGAATAACTTTGGAGACCAAACTTAACTAAGACAACACGGAGATGGAGAATTAAACTGGAGTCTTGTATTTATTGAATATTAAAATGTTTGAAAACTTATTCGGGCTGATCCCGACCGGGCCCCATGGGCAAAGGCCCGGCCACCAGACGCTCACCTACGAGCTCCCCTCCTGGGTCTGGCTCCGGGAGGGTGCCCCGGTTTCCCTGGTCCGGGCGAGGTGGCTAAAGTCCGTGGGCTATCTATGGGTCGTTTTGAACCGCTCTTAGTCTGGGCTCTCCCCTGAAACCTCTTTGCCTTGGGCTAATGCCCCGGACAACATAGCTCCCAGGATCACTGAGCCACTCAAACTCCTCCACCACGATAAGGTGGCGATTCGCGGAGGAGATTTATTTATTTATTCTTTTTTTTTTTTTTTTTTTTGATGTATATATATATATATATATATATGTGTATATATATATATATATATATATATATATACATACTTTTTTATTTTTTATATGTATATATATATATTTTTTTTTTGTATATATATATATATATTTTTTTTTTAAGGTTTTGAATGCAGGACTTCTGCGTCTGGCAAATAGTTCATACACAAAGAGTGGTTAGGGTTAGGGGCACCAGATCTTTGATCCGGTCAAGGATCTGGAACCAGGGTTAAGAACCACTCTTTGTATAGTAACTGTTTTCCAAACTGTCTGATGTTTACTGTCTGATGTTTTGACAGTAGGGAGCCGGGCATTAGAAGAGTTTGAACCATTTTTTCTTCTTCTTCTGCTTGTTCTTGATCTGGCTCTGAAGATCTTTTTCAGTGGCCTGAAGATCTTCGGTGGCCTGAAGGAGGGAAGACTTCTCCTGATGCCAAAGAAAACGTTCAGTTTCGAACAGATCTTCTGTATTTTTCTGGGCTGCTTTGATCCTCTTTGTCTCTGCCAGAGCCAGACAGAGATTCTCAAATATCTCCAAGTCAGCCTTGGTGGTAGTTTTATGTTGAAGATGCTCAGTCTCCAGCAGGTCCTGTGTTTCTTTCAGAGCTGCTGCGATCCTGTTTGTCTCCACTCTTTGTTCGTCGAGTTGGGCTTGGGATGCCTGGTCTCTTTTGACCATCTGCGTAGCTTTCTCCTCCAATGTTTGAAGAGTAGCTATGTTCTTCAGCTGGGCATGATCGTGGTCCCTGCAGGTTTTTTCCAGGTGTGCCGTGAGGGATGACTGTTCCTGGGAACGGAGACGCTCAGTCTTCAGCAGGTCCTGTGTTTCTTTCAGAGCTGCTGCGATCCTGTTTGTCTCCACTCTCTGTTCCTCCAGCTGGCCTTCATGGTCTGCCTGGAATCTCTGCAGGGTCTGCTTAGCCTCCTCCTCCATTCTTCCAGAATCAGCTGTGGTCTTCACCAGAGTATGATAAAGTCCCCAGGCTTTTTTATTCCGATCCAAGTAGCAAGACTTCTCCTGTTGCCACAGTACAACTCTGTTATTCAGCTCATTCTCAGCCTTGATAAAGGCTGCCTTGAGCTTACTGTTGTCATCTCCCAGTTCAACAATTCTAGCCTGATAGAGATTCTTAGATATCTCCAACTCAGCCTTGGTGGTAGTTTTATGTTGAACACGCTCAGTCTCCAGCAGGTCCTGTGTGTCTTTCAGAGCTGCTGCGATCCTGTTTGTCTCTGCGCTTTGTTCGTCGAGCTGGGCTGTATAGAAAGCCTGAGCTGTTTCCAGCTTCTGTTTTACTGCTTCCTGCTCTTGTGCGCGAATGGATGCGATGACCTGCACCTGGGAGTGAAAGTGGTCACAGTTGTTTTGCTGGCGTGCTTTGAGGGAGGACTTCTCCTCTTGCCATTGTAGATGTCCATTTTTCAGCTCCTGTTCGGCCTTATGAAGAGCCTCGCTGAGCTGACTGATGACATCTAAGTGTTCATCAACTGTAGCCTGACAGAAGTTCTTGAATACCTCCATCTCCTCCTCGGTGGTAGTTTTAGGCTGAACGTGACGGGCAGACTCCAGCAGGTCCTGTGTGTCTTTCAGAACTGCTGCGATCCTGTTTGTCGCCGCTCTCTGTTCGTCCAACTGGGCTTGATAGGAAGACTTCTCCTCTTGCCATCGCAGATGACAATTTTTCAGCTTCAGCTTGGCGTTAGCCTGACAGAACATCTTAGATATGTCCATCTCCTCCTCGGTCTTTTCGTGGAGAACATCTAGAAAATGTTGAAGACGGTCTTCATTAATTTCTAGGAGGACTCTGTCCTTGGTTGTTGTTCGGGTGAGCCTCGCCTCACTGTCCAACAGTTCACATCTTACTTGTTCCTCCAGTGAACTGAGGTAAAAATCCATTGGAGGTTCAACCTCTTTGGAATTTAATTCCATCTTTGAACCAACTTGGTTTCTGGTGTGAAATACTGTACGAGAGTTTTCCATTGCAATTGTGTTTCTGAACCAACTTGATGAGTACTTTGAGATACTGTATGAGAGTTATCCAATGCAATTGTCAAGTGTGTCTCTGAAAGAATTTGCTATCAGCTGTTAACAACGGTGAGGGACTATATGTAGCTGAGAATCCGTGATGTCATTAGGAAAACATTCTATATCCATGGAGACCTCAACATTAAAGGCACAGAATGCGTGATGTCATCAGGACAACATTCTGTCCATGGAGTCCTTGATGGCGTCGTTACTATGGATACCAGATTGAATGTTTATCTTTGAATTTATGAATGTAATGATTTCTCATGCTCCTTACAATATGGCAAAGAAATGAAACTATATATATATATATAAAAATAAAAAATATAAACTCTTAAAATGCTGATATAAATGATTGTGTCATGTTTTACGTAGTTGGGCAGATAGTAGATTAATGGTGCAAATTATGATACAAGCATGAAATCTTGGTATCTGGTCAAACCTGCCTGATTGGCCATTCAAAAATCCAAGATGGCCGCTAATTGGGCCTCCCGAAAATTTGGTTTCTTAATAAAACTTTGTATTTCCCCGATTTTAATGATCTTGGTGTCTTATTTGTAGGTAATAAAAGATGCTTTAATAATTACCCACAACTACAACACTAGAATAATGAATGTGCTGATGTCATTGGACATTTAGTGGAAAGATTAACAAATATAAGTGTCAATTAATAATTCAACTCTTTTATTAAAATAATTTCCTTCAACTATGTTCAAATTGAACATTACAAGAATATGATGTCAAACTGGACAAAACTAACTGTATGGCACTGGACACTTAATTCATCTAACAATAATACATTTGATTTTCAGCTTTTCTCTGAAGAAACCAATTTCAGAACATAATTAATCTTCAGGGAGAGATGTTTTGTGCTGTTTGGTAAAGGTGGAACTCAGTCTTCACTGTTGCGGAAAGTAATTGAGGACAGATGATGATTACAAAACCAGGGACTCTGAGAACTGGCTTTGTCACTTCATCGTACCTCAAACACATTTAATGTTGCCACCTGTCCTGTAAAATGCATTTAGCAGCTGTTTTTGATTTATATTACATTCTGCTGTCCCCTTGGCCAGGACCATATATTTTTCCCTTTCTATAAGTTCACTTGAGACTGTTGTATTCATTTTGCTTTTAAGTTCTGAACAAAAAAAAAAAAGAGAAAACTCTCAGTACTTTTCATTTATTGAAGTCACAGGAGTATACAAAAACATACTTGACCATGTGGTCATGAAAAATACCCATACACTGAACATTATTTTGGATGATTACAAAGAAATGATATCATATATGGGTTTTTTACAACATTTGGATCCACCAATTTGCCTGGATAGACATATTGAATAAAATAATACTCTATTGTAACACACCAAGGTAAGTATAGTTTGCTGGATGAATATGCTTAACTCTGGGCTAGTATCAGATGGTTATATGCAGTGGCGGCTGGTGGAACATGTTCTAGGTAGGGCTGTGCCACATCCAATCAATTTCAGCAAACATCCCAGAATGATTTAATGCAGGGGTCTCAAACTCATTTTCACTCCGGGCCACATCAGCATCATGGTCGCCCACAAAGGGCCGGTTGTAAATGTAACTACTCGTAACATGTTGTTAAATAACTGTCTGCATTTGATTATTGTTTATTCAAGTGTAAAAATATTGTACATTGTTTTGTATTGTAAAAAATATATTTAAGCACATTTCTGCACAACTTAAATCTTTTTAATTTAGGGTTAATAAACCCACATTAGTCTATCAAAGATCAAACTATTAAAGAAAATAGCAAAGACAAATATCAAACACAAGTTATTACAATAAATTTGTTCAATGCTTAAAATCCTTTCAAGGGTACGTTTGCACAATCCCACATGAAGTACTTGATGTGTTTTAAAGCCAAGTTTAATAGCCTTCAATGTACTCACAATACATTTCCATGTCAAATACAGAAACCAGCCAAAGAGCTGCTTCTATGACTGTGTGTTTAAGTATCTCATCCTTTTGACTTTCAATCTCATAATTTTGATTAACTTTAAAAAAATAAAAATAAAAAATCTTTTATTTTTTGCTGGCGGATTCGCGGGCCACATAAAATGACGTGGGCGGGGAGTTTGAGACCCCTGCTCTATGTGGTGTTAAGAGAGAAGAATGAATGATTCTGCTAAAAGAGCCTGACAATCTTATACTTGGAGATTGGATACATGAATTTACTAGTTATGTGTATGGATGTATCCACCTTAAAGCCACAAAACATATCAGTGTCAGTGGAAGAGCTCCCGCTTCTGTGTGTGTGTGTGTGTGTGTGTGTGTGTGTGTGTGCGCGCTCTGACGGGGGTCAGATCTACATATATTGATTGAACTCGCCTTGGTAAGAGAAAAGTCACGTGCGAGTTAAATTGAGTGGTGTTCCACTGTAAATAAACTTAAACACTGTAAAACAAGGAGATTGGATACGATGATAGAGAGAATCCATTACAACCACACGGTGACTCTGAGACAGCCAGAGAGAATTGGGTCACTAGCTAATTGGACAGAAATACATCAGCCCGCCTTATGAGCACACATAATGGCAGATACACACGTACTGTACACACACGGCTGGCACGCTCACACGTTCAGACCTGCATGAATACACATGCATTTCAAAAGACTTGCATACAGATGGTATACTGGTCCTCTTTAATTTATATTTCTTCCGTATGCTTTTTGCTACTTAACTCCTTCCACATTCTTTAAGCTACAGAAACCGTTCAACTATCAAAATGTTCAGCTCTTTAAGGACATCCCTGCTATATCTTTCAATATTTCTAACCTTTAAACTTTTTGAATTATTAAGCTTTTTGCAGTTTTTTTTGACTGGGTTTCTATGGAGAAAATGTTCAAATCCTCTCTTCAAATTTCAAATCCTTATACTTCCTCATACTTTCAGCTACAGACACCATTTCAACTTTACAATGTTGAGAAAACCCTGAGCTATCGCCACATGATTCAGCTTTTTTATATATTTTACACTTTTTGAACTGCAGCAATTTAACTTATATGATTTTTCAGTCCTTTTCTGACTTTATAATGGGTGTGTATTGCACAGCTTAGAGTGCGTGATGTCACCGCTAGAGTGAAGAGCAGTTTGAGATTCTTGTGAAAAAAACATTTTGCCACTGTGTCCACAATCTTCACTCTTTATGCATAATTTCTGGATGTAAAAGTAGCTAATCTTGTCCTTGTCGTAGACAAATGACTGTGGAATCCCACAGACTTACACATTTGGCACAGAAGCCTTTAATTGAGAGGAAAACCAACTTTCTGCTCCATAGAGACCAATGTTAAATTTTGCTTCAAAAATATCTTCCACAGAACACGGTACCCCATTTCTAGATCGCCAGAATAACTTTGGAGACCAAACTTAACTAAGACAACACGGAGATGGAGAATTAAACTGGAGTCTTGTATTTATTGAATATTAAAATGTTTGAAAACTTATTCGGGCTGATCCCGACCGGGCCCCATGGGCAAAGGCCCGGCCACCAGACGCTCACCTACGAGCTCCCCTCCTGGGTCTGGCTCCGGGAGGGTGCCCCGGTTTCCCTGGTCCGGGCGAGGTGGCTAAAGTCCGTGGGCTATCTATGGGTCGTTTTGAACCGCTCTTAGTCTGGGCTCTCCCCTGAAACCTCTTTGCCTTGGGCTAATGCCCCGGACAACATAGCTCCCAGGATCACTGAGCCACTCAAACTCCTCCACCACGATAAGGTGGCGATTCGCGGAGGAGATTTATTTATTTATTCTTTTTTTTTTTTTTTTTTTTGATGTATATATATATATATATATATATATATATGTGTATATATATATATATATATATATACATACTTTTTTTATTTTTTATATGTATATATATATATTTTTTTTTTGTATATATATATATATATTTTTTTTTAAGGTTTTGAATGCAGGACTTCTGCGTCTGGCAAATAGTTCATACACAAAGAGTGGTTAGGGTTAGGGGCACCAGATCCTTGATCCGGTCAAGGATCTGGAACCAGGGTTAAGAACCACTCTTTGTATAGTAACTGTTTTCCAAACTGTCTGATGTTTACTGTCTGATGTTTTGACAGTAGGGAGCCGGGCATTAGAAGAGTTTGAACCATTTTTTCTTCTTCTTCTGCTTGTTCTTGATCTGGCTCTGAAGATCTTTTTCAGTGGCCTGAAGATCTTCGGTGGCCTGAAGGAGGGAAGACTTCTCCTGATGCCAAAGAAAACGTTCAGTTTCGAACAGATCTTCTGTATTTTTCTGGGCTGCTTTGATCCTCTTTGTCTCTGCCAGAGCCAGACAGAGATTCTCAAATATCTCCAAGTCAGCCTTGGTGGTAGTTTTATGTTGAAGATGCTCAGTCTCCAGCAGGTCCTGTGTTTCTTTCAGAGCTGCTGCGATCCTGTTTGTCTCCACTCTTTGTTCGTCGAGTTGGGCTTGGGATGCCTGGTCTCTTTTGACCATCTGCGTAGCTTTCTCCTCCAATGTTTGAAGAGTAGCTATGTTCTTCAGCTGGGCATGATCGTGGTCCCTGCAGGTTTTTTCCAGGTGTGCCGTGAGGGATGACTGTTCCTGGGAACGGAGACGCTCAGTCTTCAGCAGGTCCTGTGTTTCTTTCAGAGCTGCTGCGATCCTGTTTGTCTCCACTCTCTGTTCCTCCAGCTGGCCTTCATGGTCTGCCTGGAATCTCTGCAGGGTCTGCTTAGCCTCCTCCTCCATTCTTCCAGAATCAGCTGTGGTCTTCACCAGAGTATGATAAAGTCCCCAGGCTTTTTTATTCCGATCCAAGTAGCAAGACTTCTCCTGTTGCCACAGTACAACTCTGTTATTCAGCTCATTCTCAGCCTTGATAAAGGCTGCCTTGAGCTTACTGTTGTCATCTCCCAGTTCAACAATTCTAGCCTGATAGAGATTCTTAGATATCTCCAACTCAGCCTTGGTGGTAGTTTTATGTTGAACACGCTCAGTCTCCAGCAGGTCCTGTGTGTCTTTCAGAGCTGCTGCGATCCTGTTTGTCTCTGCGCTTTGTTCGTCGAGCTGGGCTGTATAGAAAGCCTGAGCTGTTTCCAGCTTCTGTTTTACTGCTTCCTGCTCTTGTGCGCGAATGGATGCGATGACCTGCACCTGGGAGTGAAAGTGGTCACAGTTGTTTTGCTGGCGTGCTTTGAGGGAGGACTTCTCCTCTTGCCATTGTAGATGTCCATTTTTCAGCTCCTGTTCGGCCTTATGAAGAGCCTCGCTGAGCTGACTGATGACATCTAAGTGTTCATCAACTGTAGCCTGACAGAAGTTCTTGAATACCTCCATCTCCTCCTCGGTGGTAGTTTTAGGCTGAACGTGACGGGCAGACTCCAGCAGGTCCTGTGTGTCTTTCAGAACTGCTGCGATCCTGTTTGTCGCCGCTCTCTGTTCGTCCAACTGGGCTTGATAGGAAGACTTCTCCTCTTGCCATCGCAGATGACAATTTTTCAGCTTCAGCTTGGCGTTAGCCTGACAGAACATCTTAGATATGTCCATCTCCTCCTCGGTCTTTTCGTGGAGAACATCTAGAAAATGTTGAAGACGGTCTTCATTAATTTCTAGGAGGACTCTGTCCTTGGTTGTTGTTCGGGTGAGCCTCGCCTCACTGTCCAACAGTTCACATCTTACTTGTTCCTCCAGTGAACTGAGGTAAAAATCCATTGGAGGTTCAACCTCTTTGGAATTTAATTCCATCTTTGAACCAACTTGGTTTCTGGTGTGAAATACTGTACGAGAGTTTTCCATTGCAATTGTGTTTCTGAACCAACTTGATGAGTACTTTGAGATACTGTATGAGAGTTATCCAATGCAATTGTCAAGTGTGTCTCTGAAAGAATTTGCTATCAGCTGTTAACAACGGTGAGGGACTATATGTAGCTGAGAATCCGTGATGTCATTAGGAAAACATTCTATATCCATGGAGACCTCAACATTAAAGGCACAGAATGCGTGATGTCATCAGGACAACATTCTGTCCATGGAGTCCTTGATGGCGTCGTTACTATGGATACCAGATTGAATGTTTATCTTTGAATTTATGAATGTAATGATTTCTCATGCTCCTTACAATATGGGAAAGAAATGAAACTATATATATATATATAAAAATAAAAAATATAAACTCTTAAAATGCTGATATAAATGAGTGTGTCATGTTTTACGTAGTTGGGCAGATAGTAGATTAATGGTGCAAATTATGATACAAGCATGAAATCTTGGTATCTGGTCAAACCTGCCTGATTGGCCATTCAAAAATCCAAGATGGCCGCTAATTGGGCCTCCCGAAAATTTGGTTTCTTAATAAAACTTTGTATTTCCCCGATTTTAATGATCTTGGTGTCTTATTTGTAGGTAATAAAAGATGCTTTAATAATTACCCACAACTACAACACTAGAATAATGAATGTGCTGATGTCATTGGACATTTAGTGGAAAGATTAACAAATATAAGTGTCAATTAATAATTCAACTCTTTTATTAAAATAATTTCCTTCAACTATGTTCAAATTGAACATTACAAGAATATGATGTCAAACTGGACAAAACTAACTGTATGGCACTGGACACTTAATTCATCTAACAATAATACATTTGATTTTCAGCTTTTCTCTGAAGAAACCAATTTCAGAACATAATTAATCTTCAGGGAGAGATGTTTTGTGCTGTTTGGTAAAGGTGGAACTCAGTCTTCACTGTTGCGGAAAGTAATTGAGGACAGATGATGATTACAAAACCAGGGACTCTGAGAACTGGCTTTGTCACTTCATCGTACCTCAAACACATTTAATGTTGCCACCTGTCCTGTAAAATGCATTTAGCAGCTGTTTTTGATTTATATTACATTCTGCTGTCCCCTTGGCCAGGACCATATATTTTTCCCTTTCTATAAGTTCACTTGAGACTGTTGTATTCATTTTGCTTTTAAGTTCTGAACAAAAAAAAAAAGAGAAAACTCTCAGTACTTTTCATTTATTGAAGTCACAGGAGTATACAAAAACATACTTGACCATGTGGTCATGAAAAATACCCATACACTGAACATTATTTTGGATGATTACAAAGAAATTATATCATATATGGGTTTTTTACAACATTTGGATCCACCAATTTGCCTGGATGGACATATTGAATAAAATAATACTCTATTGTAACACACCAAGGTAAGTATAGTTTGCTGGATGAATATGCTTAACTCTGGGCTAGTATCAGATGGTTATATGCAGTGGCGGCTGGTGGAACATGTTCTAGGTAGGGCTGTGCCACATCCAATCAATTTCAGCAAACATCCCAGAATGATTTAATGCAGGGGTCTCAAACTCATTTTCACTCCGGGCCACATCAGCATCATGGTCGCCCACAAAGGGCCGGTTGTAAATGTAACTACTCGTAACATGTTGTTAAATAACTGTCTGCATTTGATTATTGTTTATTCAAGTGTAAAAATATTGTACATTGTTTTGTATTGTAAAAAATATATTTAAGCACATTTCTGCACAACTTAAATCTTTTTAATTTAGGGTTAATAAACCCACATTAGTCTATCAAAGATCAAACTATTAAAGAAAATAGCAAAGACAAATATCAAACACAAGTTATTACAATAAATTTGTTCAATGCTTAAAATCCTTTCAAGGGTACGTTTGCACAATCCCACATGAAGTACTTGATGTGTTTTAAAGCCAAGTTTAATAGCCTTCAATGTACTCACAATACATTTCCATGTCAAATACAGAAACCAGCCAAAGAGCTGCTTCTATGACTGTGTGTTTAAGTATCTCATCCTTTTGACTTTCAATCTCATAATTTTGATTAACTTTAAAAAAATAAAAATAAAAAATCTTTTATTTTTTGCTGGCGGATTCGCGGGCCACATAAAATGACGTGGGCGGGGAGTTTGAGACCCCTGCTCTATGTGGTGTTAAGAGAGAAGAATGAATGATTCTGCTAAAAGAGCCTGACAATCTTATACTTGGAGATTGGATACATGAATTTACTAGTTATGTGTATGGATGTATCCACCTTAAAGCCACAAAACATATCAGTGTCAGTGGAAGAGCTCCCGCTTCTGTGTGTGTGTGTGTGTGTGTGTGTGTGTGTGTGTGTGTGTGTGTGTGTGCGCGCTCTGACGGGGGTCAGATCTACATATATTGATTGAACTCGCCTTGGTAAGAGAAAAGTCACGTGCGAGTTAAATTGAGTGGTGTTCCACTGTAAATAAACTTAAACACTGTAAAACAAGGAGATTGGATACGATGATAGAGAGAATCCATTACAACCACACGGTGACTCTGAGACAGCCAGAGAGAATTGGGTCACTAGCTAATTGGACAGAAATACATCAGCCCGCCTTATGAGCACACATAATGGCAGATACACACGTACTGTACACACACGGCTGGCACGCTCACACGTTCAGACCTGCATGAATACACATGCATTTCAAAAGACTTGCATACAGATGGTATACTGGTCCTCTTT
This sequence comes from Melanostigma gelatinosum, assembly GCF_949748355.1. Lineage (NCBI taxonomy): Eukaryota > Metazoa > Chordata > Actinopteri > Perciformes > Zoarcidae > Melanostigma > Melanostigma gelatinosum. The sequence continues at coordinate 9,825,827 of NC_136655.1, forward strand.
AATTTATATTTCTTCCGTATGCTTTTTGCTACTTAACTCCTTCCACATTCTTTAAGCTACAGAAACCGTTCAACTATCAAAATGTTCAGCTCTTTAAGGACATCCCTGCTATATCTTTCAATATTTCTAACCTTTAAACTTTTTGAATTATTAAGCTTTTTGCAGTTTTTTTTGACTGGGTTTCTATGGAGAAAATGTTCAAATCCTCTCTTCAAATTTCAAATCCTTATACTTCCTCATACTTTCAGCTACAGACACCATTTCAACTTTACAATGTTGAGAAAACCCTGAGCTATCGCCACATGATTCAGCTTTTTTATATATTTTACACTTTTTGAACTGCAGCAATTTAACTTATATGATTTTTCAGTCCTTTTCTGACTTTATAATGGGTGTGTATTGCACAGCTTAGAGTGCGTGATGTCACCGCTAGAGTGAAGAGCAGTTTGAGATTCTTGTGAAAAAAACATTTTGCCACTGTGTCCACAATCTTCACTCTTTATGCATAATTTCTGGATGTAAAAGTAGCTAATCTTGTCCTTGTCGTAGACAAATGACTGTGGAATCCCACAGACTTACACATTTGGCACAGAAGCCTTTAATTGAGAGGAAAACCAACTTTCTGCTCCATAGAGACCAATGTTAAATTTTGCTTCAAAAATATCTTCCACAGAACACGGTACCCCATTTCTAGATCGCCAGAATAACTTTGGAGACCAAACTTAACTAAGACAACACGGAGATGGAGAATTAAACTGGAGTCTTGTATTTATTGAATATTAAAATGTTTGAAAACTTATTCGGGCTGATCCCGACCGGGCCCCATGGGCAAAGGCCCGGCCACCAGACGCTCACCTACGAGCTCCCCTCCTGGGTCTGGCTCCGGGAGGGTGCCCCGGTTTCCCTGGTCCGGGCGAGGTGGCTAAAGTCCGTGGGCTATCTATGGGTCGTTTTGAACCGCTCTTAGTCTGGGCTCTCCCCTGAAACCTCTTTGCCTTGGGCTAATGCCCCGGACAACATAGCTCCCAGGATCACTGAGCCACTCAAACTCCTCCACCACGATAAGGTGGCGATTCGCGGAGGAGATTTATTTATTTATTCTTTTTTTTTTTTTTTTTTTTGATGTATATATATATATATATATATATATGTGTATATATATATATATATATATATACATACTTTTTTTATTTTTTATATGTATATATATATATTTTTTTTTTGTATATATATATATATATTTTTTTTAAGGTTTTGAATGCAGGACTTCTGCGTCTGGCAAATAGTTCATACACAAAGAGTGGTTAGGGTTAGGGGCACCAGATCCTTGATCCGGTCAAGGATCTGGAACCAGGGTTAAGAACCACTCTTTGTATAGTAACTGTTTTCCAAACTGTCTGATGTTTACTGTCTGATGTTTTGACAGTAGGGAGCCGGGCATTAGAAGAGTTTGAACCATTTTTTCTTCTTCTTCTGCTTGTTCTTGATCTGGCTCTGAAGATCTTTTTCAGTGGCCTGAAGATCTTCGGTGGCCTGAAGGAGGGAAGACTTCTCCTGATGCCAAAGAAAACGTTCAGTTTCGAACAGATCTTCTGTATTTTTCTGGGCTGCTATGATCCTCTTTGTCAGATTCAGATATATCTCCAAGTCAGCCTTGGTGGTAGTTTTATGTTGAAGATGCTCAGTCTCCAGCAGGTCCTGTGTTTCTTTCAGAGCTGCTGCGATCCTGTTTGTCTCCACTCTTTGTTCGTCGAGTTGGGCTTGGGATGCCTGGTCTCTTTTGACCATCTGCGTAGCTTTCTCCTCCAATGTTTGAAGAGTAGCTATGTTCTTCAGCTGGGCATGATCGTGGTCCCTGCAGGTTTTTTCCAGGTGTGCCGTGAGGGATGACTGTTCCTGGGAACGGAGACGCTCAGTCTTCAGCAGGTCCTGTGTTTCTTTCAGAGCTGCTGCGATCCTGTTTGTCTCCACTCTCTGTTCCTCCAGCTGGCCTTCATGGTCTGCCTGGAATCTCTGCAGGGTCTGCTTAGCCTCCTCCTCCATTCTTCCAGAATCAGCTGTGGTCTTCACCAGAGTATGATAAAGTCCCCAGGCTTTTTTATTCCGATCCAAGTAGCAAGACTTCTCCTGTTGCCACAGTACAACTCTGTTATTCAGCTCATTCTCAGCCTTGATAAAGGCTGCCTTGAGCTTACTGTTGTCATCTCCCAGTTCAACAATTCTAGCCTGATAGAGATTCTTAGATATCTCCAACTCAGCCTTGGTGGTAGTTTTATGTTGAACACGCTCAGTCTCCAGCAGGTCCTGTGTGTCTTTCAGAGCTGCTGCGATCCTGTTTGTCTCTGCGCTTTGTTCGTCGAGCTGGGCTGTATAGAAAGCCTGAGCTGTTTCCAGCTTCTGTTTTACTGCTTCCTGCTCTTGTGCGCGAATGGATGCGATGACCTGCACCTGGGAGTGAAAGTGGTCACAGTTGTTTTGCTGGCGTGCTTTGAGGGAGGACTTCTCCTCTTGCCATTGTAGATGTCCATTTTTCAGCTCCTGTTCGGCCTTATGAAGAGCCTCGCTGAGCTGACTGATGACATCTAAGTGTTTATCAATAGCAGCCTGACAGAAGTTCTTGAATACCTCCATCTCCTCCTCGGTGGTAGTTTTAGGCTGAACGTGACGGGCAGACTCCAGCAGGTCCTGTGTGTCTTTCAGAACTGCTGCGATCCTGTTTGTCGCCGCTCTCTGTTCGTCCAACTGGGCTTGATAGGAAGACTTCTCCTCTTGCCATCGCAGATGACAATTTTTCAGCTTCAGCTTGGCGTTAGCCTGACAGAACATCTTAGATATGTCCATCTCCTCCTCGGTCTTTTCGTGGAGAACATCTAGAAAATGTTGAAGACGGTCTTCATTAATTTCTAGGAGGACTCTGTCCTTGGTTGTTGTTCGGGTGAGCCTCGCCTCACTGTCCAACAGTTCACATCTTACTTGTTCCTCCAGTGAACTGAGGTAAAAATCCATTGGAGGTTCAACCTCTTTGGAATTTAATTCCATCTTTGAACCAACTTGGTTTCTGGTGTGAAATACTGTACGAGAGTTTTCCATTGCAATTGTGTTTCTGAACCAACTTGATGAGTACTTTGAGATACTGTATGAGAGTTATCCAATGCAATTGTCAAGTGTGTCTCTGAAAGAATTTGCTATCAGCTGTTAACAACGGTGAGGGACTATATGTAGCTGAGAATCCGTGATGTCATTAGGAAAACATTCTATATCCATGGAGACCTCAACATTAAAGGCACAGAATGCGTGATGTCATCAGGACAACATTCTGTCCATGGAGTCCTTGATGGCGTCGTTACTATGGATACCAGATTGAATGTTTATCTTTGAATTTATGAATGTAATGATTTCTCATGTTCCTTACAATATGGCAAAGAAATGAAACTATATATATATATATATATATAAAAATAAAAAATATAAACTCTTAAAATGCTGATATAAATGATTGTGTCATGTTTTATGTAGTTGGGCAGATAGTAGATTAATGGTGCAAATTATGATACAAGCATGAAATCTTGGTATCTGGTCAAACCTGCCTGATTGGCCATTCAAAAATCCAAGATGGCCACTAATTGGGCCTCCCGAAAATTTGGTTTCTTAATAAAACTTTGTATTTCCCCGATTTTAATGATCTTGGTGTCTTATTTGTAGGTAATAAAATATGCTTTAATAATTACCCACAACTACAACACTAGAATAATGAATGTGCTGATGTCATTGGACATTTAGTGGAAAAATTAACAAATATAAGTGTCAATTAATAATTCAACTCTTTTATTAAAATAATTTCCTTGAACTGTGTTAAAATTGAACATTACAAGAATATGATGTCAAACTGGACAAAACAAACTGTATGGCACTGGGCACTTAATTCATCTAACAATAATACATTTGACATTAAAGATAAATGTGTAACTTATAGCTCATTCCCAGACTAGTCCAGTCAGCATGGACGGTACAAAAGTTGTAACTCATTCAATAAATGAAACAACTGTACTTCACATTTTAAACATTGTAAAAGATGCTACATTTTCATATAAGATCTACAATATTATTCTAAACACGAAATCAAAGCAGCTAAATTCACATCTACAACATTATAAGACTAGTTGCTGGGATATATCCGCACCGTTGGAAAGTAGTTGAGATTCTTTATGGAGATTATAACTACACATAACATATGAAACATTGCTAGACCAGTCAATCTGGATGGAAACTAATTATCTTACAGCACTAGATACTGAACTGATATGAAAATCAACAATTTTGCAGTTGCCATGAAGTGATTATAACCAATTGTAACATGAACTTTTTATTTTGTTTTTATCGTTTTTCAGTTCTTTAAATGCAATTTTACTTACAATTGCATTACAGGGAAGTAACCAGGTTCCTCCACCTGAAGGGCTTAATGTCATTTTCATGAAGAAAAAGTATGGTGAAATGAGTTGTTAACATCTGAATGAATGGGTGAATGAATGTGGGTTTCCTCAAGGAGGATCATTTCACAGATCAGGTTAAAAAAGTTATAGAAATGATAGAAAGTCACAAAAATAAGTTTGAAAATGTGGAAGGATGAATCTGAAAGAATGGAAAGAAAGAAACAGTGTAAAAATATGTCTAAAGTAGATAAACCACATGAGAAAGAGGCAGATAAAGCTTCTCAGAAATCTTCTTCTCTCTATCCCTCACTGCACAGGGTGGATCCTGAACTGGACGCATGTCCTCCCCCACCTCCACCATATGTGGCCCCTCCACCCGGTCCAGCAGCACAGCAAGGCCCGCCCACACCAAAGACAGCCTGACTTCGACACATCTCCAACCAGCACTCCTGCCAGCAACCTCACGAGCACGATCTCCTCCGTCGCCAACCTCATGCAGCAGGCTGCACACGCCATGTCCCAACTAGGCAGCCCAGCCAAGTCACATGAGGACCTGGGAACAACTGGAGAGAGGTTCCTACAACCACTCGTGTGACACCAGAAGTGGACGAGGACCATGAACCGACGACGACGAGGAAAGACCTGAACTCTCATTCCCGATGGTCCAAGTGGCAGGTCCAGATGGAGCAATGATGGTCCACAGACCCTGGACTGACAGAGACATGACCGACGCCCTGGCACATCTGCCAGACCCTCAAGTATCAGGCACAAAGTTTGGTGATGAAGTTATCGTATTCTGCCGTGAGTTTAGCCCCACTGAAGGAGAACTCAGACGCCTCCTCATGAAGAAACATTGCCCAGCCAACTATGCCACGGTTCGAGCAGCATGTCAAGGAAATGCCAGACAGGTACAAACCAACTGGGATCACGCTGACAATGCTGCATATCGAGACATGATTACCTACTGGTTACAGCTTTGACAATTGCTTTCCCGCCGAGAATCAACATGACAAAAACAACATCATGCAAGCAAAAGCCTGGTGGAACTGTAGCAGACTATTACGCCAGACTCCATGCTATTTTCAATGAACACAGCGGTCTAAGGGATAAGAAGCACCTGCAAATGGATATATAGTTATAAATAAATAATTATATGTCTATATGTCTGTGTTTTATATTATAGTGAGTGTTATTATATGATATATATATTATTATATCATACAGAATATTATTATATGATATATATATATTATTATATTGTACTGAATTGCTTGTGAGGGGGACAACAATACGATGTCCTGATGTGTTTGTTTAAGTGTTAAGTGTTATTTACTGCTTTCTTTCATGTTGGAATAAATGTTAAATATTTAACTGCAAAGTAGTAATGCGTGTTTGATACCTTCATTTTGTTTTGCATTAAATCATTCTGGGATGTTTGCTGAAATTGATTGGATGTGGCACACAGCCCTACCTAGAACATTTTCCACCAGCCGCCACTGGGTAAATATAAATACACAGATATATTACAGAACGAACTGTAATTCTTCTGTTTTGTGAGACAAACATAATCCACTAACCCTCATGCATATACCCACATAGCCCATACTGAATTAAAAGACCAGTTGAGATTGATACTTTGATGGAGTGCCTTCCTTGCCAGGTATGCCACTGACTTCCTGGCAGTAGCACTTTAACTCCATTGAGGGGAAGAAATGTCTCTTAAAGTCAAAAGGGAACGGATAGATAAAAAAGTGGAGTCACTGGAAATGCGCACACACACACACACACACACAGAGAAACTTTAAATTCAGGTTACAGGTCTTTTGCCATCACCGCAACTGGACCCATGAAAGAAAGACATATACCAGCTGCACCCTTTTCCTTTGAATTTACTCAGCAGTTGAAATAACATGAACGGCGGCAAACATCCAGCGGGAACCAATTCTAACAGTAGCAAGCAAAGCTAACAGTCAGCCTGGCCTGCTGGCTTCCCCTTTCCTGGTGAAATACAAACTTATAAGCACACAAATGTTGAATGATGTCGCCAACACTACATAATCGCCATTATGTGTCCTTTTTGAAAAAGATGGGAAAACATCTACACCACGTATGGCACGCCAAAGAAGTCAGAATGAGACAGCATGCCTCTTAGCAAAGATAGCCGTTTCCACAAATGTGAGCAGAAAAGGTTTTATCTAACCTGCACAATAGCTGCAATATTGTAGTCTATATTTCCCTGTACAAAAAGTGAGGAGAATGAAGATACTCTGTTTCTCTGTGATGCACATCCATATGAGTCCTTTTCAGTAAGTGTACGAATGTAGGGATGGAGCCTTCATGTGCTGAGCAGCACATTACGATGCAGAACACATAAGTAGGGAAGATGAATGTCACTGTCCTGGCCTGTTTGACAAACACTCTGATATCTGGATATTCTCTCATCCTCCCACTGATCAATTACCAACACTGCTGAGATGCGGGATAAGTGCCGCTGCCGCTGCTGCTGTGTGTATCTACCAGTGCAGAGTGTGAATCTGGAGGACACCTCTGATGGCTTATCACATTAAAAACATCTCTTAAGTTGGGTTTTATGTTGTTATTCAGAGCTCAAATTTACTTCAGTTTAGGTACTGAATATAACTTTCAGGAATAAACAGACAGATTTTCATCTGTTTCATGATTTATGCTCTGAATAAGAAGCTTGTACCGGCCTCGTGGTCAGCCAAACGCAACCACAGAGATCAGACGTAGAAACGTGCAAAGCGTATGTACACACACGTGTGTATGTGGGACGTGTTGCCAAACAGACAGCAGGACCAAGAGAGAGAGTGTATCATGAGAAAGCGGGAAGAGTGAGCAGAGGGAATGTGCGCCGATTCATCTCCTCGCCAGGAGCAGGCAGGTACAGAGGAATGGCAGCCCTACAAGGTCAATATTTTGCTTTGGCTTGTGTGCTCGCGAATTACATTCCAGGCAAAGTGCCCCAGGAGAGCACATAGAGAGATATAGACCGCGCAACCCCTCCACCCAGCTCTGCAAGCCAAACAATTTGTAGCATTAGCCGAGACGTTGCCGTGTTTAGTCATTGCAACAGGGCTGATTCGCAGCAATTTCAACATATTTCAGGAGATCAGGGGTGTACTGAGGCACGGCACAGCAGCCGGGTAGGAAATGGAGATAAGAGTTATTTTAGTGTGGAAAACCTCTTCCCATTCAAACTAAAATAGTAAACCACAAAAGTTCCCCAATCTCGAGGCAGGCTTAATGTGGAAATACTTTACTCTTGTGGCTGTGTTTGGCATCTGATCAGACCTTGACCAACCAATGTCTCACACCACAGTATAGCTTATGCATGTCAACACGTGTTTGTCTTCAGAGGGAATATCAAGCTTCAGAGAAGAGCTGTTGATGTTGATGGGGGGGGGGGCACTGACAGCCTGTCAGACTGATCGTCACTAATAAGGGGGGCGTTGTCGCAAATCCACTCACCGTGTACAATAATTAGTTTGAATCCCAGAACCAGATTGTATTTATTTGATCTGTGAAACAGAAATCAAAACAACAGCAGAATTATGCAACATGTTATATCACGGGGCAAATGCTTGCCGAAATACAAAGTGTATCTTCTTTAAGAGAGAGGGGGAAGCACCCAGAAAGCACACAGGTTAGAATAAAACAGCGCTGCCATTGGCTGAGCGCACCAGGAAGTCCATCCGCTGGTGCTGTCATGTGCCTCTGACGCAGGCACTTCCCGAAAGTCAACAGCAACCGCGGAAACGCTCAACATGGCTCCCAAAGTTGAATTCACGAACGCTGCGGCGATCGTCTGGCTGACGTTTCTGTCTCTGATCCACCCGGCGGAGGCTTACGATGCGGGCGACGCGTTAGCCCTGCTCCTGGGCACCATCCTGGCCGTGGTGGGTGTCTGCGCCTTCCTCGGCTGGTACGCGCGGAGGCGGAACGGACAGCTGTGAGAGCGACGGTCTTGCCATCACCGACCGCATTAATACCTATCCGTCTGATATAATGCGGACCTTCTGGCACGATGGTTTGTGTCGAAGCGACTGACGATAAACGTGCCTTATTGGAATTAATGCGTCACGCGCAATGGGAATCACGTGGAGTCTGTTGCAGGAGGTGGAGGGAGACAACCAGGAAGTCCCGAAACAGGAGCTGTTATTTGTTGCACTGCTGAAGCTGAAGACCAAACACTGTTGCCTTCATAAATGAAAATACATGCTGTAGCTCCTGTACATTGTCACAAAGATGCTTGCAGTGTATAATGCGCATATTTCCCATGCTTGGTGTGATTACTGTGATTTCCTGATGTGTTCATGTCTGCAACACACCATTGTCTAAAGCACAATGTGACAAGTGTAATAATTACATGGAAAGAGTGGAGCTGTTGTTGTACTTGCCGCTGTTAGAACATGCGACAGTAGCTCTGCGAATAATAAATTGCTCATCTGATGCTCTTCACAGCTCTCTGGTTTGTTTGATGTATGAGTGATCTGCTGTATAATCACACCTCTACTCTTCTTTCATTTTGGTGTGGATAGAGTGCTTTCAAGCCCAGATATTTAGACTCTTTTGGTTTTTATGACAGACTACCATGTTTAAAAATGGAAGCCGCCACAAAGGTTTAGGGCAGTCACGCAATATCCTCAATTTAAGGAAAAATAGTATGATATAATGTAAAAATACTGCATTGAAAGTTATAGCCCAGCATTCAATGTTGGACTTGGTAAAAGTACAGCAGTATTATCAGCAAAGTGTAATTAAAGTATCAAAAGTAAAATAAAATTTCCCCTGTGTGACATTATATAAGTTGTTGTTCATCCTAACGGGGTCAGGCCCTTAAGGGTCGCAGGATTAGTCTGAGGAGTTGTGAGATAAGGAATTGGAAAGAAGAAGAAGAAGAATCTTTTTGTGTGAAAAAATGATTTTACCTCTTTGGGCCTCAAATACTTAAATCATTTAATGAAACCATCAGAAAAGTTAAGAGAGGAACCGTCTCTTTGGATAAACTGATAACACATAATACATCTGAAATGTGACATGGGCTCCAAGTAGACATTTCTGTTTTGGGGTTACAAGCCAAAACGATGGGATCCACTTGTTTAATCTTCGACGATGTCTTGTAATTTATTATTTATATTCTTCATGTAAATTCTGACCGCTGACTCTTGCTGTCAGATAAATGTAATGTCGTAAAAAGTTGAATTACTCAACTTCTGTAAATGTATTTCCGCAGCTAATATAATCGTCATTGTTTGAACTTAGAATGATATACAATTATTGACATTCGATGGATCTGGATGGGTGTAAAATAGTTTATTTTGCAGTGAAATGAATGATTCAGCCTCTACTGTATCTGATGTGACCGTTTGTATTCATTATCAATGAGTAGTCTGTGATATATGGTAAACTGCATGGAAAGGAGCCAGTTCTCATCCGCATTCCTTTGTAATCATCAACAAAAGGAAATCTGCACATCGTCCATATACCATGTTGAAGTTGTAACGCACACATTCCCTACATTCAGCCCAGGTATATGACAGCGTCTCAGTGTGTGTACAGGTGGCTGATTGAATCAGTGTTCCCTTGTTACGCTGCTCATGACATCCCTTCTCTCCATACATGGCTGAAAAATCAAATCCTATGAATTTATCATGCTGCCCTGAACAACGGTGCCCAAAGTGCTTGTCAATTATGCATATACAGTACAGGAGAAGTCATTCTACCTTATAGGCTGCCTGATTTAACCCTTCACTTTCTACATAATGGGGACATTTGTGTGGAGTGAAACATATATGAGCACAATGAATTAAGATGTATTTTTTTTATCTGGACTCTTCTTCTGAAGCTGCCAGTAAAATAGGTATCCCTTACACTACACAGGAAATAATGAGTATCCAACTGCTGTAACGCGTTACCGGCCAGCAGCGGCCCCGTTGAGCAGATGTTACCAAGAGAGAGGAAGCTGCTGCTGCTGCTGCTGCTGCTGCTGCAACAAGAGACAAGACGCGTCTTGGATCACAAATAGGGATGCAGGGCGCATGCGCACTGGGCTCCGTTTACTGTAGGATATTCACCGTGGAGGAAAAAAAAAGGGGGCAGGCAACAAAACAGGCTTTTTAAAAACAGCAAAACCCCGGCTCGTGCAATGTAAATAACCTCCAGGAGCGAGACGAAATAGGATTATCAACAGGTAGGATTCCGATTGATCTTGTGATCGTCTATCTGTCTTTCTCTCTCTCTCTCTCTCTTTTTTTTTTTTTTTTTTTTGGCCTTGGCTTGTGTGGTGGCTGCGATTCTGTGCAATTCATAGAGGGGACCTGGGAATTATTCCAGTCTAATGGACGTACGGATCCGCTACACTGTTATGCTTCATCCAGCCGATTGGGACGCGCGGACGATGCTTTTTACCTGCCGTGTTTTTTCACCGAAATCGGTCGGATTCAGACGCGCGTAGAACACTCGACCGACAATCAGAGGACACATTTAGAGACGCGTAAGTAGACACACACAAACGCCAATGTTCATGGAATCAGATGTTACCACATGCTATGTGTCGTTTTCCAGACAGTAAAAACATAGATATCGAGTATAACAACCCGTAATATTATTACCAGCAGGTTTGTTGTTATCACTTCCAACCACCCATATTGGGTAATCACACCCGCGCACTAACAAGCCCAATATATGTCGAAATGCGTCTCTGGTGTCAGTATCACAGTATATTCTCGCACCTCTTGGTAATTACGAATACAACAGATGATCTGGAAAATCGACAGGCTCAATAAACGCCTAAATGGGAACACTGCTTATTAGTGAGAGCAGTAATCCGGTTAACATTTATTCAAGCAAAAAACAAAAAAAACACGAAGGCTTTATTATGTATGCTCCCTCCGTCGATCTGCCACAATGCACGAAGGCAGGGCGAGTTTATTCGAGGCATCCTCCGCTTTAGAGAGCCGTCCTCTGTGCTGCAGGGTGTAGGATGTGATCAAGAAGAGCATATTTTGGACCGCATTTCTCTTAATGTTCACTGTGCGCTGAAAAAATGTCTCCCACTCCAAAAAAAAGAAAAGAAAATCGAACCAAACCGAGCCTTTTTATTTTGTCTAAACCGTTGCTTTCCGAGGGGTAGAGATGCGTCGTTTCTTCATGAAGGCTGGGCTGTGCCTTTTGCTATCTTTTGTTCAGGAAATGCCAAAGCCACTAGAAATAATTGTAACAATGTAATAGATTGATGCTTTCATCTTATCAAGCTCAATCACTGCTTGTCTGTCTGTCTGTCTGGATCTAGACAAAGTGTTCAAGCTGAGACAGGGCTCTTCACTGTGCCACTCTAGATGTTAAAATGTGAAATAAATAAATAACGGCAGACAGAAGGAAATGAGTGCTTATCTCATTCTGGATTGTGAATGTGCGGTTGAAAACAATGCAGCTGTTGTGTGGGACTGAATGCTGATGGGTGGATAATATTTTTCAGTTTTTTTTTTTTTTTTTTTTTTTTTTAGGTGTGATGAGACAAAGGAACAAAGGATGCCTTAGAGGAGAGGTTGCCTATATGCCTGGAAACCTCTTCAAAGCCCACCGCCAAATGGATCTAACGCCTCCCCCTGCCACCTCCAGATCATGATACTTGGCTGAAGCTATTCCGCTATCTTTATGATCCCTCCTCCATCTATGGCGAACTATAGCCATGCAGGGGACCACACCATCTTGCAGAATGTCTCTCCTCTCGCCACGTTCCTCAAACTGACCTCTCTTGGTTTCATCATTGGAGTCGGTGTGGTTGGAAACCTCCTGATCTCCATCCTGCTGGTCAAAGACAAGAGTCTGCACCGAGCGCCCTACTATTTCCTGTTGGACCTGTGCGCCTCTGACATCCTGCGCTCTGCCATCTGCTTCCCCTTTGTCTTCACCTCGGTCAAGAATGGATCCACCTGGACCTATGGCACGCTGACCTGTAAAGTGATCGCCTTCCTGGGTGTGCTCTCCTGTTTCCACACAGCGTTTATGCTGTTCTGTGTCAGCGTCACACGCTACCTGGCCATCGCACACCACCGTTTCTACACCAAGAGGCTGACCTTCTGGACCTGTCTAGCTGTCATCTGCATGGTGTGGACGTTGTCGGTGGCTATGGCGTTCCCGCCGGTGCTAGATGTAGGGACGTACTCTTTTATCCGGGAGGAGGACCAGTGCACATTCCAGCACCGTTCCTTTAGGGCGAATGATTCGCTGGGCTTCATGCTCCTGCTGGCGCTCATCCTCCTGGCCACGCAGCTGGTTTACCTCAAGCTCATCTTCTTCGTCCACGACCGTCGAAAGATGAAGCCTGTCCAGTTTGTGCCTGCTGTCAGCCAGAACTGGACCTTCCACGGGCCTGGCGCCAGCGGGCAGGCGGCGGCCAACTGGCTGGCCGGATTCGGTCGAGGCCCCACCCCGCCTACCTTGCTGGGCATCCGGCAGAACAGCAACGCAGCGGGCCGCAGGCGTCTACTGGTGTTGGATGAATTCAAAACAGAGAAGAGGATTAGCAGGATGTTCTACATCATGACGTTTTTCTTCCTGGCGCTGTGGGGGCCCTATCTGGTCGCCTGCTACTGGCGGGTGTTTGCAAGGGGCCCTGTGGTCCCTGGGGGCTACCTGACGGCCGCCGTGTGGATGAGCTTTGCCCAGGCTGGGGTCAATCCTTTCATCTGCATCTTCTCCAACAGGGAGCTCCGGCGCTGCTTCAGCACCACACTCCTCTACTGCAGAAAATCCAGGTTACCAAGGGAACCCTACTGCGTTATATGAAGGTTTTGCTGTGGGTTTTTTCTCCTCCGTCTCTATTGCCCCGCTTGATCTTGATCTGGGCTCGTTCCCATTGTACAGCGCGCTCTCTCTTCTATCTCTCTTCTCTTCATCCTCCAGTTTTCCTGCTGTTCCTCCTTCTCCTAACCCTTGTTTTCAGAGGTGGAAGGTGGACTGTCAATCACGAGGCTCTGCCGGGATGATTGAATATGAAACGATTGAAACATGGAGGCTGAAGAGAATGGGAATGCGCAGGAGGTCTGGATCCCCTCCTGTGTTTATGTTCTAGTAAACAGACATTTTGGAAGGCCATGCCAATGCAGAGAAGCAAAAAGTTGAAAAAAAAGAAGAAAAAAAACAACCGAATGGGCAAAACAATAAAAACAAAACCTTTTGCTTTGGATATTTTGAATATGCGTAATTCTGTGAGGTGTGAAATACATAAAGAAAAAGAAAAAATATTAAAAAACAAAAAACGATACCTCTCAAGGAATCACTGGAAATGTTTTACATTTTACGAGTTGCACTAAAAAGAAGATGTAAAGATGCTTTTTTTTTGGTCAACAGTTGCCAGTTGCATTGCAAAGGACAACCTTTCCTTTTTGTTCGTTTTTTTTCCAAACTGAACAATGAATGCTTTAATTTGCAACAGACTACACAATCGCTGTAAGTAAAGCAAAGCTTGGTCACTGTTGGAATACACCGTCACAAGAGGATAAAATGGTTTTAATGTAAGTGATATCTTTTTTTCATTTACTGGGGTGGGGGCTTAACGATGGGGATTTACAATGTGTGGTTTTGAAGTTGCAATTTAAAACTAGAAATAATTTCTGGTAGTTTTACAATCCATATGTCCCTCGTGTCTGGCATTGTTATTTTCTTATCACCTTTTACAAACAAAAAAAGCGGAAATAAAGATGAAATGCTGTTTGGATTTTGAAAAAAAAAAAAGAAGTTACTTTTAAGAACAAACTTGTGCTTGAAAAAGACATTGAAGAAGTCGTTAATGTTTCATCATATCCATGTACCTAATCACTATCATATTGTTACAGTATTGCTGATGCCACTCCGGGTGTTCTTGCCTTAATGGTTATGATATTGTCATGTTTCTTGGTTGTTGGGTTATTTATTCATTTATTTTGATTTCATTCACTCCTAAAAAGTCGCTTTTTTTCCAGATGCAAGGGGGAGGTTCTTTTTCTTCTTTTTCACATCAATGTGAAGTGCATGTCCATATTTTTTTTAAAAGCTGGTCCACTCCCATGAGCATCACAGCAGGCCATACACTGAGCAGCCCATTTTTATTCTGCGATGGTTTGCTACACCTCCACAGAGTGCTCAGAGCACAGGGAGTGTGCGTGTGTGTGTGCGTGTGTGTGTGTGTGTGTCGGTGGGTGCATGTGTGTACGTCTCAGAGCGCGTGTGCTGCGTGGATCAGACAACAGTCACTTCAAGACCAGAGCCTTAGTATGAAAATCTTGCACAATTTGTAAAAAAATGTTTCAAGAAAACAACAAAAAAAAAAAACACAAAACAACAAAGACATTTAAGGCACACCGTCTTGTTTCTACTTTCCCTACATTTGCTCAATACTGATTGTTTTCAATGACTTACTTTATTTCTCTTGTGGCCATTTTAATATTTATTATGTATTCTTTTTTGTATAATATAGCTAGACTGTGTGTAAGTATGTGAGTCTTTCAGTTTGAAGTCCCGAATGTGAGTACAGTTTCAGTTAGGATTGCATTTTGCTGAAAGTTAAACTGTGTAATCTGTTGCTTTTTGAAAATAAAAAGTTTCCATTTTACAACATTCGTTTTCATCCCTCTCATTGGGTGGAGATCATGTTAGGCGATGCTAACAGCTGGGGAAACCCCTCAGCGGTTGGTGCTGTCATGGTGGTGTTTTAAAATGGTGCTTGGTCAAGTGATGAATTCGCCAACATCCTCACCCCCTGCAGGTCAAAGATGTGTCTCTCTAAAATGTCCTTTTGTCACTTGAATTCATCAGGCTTCATTACAGAACACTCATTACATTGTGATTGCGACATATTTTGAAGCCGCTGCTGTTATCATGTCCATATTTGGTGCTGAAGTGACCAGTGAAGTGGTATTTCTACAAGGATGTGTCATTTATGTTCACGCTATTCTCTGTATGAGAATGTGTCGTCTCTGTCTTTGAGCCCTTGTCAAAACAGAATATGTGCCAAACATTGAATGTGAAGTGTGTTTGACACTTCCCCATGAATATATCCCAGGGCATGCTCACCATGGCAGTGTTTCACTCTGTGTTAAAAGGGGAATACCACTGAATTTCAGATGTAACATGTGCGACTCATATGGAATAATGGCAAAGCACTATGGATTCATGAATACCCTTGCTCTGAGCCCTGTAGCCACAAATGACATGATGGTTTGTCCCATTCCCTCATCTTTAAGGTCACATTGATGTGCAGCGGCACTGAAAATGAATTGGCGGAAAATGTGGAACGGAGAACGACGGAAATATGAACAAATGAAGCCCATTTCCTTCAAATGCATACTCGTTTTGCAAGACATTTGTTACCTTGAATGCCCCAGTGATTAATAAATGTTACCAAATTATAAGGAAAAGTTGTATTGTTACATACAAGGATTCATTCAGCAGTGTCTCAAAGCTCATATGTGCATCTGCAAGAATAGAGTGTGAACTAAATAATTCAAGATTATATGACAGGTTTTTTACGATTCAGACATCATTGTTGCTTTTTTGCTTTTTAACCAAAATGTGTTCCGCTGTCCTATTTCATATTTCGGAAAGAAACCAAGAAATAAGTAATGACCTGAGTCTGGGTGCCTGAAAAAACACAACATATGGTGCTGAAATGGCTTGTAAAACACTCCAGGTATTGCATGCAGGTTCCACCGATGAGAAATATCGATTAGGGATCCGTTTTATTTTGGACTTTGGTCGTTCCAGTTCGGAGCCACTAAGGCCAAGTGAGATGTTGTGAGAGCATTTCTTGAAATTTAAAGGAATGTTTAGATATTTGCAAATGCTCCAGTCTGGTTTCACATATTGTCTTTTTCTTGTTGGTTTTTTTGTACAATGCCTCTTGAAATTGATGAATGAGGCGACGATGATGATGATGATGAAACTAAACATTATATTTTGTGGGATTTTAAAGTGGGGCTGACGCTGTGCTTCTTGAGACGAGAGCGGGAATTAATATCCCACTTATGTATACTTTAGCCTCATTCAGCATCTGCAAATCACAAAGTGTGTCACTTTTGAGCACTGGCCCATTTCCTCGCATGCTCTTTTGAGTGTCCCAGTAACTCTCTGTCTCCCTCCACGTCAGAGCGAAGAAGACAGGCAGAGGTGGTCGGCTTGAAAGCCAGACAAGCTCTCACATTGAACTCTTTTTTCTTTACTTCCGAGGTAACATGTCTCCTGAGAAACATCGAGAAACATATTGTTCATAATCAAAGCAATTAGGACTGCTGTAGTGTGCTGGACCATCTGACTGAGATCGCTTCTTTGCACTTGTGTTCAGATCGTGGAAGAAAGCGAAAATGGATCATTTTTTTTTGGTGAGGCAATTATAAGGCTTTGCATGGAGATACTTTTCATTTCACCATCAGAGGACTTTCCTGTTGGATTTTGGATGCCAATGAATAACACAGCCGTCCCTAATTCCATGTCACTCTCCTTGTATCTCAGTGGATTTGCACAAACAGTTTCAGTTTTTTTAATGGACTGCCAATGGGCTCTGAAAAAAAGCATCTCACCCTAGCCCTCATTTGCTGTCTATAATTTGAGTAAATACCATCTGTTGACTGAGAAACATTGGCTTTTTTTCTAAAAAAAAAAAAAAGGGGGGGGGGGGGGAGCTCATCTCATGTGAGTCTTTCTGCATTATTCAGCATTTTCTATCTGTGTAATGCACGTCAAACCTTAATTGAAGTGCAGTAAGGGTCTGTGCCGAGAAGCACTCAGATATGAAAAGCTGCCTTGAATGGAACGGAGTGGTCGACTCAATCTTCTGTCAAGCTACTCAGGATAACGGAAGGACCTATACTCTGCATACTTGTTTGATTGTGTGAGCGCTTGAGAACGGAGCTGGTGAAGTACTGGTTCAATATGCTTTGCATAATTTCTCCAGGGCGTTTTTTTTTGTGAAATGACATTTACTTACAACGTGTGCTTGGTGGAGTTTTACGTGGGATGTTTGGTCAAATGATTTACTCTGCTCTTTGTGTGCAGATGTGTGTGTGTGTTGTCGGTACAAGGAGTGAGGTTTCCAGCAGACTACCTGGTTAACAGTCATCGAACTGCAGAGCTGCAGTAGTCTTCTCTCTAATGGCTTTGCAGCTTTATGGCTTATGTGCCTCAGCAAATTGGTAATGATCAAATGAATGACAATGCGATGATCACAAACGTGTGACCGTGTGTCGACATGTGTAGGTGTTACTAACATTGTTTTTTTTTTTTTGCTGCTGTTAGAGTTTAATCCTGCCTTGCGCTCTGTCCATTCATAATTCATCGTTAAATAAATGTCTGTCATTTTCCAAAGCAATTAGATACAATATCCAGAGGCCACCGCTGTCACTAAAACATCTGGGACAGCAGGCAAATCCTTTCAAAAACATGCTGGTTCACTCGACAAAAAGGGATTTTTTTAAAAAGGGGAGAAATGCATGTGCAGAATTTGAAACAACATACATTTTGCAAAACATGTGCGTGAATCACCTCCTGCATTATATTCTGATAATACAAGATGGCCCCATGTTAATGAAGAATAGGATGTTGTTAGGTAAATATACAGGAGGAGAGACACTGCAATAAAACACAACATAATAAGGATTTCTTTTCCCTGGGGGGGTTGGGGGTGGGGGGGGGGGAACGGCCCTTGAAAAAAAATGTTGCTGCATTTATTGTCTGACAGCCAGTGCAGGCCTCTGAATTCCAATGATCAACGGGATGCCTGATACGAATGTGCAAGTGGATAAAGATTCCTCCTCATAATATCTTTATGTATAGTATATAGTCTTTATGTCTTAATCCCCCCCCCCCCCCCATAGACACACACACCCACCCAACTCCTGCAGCCAATCATGCAAATGCCTGATATAAAGAATATCCCTGCTTTAAATATTAACTGATTAAATTGCGGATGGAGCTTCAAAGGTTCCGTCGTGCATATTTAACCAGTATCTCTCTCTATCTCTCTAACTCTCTGCAAGAAAGTGAGTTTGTGTATTCTCAAAATACGCTAACTCCTCCTTCAAGCTCAACGTCACACCTGGTCAGGATCCCTGCTTCTTATACGACGACTGCACTGTTGCTGCTCTGTTGCTCCACCCTACAAAAGGAGGTTGTTGTGATAATGCAGGACACATGCAGGGTTACAAGTGGCTTCCATGATTGTGGTTATTCCTGCAAGAAAAAACGTCAGCAATGTTTTGATAACTGTATGTACATTGTGTTGTGCAGAAATTGAGCTGTTCATAGGAATGCAAATGTTGCAGCATAATGTCACCAACCTGTGAATGGATGGTTTGAGCCAGCTGCAGTGTGTGTTTTGAGTACAGGTCAGGATGTACGCTCACGTAGGGTCTGTTTCTTGACCGTTTAAATGCTCTTTGGTTTCGCTGGGAGTCAAGAGTAAACATGTCCCCTTCGTTTTAGGATGAGTGATGGAGCCACGGGTACATCACGGTTGGTGGGCTAGTACTTAAGCATGTACACCAGTTGGAGTATATGCGAAGAGAGAGTACTGGTCGGGAGTAATCCTCCAACAAGGATTACCCGTGTCTTTCATGCTAGATTAAAGGGTCCCATGATACCCTGTCCGGCTGTCCGAGTCCTGATGGGGAATCAATGCGCTGGATGACAAATTATCAGCGTCATCATCTTTGACATCCTGTCTTCTTATCTTATTGTAAGGACTGTCATTTGGGGGGCTTTGTTCGTCCTTCATTACTCTAGATTTGGGGAAGCTGACCAATTGCAAGCCCAGTGCTCTCTCGCTGTCTGTGTCTCTCTGCAAGTTTTGTTGAGATAATCACCTTACCCACCAGAGGCTTCACACACACACACACACACACACACAGAGTCTGAAATGAGGTGATCTGGATGACGTACCCACAGAAGTCAGCAGAAAGGAGAAGAAATATTTGGGTCACATGCAAATTGAATAGTGTTGCAATGATTTCAGTTGCTAGCGACTTGCTAGCATCTGCCTGAAAAAAAAAAAGCCTCTCCACCAAAGAGCAGGCTTGTCCTTTTATTCCACTCAAATTACAGCAAGCTTGTAGGATAAAACTGACAAAACTAGCAGGCACTGCAAACATTTCCCCAACAGACTAAAACATTCAGAAGCTGCTATCTGGCTTATAGGGGCTTTCAGAGTATTACGATTCGCAGCAAGGAGGCTGAGACTGCCATATTTTCAGAGCACTGTATTTGCGGAGGGCAATCTGTCGCGATTAAAAGCCAAACATGTACATTATGGTAACTATTTACAACATGCAACCAGCTGCTTACATCTGCTCACAGTGGGGCACGATGTCCCCGCCAGGAGCAAAGGAAAAATAAATGTTAAAAAAGACTTTCTAAGCGCATTCAGAGATCTTTTTTTAAAGCTAGGAATCCAATGTTGTTGCGAGGATTGATCTGGTTATTTATTTATCTAATTCCTGCATCACGGCAATTGGGGAAAGTGTTTACGTGTGTTTATACAGACGATTTGTTCCCACTAATTCGGCATGTTTTGTGATGGATCCAAGGGCTTTTGGAAGAGGGGGGGAGGGAGGAGGGGGTGGCGAGGGAGTTAATCCACTCGTTGTCTTGTGCTCCAGCCTGTTCAGCGCACACTCTATCTCCCTCCTTGCTTTATTTTTGGAAACATCTCATTCTCGTGAGTCAGGCCCGTCATGCTCACAAAGGCTCGGCCTAGCGAGCTCTCTCGCCTCCTCCTCCTCTCTGCCGTTTATGATATTAGAACAGAAGGGAGGAAACAGAACTCTTCATCTCTCAGACAGGGGAGGGAGATGGGGGAATTAAAGCGTTGTGAACTCTTAAGTCACCGTCTTTACATTCGGTGACAGGTAATGGCTGGATATGTGTGCGATCACGGGTGTAATAACAGGCTGAAGAAAGGGGCCTTGGGAAGGTGACAGGCAGCAATTTCCATCCTGCGACTGCAAATTTGAAACTTGCTGCATTTATGCTCCATTTGTGGAACAAAATCCATGTGATGATGCAACCACATTTTTGGCATCCATCTTAATTTCTAGAGCATGTGTTGATGGCCGTGTTGATCGATGATACCCGACTTGAGTGATAGCCGTGTCGCCTGCACTTCTGCTGTCCATTTGTTGTTTTAAACACGTACGCATGCATATCGTTCTTCTTCTAACTGCAGTGGCGCCACATTGACGAGAGCTAATTGTCGTGTCTGCGGTGCAGAGTCATTGCTTTGAAGAGTTTTCTTGCAAATGAAGCAGATCACTTCCAGGAAAATCTGCTGAATTGCGTTGCCTTGGAAACACTAAAATGACACAACAAAACACTGACTTCATCCTGGCTGAGTTTGGGCACCGAATGGATTTAATGGCTCATCGAGATGGACTCTTTTTTGTTGTTGTTGTTGCTTGTTTTGTGTTTCATATCATTTGCAGAAAAGAATATTTGTGTGCGTGTGGGAACGGGATGATTCATCTTTCGTTGTGCTAATTATAGAGCTCACCACCTGGAACAAATCAAACCTTCTCTGCACTGCAACAAAAACAACAATAATAATAAGGACTTCTGTTGTGTTGGATAAGGATTTAATTTGGCTCTAGCCAAGAGCTGAGTGTTAAACCATTTTGAATGTGTTCGTTATTTGCCGTTGCTGTGTTGTTCTATTTGTTTGCCCGTGTGGGTAACATTCAGATCAAGAGAATGAGCTGAAGTGAGCCTCCCTGGGGAATTCACTTGAACTTCCTGTGGATGCATATCTGCAGGCATCGTCTCTAAATGTATCAACTCTCTTAGAATCTCTGTTGCATCCTTTAGGGTGGGAAAATAAGTTGAAATTGTTTTAAAGTCTTGTTCCATTGTAACCACAAACCTTTAATGTGATGTTTCGGAACCAAAGCAAGCCCAGCAGCTTGCCTAAAAAAAACAATATGTGTCTTTCTTCTGTAAACATGGTCACAGTGAAAAAGTAATTTTCGAACTCCTGCGTCCAAGGGATTCAATTTTCCTCATGAAGAAATATATTTGCTGCCGAGAATAGCTAATAGGTAATAGCTTTCATCTCAGGGATTGATTACACTGCTGGTATAAAGGCTTAATATACACACATAGTGCATGCTATATGAGGCCGTTCTTTATGTACATACTGCACCATTAAATGTCCTGATGTATCTTAGATGGCAAAGTCCACATTGAAAACAAGCACGGCGTGTTAATTGAGATAAGGTGTACCCGCTCAGTGTGCATTGAACCCTCCCTGATGCATTCTGCATGTTTGTATGGTGTTCGGAGAGCAGTGAAATAGTCTTAAAAACTGATTTAAAAAAAGGGCCCAAAGCAGCACAGAGCCTTCGTCATTAGTCACCAACAACAGCACATGGGCCCTCAAAGCACAGTGCTGTGAAAGACTGCAGCCATTCCTCCAGCCACTCGGGCCCCAGATCCCCGTGGGCCAAATGCACACAGTGCAAACGGAAAACCTGCAACTCAAGTTAAGCGCAGCACTATTGCATCTGCTCTGGTAGTTTACATGACATGCGTGTGTGTGAACAGGAATTCAGGTTTGTGATGATATTGAGCTGGTGTTAATTGAATTACACTCTGCTTGTATTAGCTACTTAGCTGTACACACCTGCACTTGAACAAACAATGAAAGGTTGTGTGCGTTGTATGTGATATGCAGATTATTCTATTTATTAATCTACTCGTACATTGCTGGGTTTTTTTCAATCATGTAATTCTATAATTGGATTATATTGTAAATGTGACCCATTCATATTTTAATCTTAAATTGGGTCCCTACAACTGTATGCTTAAGTCTTAAAAGGCACACGATGAAGGCAGACATGAGCCGTCAGCTGCTTTGACCCGGGATGAAGGTCCATTTACTGGGAGTTTCCTCCCTTGTGATTCTTTTTTATATACTTAATCTATCATCCACTTGACTTTAAATTGCATTCTGCTTCTATGCTGATCCACTTCCCTTCTGGAAACACAAGAAGGGGGTCATTTGTGGTATATTGATGTAAGAAGATTAACCTCTCATTGATTATAAATCTTTATGTTGCTTGAAGACACAGAGCTGTGAACTGCACGCATTCTGGTTGACCAGCACACAAAAGGACCTCCTCCTCGTCTTCTTCCTCGTTGCTTCTTGAGTCGAAGATTAGTTCTTCGAAGATGTTACGTTACAGTTTTGCCCCAAGCTGAAGGCAGAAGCAGCTGAAAACAGCAAATGTTCAATTCCAGCCAACTCCTCTCCTGCCAGGCAGCCGATCTCTCCACAGCCTCGTGTGTGACATTCATGAACTTACTGTGATGTTTTACAAATAACTACTAAAAGGGTTTTCTTGCCGGAATTTCCTTCCCTACTTACCAGAACTCACCACTCTCATCTTCCCACATGAGTTAGCATAGCAATGACTTAACATAATGGGAATGCATTTTTAAACAATCAGATTGCTGCTCTGTAATTACACATCGCATAACCTTGTTACAGAGCCATGCATGCGTGGCCGGGTCTGGCATGAACAAAAGCATATTATTCTGCTGTTTATACGGTACTTTAAACAGCATGTTGGAAGAGACTGCAGCCTCCTGACCTCAAATGATGAACTACAAAACAGATGGGTGAATGTACTTGACCGTTGCAGATGTCGTTTGTTGTCTTTTCATACCAGGAAAAAACGAAATAAATGCTTCTGTCTGGCAGATTGGGTCAGATCAGGTCTACGTCATATCCTGTTTGTTGCTCAGCCAAAGTGTCTGATTTGATGTTTTCCATTTGGTAATTGGTTACATTGGCTATTTAATATTCATATTTAATCTTCAAGTGCTCCACTTTTCCAACATGAGATGCAGTAATTTCTATTACGAGACATTGTCAACGTTATTTCATGAAAGAAATCCACATTCAGTATTTATAAAACACATTACAGACTAAATCAGCATCATTTTGTCAGCAAGGACTTTCGTCTTTGTTTTAACTTGTTGCTTTTATTAGTCATAGTTCTAAATCAAAGTTGACATCCAAAGTGTTCAGAATAAAACAAATAACTAAGACAATATGAATCAAATACTTATATCGATAAATAGATATTGCATATTAAATATCATACGATAAATAGAAGTTTCTTTTCATTACAGCAGTATTCTTACAAAGTTTACAATTTCAATGGCTCATATATTACGTTAAATAACATTAAATAAAATAATGTCACAATGCCACTGGCTGTTCAATCGGATCGACCTGACAGCAGGAAGATTAGAATAAAATCAGCTGGTTTCTGGTTGTAAAATCTGTCATTTTGACAGTGAAAATACGCCAAATTATCATATCATCCAGAACATGTTGCTAGCCTATTAGAGTTATAATGTCATCAAGATCTGGGGAAACAGTTCAGGCACACATTAATGCCACTCTAAACATGTTCTATTAAGCCTGTTTTCTCTTTATTTGTGCTCTTACATCTTGAAAATGATCAGTAAGATATTGCTTTTACTTCATGTTTAAAACTGAATGAAATACAATTCATCTTTTTTGAATTCAATGCATGATGTAGAATCCTACAATGGTCAGAAGTGCTGGACTATTTCAAACCAAGTGCAGTTGTGTTTCTTTCAATCGGCACATTGATCGGCTCCTCCCTCGCCAGTTAACTCAGCCGTCTTCCGTGGGTGCAAAGCAGCGCGGCAGCCTCTCCGCTTCAATGAGATCCAAAATTCTGATCACTCACTCCAATTATTTCATTGAACACGTCCGTGCTAGCAGCAAGAAAAACGTCAACGTTCATTTTGGTGAGTGGACAGCTGAAGATTGATCTCTGTGTGGAGGGATAAAAGAACCTATAGTGGCACTTTCTTGTTGCAGTATTTTTCTGACATCACATTCCATCTACGCCTGAGGCCTCGTCTTTGGTAACATACCGCCTCGTGTTCTGCTATTTGGCAGAGCCTATTGATGGCAATGTTAGCCAGTCAGGCCATCTTTCTATCAAGAGCAAGATGTTTCCACAATAAGGGGGCAGTGCAATTGAACTTACACAAAACATTGCTTTGCAAAGTTTCAATCAAACTTACATCGTGGGATGTAAGCACGTTTGTCATAGTTTGTACTGTTAGCGCCGTTAGCACCATTAGCCACGAGACCCCGGCCTCAGGTGTCGCCATGTTGAGAGCCAATCGAAAGGCTCCCAATCTCATATCTAGCACCTCTAAGGGTTGCTAGCAGGGCTTTACACTAATGGTTTTAGTGACAAAACATCTGGATTCCAGCGATGTATTTGTGCATACTGTAACAGCAAATTGTGATGATGAGTACAAATTTGCCAAAGTGAAGGTGGCAGACAATGAAACTTGTATGAGATTAGCTGGGAAACATGACACTAAATTCTTTGGGGATTGTAGTGTTAACATAATCAGTTCCATCAGCAGCTTGCTCTGCAGCTGAGGGCCGTGGCGTGTCACTGATATGATTACAGACTCATCCAACGCTCTGATCTCATTGTTCCCTGACATGCAGGTGACCGGATTATACATTGACGATAATGTGGGAGCGTCCTGCAGATAAAGCTTTGCAGTGAAAATGTAGCAGATCAATTTAGTAAAGGTTTAAAAACATCTAATGGTGCATTACATTTCACAAAGTTGTATTGGGGCCTACAAAGACCTTTATATATATATATATATATTTATATATATAACCACTTTATTACAAAGAAGTTTGAATCCTCAGTAACAATGGCTGGTTGTGTGAAAACCCTTAACCTGAGCAACACACCAAGATGTATTTTTCCACACGGGACCAGTTTTTAAGCTAACAGCACCAAACAGGGGTGGCGCTGGTGTTGGCACTTGTTGTTGCTTAGCAACACTTGAAAAACAGTTTGAAGCACGCCGGTCTTCTTTTTCCCGAAATTTGAAATATTGTTATCCTCAAAGCACCGCGCACTGTTGGAAATCCACAACAACTCGTCCTCACCGTGGCAAACACGAGATAAAGAGGTCAGCGTGGTGAAGACAGAATCCTCATTGATGTGTTGATGTGGAAGCTAATTGCTCCAGT
Source organism: Melanostigma gelatinosum (assembly GCF_949748355.1). Taxonomy (NCBI): domain Eukaryota; kingdom Metazoa; phylum Chordata; class Actinopteri; order Perciformes; family Zoarcidae; genus Melanostigma; species Melanostigma gelatinosum. The sequence goes on from NC_136655.1 coordinate 9,851,354, forward strand.
CGCGTTGCACAGCGGCTAATAAGAGACGACCGCAGCTCAATTGGTAAGCTGCCAGATATGCATGAGCATGGCCTGTGGCATTGCTGAAATTAAGCATGTCCTCTGTATATCAGCCTAAACTGAAGGAAAATGAACACAAAAAAACAGTTTCTTCACTGTCGTCCACAGGCCCAACTTTGCAAACATCCCCATTTTCTTTCCTGAGAATGAGATGAAAATGCAGAGAGGCGTGAGTGAGTTTTTAAGAAAATAAGGAAATTGAGTAGCTGTAGCCTGCACATTCCTGAAAGGAGTTAAAGACCTCGAGAAAATACACAAATGCAAAAATGTCATCCTACCTGTCAGACTCACTGGTAAAAGAGGCGGCAACAGTGACAGTTTTTTCACAGCAAAAATTGGATTCCCTTGCCAAACTGAAAACCTTTCGGGTAAAGTTTACGACAGCTAAACGACTGTTTCAGACAGCAGGTCTGAAGCCCGGTAGCTGCATTGCTTCACCTAGAACGCTGCATAGTAGTGGATCATTATAATGGTGCTTTTGGGTAATAACTTTTAACTTTTCATTATAAGCTACATTTCAACTGGACCCGTCTGGCTCAGTTGCAGTGGAAAAAGCTATAGGTCCCAGTATTGTGTCTCTGTAATGCAAGAGCAGAAAACCACTCACATAAACTAAGCTTTAAGAACCTTGGGGTAGAATATCGTTACAAAGCTTTGTGCTTTAATGTACAGTAGTATATTGTAGACTGGTAATAAAGATAATGAACCCTGGGCTAAATGGCGGGGAATTCTTCCCTGGATGGTTTGCACTCGCTTGCTTCTGTTTTGGTACTTCTCTGTGAACACACGAAGTGGTTCCAATGGGGCGTCAGTACTGTCACTTCAGTGGATGCTTTCTGATTGTTGTTTGTGGACTGAAGTTGTCTGTCCTTACTCGAACCCACTGAGCAAACACTGAAAATAAAGCCCATGCATAATTGAGTCATCTTGACTGAAAAGGCTATCAATTCAGTGGGGGAAATAAATCCTCCAAGGTAGGCTACTGTGAATGTGATCACAGAGCGTGGCCAAAAGGGAGATGTCATGTCGGCTCACGAAGTGATAACGTTCAAAACATGGTGTGCAGGGCTCGGTACCCAGAACCAAGTGGTATTGCAACTTCTCCTGTCAAACCATGGCTGCGTTCAATCTTTGTGTGACCGGTCCACCATTGCATGAGCTTCAACCAACACGGTTTGTGATGGTTGTCAGTTCAGCGCGACAAGATGGTGTCGCTGTACTACAAGCCTGAAACGTCTCATAAAAATAAAGAGGTGGCAATTTTAGCAACTGTGTGCTTTCATTCACATAGTAAGTTAAAAAAACAAAATCGATCAAAGTCACCGTAGGTAATACACAGTTATGATAAGGATATATGTACAGACGTCATCCTTCAGACTGAATGTCGGATTTCAAATCATACGGAACACCACTGAGAAGCCACAGTACAGAATGATATAAAAACCAATGTAACCAGCAGTGAGGGTGTGCTATTTATTTGCGGCTCTGGTTTTCATTAGAGGTGAGTTTATACCTAAACATGCAGTGGCTGATAATGCGCATTGGCACAGAATGGCTTTTAAAATGAAACTGTCAGGCTGAGGTAGTGTGTCGATCAGTGAGAGAGAGAGAGAGCTTGAGTATTTCTGACTACGGTAGTCTCATCTGGTTTCTCTCCTTCTCCATCTCTCTCTCTGCCCCCCCCCCTCTCCCCCCCCAGACAGACATATTCTCATCTGCAGTCTTACTGCATTGTGTTGTGCGAGCCATAAGCTGAGGCTGCCTGAGTGTCTCCATGGACTTTACTCTTTTGACTTGGCCTCTTTCTTTTTTTTGTTGCTCTTTTGCTCCAATGTTAGGGCCAGGTCCAGAGGCGTTCATGTACAAACTATGAAGCTCCATGTGTCAGTGATGGCGTGTCAGTTTCAACTTGTTACATGTATCGTGGTTTTTTTTATGTTTTTACTCACAGGAAAGCTAGTTTCCGTTCCTTACATGGATACAGTCTCTTTTCAATATAAACTTCGAACATACGTTTACTTGGTATTTTGGTTTTCGTAAATCCACCAGCGGTAGAGGTTTGGAAAAACACAGGACTTTCACCAGTACACAACAGAGAGAGCAGACACCAGCTGCTCCGGTTCATCAGTGGCATACAGGCTGGCTATGTCCCTTTTGTTTTGAGCTTAGGATGCATGACGGGGAGACGTACCGCAGTAACAGGTACCTATTAGAAGAAGAAAAGACCCAAGAAAACAAAAAGAAAGACTGAGCCACATCGAAAACTACTTGTTTAGGCTTTGGAAAAGATCGTGGTTTCAGTTTAAAAGAGTATGTTCGTGACGTAGCATTAGTTAAGCATTAGTTTCTCTTTCTTTCAACAATTCAACGTACAAGGAAGTAAAATAGGGAATATTTTGTATTTTAACACATTACCCGTAAACCCCCAAAATTGTATTTTTAGCTAGAAAGCTACTTAGCTGGGCATGCTAACATTTGCAGGCCATGTTAGTTAAGGCCAAATACACTGTACAATCTACAACTTTCACTCTGCAATCAGAGTAGGGCGGTTCATGCCACATTCAAACAGATCCTGCTTGTAGGAAACATAGGCAAAACTTTGATGTATAGCGTTTCAGTAAATACTCTGCGTCCAGATCTGAGAAGGAAGTCAATCCTGCATCGAGATCTGTGAAGGTATTAAACTCTTCACCACGGCAAAACACTATTCTGGTATCCCTGCAGGCGCCAAGAAACCTTCCCCTGGCCTTTTCGAACAAACTGTGTCTTTAAACTACTTGTAAGCCTGCCTCCACAGCCGTGTGATCTTGATCCGATCCATCGAGCGCAAAGAGGAAGCAGTTTGATTGTGGAGCGGGCTCCATCCATTCCCGCCCTGACCACAGACACGCAGGTTACAGTGTCCCTGTCCGCCTTATCTCCCGGTGCACCGGCTCGACTTCAGACCCACGAGCTCCGCTCCGGCCCCTGCTACAGATAAAGCCCAAAATAGACCACTCTCGCTGACAGCAAGGCAGCGCTAGATAAGACTGTGTCCACAGCTTTGAGCTGCAAGTGGGGAGGACAAGGGAGGAATGGAATCGTGTGCAAGAAGGAGACAGTAAACAAACTATTGTTGGGCTGAATGCAATGTTGACATTGTTTCGACGCCAGTGCTCGCCCTTTGACCCTCTTTTTCGACCACAGATAAGGGAAGTCATAGTTATAGAAATGCACACATCTGTTTCCCCCCCTCTCTCTCTTTTCTCACAGCGCAGGCCATTGATTGGGCTCATTGACTCATGTAGTTGAAGCCCCAGCCAATTTGGTGGTCATGGCTTACAGCGATAAGAAAACGACCTTGCATCGTGTGCAGAGCTGGTGTGTATGCATGTGCTCCATGCTCGTGTTCGTATGTGTGCGTGTCTTTTGGTGTTCGTGCCTGCTCGCCGATCGCTGATTATTTAACCTCTGCTGGACGAAACTGCAGAAGCGCATCTGAAAAGCTTTTCCTCTGATGGCATGCAGGAGCCAATCAATAGCTGTGTGTCTTAGTAAATTAGATCATGTAGACAAGAGGCAGTAGTCAGCAGAGCCATCCCAAAGTAACCCCTTGCCTGGTTAGTTCATTCTCCATGAGACAACGGCCTGGAGTAATTGAATTGGCCTGTACTATCGCAGGGCTTGGCCTTTGCTTTTTCGCCTTTGACAGCATATATGCAGGTCTGATAACTTTCTGCGCCAGTGTGAAAGTATTTGTACGTGTCTAGAGATAGTGTAGTGGTTATAGGACCCTTACTATTGGAACCACATGAACCATAGCACATTGTCAGAGGCCTGCAGAATGTCTCCTCAATGTCTCAAGGCAGAAAGGTACCATGCAGAGGGGCCTGAATATGATGCTACAAGAAAAGGACACCTTTTTAGAACCTTAATCAACCCCACAAACCCCCTTTATTCATACATGTATCACGTTTGAGTTAAAACGACACGTAAATAAGTAAGTAAATAAGTCGTTGTGGCAATGATGAGACGCAAGCTAATAATCCGCTCCAAGCCAATCAGTGACAAAGCCAAGCTTCAGTATAGAAAGAGCGCTGTAGACGGGGAATGAGAGAGAGAGGGGGGGGGGGGGAAGCACTCCCTCATATAGAATCACAAACATTTTTTTACAGGATTGCTGATGAAGAGTTTAAGGGGCCTCTCGGTTCACATAGTTATACGCTAATTGTAAGCATTCAAAGCACAGAGCCTAATTAGGACAACATTAATATACCCCTTTCTGCCACTCCCTCCAGCCTCATTATGCCATAACTGCTGGCAGACCAAAAATGCCATTTATCCTTTTTCATCCATTACTGTGGTTACTCTACTGGAGTACCAACATTTACATAATCACAGAAATACAGGACGAGCACAGGCTTGAAACCTAATTTTGTCTGACAATCAAACACGACTTCATAACCTGTATGTCGTTATGGTCCTTACATGTATTAATCCTGCTTTTCACAATTTGCAACACAGCTACACCTGGCCCAGTGGAAACACAAAGTCCTCTGCAGTTTTACAATACAACAACTGTATTAGAGCTCCGGGCAAGCAAACATGAGTCTCTGAAGACATTCAAATTGCCAACCTTGTTGTTTTTTCCCCACTTACTACATTAAACCGAGTACTCGTAAATTGCACTGAGGTAGAGTTGATGCTTGCTCAGATGGACAAATGTTTCGTGAGGAGAAAGCATGAAGTATTCAAGCCGTTATGGAACCGTTGTTAGAGGGCTTTTCATAGTCTGGCACACAAGTTCATTTAACTTTACATTTCCATCCATCCTCTCACTTCTTTCTTGTATGTATCTACAGTGTTAATCAAATATATTTACTCATCCTTGTCCCCTAAGACACAAATAGCTGTCTGTACCAGAGCACTCAAAGTAGTTCACTGCATTGCTCATGGCAATCGTTGTTCAAACCTAAAACACACAGATCAGGTGGCCTGTTTCTTCCTGTTATAATCGCAAAGTGGAAATTTCCATCAACATAATTGTTCTATCGCACAGCACTAAAACGAGAACAACAACAAAAAACTGCTGTCTCAACAAGCAAACCGGGGGGAAAGTACGAGCCGAGTATTTTTCTCCAGCAACCGCAAGAGTCTCCCTGCGACAAAAACATCCAGCGGTGTGTGTGGCCATAATCCCATGTGACATGGGCAGTCAAGGGGAAGGGATTGGAGAGCTTGGAGAAAAAGACAGAGGATGGCAATTCTGAGTGAGAGGGTAAGAGACAGACAGAAAAATAGAAAGAGAGACTTCCGTCGTCCTCGCCTTGCAGAAAGACACTTCAAGCTAATGCTCCCATTTATATCTCCCTTTCAAAGGCCCATGCAAGAAGATGGGCAGGGAACTCCATCCCCCATTGCTCCTCAAAGTCCACTTAATTCATCCTCTTCATTTGATCCACTTTGTTTGGTGGCAAGCAGCTACCTGAACTTGCAGAGACAGTTAGCCAAACACAGATTAAAGCAAAGCACCGCAGGGGAACACAGCTAATACGAGAGCTTCTCCCTGTCAGAGCGCCGGTGTGTGTGGGTGTTTGGTTTACCACGTCTGGGATAGTGGTTCAGTGTGATCAGACAGCCAAGTGATGGAGCCACGGTAGTTCTAGGTGAGGTTAGGTTTTTGAACCACACAGAATGACCAGAAGGGTTTGAGTTTTGTTGTTGCTCTATTTATTAGCCAGTCTCTCTCACTCCAGATTCTCCCGTGCTCCAGTATCTACGAATCCATCTTTTTCTCCTCCTCACTACCTGTCTTACTGCCCTCCATCCGTTGGGCTCTCTTGCTGTCACCCTTTAATCCCCAGTTGAACCCCCAGTTGCTTATCCATCCATCTCTCCTGTCCCTCTCTACCTCCATTTCTCTCGGATAGTGACGGCCTCAGTGCAGGAATCTGCCGCCACCCATTCCAAGCAGCAGGGTAATGGATGGAGCGCTGGACCTGATCTGGCTATGGATGAGCCAGCCCATAGGTGTCTGAGTGGGCGTTCAAATGGATTCGGGAAAAGCTCTCCTAGAATAATGCACTGAGGGCTTTGTCTTCACAGATCTTCCATGTTCACTGTCGGTGCCGCCCCCCTCCCCAGCCCAACACACCCCACCCCATCCCTCCCTTCAAAGACAAAAACACTTCATAACAAGACTGTGATGTGCCAAAATCTTGCCGTCTGGCTGGTTAAGGGACATTTTGATCCCGTCGGGATGCTTCTCCTTCGCACTCCATAATCCCAGTGTTGCACAAGTGCACTGTTCTACTTCTCGCTTTGATCTCTGCTTTTAACAATGGGACAAACAAACAGATGAAGAGGAGTGTAGCGCTGACGCCAATGTCACGCTTCGGCACCAATGATGAAAATCATAACTTGTCCAAGCAAGCATGGTGTGGTGATTCTGGCAGCTAATAGATATTGTGCGCCAAGCGGTTGTGCACTGCTGCTGCTGAGGAGCAGAGTTGGGGAGACGGGGATGTTGCAATCTCCACACAGTCCTTGCAGATACCTGTAAACTAATATAACCCAACATCTGGTCATGAATTATGGACGCAGATGAAATGCATGTACCTGGCCTGTCTCTCTACCGGGGATGTTATTTACAATCTCGTGAAAATATGCTTCCCTTCATGGCTTGTGGAATTTGCCACATGACGTGTGATATTGTATCCTGTGATATACAGCTATGGATTACCCAGCGGCAATACATACATAAACTGAGATGGTATTTTTCTGAGGGAAATCTTTCTAGTCACATGACATTTCACTTGACATTTAGAAAACTTGATTAGGGCCGAAAGTATCTCTTTCTTCTCCTATAATTACCGGTACATGTTTGTTTCCTCTGCGACAGGAGGCCAGGTAATTAAAATGTGTTTATCTGTTGGAATAACCTTTGTTTCCAGAAAAATATGGCCTTGTGCCAGACGAAGAAATGTGTTTGTGGGTACTTGTGTATATTTTTGTGCATGTTTACATATTTGCGTATGAGTGTGAATGCTGGCAGTAAGTGTGCATGTGCTGCAGCATGAGTATGTATGGCGTGTTTTCATGGCTTGTGGGGACATCTGTTTACACAGTCACATCGTGGGGACTCGCCTTTCTTATGAGGACAAAATGCACGTCCTTGGCTTAAGGTAAGGTTTAGGTTCAAGTTTAGGTTTAGGTTCAGGGTCAGGTCAGGGTAAGGGTTGGGATTAGGCTAGTAGCGGTTATGGTTAGGGTAGATTTTTCAGGAAATAAATGTAAGTCAATGTATTGTCCCCAAAACTCATGAGAACACAACTGTGTGTGTGTGTGTGTGTGTGTGTGTGTGTGTGTGTAAAATGATGGAAGTGCAGCAACTCAGCCTCGAGGCAGCAGCCACCCCATTGTGGGGGTTGAACACGAGGCCAGACACCTGTTTTTCCCAAAATGAATTGTGAAACGGAGCCAAGCGCGTGTTGTTCTCCACGCAACTGACAACAGAGGCTGAGGCCAAAGACCTGAGGAGAGACAGAATGAGGCTGGCACTACGGGAAGTGCCAAACATGAAGATGTCCATTGTGAGAAAGCATGAAGTTTGAGTCCTTGTTTACTTTAATAGACTCTCTTAAAATGGGGAATGGACTTCTAATAGACTTGCAATGCGCACTTTGCTTTGTGGCTGACGCAGCTCAATTAAATTGCTTGAGAGCCACTCAAACCTTATGAAATATTCATTGTTTATGGCAGTTATGTTTACACAACTCAGGCAGTAAACACGATATTGAAGATGGAGCTGTTGTTTCAATATATTGTGAGTCATATGTGCTTTGTAACACGTTTTAACCTTCCCACAACAGCCACCTTCAACAACACAATCAATGAATCAGCGTCAGCGGATGTTTCAGACAAATTGGCTTCTGATGGGAAAACAACAGAACAGCAACTGCTCATCTCCTCTTGTTTCATGCAAGTACACTTATTTGGCATTACCTATTTACACCGTCCCATATTGCCTTGAAGTGTCCCATATTGCATGACTTCTTTGATTTCAAACAGGTCATGGTTCGTGAACCCATAGTGTAGCCTGGCACACATGCAGATTGTAGGCACAAACCTGTATTAGGATATATGCAGTGTGCACACACACACACACACATCAGAGGAAACCGATTCGGTTAAAACGTTTACAGCTGACCCGTTTTAAAATGCGAATCTTGAAATGAAGTCAGATATATTCCTTACAAATTTCCAGCCTACAAAGCCTTAAGTATTGCCCTCACCCATACCAACCTGTTCCAAGTCCCAAAAAGTCAAATGCTGGCATTTGGTCAGTGACCTTTAGTGTCTGACAGCCTACCGACGCACTCATTAGTATCTGTATGAGACACACCAGGCTTTCGACTGTCTCCAACGTAAACCCATTCACGCTATTATTAGACGGTCAGAGCTACTTATTTCAACCCAGCCCACAATCTTTTCCTGAGCCCAACCAAGTAAACCTACATTGGAGGTTTATTTTGATCAGACACTGTATCCGTTGAACGAGCGGAAACACGACGTCCCTGACGCGTCCAAACCTACAGCGCTATGTGGGTATATAGAGCATCACAGCAGTGTACAGCCACTGACTAAGCGTAGGCACTTGACTAGTTGGGAGTGAGAATGTTTCGCCCATACACACTGCTTTGGCACGGTGAGAAATCCAAAGCTTGACGGCTCATGTCTGTCTAGTTCCGTTTCCTGATATATGATTGCTTGGTCACCACGCTTGATTCATTCACACAAGAGGCATTTAACATACAGCCATGTCTCCCTGTGTATTTGTCTCAAGACAGGAAGTGGTTGACATACTCAGGAGGTGTGAATTTCCTGCCCGTGATTAATTGAGCAACTTCCTGTGGTGGCAGCGTGCCATGAACATTTGCTGGGCTCTATTTAACTCCGATCAACCTCTGCCTGTGTCGAGCAACACCCAGCCTCAAAGCCTTCAAGCCACGCCAACTTCAGGCTTCCTCCCTTCTCATGTTGTGTTCTTTGAAAAAACAGCTCAGAGGAAACATACAAACATGCTTGGGCAAGATTCTAAGGATGCGCTGATATATTACACATAATGTGCATACACACACACACACACAGATGCACACGTCTGGGTAAATTGGCAGGGGTTTGCTTTCCAGGGGCAGTTGAAATTAAAATATACTGTGAGCATTTGTCTATTCACCAACTGAGAAAGCAGCCACTGCCAGCATTGCTCCTGCATGGCTTCCAACAAATACCTGCAGGGAGATAAAATGCAATATTTGTTTTCTGTAAAGATACAACATTACAGACTGAGTGTGTGTGTGTGTGTGTGTGTTCATTTTTCCACCATCCCACACCATACACACACTGGTCCGGTCATGCGTGGCTGGCTTACCGCCTCTCATGCATGGGCTAAGACCTATGTTTAATTTCCATTCTCTTGCCGCATTGGCTGCCCTGTAAATTATTAATGTCCATTAGCGGCGACGGCGACGGCGGCGCCACTTCATTTTCAAAGCTCTGAATTTGTGTCGATGGAAAAAAAGAAGACGCAAACTCAGATAAGAAAGGCACGACAGAGAGGAGTGTGGGGGGGGGGAGGTGATGTAAAGGGAGTGTGGGGTAAATTGGATGAGATTTGAGATTAGGCGAAGGGGGGAGTCATCTGTGCTGTTTGTCATGCGCGATCGACAAACACGGGGGACGGGAGAGGTGAAGTCCTGCTCATTTCAGCACAATAATAAAGATAGTGGCAGAAGAGGGGGCAGAGTGACACAAGGAGGAAGAGGAGGAAGGTGTGATGCTGGAGGAAAACCCAAGAGGTAATCAAACAGGGGAGCTGATCCTGACCTCCGTGTTAACGTCACACTTCAGGTGGGATCTTGCATGTCAGGGGGCATCGTGCAGGGACAGAACATCCACACACACACACACACATCCTCCCTCTCTGGCCTCCACCACCACTCTGAAGGTTTGCGCACAAAGGGAAATGTTATATTTAGCTGAGACCAGTATTTTGTTTGTTCACTAGAAGCAACACGGCCCCTGGAAAGCAGCCAGAAGACTGCAGCATGGCCCCCTCCACGCCTCTCCTCTCTCTTCCACTTTGCTCCCTTTGTCAACCCCCCTCCCTCCCTCCCTCCCTCTCATTTATGTCTCCCTCTCTCCATCCCTTTCTTTCGTCTCTTATCCTCCCTTTTTCTGTGGAGAGCACAGCACGCAGTACAGCATAAAAGTCCAGTGGCACAGCAAGGAGCCGGCAAAACAGCCTCCTGCTGCAGCACACCGGAGGAGAGGGGGTGAGATTTATTGTGACACTGTCTGAAGATGTTGACAAAAAATAAAAATAAAATGAAGGATTGTCTTCTCTCCTTTCCTAAAGCAGTCAGAGACGAGGAAGCGGCAGAAACGAAACAGGGTTGCTGTTGTTTTGGTTCTACGATCAATAACCTGCATGATGTGTCTATTCCACACGGTGCCCGTGTCTTGAAAAACCTCAATACAAAAGGCAATCAAAACTCGTTTTGCTGTTCTTGTTTTCCGAAATGTTTTTTCTGATTCATTGCCTTGGCAACAATGTGATCGTGACGGCAGAGTGGGAGTCGTAATTTGGAGCGCTTGGTGTAAATGCTCAACATTATAAAAGATGTAAATGTGTTGCCGACCTATATTCTAAGCCCGCATATAGAAAACCCATCCAATGAACCAGATCCCTCCTGTGTAAAGCCCATCCATCTGCTGTAAGTCCTTCTCCCCAGAGCCCAGTGCGAGGTAACGCCGCGCTGTTTCTAGGCTGTGACAGCTGGAGCACGACTGTAACTTGATTCATGGAGAAAATGTCACAAAGTGATTCTTTGTGCTTACCCACGTCTCCCTCAGGTACTGTGTCATGTGTAAGTATACGTGTTTGTGTGGGTCTGTGTGAGTGTTCATATGTGTGTGTGTGTGTGGGGGGGGGGGGGGGTTGTCTGACACATACATCATCAACATAATTATATTCAGAACAACGGGTTTGAACAATGTCGGTCCCAATTACTGTAACCAAGGTCAAATCTGCAAAGAGTCACACCAACAGCCAGGTGAAGAAACATCAAAGTAGGTCACAGGTAACAAATGTTCAACTTCATAACCTCAAGGAATCTTCAAAATACCTCGAGGCAATGGTTTGTTTCTTTCTTAAACATAGTGCTCGTTTCTTCCAGGAGAAATGATACAATACGGGAGTTCATTTTGACCAGTTACCTTTAAAACATATTACTTACATAACCGTTATCTGACCGCCGCGGCATCTTGTTTGATGTCGCTGATGTCTGATCTTGATAATAAATCGGAGTAAATTTCCATTTCATTTCACTGAATTATTGAAACTTGACATCGTTTTCACAATGACCCCAAACAATGAGAAGCAAGTCTCCGTCCTGTATCACATTTCAGTTGCTTAGCTTGGCTTTGTTCATGTAAGACCTCGCTAACATAAGGGGCAGGGCTGCTACCACTGAGGGCACGAAGGTCTTCTGTGTATTGGTGGAGTATTAGCAACCTGGGGAGGTTGCATGTGCATACTTTAATGCTTTGAAACAGAATGTAGACCTTCTTGTTGGGGAATAAATTCGGGTTAGGAATCTGTAGTAACCCGTAACTCCCGTAACTCTAAATACAACTAATATTTTTCAGTGAAGTCTATCCTGTCATTTGGCATGTTATGTGGCTGTTAAAACACACACACACACACACATGTGTTTTAACAGCCACAAATCTTTATACTCAACAGTAGAATACAGCTGGACGCTACTCTTGAAGTAGAGTACAGTACAGTCAAATAAATGAATGAATTATGACTCTTATCATAATTTTATACGAAACAGGATGCTTCAGAAATCTCAAATGGGGAGCCTTCATAAATTTATTCCCAAAATGGACATATAGCTTCTTGCACTGGGACCTCATTTGCATTCGCTGCAGCACATCAGCAGGCAACACAGTATCCTCAGGCTCATCAGAACAATCTGCCACCGCTGTTCTATAATGACATCAGAGCACAACGGGGAATAAATGTTTGCAACAGCAAGGCACACTGTGAACACGCAAGCCTGTTAATAACCAAATTACCTAATACCTAAGGCACCTGCACATTCATCGACATACTCATGAGCAAAAGAGTTACTGGTCTCGAATCAGTAAAATCACATCAGATGCATTCCCCTCACTGGGAGAGTTGCAGAGTCAATGATGCAGAATGAATATTCCTTTTGTTATAATGAGTGGTTGATTTCACTTCCAATCTCTGGCAGGTTCGTGTGTGTGTGTGTGTGTGTGTGTGTGTGTGTGTGTGTGTGTGTGTGTGTGTGTGTGTGTGTGTGTGTGTGTGTGTGTGTGTGTTTTAACAGCCACATAACACAGTCAGTCCCACAGAATCGTTGGAAAGGAAGCCAGCAAAAAAAGATTTGTCACCATCCTGTTCCCTACTATCACTATTACTGATACAGAACATTTTCTGAACAGTTGGTGATTGAGTTTGGTGGACTCATTGGCCTCCAGTGCGCTCTCAATAGATGCTGTCCAAAACCATTACTCAGATTTTCTGGAAATGAACCATCTATAAACTACATTGCTGAGGGATGGGGGGGGGGGGGGGGGGGAAGTGGATTCAAAGCTTTAAAGGGAATTCCTCCCTCCCTTTCCTCCCTCTCTCCTCCTCTTTTGGTTTCTTCTCAGTGAAAAGGCCTCACCCTGTGAGCAGAAAGCTCTGTAGTTTGGCGGTGGTATTATGCCATAGAGCCAGCAGAATTTCACCGTGTCACTTCAACCCAAATGTTTTTATTCTGCTGAACTCTGCTTGAGTTATTTCCTCTGCCTCAACCCTGGGGCACTGGCCGGCACGAAAGAAAACAGAAAGTCTAAAACGAGATGTGAGTGAGATGGCATAGCCCTGCAGGCATGGAAGAGGATGAATTTACACATATAAAATAACTTTTTTATTTTTACCTTGAGACCATCGTGGAATCAAGGATGGCCCCCTAATTCTCTTTCCTTGTATACGAACAGCTAAACCGTTAACTGCTGTCATATACGTCTTCAATACACTCATGGCTTTCATTTGAAGGAACAGTCCAACATTGAGAAATATGCTTGTTTGTTTCTGCAGAGCGTAAACTGAGATACCGCTCTCATGTCTGCTCTTTAGATGTAAGGCTAGCGCCAGCAGGATAGCTTGGCTTAGCATAAAGGCTGGTAACAATGTGAATGGAGTCCATTGCGCTCGTTAAAAAAGCAAACAAGTGAATTTTCCCAGCTGTTGAACTTTGCCTTTTGACATAATACAGCTCTTTTAAATTTAGTCACAAGCCTTTGGAAACAGTCCTTATCACAATCACGTTATCAGCTTTTGGGGTTTTTGGGGCTCATTGTGTGTTGGTGGATTTTGTAATACATATTTTCATTTAGAATGCATACGCATTATCATGTTCAGCGTGTTTTCTTTTCCTCTACAAACAGCCGGGAGAGCAGAATTGCTGCATCCCTTATGTCCAGGTTCTTTTCAGCTGGCTCCGAGATCTTCAACATAAACATGCTTATTGCAGCCTGTGACACATGCTTTTGTCTCAACCCACGTCCACCACTCCTACCACCCCCCCCCCCCCCCCACCCCCCTTCCTTTTGAATTCACTTCTATTATCACAGATGCCTGCAGAACAAACAATCCACCAATTAGCGCTGTCAGCCTGCGGCCTCTGTGAACCTTTCTGTTTGCTAGAAAATATATCAGCTGTAATGATGTGACAAGAAAGGGGCTGCCATACTGGAGCCGTATTTACTGCGAAAGCCCCAGTTCAGAACATCAGTGTGATAGCTGGTAGCCCGGGAGAGATTCCAGTGGTACGGCCCACGTCTATCCTGAAGCTAAGCGAGAGCTTCGCAGCCATGATGGGAGGATTTCAGGCTGTCAGGGCTAAGCGCTCTGGCTTGCGCATTTCGTTTGTTAGTCCGCCTGCTACAGTCTGGTCCAGCTACATCACTGCAGAGTGTTTGCCCCAAGAGCAAGTTAATGCAGCCTTCTGCAGTCTGAGGCATGCAGTAGATCCTCTCTAACATTATTCTTTCCTCCTCTCTGCCTCTCTCAGTCCACTGCACACACACTCGGCTTTTAGACTAATAAAGATTTTATGTAAGTTATCCACAAATTGAGTTGTGTAAATCCCAGATGCAGGGGTTGCGTAAGAAAAGGGGTTTAGCCAACTTGTCCTGCATGTGCAGAAGGAAACAGTAATGCTGAGTGTCCAATGAGGCCTGTATCCTCCTCTGCAGATTCAACCAATTGGCTGATGCTGATTTACACACGTGTTTTAATGTATGTGCACTGCCGTCATTAACAAAGTCTTGGATGCCACCTGATGAACAAGTCAAGTCTTCCTGTCCTCCCACTGAATGAAGACATCATCACGTATGGAAATGAAACTGAGGTTCAAATCCTGATCTGGCTGCTTCCCTCGAAACACACTTATCATGTGTGCCACGTCGCTGGCGTCCCACAATCCAGTGAGGAAAGCAAGTGTTTTGAAAATCAACAGCTAGAAAGTTTCCAAACAGTAAATTCAAAAGTCCCACAATTTGATTTTATCGATCAATTTCGAAACGCAAATGTATGTCGACTGAATGTAAACATCTAACCATGCTTTTTATGACAGCCTCCACTCTACGGTACCATGTTGATTGATGAGTCGTGAGCCTAAACCTGCATTGCTGACTTGCTGCATTGCCTTACATTCAGTAGTAGTTTGAGTTGTTTATGACCACCAGCTGGTCTATCGGCATTGGGACAGTTGGTCCATTTATCACAATTTGAATGTGCCCAACAGAAAGGAAGAGGTTAAGCATAATAAATGTGTGGACATTAAGATACTGCAAATTTATTGTGGAGAAACACGCAAGAACCACGTAGAAATGTTGAAGGTCTGGTGGCAGCAGCTGCAGCAGCAGGGTAGCGGTGATAGTCGGATGGCTGGGGGGTTCCAAGGGATGGCATGAATTTTTAGTCGTATTTCGTTAAACTCCCACAGTGTCAGCCCACCCACGGGCGAGTAAACAATCTTCTGGCACTTTGAGGTAATTATAATACCATTAGTACCAAAACAATCTGGTGTGAATCTGTGCAGCAGCTACATCGGTGAGAGCAGATGACCATTAGCAGTTGTCAGTTCTAATGCAGACGAGATCAGAACAATGTCTCAACACAAATAGTGTCATGTGGCATCCTGTCCTTGTCTTCTTCCGGCTCTCTAGCACCTTAAAATATAAGGCGGAACACCAGCTTTGAAAAAAGAAAAAAAAGGTCGAGAAATGTGCTAAACTGGTGATCGTCAAATGTCTTTTCCTCTCAGCCTCCTCTTCGTCTTAGTGTCATCGTTCGCCATCAGAGCTGGGCTTTACTGCTTCCTGCTTCCCTGTTATTACTAAATCTTTCGTCGTCGCCCATCATGCTTCAGTTCCCCTTTGATAGCCCCAACGCACACTCATTCATCTCTGCCGAGGATTATTTCCTACTTTACCCACCAGATATTCCCCAAAAATACCTGTATGGATATAATCAGAGGAGACACCTAAAACATACTCTGAGAGAAACACATTCCTTAAAGCCCGAGCAACAAGTGCCAGGTTTTCGTTTCTAATATATGCCAGTTTTAATGCACACCAGCAGGAAATCCAGCTCCCTCCATGTGTGTGTTTTTCCTGGCCACTGCATATAACTATGACTTATCAGAAACCCCACATTCTAAATTATGAGTGAGGGTCGCCAGCGCCCCGGCACCCTGCGCCACTGCATCTAAATCACCAAATTTCAATATCCCACCACAAGAAAGAGCACAGCTTGACAGCCTCGGACGGTTCTTTATTTGTAACTGCACTGCGGGGGGAAGTGTATTTCTCCCCTCCATCTGTGGGTGAGTCATGACCAGAGTACATTGCAGATTGATATGTCACCATCAAACACTGGCTTTCTGGCTGTGAAGAAGACGAGAGGGACAAACGGATGGGTGCCAGGGATGGGGAGTAAAAACTGGAAGGAAGGATGATGGAAGGAAGGGGTGAGGGCAGAGGAGAAACAGCAAAAGATGCGCCTTGGGAGAGAAGATTGTTGTTGAAGTATGCATGTTTTAGCATCACATTGCTATTCCCCAAGAAAAGGTTTTGCATAAATATTATACAAATATATATCATCGTCAGTGTGCACTGTAACTTGGATTGTCAGCATGCTCCCAGTTTGGGAAAGCGGACACGAGTATCGGCACAGAATTAAAGTACCGGTAATGTAAAGCTGCGGACGCCAGACACACAAACTAACGAACCGATCGATGCAATGGCAGACCAGCAACTCTATGGCTTTGAAGAAAACAATTTAACGGCTTCAGGTCCTCTACGGAAACGGCTGTCTGATGGCAAGGTAAGCCCCGATTAGCTTACTTTGGCAGCTATGTCACTGCTTTTTGCGAATGGCTGTGAGAGCGTCTCCATTTTAAAACCACAGAGAAGAATGCAGATGGACCCGCCCTGAAAGAAAGCGATAAAGCAGTTGGCTGGAATTGAGTCATTGTTCATTTCATTGTTTACCCCTGTGCTTTTTCTTACTATGCCGAAATGTATCAGAATGTTTGTTGCTGTGTTTGAAAGATTTGCTCGGGCTCTTATTGCCTTTATTAGTGCAGCTGGTGAAATGCAGGAAAGTGGGGAGATAGAGGGAATGATACGAAGCAAAGCGCCGCGGGATAGAATGGAAACATGGCCGCTGCCAAAGACTCAGCCTACATGGGGCGCACTCCCAAAAGAAACTGAGGTGATCCTGAATAAAGACAAGGAGCTAATTTATTCATCGAATCAGGAAAAAAAAACCAATCTTCTACACTTTTACAGTTTTTGATATGCCCATTTCAGTCGATGCCCAATAACACGTTACTGTTTGAAAGCAACAACTGGAGGCTGCCGCAGGGCCCTTTGCCATTTGTATCCAATTGAAAAGGTTTCATCAAAAAAATTCAAAATGAAACCATACTTTCTCATACGACCGCGCCACAAACTTGTGAATCTGGCCGGTGCTGGTTCATCGTACGGAACGGAAGCTCCTCGTAAAAAGTGAGAAAGCCGGTCTGAATAAACACTGTGCAGTTTTACGACTGAGAACTCTGCAGCAGATGAGCCATGCCGGTGATCTCTCTCTCTCTCTCTCTCTCTCTCTGGTGATTGGCTTCCCTTTTCTAACGCCACTCGTGGCTTGGAAAAGAGAATGACTCAGGACAATTTGTCTAAATGGCTCCGACAGCACATCTGAGCATTTTATGATGTGCCGGTGACTCAGAGAAGAGGAGGTTGCACAACGGTCACATGTAGACCTTTAAATGACGCATACAGTACCAGCATGAATGCATACAATTGAGAAATAACACATAAGGCTAAAATGATTTTGTTTTACAATTATGGTACAATAATTCAGTCCCCAACAGGAGTGGACTAAAGTTTGTTTACATT
Organism: Melanostigma gelatinosum; assembly: GCF_949748355.1. NCBI lineage: Eukaryota > Metazoa > Chordata > Actinopteri > Perciformes > Zoarcidae > Melanostigma > Melanostigma gelatinosum. Next base: position 9,868,946 of record NC_136655.1, read on the forward strand.
CAATGTCTGTCTGCAAATGATTCTTACGCACTGTATCAGATAGGACACATGTAGTAATATGGCTACTTTTAAACCTTCTTTTAAGATAATTACTCAGTAGCCCGTTGCCAAGCCTAATAACCTCATTTAGCATTCCCTCTGAATCTGCATGATGTAAGGGCAGCCTAGTGTAGAGTAGTCGGCATATAAGTCAAGTAACATTAAAGAGCTCTGAATTCCACACGTGTGCTGACATGCCAGCAAGCAGTTACTTTTCAAAGCAAGATTAAAAGCTCATTTTCTGCAGTACTTTAAGATCAGAGCACTCACTGGTGGAACATCTTAATCCGGTGTAGCTTTTGAGCGAGTAGCCATTATTCACTGCGTTTCTCAAACGCTTGCCTGATATTTCTCGATATTACATTCATGTCGGTGTGTTGTTGTGATGTGCAAATGAGGTGCGCATTTGGTTGTCAGGCCCTCCAGTCAGGAGGGCTGGCATGAAATACATAAACATTTATCAGGAGTTATTCTACCTCGGAAATATAGAATATCAAGCCTGGCACAGAATTTTGTCTTTGTAGTGTCAACTATGACACTACATAGTTATTTTTTTCTGTATATATTTAAACAATGTTGCATACATTTAGAGAAATTGACATCTAAAGTGTGTAAATGCACACTACAGTTATGTTATTAAAAGGTGAATTCTTCACAATACTGGGGCAAATGGCTTACTCTGTTCACCCACATAGTTTTCACTTATTTTGCTGAATTAGACCTCTTCTCAGGAGTGCGTGGACGTGTACAGACTGTGTTTCTTCTACATCTCTATGACTCTCTTTTTAGATTTTTGCACCTGGTAGGGAAACTCACATTTTTAAATTGTTTTTTAAATGTCTGGAGTAGTAGTGGAGTAGTTATTGCAAACTCAAATCCAGGTCTGCCCAAAATCCAATCTCCATAGTGGCCTAATCAGCAGGGCAACTGAAAGCACCTGTGTGAGTGTGCATGGTTTTAAACAGCAGGAAGCAAGAATGTTTACACTGAAATGATATTTAACAAAAATATCAGAAATTGAAGATGTTCCTGCCATTTAAGGGCATTGTTTAGAGAAATGCAACTCGTTAATTAAATGATGTAGCTGAACATCAGTGGTGGTGTGTCATGTTGTATAACTGAGTTCATGATTTGATGGGACTTGATGTCCCATGGCGACAGCAGAGAGGACTATTTCTGTTCATAGGAGCCGTCCTTAAAAGTGATTCCTGTCTAGGCTTTAGCTCGTGTGTCTTTTGTAAAGTGTTGAAGTGGGCAGTTGTAGTGAAATCTGCAACACCAGTTGAAATACATTTTTAAAAAAACTAAATTTAGATAAATGCATACAGTGAGGTTATGCAACTTCCAAGCCATAACTTATCAAATAGGCCGTGAAAATGATATAAGGACACATTTATACAAGAATTGCTCCACCAGTGGTTTTTACTTAAATGTATGTGGCGGCAGAACACTTGACTTAGCAGATTGTCACATCATGCGTCTGATTCATTGACAGATTTACTAATCAGGTGTTACTAATAACACTAACGACGTCTTCGTTCTATTCCCATGGGAGAGTGACAGTGAGCCGGCTCCAGGACCATGAAATCAAAGCAGCCGACTGGAATCATCTCATCGATATCATTATTTACACCTGTGCTTTTCCTGCTGCAACGCATCAACATTTCGTCTGTGAGAAATGCCTGTATTTGTGTTGTTCTTATACTTCAGTCACTGACAAGCACAGGTGTAGCTGATAAAGTGAACGATTGCTCAGCTCCAGTTAGGCGGTTCAGTAACCCATACCAGTAAGACAGCACTCGGAGTGTAGTCGTTATGAACTTCATGAGTTGCACCTGTGTTTGGGCAGGTTATTGTGTCACCTACATGGCCATGTTCCCACTGCAGGCAAAAGTGGGCCAAATCTATATATATATATATGTAAAAATAAATTGCGCATATGTGACTCAGACCTTTTTTTTTCCAGTGAGAACAGTACAAATAATCTGATGTCTTCTATTCAAATTTGTGGTTCTAAATCAGATAGGTCTGATTTTTTGCAATGCGGCCACAGTCTGAATTGGAATTTATGCAACTCCATCTACATTTGTCACAATCCAGTGTATCCTCATACAAAGGTATAAATGATATCTTACGGAAAATGCATTCCTCATTTCAGTCCAGCAACACGTCACTTTCAGTTCGTTGCACGCATACTGTCTTTTCAAAATAAACACAAGAAACAACATAGTGAGGTTTAGGACACAAAGCTACTTGGTTAGGTTTTAGGAAAGATCGTGAAATACTTGGTTAGATTTAGGCAACAAAACTACTTAGTTCGGGTTCGGAAAAGATCGTGGTTTGGGTTGAAGTAACTATGAAACTGGCGTTACTTAAATATGAAAGTTCTCGTTTCACAACAGTCTTCTGGGTAAAAGACTAGTTTTTGCCGTCTTGATACTTCCTGCTTCATAGTTACGTGGCTTACATACAAATTAGTTTTGTGTGATATCTACGAATTACAGCGCATTCATTTTCGCAGGTATAGCTACGAACGGTAAATGAGAACAACCTGCACGATCCCACCACACCAGCTCTGCAACTACATCAATACTGTGGATGTTCTATCGAACAGACGTACAGACGCCGCAGCCATTGCTCCGCACAACGGCAGAATTAAAAATGTAGCTGTTTCTCTCCACATCCTTGCCCTCGTCATCGTCTGCTCATAAATTTGCTGACTTCCACTCCATGTCTACTTTGGTGGCCGCCATGTTTACTTTCGTACTACAGCGTGCCGCATTTAAAAAGCAACGTGAACGGCCAAACAAATGATCAAAACGATAGATCTGAACTGAGCAGTACGGCTTGTCGTGTCGCATCTAGCTTTGCTGAATTTATGACTACAAATTACCTGTACACAGGCCTGCTCACACTCACTCACTGCTCCTCATACGTCAAATCGGCGTATACTGTACACACAACCACGGGACATTTCCTCAATAATAATCCATTGCGGTTAATTCATTTCAGAAGTCATTTTCAGGCCAATCGGGCATCTCTCTCTCTTCATGTCTGTGTTGTTATCACTGCTCTAATGATGCATGAAAGTGCTAAACTCGCTCACCTTGACATTGTGTCAGCGTACGCGTATTAAAGACGGGGAGAGCGAGCAAGCGATTTGAGGGAGATGCGAGCGAGGGGTAGAGTGACACGATGACGGAGAGGGAGTGTGATAGAGAGAGACGGAGCGCTGATGATGAGCGCTGTAAGTATCTTCTATGAAGCTACTCTCCGAGAAGTGAATCATCAGCGAGTGCACAGAAGGTGTCCGACACCTAATGCTGCCACTAGTTGTGGATGACACATTTACAGCAGCATTTTCACAACATTCGTGTCTATGCCTCGAGCAATAAACAATTTGTCTTCGGTCATTTGTTTTGCAGATTATGTGTTCCAGTCGCTTGGTTTCTGCCAGACAAATACACTAACTGTTCCCCGTCATTCCTGAAAATGACTCAAACCTTCTTCCCACCAAGGCGAGTGTTGACGCTTTGTCAATTCTCCGTCTCAATTCTCTGAACATGAGTCAGTCGTTGCTCAGTTATCACACTTCAGATGATCAGGCGAACAGCATTTCCTGTGAAGTTTGCAAAACAACGGTGTAAACTGGTGTTGACCTTATGCGACTATATTTTTCTTTCAGTCGCCTAATAAATGACAACATGCAATATTTGTGTGACAGCCTGAATCTGCTCACGTGGTGGCGCTCACTCTGTGCATCAACTGCAGCATTACATGCCGAGCTAGCAGCTCTACGAGGTTGTGCTTGGCGATGCTTAATGCTAATGATAGCATGCTAACATGCTCGCAGTGACAATGGCAACATACGGGTGTGTAGCACGTATGATGTGTATTGTTTTAGTTTAGCTTTTTAGCATGCTCACATTTGCTAATTATCACTAAACGCAAAGTAAAACATCAACCACAGTATTGGTCAAATTTTGAACCGATGATGGTGCTACATGAAATGTTAAGGAATCACCAAAGTCATTATAATTTATCCTCTAGGGAGCTGAAATATCTGATTTCAATTTAGTTTCAATCCAAAAATATCAACATAATGGTGTCACTACCGGAAACATCATTTAGGCATCAACATTTCATGGCAATGCATCCGATAGTTTGACCTACGTAAGTGGTTGTGCAACCAAACAACATTGCCATTCCTAGAGGTCCTAGTATGTAAAAAAATACAGATAAAAATTCATATCAGGATAGGCCAAGAAGAATCCCTCACAAATTGTACCTTGACCAGTTTTAATGCTGCATCCTACATTTCAGCAAACAACATTTCAGCACTGTGATGTTTCCTCTCCATTCCCCAACCCTCAGCCCCCTTCCCCTCCTCCTCTCTGTTATCCAGGTTGGAGTCAGTGGGTTTTTGGCTTGCAGACTGGCCAACAGATGCTGATTTGTTAAACCTGAGAAAGCACAGTGAGACTCCAATTCTCTTGCAGATTTCCCTCTCCAAGCCAACTTTGCGCTGGTGTGGGTGTACTGCAGAACCGAGTGGAGGGGAAACCATGTGACCGAATCTTTGTCTCAGATCCATCTGCCGAGGGCAGGCGAGGGCAACTGGACTGTGTTCACACTTGAAAAACCGCTGACTAATCCAGGCCAATTACAACACAGGCACATTAACGTTCGCCGACACAGATAGAAGTCAGATCCCTCATTTGTGAAACCGTGTGTGTTTAATCAGATCCCTCATTTGTGAAACCGTGTGTGTTTAATGAACAATGCCATTATCATCAGCCCCGTTGATCACAGACTGAAAACCCGTTCGGCAGAGGTGCACAGGCGACTTTAAGGGAGTGTACTGCATTTCTCACAATGCCACAAACAGATTCATTCTTTGAATGGTAATTTTCCCCCCGTCGGCACGATTAATGAATCAGACTTTTCATCGTCACAGCTCATTGGGACTGAACAGGTCGGGTTATTAAAAAGTCATTGGCTTCACTCCGCGATCTCAGACAAAGGACTGAATTAGATTGGAAATGTATGATTGCCCTCAACTGGTCATTATATTCAACGTTCATGTTCATGGAGGAGCAGAATGTCTCTCTTCATGGGTAAGCTAATATCAAGCTCAGACCTTCGACAGAGAGCTCCTCTTTTCACAAACAAACCTTCCCTCTGTTATGAAACCGCTCACCAAAGACACTGTTTCAACAAAGATGCTGTTTCATCCAAACAATTTACTCATCTACTGTAACTGTCACATGGAGAACGTCTTCTCTGTGCGTCTCATCTTCGGCGCTGGCACCATCTCAGAAGCAGCGTAAAGGTGTGGTCTTGGTAGTTGAGGCATTGTCCTAGTCCCGCGAAGACGGTTTGCCTTTTTGAGCAGGAAGTGACTATAAGTGGTGGAGTGGATTTCTCTTCCTTTCAGCATTAATCACCAGATGGGGATTTATTTTTACATCCTCTCTGTGCGATATTGAGTGTGCCTCCCATCTTCCCAGGAGTCCCATCCTTATGAACATTGCTGCTGGGGAAGAATGAGGGAAGGAATGAAAATGAGTATAATATTTTTAAGACGTTGTCATGGTTCTTATTCTCTCCCTGTCTCCCACATAAAATATTTGCCACCGCCAACCAATGAAACTTTAGCTCTGAATCTGCTTCCAGGGAAAGGAAGGAGAAGCAAAAGTCAACAAGTCTCCTGGCCTTATCTGCTTATATCCCTCGATTCCTCTCCCTCATCAACCCCCTGTACCCATTCCTTTCCCTCGAACTCAAGCCACAGGCCTTTTTTCCCCGAAATTCATTTCAGCCTTGATGGATACACTAAGCACCGGCGGCTTTTGATTTAGGCTTCTGATGCTGTCTGCCTCTCCTAACATCCACTTTGGGTGCAGCGCTCCATCACATTGATTTCTCTGAAGATGAAACTGTGATTGAACAGACCTCTCCTGGCGGCCGAGGCCCCCCGCGTGTGACTTGCGCTGTTACAGCATATGAAGGAGGACGCTGATGCGCCCTATTACCCGACTGGCAAACGACGCAAGCCCAAGGAATCGCTGCACCTTACGACCTGCATTCAGAGACGACTCTTTTATGTAAATCCTGTTCAGTCGCAATTCCTCTGAACCAAACATCCCACCATCAAGATGAAGGATGCAGAAACGTACCGTGTAATGGCTACAGCTCAGACATTTGCTCGGTGATGCTTACAAAGTCTGCTCGATAAAATGCCAAGTGACCGAAAGAGTGGAAATAGAGTTTTTTTGATTTTCTCCTCCACTCTTTGAAGGCTTTTCAAATCGGATGTCGTGTTTTTGCAAAGGACTCGTTGTACTTGGACAAGGATTGGGCAGCACGCAATTTACCTCCAATGGCAGCGGTTAGTGCCAATGCAGGAACCAATGTGCCCTCGATGTCATGAGGCAAAAACTAAGGGAGTCAGGGTGATGAATAAGTGTAGTGAGCCCAGAACTCACATCCCATCTCAGAACAAACATTGATGTTTTTTTTAACCGCGATCTTCCCCAAAACTCGACCCTAAAAGTAGCTTCCTCAACAGAATAATTGAAAACTAATTTGACATCAGAATACAAATTCAGGTGAACATGAGTGTCACGATGTATTTGTGCGCGTGTTTTGAATGTGCCAGTCTCGCACATTCAGACACATGCAGGTGTCTGACATTAGAATGAAGGTAGCCGGTGCATAAGTCAGTTGAACCCGTCTCCTTTAGTCTCCTAAATCTCTCTCCTCTCTCTCGCTCCGTCTCTCTCTTACTCCTATCCTCATGTAACCCTCCCCTTTTGAAATGTGTCTCTGTCTTCCTTCCCTCTCAGTATGTGTGTTTGTGTATGAAGAGCTTTCAGAGCTTTAACCTTCACAAGACCATAAGGGGAAGCACATATGGTTTGATGTTGTTGATTTTCAAATGAGTCCGCGTGGGTTGAGGAGGAAGTCGGGATGGTCAATGGTGGTTGGGATAAAAAATGACAGGACCTTCACCCAGGAGACTGCTGTTCTTGTCCATTGTGAACCAATTACTTTTGTTGCCCAAACCTAACCAAGTATTTTGCTTGCGTTTTTGATTTCTTTCAATTGTATAGTAACTTTAAGGCAAACCATGAAGTTTATTCCTAAACCTAACCAAGTAGATTTGTTGCCTAAAATGAAGAAAGTAATTTCGTTGCGGTTTGTTTTTAACCACGTGTTTCAAACTTTCCCTCAAAACATTAATTGAGAGTGCAATTTAGTTGTATGGGAACGTAATTTTGTAGGAGACAGGGTTGCCTTCCTCTTATTAATTGCTCATTATACCGGGCCTGCACACACACACACACCAAAGTTTTGGGAAATTACTTTAACACTGGATTCCTTAATTATGCATGAATGCAACATTAAAGCCCTAATTAAATAAATGTGGTGACTTCTTCATCGTATTACTTATCGTGTCCTTTATCCAGAAATAAATGGATGATGGAAGGAATTAACAGAGGCTCTAATGACCTCTTGGTGTTCTATTAGTAGCTGCCTTGAAAACCTCTTCTTCTTGTGAGAGGTTATCCACCTGCTCTTTATCTCAGAGGACATGCATATACATACTGTAGGCCACTTCTTTAGGTTGCAACTGCTATTGCATGTTCACGGCACTGGTGTATCTTTACATGACCAACAGAATAGTTTTTGGGCTCTTGTTCTCTTTAAAAGCATGACACACTTCATATAGACTTCTGTAGCTGCACCACATAGGCCTTTCAGAGTAAACGGATGTTGTGGTGTCCAGGTGGTGTGCCTTTTTAAAGCACAAATATTCTGTATGGCACCAGATTTAACTATTTTCTACTCACAGTAATTAACTGAGAGCAGATCCTTCAGTCGGTCCTCCTCACAGCAACCATTTTTGGCATGTCATAGCAGGGTAAACACAGCTGTAACTGATAAAACTAATTAAGGTCCCATTCCATTTAGTGTCACAGTCAATCCAGTGAGCCAGCAGCACATTACCAGGCACCGGGCCTACCGAAATAGAACAGGGCCATAATTGATGTTATAAATCACACCTGTGTGGGGAAATATTTTCTGTTGGGCAAAAAGAAATCGACTCCTTTTGGCATTGTTAGCATAATTCAGTGAAAATCCTCACTTCATAATGGATTTAAGTGAATGTTTCTGGTCAATTGAAATCATCAATGCTCATGACAGATATATTATCATACATTTCAATGTTTACATTTTACTCTCATTCCAAAGAAAAGAGTCAATTCCTGTACAAACGTATCTGCATTGATCTATATTTTTTATAAAAGTCAACATTTCGGTAACAAGGATCTTTCTCAAGACACATCCATACATCTTACTCTCAGCCAGTCTAAAAGAGGGCTGTGTGCACAAGCAGTTGAGGGGGCTAAAGCACTGTGTGTTCCTATAGTTGTGCCTTATGTCAACATCTGATCAAAGCACACACACACACACACACACACACACACACACACACACACACACACACACTAAGAAAAACACAAGCATAAAAAATGCACACAGCTGAATGCATTGGGTTGCTTTAGTGTACCCTCAGGGTACTGAGTAAGCCAGCTTGATGGTTCCCTGGTCGTTACAAATTATCACATTGCATCAGTAGAAAATCCTAAATAAACCTTTTAACAGGCTTCTCCTCAGTAATGCAGTAAATGGGCTTCTTATCCGAGAGGCCAATGGTTACAAAGCCCCTGATACAGACTTTTGGGGTGCGAGTTGCAGCACTGGAGCAAGTAAATGGTTTTCCATTGCTATGAATAGTCAGAAATACGCAGTCAGAAACAGGAATATCACTATTGTGGACATTATGCTACTCATGAAACAGTGATTTGTTTTTGTTGGAGAAATGTATAGTACCGTTCTAAGTCATAACTTGTATCACTAAACCTGCATATAATGGTATCCCTCTTCCCCAAAAGGCTGGGAACCTGGCCTCGGTGGGTGCAGCGGCCGACGGAGGACGACATCTGCGAGGGGGAGGGAGAGGAGACGAGATAATGCGCATCTACTCTGTTTTGTCTGTTCATTGTTGTTAGACCTCGGAACCATCCGTGGGGAAAGAGCTCTATCCATTCAGCTGAATTTATATTGAAGTGTCTGTTTAATAAATATGTTTTGGTATTTTAAGAGTTTTCCATCTCGATTATTTCTCAACGGGAGGTTAAAAAGATTATTTTCCACCACCGTTTTCATAATAATGTGTTTTAAATCTTCTAACATATGTTATACACTGGGTTTTTTATACAGTGCATGACTGAAATGTTGATTCATGAATAGTGTATTTCCTTAGTTGCATCATGTGATGTAATTTAAAAAATATTATAACTCAAGCCAGTAACAACGTTTGGAAAAAAAAAGATCTCTGATATGATGAGTTTTTTGCAATCTGTCTAAAGCTTGAGGTTCTCTATCATAAGCATCAATCTGCTATTGTCACAGACATTCTGACATGTCTGACAGAAAAAGCAGGTGTAATAAATTACATTGATTATTGCTGCATTACATTAAGGCACGAGTTCTAGTACTGGTATTGTGCATTCACTGGGACACTTCAGTTGAGCCCTCATTCAGTTCCACCGGTTCATTTCCTGCAATGGTAACAATGGCTATAATCTTGTTTGAAGATATGGGCTAATAATGCTTTGGCCTGCCAATATAATATCAATATTATTTTATATTTCCTATCATTAACCTTTACCACAGTTTTAACAAATGCAAAGTTATTACAGTATGATGACTGATTTTCAAACAGCTGCAGTTCATTGTCACATTTTCCACGAACATCAAACCAAACTTTGATATTGTGAAATATTTGCCCGCATACATTCTCCACATTGCATGCAGTGTTTTACTTTCTTCACGCGTGACAAAACAAAGCAGGATGTAAAAAAATAAATAAATAAAAAACTGAGCGAAGCCTCATCAAAATAAATAAGAATGTTCTGTCAGTGCATTATCGTTGGAAGAAGGTTACGTTTTTTTCTGCTTGATATCAACTTAAGTTTTCGGTGATTGGTGTACGCCAGATGTAGTTTAAAGCTCAAGTATATCGATATCCCCAGCCGGAAGAAAAGCGAAGCTCGAGTGTTTTGACACTTGCGAGATGCCGTACTTCAGAATCCGGAAGCACTGCTGCTGTCATCTAAACAAACAACATGTAAGTAACATTTGGACAATAAAGATTTTGCATGTTTTTTACAGTACTTACTGGGACCTTTGTGCAAGGGCCGCTACGTTTTCTTTTATCGGTCATAGAGACCGCATTAAAACGTTAAGTTAGCTAACCAGGTAACGAAAAGTCGGCAGCGAAGCTATGCAAGTTAGCAAACTTCACGGCTGCAGTGCCACATAGTCACAAAGTCACCGCAGGGCCTCAGACACTCTTTCATCTGGTTGATACGTTGACTATTTTGCTGTTGATCATTGTGTTAACGTTAACAATATTAGCATTATGTGATCGAGAAAATCATACTGTAGCTTATATTCAGACATTGTATCTCGTATCAAGCCATTTTATGAAGTCATAATATGTAAACTGATTATAGAACAACAATGAAGCTAACATTGTCGTTATTTAGTGAGTTTGTCCATTGTTTGATTCAATGTAATGTTTACCAAATCGTGTGGACATGAGTAGCTAAGAAGTGTAACATGTATCAGTTTTATGAGCCTGACATTTGTTTTTAAAGCTACTTAGTAACAAAAGTAACACTACTTTTTGAATTGTTCACAGGGGCTGATTTTGGAGAATGTCATCAAGAGGCGTTGTCCTCCATATGCAAACCTGTGCAAATCAGACTGTTGACTGGAAGAAATTAACTGTATTTGGTTAAGCTTTTTTTAAATCAGCCATGGCTCGGGAGGAAGATGAAGAGGAGCTGACGGTGGAGGAGCCCAAGAAGGTGGACATGTTTACATCCGTGCGTTGCCTGGGCTACCTGTCCAGCGTCAACCTCCTTGTGGCGGTATGCGTCGGCATGTACACGCGCTGGGAGGTGACGAGTGAACCGATGATCCTGGTCATCTTCATCCTTGGCCTCTTTGTCCTGGGGATTGCCAGCATCCTCTATTACTACTTTGCTATGGAGAAAGCTAGTCTCAGCTTGTTCCATTTGTGGTGTGGCTTCTTGCTCGGCCTTCTCTGCTTCCTCAACAGCTCCAGCTTGAATTCAAATGTCAAGGAGCTGGTCGCCAACTATCTCCTGCTGGCCAGTGTCATCATGAAAACAGTGTGGGCTTTAACTGAGCGACTATGCAGCTCAATCCGTAACAAACCCACCTTGCTCACATCAACCGAGCTACTGGAGCTCCTGGGATTTGGCATTGCCAGCACTGCCATGCTTCTTCACAAGTCAGTGGCCATTGTAGGTCTGGTGGTGGCCCTGGGGGCTCTCATAGTGGACCTAAGGATGAAATCCCTCCTGGCTTTGCCTAACCTGGTCAGTTTTGCCTTGGTCACCTCTCTGGTGTTCTTCCAGGCCTTAGGCATCACAGCCAACCCTTATGCTTTAGGCTGCTACATGGGCAGGCTGCTGTGTGAGCCTGTGTTGGATGTGTACTTCAGTGAGCTGGGGCCCAGCGAGCGCTGGACACCAGTGCTGTCCCTTGGGACGGTGTGGAGGAGGCTGTCTCTGCTGCCGCTGAGTCTCACCGAGCTGGCCTTCTTCGTCGTGGCTGCCTTAAAGGTACACTCAGGGTTTTTTTGGAAAAATTGACGTTTCCATTATGGGAGTCTTTAGAGCTTTCATGTGACTTTCAAACTCAATAATGTCTTACAGTTTGTAACCCTTTATTCCACAGTGTTTCTGAATGATGATACAGCTTTTTGTGTGACTCAGTTAGAAATGTTAATTCTGTGTTTCACACTTTTCTCTCGCCTCACATAGCTCGGCCACTTGGAGCTCTGGTATCTGGTGATTCCAGGCTTCTGTCTGTTTGGCCTTTTCTGGTTCATCTGCCACATAATTCTGCTGATGACAATCTGGGGCTTCCACACCAAGTTGAGTGAGTGTCAGAGGGCTTGGCAGTCTCAGCGATCCAGAAGCCGGAGTCTCAACCAAGTCATGGCCTCCAGGGGCATCCGACACTTCTGCCTCATTTCAGAACGGCTGGTGTTCTTTAGTATGCTGTCAACGGTCATACTGGGAGCTGTTTCCTGGCAGGTAAGGAGACACAAGAGGGAATACGACTACTTTAACTCATATCATACATATTATCATCATGAACTATTCTAGGAAAGTTTGCAAAGCGTCTAAAGATTTAAAAAAAGGTATTTTGTTCACTGTTGTTTGATGCATCATTCTAGTCATGTCATATTGTAACGAAACCTCTTGGGTGCATTTAGAAAGTCTAGACCAAGGCGAGGGTCCTGTTGTCTTCTTACAGCTGTAGCACTTTGAGTTTCATGACAAGTTCTCTTTAAACACATCATTTACCCCACGTTATAAACTCTGAAGAGAGATGCTAGTGGCTCTGTGTGGTTAGTAGTTGCTCCCCAAGCAGAGGCACTTCTGCTCTCATGCAGAACCAATTTAATTTGCGCTTTAATATCCCTATCTACTTGAATAAAGAGCCGCAATAACTTATTTTGCCTTATTAGACGTTTACCTTGTCAGAGTCTCGTGGGCCCGAGTCCTAATTTGAAATCTGCACATTGTTGATGTCAGTTGGAAATTTGCCAGAGCAAGTGGGCTGTCTGCACTCGTACATGAGTTTGTGTTTAGCTCCTGTTATGTGTTCTTTTTTTATGTTTTACAGCTTTTTATTTACTTTTGCTGTTGGAATACAGCAATATTATACACGCAAAACACAAAATAACGACAATGCTGCAAACCAATTCTCTCTCTGTGAGAACCACGACTCGTTTGCATTCTATTTTGAATTCCTCCTCTTGCACTGTGTTGTGCTTTCAACACTATATTCAGACGTTGGAGAATATAGTATTTTGCATTTAAGCAGTAAACAAACTTCATGAAAGTTAAATGAATGAGTGTAACCCATTTTTTCACTCCGGGCATACCTTGGGCAGTTCAATATATTATGCAAACTCAAGTATGGTTCTTAGGCACTTAGGCATGCAGGTCTTTATTTGCATTCTTGGATTCATTGCCATGCTGTGAAATCGGAGTCGCTTTTTGAGGGTGCTGTATTGCATTGCATTGCATGGCAACACAGTGACTGCCTAACAGTGCTTTTGTAGCACAACATCTGCTTTATGTTTCCACTTGGTAATATGTATTTGAGTGTATCTGCAAGTTGACTTCTAAGCATTAACATCTAAAGAATAGAAACCACAAGATTTAAGGGAACCCATAGAGTGCAGGCTCATACACTGCAGTCATCATTCTGTTGTGGATGGATCCTTGTGATGCGTGTTCAGCCTGCTGTCATACACTGCATCTTGCCTTCATTTAGTTCGGTCCTGTCATGTTTTGTCCTGCCGTAATAACGCTGTCAGTCCCATATTGTGTAACTCGCGCAAAGTGTCGCCACCAATTAGCTGGGTCTGTTTTGCTTTGGTACAAAGCTGTAAGTGATGAATGAAAGTGACTCGTGATTTCTTTCGCTTCTTGCAGCCGTCCAGCGGCCTCTTTCTCTGCGCTCTGCTGGTGGTGCTGCCTTTGGAGTCTCTGACCCACGGCTTGTTCCACGAGCTGGGCAGCTGCCTGGGGGGAACCTGTGTTGGCTACGCCCTGGTCATACCTACTGCTTACTCCAGGTACTGAAGAGAGGAGGGACACAGGAATGTAGAGATGCGGGCATAGCCTTCGAGTGAGTAGTGAGGCAGTGGGCACGAAGCGAAAGAGTGACCAGAGCACTGACGGCTGACGCACAGTGCCGCGGTTAAGAAGGTCTGGACTACAGCAGCAACAAAACACCTCATTCACACGTAAACATCTGCCCCACGTCGAAGCCTTTTCTTGGCATCGCAAGGCGCGGGGAAATATGAGAAAAGTTGTTTTTTTTTATTCAACAGCCGACATAGTTTTGATGATGCCGACACATCTCCTCCTAAGCAGCAAGAGCTAGCCGTCAATTATACATGAGTGTTTCCATATTTGCCTTTTTAGAGATTTTTGGCTGAAATATATGTATGTGACCACACTCTGGATATTGAACCTTTTTAGCTGATGGTTAGCTCGAGCATTCAGAGGGGGATGCCAGCCGTCATGTTTAACTCTCCAGGTGGTTTTGGATGCAGGCCCATGTCCTCTTGGAGCTGTAGACGCTCTGTATGCGAGGCTGTACGTGCACGGTCCGTTGGGAGGACTGCGAGCATGATGAGAATGCAGCCGTGAATAATGGGCTGTTTGATGGCTGCAGATCATGTTTTCACAACGACAAGAGCCCCACAGGGAGATCAGAGGGATACGGGTGAGAAGGGGAGGTGTGCTGGCTGAAACGGGGAGGGGGCTGGGACACGAGGAGAGGGCTGAGGTTGTAAACGGTGAGTAGGGTTGGCGGTAAAAAACGAAAAGGGACAGACAGACAGGAAGGGGAGGGATTGTGAAGGAGGGGTGGAGCTCTGAGAGAGCTGTGGAGGAAAGGACATGATGAAAGAGAGAGTGTAACGGGGGGGGGGGAAGATGTGGTTTGAATTCTCAAACTACAAGCCTTCACTCCCCTGGGCGCCATGAGATCTGAAAAGATTAGATGGGGTTTAGGCGAACGGAGGTTGCAGCATGAGCAAGTGTGTCTTTAGCAGACAGGGAAAGCTAGCTAACACGAGGAGTGTCCGCATTGAGATGAAGACGGACTTCTGCCCGTCCTTCTTCAAGGGGAGGTTGACGGTGATAATGGGAGCATGATGCGATGGTGAGTTATGCAGATGTCTGGAGGAGTGACGAATGGCTTTGCCATTCGCTTGGCCATGAATAACATCAAGCCTATTGATGGGAAGGAAATGTATGGCTGCACTGAGGAGATGCTAGCCTTGACTTTGTGGGTGTGCCCCCCTCTGTTATCACCCACTTGTTATTATCAGTCACACGCACTTTAAAAGAGAATCACTTTTCCCTCAACTCTCTTTAACCTCGGTTCCCATTCTCGTTTCTTGTCACCCTGCTCAGTTCTCCTCCACAGATCCCTTCCTTTTTTTCCATTATTGACTTCCTTTACTTCCCTGAGGTTAATGCCATTTCCTTCAGCAGTGATCTACCACTCCTACCCCTTCCATCTCCTTTCCCTCCCCCCCCCCCTCCCCTCCCATCTCCTCTCATCCGCTGCTCTCGGTCTCCTCTCCTCCCGCTGATGCTACTCCTCCGCTCTCTGTCTCCTCTCCTCGGGTGTGTCAAACGATCAGCTTCTCACTCATTCATGTCTCTTTTTCTCGCGCCCCGTCTGTCTGCTTTCGACAAGCCACCTAATTTGAGTCTCTCTCGGAGAAGATTAAAAAAAAAAAAAAACCGATTAAAATCAGACTATTTCTCACATGATCCCATCTCTATTTTCCCGTTCAGCGCCGACGGCCAGCCCGCCCTCCTACCACCTGAGCAGGTCCAACAGCTGAACATGCGCTCAACGGGTATGCTGAACAACGTGCAGCGCCTCTTCTCCCACCACATGATCCAGCCGTTTGGTTGCGACTACTCCACCAGCGGCGTTACGCTGGAGGCCGTGCAGACGAAGCTACGCAGCTTCCTGGAGCTTCGTACAGAAGACGGGCCCCGTCATGACACCTATCTGATTTTCTACAGCGGGCATACACACAAAGGCACCGGTGCTTGGGCTCTGGCCGGTAAGAGCCCCCACGTTTTTTGTTTTTTGCTTACGGTTAATTCCCCTCTCTTATTCGCGCAATTCATTTCTAGGGATGTATTACTTAGACCAGTGATTTTCATGCTTATTTCAGCTGACACTGATATTTTGCATTTTACTGAAATACCACCATGTGCCAAATGTTCTAGGCAAGGCCAGGCTATTTTAATTATGTCGCATATTTCATTACAAGTACACTCAATGTGCGCATTTAGCAATAAATAACATGAGATTATAATGAATAAGATTTATAAGAACACCCACCTTCCAAACTACCACCAGTAGAGTTGACTTATCATTCCAGAGATTGACTGTAGTATAGCCAATTTGAAAGAATAGCAAATTACAATTTGATTAAAACATATTATCACATGTCGAGTCAGGTGCAGCAGCCGAACATTACATGGTGAGATTGCGAGTGTGTGAAAAAGTAGTTAGCAAGTGAGCAGAGAAGTCAAACGCTGGTTCAAATATCAAATAAACAGTTTGAAATTGTTTGATAAAAGCATTACATGAATGGCCCGTCCCGTCAGGCCTCTCTCCGAAGGCCAAAGCCACTCCCCCAAAATTCTCATAGTGACCATAAACGCAAGACTACGGTGATGTGCAATGAGTGCAGACTCAGTTTTCATTACGGTCTGATTTCCATTCTTTTCCTCTGTTGATCAGAGTCCAATATGCCAAGATCAGACGAGTAAAATCCAAAAGGGTTGAAAATGGCCGTGAAGGACAGAAGTTTGGTTCCAGTAGAGGAGATTCTGTGACCGGTTCAGTCTGTCCGCTGTGACATTCCCCTCGACAGAAATGAGAATCGCAGCAGGTTAACACCGTGTCGGCTCCGGAGCCTCTGTTCAGAGATTACTTGACGCATTATCGCTGCATGATGCTGCAAACAAGGAAAAAAAAAAGAAAAAAAAAAAAAAAAAAAAAGTCCCCCATTGACAAGATAATCACTTCCCTCTGTCACCATCCTGAATGGACCTTTTCAGTGGGTAATGCCTGCGAAGCCACAGTGTCCATCGACAGCCAGGTGTCCAATGTCCTTGAACACATCGCTGGTTCTATAACCACCGCTGGTTATCTCGACCAGTGAGTTTGAATGTAGTTTTAGCAAAGTAAAACACATCTGGTTCAAGAAGACCTTTTTAATATACAAATCACAGGGACACTAACTTGAGCGGTGATTCATTATTCCGTCTCACGATCTAACCTCCTCTCCTGCAGGAGGTGAGAGCGTCCACATGGCCCAGCTGCTGGAGTTGTGGAAGGAGAAGAACGCGGGCCACTTCTCCCGCCTCATCCTGGTCTTGGACACGGAAAACTCCCTCCCCTGGGTGAAGGACATCCGCAGGGTGGACGGCGTCTACGTAGCCGTGCAGGGTGCCGAGCTGTCCGCCGCCAGGGTGGACCCGGAGCCCGGGGACGTCCCCCTCCTCGGGGACTTCACCGCCGAATGGGTGGAGTTCAACTGCAACCCAGACAGCGACACCCAGTGGTCCGAAAAGGGACGGACCGTGACGGCGGCATACGGCGTGTCCAAGCGCTGGAGCGACTACACGCTTCACCTGCCCACTGGAAGCGACGTGGCCAAGCATTGGAAGACCCACTTTCCCAAGGCTACGTATCCCATGGTGCACCTTTCCAACTGGTGCTGTGGCCTCAACCTGTTCTGGGTGTGCAGCGTGTTCCTGCGCTGCTTCAGGAGGTGTAAGCTCGCCTGGTTCCCACCGGCTGTACTGGACACTGGGCAGGGCATTAAACTGGTGCACTCTTAGGTAATGACGGAGAGTGACATGTACATTGTGACGCTGGAAGTTTGTGTTTGAACCGCTGGGGTACGATGTGTTTATAGAAGGGAAAGAGTACACCTATGATACTCATGCACACAGGTTTTACCCCATGAGTACAATGTGGCCTTCTGTCAGAAAGGTTGTTCAGCAACTTCCAAATTGCATCATGTTTAATTGCTATAATGCAGAGATGTGCTGATAATTTAATGTCCAAACAAAGGCTCAATATTATCTTGTGTGACCCAAAATGATGGAATGAGAAAGCGCAGAAAGCTTTTTATGATGAGCGATATCACAATGATGGTGAATAGAACTATGTCAAGTACGGAACTATGATTTCTTAATATATGATGATGTCTTGGGGCTGTGGGATATATTATGCTTTTGAATACTATTTTGCCAATACTGTACAATTATTATTTTTTTTTTTTAGGGGGAAAAGTTTACTGGTTATCTCTTTTTGTGACGAAGTTTGATGATTTTCTAAATCATATTGTCTTAAAGTGCCTTGAAGATGGATTTGGGGGATCTTTAATATGGTGGCCTTGTTTTTTTTGGTACATGCAAATGTGTGTTTCGCTCCGTGCCTCTTGTAATCTGAGAATTGAACTCGGTGGCGCTCTGGTTGCAGGACAGTCAAACCTCGAGGCCGACTTGACACTCTCGCTGTGGGATCTTTCCCTTCGTCACTTTCCGACCTTCCAGATATGCATTTATCCCTGACTTGGACCAAGACGGCTGCTTTCGGCTTGAGGCCGTGTATAATCGCTAGACATTGGCCCTGTACTGTGCCTCGTCCTGTTCATTTACACGAATAAGTTCAAGTTGAAGAAGTCATTCGCTCCCTACAAACGCAGCACATTCAAGTTTTCCAGCCGTCGTCCTTGCCACGCTTTGAACAAGTGACTTGTCACGAATAACGACAATTCAAGAAGCTCCCAATGTTTTTTTTTTATTGGTGCAGTGACCTTAAGAACTCCTAATGACTATCCCTTATTTTCTACTTTATTGGTGGTGTTGGCTTGCTGCCTAAATGGTGTCAAGTGGCGTTTTCCCACATGTTCGTTCCCCTTGTGCCTCTCGAGTTATGCCTGACAATGTCAACATTAAACTCTGATAATAAACTGATTTAAACATCGCTGCCTGATTTAGTTGTATGAGAAATGTAGGTGAGGGAATCAAATACATTTGAGTTTCATTACTTTAGAAATAGTAGAAGAGAAAGTAAGACATGGTGGTAGACAATCAGCTCGGCTCACATGGATGGCTTTACAGACACTGAACAAATATAGACTCTGCTCTGTGGAAACGCCGGCATTGTCCTGGCAAATATTAGGTTTGTGAGCTGAAAGGAAAGTGAGAGTGTAACGGGAAAATGAAACAATACATGACACAGTGTCTCTGAGGGATTTGTTCGCTGAGCTTTCACCTCGGCTGGTCCCGGTGCCTGGCTGGACATGTGTCCCAAGGCGCTGCTGGGTATTATTTCAGAAAGCAGGGCTGTGGCCTGGCTCATGCCTGGAGGTTTGGTGAGACTTTTTCGAGAGATGAAAGTGGACGTTCGAAAGAAAAGCTTTGAATGACAAGAACCGGAGCGGCCTTTCCCCCGCGCTCAGCCTGCTGTGCTTCGGTGCTGTAAATATCAAACCGTTAGCCAGGTATGAGCTGTAAGAGCAGTATTCACAGCGGCAATTAGTGGAGAGGAGACGAGTATAAATGCTGTTTGGTGTGGGCGTTCTCCTCATTGCTGCATAGCCTGCAAGCTGTGGTTATAGCTAAAGTCAGGGATTCATGTATATAGCACGGAAATTAGATTCCGGGTCGGATTCATCTCCTAAACTGGATTAGGTAATAAAAGAGCCGGCCGCCTCTGAGTCCCGTGAGGTTGTGCTGAGTCAGAGCGCACACATTTACCCAGATGCATGCACAGATACGACCGCACACACCGCTTCTCTACTGCTTTTCTCTTTTACTGTTTTCGTGGGATGTTATTTGGGGACATAACTGTGCTTGTATAGCCAAAGTTGCATCTCGAATGTCTCCTTTTCCTCTTCCTATCCTGGAGCAGAAGGGACGACTGGGGATGAGCGATTACGGATTCAGCAGCAACACTGTTCCAACTTTTTGCGCCCTGCTTTTCTGGAGGCCTGCTGGCTGTGGCTCACAGTAGGTCGACATTGAAATGTCAAAGCCATTATCTCAAATTACGAGGGCTGAGGATGCGCTTAGCGGCCGTTTAACCATGCAACGCTCGCTAGTATGCAGACAATCATTTGGAAGAGGCTGCCAAGATGTGCCTGCTCGCAGGTTTCCTTCTCAACGTCGCACTTTCTCTGAAACCCATATGGTAAATTCATATCTGATCGTTTGCATCAGACACGACATTGTTTGGCAGGAACCCTGCATATGATTAACGTCAGGGCTGTCACAATATCAGGTTTACACCCTATGATTATCTTGGAAAAGAATTCACGAAAACAATATCTCTATTTAGAAAAGATAATTGCATCATGCTGTCAGTTAAAAATATATAGAGTCTGTAACCATAGTATTTACAATGTCTCACATTGAGTATGTCATGGTTGTGGTCAATACTGGATAGAAGGATAGAAGTTACTTTGGGCAAGGGTTTACGAGCTGATGCAGACATTGTAGCTTCAGCATATTACACGTATGTCTTGTAAAGAGTGTCGACTTTAATGCAGGATAAAGGAATTGAGTGTGTTTTGTACAGTATTGTGTGGGCGGGACATCTGGGCCGCCATGTTCTATTGTCATCTTGGCCCTGTGAACACATGAAACCCCTTCGCTGTCTTATCTGGATGATTAAAAAAAAAACAGGCTCATGGTTAACAGAGATGAAAATGTCTAGATACAAATGAATGCCCATGACATCGGATCATACACTATGAGGTGTGAGTAGTGTCATCGGTATGGACTGCTCATCCTGAATGAAACTGAACTGCTCTGGATGTTGGCTCTTGTAAGCAGCCGAACATACTTAGTATGAGCCAGATGATGCCGATACGCTTGATTTAATTAAAAGTGTAAATCGGAGGCTAACAAGACTGTCGGCACTGTGGGATCGGAGGTTCGGTAATGAGCTTTGTTGTCACCGTCTGGTTGAGATGGGACGGGGCTATAGGCTGAGCTAGTGAAACAGATGAGTTCCCGTTTCCGATCTCACAAACGGGGACCACAGACGCATTCGTAGTCGGCAGACTTCTCCTGCTCACAGGAAATATGTCTGTACAGTAAATATGAAACTGGAGATGTTTAGCTTAGCTTAGCATAATGACTGGAAACTGTCTTTGTTTATGCCCAGATCAAACAAACAAGACGAACCAGTCATGTCAACTATTGAGCTTTAAAGGTGGCAGGCTAGCTGTTTCCCCCTGTTTTCAGTCTTTATGCTAAGCTAAGCCAACGGGTCCAGCTACATCTTTACTGTACAGACGTGAGAGTGGTACCGAACTTGTGTCTGTTATGATGGATGTGGGTGGATTGTGGTAGACTGGGCTGGATGGGTCTGTGCAGTGTTTGAATGTCCTTATAAAACCCTTCATTGAGCAGAATTTGAAGTCGGACCAGTGCTCTCTTTCTACAGACTCCCATACTGCCTTGAGATCCTCTCTCCAGCTCATGCACTGTTGATGCGTGACTCACCTAAGCTGCTCCTGCGATCTTCAGTCCGTCTGACTGCCAGTAAGTGAGTTATGGAGCCGCACTGGGGGTCTCTTCTCAACCGTGACATAGCAACGCACTCAGGCACTGACTGGAGACATACCTGTTTACTGCCTGTAACAAGCAGTCGGGTGGCTTTAAGTGTGGCTCGGGCATGGAGAAAGGTTGGGTTGAAGGGGGATTAAGGGACGGCTGCTTCACAAGATGATAGATTTACAAGATGCGTGTTTATCAGGGGTTGTGTTTACTGCTGCGCTTCTCGTCTTGTACAGGCGTACCCTGTGTGTGTGTGTGTGCTGCCTTTAATAATGAAAGCCTAATAATAATGAAGCCATGGCTTCATTATTAGTGTGTGTGTGTGTGTGTGTCAGCAGAACCACAGGAGGTCCAGCAGTAGGTCGTTTGATTGCAGCTTCACAGCTGGCTCATGATGTTAGTCGGCCAGGCTCCGAGAGAGAGAGAGAGAGAGAGAGAGAGAGAGAGAGAGAGAGAGAGAGAGAGAGAGAGAGAGAGAGAGAGAGAGAGAGAGAGAGAGAGAGAGAGAGAGAGAGAGAGAGAGAGAGAGAGAGAGAGAGAGAGAGAGAGAGAGAGAGAGAGAGAGAGAGAGAGAGAGAGAGAGAGAGAGAGAGAGAGAGAGAGAGAGAGAGGTGGGGGGGAGAAAAAACAACTCATTTGGCTTTAGCTTTTACTGTACAGACAAAAAAAGGGGGAAAGACAATCAAGGATGAGTGAAAGAGTTGGAAACAAAGAAGAGGAAGGATGGATAAAGATAGATGGAGGCAGCCAGGCGTGCTCATCGCTGTGAATCAGAGTGATGCAGTGGGGAGGAAAAATGATCAAACACACTTACATACACTCTTTCACTGGAGGAGATATATCCCCGCACGCTCAAAACATTGGACACATATATTATTTGTGCAAGCGAAATGCTAGTGTCCACACAGATGGTGTTGCCGGGGTTTTACTGTGGGATTTAAAGGCAGGCTGATGCCCTCGCTCAGATTAACTGCTGCGATCGGAGCCTCATGCTGTTTGGCAATTGGGCAACGGCAGGGAATAGCCTAATTCATATGACTGGGTGTCCCTGTGCAGAGGAAACAGGGAGGCACTGTGAGGACCGTACGATTTTGCGTCCATAGGTGTTAGCCCAAACAAAGTGGGGGGGAAGAATTGCTGAAGTGACAAAGATGAGAAAATACTCTCATATAGAGGCAAGAAAACTCTCCCATGGAGGACCCATCGTCGAGTGCAGTGTGGGAACATTCCAGACTCATCTGTTTTGGCTGAAGTGCGACTGCTTGGAGAGAAATTCACAGGGAAAGAAACTGAGACTGAGGAGGGGGGGGGTTAGAGAGGCTAAGCGAGAGAGAGGAGCAGAAAGTGAGGGAGAGTGGAATCAAGACAAAGAGACAGACGAGAGAGGAAACAAAGGGACACAGAGAAAAGTAGACTGTGATTTCTTTGTGCTGCCAGGTGATGTGTTCGGGGTGAAGAAGAACCTGTTGCTACGTTTTGAGTCCAGCTGTTCCATTTGGATGAAAAGGGCTTTCTGGCTCACTCATTTGTATGCTTACAGTGTCTGTGCACGCCAACTACACAGGCACACTTGAGTGTGTGCCATATTCTGAATGTGTTTCTGAGTGAGAAGAGGATCATTTGATGATATCTTTATCTTCAGAATCTTCCAATAACAGGTAATGTGATCTAAATTTGCATTAACTACAATGTAAAATCAAACAGGTAATTGTTCCCTTGGGTGTCAGGGTGACAGAGTCACGTAGCTGTAATCCACGGTGTCAATGTGACATTTTTGCCGAACAGTGTCAGTGAACTCCTCCTTGTATGTGTGTGTGTGTGTGTGTGTGATTCTAACAGCCTGAAGAATCTCGGGTAGTTTTCTTTTGTCTCTTTAGTTTTGAACAGCCAGCTGTTTCCCTTTGTTTCCAGTCTTCATGCAAAGCTAAACAAGCCATCTCCTGGCTCAAACTATTGCCGATGTGAAAGCAAGTTGTAAAAAGGTATATTGTGAGTCCAGAGTGCAGCGGTACCAAGTCCAAATAAATTGCCTCAAGTAAACGTCACTTCAGGCAATTTATGGTTTCAGATGAAAGAAATCTGGGGGTGTGTGGAGTTAGAGAGAAGTGAGCGTTCCAGACGTGTGTCGCGCGCTGCTTATCTCTGCTTGAGGCGAGCAGCTCCAGGCTGGTACGAGCAGAACAAACCCCCAATCTCCAATTGAACTGTTGGCGATTTGGTTGCATGGTGGGTAATGTAGCCGCCAGGTATTGACAACGAAGAGAAATGCACGGAATAGAAAGATGATATCTCCGATTCGGTTGAATCGATTTTGATACTCCCTGTCCGACAATGTTTTTCTTTTTTTTTTTCAACAAACAGATACGAGACTGGTATCAATCTTATCATTTAAGTCTATGCCAAAAAAAAAAAAATTCAGCATATATTTCCAAACTGGTGCAATGTGTAAGATATGGCCTTACCTTTTAATTATCACTGAATAATCATTTAAAAGCATCTGTGTTCTTAAATAACTGTTTCCAAAGTAGCATGTGTATTAATTGCCCCATCGATCATCAAGCATGCAGCATGAGACCAGTCGACCTGTCTCACCACCTGACGGGCATTTGTTTGTTGTACAAAATGTGCCATACCAAATAAAGTTTCTCTGAATAATTTCATATTTTCTTGCTCAAAACATTGAGGATGATGAAGAAGTCTCTGAAGCAGCCCTGGTGGCGGCGCTTTAACGACGCCTTCAAGGACACCGCCGTGTCCAAACTGTGACGCGAACAGTTTACTTTTTATCCTTTTCTTGATTGGTCTTTTTCATTACCCTCTTCCTTGACCGTTAATCTGCCGCTAGCCTTCCTCTCCGTCGCAGCCATAACTGCAGCTTCACCTCCAGTTGCTAAGCTGCCGTTTCAGGTTGAGCCGTTTTAACACCTGGCCGTTGATCATACTCTGTTTAATAACCCCGGCGTGGAACGGGGGATCATTAGAAATCATGACCTGATGCATATTCAATAAAATAGACTGAAACAGCAAATGGAAATGGCTACCCTGTGATGCATATTCATCTGTGCACTGAGAATTTATGCAAGAATGACCTTCCGGTGTTATCTTTCTCATTTGCAAGGAACGGAAAACCGGTATGAGGTGAAGGAAGCCGTATGCATGCTGAGTACTGTTTCATGTACTTCTTGTCCTCAACTGCATATGAGAGATGGGTAAAGAAGCGATGAATAATTCAAGTGAGTGCTTGAGCTCTATACAGTCGCTTTAACATGTGTAAGACCATGTGTTACCCCCAGAAGAGTCATTTCTCATGCATTCCTCTGCTTCTTGGAATGCCATGTGTTCCACAGTAACGTCAAGCAGCGGCTCAAATTAAACATGACAGAAATCAGATGTACCGCCAGTTGAGCTGATCAGACAACGTCTTGGAGTCGCAGATCACGAGGGAAGCACATGTCTCTGAGCTGTTGTTTCCTGAATGTAGAGTGCTCTGTATTTCTTCTTAATGTGAAGGGCGAGAGGCTTGCCTAAAAGAAAAATGACAACATAGTATACCTCACATGACACTAATCCAGAGTTTATGTTTCTAATATACTTGCAATTTCTTTCCACATGCCCCTCAGCTTGTCACGATAAGGCCTACATGTGTTACCAATGGCCTGTCTTTCATGTCAACTGAGGTAAAGCAAGAGATCTTTTTATTCTGTTTCTTTACAATTGGGAGAAGACGAATGGAAGTCCAGCCCCGACCTGCAGAGAGAAGTGGCTGCCGAGGCCGCTGCATGTTTACTTCATTTACTCATTCCTTTGTTTGCCCGGCTGTCCAATGGCCAAAAAAGCATTCAATTGATTGTCTCCGGGCGGGGAAGGGGATCTGGAATCACGCACAGGTGGTCGAAAAGACACGGCTGTGGTTCGCCGTCTCTGTGGAATGCATCGGCCTGGTTAAACTGGGTGTTAGCAATGCGGGAAATGACTTAAATGAATGTTTTCTTCCTCTTTTGTTCTTGTTTCTTGTCCTCTGTGTGCCCGGCTGTGTCCCTTCAAGCTGTGCTATGTGCATACCATACACTCTGTGTGTGTGTGTGTGTGTGTGTGTGTGTGCACAAACAGCACTGTATATGTGCGTGTAGGCCAATTTTACACGCATGCACATCGCTCCTATACACTTCACTCGGGTGAACTGTGTGCACATTTATTGACTTGTGCTGCATTACAGAGAATTAACTGACTGAATAACTTAAGCTCTCACTGTGCTAATTAAAACAGCTTGCACTCGCAGCGGTGGTGCAGGCATGGCAAGGCTGTAATTCATTTCTGAATGGACGCTTTTTTTGGACACGAGGATGTTCTGAGGACTACCAATGTCAAAAACATCCTGTGTAGTCTGGTTAAAAGGTACCATTCTTAAAAGTAATGAATTCATTTTGAGCGGAACACAAATTAATTTCGAGTCCAGTCAATACCACTGCAGGTTTAGTGTTCATTGCCTTTTTGATCGATGGACAGATTTCCCTATTTCACAGGCCGGAAATATAAAATATCTCTCGCAACCATCTCCGACATCAACATATTCCCCAAAGTCTCATAGCGGCAGTTGATTTATTCAGAGGCTGTATCATATTCTTGTATAATACGGTGAGGAGGCAAGATGTTGCCAACAAGTTGTCCTTGCCAGCAGCCTTATTATCAGTCAATAACGAATTTAGACGACCCATGCGGTTGCGACCGAACAGCCTCACTCGCAAAATACAAATTGTATCCACCCGTGGCTACCAAGCAGCACGTGTGCGCTCGTGAGCACGTGTGCCATGTATTCCTGTGCCACATGCCGAATGGTAATCTAAGGAAACGCCTGACCCAGAAAGCAGTAACAACGAATGTGAGCCATTACCCTGTCGAGCTCTCAACCCCACCATTCATTTCAATCAAGACCTGCAACAACGCTTGTACTCGCGGCTGAAATTGCTTTCTGCCTTTCGGGTCAGTGCAACTGGACTGTGGGATGGGGGAGGGTGGGGTTTCTATTTAAGTGTTTTCTGCTCTTTTTTTCCGTGGTGGTTAGTAGCCTGTGGTCAACCACAACGCTACGGTCATATTAGAGAGGTGATTGATCTGTGCAGAAATCCCAGGCAGTAACAGTAATAGAGGTTTCCAACAGCATGATGGAGTGGTCTACTGGTGGACTGGCATTTCCATATTCCTCCTCTTTCACATTTCTTTCTTCCACTCCGATACTCCCCACACACAGAGCATTTATGAGCACTGTAATAATTCGCTCTCGCAATTTTTTTTCTCAAGGGTACTTTTCACTCCGAGCAACAGCGTGACATCGCCAAATATATATATATATATATATATATATATATATATATATATATATATATATATATATATATATATATATATATATATATATATATATACACACACACCTCTATCAGAGTAGCCGAACCGTTAAGATATGGAAGGGAGACAACCCTGCGCTCCCTGCAATGCCTCACGAGAACCCATTCAGTTCCCAAGGCAGCAATGAATAAAAAAAAGAAATAAAACATTTGGTGTTGGAAAAAAAAGAAATTTCCACTGATCTGCATGCAAACCTGCACGCTGTGTGATTGGTTGCGACGTTAATTGGTAGCTTCTATTTGACAGCGTGCTGATTGGCCCGCCGTGACAATTTCAATGATGTCGCACCGGCTTGTCAGACGCTCGTGGGTTTCTGCTTGAGAAATCACAACCAATCACACCGAGTTATGCAGAGAGCTGAATGTGAAGAGCTCAAACTGTAGGGGAGGCAGGTCGCGATCAGTTGAATCACAATTATTAAAACTTTGAAATATTCTTCCTCCGAGGCTATACACTTGAGGCATGACTGCGTTGATTTTCCAAGTAAGCTGACTGATGGCAGACGTACACTAACGGTTCGCTCTCACACCCTCACAGTGCTTCTTGATCACAGCTGAGGGCGAGTATTAAAACGGGTGATTAAGCAGAAGCCGATTGTCCTCTCGCTTTTGAAATATGTATGGAGAAGCTATACGCTGTGTCAGCTCTTATAACGGCATTGGCATCAACATCTATTTTATCATTTGGACAAAACTGTCCTTACTCTGCACTTTACTCATCTTCTTCGCGTTGAAATTGGCAAATGTCAGCATAGGCCGGAACTCACAGAACAAATTGTTTGCAATTGTTTGCCATTTTGGGAAATGTGTAAATTCTCTCTCTTGACACAAGTTAGATATTCTCACAAATCACTGGTTGTCTCAGCTGAACATAAAGAGTGGAAGCAGGGAAAACAGATAGCCTGTCTCTCTTCTAAGTAAAAATATAAATAAATCTAAAGCTCATTATGTAGCATTTTAAAATTAGATGTTTGTTAATTGCAAAAAACGAAGTGAAAATGTTTTAATTTCGCCACACAGTTCTGCGTGTTTTTCTATGAGCTATTTATTATCTATTTATCAGTTAGTGAGCCTTAGATGTGCCTTCATTTAAAGCTTAAGTTGACCGTCTTCTGCTGTAGCTTCATATTTATCGAACAGACGTGAGAGTGACATCAATATTCTCATCTAACTCTTAAGTGGATTTCCCAAAATCAATCTATTCCTGTAAAAACAGGACGCAAACTCAACTCGACGGTTGATTTTACAACATCTTTTTGGATCCATTGACATAATATGACAGGGGGAAAGTTGCTAATTGAGGTTTGGGCAGCCGACAGACGGTGGGCTGTGGACTGGATTTTCTACGAGGATAGATCTCAACTCATCAAAGCACACTCACACAGATGTTCTGAGTTGTGTGATTGGACCTCCAATCAGGTTGAGTCTGGTGCAGCTGAGGAAAGCACATGACGTCCCCGAACTCCATGCACTCTACTGCTCAAAATGCAGTGGCGGGCCGTGCGTTTTATACCTGGGCCTTCACTGCTGTCCTGCAGCTGAAACATCTCCTGATAACCTCATGATGACGCCACAGCTTAAATTGTAGGAAATATAATGTTTTCTGCGCTCACGTAGGAGACAACTGGCTGTGTATGCTGACGTACTTGTAGGCCAGCTAGCAGGCTCTGGCACGTCAAAGAATACGCCCAACATGTCAAACTAAAGATCTGACTGGTTGAACGCTATGACAATCAACAATATCGTCCCCATTCACTTAAACTGCAAAGGGATGCACTTGTGAGTCTGCAGGCCTCGGGCCTCTGTTCTTACCTAGCGACACAGAGGTGAGATCTGATTGGATAAAAGCTCTTCTTAAAACAAGCTGCACTGGAAGCAGAGCAACTGAGGAAGACAGTAGCTGTGCAATGAGAACATAAGATAATGGGGAAATATTTTTATAAATTATAATACATGTGTATTTAAGAAAAATTATTAAATGATTCTGTTTAGGCCAGCAGAGAAGGCCTTGCTGGCCCTGACGGCCCACCGCTGTCAAAATGTCATTGGTCTTATGAGAGTTACAGAGAAATGTTGAGCAGAGCACCGTCCGTAAAAAAACAACAGAGTGACTCCTCCATTTTCGCACACAAACTGCAATGCAAGACTGTTTTTGTTGGCTGACTGCAAATTTGCAGGTCAAAATGGACCAAAGGTTGATGAGTGTGCTGAGCTCGCACTTAAAGAAGCGGAGTGTAAGATCTGGCCACATGCTCCAAATGTCACCTCGACTGCTGGCTCACTGAGTCATCGGTTATAAAAAAAATAAAACCAACTACGAACGAACAGCAGGGGTAGAATATAAATTTGACCAAACTGCTGAAAATCTGCAAACACCTGTGTGGGTGCATTATGACTTCAAACGAAAAATCCACCAAAAACTCATGGTTTCATGTGACTCATCCTCCTCTAACGCTACTGTTTCTGTGCATTACTAACACTTCCTGTGGCTCCAGATCTTGCTATTCCTCACTTGCCCAACAAGTGTTTTCAGTGTGTTTGCAGCTCCAACTCATCTCCTGGTCTGTCACCTGTCTGCACACCTGCTCCCCATTAATCATCAGCCCCAGTGCATATACTCCCCAAAACCCAGTTGCTCAGACCACACGTCTTGTTTCATGATCATCGGCTCACATTGTGGTTTCTGTCAGATGGGACATTTGTGTTTCTTTCTTTTTCACAACAAATGAACCCTGTTGTTGCTGTTGAGGGTCAGAGCAACATAGTTTATCTACAAAATTGCAGTTCAATTGTTTGGCACCAAGGCCATACCTGATGTTGACATTTTAGGTGAAGGAAATGTCTACTAATAAACCTTTGTTGCATCTGCACTGTAATTGCTTTGACTAGAGGTCATGTCGTCCACATTTGTCCAGACCACAGAACAAACTGGGACTTTAATGCATTGACAATAGTGTTTTTCTTCAGTCAAAAAATATTTATTCTCCTTTAAACACAAACTAATAAATCACTTGGGGTTTCAACTGAAAGAAACTGTTGATTCTCTGGGGAAGTTGTGTTTTATGACTGAGCGTGGGTTTCTGCTTGCATCCTCCGAAAATCCATCCTCGGAATAGCAAAGAAATATCTGATCCATTTTGAAATCCAGACGCTGTCGAGTCCTGTCTTTATTGTCTATGACAGAGGAAGCATCCGTGAGCAGTGGAAAAGGACTTTGCTGCCGAGGCTACAGAGTTAGAGCTGTCCTGGGTCACAGGGAGCGGATTGCCTATTTGTTGCATCAGTGGTTCAGCAGTCGCAGAGGAGGGTAGGGGGAGTGGATGCAGGGCCCTGGAGGAAGACACGGTCTCCAAACTTTTTGGGAGCCATTATTGAAATTTTACAAAGTGGCTCAGTGGACATACGAGACACACATGGAGAAAAGCCAGACGGAAATTATCTGCATTTGTGGGGGGTTTTGGAAGTTCATTTTGCATTATGTAACTTAAAAGAGCTTTGGCACAAACCTGCAAAGCTGGACAACAGGAAACACTGAGGCTAATAATGAGAACATTGTATTGGATTACATGTATGCATTGATTTCAACCTGACTCCAGCACCAGAATGGTGGACTCCGCCACGACTAATAAAAACTACTATAAAGTGCTGCAGGAATAGGTCGTAAAACACGGAAATGAATTAGTATTGCTACACTTCCAGTTCCCTTGTCTCAAAGTCAATGGGTTTTTTGGTGCCTGAAACACAGGTTTAAGACATTTTAACGTTTTGTTCTACAACATTAAAAAATCTGTAAATACCCCTCTCGAAAGTTTTGAAGTGTTTTTAAGTGTCTGAAAAAAGGTGGTTGCTAACAAGTGGCATATTAAGACTACAAAACATTATCACGCCAAACACTAGTCCGCCTTTTAGCTTCGCGGCGGTGTCGTGAAGTCATGCCACCGTGGTGCGGTTTGTTTATAGCCTATCGTTAGCTTTTTACGTCTGGTGATTGTGTTCACGTTTCCAAAATCATAAAAGTGTTGTTCATTTGTGAAGATTATCTTGCTTAACAAAACATATAAGTATCATAAACTTGTGCTTGCCACAGATCCTACTTTCTGTGATAATCCAATGAATAAATCCCATTGGCTTTTTGTTGAGGGAACCATGCAGTGCGACGCTAACTTTTGCGGTGAGCCAAAAAATATGTCATCCCTGCAGAACTCAATATAGAAACATCATGACTGAATGTAAATACATTAAATAGCTTTTGCAGGAAGAAACAAATGTAGACCATAAATAGTATCATTAAGAGCTTTTTATTTCAAGAAATTTTTTAAATTGCCCTGTAGAAAGAGCCCTTTTTCAGAGGCAGGATGAATTCTCCGACTCCTATTGATTAAAATTCTCTGTGTATCCAGAAAACCGATGAGCTGCAAATGCCCGAGGAGCTCTGGCGGCAGGTACAGGCTACTCACCTCTCTGGCCATCAGCCAGCTTTCATCCAAGCTGCAGCCAGAGAAAATCTAACACAGATGACTTCATCATTTTATGCCAAGTGACCTTTCTGGCATCCTTTCCTACTCCTCCCTCCTTCTCCACACACACATTTCTCCTATAGAACCTTCCCAGAGTCTCTGCGGCTCTTTAAATGCACACCCTGCCAGTGTCTCTCTCGTTGTATTTCTCTCTCACCTTGCCTCCCCTTCCACCACACCTCCTCTCGTCCGACCCACCGCACTCCCACACCTCCCCTTCCCCCTCTCAAGGGCATTATTCATCGTGAGTTGAACACAGCTTCAAGGTTAAGTGCCGGCGAGTGTGCTACCGAAATCTCTGCTGAGTTGCTGCCGGTGTCGCCGCTGTCGCCGCTCTCATTTGGCAGCTGCACTGATCACATCTCATCCCCAAAACCAATGAGACCTTGGCCGCGGCGGCTGCAGGCGAGCGTAAGCGGAGGCAATCAATAGGTTTCAATATGGCCCCGCTGGCGACGGTGAATGAAACTCAATTTTATTTTTGCACGATTGTGCATTTATTAGATGAATGGATATTGATGGCAGTATTGGCAGGCTGCTCCTCTCCAATACACACACACACACACGGGCCAGGTGTGGTTTCACAGCAAAGGCTGTCATTCCACTGGAGATGGATCAGTGTTTTTTATAAGGACATGACCACTGTCCTGAATCCAGCCAGGTGAGGAGAAGGCTGTCTCTTACTTTGATTATTCTCAGATTACTGCTGGCTCACAACAGGCTTCTTTCCCTCCTCTGACATTTCTTCTCTATCCTTTTATGTTACCGTCCTTGTAGGTCAGTGACTTCTGCAGTTTCCAAGGAGTGCTTGTAAAGGTTGAAGACAAGTTCAACTCACTTCTGTGTGTCCACTTACTGATTTTGACTAGCTTGATTGAGAGTGACCAAAAGTGTGTGGAAAAGTAACAAGCAAGCAAAGTAATCCATAGTTAACATGTAACATGAAAATGATTGAAAAGGTTAGTGAAAAGTTATAAATGTACTTTATTTTAACCATTTATTCATTACTTTTAATAACAGTGCATAGTTAAGTAGGCCAATGTATAAATTGTTAAACAGCATAGATGGCTTAAAGCAATGAATAAATACTTAAAATGATAATTTAAAAGAGTCAGAAAATTTGCATAACTTCACAAAAGCTGTCACCACGTGCATCCATGAGGTCACACTCACACACACACACACACACATTTCGCACAACCTCACAGACATTTGACCTCTTTGGCAAAATGAAAAAGGAACTCTCTGCTGAGATCAATTATGCCTCCCACTAGTTTCTAGGACAAATGGTTCAGGAGTTATGAAAGGGGGCGTGGCTTCAGTGTAGGGGACAGGGCGAACCCATTTCAATGGTTAGGGTGCTGGTTGCAGCTAAAAATCCTGAAAGAGCTAAAGTAGTGGATACATTATCAAAATATCTGACAGTTATGGAAAAAATGCTGAAAATGATTGGATTAAAGTAGGCTGGTAGAGAAATAGTGGAAATGGATTGCTTAAAGTGAAGTAATTACTTAGAATCATTTGAAAAAAGATGAATAAGTAGTGGATAAACCATTAACATTTTGAATAATAATAAATAGTTGATGTCTTTGAAGTGGTGGTGGTGGTGTGAATGACCAAACTGACCAACATTTAAAGTTCAACTGCATGAAAAAAACTATAAAATCCAGTTTAAAAATCAATTCAAAGGAACACATTTCGAACACGATGGTGACGTCTATGAAGGTGTACTCTGGTTCATCTGACAGGGCTCTGGGAGTACTTCAGAGAAAAAGGTTGGGAACCTCTGATGTAGGTTGTCTGAGGCCAAGTTTTGTGTGTGCCGAGGCCAGTTAGAAGCTGATGCAATTACAGAGGATCAGGTGTTCTTCCCTCTTTCTATTTGATTAGAACCACTTCACCGGCTGAGTCATCAAACCATATGTAAACACATACACTAAACAAGCGGGTGAGCAACCAAAACCAATTTAGTAGAAGCCTCTTTCCATCCACTCTCTTGCCCTTTTTCTTACAGACACACACTCACAACACTGATGAATGCATCACTTTTCTTCTCTTCTTGATATCCCCCAAAAACATACAATTATTAACATTTTCCCAGTGCAAACTATCCTTGCCCTCCTTCGCTCACCTCTTCTTCGTCTTCTCTCAACCCTTTGCTCTCCGTCTCACACACACACACACACACACACACACACACACACACACACACACACTGTCCTCGGCAGCCTCAGGGATGAGATCAGGTGATTTCAAGGTGTTTGGGAGCAAATCATCTCTGTTTACTGGCCCCCCCGCGCCAGGTGTAAGGCTTTACTTACAGGTCGTGAGGCCGACGTCCACTTCAGGGAGGTAGCTGTCGGGATTTTGCAGGATCATTAGCGGGCGAAGATAAGCTATTGGAGCCTCTGAAGAAGTGTTTTTGTTACTATACACATTGAACATCTATGGAAAAAAAGCATGCAAAGAAATGAACACAAAAGCACACCTCCTACATGGCTTCATCACTTTTCTTTTCTTTTTTCATCACAGTGATTCTGCTCTGGACAAAATATGCTTTTGGTCATTCTGCAGTTATACGAATAATACCATGCTGGGAAATGGTCGCATTACCTGGTTCAATTATATTTGATCTTCTCTGCAGGTTACTTTCAATATCTTTTTTTTTATTTTTTTTTATTAGACGAACGTTTTCAAAGCAAAATTGCATCTGAGAAGTGCCTGCGGTGTGAGGACTGAAATGTGGTGCAAACGCACTGCTGTTACCTGAGCAGAATTATTTCCAATGCCTTTTTTTTTTTGATGTGTAAATTTCTCAGCTCAGCATCCTCCAGAGCTCGGCTGTCTTCGGCTGAGATATGCGCGGATCCATTTTCTTTTTCCGAGGTTCATATGCTGCGCTGAGGACAACCTTGAGACCAACATGGCGATGTGATGCCCTAACGAAGGCTTGCTGAGGACACAAAGACTGAGTTATTACTTTCACATGTGGGAGGAGGAGGAAGTGAAGGTGGAAATGAGTTACAGACTTGGACGTCTCCTCCTGTCCCGGCTCATTTTCATCTCCAAATTA
This sequence comes from Melanostigma gelatinosum, assembly GCF_949748355.1. Classification (NCBI taxonomy): domain Eukaryota; kingdom Metazoa; phylum Chordata; class Actinopteri; order Perciformes; family Zoarcidae; genus Melanostigma; species Melanostigma gelatinosum. The sequence goes on from NC_136655.1 coordinate 9,903,291, forward strand.
CCTAGCCTGGCCTCGGCACACAACAACTGTAAATCACAGCATGAAAAGAAAATCATTTCCAAAAGGGCACGGGAGCCACAGCGGTGAATAACAAGATATGGGATTAAAGAGGACCAAAAGACTAATTAGAAAGCATCAGTGATGAGTTGTGGGGGTCTCGGGTTCACTGCCACACGTCCAGAGGTTAATAGATGACGGGAAACTCATCCCACTGACATCCCATTGACACTGATGCTCATCGTGTCTGAATAAGCAACGAGACTCCTTATTCATAAACTCTCTCTCTTTGACAAAGTGGAAACCGATGATCTGAATTACATTTACCAGCTCCATCATGCTGCAGAGTGGACGGGCTTCTTTTGGAGTTCAGTCAGTTAGACCCGTTTGATGCTGAGAGGATGAGGGTTTTTTTTCTGGGTTTTTTTCCAAGACATCAAACCCGATTTCCCTTGTCAAGAGCTGTTGTCATAGCGACTCATTGACTGGCTGAGAGGAGCGCCCCACTCTCATTGGATGCGGTTAACATCTTATGTTGAGTGAACGAGGCATCGTGACAGCGGAGACTTATGATTTGGTTCATTATGTTTTCCGCGACCGACATTTCCTGGCACCTGAAATAGCACATCAGCTGAGCTTTTATTGTGTCAGGGAGCACATTCTCCTGACTGAAGCACATTCTCCTGCGTTCTCTGGCAGCGAGGGAGAAGCACCTCATCAGCCTGATTCTCATAATGTGATTATCCTCGTTGATTTACGCAGAAAGACACAAGACGCGCTCCTTGGTTTGAGTGTTAGTCTGGGAAATGCAAATCCAATGCGTGTGCGACCGAATAAACTTTGTTTCAACCTCTTTTTTTTCCTTCCTGTATAAACAAATTCTTACACTATGGATGAGAATAATGTAGAAGTAATATCTTACATAATGAGGGATGAAGATAGATCAGAGTGCATCTATCATATGTTTGATGAAGGTGATCATTGTCTGTTGAAGCGTGTTTCTGATTAGTTTCATTATATGTGATTCTCACACGTGTGTGTGTGTGTGTGTGTGTGTGTTTCATGCCATTTGTTGTGTTTGATTTTTATATTGGCTGTATATTTTATGTTTCATCTTTTTCGACTCTTGAAATAAAATCCCTCTGTAATAAATTGGCAGTATTAAAACGTAAGTATTTCTTTGGCCGATCCTTGACACCGCTGTACCGGGCTTTATTTACAATTACAGAATGAAGACTGAAAATGCTTTTTCACTTATTATCAGTCTTCATGCAGCGGCTCATTGGGAGCTTTCATGCCAACCGAGTTCCTCGTCACCATGGTAACTCTGCTCCGAGGGCAAAGGTTCCCATTTTTGGACATCTTCAAAACAGCTCCTTTTTTTAAATGTTCAGCACAACATTTCAGTCATTCCGCCATCATCATGTGTTTTATAGTTGCAGTTAGTGTACAAAGACCGATGCTCAAGTGACATTGAAGCTTATTAGTGTAATACATTATGGCTTAAAGTGCCTTTTGAATTTCCTCCGTACCATTGTCTAATGAGTTGTGATAATGACTATTGGCCCTGCTGCTGTCTATTAGCAAGTCTATTTTCCCTTCCAGACACTTTTGAAGCTCAATATATTGTCAACCAGAGAGTATTTTTCATGGGGAATTATGCCTGTAAACAAACTGTACCAAACTAAAGCAGAAAGCACCATGGTTATTATTTGTAACAATGCTGTTTTTTCTACATATATATTTCTTGCTGTGTGTTTCAGATGGTTTGTGTCCTGGAATCCATAATTTCAGCTATTTTTTTTTTTCCACTCGCAAACAGTATATTCAAGAAATTCTTCTACTTTGCATCTTTAGGACTGACACGGCGCTGAACCTGGTACACATTATGTGCTGAGAGTCATAACATGCTGCTGTGTCTACAAGCATTTAACACTTAGAGCCCAGACAAATGAACTGCCATGAAAACATCAGATATGTCTTCAAACTACCCCCATATTCAGAAGCAAGTGGCGGAATTGACACGCAGCATTGCGTTGCATCGTGTCAAAGTTCATGTCTACATCCAATGTAATTATTAGGTGACTGGACACACCTGGTGTTTTCCAATTCTGCATGACATTACCAGTTTTTAATTGATGCATCTTTTCCTTTATCTGCTCTAAATTTAAAGTCAGCCCATGTGACCCCAGTTGATGACAATGGTAAAAGTAGAATGACTCAGTAATGTCAGGTACCCAACATTTGGTATCTAAAGCTAGCTAATGGGGGTTTTGCATACATGTTGTTAATATGAAATATTGATGAGTGCAGCTTTAACATCGCTGGAGACCTTGTGTGTCTCCTTTTGTGACAGACTCAAGCAAATCGTTTTCTTTTTCCCCCATGATAATTTCCATCGATGTATTGTGTCATACCCTGATTTCATTTCTAGCACTGTTTCAACGATGGCTTTAAGATTACCCCCCCTCCCCCTCGTATCTGTTTTTATGTGTACTGGAGAGGTTCATTTGTTGTCCTCCCTAGGTTGACAGCGTGTGCCTTGGGTTGCTGCTTTCACACTGTTGCCAGGCTGACTTTTATTTTTCATTTCAGCAGTAAACAGCGCTAATCTGATTATTTACCCCTTCCAAGTTTGATTTCCTTCTCGAAGCGTGAATGTCATCAAACTTTTTAATTCTATGCTCGACTTCAGACACTAATTCATCTTGTGTTTCCTGGATTTTCTTCAGCGTTTCAATTTCATGTTTCTTATTCCACTGCCTGAAAAATTGGCACTGGTTTATTTTTTTTTAATACTCTTTGATGTATTTTGAACAGCAGCCCTTTACCTTTGCCATTCTGCTCCCTCATCATTTCTACTCGAGTAGCTTTATGGTGAAAAAAACCCTTTTGTCACAGTCTGGTCTCTGGCCTGAATCAATACAACGATATTGTGGGTAGCTTTTTTGCCTCAATGCACAACTGCAAGTCATCCAGTGAAATGGATCTGAAATAACGCTGCCAGTTTCAAGTTCTCTTCAAGCTTTTGTATCTTGCCATCTCTTTTTTTTCGACTGTTGAATGTATGTGGAAGAATGGCAGAATAATGAGGAATTTGACTGTGAAACAAATAAATGGACAGCATCATCCTTCCTGATGTGTTGCATGAGGGTGGCAAAACCCAGCAAGCGAGGTCATTGATGTAAATAAATTGGAAATTGTCTCAGATGAAGCTGTGTTTAATGTCAAACCAGAAAAACTGTGTATTTCATCGGTGTTGTGCTTAACTCCTTTTTTTTTGGCAACTGTTGGAAGTTTTTACCACTTTAACAGGACTTCAATGATGTCAGATGTTGTTTTCTTTTCTGGAGAAACATGCCCTTCTCAGAGCCAGAGACAGGGTCAAGTTGAAACTGTTTGAACAAAGACGCATATCAATATGTGGGGGGGGGGGAATTCTCCACGTACAAAATCACGTGAGAAACGAGTGGAATGGAGCCCAACACAGAGAGTTAAGGTAGTCCTAGAGGCTGTTTGAAGAGCAGCTATCTGACTAAAAACAACAAAGCACCGCTCAAGAAGCTAGTGTGGGAGAAAAACACACATCCTGACACCACTCCGGTCGTTTTGTCAGTAAGCATCTTGGAGACAAGAACGCAAGCCAAAGTAAAACACATGGACGTATGCAGGTTCTATCTGCACTGTTGCTTGAAATGTACAACAGCCAACAGGGATGAGTCATGGAAACAAATATGTATGCAACCAAACATCATTAAAAGAAGAATATGAACAGAACTGAGGATTTGTTATTTGTAAAAGGAGACGAAAAGGAGTTTTGATCATAAAAAATAAGATTAGTATCCATTCATTTGTTGAATCATTCTCTGTGCCGTTTCTTTCACTGTTTCTCTGGCTGATGTTTCCACTGTGCACAAGCAGCAGCTTTGTTTCCACAGGGTCTGGACCGATAACTGTGGAGCTGTAAAGTCTGATGCGAGGTTATCTGGTCCATCTGCTGGCAGAGTGTTGCGCCTCGAGCTCTAAATCTACATGTACGTGTAAAGCAAGACAACGAGGGTGGTAAAGAGACGAAAACTCTCCGTGGGCGTGTGTGGCTTTCTCGGATGGTTCTGCTTTGGGAACACTTCAGGAGACCGGGGGACGTCCGTACCAATCACTGGTATACAGTGGCGGCTGGTGGAAAATGTTCTAGGTAGGGCTGTGCCACATCCAATCAATTTCAGCAAACATCCCAGAATGATTTAATGCAAAACAAAATGAAGGTATCAAACACGCATTACTACTTTGCAGTTAAATATTTAACATTTATTCCAACATGAAAGAAAGCAGTAAATAACACTTAACACTTAAACAAACACATCAGGACATCGTATTGTTGTCCCCCTCACAAGCAATTCAGTACAATATAATAATATATATATCATATAATAATATTCTGTATGATATAATAATATATATATCATATAATAACACTCACTATAATATAAAACACAGACATATAGACATATAATTATTTATTTATAACTATATATCCATTTGCAGGTGCTTCTTATCCCTTAGACCGCTGTGTTCGTTGAAAATAGCATGGAGTCTGGCGTAATAGTCTGCTACAGTTTCACCAGGCTTTTGCTTGCATGATGTTGTTTTTGTCATGTTGATTCTCGGCGGGAAAGCAATTGTCAAAGCTGTAACCAGTAGGTAATCATGTCTCGATATGCAGCATTGTCAGCGTGATCCCAGTTGGTTTGTACCTGTCTGGCATTTCCTTGACGTGCTGCTCGAACCGTGGCATAGTTGGCTGGGCAATGTTTCTTCATGAGGAGGCGTCTGAGTTCTCCTTCAGTGGGGCTAAACTCACGGCAGAATACGATAACTTCATCACCAAACTTTGTGCCTGATACTTGAGGGTCTGGCAGATGTGCCAGGGCGTCGGTCATGTCTCTGTCAGTCCAGGGTCTGTGGACCATCATTGCTCCATCTGGACCTGCCACTTGGACCATCGGGAATGAGAGTTCAGGTCTTTCCTCGTCGTCGTCGGTTCATGGTCCTCGTCCACTTCTGGTGTCACACGAGTGGTTGTAGGAACCTCTCACTGCGTCTCCAGTTGTTCCCAGGTCCTCATGTGACTTGGCTGGGCTGCCTAGTTGGGACATGGCGTGTGCAGCCTGCTGCATGAGGTTGGCGACGGAGGAGATCGTGTTCGTGAGGTTGCTGGCAGGAGTGCTGGTTGGAGATGGGTCGAAGTCAGGCTGTCTTTGGTGTGGGCGGGCCTTGCTGTGCTGCTGGACCGGGTGGAGGGGCCACATATGGTGGAGGTGGGGGAGGACATGCGTCCAGTTCAGGATCCACCCTGTGCAGTGAGGGATAGAGAGAAGAAGATTTCTGAGAAGCTTTATCTGCCTCTTTCTCATGTGGTTTATCTACTTTAGACATATTTTTACACTGTTTCTTTCTTTCCATACTTTCAGATTCATCCTTCCACATTTTCAAACTTATTTTTGTGACTTTCTATCATTTCTATAACTTTTTTAACCTGATCTGTGAAATGATCCTCCTTGAGGAAACCCACATTCATTCACCCATTCATTCAGATGTTAACAACTCATTTCACCATACTTTTTCTTCATGAAAATGACATTAAGCCCTTCAGGTGGAGGAACCTGGTTACTTCCCTGTAATGCAATTGTAAGTAAAATTGCATTTAAAGAACTGAAAAATGATAAAAACAAAAAAAAAAGTTCATGTTACAATTGGTTATAATCACTTCATGGCAACTGCAAAATTGTTGATTTTCATATCAGTTCAGTATCTAGTGCTGTAAGATAATTAGTTTCCGTCCAGATTGACTGGTCTAGCAATGTTTCATATGTTATGTGTAGTTATAATCTCCATAAAGAATCTCAACTACTTTCCAACGGTGCGGATATATCCCAGCAACTAGTCTTATAATGTTGTAGATGTGAATTTAGCTGCTTTGATTTCGTGTTTAGAATAATATTGTAGATCTTATATGAAAATGTAGCATCTTTTACAATGTTTAAAATGTGAAGTACAGTTGTTTCATTTATTGAATGAGTTACAACTTTTGTACCGTCCATGCTGACTGGACTAGTCTGGGAATGAGCTATAAGTTACACATTTATCTTTAATGTCAAATGTATTATTGTTAGATGAATTAAGTGCCCAGTGCCATACAGTTTGTTTTGTCCAGTTTGACATCATATTCTTGTAATGTTCAATTTTAACACAGTTCAAGGAAATTATTTTAATAAAAGAGTTGAATTATTAATTGACACTTATATTTGTTAATTTTTCCACTAAATGTCCAATGACATCAGCACATTCATTATTCTAGTGTTGTAGTTGTGGGTAATTATTAAAGCATCTTTTATTACCTACAAATAAGACACCAAGATCATTAAAATCGGGGAAATACAAAGTTTTATTAAGAAACCAAATTTTCGGGAGGCCCAATTAGTGGCCATCTTGGATTTTTGAATGGCCAATCAGGCAGGTTTGACCAGATACCAAGATTTCATGCTTGTATCATAATTTGCACCATTAATCTACTATCTGCCCAGCTACATAAAACATGACACAATCATTTATATCAGCATTTTAAGAGTTTATATTTTTTATTTTTATATATATATATATAGTTTCATTTCTTTGCCATATTGTAAGGAACATGAGAAATCATTACATTCATAAATTCAAAGATAAACATTCAATCTGGTATCCATAGTAACGACTCCATCAAGGACTCCATGGACAGAATGTTGTCCTGATGACATCACGCATTCTGTGCCTTTTAATGTTGAGGTCTCCATGGATATAGAATCTTTTCCTAATGACATCACGGATTCTCAGCTACATATAGTCCCTCACCGTTGTTAACAGCTGATAGCAAATTCTTTCAGAGACACACTTGACAATTGCATTGGATAACTCTCATACAGTATCTCAAAGTACTCATCAAGTTGGTTCAGAAACACAATTGCAATGGAAAACTCTCGTACAGTATTTCACACCAGAAACCAAGTTGGTTCAAAGATGGAATTAAATTCCAAAGAGGTTGAACCTCCAATGGATTTTTACCTCAGTTCACTGGAGGAACAAGTAAGATGTGAACTGTTGGACAGTGAGGCGAGGCTCACCCGAACAACAACCAAGGACAGAGTCCTCCTAGAAATTAATGAAGACCGTCTTCAACATTTTCTAGATGTTCTCCACGAAAAGACCGAGGAGGAGATGGACATATCTAAGATGTTCTGTCAGGCTAACGCCAAGCTGAAGCTGAAAAATTGTCATCTGCGATGGCAAGAGGAGAAGTCTTCCTATCAAGCCCAGTTGGACGAACAGAGAGCGGAGACAAACAGGATCGCAGCAGTTCTGAAAGACACACAGGACCTGCTGGAGTCTGCCCGTCACGTTCAGCCTAAAACTACCACCTTGGAGGAGATGGAGGTATTCAAGAACTTCTGTCAGGCTGCTGTTGATAAACACTTAGATGTCATCAGTCAGCTCAGCGAGGCTCTTCATAAGGCCGAACAGGAGCTGAAAAATGGACATCTACAATGGCAAGAGGAGAAGTCCTCCCTCAAAGCACGCCAGCAAAACAACTGTGACCACTTTCACTCCCAGGTGCAGGTCATCGCATCCATTCGCGCACAAGAGCAGGAAGCAGTAAAACAGAAGCTGGAAAAAGCTCAGGCTTTCTATACAGCCCAGCTCGACGAACAAAGCGCAGAGACAAACAGGATCGCAGCAGCTCTGAAAGACACACAGGACCTGCTGGAGACTGAACGTGTTCAACATAAAACTACCACCAAGGCTGAGTTGGAGATATCTAAGAATCTCTATCAGGCTAGAATTGTTGAACTGGGAGATGACAACAGTAAGCTCAAGGCAGCCTTTAACAAGGCTGAGAATGAGCTGAAGAACAGAGTTGTACTGTGGCAACAGGAGAAGTCTTGCTACTTGGATCGGAATAAAAAAGCCTGGGGACTTTATCATACTCTGGTGAAGACCACAGCTGATTCTGGAAGAATGGAGGAGGAGGCTAAGCAGACCCTGCAGAGATTCCAGGCAGACCATGAAGGCCAGCTGGAGGAACAGAGAGTGGAGACAAACAGGATCACAGCAGCTCTGAAAGAAACACAGGACCTGCTGGAGACTGAGCGTCTCCGTTCCCAGGAACAGTCATCCCTCACGGCACACCTGGAAAAAACCTGCAGGGACCACGATCATGCCCAGCTGAAGAACATAGCTACTCTTCAAACATTGGAGGAGAAAGCTACGCAGATGGTCAAAAGAGACCAGGCATCCCAAGCCCAACTCGACGAACAAAGAGTGGAGACAAACAGGATCGCAGCAGCTCTGAAAGAAACACAGGACCTGCTGGAGACTGAGCATCTTCAACATAAAACTACCACCAAGGCTGACTTGGAGATATTTGAGAATCTCTGTCTGGCTCTGGCAGAGACAAAGAGGATCAAAGCAGCCCAGAAAAATACAGAAGATCTGTTCGAAACTGAACGTTTTCTTTGGCATCAGGAGAAGTCTTCCCTCCTTCAGGCCACCGAAGATCTTCAGGCCACTGAAAAAGATCTTCAGAGCCAGATCAAGAACAAGCAGAAGAAGAAGAAAAAATGGTTCAAACTCTTCTAATGCCCGGCTCCCTACTGTCAAAACATCAGACAGTAAACATCAGACAGTTTGGAAAACAGTTACTATACAAAGAGTGGTTCTTAACCCTGGTTCCAGATCCTTGACCGGATCAAGGATCTGGAGCCCCTAACCCTAACCACTCTTTGTGTATGAACTATTTGCCAGACACAGAAGTCCTGCATTCAAAACCTTAAAAAAAGAAATATATATATATATATATACAAAAAAATATATATATATATACATATAAAAAAAAAAAAAGTATGTATATATATATATATATATATATACACACATATATATATATATATATATATATATATATACATAAAAAAAAAAAAAAAAAAAGAATAAATAAATAAATCTCCTCCGCGAATCGCCACCTTATCGTGGTGGAGGAGTTTGAGTGGCTCAGTGATCCTGGGAGCTATGTTGTCCGGGGCATTAGCCCAAGGCAAAGAGGTTTCAGGGGAGAGCCCAGACTAAGAGCGGTTCAAAACGACCCATAGATAGCCCACGGACTTTAGCCACCTCGCCCGGACCAGGGAAACCGGGGCACCCTCCCGGAGCCAGACCCAGGAGGGGAGCTCGTAGGTGAGCGTCTGGTGGCCGGGCCTTTGCCCATGGGGCGTCTGGTGGCCGGGCCCATGGGGCCCGGTCGGGCTCAGCCCGAATAAACACTATGGAGCAGCCACCCTGTGGACCCACCACGATCGAAAATGTATCATCTCTCCTCTCTGCTCGCCCATTATTTTTATTCATTTGCTGCCATAGGGAGCACCCTTTTCATTTAGGATCTCATTTGTGTACGAGGAAGGACACAAAAATAGCTGCAGTAAAAGGCCTCGAAAGAGCACCCTGGCATCAGGTGAAACTGAAGAAGAGAAAGGAATAACTTCAATAGCTTGTAAAACCCTCTGAGGCTAATTTAAAAAAAATTAAAAATTAAAAAATTAATTTAATTGAATGTGTGTTTTAATTATGTCATGCTTGTAAATCGTTGTTGAAAATTCTGAGTTGTAATACGGTCATGTTTAATATTTTAATGTGTAAAAATACATTTTGATGTATAAATTCAGGGACAATCACTGATGAGTTCTCATTTGCACCCAACAGCCTGAAAATATACAGCAAGTTGACTCAACTGATTTGACATGTTGGCCCAAATATAGTGTCTGTTGGTCATCTAAAGAGAATAATTTAATTAAAAACACCTGAACATTACTTTCTGTACAGAGGGGAAGCTACTCTGGCTGTGTTGGAAAGCAGAAGAAAAACGCCCACAAGCACATTTCAGGCTCGCTAAGTAACAAGTTTACGTTTGTTTGATCCGTTGAAAAACTTCTGTGTAAAAATGGCATTTCATGGGGGGTTATGTTGTGCCGCTTCCTGGAGTCTTGTCTTGTTTGACCTCATTCTTGAGACTGTGCTGGGTTTCAGGCTTCCACACAGACATGCTGGAGGAGCAGCTCAGATCCTGAAATGAACCCATCGCATCTTATCTCCAGGTCTTGCTGGATGATGTAAAAAAGCACCAACTTTAGTTTTTAGGGCAGTTTCTGCTTTTTGGCAATAAGCAAAGATGTGGTCAGGAAAAGCGACCACATTTATTTTTGTTCACAATACCTGGTGGGAGTGCAAGAAAACATAAATGTCGAGGACAAGCATACTGAGTGAGTCATTTTCAATCACTTGCTAACCACTTTTAAATCGGGAACGATTTCACAGGTTTGTGTCTGGGCACTTTAAGTGCTTCTGAGGTTCTAATGAGGAAATTATTTCGTGAACAAAGACAGTGACCTTCTGGTATGTTTCAACATTAGTGAGTGGAAGCATATTAAATGTCCTCCCCCAGTAAATCCTGAGCATAAACATCTCATTTCCTGCATTCTGGTGATTTTATTCATGCACCACTTTATGGTGGGAAACGTTCTCTGAGAAAATAAAGTTGAAATATTTTGAGGAAAAAGTGGTATTACGAGAGTGAAGTTGTAATTTAATGAGAATAAAGGCGAGCAGTAGTCTGCTGTGCCGGAGGCGACGCGCTCTGCTGTGAGGTAGTATTCCCCTCAGCCCGTCTGAGACTACATGAGACAACGTTTACAAAATTGTCTGTAAGCTGCTCGGTGGTGGAACCGGCGAAAGTAACAGGAAACACTTCTGATCAGCCTGTAGACAAAGGGAGAGTCGGCAATCAGCAAAGCCTATTTGTTGTGCAGTTTTTAAGTGTGAGACTTCTGAAGGATCTTCACTGTGGACGCTGGTCACAAAGTTTCCATTTCCCTCTCTGGTGAAGTGCACTCCATCTGCCAGAAATATTGTCGTTTCAAAATATCTCAGGCGGGGCATGTACAATAACTTCACCGTCACAGTTCCCAACAGCCTTTCTCATGCAGTCTTCCTCTGAGTTTTTCACAACTCTGCATACAATCAGGGTAAGACGCCACTCCGGCTTAGGCCTCTTCTACCAAACCACTCCACTTTGGCATTGAGTCCGAAATCCTGACCGAAGTTCTGGTATGCTGCTTCTTCCGCTTGCCGAATGTACCGGTAACTGGACCCGATGATCCATATTTTAGTTCCTATTTTTGTCTCCTTCCTTTCCTTTCAGGTTCTTCTAACCAAATTCATTGTGCAGCAGTGGAAATAAAACAGCCACTATTTTAAGTTGGTGAAATGCTGTGTGTAAATCCACTGGATGCTCGTTGGGCTGAAATGTACTTCAATACTATTATTATTATTATTATTATTATTACTACTGCTACTATTAGTGTTAGAGTTTAACGCTCCAAATATTGTCAAATTCTGATTGATGCACAAATGTATGTGACATCACCTTTTCCCAACTGAACCCCACAAACTTTAAACCAGTGAGAAAAGCATGACTACAGAAATCTCTCATGTGAAATGACCAACATTGCTGCATCTTTGGCATATGTTTGTGTGCACATGTCAGATGGCATTGCTCAAAGCAAGAGGCTGATTCATTGATATGTTCTCTGATCCTTGCATACAGCACTTACAGATACTGTAACTCCTCTCTGCAGCATCTGACGTGTCTTGTTTGAGACAGCAAGTACGTCGCTATGAGCCAAACGTGCAATGTAAGTGTCACAAGCGCGCAAACAAAGCAATCAATTCAGGTCACACATGCTGACAAAATATCCACACACACACACACACACACACACACACACAAAAGCTGAGGAAGATAGGCCTAATGAATCAGGTATGAAATGCAATCAGGTTGTATGTGATTAACACGTCTTACCCCTCAGATGTTAATTCATTCATAGTCTGACAGGTGTTACTGATTACCGTTTTTTCATGTTCTATTTTATAACCATATGTGTGACTTTTGTAGCCACATTGTATTCGTGCAAATCATTTCACTTGTATGAAAGGGCTTGATTGAGGTACCTTCCTGCACAAGAATACAGACTGACAATACAAGCACAAGAGTGGAATATTTCCTGTTATTGAACCCAGCTTCCTGTCACCAGAGAGGTGAACAAGGAGGTGCAGTAAGCATGCGAGGGCTGACAGCGTTGGATAAAAAGCTACCTATAAATAACATCGACGCATTCACCGTCCACTGTAAAAAAATGATGATGGAATACATTTGAACCCTGACTGCCTTGTAAAAGGAGTGACAGGTATACGGTGTACAGCTAACTGTCGATAATTGGCTTCTCGCGTGTGCTCTGCTGTTCATCTTTTACTGGAGGAAGTGATTCAGATAAGGTTGCCTTGGAGAGGGGGAGAATTATTGAAACGGTAGGCAGTAAACCAGTAGCCAATGGCTTTGGTGATTTATTAACGACATCTTGTTATTTAGGTTTAAACTGTAGCATTCTGAGATTAAACCGGTATGTTCATAGCTTAGAAATGTTGTGAAATCAACTGTTGGTGGAACTGGTCAGGGGGGAAACGGCTCGCCTGGCTGCCATCAAAGTTCTTTTACCTGCTTCCGGCCTTTAATTTGCGATTGTCACGTGCAACTTGAAGGTACTGAGTGTAGATACAAAACGCCGAGTTCAGGAGCCAAAAAGAGGTAGAATTTAATAAGATATCCCACAGAGGGAAAACACAAGAACAGACGTGTCAAGAAAACATGAGGCTCGAACGAAGGGCCAGGTACAGACACGCCTTAAATACACTTGAGGCAATTACACAGGTGAACCCACTTAAGGTGAGCCAAGTCCAATCAGTCCACAAAACCTAATTAAGGCGCACTCTGCCACCATCTGCTGGATGTCCTGGGGTCCTACGGCGCAGTCCTGACAGCGATGCTAAGTGAAGCTAATCCCCTGCTGGCTCCAGCTTCATATCTAACGTGGAAACATGAGAGTGGCAAAGATTTTGAGAATTACCAGCCAATAAATCACATTTGAGGATGTCATTTGCAATATTTCCGGGCATGTCCTTTTATGTCTATGTTCTTTCAGAGGCAAGGACTGTTAACCACTCCTCCATATCCGGACATGGAGACGGTCTGTCTTGATGCGTGTGTGTGTATGTGTGTGTGTGTGCCGCCGGAGCAGTCAGCCTTGCACTGAGTGACCTTGTTTAATTCAGCACATACATCGCAACGCTCTCACACACACACAGCCGCACACAGCCAGAGGCGTGACTCATATAGTCATGCGCACACACATGCTTACAGTCGTGCACGCAGGCACACAACACGGACGTGCAAACACACTCAAGCGTGCTTTCCCTGAGGCTGAGGACATATTTTGTCATTGGGGCTTATCAACGGATATAAAGCACAGACAAGGAGAGTGTGTGTGTGTGCTGCTTATGCTGGCTCGTCTACACTGGACAGCTATTCTGTTCCAGGACTGCGTGCTGCATATGTATTATCACTGCATACAGCATATATCAACCCTCAGGCATCTTCACCTCATCAAAGAAAAGACTACTGGGAATCAATATATTGCTGGAATCATATCTGACTGGAATCATCATTCATATGATAATGTGGACAGATCTGTACTCAGACAATGATTTCCCCCTCTTGATTCTCCTGATGTTGCCTGCCACGATAAAAGCAATAAAGGGTGGGTGGGGTGGGGGGACACCACGTAAAGCTGATCTAATTAAATTGGATGAGCAGTGTGTGGAGATAATAAGAGTAATGAGAGATCCAGCAGTTGAAGGAGGAGATGGGGAAAACATCTTGAAAAGCTGCCTTTACAGAACTGGCCAATCCAACCGGTGAGTTTCGACCAATCAATTCGCTCATTCTGAGCCTTGGCAACAACCTCACTGGCAAAGCCAAACAGTAGTGTGATGTGTGAGTGTGTGTGGCTGGGAGGGGGGGGGGGGGGGGTTTGTCTTTACATCTGTGTGTGTGTGTGTGAAAAGTGTCTATCTGTGCAGTCCAGAGTGAGTGTGCGGCTCGTCTCGTCTCCTCTGTATTCAGGTCGCGTGTGTGTGAGCTGCCACGTCTGTTCTGATCTACTGTGTGCATTGAAGACTGAGGCTGAGCCGTTTTCATCCCACGAGTGACAGATCAATTGGCGGCCTCATGAATTCATTATTACGATCGCCCATAAACACACGAGACACAGGCGGACCTAATGCACACACAGGTGTGTGCCTGCATAAATAACATCGAGTGCAAAATTCGCCCAAGTTGGGTCCGGCAGACATGTAGAGCAGCGGATGTACAGATAAATGTCCCTTCTGGCAAAAAGAGAAACCAACATAAACCTTTAGATAATACAAACCAAAATCTAAAAAAGGTCGAGAGTTGACAAGAAATTAGGGGTGAGAGAGGCGATGGTCTTTGTTTTTACTCAAATTGGGGACATTGCAATGACATCACCAGCATCTTGGATCTGTAGGCATGCAGGATGCCCCACAATCTAAAAATCTGTCAAAATGATCCTAAATTCACCAAATATATTGACAAACTCAGATTCCTCTTGGCCATCGCTACCTCTTGTTGTTTTTAAAGAAATGTTGTTGTTTTTAGGAAAATTGGCTGATTCACTGTCTTGCCTAGAGTTGTAGGAGGAACTACATGTTACACCACTATTATAGGCCTATGCGGTAAATGTTAAGCTCAAGTCAGCAACCAGTTTGCTAGCTCGTAAGCTAGTTTAGCACAGAACAGTGATAGCAAGACTCCAGGAAGTAAAGCAGGGTATGCTTTAGGGGCGGGGCTACCTTGTGATTGACAGGTAGCTACCAAGGCGTTGTGCAGCTGTGAGTTGTCCATGTTTTTGTCTCACAACTTAAAACTCTTTCACAGTTTTTTGGTCACATGAAAGTCAATTACAACATTTTGAAACAGCGATCCTGGCTCTGTCCAAAAGTAAAATATTCTCCAAACAGGAACACAAAAGCTCAGAAATTCAAGTTTCATACATCACTTTTTACATCCATGCAAAAACCAAAGTGTTAAAACAAAGGCTTTATGGGACGTCATGTGCTGGAATAGCTTCGCTTAGCTGAGCATAGCACAATATCTGCCTACCAGGACCTTTAAAGCCAAGCTCTCCCGGTTGTAATCTTATATTTATTGCACAGGCATGAAGCTCCAGTATTCAAGACCCTGATTTATTTCTAAGCAGCTGATAGTGGGTGCTGACAGGGGAACCCTGCAATCTCTCCCCTCCTGTCAACGGAGCACTGCCTGCGATTCAGGCCGTGAGTCAATGCGTTGAATCGAGGAGATAAAGCCTCGGCCTCCCACGTGTGCAGATGTAGCTTCAGATGCCAAATTCAAGTGTATATTGCCTCTATTTGTCTTGGAAATGTTGGGCGGGGGGAGATTTGGAGGTTTGAGTCGAGCACATGCATCTGTCAAAAAAAGTCTTTATGTGCTGAATCTGAATGCGTAGGACCGATCAACTATGGCCTCTTGCCCTCCTCTCTGTGGCATCATCCGGCGAGCAGTTGTCAGCCCTGATGGGGGTCTGCGTTTGTCATTGGCCTCCATCACAGAGAGAGCGCGAGAGAGTTTGCCTGCGCACGTGCACTCCTGTGCATATGTGTATTTGTGCGAGTGAGTCACACAGTGTGGGGGCTACAATGCATCTGCGCCCAGCACGACAAATGTGCACCGCTTGACTCTATTTCAAGTCCACAACCACATTCCATATGGTGTCAGCTCTGCACACCATGATAGAGGGCCTGCTCGGTTTTTTTGCTGAGAGATGAATAAGAGGTGTGGAATTCAGAGAGTGTAGGTTTTACTAAAGCTGTACAGGGTCATCCATTCACTCCATTTCAAAACAGATCCGTTGTTTGGACAGCCTACACAAAGGGTTGCTTTTGAATTTGTGGATGGTAAACGAGCAGGGTTCATATATTATGAGTAGAAATTAATATGGAAACATTGACAACGTGTATTTACATTCAATTCAACAAAATCGTTCATGTTTCATCCTCGACATCCATCCTCGGTGTCATCCGTTATGCTCAGTTGCGAGTGCAGAGGTGATCACCGTCAGTTCCAGCGTTGATATGTCAGACAGGTTAATGGTGAACAACTGCCACCACCTGGTGAGGTTTACAATTACACTCACCTTGACATCATCATTAGTCTGACATCGTGTTCAGTTATGTCAACAGCATATAATATGTGAGCATAATTACATCAGGGGCTTTATTGGGGCTTTCATGTTCATGTCTCGTGTCAACAGTTCATAAAGCCAGAAATGCGCCGTTCATTGTTTCCCAGTGTGGGTTTGGCTTTCAAGGAGACTGGAAATTGCACATAAGAGAGCCGCAGAAGAGGTTGAGTAAGTCACTCACAACAGAGTGAACACAGTTTGTATTCCTCTCTGAGACATTTGTCAAGGACTAAACTAATATTGAAGCGTATGTGCCTACGTGCGTTGAAGCGTCCTTCTGCCACGACATTATCCTGTACACAGAAGAAGTGGTAAACACAGATGGGAATGTGAGTAAATATGTGCTTGCATGAATGTCTTTGCAGTAGATTGACACCATTTCACTACACTACAGAGTATTACAGAGGATGAAGCCTCTGGCATGAAGACAGTGTATGTAATGCTTGTGTGGTGATCGTGTTAACCAGACAAAGGACAGGTTTGGTGCCATTTACACCCCAAAAGCATGTTCTAAAAGACCAAATGTGGCAACCCTCAGGCTTTTCTTTATAGCTGTAGCAGGATAACAGCTTATCTACATTGTCGCATTACTTTTCTTGCCACATTGACCCAGTAAGACCTCCTGGTCAGTGATCCTTCCATCTCTCTGTATGGCGTACTTTTTGTTCCTTCCATTTGAGGAGTTCCTTTCCCAGGCTGTGTGGTGTGATTGAATTGTCACTGGTGATGTTGTGGCCCTGCATCACGTAAAACCCCCACCTGACAGGTGTGGTACTTAACCAAACGTCCGTAGTTAGAAACTGTCCCCAAAATTTGATGTGGGGAAAACGAGCCTCTTAATTGGCGCCCTAGGTATGTGCATCAGACAAACCCACCTTGTGCCCCCTTTCTCCTGCAAGTGCCACGATAGGGGACCTCGCCAGATTTTCAAGTGGAAGAAGTCAGGCCCGGGGTGTGACTCTAGTGTGACTCTATAGAACATGAGTCACCATGCATTAAACATGGTTTGCAGCATACACATTGGTAGTGAGAAACAGGAACTTGGTGCATGAACAGTGATTCATGGCTCAATATGCTGCACTTGGGAAAAACAGCTAATATCTTACTCCTGGGAGTCTGCCAATTTTCTTCACGTCTCACTTCATAAGCAGACACATGAACATTTCTCACTTTCTATTTACTCTCCTCTCCCCTTTGGTAAGAATGTGTAAAGAAGCGCTGAACAAACAAGTAATTTATTCTTGTGGTGACTTAAATCCATCCACTGTCTCTATGTCGATGCTGCGGCTCAGAATATATCAACACAAAGGTCTGTAGCAGTCAACACAAACACATAGAGTAGTTGTCTCTGGGGTTATCATGTTCCTGCTGCTGCTGATGACTTCTGAGTGTGTGTTTGTTTGTGTGCTACCGCTCCCTCTTCACAGCTACATCATCATTCCACAGCAGATACAGGACGATGTTCTCCCCAGAGAGCAACCAGAGGGGGCAAGAGATGCTTCAAGAGTGACGTCATCTCCTGTGCAGTGAAATTCAGTCGCACAAACACAGAAAACAAACACGTTTTCATCGTCTGGAATTCAAAGCACTTGAGGGTTTTCCACAGTGCATTGCGCTCGTTGCGAGGTGGCACATCAACGCTCCAGGAGGCGACAGAGAGCGGGGCCGGACCATTCTCTGCTATGCAGCATAATTGAAGTCATCAGAGGCAGCAGGCATTCTATCGGTCACAACAACAAGCCCCTCGGCGGGTTAGGATGGAGAGCACACAACACGGTGACAAAGCGCCACGAATCTCTGCATCCATTTTTCATCGTGATTGCTACTGTACGCGCCTCACTCCAGGGAAAAGGGGAGGTGTTGGAGAAGGCAGGGTGACAGGGGGGGGGGGAAATAGGCTGATCTATAGGAGGTGCCACAGTAAACAGCTGCTGAGGCGTCAGACGCACACAAGTGGAACAAATGTTAACCTATTGAAAAGCATCCATCTGGTGTGTGTGTGTGTGTGTGTGTGTGTGACTGCCACACATGCTCAGTATCTTGTCTTCAGGCCCTCTTTGCTGACACTGAGTGAAAAACACAATGCCACATCACAACAATCAACATGAAAGGTTAGAAATCCATCACCCTGAGAGGTTCATTTGCTGAAAACAAACGCTCTTTTCAATCACAGTCATACAATCAGTCAGTGGCAGCAATCAGCTGAGGTGGAGACCATGAGGAGAGGTTGCGAGTGCATTTGCGATGAAACACTGAGCATTCAGTCTCACAAATGGCAACGAGCTCATAATGACACAACTGAAACTAATTATTGATTAAATGGAAGAAACCTTGCCACATCTCTCACTCATCCCTCTTAATTAGCACGTGATGGTTTTTCATTGCAAACAGCCTGTGATGAAATATGAATAATAGGCTATTATCATTCTGCACATTGCTTTCTACCTACAAAGTTAGAGAGGATCTAATCAAATGATAATGGTTATCCAGAGAAGCTGGGGGAATTTGGTTTTCAGACCAGAAAATCAACACTGAACCCTATAATATGGTTTTTAATAGCAAGTATTAAATTCTCCAGTAAACACTGATTAATCGGATTTCAAGCTGCTGCAATCAATATGATCAGATTAAGAATGGATTTAATGATTATGTGTATGTGAGCGGGGATCACGGTAGTGATGAACCCACAGAGAATTATCAGTCTCCCTCTACAGGTCCTTTTAGCAATCATCCAGTTGCACTATGGGTAATGTAGGCAGGAGTTTCTGACAGGGAGAAAGTGTGTGGAATAAAAACTGTTCTGCTGCATTGATTGTAATTCTTTTTGACCATCATGAGTCCAACAATGTCATAGAAGAGCCATGCTAAATCTATAGAGTACTCCTTTTTGCATTTTGTCTTATTCAATTGAAACCTGACTCAGCCTGGCAATGCAGCCTGGCTTTCCAAAGAAACAGTCAAAAACTTATTCATGCTAGTTAGTACTTTAAAAAAAATCATTTTATGGTAATCCACCACCAGCAGGCCTACAATGACAATATCTATCACTTACTCAGGTTGCATGAGAATGCATTGTCCACCTTTTCACTCCGAAGACTGCAGCAAAGGAAATCATTTCATCCCAAACATCTTCATGAGGCGAAGGACTCTTCATGTAAACAGTAACTGCCAGTGCAATTTTGTTCAGTTTAAAGTTTAAAGTTTCAGTTTCAGTTTCAGTTTGGCTGAGGCAGTCACAGATATGGGGTTTGATGAAGAGGGAGGGCTAGAAGTCGAGGCTGATCGCTGTGTGGTACAGTTAATGGTTCAACTAAATAAAAACTTCTAAATGACATAATTAAAAGGTTAAATATAATATAATGAAAGTTAAAGATTAATAAAAGTGTATTTAAAAATGTAATGGAGTTTTTAAAAGGCTAAAGGACCCATTAAAGTCCTCCGTAAACAACCATCCTCTGAGAGAAAGCGTTGCTGCTTCCTCCTGAAAGCAACAATGTTTCACCTGAGGTCCGATGCTGCTGACTGAGAGTATCGATTGCAGGATGCCTGTGTGTGTGCACCAAACTCCTGGGTAACAGGTCAAACCTATTGATGGGACCATTTGTAGCTTTGTGACATTAACCTGTGTCATGAGATGCTCATATTTATGGACTATTTCATGGCCTTATTAAAGAAGCTTTCAAGTGGGACCCCCAGTGAGAAAATATACTGTGAACAATGAAGATAGAGGTGGGGAGTACTGCTCAGTCAGGCTCACTGTAATACCACTGTACCCTCGGCTGCAGGTTCCTCCGATATGTGGAAGTAGCAACAAATAAAAAGATTTCAAAGAGAAGCAGACTTTCGGTTCTCAAAACTCTCTTCTCCAGTGACATTCTTTTTCATGTCACTTCCCCAAAACCTCCTGCCATGTTGTGTTTGTAACAAAGCGGAATGATGCTTTGAGTAATATCCCCATAATGTTTTTGAACAACTAATCTGTGTCAGTTAAGTACATCTTGTGGAACAAACAAAAATGAGGGATCCATTTCTTACAGTTGTCATTTATTTCACCATCCCCGTTAACTTATATACCCAAAACTAAAAAGACACCACAATATTCACACAGGTTCTACAGAAATAACCCGCTGTGGGTTATCAAGGTAGTGAACTGGAAAATAAAGTCATGAAGGGGTTCGATCGGTCACTGAATGAACTAACTAGACCTACAAGGTGCAAGATAAATGCTGACAAGAAACATATAACTTAAGTTCAAAAAAACTAAAAACGGCCGCATTATGAATATAAACACAGCAGCAAACAAATACACTATATGTACAACACCACCGTTGATGCGTGGATACATTTAAGTTGTACAAAATCTACTGTTTGATTATCAAACACTCACCTCCTGTAGGTTTTAAAGGAGAAGATAAAAACAATGTGTCCACTACAGAGGGCGAGGGTTTAATATTCAAAAGACAGACTTCAAGAGAGGAGCAATGGACACAACGTCATGACAACTCATCTAAAAAGCAGGAAAGCCTGATAAATAGGGAATTAGAATGAAAACAAAATAAAAAAAAATTTAAAAGGGTTAAAATTCTCCCACATCCACCCTCTTGTCCCTGAACTTGCTTCTGGCTTTGGTCCGAGCCTTGAACGCAGCAGAGTTGTGCAGATGCTGGAACAGAGAGGCGGGAAAAAAATAAATCATTCAAAAGTAGAAAAAACAAGCTTCAAGTAGGTTTGATGTGAGAACATTTCCACACAGCAAGGTTTCAAAAAGAGAGACGCAAGACTTCTAAACACAAAAGGGATTTTGTTTTTAACACCACAACGTGAGAGTTGAAATAACCCGTGCACGTGCACGTACCCTTTCAAAGCGAGAGATCTTCATGGCCTTCATTGTGGCGGAATCAACCAACATAGGCGGTCCCAGTTCAAACACGTCTCTGATGAATTCATTTGCCTGAAGAGAAGTGAAGAAATAAAACTTTAAAGAAAATACTCCTACCAGCCACCACACAATACAAGCGTAATACAAAATCTGCGAGACACTAGTTTACCAATTTTAGATGGCATATTTTTGTTACGTGCTCTGTAATGTCAAATTATCTCATCTTCACTTGTGAAGTGTTGCACTTTTCCACAAGCACTGGCTTCCGGTCACAGTGCAGACTACTTTCCAACCAGCTATACGGAATGGCTTTTTTTTTTTTTCTCCTTCTGCAATCCGCAACAATATCCTAAATCAAGTTGTAAGAGTTGTCTTCCTGCATCAGGCAGGCCCACAGATCTTCATTGTCTTTTAGTGCTGTGTCAAGGCAGGAGAAAAGAGCTCCTGTTACATAGCATCCAACCCCACCCACACTCAGGATTCTGCAGTGCAATTTAAATGTCAACTCGCGAGCATTTCAATTTTCATTGACGCGTATATTTAACGCCATACCCCACTTATTTTAAAAAAAAAACGCATACCTGTAAGTGGTAGTTCATCCCAGAGCCCACAAACTCTCTGAAGGCATCATACGTCCTCTTTCGGACCCAGCTGTCGATGGTCATGCGCTCTGTCCCGAAGCGAATGGTCTCAGACTGGAAGTCACCCTCCTAGAACAATGTAGATGGAGGTGAGACAATGCCAGAAACAGATTCTTAAAATCGATAGCCGCAGTCCTCATAAGCCCTCTTTCTTTGTCCCAACTAAAGACACAGAATCGCTGGCTTGTTAAATCTAAGGCACCCAGGATAAGAGGAGAAAGACTCATCTCAAAAGTCAATTAAAACCCAGCAAACACCCACCTCAACAGCCTTGAGTACGTCTCTGAACACCGACCGCTGCTTCCTCTTGTCGGTCTTGGCTCGGTGCTTGTTACAGTCCGTGGCCAACGCGTTCAGTTTGTCACAAAGTTGCTCCCAGTCATCAAACTCAAACTCCTAAAAAAAAAAAAAAAAGGGCCAGAGAAAGAAATGCTGCATTCATGGCCAATGAAAAAAAAGCAAGGTGTCACACTAGACAGATGTCCGGATGAAGAGAAAATGTAAGGCAACAACAAAGACCAAACTACAGTCCCTGTTGCATCCAACAACAGTTATTTAGTCCCAATACTTGACTGTACTACATGAATGACTATGAACTCACTGAGTCCATGTCTCTGGCCAACTCAAAGAGCAGGGCAATCGTCTCCCCTGCAGCAATTCTCATGTTGACGTCCTCACTTTCCAGCAATCTCGGCAGTTTAGGCAGGTGTCTGCATCAGTAAAACAGAATAATGTGTGGTTAAGCTCACAAATGTAACTGAGACTTCGTGGGTCGACAGCAGTGGGTCTTACGTGCGCAGGATGTCTTTGAGCTGGTTGGCGGTGCAGATGGTGAGCAGCAGAGCCCAGGACAGCAGGGCGTTGGTGTGGAGCTGGCTCATCTGGGGATTGATCAGAGGACAGGTACCGTCCATCCTCGCATAGGACCGGGTGAACAGGTTCTCAAAGCACTCCATGGTGGCATGCACGTCCTAGAGAAACAAAGCAGCAGAGATCATATTAAACATGAGTTCAGCTGCCAGTGCTGATACCATCACCAATGAAACAAACAAGAGGTGTAAAACCACAGAAAAGATACCAAAAGAGATCAAGAACTCACCAAAATGTCATCTTCTGCAACTAAAGTACAGAGGCCCAGACTTGTCGCAACCTGTCGGGTAAACAGAGAGATTGGTTCTGTTAACTTTCCACAGTGTAAACACGTTTCAGAGAAGAAAAGCAAACAGACGACCACATCAGGTACTCACAGCCTGTCTGGCTTGTATGTTGGCTGATCCATCTGCCAGGATGTTTTTGAAGATGGGTTTCAGGGTCTTGAACACCTCCTCGCTCTCGATGCCCGAGCCCAGCTGGATACACAGCAGGCAGGCTAAAGAAGCTGCCGCTCGCTGCTCCTCTCCTTTGCCTGACAGCGAGAAGGGTGTGCATTAACGTTTCCCGTCTACTTTACCACATCATCCGGTAGATTTGGAACAAATCCTATTATAGTAAAATTACTTTCATGTCCTGATTTAAACTCAGTATTTCACCACTTCGAGAGCCACTCATTAGTTATTCCGGTACCTTTCTTGAGGCAGCGTTCAATGCTGTCTGTGATGGTCATCCTTCTCTCCGAGATGAACTCGTACAGGATCCGTGTGGCCATTGCCGTCTTAAGCCCATCCAGTGCGCCTTGTCTGGTCTTAGCACTGAGGAAAGGGATGCTAACATTCATTATTGCAATAACGCAGATCATTATCTGTCTCCTTCCGTATGAAGAAATACTGACGATGCACTGTTAAGTGCATGTGCTAAACACCCTCTGCTTTAGCCAATAGCTTGGCGTTAAAGTGATTGAAAGAAAGTAGATCAATTTTAAAAGCAAAAGTTTCTAATAGGTTAGTCTAAGTAAATACAACAGTTAAGTCTATATGAAATAAACTAACAAAAAGGGCCTAACACACACACACACACACACACACACACACACACACACACTCTGCACAGACATGTTGCAGCCTGCGTACCAAGAATAGATAACATGTGCGTGTAGCACATGTTATCTATTCTTGGTACGCAGAACTGTTGAAAAGCAGTTAGTATTTGATTACCTCTTATCAACAGTGCTGTCTATGAACCCCTTCAGCTTGTACTGGAGGTCCTCCTGGGCTGTGTCCTCACTGGCCTCTCCACCTGGAAATGCCACAAGATGTAGACACTTGCCTGATATGCTTCACAGTATTGGTACGTGTTACTGGTCACAAAACATTGGATGAAGTGCACTTTTCGGAGGTCCTAAAAACAAAAAAACAGCCGTTTTACTCAATACGTTGCCTGATAATATACAATACATACACAAACATACCTTCATCCGCAACACTGGCGGTGTCACTGAAGCTGCTGCAGTGACTGAGTGTCTCAATGGAGGCATCCTCATCACTGAAAGGATGCACATTTCCATGTTGCCCCCCTGTAAACAAAAAAAGAGACCCATAAGCACAGAAAATATATTTTTGCCTAATCAAAATAAAGTGTGTTCGTACAGTGCAGCTGGTCCGGTTAAGCCCGTTATGTAACCACACAGTTACTGTGGCAAATGCTGCAGTTATCTAATCTATAGTCATGTCCTTTGCGCGCCTTACCCTGCTGTACGGTTCATTATCTCGTAGGAGAATGCACCATGTTGCCAAGGTAAACGAACACTATGTTCAGGTTGGAGGGTCATGGGTCAACATGGCTGAATTCTCTGACAATCTGCTACAGGAAACGCTCTCAGGAGCAAAGCTACTGTTCTCTGTCTACTCTGGTCTGACCTGAATTTACCTCTGGGAGACATGCTGGTGAAGCGCATCACTGTAATAACATGTCCTAAAGTAGTCACGACCATGAATTAAAGTACTCCAATACCTCCAGTGATGACAGACTCATAGGAAGCACTGTCGGCTGATTTTAAAAGGCCATTTTAACCGCCATTTTAACAGAGGCTATTTATGAGTGTTTACGTGGACTCTCCCCACACGATAGCTGATTTCTGGGAACCGGGCGCCGCCTCTTTACCAGCCCGCTCTCTCGAGTCCAAAATGTCCACCTTGTGTCGCTAAACGATAATAACAAACAGGCTAGCGGTTATCCGGCATTAAACATGCTAAGTTAACGTCACAAATTCGGCTAAAGATTATTTGAGGTCAATCTTTAGACAAGCCGGCCTTACTTTACAGAGTTCGAGCTAACGTTTAGCTAACACATATACATATATATTCAATTATTAGACCCACAATAGGTTATTTAATGGTCCACCGAGGCAATAGTCAGACCAAACTATGTCACGTCGTCACATAAGTATGTGGATTATATAAATTACCTTTACCTTGCTAGTGGGAAGTTGACATTAGCTAGCGCTAGCAGACGTTAGCTTGTAGCGTACGCTATAACGTTAATAATTTATGATCATCATTAAACTAGTGTGCCAATGAACATGAAGGATATTGTCGTATGATAGCACATATTTGCAAAAGGGATGCTTTGTGTGAGCATGTCTAGTTAGCTTTGTATTTTGACGTAGGCCAGCCTCTGACGTTTGTAGTCCTGACTATAACCCGTTCAACTCTACACAATGGGCTGAAAACACGAAAAGAACTACAACTACCTTTAGCAAATGAGCAGGGCCAATGCAATGCGGCCGCTCGCTTACTTACCCCTGCTATTCTTCTTCTTGGTCCTCGGCATTTTATGCAGATAAACGTGTAGTTTTGATAAAAAATCACCCAATACACGAACAGATTTTACTATATTGTCTCGTAAAATGAAAATATTCCCGTGGCACAGCGGATAAAAAGGAATTGAAGGCGATCTGGGAAATAAACTGTTGACCGAGACGATACATTTTCCCTCATAAACCAGGGTTGCGTAAGAAGAGGGCGGCTCCGAGTATTTATACCGGCTGACATGTCACGAGCAGGTTTCCCGGCATCTCCGACCAATCCGGGAACAGCAGCATGCGTCGCGTGTGTTCGCGCGTGATGTAGGGCACAAAGTGTATTTCCTTATTAAAGTGAGGTGTGTATCTGATTATGGTCATAACAGGTTTACAGTGGCGGCTGGCCAATAGAGGGCCATGGGGCCTGGCCCCACCTTGAGCCACACAAGAAAAGAAATAATAATAAATGATATAAATTGTCAATATTTGTGTTTTTGAACTGTGGAATGTACCCAGTAATATGTGTAAAATATGATATCTGCTTTTCCTGCTCGTTTGCTCGTCCTCTCCGCCTGTCTGCTCGTGCTCTCCGCCTGTGTGCACGACAAGTCTCAGAACTTCTTCTTCTTCTTTAAATTTGATTGGCGGGTCGCAACCAACTTGTATAGGTGCATACCGCCACCTACTGTACCGGAGTGTGCAGTTTCAGGGTAACCTTTTCTTCACTGTTTCCAACTAAATCCTACGGTCTAATCCGGTTTCTTTAAGAAATCGCAACAGTGCTCTGCAGCACTCCCGCCATTCTCCGTCCACTGCCAGAACTCCCTCCAAACTCCACTTCCGTCCCAACTGACATATTTTTTGCTTCAAGATGTTCCTGTCTGAATTGTATCTTTGACATTTCAGGATAACATGCTCCACATCTTCCGTAACATTACAAATAGTGCACTTATCTGAGTCCATTTTTGCCATCAAATACAGCATTGAGTTAAGTCCTGTATGTCCGAACCTTAACCTTGATAGTATGACCTCCTCTCTTCTATACTTCCCTTTGTATGTCTTCACATTTATGGATTTCTGAATGTTATAATAATGTCTTCCTTTGTTATCGTTGTCCCACTTCTTCTGCCATAACTCCCGTCCTGCCTCTCTTATTCATGCTTTAGCTTCCCCCTTTCCAAAAGGTATTTTCAATATCTCCTCTTCTTTTAGTATCAGTGCTCTCTTTGCAATCATATCTGCTCTCTCATTGCCCTCCACACCTACATGAGCAGGAACCCAGCAAAATTGAACATTAATTCCCAGTCTTTGAAGTCTCAACATTATCAGAGATATTTCCATCACTAAATCCTCTCTAATTGTTTGTTTTGTCTTCAGGCTGTTTAAAGCTGCAGCAGAATCTGAACAGATGACCACTCTCTCAGGCCTGACCTCTTCTACCCATTGCAGTCCCAAGATTGTTGCAATAATTTCAGCTGTAAAGACAGACAATCTGTCATTAATTTGTTTGCATATTGTCACACTAAATTCTGGTATGAATACCCCTGATCCCACGTGTCCATTCCCGTTATCTTTAGATCCATCTGTATAAATCTGCATATAGTTATAATAATTATTATTGATGTATACTTGAGTCTGATGTCCAATGTCATACAATTTTCTTTCCATCCATTTTTTCCTCTCTTCTATGAGTGTTAAATCCACATTGTGCACTGGTAGTATCCACGGAGGAACATTTCCCCATATTACATTGGGCCCATACTCTAACCCAGTTAACCCGTATTCTTTGGCTGTTGCACTGATTGTCCAACCAAACCCTTTGCCTTTACTTTGGGTGTATTCCCAGCATTCATACAGCACATTTGTTACGGGAAGTTCCTCTGCAGATCCCTTTAACTTCACCCAATATGCCAGAGCTAGTTTTGCTTGTCTTAGGCTTAATGGCAGTTCGTCAGCTTCTGCCAGAAGTGCGTTGTTTGGGGTAGATTTAATTGCACCTATACTAAGTCTTAGAGCTCTGAACTGAATTCTATCTAATGCTAGTAATGTACTCTTGGCAGCTGTTCCATAAACCATACATCCATAATCTATACATGCTCGTATAATAGCCCTATAAATGTCCATTAGTGACCGTTTATCTGCTCCCCATTGATGTCCAGAAACTGCTCTCATAACATTGAGCACCTTTTTACATTTAGTTTCAATATGCTTAATATGAGTTCTCCACAAACATTTTTCATCAAACCATAAGCCTAAATATTTAAACTCTGTCACCCTCTCCATACTTTGGCCATATAATTTCAGATGAGTATTGCTTATATTTCTCTTTCTGGTAAATAGCATGGAGCAAGACTTATCAACAGACATCTTACACCCCCAGTCATACGACCACTTTTCAACATTGATAATAGCCTTTTGAATTTTACTGATCACATGGCTAATATTTCTTCCCCTTTTCCAAATTGCTCCATCATCGGCATATAGCAAGGAGCCAATATCTCTGTCAATGTCCATAAAGACGTCATTTATCATAATATTAAATAATATAGGGCTAATAACACTACCTTGGGGGATCCCATTTACTATAGTAAATTCTTCAGACACGGCAGCTCCAACTTTTACCTTGAATGATCGACCAGACAAAAAATCCAATATCCAGTTATACATCCTTCCACTAATACCTATTTTATGCATTTTAATCAATAGGCCCTCTCTCCACATGGAGTCATATGCTTTCTCAATATCAAAATAGACTATAGCCATAATCTCCTTCATACTTATTGCTTTCTCTGCCTCGTTGCTAACTTTTATCAATGCGTCAAGTGTCGATCTACCTTTACGAAAGCCATTCTGCGATTTATTTAGCAAGCCACTTTGCTCTATAAAATAAGTGAATCTGCTCGTGATGATCTTTTCCATCCACTTGCACAAATGAGATGCCAGTGCTATTGGTCTATAATTGCCAGCATTCGCTAGGTCTTTACCAGGTTTACCAAAAGGTAGAATCAAAGCACTCTTCCAGCTGCTTGGCATTACACCTTCCCTCCAAATCACATTAAACAATTTACAAATAATTTCCAAGGCTTCTTCTTTGTCGAAATATAGCGTAGCACAGTTGGTCTTGACCTGGAGCAGTATACCCACTTCCCTCCAACGCTGTTTTCAGCTCCTGTATTGAAAACTCCATATCAAGGGGTGTTCCTTCATTGCCCCTTTTCTTTCTAACTTCTGTATGTGCTGCTAAAATGTCTTCTTTTCTCTGTCTATGCCTCTCGTGTAAATGACTTCCGCGATGAACATTTGCAAACTTCTTCCCCAATCACGCAGCTTTCTCCTCATTTGTAATTGCCCGATATTCTCCGTCTATCAAAACTGGGATTTTAATTGACTTTCTTTTCCCACTCATCTTTTTGATCATCGCCCAAACATCACGTAACTCTATTTCTCTTCCAATAGCTGAACAGAATTGCCTCCATGCATTCCTCTTTGATGACTTAATAACTTTCCGTACGACCGCTCTCTTTCTTTGATAATCGATCAGATTATCTTGGGTCAAAAGACTTCTTAATTTATAGGCACGATTTCTTTCTTTAATGGCATTTTTGCATTCCTCATTCCACCATGGAACCATTTTCTTTTTCCCATTCACCTTACTCTTAGGAATGCATATTGATGCAGCACCAATAATCATAGCGGTCACTGCTCTCGAACAGCTGTCCACATTATTCTCAACAGATATTTCTTCCCATGACTTCCTACAACATTCTTTAAATTTTCCCCAGTTAGCTTTAGGAAAACAGCATCTTTCTATTATATTACCCTTCTGAGTAAAGATATCACAATTTAATGAGCACCATATAGGATAGTGATCACTCCCCATATTAGATTCATTCATTGTATTCCATTCACACAAATTACTCGTATTTCCTGAGACTAATGTAAGATGTAAGCAGGATACTGAGTTTCGAGTAATCCTGGTACTGCTTCCATCATTATGACAAATTAATGATCTCCTCTATAAATTCTTCAACTACCCCTCCGTTGGGATCAGTGACCTCACTTCCCCATAATGTATTGTGAGCATTAAAATCTCCACACCAAATTTCTCTTTTTCCAATATTTCCTGATATCTCGTGAAACATTTCCATCGATAGCTTTTTACAAGGATTATAGAAGTTCACAAACTTTATATCTCCTCTTGGACTACATACTTCTATCATAATACATTCATACTGTTCTGGAACAGTTGATGCTTTCATTGTATTAATTTACTTTATGCAACGAACACTGTGATGACAGGGCTTTGTGACGCAGTTGATGCTTTCATTGTATTCATTTACTTTATGCAACGAACACTGTGATGACAGGGCTTTGTGACGCAGTTGATGCTTTCATTGTATTCATTTACTTTATGCAACGAACACTGTGATGACAGGGCTTTGTGACGCAGTTGATGCTTTCATTGTATTCATTTACTTTATGCAACGAACACTGTGATGACAGGGCTTTGTGACGCAGTTGATGCTGTCATTGTATTCATTTACTTTATGCAACGAACACTGTGATGACAGGGCTTTGTGACGCAGTTGATGCTGTCATTGTATTCATTTACTTTATGCAACGAACACTGTGATGACAGGGCTTTGTGACGCAGTTGATGCTGTCATTGTATTCATTTACTTTATGCAACGAACACTGTGATGACAGGGCTTTGTGACGCAGTTGATGCTGTCATTTTATGAATCTAATGGATGCTGTGATTAGAGGACTGTGATGCAACCAATAGCCCTCTGCTGCAGATATGCTCATATTATAAATTGCATTAAAAACTGTGATTATAACCTCATGTGAATGCAGTCCTTTGAGAAACAATGCAGACCATGGATTTATTCGCCTTGGAGAATATGTACAATCTTCTTGTATGTTGTATGTGCTAAAGTAGACAACACAACAGAAACGCATAACAAAATAACAGCAACTGAATTATTATGACTGTCAGAGATGCATTTATGGCCCATTTTTATGTCAATTTCTTAATGGTGTTGTCATAAATATGGATATTTAAATGTTGTTCAGTCTTTCTGTTCTTAGGTGCCTTTGCAAAGTTCTACTAGCAACATCTAAATCTGTATATACAAATGATATAAATTAGCAGTACACCGGATATGGACACAGTGTCCAATATAATACAATCCAAAGCTTCATGGTTCACGCTCTGTGATCATTGCCCGTAATGTGATGGATTTGGGATGAGGATGGATGATGTCTATGCCTTTCAGAGGAGAGCAATTGATTGGAACTGTCCAAAAGTCTGCTTAAAGTTGTCTTCTTTTTGCGGAGTGTGAATGAAGGTAAATGCAACCATTAACATTTGTTCACCAGTGCAAGGGTGTTTCATATTTCTTTCTTTCAGAAGAAAGCGATATAAAAGAGGTTCAACCCAGCACTGCTTCAGTCTTGTTGCTTTATTTGCAGAGGTACAAAGAGTAAAATTGCAAGAGAGAATCAATTCCAGTTGACCACAGTTTCACACACATACCGCAATTAGTGACAATTGCAGTAGACATCTCAAGGATGAATGCATTGTATCAATTCCTTTTAGCTCATGAACTGAGTTATAAAGTTTCGAGATCATTTTAATCTTCAATTTAATTCCAAGCAAAGTTATTGAAATATTCATTTGGCCAAATATCTGAAGAGTTACTTGTGTCTTGTTCTGCGGGAACTGATACACATACCTGAAGAAGATAGATTCATTATTGTGTCACTGATAATAAGGCCATTCAGTGGCATTGATAATAATCGCTGGTGCATTTTAATTTTGTAATCTAGCCAAATGGGAAGTTGGGACATTTCCTCAACTATGTGGGACAATGAGTATCAGTAACACATAAGCTTCCTGGACAGCAAAAGACAGGCACAAGTCCAATATCTGTACTCCAGCTGTCATGTTGGAGTTTCCTGGTTTTTGGAATTGTTTTGAAGTTGTTCGTGAGACACTGTTTTTTAAGGTCTCCCCATTATTCTCTCCATCACTAGGTACGTATGTAAATGTACTTTATCTTCTGTACACAGATGTACAACATAAGCTCTTCTTTCACACACATACACTGCTTTGTCCATGAAGCGAACTTGGTACAGCTTGTTTAATCTTGTGTTTTTTAGTTTCATCTCTCTACAGCGAATACGGGACAGCATCTGATAAGCACAGTTTCCACTAAATTGTCCTGCTGCCTAAAGTCCAAGTGAGCGTTTATCAAATCTTGGCCTGACGACGAGCTGAGATTGAATCATTCCAGTTAATTATCTTTTCTGGCTTTTGTTCTTTCCGTCACTCCGCATTTTGCTTGACAGAACAGAAATAGTTCATTCCTTTTCACACAAGAGGAAAATCTCACAGATGCAGCCTCCATGCTGCCATTCCCACGGCCCAACTGTCAGCAGCGTATACTTGCCAGCTCAGACCTGACAAACATCAGAATATACAGGCCTGCAGAATTCAAAGCTGACTTTCATATTCCATGCACCTGGTGGCTATCGGGAGCTGAAACAGAACACATGATTGATTGATTTTTTTAGTTTTTTATCGCGTAGTTGTCAGTTTAGATCGTATTTTCTTTGGAGAAGCAACATGCCTTGATGCACAAGCACTCCTAAAACGTGGGCGGGTGGACTCTAAAACACATTCAGCAATTTGTTTCAATCTTTACTTAACCAAATATATCCTGCCAAAGGAAGATATCCCTCTCCATCCTGCCAAGACAACAAGAAAGTTCCACACGATCAACATATTACCATGTACGAAAATAGCGAGAGTAAATTGTATCTGCTTAATCACTTCAGCAGTGGCCATGACAACATGATGTATGACTTGAAATCCAAGCACAGGCAGCGCCACATAATCCTTCATCGTGGGGTGAAGTACAGAAAGAAAGATGTGGAGTTCCATAAAACAGTGGAGCCAAAAGTTTTGAAAACTTTTTGAAAACCACTGCTCAGTAATTGCAAAGATGAAAGGGATGCACAACAAGTACATTTGTATTCACATTGCAGACAATCATCCAGACTAACTGTGACATGAAAGACATTGACAATATAGCAATAGAACAATGATGTGACCTTTCTTTGTACTTCCCTTTGTGCATGGAGCGGTGTGCTCTCGTGAATATTTGAGGTGGCAAACATTTTTTTATCCTCAAGATGGCCCACTGCAAGACTGTACTCCATTCTAGAAGAGGCTGTATGTAGCCCTGAGGGAACTGGGCATGCGGACTGGACTGCTGCTCTGTTAGCTTGAATAATTTATTTTGTGTGAAGCTGGGGTGTGTTAAGTGGACACTATGACAAATAGTGTGAGGTCAAATGGTAGAATATGTGCTAAATAATGTTTAAAGAGACATTCCTTGATTTTTAAAGGGGTTCAAAAGTGGCCCCCAAATCTAATTTGTTAACTGTAGGGTTTGAGCAATATAGCAAACTCAGAGAGCTGTGAGTTGAAAAAAAAAAGAAAAGCTGGCAAAAGGTTTTTAATGATGTCCACAAACACACTCACAGTGAAAGGTGCTTGTAATATTTAACCTATTTGCCACTCTTTGCCACTAGGGGGAGCCATTCTGTTTGAAATTCAAAGGACACGCTGCTCTCACTGCAATAGAGCAAGTGAAATTCCAAGAGATGCTTCTTTTTTGTATCCATCATTTATTGAGTCAGTGAACTGTGCTCACTGCTGAGCTGGGCCTTGCTTTAAACGTTTATCGGGTTGAAGCATGCGATGTAAAATATCAAACAGCCAAACCAGTTAGAACATCTGTAAAAAGTTGCATTTCAAAATGTTTACTGGGTAGTGGGGAAAAAAAACCATGTTATATTGAGAATAGTGGGAACTGGTTCATGCAAAGTCTAAGCAATGTGTAGTGAAAAAAAGAGAGAGAAATCACCTGCCAGTTTACCAGTGTGGGAGTGAAGGAAAAACAGAGCAGCCCAGTGTAACCTCACTCAGCATGCCTGACACGTTGCATCAGCGGGCACCAGCCCTGACCAACCTCATGCCACAGGAATACAGATCGTTACCATCATAACAGATAGCAGGGAGCGAGAGAGAGAGAGAGCTGACAGCAGATAATGGAAGATATCTGAATATGCATTTCATGTGCAATACTGCTGTTTTTAAATAATTCATAGATGACATGGCCTGGAGCAATGTGGTGAGGCTGCACGGTGTTAAGCCTGTCGGGGGGGGGGGGGGGGTGAGCTAGGATAGGGAATGATGTCGGGTCTGTGTTGATGGAAACACGACATCAAAAGCTTAGCACGGGTGATTTTTCACAAACCTGAAAGAGTTCTCTTTGAAATTTAGCGGTGTGCCTTTCTCTTCCTTTCCTCGTCACTTGCCGTACACAGGCCTCCATATATCTAGAGGTGAAGTGGCTCTCGCGTGTTCCACATCCTCAACTATCTGGCAGTTAGAATTTTTAACCAAGAAAGGTGCGTACTGTAGTTTGTTTGTGCACGTGATGTTTAGATGTGCATATTCAGCATTTATTCTGCACATGCTATATACAAAACATACGGTTCGATAGTATTGTGAATATAAAGGTGCCGCTGGTGCAGCCGGTTAGCTTAGCTTGACACAAAGACTGGAAGCGAGGGGAAACAGCTAGCCTCCATCAATACCAACCAGTCTCCTAAAGTCTCCGCTGGTTGGCAACCTCACGATGAAACTCAAGGAAGTCGCTGACGCTGGCAAGAAATAGTCCGTTGTAAAATGACACCTCGTGGTTTTTTACATTTTTGTTTTGTACAGATTCAACAATATTAGACATGAAGTGTTCATTTTTGAGCTTTAGAGGAGATGGTAGCTTTGGTCAAAGCCATTCTAGCTGTTTCCCCCTGTTTCCTTTCTTTATGCTGACTGTGTGCTGGATATAGCTTTATATTGACTGAATATATGAACTGAATTTTCCCCCAAAAATAGTTTTGCATTCCGTTTTCCCACAGGGATCAGGGCCTTTCTGTCTCGCCATAACGGTACCGATTGTGTGAATGCTCCAAACAAACAAACTTGTATACATACCTGTATACATGCCACAGTATCATTTGGCATCAACTCCACTTGGCAATCACTAAAATTCATATTATTTATCAAAAATCCAGCTCTGTTCAGGAAATAACAACAACTGCTGGTTGATAGAGGCAGGGTGCTTAAATTAGAGCACCCAGCTCCTAATTACAGCCTGTTAGTCACTGGCTGAATCCAATACTCATTCCCCTCATTTTGTTGTTTTGAGAGGGGTTTAGCCCTTTATCAGACAGCTTAATATGACAGCTAGGCTATACGCTTGTCTTTGTAATTACCTCTCCAATCATGCACACATTTGTCTTACTGGCTCATATTTTTCAATCTCAATCCATTAACCTCCAGAGAGAGAGAGAGAGAGAGAGACCACAACCACGCGTGTAACCTTTGCCCCTCCATTTTCCTGGAACACACTGTATAGCACAGTGTGTGAAGAGAGATGTTCAGCATGTGACTCATCACCACAGCTTCTGCTGAGGTGGTATAAGGGTGATGGCAGAGGCTGAATATTAGAGCGTCTGTGACCTCTTTCAGGGAAGACCAACTTGCCCTGCAGTTGTTTTGACTGTGAATAAAAATGGATGACCCTAGCGCATCAAAGACGGTAAAGAAAAGAAAAAAAGAGAGAGTAGGGAAGGTCAGTCAAAAACACCTGTATGCAACTCTGCTCTGCCTTTTCATCTCAACTTCAAACCTAATCGCACTCTCAGCAGAAAGTCACTGGGTCACAGTTCCTCTTTAAATAAATATTTTCAAATTTGTTCGCCAGGCAGTCATCCATTTACACAACGGGATCAATTCAAATTTTTCAAAGCCATCCACCTTCGACTGGCGCTGCTGGCACTGGGTCTACTGCAGTAAGAAGTGGCCTAAAGGTTATTAGGGCCCGAGCACCGACGTAGTCGGAGCGGAGGACCTATTGTTATTCTGATGTTTCTTATTATTTATTTTTTGGTGTTTCGTCGCAAAAAGGAGGTGCTTGGGAAACTGCAAAGTTTTCGAAATTTAAGCAGGATTATTAAAAGGGTTTGTGGGTTTGTGGGCACACCATGAGAAAATGACTTCTCTGATCTAAATATCAGCAAACTAAGATGCTTGGAGAGCAAAAGTTAGA
The DNA here is from genome assembly GCF_949748355.1 of Melanostigma gelatinosum. Lineage (NCBI taxonomy): Eukaryota > Metazoa > Chordata > Actinopteri > Perciformes > Zoarcidae > Melanostigma > Melanostigma gelatinosum. The sequence goes on from NC_136655.1 coordinate 9,938,936, forward strand.
TAACAGTGTGTTGTCTTCATGCGAATCAGGTTAAATGTTACAATGAATGCTTCACACTACAAAGTTACAGAAGAGCTTAAAATGATTCAATTAAAGTGTTCAAGTAAAAGCAAATGGCACTACTGTTCTGTTAACTTTCATGCAAGTCCAAATGCAATCAGCAGGACACTGCAGGGAGTTGAACCCCATCCCAGTAAACTGACAGTCTGTCATGTTACAAACACTGAAGCACACATTCACACACATTAATTTTCTTAATGAGCTTTAAAGGCTTACGTTTATGATCGTATCGGAGGTACACTCAAAACATTTGAGGCTTAAGACCTGGCAACATGATCTTGCTACTCTGCTGCTCGACGCAGGAAATATCATCTGATTCGTGCACGCAGTGTATGATGGTCACTGAAATGCATGGCCACGTCGAACCAGAGAGATGCCAGTACCCTCGATGTGCGTGAAGTTGCGAGGGCCCGATCAATGCTGCTTGCAGCTTTAATTGTAAGGTGAGCTTTACCTTGTATGCTTTGAGCAAGTGGTTGGAAGCATCAATTTACTGCTGAATCTGAACGACAATCTGCAATGGAAGCATTTTCACTCCAGGTATAGGCTTATCTGAGTCCTGGGGAAAATCCAATAAGTCCCACAAGCACATACTCGAGCACACACACACACACACACACTCGCAAAGCTGATAAGGTAAAGTCGTTGTCATCTGGCCATCTGATTAAGTAGATCAAAACACATTTGGTGGCTTGTTGTGGCCCTGATGGCTTTGCTTGGGGAGGTAAATGGCAGACCTTGTCTGAAGGTAGCCGCCATTTCCCACCTACAGTTGTGGTCCAAAATACTGTAGTATATTGTTAACACCAGCAAAAACACACCAACCACTCAGAGGCAGCAAGATCCACAACGCCAGCTCAGCCAGGCGTATTTTCACCTGTTGTAAAGCATGTTTCACAAATGTTTGTTTTTTCATTGTCGATTTGGCCAAGTCCTTGAAACAACACAACAGCTGCTTGGATGCGAGGTCCAATTTTGAAGGTTTCAACAGACAGATAGACCAAGAGAGCCCTGGGCATTGGTTCAATAGAGGGCTGAGCGACCAGACAGCTTATTCAATTCCATTTCCTCAGAAAAGCCCCTTTTCTTATTATAGGACTTTCCTCGCTTCCCCATCGGTTGGACAGATTGTGGAAAAGGATGGAAGAAAAGCATGTGAAATAAGTTCCGACATCCTTTCTAAAAGGTTCACGTGGGAGGCGGCCGGTGAGTGCAGCCACCCGGAGAGGCGAGCTGAATGAATTGTTTGAAGTTATAACACTGTTCAGTGATGAGCTCAAAACTGTTTTACTAATTTTCAAAAAGATAATCTTCCCAGTTACCCTATAAGGTTGACATCTGAGTTATTACATGATACATACTATGTCGGTTTTCCCTTTTAAATCAAACACTGTACGTGAATTATGCTGGAGTCTGCGTATGTCTGTGCAGGCAGCAGCCTCCCAGACAATGGAATCCCAACTAAAGAGGACATTATGCCCAAAGGCTATTCAAACAGGCAGACGATCTATTGGGGAATCTCGAGCGCTGGATGACTTCACCTCAGTTTTATACGCTAGCCTGCATCTTGTGCAACATTTCTTTTCATTTGCACAATTCTCCGCTTCTCTTTTTCTCTTCTTTTTCTGTCTGTGCATGTGCCTGTGGGGAGGAAAAACAAACAAACAGGATATTACAGTGCCTATCGACCCGTGTGGTATTATTTGTACCATCAGAGCCGAAAAACATACAACCTCTCTCTGTTTTTACCTGGAGTTAAAATCCAGATGCAGATGAAAGACACATATGAGAGGCCTGAAAGTTTGATCTTTGCAACATGTTTGTCCATGTGTCACTCCTGTTGAGGCGCTAAAGAAGTCCACTCTGCTTACTCAGTGCCCCGTCATGTTAAATGTTATTTCTTACAACAAAACATTAGAAACATAAAGCTAGTATTTCATGTGAGATAAGCTTGGCCTGTGTTAGATCTCTGAGACTCGAGACATGGCTTTGTTGTGTGGCTTTGCATCCGTTCAGGGCTATGAGGGCTGCCTCTGTTTCCCATACCACACAGCGTCAACGCACCTGCACTCGCCATGCAGAGGACGTCTAGTGTGAATCCATTTTGGAGCCCACAATAATCCATTTTAAAGGAGGGACAGTTAACGGATTGTTTAATCATGGAGCCCTAAAGCCCAGTGTCAGAGTACACCGACATCATCAGGGTGCGATCACAGTGGAGTAGTATTGAGAAATTTGAAAGAAATCACAGACTGGCACACTGGGTCATTCATGGCAGTGACAGCTATATTTGTCAAAGTCATGTCTGTCTGACTAAAAGTGACCAGACACTGCATGGGGACTCAAAGCTTCCGGCTAATTCTGCTCATTCAGCAAGATGACGTCGCACATCTGGATAGCTCAGTCTGTTTGTGTTCTTCCTGTCACCCATCTGTCGTCATCGTCCGGCTTTGCAGCAACCGAATCAGACGCACTGTGATAGTGACTGATCTTAGTCTGTTAGCGTCGACAAAACATTTGGCAGAAGCAAGGGAATTCGACTCCGAAGACACAAGACTTCAAAGAAGACGTGATTTCATTTGGCCATCTCTATCCAGGAAGTCAGTTGGGAAACTCCGCGCTGTCATCTGGTGTCCAGTGAAGTTTCTGTTCTCTTTTCATACTTCTCCTTTTGGTAGCGTGATTAGCTTGAATAAACACAGATAACAGGACCAAGTAGGCTCATCTACCTCTATGGCACGACACTCAGAGGAGAGCAGGTGATTTAAAAGGTGTGTGTGTGTGTGTGTGTGTGTGCGTGTGTGTGCCGCAAAAAGGTTGCAGGGTGCGCAGCAGGCAGACGTTCATGGAGTTGCCTGGCAACCCTCTAGTCACAAAGAGGAGGAAGTGTGATGCTTGTTATGACGCCTTATGTAACCGCAGGGATGAGTTTCAGCACCTAGAATGAAACAATCCATTCCCACAACTTGTTCTCTTTGCACTATCTGGGAAAACAAAATTGAAAGAAAGAATGACTCGTTTTCACAAACCATTCACTCAAAAGTCTGATCGATTTTGCTTTATATTAACTCCACAAATGGGGCGCAATCCAATATAATCTCTCATCCTTGGTGATGTTTTCCTTTCTGTAGGTCTACACAAACTGTGCGCTGCAGGGCAGCATGCAGTGAAGCCATGAGAACCTCCGGTGAACCTGCGGTGAGGCTTGGAGGGGGAGGGGGGGGGGTTCTTCTCTCCCCCGCCTGCCTGCCTGGGGAGCCTGGAGCTTGGGATAAACACAGCCCATGGGTACCCTGAGCTAGATTTCTCCTGCAGTGTGGACGATTATAACACCGGGGTGGAGATGGAGGAAGGGGGAGGGTTGATCAGGACATGAGAGCGGGGAATCTGGAGGAAAAAAAGCAAAAGAACAGAGAAAGGTGGAGAGATGGTGGGCAGCAGCTGGAGAAGATTACGACTCCCAGGTTGAATCTCTCGCCATGCTCCAATTCCCCTCTTTCGCTCGTTCACTTGACCACTCATTCACTCACTCACACCTCAACCACTGCAGATGGACACCCACGGAGATCCACATCGCGCTTTCCAACAAACCAAATAAGATATTCATGAAGCAGTGAGTGGGTGAGTGGGTGAGTGAGACACAAGCATCTATCAATGTATAATGTGACGATGTGTCGATATCGTGTTTACAGTTTATTTCACTGCCCCCAAGGGACCAAAAGAATACATTCACACTGCTTTCATGACCTACAATGGGAGAAGCAGGTCAGAGGTCACTTGGTATATGTTGAAAGATAAATTACAAGACATCCTCAAAAATAATTCCTGAACACACAGTAGGATTTTTCCTTTAAGATCTCTACAGCACAGCATGCTTGCCATAGAAGCTTTGTGAATTTTAGATTCGGAACTGGTTGGGTGAACAGATGAATAAAGAGAGAAGGCTCGCAGAAAGGTAAGAAGCTGGGATTGAGTCATGATTGGAAGGTGAAGGAGTGATGCTGTGAATGCACAAGTGAGTGATGGTCCAAAAGAGAAACAAGCGTAGAAGCAGTCACGGCAGGAAGCCTGGGCAGGTCAAGTGTGCAAGGCAGGGGAGAGGTGCGGATAATGATAGAGACAGAGAAATATAGTAATGGCTGTGGGCAGTATTTAAATGAGTCTGTGTGGCGGTCCAGTGCACAGATTGACTGTGAATTATAACCACTGTGTGCCTACTATGCCAGTGGGCACTTAGTAATTCAGAGAGACAGAAACAAAGAAAGGAGGGCAGGGAATTAGAAAAACCTGAAAAAGATAAGAGTATACCATGTTAAGTTACATGTTATTCTCTTAAAGATAATGAATTCCTTTGTAACTTGTTCCCATGTTTATCCCATGTTCTTATAGTTTTTGCAGTGTTTCTTTCCATCTTGTCTCACCCTCTCATTATTTTCTCTACCTTCCAAGCCCAGAGAGGGAGAGAGAGAACCTCTGTTACCTCTCCACTGTCTTGTGGTGTACCGCAGGGCTCGGTTCTGGGGCCTCTGTTATTTTCACTTTATCTGTTACCTTTGGGACCGATCATAAAAAGCTATAATGTGTCCTATCACTTATATGCAGACGACATCCAACTTCATCTGTCATTCAAACCCAGCGAGGCATTCACATTAACTAGGCTCCTGGACTGTGTCAATGCCATCAGAGACTGGACGGCAGAAAACTGCTTGCAACTCAACGACTCTAAGACGGAGGTCCTAGTTATTGCTCCAGAGGAGTTTGTCCCCATGATCAGGCAGATTATTAGTCCTCTCTCCTCTGCTTCCCATTGCAACCTGCGCAATCTTGGGATTTTCTTTGATCGCTCCATGTCATTTGACCCTCATGTTAAGCAGCTGTCCAGGTCATGTTTCTTCCATCTAAGAAATATCAGTAAACTGAGATCTGTATTATCAACGCCTGAATTAGAAATGATCATACACACATTTATCTCCTCTCGCATTGACTACTGCAACTCACTTTTTACATCACTCAGTGTATCTGCTCTTAACCGTCTGCAGGTCATCCAAAATGCTGCCGCCAGATTACTCACCAGGACAAACCGACGGTCTCACATCACCCCCGTACTCCGATCTCTCCACTGGCTTCCTGTAGCATCTCGGATACACTTCAAAATTCTCACCATCACTTACAGAGCACTTCATGGTCAGGCTCCGACTTATGTAGCTGATCTACTTCGCCCCTATTCACCCGCCCGCACTCTCAGGTCAAACGCTCTAGGTCTTCTGTCAGTCCCACGCACACGATTTAAGACCCGTGGTGACCGAGCCTTTGAGGCAGTGGCCCCGAGGCTCTGGAATGCTCTGCCTGCAACTCTACGCCTCGCAGATACTGTGGATACTTTTAAAAGCCAGCTAAAAACCCACCTGTTTAGGCTGGCGTTTGTGTAAAAGTAAACCCATGTCCTAGACCTGCTCTTAACATTTGTTTTACATTTTTATTTTATTTTTATTTTATTCTTTAACATTTTTTATTCACTCTGTGTATGTAATTTATTGACCGTAGGGTCACATTGTGTTTTTTATGCTTTTAAATGTCTGCTCTGTTAAGCACTTTGTGATAGTACTGTCTGTGAAAAGCGCTATATAAATAAAATTCATTCATTCATTCATTCAAGTGTGTGTGTGTGTGTGTGTGTGTGTGTGTGTGTGCGTGTGTGTGTGTGTGTGTGGTTCTAGCTGAGGGCAGCAGTATTGGGGATGGTTTTGGGACTCAGGGGCCCAGCGCCTTGCTTCTGCCCACGGCCTTACTGGTCCGCTCTGCCAGAGATCTAAGCTCTTTATTTCCACACACACACACACACACACACACACACATAAACACACACACGCATGCACACACCTCAAAAGCACACATTTCTGTGTGTCTGTGTGACTTTGTGAATTATGTTCATATGCATGCAAATATCTTTCCATATTCAGGCACGTTCACAGGCTACTGTGCTGGAACCGTGATGTATGTAAGGCATTCAGTCCAGTTGTTTATCATATGTTTTATCAACAGCAATCATTTCTACAGCTTCTTCAATTTCCCTTCCTTAAATTCAACCATCCCTTTTTTACCGTCATGTCATTTAACTGCACTTCTTCTGCATTTTCTGCGTCACTCTGCAAATTAGCGTCCCACTTAAACTTCAGTCTTTATTTATTGTTTGAAATGCATCTCAATTTCAAGTCAGTGTCACATCACGGGGGGTGTGTGTGTAGGGGGGGGGGGGCCCATCCTCCAAAGAGCAGCTCATGTTCCTGTTGTTGTTTGGTGTGCAGGCTCCCACTTGCAGTGTGTTTGGGCTGAATAATACAATCCATTATTTTTTGTTGGGGAGCAAACAGCTGCCTGAGGAAGCTTCGTCTTTTCCCAGCTGGATACTTTGTGAGCTGTCGAACTACTATCAGCTAAAGGGAACTCTATAAGACAGGCTTCCCTGCAAAAAAGGCTTCGATATATGTACGTCTCTTTGTTGTTCTTGTCTCTGTCTTCATGCCCAGCGTGTGTCTGCCTTTGTCTGCACTGTATACTATGCTTACATCTACACCGTTGCCTCTCTGGCTCGCTCTCTCACAGTCTGGCCCCCCTTGAGTCTGTTTTCCTTCCTTGACTTATTGATTCTGATTTTGCCACGAACACAATGTTTACGCGAATGATACTTCCCGCTGAGGCATCTGGGTGTTTGGTTGTGTGCTTGTGTTTTTGTCCTGTAGGTATGTGAGGACCCCCCCCCTCTCTGTCCCTGCTTGGGCAATAGAAAGAGATCAGTTGTCACTACTTGTTGACACTATTCTGTACCAACGTCTTTTTTAGCTGTCTGGAGTTCAACTGATGTGAGTGGTTCAGAAATATGGCTGGAAAATCTGCCTTTTAAGCCGTAATACCATTTAATATAATCTGTCATGCTGCTGGCTATACATCTGCTCACGTATTACAAATGGCAACATTGGCTGGAATTACTGACATGCAACTGGTAACATTTTGTTTTCACTGTTAAACTACATCTTTGCCATAAAAACGACAAACGTGCCCCCCCCCCACCCGAACCTGCCTCATGTATAATGAAGCCTCAACTCTCTCTCTCTCTCTCTCTCTCTCTCGAGAATTGCCGGAGAATTCATCATCTTCCAGCTTTCTCTTCCTCCAAGGTGCTTTTACCACAGATCCACCCTTGCAATGTATGCAGCCGGCACAGAGATCAAAGATACATCATATTTTGGTGTGTGCATTCATACATGTGCGCTGCTAACAGGCATGCGTGTGTGTCTTCAAAAGCACCGTGGCTATAGACCCCGAGGCAACGAATACTGGTTTCGTGTCAGACGCCTCTACAAGCTCTCTACAAGCTCCAAGCTCCAGCACCAAGGTGAATCGCCAAATATGAAATATCAAAGCCGTGGCAATTTGTGACCACTGACCTTCAGTAAATACAATGCTGCATAGCATGTTGCAAGTCCTGGGAACACGCCGCTAAGGGCCTCGGGGCTATAAATAGTACAATGCGTGGCTTTGTCACATACAGGGTATACCGATGTGTATATAATTATAGTTTAACATTTTGTGAAAGACGCTAATTCGCTTCTTTCTTGCAGCGAGTCAGATGAGAAGATTGATACCACTCCACTGTTTGCACGGTAAATATGAAGCTATACTGCCAGGAGCTGGTTATATATTCGATTAGCATAAAGACTGAAAACAGGGGGCGGGAAGAGCGACCCTTGCTCTTTTGAAAGGCCGACCAGCACCTCTGAAGCTCAATAAACACATTATATCTCATTTATTTAATCTGTACGAAAGCTTGTCTCATGTGGACTATTTTTTGGATTTTTGTTTTCACCGTCACCAGTGAAGACTCAGGAAGTCGCTGCTACCAGCCAAGAACTAGTCTGGCACATATTCCCAAATGATGCTTCTCTGGGCTGCATGTAAGGGAACAAAAATGGGTGATGTTCAGACATACATGTGTGCGTGTTTCCTTTAAACTTGTAATGATTCATTGCCTCTACTAAGAGGCAATGTACGGTGGCCTGTAACACCCCTCTCTGCTCAGGTAAACCAGATATATTGTTAGTGGGCAGATGTTGGTGCCTTTAGATAGAGCCAAGCTAGCTATCCCCCCCCACACTTGTTATGCTAAGCTAGGCTAACTGGCTGATGACTGTAGCCTTATATATAACAGACAAATATGAGTGAACTCTCAGCAAGAAAGCACCTACGTGTATTTACCAAAATGTTGAACGATTAAGATATCATCCACCGACCGTAGATAAATATTTCATAAGTATTTACACAAACTCATGTGTAACTAGAAAAAGATGATGTGTGTAAATCAAACTGTTGGCCCATCTTGTTCTTCACTGCTTAATTACTGTTGGTCGTTTAATACCAGACACATATTAAGGTGCATTGTACCATTTCCTGGCACTGCGCCGCGCTGCACGCATTGTATTGATTCGGTCTTCATTTGACAGTGCTAGATGTCATGTTCGGTGGATAATAGACTGGGCTGAGCATTCAGTGACAAATTGCTGTAATCATGGCAGGGTGTTATTCATAAATTCGATGTAAGAAACCAATCCAAAGGGCTTTTGAAGGTTATGTCATCGCTCGTGACAGTCGGAGGAGAAATAAAACATCTGCTGGGATTGGGCTCTGTCTGTCAGGCCAGAGATGAGGAATGGAGATAGAGAGACATAGAGAAAGAATAAAAGAATTGTTGATTTCCATGGCCTGGATTAAAGGCTGGACTGTCACCCATGTCAGTTTTAAGCGTAGAAGTGTTTCAGTTTCCCTCCAGGGGGCTAAAACGTGTTTTTCTGTAAATGTGAACAACACCAAAGCACAGAAATATATTGAAGCTCTGCTCCCCCAACAACATGTTGGACATAATCAATTTACTTCCCTCTCAAAGGGAATGTACGAAGGAGAGAACCGAAGGTTGATATCTGTCTGGATTAAACACTACCTGAGGCGATAAATCTCAATCATGGGAACACAGCCGCTGTTTCCTTCTCCAGGTGCCAGTCCGTCTGACTCTCCATCACTCGCCTGACCTCTCACACATCGGTTCAGCCACCGAGAAATGGCCATCTCCTCTGCCATATCCTTGTCTTGTAGCTGCAGCTGCATCTCAAATATGAAAGACAGCAGCACATCTGACAGTCGAGGTTTAAGGACAGCAAATCAAACCACGAGGGCCTGACACAGAAGCACGGCCAGGCCTGATATCCAGCTGCCCTGACGTTTGGAAGAGGAGGCTTTTTGATGTGGGAGGCAGAATGGAGTTGTGTTGTTTTATTTTTCTGCCTCTCTGTTGCTGCAAATCTGTGCAGAGCTGTCTCTCTCTTCCTCCGCCTCTCACTGCATGTCTGTCTTTGTTTCTGTCAGTTTCATAATTTCTCTCCTTTTTTCCTTTTATATCGTTTCTGTTTCTGAATGCCTGAAATAGGGCGCTGTGTGTGTGTGTGTGTGTGCGTGTGTGTGAGTGCTGGTTGAAGATATCTCTGTATTGCAGTCCTGTCTGAGCGGAGCAGCAATTCACGGACCCCTTCACCTCACTGTCAGAGGGTTATAAGAGTAAAGCCTGGTGTGTCTCCCACTGAGCCAGGGGGCACAGATCTTCCCTCCACCGGCTTTCATCTGAGCCTGAATACAGCTGCACTGAAAGCACACACCCACACACACACACACACACACACACACCCACACACACACACACACACACACACACACACACACACACACACACACGCACACCTCTTGTTTATTTGCCAAACTGTCACCTCATTTCCAACCTCCTTTCACCTACTTTTTTTACCCCCAATTTCTAACCATCAATTTTCGTTTTATCTTTGCGTTCTTTCAAGAACATTTGATGCTTAAAGTGGTGCTCAAGAGCACGCAATGCGCAGCAAAGCTTCTAACGTGAATGAATGTTGATTTTTCAGCGACAATTATTTGGTATTGACAAGTGTTGATTGGAGTGTTGTTTGTTCACTGATAGAGCCGATGCAGCTCTGGGTTGAGTGTTCTAAATTATCCAAAAAGTGTCCGCTTGACTCTGATGGTGCACACATTAACAGGCACTGACTTCGTGCTGAATTTGCATCCTTAGTTAAATTACCATTGATTATTTCAGCGGGTTAACATGCGCACAGAGTAAGATACAGAGTCATGGCATTGGAAAAAACTGCACTGAAACACATACATCATGCTGTGTGAAATCCAAAAATGTGTATGACTGTGCAGCACAAAGACCTGTAAATGATATATGTATCCAACATGTGAGACAGAGCTCCCCAAGACAGGAAATCTGGGCTGTTTCATATCCTGCTGGGATTTGTAATTCTGTTGACTTATCTGTCCAGATCAGTTTTTCTTGCTTCTGGTTTTGCTGACTCTTTGGTACCCAACCATGCTCAAAAACACATAGACACAGAGGAATAGCCTCAAGAAAACCCCATTATTTGTGTAGTGTCTCCCCTGTTTGAAGCATGAGTGCAAAAAAAGAAGCAATTTTCAAACTACAAGGATTCAGTTCATGTTCTTTCTTCAGCAGCTGATTTTAAGGCCCCCGGGGGTCGATGTGTCAGACCTGCACCAGCATATGAGCTCATCAGAACAACAATGACGAAGATAATCATATAATGTCGGAAGTCCCAGATCTTAATCAGCACCAAAATGTAATTAACCAATCAAATTTGGCTTTGGGTTATCTCTCCATCCAATTTGAGTTGAATAAAATCAGAACAGCAATGTTAGACTAGTTTGTCACCTTAAAAAAAAGTCATATCTCAAAAATAATATAGCCAGCTGATAGAATGTTCCTACATGGACGTTTGCCAATCATTAAGTTTTACTTCAGAATAACACATAAATGCAAACACTCGCACATGGACAAGTTCTCACACAGCCTTTCATAAACCACCGACTTAGCATATTCACTGGGATCATGTATGGCATAATGATTTCTATAAAAAAAAGCAGAGCATTATGGAAATTCACATTTGCCTTATATATTTCTGGGTATCATCTCATTCTCTCTCTGCGGCCATGTTTTTACCAGAGATAACCGAACTGCTGACTTTCTGCTGAATCGAAGCATTGGCGATGACGGTGTGCAATTCCAGCGGCTCGGGTTGATGCCTCTGCATGTTGTCACAGGTGTCACAGGCCACAGTTAAATGTGTCAGCATGTTTTTATGTCATTCGTGCACCCCTGGTAATCACACCCCTCGTGACATCTTTGTTCACCTAGGGCCTAATGAATCCAAAAAGTAGAAATGATCAGCTGGTGAATGATCAGCTGGTGAATGAATGAATGAATTTTATTTATATTGCGCTTTTCACAGACATAACATCACAAAGTGCTTAACAGAGCAGACATTTAAAAGCATAAAAAACACAATGTGACCCTAGGGTCAATACATTACATACACAGAGAAAAATAAAAAATAATAAATAATAAAAAATTAAATAAAAATGTAAAACATATTTTAAGAGCAGGTCTAGGACATGGGTTTACTTTTTACTCAAACGGCAGCCTAAAAAGGTGGTGAATCCTATACGGCACCTCTTTCTGCGAGTTACAGGATGTAGGTGTGGCTGGTACTCTCATCGCAGCACAGACTGCTCCTCACACCAACACCCACGTGTCAACAGGCTGACAGAACAGTTAAACACCAACCAGAAAAGAGCAAACAGCACTTAGCTGAGAGCTGGTTGCGCTACTGCTGGTCTGTGGTGTTTTTTTTTTTACAGATATGAGTAAGACGGATGACTAAGCAGAGAAACAGAAGATTTCATGTTTGTGTGCTTTCTACGATTTACATGTTGTTCAATCAGGTGATGAATCTTTCATTTGAATAAAAGTCAAAACAAGTGGAAGAAATCAGGAAACTAAGTACAGTGTGATTCCTCTTCCCTTCATCTTTTTTCTTTTAGTTGGATTTTTCTGACAGTAGAATTTTGGTTCTGTGCTTTATCTAGTTCCACTTTTGTATTCCTAATAATCCGCTTTCAGCACATGTATAACGTTGTCACTTCCTTTATTGTAGCTAATTTGTCATTGGAAAGTCCATTGTTTTTGCTGAAACAACCAATGGTTTTGGTTTAATGAACAAACGCGGATGTCAGACAGTGGTCGACAAAAGCAGCTTCTCAGCAGCTGCAAATCGTTGATTTGGGAGCTGAAATGACTGCTGAACATTTGTTCAATTTGCTGGTTGTAAACATTGTCTCCAGCTGACTTTTTGATGGTTCAAGCCGTTCTGTTTTGAGTCAACCTCATGCAAACTGCTTCAGCATGTGGACAAATCCAAAGTGTAGCAGGCTTGCTGTGCCCGGTTATAGTTGCTAAATATGGGCAATCTATGTTTTGCAAACGGTCAACTGGCTATTTTAGCCATAAAGTATGAAGAGTATTACTGTTAAGTCGTAAAATATGACTTGTTATTTTTTCTGTGTGTGTGTGTGTGTGTGTGTGTGTGTGTGTGTGTGTGTGCTATGATGAGATGAAACATGCATGTGGGCCGGTGGGGAGGTGTCGAGAGGGGACACATTGCAAAGGATTGCTTTCAACTTGCTAACAGACACAGCCATTTATGACAGCCATCTGTCCAGCATGTGTGTGTGTGTGTGCGTGTGTGTGTCTGTGCGTGTGTGCATACACTCGCAGGCACAATTATGTTTTCGCTGGTGGGTGTTGGGGTCCAGGTGGCTGTATATTGTAATATTGCACCCACAGTGTGCAACAGCACGAGGAACGTGGGAGCCCTGCAGACCACGTTAGTCATAAAAGCACATTCATAGACGCCCAATCTGGGGCTTGCACTTACCATGAACCAAAAACTGTAACTTGGGATACAACTCGAGTCTGAAGACAGTTGTTTACCATACAGTTAAAAAAAAACATGATCATCGTGGACCAAGAGGACTCACAATCATACAGAGCAGGGGAAGCGTTTAAAATAAAATCGGCTTGATTGTTACCATGGTGGCGAATGACCACATCGTATATTTTGTGGACAGCTGAAGAGCTCGTCTGTTTGGCGGCTCGCTGGAGGCACAGCGGATGAAAAAGATCACTTCATAGGCTGAAGGAGATAACTGATGACGTTTTGGCATAAAGGGGACTGAGCAGCTCCTTTTGACTCCACTTGTTGATATCTTGTAACACGATCTGGGTTCAGATCCCATGGGCATCAAAGATCTTTGGGAATGTGGTGAAAAGTGAAACCCTGTGTGGCTGAAGAAGCCAATATGTATTTCCGAATGTAAATAGCAGCTGGAAAGGAGCAGTCGGCGAAAATAAGAAATAATAACCGACTGAAGTGACTGAGAAGCATGTTGATCGGAAACGTTTTAGGTGTATCTGTTAAACTAGATAGGAGAGCACATGGGAGGAAACACTGAACCTTTCAGTCTTTTGATTCCCACAGTGAACACTTTCAGGTGACAGGATCCATTTCTGTGCCGCAAATCATATTTCATAGCTTCTGAGTGCGGCTTTGCACATCAAACCGATGACAAATCATCCGTCGGTGTATTCCGTGATGATGCTTAGTAGGGAGACGGAGGAGGTCTATTTTTACATCGAGCCAAAACAAGGTTTGATGCGAAGGCCCAGCGGAGAGAGGAGGAAAAAGTTGAGCTGATGTGCCGCTCTCATCCAGAGTCTGCAGATGCTGCTCTGTCATTCATGTTGTTCAGATAGAGACTGTTAAGGACAATGCTCGGATACCTGGCAATACTTATAGGCTTTGAAGGGTTTTCAGCAGCAGTAGAAGTGTAGCTGGAAGGATGGATAAGTGTTGGTTGCCATGAGATTTGGTACACACCTTCATATTCCCCTCAGGGTCGTTTTTGTAACTTTATGATCCCTAAACTTTTCACCGAACACAATCATCAGCTTAAAATATGAATGTGTCCATTGTTTTATGACGACAAACCTAAGGCAGCTAATGACATTCTCATTGGTTGCGGCTTTACGTTGTGTTTTGCGTGAAGTTAGCACGCTAACCGGTAAACTACAGGACACATAATATCAGCAATGTCGCATTGTCACTGTGTGCATGTTAGCTTAGCACGCTGATATTAGCGTTTAGCTGAAAGCCGCCAGCATGGCCCCTGCAGTCGTTTGAAGGTTGAAGCGATTCATTTGAATTTCCCCTCCATTTGATTTATTTTGAATGCTTTTACGTGTCTGTGTTGACAAATTTATATTTCTTTCAAATTCACGTTGTTCTTTAACAGTGCTTGTATTTTTTGTGGATCCCACATTGGCTACTGTATATTGTACACCATGTGTTGTACATGTGTACATAATATGTGTCCATGTATACGTGTGTACATAGATCTACATGTTTGAATATGACTGGGCTTTCATGGGTAGATTATATCTTAAAAAAGCGTCATATAGAAATAGCAAATGACTCATTTCTTTTTCGAAAGCTACAGTTAACGTGCCAATACTGTCAATGTGCTGTCTGGGAAAAGCAAAGTAATTCAGGCCATTATTCCTTCATCCTTCATCAGACGTATGGGGCTGTGAAATGCATCCTTCATATGGCACAATGGACAGTGAGGGGTGTTGTTCTTGTGAGGCACAGCCTATTTTCATGGCTATTTTTAGAGGCCTGTTTCTAATGGAGGTGAGGATATTGCCTGCTGTGTGTGAGCTGAGGGAAGCATATGTTTTTTCCCCCCCATCTGACCTGCACTTCCTGGTGTGAATTAAATCAAAGCTGAGAAGTGCTTAGAGGAGGTGATAGGCTCTTGAGATAAGCCAGTTTCGTTTTTTTGCTCCAACCGGCCAGCAAAGTAAATCAACCTCGTGTCGTCTCATTTTCTGACAAATAAACCGAGTTGTAGTTATAATGTTTTAATGCCCAAACCGGGAAAATGAGAAGACATGAAAAAGAAATCAAGGTTGTCCTTCAATGAAACCTGAAAGCTCTAATTTGCCTTTAAAACGCATCGCTGACTATGTCGTCTCGCATCTCCTTTACAACTCGTTTTGTTTCAAAGGCGGTGGAGTCCTGGTTGATGCTAAAGCAGCCATTTTGATTCATGCGTCACAGATGTTGGGTTGATACGTGGCCATGGGCCAGAGATGAAAAGAGACTGGTGGTTGAGTGGTTGGAAATGCTGAGCAATCTTCACAGTCCATCTGGGCTAGTGGAACTGTCTGTGTAAATGGCCGACTCCATCTTCCTTCCATCATCTTCAGTCATGCTTTCAACTATGAAGCCCTGCAGGGAACATATTGGACCCCCGATGAAACTCGGAGCAAACACGAAGGTGTGTACGACCACCGGGGATGGACAAGGGATAAGAGGGAAGGGAAGGGGAGGTGAAAAGATAAAGGGAAGGAGAAATCAAGCCCTAAACAGAACCCCGGGTGTGTCGACCTGTCCTCAGTCCACCATGAACATCCTTTCAGGAAACAGATATGAAACCTCTGATCTGCCTTTTTCCCACTTTTTCCATCTTCAGCCCCTCAGCTGCCACTTCATCATTCTCAATGTCACGTTTACTATATTTTAGTGAAATATTCTATGGATTCGTATTTTTAGCCACAGTAGCAATTTGGTTGAAGGGAAGGCAATGTTGATTGGTTGATCTGTTGATCAGTTAATCCCTTTGGTCCAGACTAACTTATCTCAACAACTATTGGATGAATCGTCATCAAATTTTGTACAAACATCATCATCAAGGAAATGCTGTCCTGTTATGCTGTTGGTTGACAGTATACAAACAGATGTGCTTTAGAGGCAATGATAAAAAGCATGTAATCACTGTTCTTTCCAAATATTGCATTTCAGTCAGGTCCCGGTTAGCTGCAGTCAACAACATCTTTCTTATCTGTTCCACTCCTGTTTTCTTGTTTACCTTGCCACATTTTTCCACCTCCATCACAAGCAAAATGCGACGGCAGCCCAAAGTTTGCGCAGTGACTCGCTGATGCAGATCACGGTCTAGTTTCCAGTTGCTAAAAGAGCAGATTGGCTCCAATCTCCTGTCCTCACAGGGATGAATCCATCGGGCTTCTATTTCACTTTGCTCCTCCGGCTTATGATTTATTCATGTGTGAAGTAGAACATTCCAACAACCCCCTACACCCCACCCTTTACCCACAACCCCACCACCTCTCCAACCAGAATTATCGAAGGAGGCCGAATGGGGATGAAGCGCTGCAACAGGGATACGCACTGCAAAATGAATCCTGCTCTATCTGCTCCTGCGAATACAATATTTCATCAAATGTTGAATTCCGTGGCATTTACTTTGCATGCTGTATTGTTGTGTACAGTTAGAGAAACAGGGCGGAGAAGAAAAGGGGGATGACATGCGGCACATGAAGCCCTCAGCACATGGTTTGTACTTTAACCTACCAAGCCAGCAGTGAGTTTAGGGTTGCTTTTTCATGCCACACGCATTCATAATTCACCATGTAAACTACAAAGCTGGATGGGTAAGTAGACATGCGAACAAGTGATGAGAGACAGAGAAAAGAGAGGCACATTGGACACTTCAAAGCATTTTAATGCACCATTTGCAGCATGGGAAATGAACGTGCATTAGAATGGGTTTTTTGCAAAAAATATCCTTTGTACCAGCAAAACCCCAGCAGATGATGAGAGTTAGTAGGGAATAAATAAAAAAGGGTTGGGGGTGGGGGGTGTATGGGTGCCATGGATTTATTAGATGGTGAGGACACTGCTCGTAAAAAATGTGTGACATTGGGTGTACATGCATTGCAACACAGGCATGCACAACCTCACCACACCGTGCACATATGAGCACACGCAGAGCTGTGTGTTCAACTCTTTCATTTTGGGCTTTCCTTCCAGTTTTCTGCTTCCTCTCATTCAGTCTCATGTATGTTTCATGAGCCAGGTGTCCCAGCGGAAGGCCTGTGGGTCCAAGATGGGATTCGCCGCTGTTACAAGGTCATGTTCTACACTGATACCTTGAAATGAGGGGTCTAATGTCTACTGGGAATGTGTGCTTATGTGTATTGTTAGAGGAGGAATATGAGAGCTTCCCCAGAAAAGAGTGAATTCATATTTCTTTCTTTCTTTCTTATGAGCTAACTACTCATAGAAAAGCCCAAAAGCCAAATACTCTCACGACTGTAAAGATACGATGTGATCTTCATATCCAAATTGACATCACTGGGTGATACTACAAGTCCCAGAATGCGTTGCTCTCGTTTGTCGCTGCATTCACGTACTCCTCGGGGCTTCCAAGTCCGGTTTTGTAAATCACAGCTGCTGCTTGCAAACTCAAGGAGTTGTGATATAAAACAATAAAAACCCAGGTGGGACATCTTTCTTCTGTATTCGCAGTAATGAAAGTCCGTTGCAGTTCCGTGGCAGAATGAGGAGGACTTATGTAAGTTGTCATCATTGTATAACTTGTTTTATAGCAATTATTTAACCCGCTGTGTGGATTTGGTGATACCTGTGGGGAATATCATGAAAGTGTCAGTAAAATAAGCTGTTGCCTGTATCTTAACGAATGAAAATCATCAAAATAAGATGCACAAACCAATTTGTAAAAATTGTCAGGGAAGCTGGCATGTTTAAACTGAGAGCATGTGTGTTTCATGCTAGAATACTAGCTTACGTTAACTCGTGCTTTTCTATCAAAAATGGCTAACGTTAGTGTACAGCCCAATTAGCCTGCTTTAAGTATTGTGTAAGAAATTCACTGAATATATATATATATATATATATATATATATATATATAAAAAATTTACAGGCTACAGAAAAGCTAATGGTGCAAACATGTCTGCAAGAAAAAGCATCACCTCGTCCTAGTAAATCCAATATTTTCTAAAGTCTTAATTTCACACCGCAACTTCAAATTGCTTGTGTAACGAAACAACTCGGAGCTAAACGTTGATGGTGAAATGAAGAACAAAAATATTGACACACGTCAATTTAAACGGAACTCATGCTCTCTGCCCCCTTTATGTCACGAAGCTGTTGAATGACGAGACAATCTCATTTCGCCGGGGCCCTTCGCGTGCCGCTGACCTCGCAATCCTCACATTTCCGACAGCACTAGAAGGCAGCACGTCTCCGTACCACTACGAGCGGCGGCAGCAGCAGCAGCAGCAGCGCGCTCTCTCCCTCTGTAACCTAAACAATGCCTCCTACTACAGACCGGAGGAGAGCACGCCAGTAGAATGCGTTACACAGCACCAAAAACCTGCATTTCCCCGCGATTCCGACCGCTCACTTAAATGTGCCGAGACCGTAAACATGTGGATACCTACGGAACATGAAAAATACGGCGTCGGTGAGTTCTCGTGCTTTATGTTTATTTTCAATGTATTTTTAACTGCTGTCCTTCAGTTGTAGGGCATGTGTGCACGGGTTTGCTCGAGGTGAACTGGCTCTACGGATGATGGTTTTCCAGCATGGCGAATTGTTTTATGAATTATTTGTTTTCTGTTATCGGAAGGCAGCATCAGCTCCATGATGAGCGCTTGGATTAAATCTGACTGCCACATTGCAGAGCATAGGGTTGTCGCTCTGACCCCCCCCCCCCCCCCCCCACACACACACACGGGCTTTTTGCGATCGCTCTCGTTATGTTGTGTCTGTTTTGAATGGAGGGGGAAATCAGCTGCTTGCCAGTCAGTCGCTGTGTATGTCTGGATTTGCGCAAACCTCTGCCAGTTCTTCGAAAGAAATAGAAATCTGAGAAAAGAAACAAAGAGGAGATCTTTATTTCGGTGTGTGTGGGATCGAGATTGCAGTGGACCTTGAGAGGTCCTGGTAATGTGTGTGTGTGTCTCGGTGCATTGTTCCAGGCAGTCTCTGGATCAAACACTGAAGTGAGACAAACAAGCGACAACAACGCAACCGAAGCCAAATGTAGAGGAAGAGGAGGAGGAGGAGGAGGAGGAGGAGGAGGAGGTGGAGGAGGAGGAGGAGGAGGAGGAGGGGGGGAGAAAAAAAAAATCCCACACAGACTTTGTCTTGTTGGTGTGGTTGGAATTTCTTCTTTGCATGTCTTTACCCGCAACAAAAAACAGGGGCTCATTGAGATGCTGGAGCTGAGAGGCGGCTTATATGTCTCATAATTATATTCCCCAGAGATATTGGTGTGTGTGTGTGTGTGGGTGATGCTCTGGTCCCCTACATGATCCCCCAGCCTCCGTGGAAAGCAGCCAATAATCATCTAGTAATCTTTGCAAAGAGATGCCACGACAAAAAGTGGTCAGTAAAAGCTACACAGCTGTGATATGACAACAGATTATACATGTATTTTGCCTCATTGTGCTCTGTTTCTGGTTGCATAATAAAGCAGGCTCCCAGGCTTTTGGAAATGTTGTTTACTGTCCCAAAGAAAAATGCTACCTTGCCACCACGACCTGAAATCAGCGAACCAGAAACTAGCCTTCGGCCTCTCTCTGTCACACTCCGTGGTCTGGTCACTTGACTGCTAAATTCCCCCCCTGGTGTCGACTTGTTTCCCTTCCCCTGTCTGTGTAAATGCTAAATCCCTGATACTTTTAGTAGAGCCACTGTGCAGTTGTATTACACTTAATCCTGTGCGGCGCAAAGTCCCCCGGAGGCCACGGCTCCCATAGAATGAATTAATTCTGTTTAGCTTCCTAAACCCATCTGTCAAAGTTCAATTGACTGGATGAAAGGAAGACATTTATTTTGAAGGCTAAATGCTCACCATTGTCCCCAAGATGGGAGGGAGGGTTCTGTTAATTGGATTAAGTTTCTTCCCAAGTCCCGCATTGTTCCCGCTGTGACATCAATAAGACTTAATTGGCTGTGATTAGCTTTTTAAGACATGTTTTGGCAACGTGGCACTTCTTTGTGGTCTTTTCCCTTTTTTATTTTATTTTAAGGAAGGAACTAGGATGTTTTCCTGTTATGCAATTCAGGTTACGTGATACACACACACACACAAATACACGGCGAGGAGCGGTTTGATTGTACGTGTTAGTTTTCGTTGTGATCAGAGCAGTTTGAATGTGTCGGTGTTGTTCCAGGCTGATGCTCATGATGAAAGCTTGATGTGCTTGTGATGTGTAGTTTTGTTTGTGCTGTACGTTCTCTGTCTGGAGAGGACATCATTCATCCTGATTAAGTGGGCAAATGGATAGATTTAAGAGAGGCTTTAAAGTCGAGATGAAATGCCTTCTCTCCCCACAGCGGGCCAGTCGCTGCATGAACCGGCCATGGATGTCTGATTGGCGCTTTTCGAAAAGTCACAGAAATTATTGAACGAAGTTCCCTCTTCCAGTTCCTGTAGGAAAGATGTGAGGGGGGGTTGACCTTCTGACTGTAGGAAACATACTGACTGCTATTCCTGTATTCATTATTCATCAGGTAATCCCAATGAAATGAAATGAAATCCTTCACATTTTCACTCTGCCGTTGCTGAACTGATTGCAGCTCAGTTATTAGCCTGGTTATTACACAGGCCAGGGGAAGATATTCCATGAGCTGGTCTCCAAGTTCACCTTTTCTTTTTATTACAGGGGGACAAGGATGAATACATCTTTGTCCTTGTGGCAAAATATAACCTCTCACCAGCAATGACCTTTGACCCCCAGACCCCCCCCAGTCTCACCCTAAATGATTCAAGCCGGGAGGAACAGCTGTTGCCTCTCCACAGGTCTCCACACTTTATCGCAAAACCTGAAATGGTACCGAGTTAAATCACACCTCAGTAGAATTAACACCCTTGATCTTAAGCCTGTTGTTTCTCTTTACGTCCAGTCCTGTAGGGCCTTTCATGAGTGTCCATGCTGTAGATATCTAAATATTGGTGCAAGCGGGGTGCTTTGGGAGGACGGGGGCCCGCTGCCATTGATGAAATATGAATGCGCTCTTGGCGAGTTGGTGTTAAGGCGCCCGTTAGCCCGCCAGTGGAGTGATTACTGCTTTTTAACCCGAAGCAAGAAGGTTGAAAGATTGATGAGATGATGTTAATGTCTGATTCCTAAATGGAGACGTTACATTGAGCAAAGAGGGAGAAAATCTTTGACATCAAAGTCATGTTTTTGAACACAAAAGAAGGGTTCGGTGTCCAGTAAAACTGATAAGATTAAAGAGGATTAAAGGAGGCGTGAGGTATAATGGCGAGATTACTGGATCACAGATGTCCCCAAGAAAGTCTCTCCGAAATGCACGACGGATAATCTGCCGCAAATGTCACTCAGGACAAACACACTTTGACTTAATCGCTGACTGCGGAGCACTCCGGAGGCTGCACTGTGTCGAGTTCGGAGTGGAAGCAGAGTTAATGCTGTCGACAGACAGAGTTTCTTCTCATTAAGACCCTCTGATACAACCGATCAAGCATGTCATTGCTCATCATAATTTAGACACATAATTAAGCCGTCTTAACGAGTCGGTTTGGATCGGCGTGCGTTGGGTTCTCCACCGATTTGGCCGGAGAGGCTCGATTCAGTGCTCCTGGTCTGTTCTTTTGAGTGCTGTGGGAGAAGCAACTGCATCAGATAAACCCAGAATGTGCTCAGCGGCCTGATTGAATGTTCCCCGCTCGATGGAGGGCCAGCGTCGGGCCTGAGGGTTTGCTGCTCTCCCGGGGCTGACATCGCTGGTTCCTTCCCTTAGGGAGGGGAATGTCGCTGTGTTTGATGGGGGGGTGGGGGGGTGCTGGCGCGTGTCAGGGGTGGGGCTCATTGTCGGAGGGAGGTGTCCGCCCTGCCCTGTTACCCTCCAAATTCAGCCCCCTTCCCACTCCACAGGGGATTAGTAGGTTGTTTTGGAGGGGGGGGGGGGGGCCCCGAGGCCCATTATACCCATGATTCCCTAATGCAGCAAGCCCCAAGGCGTTGTGGGTGAGGGGGTGAAGCCTACCAGCTTGTAATTGCTTGCTCGCCCGCTGCCTCGTCTCCATGTGCAGAGATAGCACCCCTTCTCCTCACACAGTCAACATGGAGGCTCCCCTGTGACTTGAGCAGATGCAGAAAAATGGAAAAGCAAGAGAGTTAACCAGCCAGCCCACTATTATACACAAGCTGTTCCCTGGTGTGTGTGTGTGTGTGTGTGCATGATGTATGGGTTAAATAAATCGACACGGACATGTGACATATGACGGGCTCAGCGAGCGCTCTGCTCATTGCTGATTCACCCTCGCAATAACAAGCCACGGTGGCACAAACGCGGCCAGAGACGTGAGCATCATCTCAGTTATATTTTGTGGGAATAATAACATTTGACCTGTTTTCCGTCCACACACTGGGGATACCCTTGTGTATCCCATTGGGGTTGGTGTGACACAAACAAACTAATATGCTGTATGTACAATGTTGAGACAGGCAGCTGCCGGGGGGGCAGTCGAGCGTGCCTGCTGTACGGAGATGATGCTTCTGCTCCGAGATGGCCGAGCGATTTCCCAGAATGCATGTTGCTATTATAACGGCCTTTATGGCATGAAGTGTTTCTTTCAAATGCTTATCTAATATGCTTCTTAGAGGCTCACTTGTGTGCATCATGAAATTAAATGAACGCAAATCGATTTTGTTTTTGTTAATTGGATTGTCTTTCCTTTTTGACGTACTGAATGAAATGTGTGGCGCTTTTTTTTAGTTTCGTCTATAGCTTCGCTGTTGTGAAACAGGCCTGTGGTGGTGAGGTACAGTTGGGGTTCAATCCCCGATCCCTGTGTGAAAGAGGTTAATGGGATATGTCCTATTAGGAATTCAGCAGCTTAACTGATCAGCAGCGCTCCTCTCTCTCTGTGTGTGTGTGTGTGTGTTTTTATCATCTGCGTGGGCCGGGGGTGGGGGGGGGGTGGGAGGGAATGACTGACATGCCATTTTCATAAACGAAGGGCGCCTGCCGGTGACAATCACTGTGATTGGCGGGTGAGAAGAGCTGTTTCTGCATCGAGAGACACTTGGTTTTTTTGTTGTTACTCATTTACATCAGTTATAAAAAAAAAAAAGAAGCCTGCGCTGCTCTGTGTATTGTGGCTGCAATCTAGGCGTGCGTGTGTTGACCGTAGAGGAAGTGTAAATTGATTTGTGTGCGCGTTTGTGTGGCTGACCCTGTGCAAGATAATGACCTCAAGGCCTCCATTTCCCCATAAACCTCGCTTCAGTTAAAGCTATCCCTGCTCACCCTCAAGTTACTCAATCCAGTGTGCTTGATCCATTATTAACATGCTGATTAAAAAGTAGTTATGGTCTGTTCAGGATAAATCTTCTACCACTAATGTGGCATTGATGGCTGATATAATGCCACGGCTCGCTTAAAGGACGTATGCATAATTTAAGGATGTGAAGGGCTAATGGTCGTCGTTGTGTCTGTATTTAATTACCCTGTTAATACTTGAATATCTAACACCGTCATTCACGCGGTCACAGTGGGGGCTGTGCAAGAGGAGACTGGTACGGATCACTTTGGTCCTGTTCTTTTGTTCTGCTCTGCTGGGTCATCTATTTCTATTTGGGATGATTGACCCTCATCAGGCCACATCTGTATTGGGGCCGTTTCCTCCTCAGAGCATCGTCTCTCTTCATCTTAGCCCTTTGTGGTTTTATGAGGACACTTAAGGACATATCCTCCAATGCAAACTGTATATACATCCACACAGAGAACTGATGACGTGCTCTTTTTCTCTTGTTTAGTTTTCTGATTCAAACTGGTTTGTTGCCACCAACAAAAAAAAAAATGGTGGTTGGACTCTGCTGACATGACATGAGTAGCTGATCACATATATAGGTGCTGCCATTAACACATGTATGTGTGAAAAATGCTTATTTTTTCAAATCAAAAACCCAAACCCTGAATTCCTTTCACTGCCGAGATACTTTTAACAACAAAACTGTCCCCCGAAAAAGACTCTGCTTCAGTTCCTCTGCAAAAGCATCACAGTCCAGCTCAGGTCACCGAGGACGTTGTCGGGAGTTGATGAGAAGGGCGTCGGTCAGGAGGTGTGTCAGCGAGAGAGGTGGTGGAAGAGGGTGAAAGGTCTTCAGACAGAAAGCGTGTCGACGCCATTGCTGGACCTTGACAGCACCGGCCACACCTGTCTGGCCACCTCATCTGTTCCCCCTCTCCTCTGCTTTTGTCTTGTAATTCCTAAACTAAATGAAGCTGCTTCTGTATTTAATTGAATCGGCTCCTTTAGCTGCTCCTCTTTGTATCCTTTTCCCTCCACGCTCCTGCTCCTGCAGAGTGAACTGTTTCCAGAGACAGCAGGTCACACCGTGATGACCCTGATCTCATTTTCTGCCTCTTTTTTTCCCCTCATCTATCGCTCACTCATTCCTTTTCCTGTCTGGGTTTTGTTCTGTTCTGCTTTTTTTCAGCAGCCCACTTCCCTCTATCTGTGCTGCAGTCTATTCCACCTTTATCTCTCTTCCACATGTGTCTCATTCTCTCACAAAAGTACTTTTTACGCAAATTGATCATCAAGCACTTTAGACTCTAGCTTTACTTTCTCCGAATCAAAATCCATCCGTTTTCCCCTCCACATCTTCACAGGCCTCTCTCTCCTCTAAAAGGGAAAATATGAACAATAACACCTTTATTGTGTTCAGTTTATTAATCTCACCTCTCTGAGAAAAATCAATGTTCGCCGGCTAAAAACGGGGAGCTCGCTCTGGTCTTCCTCCTGCGTGAAATCGATGCCCATTGTTTAATTAAAAAGAAAAGCAGCTGTAAATGTCGAGTGGTACGTCGGCCACCGTCTCCACTGCAGACTGCATGTGTGCACCGACGGAGAGCTTGACGGGCGCAGCAACGATATCGAAGAGGGACGGGGACGTGTCCGTCATAAGTCCGTTGCTTTGACGTCTGCATAGTCGGCAGACACATGGCTTCTTCTGTCCCATTGTGGCTGTTCTATTCCTGGCCCTGGTACCTGTTTCATCAGTGTCTTCTTAATGGCAGAGGCAGCTGTTTTCATGCTGGCTACAGTGCACAACCATCAGAATAACACTTCATCTTTTTAATTTGTGCGCCGCTGTTTATGACTTCTGCCTCTATGAAAAGCGATGGTGTGATCTTCGTCGTCTTCTCTCGTCTATCTGTCCGTTTTGTCTTCCTTCTTTTGGTCCCGTCGACGCTCTGTGTTTTTTAGAATTTTTTTTATTGACGACCAGTTCAGAATTGGCCACGTTCACCACAGGTACGCCATACTAACGGTGTATATCGACCGTGGGCTCACGAGCTGTGGCAGTGACATTGATCGGTTTAGATCCCTCTCTGTCTCTTCAGAGATTGAACTGTTTTCCTCGTCTCAATCACTCTTTCTGTCTCTGTAAAGATCACATTGGGAGGATCAGCTGCCGCCCGGCTGATTTCTGGCCGGCGGCCTCTCCGACCTTGGCTGCTGTTGGCTGTCTTATTACACCCACACAATGTGTGTGTGTGTGTGTGTGTGTGTGTGTGTGCACCTCTTCTGCGGTTGCATCAGTGTTCATACAGCTTTTACATTTGATCTTTGTCCCACTCGAGGTGCATGCATGCGTGTGTGTGTGCGTGTGAGCCGCTTCCTGCTCTCGCTGTGCCGTCGAGATGATGCCCTGCCTCTCCTCTGCACGTCGGCCTGCTGCATGCGAGGTGCTGGCTCGCCGCCTGTCCTCCTCCTCCTCCTCCTCGCCTCTGTCAGCTCCCCTCACTTCCTCTCTCTCTGGCCCGTGCACAGAAAAGCCAGTTTGACGTCAGGTTGACTTTCAAACGGGCTTTTCACTGCAGCCCACTATACCGCTCGCTTTCGCGACAGTTTCTTTTCTTTTTTTCAGCCAATTTGAGACTGAAGTGTTGAGGCTGATTGCAATTGATTATTCTTTGGCACGCAAGAGTGCTCAGCTGATTGAAATAGCTTTATTCTAGAAGAAGAAGGCACAGGATGTGTGCTGTTCTGCATTTGTGGGGGGGGGGGGGGGTTCTTTTTTTAGATTGATGAGGCAAAAGAAAAGAGGACTTCTAACTTTGAAATGAGATTAACTCCGGTCTCGGTCACAAAGCCCCAAAAACATGATTACCTCTAACTGACTGTTAGAGGTCCTCAGCCCAGCGATTCTTATGAATTCCTAAATTAATTGTGTGGGAGTTGTAGAGCGTTATTGCCTCGGAGAGTCTGTTTAATTCATCAGGTTGACTAAACCTCCCGACTGCGACCCAGTTCACTTCTTACGTCTCCTCTTTTCAACCCGACCCTGTTCCCGTTTGGAATGTTTATCCAGTTAAGAGGAAAGCCTTGAAACCACGCAGAGACAGAAACAGATCTCTTAGCGAAATACTCGTCTTGAATTAATCAGCCCCCCTCCCCCAAACATCTGAGCTACTGGATTGTTTGAAGTTTTGTTTGAATGCGGGGAGACGACCAAGTATCTTCCCTGCTTCCTGCCTCTCATCGTTGATTGAATGGGGCCTTCCCAGCCTTCTTCTAGCAACACCAAAGGTTGGGCATGGCAGTGCATTGTGGGCTTGATTGGCTTTGTTTTATGCTCCTTTTCTGGAAGTTGCACACTGAGAATTGCTTATGTTGATTCAGTAGGCTGGGTTTGACTTCTCCTACCATTTGAGAGAGAAGTGCAAAAAGTTTTTTTTAAACATTGTTCATGAAATAGTTCATCTTTAGACGGTACTCGTTTTCCTCCAGTAGCGCAAGTACCGGGGATCAAGGATCAAGACTAACATTGTCCTTGGGATGGTAGATAGGTCGCTTAGGAACTGTTTCCCCGTTTCCAGTCTTCGTGCTAAGCTAAGCTAACCGGCTACTTCCTGAGCTCATATTTACTGCACAGATATGACCGCGGTATCGGCATCCAGTGAGAAAGTTAGTTATTTCAACTGAGAAACCAAATCCTATATTGTTAAAAGATATGTGGTGGTGTTGCACCAACTGTCAGATAGCATGAAGCAACAAACACTAAACCAGGCACCAGGGGCACTCCAGGCGCTGGTATCAGTTTCTTTTCCTCCTGCCAGACAATTACCAAAAAAAAAAAGGACATCCAACCACTGTGGGATTGGCTTGAAGTGGCTCTGTTTGCCACAAGCCCAACCTCTTCTCCAAGCATCCACCTGGCGTCTTGATTCACCACCCCCCCCTCCACCGGTCGCACCCTCAGGGGAGGGAATCTGAAGAACCAAAAGCGCAAAGTGGCGCTGCTAAAAGCGGTTGAAATGGATCCCCTTCGTGCGGGGGCGAGAGGAGACATAAGAAGGAAACCCCCCCCCCCACTGTGGGAGCCTTTTGCGCGGGGAGTAAAAGCACTTGGTCTGGGGGACGGCGGCGCATGGATACATCAGGCTGTTGGTTCACTTCAGCAGAGGAGATGACAGCAGAGCAGAGTTATTGTTTGTATGTATGCGGGCTGTGGACACAACATAGGCACAGAATCTGATCCCAGGGCAGCTTCCCTCCCAGCGGATGGCTCCCATACCTCGTGAGGCCCCCCTAGCTATTCTCGCTAACAAGCAATTTGTGTTGAGAGCCGGCCTCGGATTAAATACACAGACGCTGGCGTCGAAATAGTGCCGGCGCTTTGATGTCGGTGAGAAAATGCCCACTTTAACAGGTATCGGGAGCCAAAGATTCCTTTTTTCTTTGACAGCAGATGGTTTCGTTGGTCAAGTGATAGAAGACGTTGCGTTTGTGGTGGTTACTGGTTCATCCCCAAGGGCATCTGAATTTCAGAAATAGCATCAGAGCCCTTCTAGAAGTACTAGAGTAATCTCTGCTGTTAATGGATCAATAATGCAAATCTCCTTTTGGATCATGTATCCCCCCCCCTACCTATTTATCTACAGCCTAATGACCTGTCAGCGCTTCCCATTTTGACCTTGATGGTCATTACAAAGCCCAGTATCATATTTCAGTCTTCGAGCACTTTAGAGCTTTTTTTGGACGCTTTCATGTTGTTTCAGTCGTTGCACTTGAAAGGGCAGCGAGACGGATAGCTTAGCATCGGTGATTTATGCATCCTGTCTCGAGTCCCATCCTCTTTGGCTTTGTTTACGGCGGCACCTCCAGAGCTCGCTGGTACACGCAGCTACAGCAGCGAAACGAGGCGTATTTGTTTTTTTTGCCGTCACCCTCAAAAATACACTTAATTGGAGGAGTGAAGGGCGAAACGCAGCCAGGATACATGCACGCCGCAGCAGATGCCCGACTCGAGGCAGAACTGTGCATTGTCTTCCTTCCTCTCTCTCTCGCTCTCTATGCTCACTCGGGCCTTCTGCTGTGTTGTGCTGACATAATGAGTGTGGGGATGCTAAAAATACTGATGCACAAGCAGAGCATGCTGCACTGCACACTTTTAGGACATGTGTTTTTAGCATGGTTTCCCCGAAGCGTAAAAAGAAGAACTCCACACGTTGTGATTCTGATCAAAGGTGCAACGGTTTCCTTTCTGAATCCGCAAACAGTTGCCAGGGCTGCACATATTTATGATTGCCAGTTGAAAAGAAAAAAACACAATACCAACACGTACAAGGAATGTCCCGATTCACGGCTGATTTCCTCCGGCTTGTGTTGAGTTCAAAGGTTAGCGTGGTGATGGTGGTGATTGAATGGGCGTTTGGAACCAGGCCATTGATTTGTGGAGGAATGTTTCCAGGCATCATAAGTGATGATGCGTCATCCACAAAGCTCCACCCTCATCTGGACGACAGCCATAATCCCCTTTGCACAGGCCGTCCTAATGCACTAGTAACCTCACCATCACCACCGCCTGGGAATACAGACTGGGTCACTGCGTCGGGCTACAACTGTGCTGGCTTGGCACACAGCTGTGAGATTGGACACGCATGTACGCACACACAGATATGTTTAAGGCCAGGATATTACTCCACCTAAATACAGATGCCAACATCAACATCACATTTCTGAATGCAAGAACAAACGCACCATCCTGTCATCCTTTTTGCTAGGATTTGCATCCCATAACCCCTAACCCCAAGGCGATGTGTTCACATGTGCTGTTTTGTCGAACCAATAGTTCAAAAGACTGTACATTCAGATTATAATGATATAACAAAGAGAGAGTCAGGATATCTTCATAATTGAGATGCTGGAACTGGAGGATGTTTGGTAATTTTGGCAAAAAATAAATACTTAAATGATTCAATTGCGAAGTAAAAAGTTACCAATTTGCTTTCTGTCGATCCGCTATTTGTTTAATCGTTTCAGTTTCATACATTTGGAATTAAGGCTGTCACGATATTAGATTTTCACCAAAAGAAAACGGCATTATCGCGCTTTGATTGGTCGGAAGACGATAAAGTACAAGTGCATTTACCATTTAGTTCCATACAGAGATCCCAAGCTCTGACTATGTGAGCCTTTAAAGCTGATATTGGCTGATCGTGATATGAAGGAAGGGGGGAAAAATGAAAGGGAGGTGCATGTGGATGAGATGGAGGAAGAGATATCGCGAGGCGGAGAGAATCAGACCCTGTGATGGTTGACGGGCTGTCAATCGACGGTCCACACGGGGCTCCTCCTCCTCGGAGTATAGAGCTGCCGAGGCTGGCCGAGCACCGTCCCAGTGCGGCGCCTCTATCTGCCCGCTTGAGTTTCAGGAACTCCCTCCTCTCTCTCTGTAGCTCATTAGGATCATCATGCCCCCCCCCCCCCAACAGGGAGCACCGGGCGTTGAACGGGCACACAAATGAGAATGGTGCTCACTCGCAACTGTGGGAGGAGAAAAACAAAGATGAAATTAATCACTCTCACGTCTCCCCCTCCCACTTCAAGTCCACAGCGCCCGCAGACTTTTTAACCAGTTTTATTTAATTACCGGTACAGTCTGCGTTAGGGTGCACACAGCTGCCGTTGACCTACATCAGGAAACTGGGGCGTTTGTTTTTTCTACTCGCCCTCTCCATCTTCTTACCCCACTCTATTGATTTTGTCTGTGTGAGCGCGAGCAAATTATCTGAGCACGGCCATCAGTTTGACACCAGCTCTCTGTCACTGGCTGTCCGTCTGCTTCTGTCTTCTGCTGCTGCATAGCCTAATTTAGCCTGAGTTCGATTCCTGGAAGAAAGCGTTCCAAACCACGGTGGTTTTCTTCTCTTTTTCTCTTCTTCTTCTGTTTTTTTCCCCTCCATCTCTGCGAGCCCAAAGTTCTCCAACCCCAGGAATAATCCTGCTTGATCCACCAATGGCATGCAGCGCACAGGAAAAATAGCCCCACGACGACAGCTGAACCCCTTTAGCCCCGCAGGAATGTTCGGGCCGCGTGCACACAGGCCATACATTCAGGCACACAGTGCGGCACAGTGCGCAGCCCAACTCATTCTGAAAGATGGCTGTGTTGGAATCAGTGGCAACCAGCCATCCGCCGGTGTTTACCTTTCGGCCTACGTTTCCTGACAGCGAGCGCGGTGACCGAAGCACGTAGAAGGAAGGAAATCCATTTCCTACAGGAAGCCATTACAATTGTAACACGAATGATTTCCCTGACCTTGTTTTGATAAACCAAGTTTGTACGCAACAGAGTAATTGTTTGACAGCTTTTTATTTCAGTGTTTTCTAATCTGCCTCTACACTTGCCCATATTTCGGCGTGATGGCATGTCAATGTGTGCTCCATCCATTATCGATCTGTCGACGTTCTAGCCGATGTCAGAGGAACTGGTATGCCAACCAGCCGCGGAATCCAAACCCTCATTTTTCAGTGTGCGAGGCTCTCTTTAAAGGGAAAGAATGACAATCAGTGCCAATATAGACACACACACACACACACACACACACACACTCATTCTCCAAATCTTGTGGCTCATGGAAAGGGAATGCATATCCCATGAAAACATTTTATTTTTATTCTGAGGCTCGGGCTCGATGACATGATTTCATACTTGTCGTATATCTTGGTTCAGCCGCCCCTCATTGCTGTCACTGTCTTGCCATTGTCCCCCCCCCCCCCTCCTGTTAAACGGCCTCCTGCTCTGTAGGAGGCAGAGCTCACAAACTGTTGCTGTACACTAGGGCTGGGCGATATGGCCTAAAAAAAAAATCTCCGATTTTTTTACAAAAAATCCGATTCACGATTTAAATCGATTTTTTCACCCCAAAATTTTTGCAGATGACAGAAGCTGTTGAAAACAATTTTTTATTTTATTTTGTGATGATTTTCCCTCGTAGGTTGATAAAAATAAAGTGCAAACAAAACCTGAACATTGTAGAAAGGTGCCTGTAGTATACAAAAAGTATTTGGTCACTCTTTTGTTTCCCTGAATCATTTAAATATAAAATTAAATTAAACATAACATTAAATGGCATTAAATAGTAGCCTTCCATTGTAAACAACTGTGCAAATGTAACTTTTTACAGTAAGCTTTTCTAACTGAATACACTGATACAAACACAGCATGAAATAAAATGTATGCGACCCTTTAACATTCACATTTTCAAAAGTGCAACATCTGATCTAACATCAACATAACATATTTTGCACAGTAAATAAGTGCATGTAAACAAAATCAAGTGCATTCACAACATAACCAACAGTATTAAACAGTAGTGCATGTTTTTTCTAAATATTTTTTGCCAGGAAGACAAGCCTTATCTACTACCTCTGGCTTCAGGCATGCACGGTGGCATGTAACAATGCCCCCCCACACACTGAAAAGCCTCTCAGAGGGGGCACTTGTAGCTGGCACAGAGAGGTATTTCTTTGCTAAAGTACTTAGCCTTGGAAAGTTAAGTTGGTGACGCTTCCACCAGTCAAGTGGATCGGTGTCTGGGTCAACCTGCTGGACCACAGGTCAGTTGTTGCGGAGTAGAATGACATCCCCTCCAGCTCCGCAGAGATCCTTTGGCGTGTACTATTGTACAGCCGAGGCAAGGCAACGTCAGAAAAATGTTTACGGCTTGGTAGCACGTATCTGGGGTCCAAAGCTTTGAGAAGGTGAATAAACCCCGGCTTTTCCACGGTGTATATGGGCACCATATCTTTTGCGATATACATCGCGACTGCATCCGTGATGGCTTTCCACCGGGCACTCTTCTTCTCATGCGGAGTACAGTTGGTGAATGTCTCCAAAATGCTGGGTTGTTGTTGTGAGGTGGCGGCGGCGTCGCTTGTGCTCCCGCGGTCCTGCTCCCTCCTCAGGGCAACAACACTTCTCCCACTCGGCAGCATGCCTCTGTTTGAGGTGCTGCATTAAATTTGTTGTGCTGCTTGATTTTGTAGCAATAGCTTTTAGACAGACCTTACATCGTGGTGCTGTTTGTTCTGTGTCAGATGACACGAACCCGAACCATTTCCAGACCACCGAAGACACATTCTTCCCTCTCTTAAGAACGAGAGCTTCACTGCTGGCCGCCATTGTTTTCGTTTGTAAACAATGCGCGCGCACTCTACTACGGGAACCCAACGGGGGGGAGGGGTGGGGGCGATTTTCTCGATTTTCAATAAAACACATCGCCTTAAAGCACACATTCGAATTAATCGATTAAATCGATTTATCGCCCAGCCCTACTGTACACCCTGTACTTGGACATGCCTGTTGAAAGGCTCTTTGTTTAGAGGCCTTCAGGAAAGTGTATTGGTTACAGATTTGCAGACTGCATTTGAGATCAGCCTGTGAAACGATGGACTTGCAAAGCAATAGTCCTTCATTTATGGCAACACAATGCTTCATTCAGAGTCATTACAGTTTATGGACTGATATATACTTGTGATTATAATGGTTGTGCTTATGACTTCCCTGTTATCCCTTCTCGTTCCCTCTCTATTAAACGCGAGAGATACCAGAACCACAACGATACTCAGACATCTCTCTTTATATAAGCCGGAGTCAGCTGTGTTGTGCGCGGTGGTTTGTGTTTTTTAATTGAATTCCTTCCTCATTTGCTCTTCCCCCTTCTTTAGTCTCTGTCTCACTTCTCTTCAGTAATGTATTAATTGGAAAACATGACGCACAGTGTTCACTTAACACATTTATTGGGTTTGGGTGGCAGCACTTTGTTTTATATCTATAGTGATATTTATCTCTGCCAATAACATGGGACTTTGTCTGGCTTCAATGGAAAACTCCCACTGTGATGAGATTTTTAAAGCTGGATTCATAGGGAATTATTAAATGGCAGAATGTACACACACACACACACACACGGCTAATGGTTATAACCGCTGTCAGGCCTGTCTCTAAATCATTAAACAAATCATCCATCCATCCATCCATCACATATCCTCCAGTCTCGTGTCCCATTAAATTGCTATGCTAAACAGGTTTCCCCTTTAGGTTGTTAGCTTAGCTGCTGTTTCCCTGCGTCGAGGGATGCCGGCGTGTTTAAAACTGCAGACAGGCTCCTATTGTGGAGCAGTGACTGAGCTAGCTTAGCTCATGATACGCTACGCTCCAGTGGCTTGTATTTGTGTAGCACCTGCCATCTGTGTGTCCTTGCGTGGAGCCACTATGTATGTGCGAGTGTGTGTGTGTTTTGGAGTTACTCCTCGCTGCCACTTCCTGTGAAGTGTCTTCAGTTTGCCCTGGCTGTGCTCGGAGGCTACCACCGTCTGTCAGTGTGTGTGTGTGTGTGTGTGTGTGCTTTTTAGCAATCACGGCATGTTCACACACACGTCCTGTTCGTGTGATAGTCGGTGCTTCCTCCCGTGTCTCGGCCCCCAATGTGCCTCAGCGCAGGCGACCCACACTGGTCTTTTCATTCACTTTCCGTGCTTTTCGTACACTCCCGAGTGACTGGAATGACTCTCTGATGTCTGAGTGCTCTCTCTTCTCTCATACAGTCGCTCTGTCTCCGCTTGTCACTCAACTCTTTGTTTTATCTCCTCGGGAGGAGAGCGGCATGAAGGCTACCAGGCCAGGACGGGAAGTGAACATGTACAACAATGGCTATTATTTGGGATACAAGTCCAGTGGGAGTCTCTCTCTCGCTCTCTCTCATCTGTGTATGATGCTTCTTTTCTTCTCCCCGCTTTGTGTTTTATCTTGTTTTGCAACAAACTAGGCTGAATAAGACTCTTGGTGGTTTGCAGCAAGATTGCCAACTTTGCGCTGACGTGAAAACAAGTAATATAATTGCTTCAATTGTCTTCAATTAGCTTCAGGCCTGTCACCGACATTGTGATTTCCCCTCCTCCCCTTTCTTTGTCATTGTCTCTCTTTCCTTTGCACTCTGGTTACGCTGAGACTGCCACTCTGGGAGGCTTAGCATTTAGCGGTAGGAGCATGGGGTCATTTCTCCGTGACCGGCTTCTATCCTGCTTCAAAGGGACATGTACGGTCAGCCTCGTCCCTAATGGAAGACTTATGATCCGAGGGGGGAATTAGATGAAAATGGCTTGCGAGGCTGAAGTCAATATTAACCGCATGGTCCACTGCTGACATTTATCTTCAGGAACCCTCTTCTAAACCCAATTTATATTCTCTTCTTTTTTTCCTTTTTTAATTTGACATCTTCCCCATCTTCTCAAGTTACATTTGGCACCTTTTCACCTTTTTTTCCTCTCCTCTTTTCTATGAAACGTCATCGTCCTTTCATTTTCATTAGTTGATCGACCCGTTCTCCTCATCCTTCCCTTTCTCCGCTTATGTGTGTGTGTTGCTCTCGATCGGAGGATTGCTATGATCAGGTTAGGCAGCCCGGCCCATAGGGACGATGTTAACACAGCCTCTTGTTTGGATACTGCTGGCATGAAGTGCGCTTTAACCGTCAGACACGCACACAAATACATATTGTATCGGCGCATACGATGCCACAGGTATGTCTGTGTTAATAGCAAAGAGGCCAGGCTGTGGTTTTTCACAGAAATGAAGCTGTAAAGTTTCACTTTTCTCAGCCCCATAGCCCGATACCCTAGAGCGCTAAAGACTATTACTGCCCTTTTATTACCACGCCTGCATGATAGATGTACTTTAGAGGTAGTTCTATGTGTTTTATCTGCTCCCATTTAGCCGACATGTTCGGATCTCCTTCTGCAGTGAGGAATGCCCCACAATCGTTTTCATTTCAGCTCAGAGGAGGTGTTTGTGTGCGCTGTGGAGTTGCCGATGCTCGGGTGCAGATTCAGAGATGGTGGGCTAACCCCCCCCTGTTTGTATGTGTGTGTGTGTGTGTGTGTGTGTCATGGGGCCTCTGCAGTGCAATCTCATGCATGTGTGCATGCTGAGATGTGGGCAGTACAACATGCTTTTCATCAGAGTGGGAAATGTTTTTTAATGAGGTGATAAGCACCAGCTGTCCAGCGTGATATGTCGGAATCGAATGGTATGATACCATAGCATTAACGCAGGAACACACGCTGACTGTACAAATGAGAACCGTCCTTCAGAACGCTGGGATGCACAGCTCATGTAAAACCAGGTCCAACTGAATCATTCCAGGAAGCATAAAACAATGAGTTATCCTGCTCTTATCACCCAACTCTGGAAAAAAAAGGTGTATTTTAAGGAACGTTGCTCCTGCTTCTGAATCATTTACCTGATTAAGAAGCGGGAGCACGTTGGGATGGATACACGGAGCAATATCTGTTCCATAAGATGACAATCCGGCAACAAGGTGTCTACAACAGAGATAATAGGAGCATCGTATTGATGGCTTCTGGGGCACACGGATACGACAATCCAAAAGTCCATCAATTCTGTGTCGAGAGGATGATGTCTTGCATAATCTCACAGGACATCTTGGATAACTGATCATAGAGTGGATTCAGACCAAAAGTCTCTCTCTCTTATTTATATATATATATATATAACTGTTCTTTGCTGTTGTCTAACAAGTGGGAGCGTTGCCATTTTCTGATTCCTGTTCCCCTGCTTTAATGCTATTCTCAAGTCCAAGCCTTTCATCCAGCAACAAGTAACCTCTTACAGCTGATGAATGCTGCTTTTTTCAAGATAAAAACAGAATACAATCAGCACTTTTTCACATGGTGGTGCATTTGTCTGTATAGAGAGCTTCTCTGACCACAGTGAGCCCGTGTAGCAACAGTAATGAAGAGATTAAGGGGAGCTGGGCGTCGCACAATTCAACTTTCAAACTCCAATTTCTGTCGGTTCATTCTTCTCCGTGTCGCGCAGCCCCCTCCTCTTCTCTTTCATCCCCGTGATTGATTGGACTGCTGTGTGTGTGTGTGTGTGTGTGTGTGTGTGTGTTTTAGCTCTCCGCTGGCCCGGCCGTCGGCGTGCACGCTTGTTTGAGAGCCGACAAGAGAGCGCCTCTCTTCCCCTCAAGCCGCCATGCAGCGCAGGGGCCAAACAAAGTGTAGCGAGACACACGAGAGCTGACAGATACTTATCTTTCCTGCCTCTCTTTTTGATGCCTCCCTCCCTCTGTTCCATTTCTCCCTCCCTATACCGTCCCGTCTCCCCACCGCTCACTGCATCATGAATCCACGTGGATGGAGTGTGCACGTGTGTGTGTGTGTGTGTGTGTGTGTGCTCGGACGCACTCACAAAGGTCACTCGCTCGCAGGTGCGCACGTGCTTCTGCTCTGTTCGGGTCACGTGCTTCCGCCGTGGATTTCCCGTCAGCTTTGGGTGTGTGCGAGTGTGTTTCTCGTAGTTTGATTCAAACGAGCTTGAAGTGCAGATAGAGGTCAGCCACACCTCCTCTTCCCCCAAAAGAGAGAGAGAGCGGGCGAGGGATGGGCGAGAGAGGAAAGGAAGTGAGTCAGAGTGAGAGTGAAACAAGATTGATGCACATTTAGCCGTTACACCTGAAGGAAGAAAGGCAGATGTTTGCCGGTTAGTCTTTCTGCTTTTTTCTTTTTCTCTCTCTCTCTCCATCTGTCAGTGGGAGATGCATCCTACTCTCCACTCATCTATCGCTGTCTTCTGGTTTTCTCTCTCTCGCTCTCTCGCTCTCACTCTCTCGCTCTCTCGCTCTCACTCTCTCTCTCGCTCTCTCTCTGTGTGTGTGCAGGGTGGGAGGATGTGTAGGCACCAGTGTGACTTCAGCTCTCTAAAGCTGCAGCTCCCAGCATTTGCATCTGGAGTGTTCAGAGCATTAGAAAGAGAAGGAATAGATGTTTGTGTGAGTGTGGGTTGTTAAAAAAAAAAAGAAGTAACGACAATACAATACAGTGGTGGGTCTATAGTGCAATATAAGGATAATTCTGGCTTATCATATTATTTAAACAAGACTCATACCTGATGGAGATGATGAACTTTTCTTCCACTTGACTTGTTTGGTCCACTTAGGCGTGTGTTTATTATTTACAGACATAAAAACATGCGTCAGATCGCTTCCCAATGAATTCCATTCAGTTTTTAGTTTATTTTACAAGAATGCCATTCAACCCAGTCACAAGAAGTGTCCCATTATGTTATCATGCACCTGAATGGCCGTAATCAGCTATCCCAAGGTACAAATGACATGAACCACAGGAAAGTGATATGGCATTAGAGAGGATGATTGGTGGCCATAGTCTGTTCAAGTTGCTCAAGAATGTGCACAAACCACTTGAACACTGCTAGTGACGGCCTCAGAAAAAGGCAAATTTACACAGCAGGTGAGATGAAACCATCCCGAGAGGATTAAAGAAATAATCTCATCGCAACTACGGCATCAGTGGGCTCTCTAATGCCAGCACTTAGTTATCTTTGAAGCTGCACACATACACACAGTGCCTGTGAATGAGGTGAGGTTTAGCGCACTGACCGATATTTCTATTAAATCCGAGTCCTTTATGATGTCTCCTGCTCGGGCTGGTACTGACTGTTGCTTCTGTTGTTCTCTTGTTTTCCTGCTCTTCATGACCTGTGTTACTTCAGTGTGTAATCACGCTAATTACAAGGTTTATGGGAAGAAAACCAATCTTTCTTTCCAGATTAAACGCCTTCCGCGCTTTATTTAGAAAGTGTAATTTGCAAGCTTAATAAGTGTGTGTGTGGCCTATTTGTGAGTTCTTTCACGAGTCACACACTGTTGGTGTATAAAGGTTACGGTCTTCTGCGATGCTGAAATGATACCGAGCCCTGAGCTGCGCTTTTTTTTGTTGTCATGCAGCCATTTAAAGAAAAAAGTAATAACATTCCTCACACAACTCCACTCTGAGAGCTTCTGCTCCAGCAGCCTGATTTGAACGAGGGGTTATTGTCGCCTGTGAGCGGTTTCGCAGTGAGGTTGCACACACACACACACACACACACACACACACGCACACACACAAAGGCAGCGAAAGGAGCCTGGCGGCCGGCGATGGAGAGAAGCGAAATGAAAGCCGTTCCTCCTGGGTGATCCCGGCTTTTGTCTGCATTGCCTATCAGACCTCTATGTCTGCACACGTGTGTGTGTGTGTGTGTGTGTGTTTTTTGTCTCTCTCTGTGCACCGACTGCCAAGTCGAGTTGTGTTCAAGGCCTCCTCAGCGCCGCTACTTTCAGACGTCTGCCTCCTCTCCTCTCCCGCTGCCGACCCCGTCGATTCCCCCGCTTTAAAATGCACGAAGCCGCTTCCCGGCATTCCAAGCTCAAACCAAAGAAATCACCTTTTCGCAGATACACACACGCACGCACGCACGCACGCACGCACGCACGCACACTGACTTAATCTGTCTCCGGCTCACACTCGAGCTGTCGGGTACCTCTCCTGCTCTGTCACACTCGTGTGATATTGTGTGCATAAACACGTCTTCGTGGTTTTCGTACTTTACGTTGTGTGTTGTTAACCACATTCTCCACGAGGCATCGGGACACTTACAGTACTTCGACACGACGTGAAGGCATCTTCGCCCCTTTCACCTCACCACATAGAAGGATAGATGCCTGAAGCCTTTGGTTTTGGTACGCGGCGTGCTTTGGAGTTGGCTGAGACGAAACATAGCTGAGCTGGTTTTGGTCCAGGTCTGAATGTTTTAGTCACATTGCTGGAGTAATCTGCACTTTTTGGTTTGGCAAAGGCAGATCGATCTGCACAGTGTTGATGTAATTGGACGTGCAGGACGCAGAATGTGCAGCATGAGGAAGCGATGAGGCTTCTTTGGTGTAAACTTTCAGTTCTCTGTGCGTTTGGTGCTTTTCAGCAACGTTCACCTTGTGAATGTGTAGGAAACAGGATGCAAACATGCACTGCTTCCCCATTCTGGGTATTACTTTTATTCCCTTCCTCCTAATCAGCTCATTCAGCTGTTTTTTTTTTTGTAATCTTACAAATGTGTGTTTGCACGCATGTCTGTGCACGTTTATTAACGCTCACACGTATATTCCCACGCGCAAATGAGATATTCCTGATCCTTACTCCTGGCACCAGTGGAGGCCAGTGGAGCACCACCGGTTGCTGTGTTTTCCAATTAGAAATGTTAATGGTATAAGTGCTGTATAATTGACACGTGGGAGGGGATTATGCACGTGAATCAATGTCAGATCCGTCTGGGAGAAGAAAGGGCCATGCAAATGAGTTTAACGAGCGCTTTGAATGAAATTTGTCATGTGATTTAGGACCAAAAAAAAAGCTGTTAAAAGCCGGGAGGCTGAGACAGAAATCAGTGGCTTTTAATGTTTTTTTTTTATGGTGAAATATCTGTAAAATTGAGTCTTGCAGCAACCATATTATCATGCTTTGATAACTGGCAGCATACCGAACTTTTTATTTTTATTTTTTTTGGAGGAGCAGCACTAGTGTTCCTGTTATTCGGGGCCCGTGGCAGTGTTTGTTCTTCTAAGGGGCTTAAGGGGGAGCGTTGGAGCAAACCAAACGTGACGTGGTATGACGGGCCTCGCCCGAAACGCATGCGAGCCTAATCCGAGCCAGTATGCGGCTTTCTAGGGGATCTTGACTTACTCCGCAGAATGCGCTCGCAAAACCACCAACGCACACGAAGGCCTAATGGATCGAGGCGGAAGCGCATCGAGGAGAAACGCGACCTCTGACTCCCAAGGAGTCCGCGTGGACACAGTCGCTGTCAATTAACCAACCGAATTTGTCTGAATCCAATATGTGAGTGAGGGCTGCAAATAATGATTATTTTCATTATGGATGAGGCGAGCAATACTTTTTAATAATCAACCATTTAGTCTATTCAGTGCCTGAATTAAGAATTCTCAACTCAAGTTCCCAAAAGCCCAAAAGAGACATTTTCAGATCTTAAAGGGACCTGTGGAAACCCAATGTGCAAACATCTATTGTCACTAAAAAGAGAATATTTGTCATTTACATGTCATAATTAATTGACAATTTATATAAAACTCAATTAAATCACCTGTTCAAGTCTCATTGTATATACGTGTATAATATATGTTATTTAAAATACGGTGAGGTCTTGATGAAGAATATAATGTTGACCTTTAGTTTTATTATGTTCTCTCTTTACGGCCTTCACATGCACTGAGAAGTGTCGTGATGGATGTCAGCCCTGAAGACTCAGTGACACACTGCATCAGCGTTAAACCACCAGCTCTCTGCCAGAGACCCTCCGAAGTTTAGCTCAGACTCTGCCTTTGAGGCTCTGGAATGCTCTGCCTGCAACTCTACGCCTCGCAGATACTGTGAATACTTTTAAGAACCAGACCAAAACCCACCTGTTTAGGCTGGCGTTTGAGTAAAAATCCATGTCCTAGACCAGCTCTTAAAATATGTTTTAATTTTTATTATCTTATTTCTATTTTTTATTTTATTTTATTTCATTCTGTGTATGTCATTTATTGACCCTAGGGTCACATTGTGGTTTTTTATGTTTTTTAAAATTTCTGCTGTTAAGCACTTTGTGATGTCATGTCTGTGAAAAGCGCTCTACAAATAAATCTCATTCATTCATTCATACATTTGCCCCCCCCCCCCCCCCATGCTATGCATGTTTTTGAACTCTGCGGCATCCGTGCGGTCGAACATGCACCAATAGCATCTTTCTTCCCATTTGTACTCGCTGTTCTCTTTTTCCAAAGTACACATGCCGCATTCCCAGCAAACGGGACTACAACAACAACAACAACAAATAAACTCAAGCGTAAGCACCTCTCTGGTCCTCTCGGTGCATCGTTTGGCGGTCAGCCGGCACAGACCGGTTGACAGACGGACAGTCTGAGGCTGATGACGGACAGACAGCAGCTGGCTCCTGGATTGACAGGCAGGAAGCTTTCATTTCACAGCAGAAAAAAAAAAAAATGGGCGACTTGAAGCTGAATAATTTAGTCGACTGCAGCTGGGAAAGTCACTTGGATAATTCATGCATTGGGCACACTTTGTGAGCTGTGATTGCCACTCTGCGTGCATGTGTGTGCGCCAGTGATTGGGCTTTGAATGAATAGTAGAAAAAGTAGGCAAGTTTCGGGGGTTTTCCGCGCACGTGTGCACGCAAGCGGTCGGTCTTTGAGTGAATTACAAAGTCAAATGTGTGCTTGTGACAAATCCCTTGTAAAGACAGTGTCTCTGCCGCTCGAGGGATAACAAGCAGTTGGCGAAGCTTCAGCGTCGAAGGACAGAGAGTAACACACAGTCACAGCCGGCACAGAGTGTCTTGCTGCTGTTTGATTTCATCAGCAGACCTGATCAATGTCAACATGAGAGAGTGGGTGGATGGGTAAACTGAATCCTCTCTTGGGTGGTGGGCTTCTTCCAGAATGACAAAACTAAACATGGGATTGTCTGCTGATATTTCTCTGATTAGTAAAGTTCATCTTTTTTGTTTTTCAAAAGAAAGTTTCCAACGTTTTTCGATTGTGTTTGTGCTTTAGATCCGCTGAGCGTTAAATGCTCTTCTGTGGTCAACAGTCCATGAAACGTCCCCTGTGTCCCACATGTCTGTACCCTAGATCTCCTGGTGTCTTTAAATTGGGCTGGATTCAATCTAGTTCCTCTCCAGAGGGGGGGGGGGGATTATCTCTGTTTGGACGGTGCGTTCAGGTACACTGGACAAGCCCCGGAAGGCAGAAGAAATTAAATTCCCTCTAAATTCTTTAGCTGTAGCGGGATCCCTCTCAGTTCTGCATGGCAGGGACTCTTGTTATACGTTTCCTTTTCAAATCCCAGTAAAGCTGTCTTTTTTTCCCCCTGCGTGTGTGTGTGTGTGTGTGTGTGTGTGTGTGTGTGTGTGTGTGTGTGTGTGTGTGTGTGTGTGTGTGTGTGTGTGTGAATGCACGTCTGTGTGTGTGTGTGTGTGTGCTTGCTTACATCGCTGTTTGAATAGGCTACTTGTGTGAATTGTGCTGCCTGTGTAAGAGAGTATAGACCTTTCTGCAGCTTGCTTGTGTGGATGGATGATAAACTGCATACAGTCAGTGTGGTGAATCTGTCAGTTTTTGCTTCTGTATCTGTCTGCACATCACATGACATCACACTCACTCCTGATGGCTATTACACCCTCACAGTGCAAAGTAGCAATCACTGCTAATGGACCATCAGCATCTCTCTGTATAAGTAAGGAGGTTATCCTTACTTATTCTCCTTTTATATACATTTTATCATCTTAAAACGATATTATTTGAGCTTCCATCGTACAATGCATCTCTATTATTTTCCTTTATCAGATCCTCCATCCCTGGTAAACGGCCATGTATTGCAACCTCACACCCACAGTTTGTCGCACAGGCTTCCTGTTAAAAATGAAGCAGTCTTCAAACCCAATCTGAGATCTATTGTTTCTAAAACGCACGCCCCTTTAAGCCCACCCCCTACATCTGCTCTCCATCTATTTTAACCAGTGCAGTGAAAGCTTGGCCCGTGGTGTTGCTGCTTATGCAATACATTTCACACTTGCTTCACTGGGTCCTCTAATACACCTGCCGTGACATAGTTACATCACACATCCTAGTTGCAGCTGCTCACTTTTAACAAAAATCTGCTAAATACACTTTGGTTTGTATTTATGTAAGTTTGCTTGTGTGTGCTGCTGTTTTGAGTTTGTGTAGAAATACAGCGCTGTTTCATTATTTATATAAGCTTTGATGTTTGTTTCACCTCCACAGATTATTGATTGCTCCCCCTCTCTCTGTGTCGGTTTTGCTTTGTATCGCTGTGCTTGTTGTCTCAGGACCTTTTGCTAACTCTGCATAACTCTGCTCAGAATGTTAAAATAACTCGTGTGGGTGTTTTTGCGCCTCTTTCTCTTGCAGTGCTGGCCAGTTTCCGAGGGACCGTCCAGCATGGCCTCCCTCTGGAAATCGGAGACACGGTGCAGCTCCTGGAGAAATGTGAAGGTACAGTATATGTATGTCCAGATCAAACGATAACAGCTGTTCCACTCGTATATTAACCTTATTAAATCTATCCCAAATATTTGGTAAAGCCATGCACACACTGGGCCGTACATGCACTTGCTCACACACTCGCGTCGATCCACAGATTTATGAATGCAACCACAAACAGGCCCGGATACCGACACGCTACTTGGCTTGGATTTGCACAAACGCGTGCAAAGTTAACCATGCGGATACCACACTCTTCTCTTGTCTCTTTTTGAGGATGGTATCACGGTGCAGCGTTTGCATTGAAATGAGCAGCGTCACGTCTTTGGTGAACGCCTGTGGAAGTCATGTTTGCTGCCGTTTCCTACACCACAGGACTGGCCGCTTTTTCCCGCCTTCCTGCCCACGCTGAGTCTG
This sequence comes from Melanostigma gelatinosum, assembly GCF_949748355.1. Classification (NCBI taxonomy): domain Eukaryota; kingdom Metazoa; phylum Chordata; class Actinopteri; order Perciformes; family Zoarcidae; genus Melanostigma; species Melanostigma gelatinosum. Next base: position 9,982,503 of record NC_136655.1, read on the forward strand.
TGGTTCTCCTCTACTTGCTTTCTCTGTGTTGTGATTATTCTCTCTTTTTGCTCTGTATTCTCTATCTCTGTCTTTAGGCCTTTTAGTTTTTTTTTTGATTTCCAGAATGATATCAACTCATCTACGCACACCTTAACACAGATAAGCAGCCATGCACAAACTCAGACGCACCGCCCCTCTTCCGGAGCTCTTGACACCCTCGGCCTCACTTCCTGTTGGGAGACAACGCTCGCACCGAGAGAGTCAGCCAGTCGAGCAGTCAGACGTGCAGCCAGCCAGTCAGAGGGCTGTGATGTTTGCGGTTTAAAAAAAAAAAAAAAAAAAAAAGGCCCAGAGGAAGTAGACGATAGCACAGCCAGCGGAATTCTTGGCCCAGAAGGGAGGAACAAAAATCAAATTCCTGCCAGCAGCGAGCGGGCTGAGAGACGGGGAGCTGACAGCAGTGGAGACAGACTAATGGGTCGGCCTCATGTTGACACTTCAGAACACAGGAGCTTATCATGCGAACGTGTCTTTGCTGACACGGGGCTCCCGTCTGTAGAAGGCGCCGCCCCCCCAGTAATTGAAATTCGACTTTCGGCTCGAACTCAAACTTTTGTTCAGTTCCTGACAGCAGTGAATGCATTTGTGTCCAGTATATATTTAAGTTTTAATCTAAAGTCCTCCCACCACAGACCCCAAGTACCTCTTCACAGACACCACCTAATGCTCCATGTTCCTAATGTGGATGTGTCCGTGAAATGCACATCAAAGTTCCCTCAAAGCTACTTCAATCTTGCAGAAGTACCCCCGGTTGGTCATTGATCAGTTGTCACATCCTCCTGATTTCTCACTGATGTCTTGCTACCCTTCACTGACATTAAGCGTTTCAGAAAGCCGTCTCATTCCTTGACCTCTGCTGCTGAAAAAAACGAAATTGACTCACCTCGGAAATACTGAGCGCATGTTCCACAGACCCAGACAAATCACTCGACGCGTGCCTGAAACGAATCGGAGAGAAAGCACTACCTAAGTCCCAGACGCTCTGGTGAAAAGCCAACAGTGATTAACAATAATCTAATGCATTTACATTTGAGCTATTTAGCTAATGCTCTTATCTGGAGGGACTTACAATGATTGCAACAGTGGAATGAGCTCCGATCGTCCGTTTTGGAAAAGAGCATCAAGCTCAACGCCTCAGATATAAATGTATTCGATCGTTTCTATCGGGACTGGGATTTGCTAAAGCATCGAGCATGTCCTAATTTGAGCCCAGATTGGAGTGTGTAATGGCGCGAGCATATGCAAGCTGTAGCCTCTGCTTTTTTTTCAGACTTGCTAAGGACAAGTGTTCACAGGGTTCTCAGTGGCTTTGTCTCACGGGTCCCTTCCCTTCACTCTGCTGTGCATTAGCCTGTGGTCACTGCAAACAAGTTACCTTGTACCGCAGTGCTCTCGAGCGCGCCGATGACGTGGAGAGTCATTCAGTTGGTGGTGCGATCCGTTTACCGGATGTCTCAGGCCCCCTTTTCACGTGATGCTGAAATGGAATACAACTGACTGTCTGGTGGGCTTGTGATGCAATTCTTTGGTGTATATACAGCTGTCCGGATCATTGTCATTAAATCTCACACATGCATCCCCTTCCCTGTCCTTCTCTTATTAAATGTATAGTCTTCCATATATCTCCACCATCTCCCCTTGCAGTCTAAGCCAGATATCACGATGTCAGCGTGTATTATTCATACGCACATGCTGTAAATTACAATGGTGCTTTGTCTCCGCAGGCTGGTACCGAGGTTTCATCCTGAAGAATCCAAATTTCAAGGTGAGCGAACTTTTTCCGAGTGTGTGTGTGTGTGTGTTTTGCTTTGTACAGTCATTTAGTTTTGTTAGCCGCAGCAATGAGCAATTTCACCAACTCTCAGTGACCGATATCCGCAGCTGTGCCTACTCTTGTGTGGTAAAAGTGCTCAGCGTGTTGGTAGCATAAGCCGGATGTGGTCAGCTGTAGGGTTAAAGGCCCTGCACGCTTATGATCCATCCGCACAGGTGTTTTGCATTTTTTTCAACAGATCAGAGCAGAACTATTGTTTGAATTAAACTACACCGGCTATGACGATCCCAAATGTCTGAAATGAAGAAGGTCCATTCGTAGGCCTACGTTGAGACATCACATCATTTCCCGCAGAGCTCTCGAAGTCTTGAGAAAGCAACTTCTTTGTGAATAGGTTTTTTAATAATTCATCAATTATTTTCTTTTAATCAATTCCACTCTTCAATAACTCTGCTGGTGCCGCGTGTAGTTAGCGCCCCAGAACACGATAGCATAGGTTTATGCTGACGGCACGAATCAGAATGCGATTTGTGAAACAAATAGTTCGACCGTTGGGGAAAAAAGCAGAAAGTCAAGTGGATGACGGCTCTTACATGTAAAAATCAAAAAACCCCGTCCTTGCTCAAGACCGACCAATTAAAGCAAAGTGACAGTAACAGATGTGGCTTTTAAAAGCTCTTGCTCAGGAGAGCGTGTGATAACACGAACCAAGGTGTGTGTGTGTGTGTGTGTGTGTGCTTTGATCTTCTCGAGTCAATAGGGAGCAACTTGCAGTTTATTAGCATCAAACAGGACACACACACACACACACACTTTTCATCTTTTTTTGGTCTCCTAAACCCCCGATGCTACTTTCTTTTATCTCCTCGTCTGCTCCCGTTTCCCTCTGCTCTCCTTCTTTTAACCCACAAACGCACCGTGTTGATGCATCATTGCTGCACGCTAACAGAACGCCTTACTGAGCTGAATTACAAGAACGTCTCATTCACCTGTTCATCTTCTGCTCAAAGGGGATCTTTCCGACCAGCTACATCCACTTGAAGAATGCCCACGTCAAGAATAAAGGGTAAGTGGGACCATCCCCCCCCCCCCGCTCTTCTCCCGTTCCCGTGTGTCTCCATGGAGGTTTGAACTCTATTTGTGTTTGTAGGCAATTTGAGACGGTCATCCCTGTTGAAGACTCTGTCATCACAGAGATGACCTCGACGTTGCGAGACTGGGGTGCCATGTGGAAACAACTCTATGTGGTAAGAATCCCCCCCCCCACACACACACACACAGTTTGCATCGATTTTGAATGTCACTACCGCCGAAGCGAAGCTCGCCTTTTTTTAAGGTTTCTCATGAAGGGAGTTAATTCTGGGTAATTCAAAAGCCACAAACAGTCGAATCTTTTTCACACACATTCATTGGTTGGATTGATTGTGTTTGTGGCATGTTAAGCTATCTGGGGTGCTTATTAAATTGAGCAGATGAATACGCGCCGATCAAAAGTGCATACATTTGCGGCAAAAAGCAGCAGGACACTGGAGCTAATTTGCACAAATCCATTTGAAGTTTCTCTGTCTTCTGCTCTCTGTGGGTCGCCGTGTTCCTCTTTGGCTCTCTAATGTGCGTTCTGTCACTTTGTTTTCACTTCGGCTTCCGGGTGGCAAGATGCGACTGTATGTTTTTGTCTTCTCTGTGTCCTTCCCTCTGTCTTACGTCCTTTCAGTCCCCGCCGTTGGCTGACTCACTGTGCTTCTCCACTCATTGTTTCTTCTCCCGCCGTCCCTCCCCACTGTTTCCTGTGTCTGCAGAAGAGCGATGGGGATTTGTTCCATCGACTCTGGCACGTGATGAATGAAATCCTGGACCTGAGGCGGCAGGTGCTGGTGGGCCACCTTACCCATGACCGCATGAGGGACGTCAAGCAGCACATCACGGCGAGACTGGACTGGGGCAACGAGTGAGTTCCTATATCTGTGTTTTTATGTTTGAAGTCATTCATCTTTCATCAGTTGAACTACTACTCTGTTTAAGACGGATTTTCTGCCCTCTGCTCAGCCACCGGATTATGTTCATCGTGTTGCATGAAAATCAAATACCAGCGACCAGAGGCTTGCTTTCTTGAGAGCAGCAATTCATCACAGGGCTCATTCAGCCAGCCTTCCTTTATTGTAAAAGTTATGTTTTTTATTGCATGTTAATGACGTTTTGAACCAGAACAATTTTAAGTCTTGTATGTAATGCTTTTCAATCACTCACTCTGAAAGTGTCTGAGTTTCTTTTGAATGCACCACCGCTGAATCATTCCCAGCCCCTGCTCACATCTGCATAACCACATTAATACCCTGCATCGCCACTGTGAGGAATAACCTGCAGGGAGTTTAAAGTCTCTGACCCATTAGGAAGGCGGGAAATAAATGTAAAAAGTTAGGAAGGGGTTCTCAACAATATAAATTAGTAGTTAATGAGAAACGGCCCAGTGAGGTCGAATAACATCTTGAGTCAGCTAACATTAGTGCAACTTAACGAACACTTGTATCGAACATGACGTTGTAAAATGAATCTCACATTTCTTCACATATTTCAGGAACAATTGGAATATTTGATTCAGTTCTTCTGTCGTCTAAGCAAGTGCCCCCTGCAACTCTCCAACTCGTCTCTTCCTTCTTTCACAGACTCTCTCCCTCTCTTACTTCTTCTCTCCTTGAAGAAGGAAAGGAGAGGGAAGGAGGGAGGAAGTGAGAGGGAGAGTAGAAGTGTGAAGAGAGAGAGGGAGAGAGATGAGAGAAGTTGGAGGATGAAGGAAAAACAGAAAGACAGCGGGTAAAGCGGGGGGGGGGGTGGTAAAGAGAGAGGACACTTTTCTTTCATTTGTCAAGTTTATTCCAACGAGTGACACAGGTGATCTGGCAGCACTAGTGTGTGTCTGTGCATGTGTAATGTATTTATTATGTGTTGTCAATGCAGTCGGCCTGGCTTTGCCCGTCACATGCTCGGATATCAATGAACTGCCACTGTTTTGTATGTAGTTCACTTTCTTTAATCTGTGTGTTACAGGCAACTCGGATTGGACCTGGTCCCCAGGCGAGAGTTCAGCATGGTGGACCCCGATGAAATCAGCGTCACAGAGCTTTACAGACTGGTGAGTGGTCCTCCAAGCCCTCCGCGCAGTATCGAACTGCTTTGTTTCACAAACCAGCGCCTCATTAAGGGAGCAGGGTGGTGAGGGGCAGGCGAGGAGAGGAGCGTGTATCCTTGTAGAAGCGGCTAAATCCAGCTCATCACATGTACTGTGTAGTGGGCAGAGGGTCCGGTCCATGGCATCAGATTGGACTTTGTCTGGTCCATTGGTCCATCACATCTCCACCTTTTAAGCTTAAATCTTGAACCTGGACATCGGTGCCTCCTGGCTTTTGTGAAGGATCTTCGTGAATGCTCTCGGTGCATTCAGTAGCTGCTCTGGAGCTTTTTTTTCCGACTGCATCACATGCAGATTGAGTTTTGCCTGGTTGTCACGGAATTATCGATGTTCAACATTTCCACAACCTTTGAGCACTTTTAAAGACTTCTCATCCGCGTTGGCTTAAAAGTGGGGAATTCAAAGTTCATTCTTGGCCTTGGAAACAGCAGTTTGCGAGACGATCTCACCGCTGCACTGGAGCTTTCCATCGTATCGCACAATCTCTCTTCCTTTTTCTCAGCGCTTCAAGGACTTCACGTTGGCTTAAAGGTTTAGACTGAAAGAATAGCTTTGGCGATTGTGTTTTTTCTTTTTCTATTTTAGATACTTTCCACATTATTAATGCACAACAAACTCCGCGTTAGCCACTGAGTGTTGCACGTAGAAATATAAAGCATAGCATGTCTGAATCTCTCCCGTCTCCGTACCGCTCTCTTGCTCATTCTCTCCTTCCTTTTTCGCTCCCCGCTTCCCCCTTCACATTTTCCCCAAGCCCCAACCGCTGTTACCGTGGCAACCGTTTCTCTGCCCTGATACAGTGCGTGGAGAATTGTATCTCACACACACACGCTTTTCCTTCGCAGGGGTAATTGAAGCTCTTGATCCATCTGTTTCTTTTTTTTGTGTTAGTCAAAACAAAAGCAGGCATAGCAGGAAGAAAGCGGAATGCACCTCTATTAAAAGCCGTACCAAATGAGCAGATGACTGCAATTCCCCGACACTGAGACATGATCAAGGGACTGGTGTTCACCGCCGGCATCCACATTACAAAAGCACACACACACACACACACACTCGCGAACACCAAGACACAAAACAACACGATATCGAGCCCAAATGAAGTCACTATTTTTCAGTGAGATCTTTTGTTTCTGAGAACAGCTTCTTTGTTTCTTGTTGTGCTACAGTGGTATGGCTTAATTCAATTGAGATGGGGGTTACCTGCTGTGTGTGTGTGTGTGTGTGTGTGTGTGTGTGTGTGTGTGTGTTACTCTGGGAAGGTGTAGCCTGACTGCCAGAATGTATCAAGGAGTTATGTTATGGCCACCCAATGAGAAATACAGACGATAAGAAAGAAGGAAAAGAAAGACATTCAGTCGCCATTTTTTTTATTTTGCCATACATGATCAGTGATAAATATTTCTAATACAATCATGGATCAGATGATTGTGTGTATTGTGCGAGGCATGACGCGGATTTCCCACCTCTGTAGTGTAGTTCCCCTCGGCTCGCTCACATCCACCTTGTTTCCAGCTGTTCTCAGCAAAGACAAGAAAAAAAAAAGAAGCAATGGTTCTGTAAATCTACTGTGCGCTTCCTGACCAGCACCCGATGACACACACGTGAGCGACTAGCTGTCAAGTGAACACAGTGGTGCATTTAGCGTCTAAAGAGGCAGATGCTCCGGAGAAGGATGAGGGTAAATATTATGACTGGATGAATGTTAATGTTGGTATGCAAGTATTGGTAACTTTATAAGTGGTCAGTTGAAAAGCTTACCTGAGTGCCAGTCAGGTAAGTAGTCTGGAGATTGAGGCCTAAATTTTAGTTGATTTATTTGACTCGACGCCCTTTGAAGCATTTTTCTTGGTTGTAGCTTTTAAGTGAGCTACAACCTTTACCCCTCTCACCCGTTTTCTTTAGAAGCTCCTCGTACTCCGGCAGTCACTCCACTCGGTGCTGCCTCATGCTGTTTGGGAAGAAATGACAGAGTGAACAATAATAACATATCTCTCTGGTCCTCTCCTTGTTTCCCGTACAATTTCCATGTTGCCAGCAGGGCTGCCGGGCTGTCACGGCCATCGTTTGTGTCCAGTCATGCGGAAGCTGCCACAACAACCACACGCTGCTCCGGTCGGGCATCTTAAATGACACACTGAAAATAACCCACGTAGTGAAATCCCACAGCATGAATTAGGCCTTCCCAGACGAAAAGCAGCAGCAGTCAGGACCCAAACGAAACATATTCATCATTTTTACAGATATTGCTCTTGTAAAATGATTTGCGGTGTTATTTTCAAGCATGTTTAAGTCTTAGAGGACAATGTTAGTGGTTTTTTCTTCATATGTTTGGATTCATAGTGCAACCAACTGTTTTCCAAAGCACATCATCAATTTTAGATTGCCCTCCAGGCAATCACTGCTTACCTCACATTTCCCTACTAAATCAAAATTTCATCTTCCAGAGACTTGAACCTTCTCCGCGGGAGCGTTTTTGATGCCTTTTTTAGTTTCTGTCAAAGCAACGTCGTCATCACGTGGTAATGCACCCCCGAGTGCGTTCAAAACACCAGTGCCGAGTCAAAACAGCATATTTGTAATGTAGGCAAGAACCACTTCAAGCTGCATTTTTCACTTCATCCATCTTTGCGTACTCTATTTTTTCCTCCAGGTTTGACTTTTTATTATAGAGTGCCTCAAGGAATATATGTCATTATTTCTGAATAGAAAAGCCCTTTTCTTTCAATCATTGCAGTTTTCTACATTCTATAATTTTATTCAGAATAAGGAATATGAGCCCACGTGAAAATTAAATCCTCAACCTCAGCTGTCTGACGTCCTTGCAGAGAGGTTATTCTTCATTATTATTATCCTCTGAGACGTTCAATCCCACCCAAGTTGTTTTTTTTCAGGCAATCAAAATGATCCCAATCTCGTATTAAGCACCTTTCAAAAGAATAGTTCAATGTTTTGGGAAATGTGATGAAAGTGTCGTCTGGTAAATATTTAGCTGGAGCCAGCAGTTGATTAGCATACAGATTTTTAGCAGGGGCAAACAGCTAGCATGACCAGGCAAGCAGCGGTGATTTGGCAATTTGTTGCTTTCACACCTTTTGTGCTGATAAAACAGATGAGTTATGGAATGTTAATTGGTGAGCTTTGGATGTGCTGGTAGGTGGATTTAGTTAGCATTGGACAGCTCCAGGCTAGCCCCTTTCCCCCCCTGTTTCCAGTCTTTATGCTAAACTGAGCTTGGGAGGTGGGAGTGAAATCGATCTTTGCAATAAAGTAAATAAGGTTATTTACCCAAATGTTGACCTATTCTTTTAAATACACCAATAAAGAGGGTTCCAACATGGTTTCCCCTGCAGAACCATCCAACGTAACTCTGACGACATAATGCAAATAACAAAACCTTCACAGGACGGAAGAATTCAGCTTTTTTTTTTACATAAAATACCCAATAATATACTGTTGGGGGAGACTGGTGGCAGTTTCTTCTTTGTGTGTTCGACTCTTGATTCTCAGTGATGCGTTACTGCACTTCGCCCTTGCATTGTCTCCATTATTTTCCTTTCCTTCGCTCCTCAACCTCCTCCTGCCCCCCCCGCCCCATCTCTTCCTTCTACAGAAGTGAATGGGGAGCACAATTTGGCAGCGGCTCTACTGGCCATCTGGTCCTGTGTGTGTGTGTGTGTGCGCACGTGTGTGTGTTTGTCCTCGTATTTTTGGATGTTGACAGGGGATTAGGATGAACCTCTCATAAACAGAGCTGCGACGCGTGTGTTGATCCGGATGGTATTTACAACGCCTCCCGCACCATGCTGCGGGAGGCGTTATTGATCCGCATTATTGATTTGTTCTGATATAGATTGACTTAATACAGCATGTAATACCGGCCGCAAGTGCCCATGCACTACGAGGCACTGAGATGTGACTTTCTGCTGCATTGTGGGACGGTCTCATTTATATGCAGGGTGAATTTCAGTGCTCCGGTTTCTGTTTCTCTGAGATTAAGCCACCAGCTGAAAGGGATGCATATCACAACACCATTATTTAATGATTTTGTCAAGAACATAATGAACCTACTTACAGATAAATGCTAGAGGTAAATAAATAAGGAAGGCGGCCATGTTAAGTGCTTTTAGACCTGATGATGAATATGGTTGTTTATGTGCAGCAATAAGTGTTTCTTGTGTTTCTTTGGCAACAAGATTGCAACAAAGAAAACCGTCAGACAACACAGCTCGAACGCTCACATCTTAGCCTCTGGCGCTGCTGACAGTCTGCGTTTTTACACGTGATATTAGCTCCATCTATATCAACAAAATCTATATCTTAGCCCGAGTCTTTAAATATATATGCAAATCTGCAGCAAATCTCCCAACTACGAGGAGTCTCAGAGGGATACGCGATACTAAACACAGCAGCTCTTGAATGTGATTGGCCAGTATGAACAGAGATGTAACCAAATGTTGTTTTTCCCCGCTATGAACTGTATTTGATAAGCTTTGATCCTGCTTTTTGAGGATCTCTCTGGATTTAGAGCTTATGGATTCTACTGCTTTTTTAACCTTTCCAAATCCATCCCTTCAATACATCAGAACAGCACAATGTGTGTTTGTGTCTGTTTTATGCGTTAAATTTTTTGCATGTTCTGTTATAGTTGCGGATCAAGTCCGATATATAAAGATTTCCCTGCCCAGAATAGCATTCTGGAAATTGATTTGTGCCGATATTGTTTCTCTCCTCTGCAGATGGAACATCGGCATCGTAAGAAGGAGACCCCTGCGGCCGCTAGCACCCATCACTTGTTCGTCCACGTGAAGAGTCTGATGAGTGCAAATCTGGGGGAGGAGCTAGAAGTCTTCTTCCACATTTATGACGGACGGGAGAACCGGCCGCTCAGGTACGACGCTTCAGAGAAAAGAATCCCCGAGGCCGAGCTGTTTTGTCTTGTAAAACGTGTCTGTCCCGTCCACATGAAAGAGCCTGTCGCCCGGGGAGTCTGCACACGTCACACGTCACAATGACACACGCAACGCCCACGTGCTCCTGATGGGGCGCCGGCCAAACGCAAGACTGTGTGTTTAAGACTCCCCGGTTTCACAGTTCAAAGCAAGGGGAAAAAAAATTCCATTTCATGTCGCAAACAAGCGGATTCGTCAGGCAAGGCAAATGAGTGGGTTGACAAATGAGCACGGCAACAGTGAAACTCCTTTTGATAAGCCATGCTTGTGTTTGACGCTCGCTCTCCGCCCCACAGGGTCACATCAGAAGAACGAGGGTGACATTGATTCTTTTATTATTTTGTTTCAGTATACAGTAGCTCCACTTCTGGTTCTAAAGAAATCCAATTCATTATTCATCACATCACTGGCAGAAAAGCGAACTTTTGTGCGAGCTTGGTTTCTTTAAAAACCCTGCGTGGAGAGTCTGTGGTTTCCTTCATACTATGAACAATGGCACGCAACAGAGGAGGTTGTATTTTTACAAGGAGTGCGCAAGGTTTGGTTTTCATGATGTGGTCTGTCCGAGAGAAAGATGAGTTCCTCAGCTAAATGAGATATGCACACACGCATATATACCGTGTGTCATCAGTGGATCAGAAGCACTTTTAATTAGGAAGTATATTTAAATGTGCTCTCCGGCCTCCTTTCAGCTCATGCATCCAAGTTCCTGATGTACGGTAAGAGGTTTGCCAATAATGAAGGTACATTTTTGGCGACTACTCCTGACCCGCACTTTGACTTGAAGTGGGTAATGAGAGTCCAGTGGCATCATATCAAGTTCCACTCGAAACACATGCCTTCGTTTGTAATGGATTTACAGCTCATTCTCTGACACACAATGAAGTCGGCTTTAGTTGTTAAGCTCATGTTATGCACTTTCATCGACACTGAATAACGATATGATATCTTATGATGATGTAATAACAAATTTATATTCTTCTCACAGTTTATCTAAATACCGTTCTTTTTGTCAGTATTGGGGGGGGAAAGGCTGTCAGAGGCCTGATTGGTTTTGTCTTCAAGGAAGATCTCACAATGGCAGCTGGCCAACATTGTCTCTCACTGTCTGGTCACACACATAAACAGAGACACACATTGAGGCAAGATGCCTGGCATGAAGCCATTTCGACACTTCCTTCTGTGCTGGTGGTTTCTGTGTGTGTGTGTGTGTGTGTGTGTGTCTCAAGGACCAGATGGGGGTCCGACCCGTTGTCTCAGTACCCTGCCAACACCAGCAGCCCCCGTGCACCGTGCTAGCTGCTTTGTGTGCGATACAGCCTCCTTGTCTGGCTCCCCCAGCGTGACGCACACTGTGGCCGACCATGCTCACACATGATCCTGTTGCTCTTTCTCTAAGTTCTGTGCGCTATCCCGGATCAAACACTTTACACGGCCTCGCGCCAGTCTCTCCGTAGATACTTGCACTTCCCGCCTCCTAATCGCAACCTACACTCAACTCCAACAGGGCCATCCTGAATGAGTGGACGTGCGTGTGTGTGTGTGTTTTTATGTTCCTTTCGTGTGAACAGCAGAGGCCCAGTGTGTGTTTTTCACAAAGAAGACACATGTGGTTGATAGGTCTGGCCTGGTGTGTTCTCTACCTGTTCACCACGCCGTCTAGTCTAGCCCTTCTCTCATCTTTCAACATGGCCTCTGGGGGTAGATTAAGGTTTTTTCGGCTGTGGGGAGGGAGGGAGGCAACGGTGGCAGTTCATTTAGCCAGTATTTTACTGGCTCGACGGGTGATCGCACAGCTCCTAATGCAATCATCGATATCAGGAGAGGGAAGAGCAGGCTCCGTGTGGGCCCAGAGGAGCGGGAAGTCGGCCATTCATGTTATGCTAATGCAAGCCGTGATAGAGGGAGATATGGCCCCGCTGGGGGGGGGGGGTGATCAACACGCTGCAGCTGTGAGGGAGAATAGTCATGGCAGGGAAGGAGGGGCGTGTAAGGGACTCGCGCATGTGTGTCTGTGTTTGCAGGAGTGGCTGTTAATTGGCAGTTGGGGTTTCCCACAATAGAGCGCTAATTAGGGTTGGGGAAAACGTGCGCACGTCTCATGTCTAATGCATAGGAATCCGCCTCCATGTGGCTGGATAAATGGCCTGGGAAGTTACAGAGAGCAGCTAATGAGGAACAACCGCGTCTGAATCCAACCGGCTCGTTCCAGTTCGGACGATGAGAAGGCAAACTGTACCGAAAGGAGCACATGTCTGAAAAATCATGAGCATTTGTATAATTAATTATCAGACCCGTAATTAATTCAAACAGCTCCCGCTGCCCTATATACACAAAACGCTGAATTACAGTGCAAGAAGCAGCCTCTTATTTACATCACAGACGAGACACGGCCACTTTTAAGCCCTTCTAATAAGAGCTTTTAATAGCTCGGACTGTTCTGAAACACCTTCATCCATTGTAGCCGTATGCAGCATGAAGTCAAGTTATATCGGCTCTGTTGGGGTAAATGCTGCTCTTGTGTGGATGGGTCCACTGTAGCTCGCGCCTGCTAACCGTGCCAGAGACTCGGCTCATTGTCGGGCGCTGGTGCATTACAAGGTTTTTCTCCCTGCGTATCGGTGGACTGTGAAAGTCACCTAACTGGATTAGCCCTCAGCTCGCCAGCCAGGATGAGACAGGGCCCAGCAGGATGCCTCCGCTGCCTCTCTTTCAGCTTGTGCGCGAGATAGAAAGAGAGGACTGAGTACAAAGAGAATGAAAAGGCTTTCTGTGTCCGGCCTTTCTGGTTTTTTTTCGCCCGACATGCACTTAATTACACGCCTGCACGAAGGCAGGGTACGGGGCATCTGAGGCCGGAGTTGTTATTTCGAGTCGGCTCACTCTGCCCTGTGAAGCTCTTGAATTTCATACTCTAAAGTTGCACTGTAGAGTATGTGCAAACTGTCCAAAGTATGATTCAGAGTTTGTTTCGACAGAAAGCCAGACAATTTACTTTTCCAATTGTCTCAGTGTGGCGGCTTACGCTTTTATTTTTAGCCAATGCCAGCGTCGCAGCTCGAGGGGTGGCAGTGTTGGTCTGTATGTCGGTTGGTTAATCCGCCACTTCGGTCCTGATGTAAATGTTTCAACACCTATTGTATCGACATGCATGGTCCCCACATGATATATCCTAACGACTGTTGCGATCCTCTGACTCTTCTGAGGGATGACTCGACAGTTATTGAATGACACAGACCCTCTGACTTTCCTTTTAGCTCAACCATCAGAACATTTAAAAAAAAAAAAATCTCTCCAAGACTGTGGTTTCTTGGCAGTTCTGAGACTTTTTGTTGTAACCCATCACTATCTTTGCTGACAGTCGAGTATGCGAGCTAAAATGTGTCAGAGAGAACCCAACGATATGCAACAACACACTGAATATTCAAGCCAGCCGTGGAGGAGCCACGTGTGGATGTACTTGTTGTCGGATATGTTACAGACAGCCTGTGTAACTCAAGCTTTGTATATATTTGTGTCTCCCTCTCTCCCGCTGTCTCTGATCCTTCTCTGCCTGTCTTGCTGCAGCCTCTATTCCGTTTCACAGCTTTTTGGTTTGAAGCGTTTCCTCTAGTGCCCACCGTTCAGCGCTTGACTTTTCTGACACCGTTTCTGATCTTTATTCTGTTCTGGTTAGCGGTGGCTTGGATGCAGTAGTTTGCGACGACACCCAGCCATCACTTCTGACCCCGTTCATCTCATTGTGTGTTCCCACACTCTTGTCTCTCCTCTTGTACAGCGAAAGGTTCTTTGTCAAGCTGAATAAGAGCGGGTTGCCCAAGTCGCCAGAGAAGACGGAAAGACAATGCACGCTGTTCGTGGTGAGTAGCGAACATGGCTTTGCGTTTACGAAGATTGATCGGGGAGCAATTTAAAGCAATGTACAGTAAAGTCATGCTCCATCACCCTGAAAACTAAGAGCTAAGTCAGCTCTCTGTGGCTTGTTTACAATGATTGAATCTGATGTGGAAATATGTTTTCCTGCTTTTTTTTTTCCTTTCAGGATTTGGGAAGCAGCGATCTCCGAAAAGACGTCTACATCGTTGTGCACATCATAAGAATAGGTGGGAGTTATGATGCTGCTGCTTCATTTTACTGAGCGCTACGTGTCTGTTAAATCTCTTGGGCTCTCGTAGCGGTGGGAAGATTTAGGACACGCACGATGACTGGCGGTGAATTTCCATTGTTGTGATGGTCATGAATATTGAGTGACTTCAAAAAGCTGTCCATCACGGTAGAGAAGTGAAAAATAGAACCTCATTAATTATCACGTAAGACACAAAAGAGGCGCACAATATTTGATTGACGAATGCGAAGGAGGGCCTTATGATTTGTGATTGTTTTTCCCTAAAAAGGAAGCAATTTGTTTCAAAAGTAAGGTGATTCAGGATAATATTACGAATCGCAGCTATTTTGGCTAGGATAATCGTCACATGTTTCTTTGTGTGTGTGTGTGTGTGTGTGTGTGTGTGTGTGTGTGTGCGCAGGGAGAATGGGAGCAGGAGAGAAGAAGAATCTGTGTAGCGTACAGTACAGGAGGCCGTTTGGCTGTGCCGTCGTCAGCATCGCCGACCTCCTCACTGCCGACTCCAAGGATGACCACCTGCTCAAGGTTTATGCGTAAGTCACTGTAAACAACCCGCATTTCATGACAAAGTCTGAAAACGACAGATTGCGGCTAAACTGGCTGTGATCGAGCTCCAGCTTAATATTACACAGACACTTATGTAAGTGGGACATTTTCTCTTCTCTCTTTTGGCAAGAAAGCGTTTTAAGGGAGTCACTGCTCTTCCAAATTACTAACCACACTTAAAAGCACATTTTTACAAAGCAATTCAAGTCGGTTTGTTAGCTGGTAGTCAAACTAAATAACACAGCAGTATTGAAATAAATATTCACAATATAAATGCACCTTTCCCGTTGTTGTTTGTTTCATCAACAGTGAAAGGACTTTGTGGTCTAACCTAGTCTACACGATGCCCTGAGGGATAAAAAAGAAAGGCTCGTTGACTCAGTAGTTTGACCTAAATTATAGCCGGATCAGAGTCAGACTGAGGGGCCAAATACATTTAGCTCTGAAGAAAATACAACTACTTTCTTTTTACCTGCAGTAACACCAGAGAGGTTTTAGTCGGATCAGCATTTAAGTTCTGAACTGGATGTTTTCAGAATTAGGTCCAGACAAGACGTCTCAGTAAATAATGTAAGAATTTGTTGACTTGACCTGCTCTAGTTCAACGTCACTGTCAAACCTCTAACTTTTTATTTGCACCTGTAGTTCACATGTTACATGCATTATAAGCCACCACTTGCTCAGAGTGCAACAGAACGGCAACCATCGACCATTCTTTCAGTAATCTGTCCTTGTGAGTCCTCCTACTTTGCCGGACTGAAATACTAAATTGCTGAAGTGCCCCTTTGCGTAGAAAATGTATACAAAATATTTATTTCCTGTCTCAGGTGTAACACAGAGAGCGAGTGGCACCAGATCCATGAGAACATAATCAAAAAGGCGAATTCCAGGTACAACCTGTCGGGCTCCAACACCGGTAAGAACCATAAGTCTTTTCTTTATGTTGCCGCCTCGCATCCGCACACCTTGTTGTTTTGTATCGTGTTTTTATTCTCAGGGAACAACCTTTAAAGCTGTTCATTCAACAGTCTGGTGATAATCAGGCTTATTCCTTCCACAAAACCGTCATTGTGCCCCGATGACAAACTCAGCAGCTCGGGTTGCATCATCGGTCTCTTACTCAGCTTCCGGTCAGTCTGAGGAGCGCTCATGTGGGAGCGAAGTTCCTCTTTAGGGAGGCGGATCAGCCTTCACATGGTCGCGTCTTCAGGAAGCCTGCTGTTGCAAATGCATTCAGATGACTCTTATAAATCGGCACATTCAGTTCTTCAAACCTCGAAGAAATGTCACGTGACGTGCGAAGAGGTTTGTTCCGCAATGAGATTCATCCTTAATTTCGGATATAGATGCAGCCCGAGATGAACTTCTGATTCGGACCTCAAAATATGATCTGCAGTGCGGGAAGCTCGAATGGGGCACATAAGAGAACATAATCATGAATTAAACAGCGTCGGCTGGTCTGCAGCTGTTTGCAGCGAGGGCCAAATGTGCAACCAAGCAATCAGCAACAGTTCATTAGAAGTTTGTCTTAAAGCTAATTTACATCATGCTTTAGTGAAGTGTTGCTACAGGCTGTTATTGTCCTCAAGAACATTTTGCGTATTGAAAGAGTTCATTGTCTTCTAACATCTCCATCGTGTATTCTTAGAGGAACACCACAGCCCGCTGCATAGAAAATGGCTGATAATTGTTTGAGGCAAGGCAAGTTTATTTGTATAGCACATTTCAACAACAAGGTAATTCAAAGTGCTTCACATAAAACCATTAAAAGCATCAAAACATAAGGCAAAAGAAAAGGAGATTTAAAAACAATTAAAGAAACAGTGTAAGAAATAAAATTCAGTAGTAAAATGCAGAAATTGATTAATATATGAATTGAATGTGGTTCAATTAAAGGCAGCAGCAAACAGAAAGGTCTTCAATCTTGATTTAAATGAGCTGAGGGTCTCAGCAGACCTGCAGCTTTCTGGGACTTTGTTCCAGATATTTGGAGCAGAAAAACTGAACGCTGCTTCTCCATGTTTAGTTCTGACTCTGGGAACAGAAAGTAGACCGGTCCCAGACGACCTGAGGGGTCGGGATGGTTCATAAGGTAGTAGCAGATCGGAGATGTATTTTGGTCCCAAACCATTCAGTGCTTTGTAAACCAACAGCAGGATTTTAAAGTCAATTCTTTGTTGGACAGGAAGCCAGTGCAAAGACCTCAGAACTGGAGTGATGTGGTCCACCCTCCTGGTCTTAGTGAGGACTCGAGCTGCAGCGTTCTGAATCAGCTGCAACTTTCTGACGGACTTTTTACAGAGACCTGTAAACACACCGTTACAGTAGTCCAGTCTGCTGAAGATAAATGCATGGACAAGTTTTTCCAAATCCTGTTGAGACATAAGTCCTCTAATCCTTGATATATTCTTCAGGTGATAGTAGGCTGATTTTGTAATTGTCTTGATATGGCTGTTCAGGTTGAGGTCTGAATCCATAACTACACCTAGATTTCTGGCTTGGTTTGTGGGTTTTAACATCAGTGGCTGAAGCTGAGCGGTGATTTTCAATTGTTTGTCCTTGGTACCAAAAACAATTACTTCTGTTTTATCTTTAATTGAAGAAAATTCTGGCACATCCAGTTGTTGGTTTGTTCAATGCAGTTACCCAGCCCTTGTATGGGATTATAGTACCCTGGTGACTCGAAATCATCATGAATAATCTTACATATAGGAGTGCAGTAATCAAACGGAGAGACACGAAGCCATTTAACGCAGTCCGCGTTATCCAAGCGGCATCTTTACGCGCCGCTGCTTCATAACAGAACTGCAGCATCCAGCGAAAAAGTTCAATACGACGGTGCTGCTGCTGAATAGACGGAGACGCAATGTGCCTTTGCATCAGCTGAAACAGAAATATTACGCAACCACTTAACCGTTTCCTTATCTCGTATTGAACTCCAACTAAATCTGAAGTTCTTGCATCAGCTATCTTTTGCCGTGTAAACTGTTGACACGCTTTGTCTGATTTAATTACAGGTGAAGCAGACAGATCATGTGGTGCTTTCGTTGTTGACGTTAAACTTCCGAGACCATCGAGGTGACTCCGCTTGATTGATGACTGTGACATTCCAGCTTTAAGATTCTGATTCTGGAATCATAAACAATTAATCGCACCAATTAGGAAGACAACGCAGGAGACAGCATGTTGCCTTTCTCAAAATGTATCCAACATACACGTGTTTCCTCTCGGCTTCTTTTTTTGACAGACTTCTGCACACGCGTCACAAACGCATGGAAGTGAATTAGATTGAAAGAGTTGCTCCCTTCTTCTGCAACATTACAGCATAGATAACACTCGAGTCACTTGTCTAGCCTCGACCGCCGAGAGTATTTCATCTTTAGCAAACAGGTCAGTGTCTCCTCGCCACTTTGTCCCTTTTGAAAACGTCAATGCAGGAGTTATGGAACACCATGCATAATTTAAGAACCACAATTTATTACACTTTGTGTCAGGAGGGCAATTAAAAGGAAGTGTGCAGTGAAGTAAGATAACGTAATGTCTATTTGAGTGTGTGTGTGTGTGTGTGTGTGTATACGTGTACATGTTTGTATAGGTGTGTGTGCCATGCCCTCTTTGTATGAGTGTGTGTGTGTGTGTGTGTGTGTGTGTCTGAAGTTGTCTCGCTGTGTGGTTCTCCTTTTAAAGCAGACCTGGCAGTGTGCCAGACGTCTCTTATTAGCAGCCAATTAGCAGGGCAGAGATGAATGCACTGCCCTCAACATATACAGAACACTGGGCTGTTTGGGTCATAAAGATGCGGGGAGACGGTTACTTTCTTCACATGTAGACGAATGACTACCCCCATTTTATCCGTGTGTTTCAGGGTCATGGTGGCTTTTTGGGTAAATCAAAATCGAGGAGATGGTGATTGTTGTGTACACGTAGCCCAAAAATCCATAAAAGGGATTTCATAAGAATCTGGCTCCGCGTGAGTCAGGTCAGGTAGATAATTCAGCTCCCACCTCCATGCGAGCGTAGGCAGCGACAGAAGAGGCTGCGACAACTCCACTGTTTTGTTTTTCAGTTTTTGAGGAGGCAGGCCGGGTGAGCTCAGCGCAGCGAAGGTTGAGGGTGTTTTTGTGGCGGAATAGTAATGAAGCTGGTTCGCCTCATTGTAGCCCGGGCAGTAGCTTTTAGAGCCCGTCCGTGTGTGTGTTTGTTTATGTGCGAATAAATGCCAAAGGCTTGATCCACATTAAAAAATCTCTGCTGCACCTCCTTTCATTTCCCACCAGGCCTTTGTGCCAGGTTGAACACACCGTTGGTTAACTGTATGTGTTGTTTTTGAATTATGTAGATCAGAGGACTGTAGTGTCCTGCCCACCCTTCATAACCTCTGTACGGATGCTTTCGGAGTTTGTATCAGAGATGTCGTCCTTGCCTCGTAGTGCGGAGCTAGCTGTTAACTGTTGTTGAAAAATACCCATTTTGATGGAGTGACACCTTGGTAGTTTGGTTTATTTTTCCACAAAACTAAAAGAGGCAGCAGCTCAATCAAATCGACTCTCGCTAAAGATAACAACTAGCTTAACGTTAGCAAGAGTAGCAGTGGAATTTATGTGGTTTGGTTAAACTACCGTTCACACACACACACACTCAATGTTTTTTTGTAAATGAATTCATTAGATTGACTTCAATATGAATATACAGTAGACAGAAAGAGACGTCGTAGATATATTTAATCCCGACGGGATGTAAATAATCAAAATAGGTTTATTTTTTAAAGCAATTTTAATATAATCAGCCTAAACAGGCTAAAAGTGAAGACATTACAACATTTCTCTCAACTTCACAGCCTTTTTCCTGCTTTATTCCTCTGTAGTGGAGTCAATGTTGGTATATTGCAAACAAGTCACGTTGCCTTGTTGACTCTTAGTGGCCCGAAACCTCTCAAAGCTTAATGAACCGCTTCACCACTGCCTCCCAACTCTCCTGGAAACATCCACAACAACAACAATCACCATCATCTTGTCCCTTACACACCGCCTTGCTGTTAAGCCGTTTTGTGTGCTCGCCTCTCCTCGTGAGCGCGGACGAGGCTCGGACGTCGAGGAGATGCGGCTTTTCAGCTTTACATGCAAGTCGGCGCTTTAATTTCGCTGCGCTGACATTTGGAGTTATTACGCCAGGATATTGATTTGAAACGACAGCCTTCATGTCGGATTTCCTCGCAATAAAAGAGAGCTGGAGATGATTCACAGGCTGTTTACATTTTTGGTTTATGTATATGTGGGGTTGTCTGTTCCCTTCCATACACATGAACATTGATGTTGGAAGGTATAACTTTAGTTATCTGGTTTGCAAGTTCATGTGGCTGTAATAAAACTGAAAATATGCCCTTGTGAATATATTCATCATTGTGTTTGGAATAGGGTTGTGATATATTTTGAGAGGTTTATTCAGTGGCTATGGTAAAGGATAAGGGAGGGAATATCAAGTCTGTCATATAGGAATATGTTATGTGAGATTTTTATTGTTATTGTTTCTTTGTTAGGCCTGGCAGTGGCTCTCCAGCTCCTCCACGGGGACATAGAGCAGCTGAGACGAGAGTACATGGTCCTCTTCACGCGGGGCGTGTCCATCACCAGGAAACTGGGCTTCTCTGACGTCATCATGCCAGGTAGGACGCCGCAAACAAGCTCACTTGACGTCAGCTTGTCTGTCCTGTTGCTCAGCATTCAACCACTTGTCTTTAGGTGCGGTGGTGGATATGCACGTCATCCCGGCACACTGCTAATTTACACTTTAAGCTAGTTTCTTCGCTGCACAACAGGAAATTCATCGATATATATTATTACATCCAACCTTGGACAAAAGCACTCCTGCAGTAATACCAGCTGATCCATCTTCTAACCACTTCAGCACATTCAATGCGTTGCTGAAAGCCACTGCTGTGCTGTTCTGCCACTACACATCCCAGAGATCACTTTGCTGTCAAAGAATTGCTTACACCGACACATCTGTCCTTTTGATTTTCTGTTGAAGAATTGATTTCTCCATAAAAGGTCTATTCATGATATGCTATCATAGCTGACACCTTTTGAGACTCTAAGCTTAATAATGTATTTCCTGGTGTTTGTATTGTGTACATTGATCTACTGTACACTTGGCATCCCTACATGATGCCTGAGAGTGATATTTCAATCAGCCTCAGAAAGATGAAATATTCAGATTGTTTCATAGCTTCTTCTCGAAAAACGACACGGGGCCCCTGCAGAAACCCTCAGCCTGAGCTGGGTTGGGGGTCTTGTTGCCGTGGTAACGCATGCACAATCACTTGAATGTGAGATGAGACAAATAACTCAACGACGTACGTGTTTATATTGACATGCAGCGTGACAGAAAGTGCTGTATGAATCAGCTCTGTGACTCTTGGTTCATTAATGAGAGCTGGACATTGCTCCTTCTTATATCAGTGAGGTGTGCTGCCTGGTCTCACAGATACAGAGGAGCCACAGACTGTGGGTCCCTCAGTGCCTCACTAACACAGATTTATGTTCTCTGTCTCTTTCTTTGTCTGACTACAAACCCTTAATGCTGAGTGCTCCCACCCTCTCTGCCTGTTTAAGTCTGCCCTTGGGCGACGGAAACCGTCTCTCTCTTTCTGTCTCTCTCTTTCTGTCTCTCTCTTTCTGTCTCTCTCTTTTCTGGATTTGTATCACGCTGTATCTTTCTCCTCATTTTATTCTTTCAGCTGCTCTCGCCCCTCCTTCTCAACTTCCCTTTTTTCCTTATTGTACATTAAGAGACTGCCCCATTGTGTGTCTGCCTTCCTGCAATCTGTGTGTGTGTGTGTGAATCAAGCGTACAGTATGGGTGTGTATATAATGCCCCATGTTGCCATGGTTACCGTTAAGAGCAGAAAATCAATATTGACCCTCGAAATAGAGATATGATGAACACACACACACACATAGCAGTTATATAGGGAACATATTTAACACTGTGTCTGAACACAGAGCAGATTGGCTGCAGAGGAAACAAGTGTAATCTTTTTCTTACCCAGAGGGCTTTGCACCATTTTGACTTCCCCTACAGGAGGGAATAAATGTGTGCCTGGCCCCGTCATTGTGCATACAGCTGCAGTTCTTACAAAAAGATGTAGAATATCACCTCCTGGGGTGATTTTGTATGACTGTATCTTCTGATATATTGACCAGGTTGAGTTGCACTGTGGGTAATGTAGGCTCCAGCTTTTGTGAAAGGAAGAAGAATGCATCGAATAAACAAAAGATTGTGTACATATACTGTCGGTCTACTTGCTACATCGATTGTGTGGAGTATGGCCTCCTGTTACTCTGCTGTAATCAAAGCAGGTGGATGTCAGCAGCCCAGGCTACGTATTGCGGGTTTTAATAAATCTTGTTTTCTCTGGTTGTGGAAGGTCGTGCCTCAGGCCTCGATTTCACGTCAGCAGAAAATATGTCGTTCAATGCCACGAACCTAAATGCTGTCCACTCCTGTCACGCAGCATTACAAACACAAACAATTGTGGTCCCGCTGCTGAGCGACCATTAATAATGCGTGCTCGGATGCATAACCGATGCCTTGTTGCCTCTTTTACCTTCCTGTTCCTGCAGGGGAGGTGAGGAATGACCTTTACATCACACTGGAGAGAGGCGAGTTTGAGAAGGGCGGGAAAAGTGTTTCCAGGAACGTAGAGATCACTGTCTATGTGCTGGATATCGATGGGCTGATCCTCAAGGTAAAAACACATTTTTTTCACAGTTCACATTCTGCGTAAAATATATCATATGAAATGACTAACCACGTTGTTTAAGGATAGTAAATGCCTTATTAAGTCCTTAATAGCGGGTGGCTTATTTTGGAGCAAAACTCTTCATTTAAATATGGCTGACCCAGATGAGAGCTAAGTGTCTCTCTCGTGTGTTGCCCAATTCTGGTGCAGCGCTGTGACAGCCTGCTCCTGTGGTTTCCTGCGCTGCCTCGGCCTTGAAGAGAAAATAGACTCAAACATAACCCTGCTGCCACGCATCCCTCTGACACACATACACACACGCATGAAACCCCCGTCGTTCTCACTTTATTGGCACTCGCGGTGTGTGTGGACGGTTTTCAATGCGCCCCTCTCTTTTCACGCCTGACTCATGAAGTCATTGTGTCCTTCAAAATCTGCCCCTTACCTCATCCCAGAGCCTGGCCTCTCATTTCCTCTCCTCACTTCCTGTTTTTTTTCTTTTTTCTTTTCATTCTTCCCCCTCCGCCCTTTGTCTTGATTCACGCTCTTCTTTGTGTCTCCCTCAGACTCACGTGGCTGCCGGCTCTGGTGAACCAGGCGGGGATGAGTACCACTCCTTGGTGCTGTACCACAACAACAGCCCGCGCTGGGCCGAGCAGATCAAGCTGCCAATCCCGGTCGACATGTTTCGCGGGTCACACGTCAGGTTTGAGTTCCGACACTGCTCCAGTAAGTGGGAACAGGAATTTGGCGAACCCTTTTAATTCATCTTTTTTCCAGGCTTTCACGCATTTTCAGACATTACCTGTTCAGGTGTGAATGCCCGAGAGGCGCTGCTGCTCTGTTCAGTTGATTATCCTGGGGAGTTGGAGGCAAAGAGAGGCATCGTTGTGAAGGGAGATTGGAGTACAATAAACACTCGCTTACCCCACCCGCTTGAATCCGCCAACACCCCAGCCTCGAGCCCAGAGGCCGCTGCCACCCCCAAATAGACTGCGTCCAAGTGCATAAGTGTGCGCTTGTTGAGGCGTTTTCATAATGAGACTAGTTTGTCCAACTTCTCACCTCCTAATGAGACAAAACTTTAATTATAACTAAAATATTGCTCTCTCTCTCCCGCTCTCTGAGCTGCAGGGGGAGAGGGCAGTCTCTTCTCTCATAACAAGCTGATATTATTATGCGGTTTGCAGCCAAGCTGGGAGGCTGTGTGCAGCAGATATAGCAGCCTTATTACTGCTCGCAGTGCTAGCATTACTACCAAAGGGCTGCCCGTTAAGAGCCCAATTTAAGGCCTGTGGTGACACCAGTCTGGAGAGACCTTATTACACATACTATTCAGGCTCCCAAACTCTGGGACAACCTGTCTGCAGAAATAGGATTAGCAGACACTCTCATTTTCAATAAATGCAAAACAGGAAGCAAATTTCTTTTTTCATGAATATACTTTAAAATTCCATCTTGTACTTGCACTCATTATGCAGCAGCTGTAATTGTTCATTTGTTCGTGGGGAGCCCAGTGTTGTCCCTCAATGGGACTAAAGGGGGCTGCAAGGGCCAGTCAGCATCAACAGTGCAATACTTTGCCTCATTATAGCCGATCGTTTGTTGATTGGTTCTGTGATATTTCAAACAACTGAAACAATTTGCAAATATGTTGTTGTTAGGGATGCTATTGCTGCTGTAAGAGCAGCTGTTTTCTCTCTCTCACTAGACAGTTCAGAGATATAAGTGATGATAAGTATTTACTTGTTTACAATTAAGAAAGAAACTCTGGAATTGTGCTGTATAATGGCTTCGTGTATTCGATGGAGTGGTTTCAAGAATATAACACACGTCAATCCCCACCCGCTCTGCCGAGCTCAGCAAGTTTCACACAGTACACCTAAATCTTTCCTAATCTCCCGGCGCCCAAGCCAAACAAAAATGAAAAAGTTTGCAGTCTAGAGTCTTGTAAGCAATATCTTTCCTGGTGTAAAAACGTCATCGCAGCAGAGCAGGACAGAAAAAAAGAAATGGCCACGGTGCAATACCATTTTATAAGTTTAATACAACTTGTGCTGCTCCTGGGAGAGTACAGGCACACACACACACACACACACACACACACACACACACACACACACACACACACACACACACACACACACACACACACAGAGGGGTCTACCACGTAGACGGCACTTAAGTGGTGTGTTGCAATGAAAGGAAGTAGAAACCTTGCTAGCGCTACACTTCTCACTTTCGCTGTGCGCAAATTAGCACTTTATTGCTGAAGCAGCAGATAAATCTGATTACATGTGTAATAATGCAATGCAAATCATGCCCAGAGCTTTCAGAAAGCTTCTTAAAAGAACTGAATAGAACTGGTTTCATAAGGTTGCTCTCTGTTTCATGTGCTTTCAGGCAGTCTGTGCTTGTGTATTTTGGACTCAATGCCGTGTCCATGTGTTGTTGTTTGACAGCTAAAGACAAGGGAGAGAAGAAACTGTTTGGCTACTCCTTTGTCCCTCTGATGCAGGAGGACGGCAGGACTCTGCCAGATGGCACCCACGAGCTCATTATCCATAAGGTAAAACCAAAACAACACAAAGGTTTTGACTGAACAACATGGAATAGATCGGACTGTGTGCTTTCCAGGATGTGTTTTTGGCACACATAGTGTCCCAAGTATTCATCTTGATGTGTAATTCCATCCAAAATGTCTTATTCTAAAGCAATAGGAAAGGATAACTCCACTGTTTTCAATGCATGACATGGTATTCAACAGGAAAAGAGTTCAGCGGACAGAAAGAAAATCCATCCTGTCCATTGGTAAATTTGCAGCTGAAAGATTCTCTTAAGTGAAACCTCAGCTGTTTTGCACCACACGGGTGAAGCCAAGGCTATTTAGAATGGGATTACATGCTGTATATGATTATGTGAATCCTGGGTTCTGTTATCGCACCGTTTGGTGCTCCATCGCTCCATCACAGCCCGACTGGCCCATGAGTCATGTCCACTCACGTAACATTTCTTCAGCTGTGGGGCTGAACCGAACCTTGAGTGAGTATGTATTGTATGTGTCTTTTTTCTCGGCATGTGTAAGAGACAGTTCAACGCGTACACATTTCATTCGAGGAAGTCTGTCTCTGTATTTAGCACGACCTTTACGTCCTCTTTTTCGGCATTTTACAGACCTTGCGACGCCACCCGCTCATCTTTTCACACGTTTTTGGTTTTGAAAACATCAAGAGACCAAAGCAAATCAAATGGCCTGCATCCCCAGTTAAACGCTGCTGCAGGACCGTCTCGGGTGTAATTCAGAATAATTGCAGACTGCGCGGTTTCCCTCAGCTGCGGGCGAAGGGTGTGTGCACAGACCTCAGGAAACGCATTGAGCGCATTCATACATTTTCATTGGCAGTGAGGCAGAACAGTGACCAGAAAAGTCTGATTATTTACATTGCTGTTAGCTTAATTATCTTCAACAGTCTTTAAAAACAAAAACTCCTCCTTTTTATTGTCTGCTTTTCCTGTCAGGACGGCCACATTCAGTCCTACCAAACCCTCCAACCTGAGCCTGCCAGTTTTAGAGGACAGCTCTGGTAGCCCTGTGTATTCCCACCGTTCAGGGGGGGGGGGGGGCGTTCCAATGCCAGATGGAAGTTGCTGAAAAGCTCAATGAAGCTGGCATGGCCTAGTTTCACCCCAGACCCAAAATAGACACAGAAGAATCAGTCCAAACTGTGTGGTTGCTTTTGGAGCTCAAACGGCCTCAGCTGTAGGCATTAAAGCAGCACATTAAATCCCCCAAAATAACAGTCGTGTTCTGTGATTGATTGTGTGCAACAGCTTGGACGTCTCAATCGCGATACGGCCTACAGCGCTACGACATATAGTACAGTCCTAGAACTTACGTTTTGACATGTTGGTAATAAAAGAGCGACCGCATTACGTTCGTGTTTTGACAGTATAACATTATTCCGCTCCTCTCCTCTCCATCGTCTGTGCCAGTTTACCAAATGTGTGCTTTTCTTGCTTTCCGTCCTTGTTCCCAGTGCGAGGAGAATACCAGCTTGGCAGACTGTCCGCGCTACCTGAAGCTGCCGTTCTCCAAGGCCAACCTCCCGTCCAACAACCAGACTCTGAAAGGCACCAAGGAGTCCTTCTGGATCACCAGCTTTCTCTGCTCCACCAAGCTCACTCAGAACGGTAAACAAGACTTTTATTTTTAGGTGTTTTGGCTGCTTCGCTCGTACTCTCGTCACATTTTCATTTTTTTAACTGGAGTTAGCTTGTACACGAGCTGGTCCCGTGCGTCTGAGCAGCTCTGTGTGCGTGTAGGGTAAGGAGCTATTGCCAAAGATAGGGATCAACACTTCCCAAAAAGACTGACAAAATGGTGAGATGCCATATGTTTCACTCACGGAAAGGAGGCAAGTGGCAAGTTTTGTGCAGGTGAGAAAGCGATATTTCCATCCAAACTGTGCGATTGTGTGAAAAAACAACAGCACGTGAGTGGGAATAGCCTCCAGTTCGCACTGCTCACTAATGAACCAATAAATCCTTGCTTTCGTAAACTGGTTGCAGAGCGGGCATTGTCTTATTTCAGTAGGACTAGCTTGCTGATAATGCAGTAAACGATAGCCAACAATAATCATTAAATATGCTGTATAAGGTGCGCAGCGAAGGAGACGCTTGTTTTATCCCCACTGAGACTCATAGACACCGTCACTGTTGTACCAGAGAACAGTATTAGCAGTAAATGATAAATCATCTTTTACCTCATTCAGTAGAATCTAGAAACAGAAGAGCTTCAGGCACAGTTTACTCTTTATTTCCTGCATGCATTTGATTTTGTTTCTAAATTGATTACAGAAGCATTGCAGCAGAGTTTTTGATGCCGAAATACACTTGACAGATTGGTGAATGCAGTCATGCGCGTGCACACATGCACGTGCGCGCACACAGACGCAGGTTTACATGTAAAGTTTTTGAAAAGACCCACTTCAGGTTGAACGGGATCCGGAGAGACGGCTGAAAGACTTTCTTCTTGCGGCTTATGTTTTATTCATGCGTATGTCTGGGGACCCTGGCTCAGGGAAAATGACTTTTTATCTCCTTTATCCTGCCGCACTTGGAAATGTCATCATTTGTTTGGATTCTGTGGAGGTTTTGGGGCTGTAATTGAAGGGTGTGGTGATGCTTTGTGACCTGAGGTGCGCGTCGCTCTCGTAATCCTGCCTTTCTTGACAGACAAACATGAGATGTGTGTCTTGATCTCTTGTGCTTTTCACTGTGTTCCTGTATCTCCTTCGCTTACTGTTCTATCGTTTGATTCCCCCTCTTTTTGTCTTCCTCAGGAGACATGCTGGACCTGTTGAAGTGGCGAGCCCACCCCGAAAGGATCAACGACAGCCTCTCTAAGCTGAAGGAGATCGACGGCTCGGAGATTGTCAAAGTAGGCCCTACTTGGCATTTGTCGTGTCGATTGTTTCGGATTTTGATTTCAATCCACATGTTTTTATTTTAAGTTCAAGCTGAGAGGGATGAGGATGTTAAAGTCAATTTAAAGCTGCCGCTCACACATACCAACTCCCTTTTGTACAGTTTCTACAGGACACCCTGGACACTCTCTTTGGTATTCTGGACGAAAGCTCCCAGAGATACGGGCTCAAGGTGTTTGATTCTCTGGTAAGCAAGATCTAATGAATCTTCATTCTCCTTTCCTCCTTCATGTGTCGAGCACAAAGTCAATCACACAAAAACACAAACTTTCTGCCGGCGAAAGATGGAGTGATGCGACGCCGCAGAGCTCGCCGAACTACTCTTTGTTTGCGTGTCCCTCTCTCGACATCAGTGTCACACTGACACATGCGCGCTCAGATATGTGTGTATGTCATCATTTTTACACGATACTATGATTTATATGATTTTTTTTTGCAATCCGTCTTCTGTGTTTATTTCCAGGTCCATATCATCAACTTGCTGCAGGACAGCAAATTCCAGCACTTCAAACCAGTCATGGACACCTACATCGAGAGCCACTTTGCCGGAGCTTTGTCCTACAGGTACACGACGTTTCAGCCTCCGCTTCTCAAGGTGTTGCTGTTCGAGGCCAGCGACGCAGCCTTGCCCACGTATTGTGTTCCACTGTATCGCAGGCGATCAGAGAGGCTGACGTGCGTCAGCGCTGAGAGGCAGCTCTGCTCGGCTCTGTGCTGCGATAGAGTCAACGGGAGTGTGAATGAAATGCTCACGGTGCCCCCTGGCTGTGAAATGTGAAAATGGGCTCACTTTTGCTTCCCGCCTTCCTCCTTTCCTCTCCTGTGTCTGTCACATACGTACACACACACACTCACGACACACATATTCACAACCTGCTGTTCTCACCGGCTGTCTTCTTCACACTCTCTGTACCTGCTAAGATAACGTGTTGGTGTGTCTTCTTCTTCTCTCTTTTTTATTTGTATTTTTTCAATCTTTGCAACGCACCCACACGGAATCCTGCTGCCGCATCCATCTGCTTTAAACTCCTTTACCTCTGATACTGTTTCATTCAACGTGTCGCACCTTAATTCCTTTACACAGACATTATTGTCACGATCTGCAGTTATTAATCGAGAACCAAGATGTCGTCCAGTCATGATTAGAATGAGAAAACTTTTCTGGAGGCAAAAAAAGTGGAGCAGACAACGAGAGGTTTGTCTGTCATCCTAAGACTGCAACATTTGAAGAGGCAGTATTTATGAAGAGCCAGTCGTTTTCTCTGAAATAGATTTTAAATCATAGTTTCATTGCAAAAGACTACATTGCCTCATCTTTGTTTGCTAAACCCGGTGGAGGGAAGCAACGTGCGATGTAGCTGGGGGGGGTGATGTGGTGATCCTGTGCGTGCCTCTGTGTTTTCTCCAGGGACCTGATCAAAGTGCTGAAGTGGTACGTGGACCGCATCGTTGACGCCGAGCACCAGGATCACATACAGCAGGTGCTCAAGGTGAGGCATCTGCTTCGAGGACGCACACGTGCACACACACACACACACACACACACACACACACACACACAGGACACGCGCCAAAGGCAGCCGGAGTGATGTTTCCAAAAGACACACGGTCACAAACATTTGAACAATAACACCATCAACACAGATGCATGCAGGAATGCAAATGAATGAACTTGCTCCCTCTTGCTGCCACTCCTCCTAATTACCCCCCCCCCCCATTAGCAGAGAACACAACGCACCGCCATCCGTTATTCCCCTCCTCACTCCATTACGCCGCATGCAATTTTAATCTGCAGAAAATGCAGTGCCTCTGGTGTTGGGAATCCACATCACAATATTCGAGTGACTCGTGCCGATGTGCCGTCGGAGGAGCACGTTGCGGCTTCTGTGCTGTGGGTTTCCCCCATTTGTCATTCACGCGGGACATTCTTCAACGGATGTAAATTGTTACTCTGTCATGCAGTCAATTGTAAATGAGCGATGCACCGCAGATGTGTTTGCAAGGGTTGTCTGTCTGAGTGATCCACAGGATGTCTTTTATTCGTTTTTTTTTTGTTTTTTTTCGAGCTAATCTTTTTGGACAAGTTTTATTTTGGAGCAGAAAAGGAGGTCACTGTTACTGGTTATCTGTGTGATTACAACTGTGTGCACTATAGGACCACAACCAATTATGTCTTTCGTTATTAGTTAATCTGACAATTCTTTTTTCAATAAATGAAATTATAATAAATGCCGACCACAAGATCCGAGAGCCCAAGATGAGGTGTTCAGACTGCTTATGTCCACTGATCACTCGTCTGAAACTGGTAAATATTTGAGTAAAGAAGATATAATTGCTTCATAATTGACTTAAAAAATCCATTATCAAAGATGTAGGTGAAATTTTCTGTCATTTAAACAAAAATGAACACCACTATTGGCTTTCAGATAAATGGATGCTGTGCATCAGGGGCAAAATGAAATGTCGCATCATTCTTTACTCATTTCCGCTGGAGGGGAAGTCTGACTTTCTTGGCTTATTCATCACAGAACAGATGATAAACGACTGTTTTTCTTTCTATCCTCCAGGCCAGCGAGTACATCTTCAAGTACATTGTCCAGTCTCGCCGGCTCTTCTCATTGGCCACAGGAGGCCAGAATGAGGAGGAGTTCCGGGTCTGCATCCACGAGCTCTTCATGTCCATCCGCTTCTTCCTCTCGCAGGAAAACAAAAGCACCAGTCCGGTTGCACAAACACAGGTGTGTGTGTGTGTGTGTTGTGCGTCTGAAATCATGAGCATCGTTGTGTGTGGATGTGTAACTCTGTGCCTGCTACTTGTATGTTTTTCTGTCTTGGGGGGGGGGGGGGGGGGCTCCTGTTAATGCAGTTGTGATAGGTGAGAAATTGTCTGTAATTGAATTTCATGCCGCCAGAGGGCTGTGGATTTCTGTTGCAACTTTTCCATTTCCGCTGGATGGTCTGCACAGCGGGGCAGCCGCAGTCGCTGATTTACAACACGCAAACCAAAACAAACGCGCCAAAGATGCCAAAGATACTCCTAATTACACACCAGAAACAGCTGCTTGTGTGGTTTTGTGTGTATTTCTTCACACTTGGAACGAGGGATATACCTGCATTATTTCCCATTGCAGAACCCGTGTGGGGATCTGTTTCCTATTCCTCTGCCGTCTCCCCTTATTCCCTATCGTCTTTAGTTTTGCTGTTTTGTGTTCTCATTTGCCTCCTTTTTTTTTTTTTATTCAATCATTTCTCTTTCATCCATTCGAGTCATGTGCTCTTTTAATCAACCAGGGTGCTCTCAGCACTCAAGTCGGACAAACATCTGAATGTGTGTTGATTCCCCTAAGTATGCTCACAATTAGTTTTCTTTATCGCCTTGTTTGCCTCACCTCAACATACGATCCGTTCTAGCATTTGGGAGAAATCTTTTCAATTACCCCATTAGGTTTTATTTTCACAGCTCATTTGACCAATTATAACAATCCACTCAAGAAACCGCCGATCTTGTTTTCAACCCTCCAGTCACTTTGTAATTATTCCACCTCACTCCGAGGCCACGGGAGTGAGCATAACATGAGCTGTTCCAGTTATGCCGTCTGAAACGCTCCACTCCAGCCCGCCACTGACTCCTGTTCTCGGGCTAATCGGTATTCTCAACACAACAGCGGCTGTGGGAAGATGCAGGCCGGGCTAATGCTAATCCAAGTTGACACCCTGGCACACAAACAAGCAAATCCATTCACGCATATTTCAGCACCTGTAACCGGATATGTGTGTTATCGTTTTCATCACAGGGTGACTCGGCATGTGATGTTTAGAGCAACGAACACTCGAAGGGGATGCTGTTCCATCAATCCTAGAGACCGTGTCTGAGTATTGTGTAATTTATTAAGCAATTGTCAAGCGATGTTTCGGCACAGATGGAATTTGCCTTGGGGAACAACTGCGTTACGGGACCAGTGGCTTCTCTAAACAAAGTCTCGACCCCGTGACAGCAGAGAAAACCCTCTGAATTAGCTGTCGCCACCAAGGAGCCGTCAATAAGTAGCAATACTATGGAACTTCTTTTTGCTCCAGCTGAACTGCTCTTTTGTCAAAAGGTAAAACACCCGTGACAGTTAAACGAGGTGTTGCTGAAAAATGACTTCTATCTTCTGCCTGGGCTTTCCTGGAAAAAATGAACGTAAAAAGAAACAAAGGGACACGGTGGTGACTCGCCCTTCTGGATTTTTAGCAATCTTCATTTTTCAGTTGTGCGGCGAGAATCTGACAGAACTTGACAGGAAGACAGAGCATCAGACTGAGAGCTGCAAACAAGCAACAGGCAGACATCAATCCCCCCCGGAGCAGCCCTCAAATTGAATCCACGTTATCCCCGACGGCCTGACGACAAATCCAGTCTAGGCCAGAGATTCATTGCACTATAGCCGATATGAACCTTTTCCAACAGACCAGCATAACTGCACACAGTATTGTGTTATGGTTGCATTTTCTCAGACTTAACAGATGAACTCTTGTGTGATGAACTCTTTTATCCAAAGCCCCGAGACACTGAAAATGTGTTATTTTCCCCATCACCTTGAGCACAGAGGCCCCTTTATGAGATTAAATATACATTTTGTAATGCTGATTTAGTGGAGAATGTATTGACATCACCTATAAAACATGCATGTTCACATCTTGAAATGCTCTCTTCGGTACAATTTGCAGTTTGAATGCGTTTCGACAAAGTGATTCCAGCCTTTGCCGACGGATTCATAGTGCCTCCGAATGATTGAACCTGTTCTCTCCAGGCGGTGTTCCTGCGGACGTTCCCGGCAGTGTATGGCGAGCTGTTGAAGATCTTCACAGTGCGGGAGGTGGCCGGCTTCGTCAGGGAGACGCTGGGCAGCCTGCCCACAGCTGTCCATGCCGACTGCCTGGAGGCTGTCAAGCTGCAGTGCATTGCCAAGACGGTGGAAAGCCAGCTTTACACGAACCCGGGTAAAGATCTGTTCACACAAACAGATGCACAGCTCGGTATGCAGACATAACTAAAGCTTGTCGACGCACTGAAACCCCAGCACAAAAACATTTGTCAGCAAATAGCACAAATACAGATTACCAACGCAGGAAAGCACACAGCACAGATTTGAGAAGCTGCATCGTGTACAAACAGGCTATATTAGTCCGTATTATACTGATGGGTTGTGCACTCCTGCAGTGCATTCATTTGACAGCACACCTTGACTAATGTAACCCACAATGCACTTTACTCCAGGCCATTAAAGTGTTCTTAATGAAGGCTTTACACTGAAGCAGATTACAGTCAATGTGTTATTCCCAGCATGCTCCAAAAAAGGCTACACGTAGCAAGAAAACCTCCCATTAAGGCAATGCAAAGACTTGCAGAGAGATGCATTTATTTAAATGTAAGAAACATTGTTTTCCCATTTTGGTCTCTGTTGCGTTCTCCCCTTATATGTCATTGTGTCTTCGATGTATGACAACGGTGTGTGTGTGTGTGTTGCAGAGTCGCGGTGCATCCTGTTGCCGGTGGTGCTGCGCGTCCTTCAGGCACACATGCAGGAGCAGAGAGACCTGGTCATGTGCGCTCGCATCCTCACCAGCATGCTCTCGCTCATCAAGAAGGAGGAGAACGGCACTGCGGTGGGTATGAGTGAGGTAACCGGTGAACCGTTGAACTGTACATGCCCACCTCGTCCTTAAATGACAAGTTTGACATCTTGCTGACATCATGTTTGTACGGTAACATATGAATATATGCAGATATGAGATTGGCATGCGTCAAGCTTCCGATCTGACTTTCGCCAAAAAAACAATTATGAGTATCCTGAGATGTTGAACTATTCCTTTGCAGTGGCAGCTGTAGAAATTCAACTTCAACAAATCAGCATATTGTCGAATAAAATTACTTTTCAAGATAAAAATAAAGAGTCATTTGACGAAGATTTATTTGTTATTGTGGATGAAATGACTTTATTCCCAGACATTATCCAGCGTTGTTAAAATTAATTCCCCTTGCTATTCTAGACTGTACAAGAGAATTTTCAACGAGGGAATAAGCGCCATAATAACTGGAAATAACTTTAAAGGAAGTCGAAGCTTGAGGAGTTAGTCTTAAGGCAATTTCCTCGCCAATACATTGCAATAGCAGATTGCTTTGTTGTGTATATGGTCAATTAGTCTTTGTAACAAGGACATTGGCAGCCGTGCGCTTCAGTAATGAGCCCCATCAATTTAGCAACAGGCATTGTCACAATGGCAGTCACTTCGAGATGTGTTTGTGTGAATGTGTGTGTGTGTGTGTGTGTGTAGCACCTCGGGTTGCCTGACTTGGACTGTTTGCTGCCAGAGGGGCAGCTAGTGGTAAAGGAGCCCAGTAGGACACACACCTACAGACAATACACACACACACACAGAGACTGGTGGCACATCTAAAGAGAAGTGACAGCAGTGGCAGCCAATGTGCCAGTCTGAAGCGCCTTCTCATTATCTCTCCTGTCCAAGACCTGTCTGTCTTGTCAGGGGAGACTAGAGGGAGATGGACACACGCAAACATGTACACACAAACAAACAAGCACACACAAACACACACACACACACACCAGTTTATCCTCCGCTCTCTTGTAGTTGCTTTTCATCTTTCACTGTCTCTCTCTCGCCTTTGTATTCCATCTTCTTTTGTTATTTTTCCATTCTCCTCTTTCTCTGTGAATTTAAGAGTTTCAAAATGTCGCTCTTAGCCTTGAAACTTCTCATTCGTGCCCCAAACATACGTGTTCAAGACTCATTAAAAACTGCGGTGAAAGTAAGATCATAGGGCGAGGGAGTGACATCAGTGGCCCGTCATGGTTCAATGTTGTGCCAACAGAAGTGGAATGCAAATTAGTCAGGAAAACCAACATCCAGGTAACTTTGAGAGAGCGATGTCGTTGAATTTGAAGATAACCCTGACGTTTCAGATTCACGTTACGAGTGCTCTTTTCTTGTGTGTGCTAATTAAGTGAAAGTAGAGTTATCCTGTAATTCACGTGCAAGTGTTTCGTCCTTTGTTTAGGAGCCGGTGGTCTCAGAAGAGGTGGAGCTAATTGTCGAGAGCCTGCTGGGAGTTTTACTGAGAACCATCCTGGAAATCAGCAACCGGCCCCAGCCTGCTGGACCTACCATGAGACTACAGTTCCAGGATGTCACTGTACGTTTGTTTTACCAGTACTGTGTGTGTGTGTGTGTGCGCTTACGACTATGAGTAGTTTTGGGACTTCACAAAATGTGCAGGAGTAGTTCCAGATTCATAGTTGAGTTGCCGCTGTGGCGACTATAATTCCGGCAACACGATTAACATTAATGTTGAACAATAATTAAGATTTATAATACAGCACAGCGCGAAAGGGGAATAATAATGACATCATCATCATTGTGTGACGATGGAGATTCAAGGAGGGCTTGTTCCACTTGCAATAAGAGCTCCACTAATGTTGCTGCAATTCTCACCGGTTGCCAATAGAGGTTAATAAAGGATATTCTGCAAAATGCAATAGTACAAAGTGCTTCCTTTCCTCTCTCCTGATATAAAGATATAAAAGGACCAGCCTTTGCAAAAGCGCCACAGTTCAGCGTTGACGTTGCAATGCGTCCTGCACGACTACTTTCTACATCAATGTTTTAGAACCGCAATAGCTCATTTATGTAGCAATTTAGATAATCCTGGTTACATCACACCATTAAAACTGAAGACGGCACGATGTTTTCTCTCTTTTTATTCATCTCTGTGTGTTCCGTCCTGTCTCAGGGGGAGTTTGTGGCATGTTTGTTGGCCCTTCTGCGACAGATGAGTGACAGACACTACCAGCAGCTGCTGCAGGCGTTCAGCAGCAAAGACAACCTGAGGGTAAGACCACCACATCAATCTCTCTCTCTCCCCATCTGTTTGTGGCAGTGGGTTCCTGCCCTCTCCCAACCCTCACTGAGACCACACCAAATCCCTATTTCTATATTTATCGCTTTCTATCCGCATTGCTTCATATTCTGTCGATACTTCACCTGTGTGTGTGTATTGGCATGGGAATATTGGGCAGAGAGGGAGAGAAGATTTACCTTATTCGTGTTGTTTTTTTTGGATTTAACATTCTAATCTGTCTGCCTGCCCTCTTTGAGTCATCGCTCTACGTCTCCGCCTCTATTTCACAAACTTTCCAACATGTGACTCACTCATTCCCTGCACTTGCAGACTGAAATGTATGCACATACATATATGTTTATGTGCTCTACATATACGTATTTGTGTCACTGTGTGCTTACATGTGCGGGAGCTCTACTGCAAGGTCAGCAGGAGGCAAGTTCCAAAATGAAAACGGAGCAGAGAGGACAAAAAGTTAACGGGGTCACAAGTTCATCCCAGTGAGAAATGTAAATTGGCAGAATGCCAGAAAAGGCAGAGAGATACTATGATCTTGTTAGCTTGAGAGCACGATTTCCATGCTTTTATTTCCGGTACTTAAATCACAAGTATCCAAAGTAAGTGGTCGAAAGACATCGAGCAATCACTGGAAATATGGCAAATTGAGATGTGACGATAAACTAAAATGGATTTAAACTGAGAGACGCTGGATTTGATCATTTCAGCACCATGGACAGAGGCGTACATCCTCTGCATTTGATTCCACACTAATCCTCAGATTTAAGTACGTGGCATGTTAACAGTGGCACATTTGTGGCACATCTCCTGAAACCAAAACACCTGACAATCAATAGATGTCTTAAACACTAATTGAGTGAACTAGCGATACATTCACAGAGCTTGATTTTGAATGTGTCAGCACCATTCAGAGATGCAGCGCCTGACCCCATGGATTTGAGTGTCCAATGACAACATGTTCTCTGTGCGTTTGTGTGTGCCAGGACTTCCTTCTTCAGATCTTCACGGTCTTCAGGATCCTAATCCGACCAGAAATGTTTTCGAAGGACTGGACCGTCATGCGGTTGGTGACCAACAAGTAAGGCCGCACACGCGACTGTGCACACGCTTCCATCCGCCTAACAGTGCATGTAGAGCCTCGTCTGGTGTTCCGCCTCTCGTTGTTTTTGGTTTTCCCTTTTTTTTAAATATTTATTTGAACCTCATTATTATGGGACGTAATTGCAAATGTCTCTTTACTTCATCACTCTACAAATGGGCCGTTCGAATAGCATGTCAATTGTTCAAGGTGATGCATTTCCCCCCAGACTTAACACAACAGCCCTCTCGTCCTCCTCGTCTCTTTCTCTTGTTCTTTTAGTGTCATCATCACAACTGTCCTCTACCTTTCTGACGCTCTGAGGAAGAACTTTCTCAATGACAAGTTTGACTACAAGGTAAGGGGCTCTGTGTGTGTGTGTGTGTGTGTGTGTGTGTGTGTGTGTGTGTGTGTGTAGGTAGATCTGAACAGTGCTAGAGTACTACAGAGCTGTTTCAATATCAAACAGCCTCACATCTACACACACAAACAGCCAGATTCAGTCATTCATTTATTTATATTTGTTTCAAAACAAAAGTTTTTTTTTGCCTTGAATTCCCTTTTAAGTTGGAGAAGGATGTTTTTTTGCACAGCGTTGCCATGATGCAATTTGTTTGCTGTCATTTTCAGGTGTGGGACTCGTACTTCTATCTGTCTGTAATATTTATCAACCAGCCCTGTCTTCAGCTGGAGTCCTTCTCTCCCTCCAAGAGGAAGAGGATTCTGGAAAAGTGAGTTCTGGTTGTTTTTGCACAATGCGTGTGCACGCACCGTGCGCTCTTTCTGCTGCACATGTTAGGATGGCCTGGCTGTAACGAGCCATGTGCTTTCTCAACAAGCCATCCTATCCTGCTCCTGTTCTCTGTCAAAGGATACTGCAGGCCACATACAGTATAAAGACCAGTTAACATGCTGTTCTCACTGCTTCTCTTGGTATTTGCCTGCAGCAAGCACATACTTCTAACAATGACACGCTATCATGCAGGTATGGAGACATGAGGGTGATGATGGGCTGTGAGATCTTCAGCATGTGGCAGAATTTAGGTAAGATGATAAAACATTGCAATGCACGTGGTTCACACCGACTGTTTTATTCTTCAATGTACTCCTAAACCCCGTGAGAAGAGACTCTGTGACATTTAACTATCATTGTAAAGGCAACTGTCTGTCTGCCAGTCCAGCAGTAGGTCTGTAAAATATCTCCATAATTATTCCTCTACAGAAGCAAAAGTCGTGTCCTTGAGCTGATCGGCACTTTTAAAAAGACAAACCAAAAACACTCAGCCTTTTTTCCTTTATGCCAACAACTATTTGTAACCATAGCAACCAAACGGGAGGCTCTCAACCTTTTGTTTTGCTCCGAGGTTGTGATGGATCTGTGCAATTTCTGTGTTTTTTATTATAATTTCTCGTGTTTTTATGTCTATTAAAGTGTGTTTTTGCCCAATTTGAAATACATTTTTCAAGTCACTTTATTTTTTGTTGCATTTGATGAACAGGAATTGAAGTGTTCCCGCGAACACCAATGCATTTTTAAGTAACACAGACGCTGTGATTCTTAAAATACTGCATCAATTTGGTTAGAGTGCAGTGCTTGAAATTAAGAGTCGAGTCGGCCAAATTGCCTCTGAAATAAACAATACGCTGTCATCGGGGACAAAGTGAGAGCCTACCCTCTGTCGACTTCTGTCTCTCCTCCAGGGGAGCACAAGCTGAACTTCATCCCGGCGATGATCGGTCCGTTCCTGGAGGTGACGCTGGTGCCTCAGCCCGATCTGAGGAATGTCATGATCCCCATCTTCCACGACATGATGGACTGGGAGCAGAGACGCAGTGGCAATTTCAAACAGGTATACCGCTTCTTAAAAAGACCTGCACTTTCCTGAAACTTATATTTAATTGCAAGTTTAACCCTGGCATGCATGCGCTCTTTCATGAGTGGGTCAAAGGTCGGCTCACAATGTTTTTGTTAATAGCGTGTTCAATTTGAACTTGCAATGTTTGTTTAACGTACTCATCAAATGATCAGAGCTGCAAAGATGAACATCTTTTTAAGTTATTGTGTGCTACAGTGTACAATAGATCCTGTATGTACCTGACAAGAGTAACTAACAGGGAGGATAAGTTATATCATGAATGCAAGATTTCGTCATAAAAGCGATGACATATCAGAGGCGGTTGCCTCGACTTTGACGTGAAGTGATTTGAAACCACCCGTGTTCTCCTCCTCCTCCTCGGCCATTTGTATCAATATCGTTTGAACTGCCGCCCCCTGTGAGAGTGAAACGTTTATATATTTTTTTGTTCTCGCAGGTGGAGGCCAAGCTGATCGACAAGCTGGACAGCCTGATGTCTGAGGGCAAAGGAGATGAGACGTACAGGGAGCTCTTCAACAGCATGTGAGTTAGAGACAGGAACAGATAGTAACTGAAAATATGGAGAAGAGGGGCGCATGGGTGCACACTTGCTTACATTTTGTCTAATTGCCTTGGATTTTAAAGGGAAAAGGGATTGGATCGGGGGGCCACTCAAGAACGAGCACTAAAATCACAGTAAATGCTGAAATAAAGATGCCAGTTCAGGATGCCAGCACACTTCCACTAACGGACGAAATAGCTGTTTATTGAGTCCAATGAAACTCGTTTGCCTCAGTAAGTGGCCGCTTTATCTGAAAGTGGACATGTACTGTGCTTTGAAAATTAGCTTTTTCACCCAAACAGCACAGATAACAGCATTAATGCTCAGGGAATGCTCATCAAAGTTCAAAGTTCAAAGTTCACTTTATTGTCAAAGTTTCCACATGTGTTATGCATACAGAAAATTCGAAATGCCGTTTCTCGCAGTCCCACAGTGTAATATAGACATGAACATATAACATATAATAGAAAAAAATAGAATAAAGTTAAGAACATAAGGGCCTAGATAAAGGATTAACAAGTAGCAGCAGAGAATGAAATAACTGTTAAATGTGTAAAGCTGACTGATAGAACACAGAACATGCGGTCAACATGAAAAAAATGTTCTTTTTTTACAAACCCATCATTAGTAATAAAGAATAGGCAGTGGGTAGTTCCTTGTTGATAGAATAATACAGAGAGGTAAGTGATCAGTATTCACCTTCATCTTCACTCACACCGCCTCTGTGGCCGGTCCTGGTCCACTCTGTTCTTGTATCTCAGGTCTGTGCTCCTGCATGCTTAGCGTATGTGCTCACGCTAATGTGTGTGTGTGTGTGTGTGTGTGTGTGTGTGTGTGTGTGTGTGTGTGTGTGTGTGTGTGTGTAGCCCTGCTTCATTTTTTGCCTGCTCATATTTTTGTGTCCACCTTCACAAAGGACTACTATACTTGGCCCTACATTTCAACATAGCTGCTAAACAACATTATCTGAAGCCACCTCTTCTGGTTCACACACACACACACACCCACACACACATTGTATGTTGAGCTTACTGTCACATAGATGTGAATCAAATTGTCTTGATAAGGATTTCTATCAATATTCATCTCCTGTAGTTGTCCCGTTGTCTTTCATAGTCAATCATTCTCTTTCCCACCATTTCCCACCATATTTATGTGTGAAACATCACAGAACACAGTGTAATATCACTGCATATTCTGAAGATATGTCAAATCTATATTGTGCAATATGGTATAATTATGCATTCGGGATCATTATTATTTAAATGCAATTATTCAATGCTTTTGTTTATGATTTTAGCCTACGTTTCTCTTCTCTTGCTTAAATGATTTAATGTTTTAGTTTGTTTTCCTCATACTAACCCCGCTAACCCCTAAGCTAACCCGTGTGAGTGTGCGCTGATATTAATCGTATTAATATTAATTTATTCCGCCTATGCTTCCCGCCTGGAGTAGAATTCCTCTGTTTGGTCCGTACCCTAGGTAAGACGCTCTCCTCTATGTTCTCTCTGTGTCGTCTGTGTGAGGGGGAACAGCGGGGAAGGGTGTAACTTCAAGCCAAAAGCTGTTTTAGCGTTATTGTTTGTCCGGTTGAGATAACCAATCAATTAAAAAATATCTATTTCGGTGTCAAAACAGTATATCAGCTATTGTGAATTTTCTTTTCTTTTTTTGCCACCGTGGGTATTTTATATGGTTAACTGCCACAGGCAGGCCAGTAAGCATAGGTGATACTAGTGTGACTGGGATTGATTTCATCTTGGCTTCGCCTCCTTTTCTTTTTCTAGTAATTTCTTCTTCCTTTTCCCTCCCGCCACCTTTCCTTTCCCATTTCCTCTTTATTTTTTTTAACCTCTTGTCTCTTTTGATCTCAACATCTCTCCATCTTGTCCTCCAGCCTGCTGAAGAAGATTGAGAGGGAGACCTGGAGGGAGAGCGGCATCTCTCTGATCGCTACCGTCACTCGCTTAATGGAGAGGTTGCTGGACTATAGGTGAAGAGTGCGCGCGCGTACACTCTCCGACCCTTGCATACATGCTTTACCAATTTGAATTAGTGATTGTTCTTATTTATTTTTGAATCATAGCTTTGCATGTCTTGCATGATGTTTCTATCACAGGGATTGTATGAAGCTGGGAGAAGTGGATGGAAAAAAGATTGGATGTACCGTCAGTTTACTGGTGAGTAGCAGTCACTCCAAGAGGCGTCTAAATCCGCATACGTTGGTATTGGCTGTTACAAAACCAGATCTTCAACATGGTTGTTGTCTAAAGGCATCCTCTGGGGGGCCAGACTAGCTGTTTGCACCCCGCTTCCACTTGTTATGGTAAGCTAGGATTAACCAACTCTTGGCAACAACAAAAATTAGTGTTTTTTTAAGATATATTTGCATAAAGGTGAAGACTTTTTAACAATGGCTTGAGTTTTTTCCGTAGGTTTTCCATCCAAGTATTGGAGCGATCTTCATTTGCGCTGAATATAACAGAATATATGAGCATAGGAATCATACTTAATTTGTTTAATCTGCCCGAATGTTGCTATTAAGAGTTTTATGAAGTTCACCCTTTTGTTGATAAAAATCAAACTATGTGATATGTATACGAGTTGATTTCTTCAGTTCAGGTTCATTTTCATTGGATTTATAGTTGTGTGTTTTCTGTTTAATGGTGTCTCATGTCGTTGACTCATCGACATTACAAAACTCTATCGTTTCTATTGTCAAGCCCTTCTGCCTACTAGGTTTTCCTTACGTAACTGCAGCCATCTGTAAGAGTTCCCGGGTGTGTAGGCAGACGGATCAGAACTCACTGCTGTTCAGCAGCTGAAATATATTGTTGCACCGCCTCTACCATAGAACAATCTGTCACTTTTTTAAAAGTTCTCCTCATGTTCATCTCTAACTCTCTCTCTATAATTTTCTCAATCTCCCCCCTCTTTCTCTCTCTCTCTCTCTGATTCCTTTGTCTCTAAACATCACTGAACCACCTCCTGCCCCCGCCAGAACTTCTACAAAACTGAGCTCAACAAAGAGGAGATGTACATCCGCTACATTCACAAACTGTACGACCTGCACTTTAAAGCACAAAACTACACCGGTACGTCTAAGGGAGCGACTCCAACATACAGTGTGTGTTTACATGTGATCCTGCTTTGACACACTGTTGTGATCCTGCTGTATGTGGCAAGTAGGGGAGACCCCGAATAGTCAAATATTTGACGATTAAGGAGCCTGATTCCACTATTTAGTGGCGGAAATAACGTATATGAAGAGGTCGCTCCAGTCTGGCTATATGGAGATGCTGAATGTCTGATTTTACGTAGAATTCCTTGGTGTCTCCCAATAAATCATGATATATTGCCTGTTTTGGTGTTATCAGGCAATTCATTTAAATATTTAAAGATTAAAATGGATGTAAGATATCCTATTATAAAATAAATTCTATGCCATGTCAAGAGGACAACCTGTTAATTGAGTGTTTGAGCTCTTTTGTATGAAAAAGATGTCGATGATAGACGAGACTTGACCTGTCCGATTTGTGAATACTTAGTCGGGGAAACCCCACTTCCTGTCCTGTCCTCTTGTTGTCCTGGAAGCACTGTACACCCTCATGTATGTCCTGAATAACATGCATATAATCTCCCGGCTGTTTGTGTGTGTGTGTCTGTGTGCCACAGAGGCGTCGTACACCCTGCTGCTGTACGACGAGTTACTGGAGT
Source organism: Melanostigma gelatinosum (assembly GCF_949748355.1). Taxonomy (NCBI): domain Eukaryota; kingdom Metazoa; phylum Chordata; class Actinopteri; order Perciformes; family Zoarcidae; genus Melanostigma; species Melanostigma gelatinosum. Next base: position 10,025,488 of record NC_136655.1, read on the forward strand.
GGTCAGAAAGGCCGCTCAGAGAGTTCCTCAACTACCCCATGCAGAGCGAGTGGCAAAGAAAGGAGTCTCTGCACCTCACTATCGTCCACAACTTCGACAGGGGGAAGGTAAGCTTTCCCACTCTTCAAGCCCTTTTGTGGCACACTGTAGCATTTTACATGGGTTCATAAAGACAGTTGCATGGAGCTTAAAGATATGTTGGAATCTATAAGCTAATATCCTCGAACACGTTAATGTAAAGAAACGTCCTGACAAAATGTAAAGCTCCGGCCTCCTGAATCAGATTTTGTGTCGGAAAATAAGCTCTGTTTTTAGAAGATGGCAAAACAAAGAAACACTGCATGGCTTCTCATGCGTATTTTAAAATATAACTCCAATTCATACCTGGCAGTGACAAAGAACCACAGCCATATTATCAATGGTCATTTACATACCAGCCATTAATACATGGAATTTAAGCTCATAAGCTTCAACATTAATACTCACGGATGGAAGATAGAGGGTAAGAGAACTGGAGTCCCCCCCCCCCCCCCCCCCCATTCACATGAAATGAAATCCCCCTCATAAGAAGGCGGAGCTGTGAGCTGTACAGAGCTACAAAAATACGTATCACTTGTGGTCAGAGATTTAATTTCTACCTGTAGTGAGCTGTGACAACGACTCGAGGCATCAACGCATCCTCTGTTTAATCAGACCAATCTCTGGCGGCTGTAATTAAAGCAGGACTCATATCATCCCGCAATATTCCTTTTAAGACATATCGTGGGAGACGATGACAGCGAGAGTGACGCGTGGCGATCATTGGCGGTGTTGCTTTTAGGCAGCGATTAAGAATGAACGGTGAGATTGGCAGCTTTAAGCGAGCTCAACGGGTTCAGGATGCAGCAGCATTTCAGAAGTGGTTCACAGGCTTTCTTTCTGCGACTCAAAGGAGGACATTTCTGTGACCTACTCCCACTACTGCTCTCTGCTGGTTTTATCTCTTCATCCCTAACTACCTTTGTCACAGTTCTGCCCTCTCGGGGGGGGGGGGGGGGGGGGGAAGTGCCATTATGGAAACCCTCCAAAATCACACACAGGCACAAAAAAACCAACCCGCATCAGCATTCCTTGATGAAATAACATAACTCTACGGAGTCATTAAAACGGCTCCCCTCGTTACTCACAGTCCAATTTCCCTTCACTTTCACGAGCTCTGCCATCTGCCGGTTGCTGCCGCGTGGGGATCAGGAGGCAGCGGGAAAGGAAAGCTTTTTATTTAATTAGCAAAGATGGCTGGGTGCTGCGTGTGTACCTGCATGACGAGGTTAGATTTCACTCTCGATATTGTTGACTCACCAGTGCCATCCGGTGGGGGGACTGCAGCCTAGCAGCACCACTGCAGAGCGACTCTCAATGAGCCCCTCTATTCACATTTACTCTGTCAATCAAATGGATAGGCATGAGCTTCCTTCATATTTTCTGTATTTGCTTCCTTTTTTGAGACGGGACAGTCAGCGTGAGGATGAATGAGTGTGTGTCTTTGTGTCTTCAGTGTTGGGAGAACGGCATCATCCTGTGCAGAGAGCTGGCTGACCAATATGAGTCTTACTACGACTACAGGAACTTGAGCAAGATGAGGGTGAGTTGTCCACAATGAACGAGATACAGAGACCGAAGGAGCTTTGGGAGCTGAAGTCTTTACATGTGATGATGGGGTCATATAGGGAAAACGAGGAATGAGAAAGAAGTGCTTTTATTCACATTGTGGACCTAATAATTCATCTATTATGCTTTTTGTAAATGCACCAAACCCCTCATTGGTTGCACACCAAATCAGTATTGTCATTTATTTCCATTGACAGATGATGGAGGCCTCTCTCTATGACAAGATCATGGACCAGCAACGACTAGAACCTGAATTTTTCCGAGTGGGTTTCTATGGAAAGAAGTTTCCTTTCTTCTTACGGGTAAAGAAATCTCCATATTCCCTCTTTGTCATATTCCCTCTTTGTCAGTAACATTTTGAATAGAGTCATACGTTTACCCTCTCCGAAGAAGAAAGAGACCAACAGGAAGAATTCACTTTTTCTCATGTACGACTCCTCCAGTGTACGGTGACATTCAGCCTCTCTTATTCAATGCCATTTAATGATGGAACAGATGTCCTTTGTGTGGTTTGCAGCTGGAAGCTGCAGTTGCAATGTGCGACCACTAGATGTCAAGCTAACCCCACGCTGCGCTCTGCTCTCCCCCCCCTCCTCCTCTCTGCAGAATAAAGAGTTTGTGTGCCGCGGCCATGACTACGAGAGGCTGGAGGCTTTCCAGCAGCGGATGCTCAACGAGTTCCCCCACGCCATCGCCATGCAGCATGTCAACCAGCCAGACCAGACCATACACCAGGCGGACGCGCAGTGTATCCTTTCTGAAGACAGACGCGCATGCAAAATTCATCCGCAAGCGTGGACCCCCGCTGAGCAGACACAAGTCAAATGTGCGGAAATGCATGAATAAAATGGGAACGGCACAGGATTGATACACATGTGCACACACAGAGGCTTCCACTCAGCGTGGTTTGTGTTTACATCCATGCAATTACCTGTAATGAGGCACACGCGATCCTTCTATCTCTCGCAATCTCTTTCTTGTTATTATCAAAGCCTCATTCCCAGGAACACATACACATTGTTCCAAATATTACGTGCAGCATATCGACATCTCATACAAGAAAGCACTGTCAAACGTGCAATGGACATGTTTCCTTAAGCACAAAGGGCCGCATTTATTTTTCTTCTTGCTGGCTACAATGAGAGAAGCTCTAAAATGATAGAAATCTTGATACGACAGTCATTGGGGTCCCTCAGTCATTTCATTGTGTGCAATAAGCTTAAAAGCAGCAGCGGGTGCCTCAAGGACTTTTTTACCTTGAGTTTTTTCCTGCCCTACCTTCTGATTTTGGCAGTTGTAGGAACATAAAGAAACTAAAGTTACAGTTCATACTCCTAAAAAAAGATGCTGTAATCGATCATACATATGCACTGTTTAACACAGAGGAATTCAACATCACATCTTATGATACTAAAGATGACTAAGTAAGTCAGTATTAACAATGCAGTGATTTACAAAACATGTCTCACATTTGCTCTTCATTAGGAAAAAAACACGTCTTTTAAATGCGGTTCACAGCAACCGTTTATTGCGACAGTACACATTTTATTTTGGCGGTGTAGACCTCAGCGCTGTTGCGTAGAGAAGAGCGCCGAACGTTTATTTCCGGACACGCATGATGGGAGGGGGTGCATGGAACATGTGACTATGAAATGACTTCTGTGCCTGCTTAAAGTCCTGTGAGACTCCCGCACCTTTTGTTTGTGTTTGGCTTCATTTTGTGCCCCAAATTCTGAACCCAAACATACATAAATCAAGTCACCGACTCGCATTGAGAGCTGTGCTCTTCATTTCAAATTCAGCTGCACAATATGGGAGCCTTTTTTTAATACTTCACCCTGATGTATGGGACAACTGTTGGCCTATATAGAGGGAGAAGGAGAGAAAAGCAAAGACTGAGTGGCATAATGACACAGTGACGCTAGAGAGCAACGCTACAAGAAACCCAGATGGAGGACAGAGACACATGATTAAGACACTCTGCTATTTTGTTGTTGTTATGTATGCATGTGATGCGTTTGCTTGTATGTGCTTCCCTTACTGAAGAGGACGGGGATCGTCTGACTGAATTAGGACACCGCTGTGTTATTCACACGCTAATCAATAGTCTCTGAGATCGTCCCCCCTCCCATCCGTGTGTGTGTGTCCTTGTCCTCTGTGTGATCTGCAATCGCCCATGTTCTTTCCGGTCACCGAAGGATTCTTGTGAGTTGGAGTCCGCAGCGCTTTCCTTAACTTCCGGTGCTTCCAGACCTGCAGATCTATGCTGTAACCCCCATCCCAGAGAGCCAGGATGTTCTGCAGAGAGACGGAGTGCCTGACAACATCAAAAGCTTCTACAAGTTCAATCACATCTGGAGGTTCAGATATGACCGACCCTTTCACAAGGGCACCAAAGACAAGGAGAATGAATTTAAGGTACGGAGGGGAGAAAAACAAGGAATTCACCACAAGGAAAGATGATGATGATGGACATTGACACATAAAGCAGAAAATGTAGACACACACACACACACACACACACATGGTGAGAGGGCAATGTGACACAGACATTTCTCTGCATTTGTGGAATTTCCTCCACTCTTCACTCCATGAATTTGTCAATTGTGCGGAGCAATGAAAACGAGCTTTTATAAAATTAAATCACAGCCTTTTACAGCTTGTGGAGTAGCTGCAAAATGACGTGCTAAGAACTAAAGAGTAAGAAATCTAGTTTCTTTTGTTAAATTTCAGAATTTCAAATTATACATTTATGATCATTTGCATTTTTTCGCAGCAAACCGAAGTGAAACAGCTTAATTTCCCTGCTTCTCTACCTTGTTCATGGAGCACAGGCTTCTTGGGTAATGATAGTTTGACCCTGCGCCCACGTATGAGCCCGTGTAGAACGCATGTTTTATTCATCATGTGTCCCGTAACACGAATTGTACTTGGGTTTTAGTCGGAATGAAGTCTCGGCAGTCACACACGCAAACCCACACTCCAAACACACACCGCAAAGACCCTGATATTAGGCTCATAAATATTCAATATTAATACACACACGCACCATGGAGTCATGTCATCTCAGTTCCATCAAAGCCATTTGGTCAAATTGAATGAGGATATTCCATCAAGGCTGGGTGTCTCATCTCTGGCCCTCAGGAACAGAATGTGTGACGCACTTCTGCACGGTGACGAGAGTGTGCAGCAGCCGGTTTGGTGTGATCAGCCGTAATAAAGTAGAAAAGAACGCCGTTTCAAGAAATCCAACATAGGAATTTCTATCTGCAAAAGAATACAATGTTTCCAAAAAAGGTCAAGACTTTTCAACTTCCCGCTCTTAAACTGTAATGCATGTTTGTGTTTTCCGAGAGAGGTGCAGGTGGGTTTCTTAGACGTAAAAAGCAGAAAATCAATGAAGGGCAGCCGGGTTGTGTCGTGAGTCGGAAGGCCCTTCGTCAGGTACACTTGAGGACACTGGATCGATACCGCGTGTCAGCACTCATCTGCTCTGCTGGAGTGTCCTTGAGCAAAACACTGGGTTCTAAACTAAACTTATAAGTTAGTTTAGTGCTAGTTAGCAGATGCTAACGTGCTAAACTAACATGGCAAAATGTTGTCGTTGATGTTAGCATTTAGCTCAAAGCACTAAATACAGCCTCATAGGGATTCTTAGTTCTGTGTGTATTCAAAGTGAAAGCTAATTATTGACAAAAAAAAAAAAGATGATCTTTAAAATGTCACTAAATGTTCCACTTATTTTTATTTATTGGTTTATTTGAACGGGACAGTGCACATTAATAAAAAAAACATTTCTGCAAATGTGCCAGAGTTAGCCAAAAGGCAATTTTTCATCTGTAGTCCCAGATGAACTACTTTCCGTTGTTCCTGTCTCTAGATGTGTTTTCCAACAAACACAGTGCGAACGTTACTGCAGGTGATCCCTCACGGCATGAATCCGTTCTGTTAATAGCCTGCAGTGAATGCTGGGAGTTTTTATAGTTTACATGCTGTCAGAATAACCTTGCAGGGATGTTGGTTTATTGACCAGCATGCTGGCTGACGGGGTAAGTGGTGGAACATGAATGATGATATGAAATATAAGACGTGACATCTGGCCTGCTCCTTCAAGTAGGTGTCTGGCAGCAGTACTCTACATGTAACCATGTGTACGTAATTACATTTTGTGGTGTCTGCCGCAGATAGCATGCATAAAAAAAAAAAATGGATTTTTGTGTGTGTGTTAAGCAATCAGCTAACCCTCACAAGTATTGTGTGTTAATGCAGAGCCTGTGGGTGGAGAGGACAACCCTGACTCTGGTCCAGAGTCTTCCGGGCATCTCCCGCTGGTTTGAAGTGGATAAGAGAGAGCTGGTGAGTGTGACCAACCTCTGATGAAATAACCATGAAGACATAACGGCAACACACAAGGGACCCTGCGATACACTTTTATTTTGCAGGTTGCAATTTCGAGTACTGCCAGCCAATACCCAAGTATTGATTTAAGTCGTTTCATTGAACAACAACAATGACCTGGGTCATGACTTTCGGGCTATTGGACACATTTCATTTCCTCCATTGAATAGATTAGATGTCGTGCTAAGAATCTAATTGCTTTGATTGCCAACGTCCAATTTTTTTAATCGATTTTTGTGTCTGGGCATTTTACCAATACTTTTTTTCTTGCCTGAAATCACGATCATATTGGGCAGGAGTCCATTGCGCCACGTAAATCCCCTCAAAAGCTTTCTGTCCTGGATCTTCTCTCTCAGATCTCTCAGGAGTGGGAGGAGTTTGAATGATATTTGTCCAGCGTATGCAAAACCTGAGACCGTGCCCCTGTTGGTCTAAGCACACATTCTAGTGAATAGTGAAACGTAGTCGAGCATTTGGCAGCTAAAGATATGATTTTTGGTTATTACGATTTACAATTTTGTATTTTATCTACGACATCCCCCCCCCCTTCGCAGGTTGAGGTAAGCCCGCTGGAGAACGCCATCGAGGTGATCGAGAACAAGAACCTACAGCTGCGCACGTTGATCACCCAGTGTCAGAGCCGGCAGATGCAGAACATCAACCCCCTCACCATGTGCCTCAACGGGGTCATCGACGCCGCTGTCAATGGAGGGCTGGCCCGCTACCAAGAGGTATGGGTTGACGGATGGAGGATAAGCTCGGGGGGGTTTTTGACACCGTGGCAGAAGTTAGGAGCGATGACATATGGCTTAATGATCCATGAAGGTGGGTTTCTAGTGGAGGGACGCATGGACAGAGGGTTTTTTTGCGGAGTGGATGAACAGATGGATGGGTGGATACACGAATGGCAAGAGGGATGGAAGTGGGAAAATTAGATGGATGGGTAATGCAGGGATGGATGGATGGGGGGGGGGTTTGGCTGATGGATGGATGGAAGCGGGGAGAAAGAGAGGTCAAGTCAGAATATGGCAGATTGAGGAGGGGAAGGAAGGAGTGTAGCGAAATGAATGTCGAATAATGTCTGGATGAATGAGATGGGAGTGTTTATGCAGCTGCTACATTATATGCTGAAGTGGTAACAGACCGACACACAGATTGATGGAGGAAAAACTGGAATACGGTCAATCCCGTCGACAAACATTTGCATCTACTGCCGCTCCAACAGCTCCTTGACAGTAAATAATAGCCGGGTGACAATACAGTGTAATTTCACAACCAGGAGGAGCTCAATTGAAGAGACTGGCTTCTAGAAATGCTTTTTACCCTCAACAAACTCAGTGGACTCGGTGTCTTGCTCTTGTCGCATAGCAACCACCGTTTTCCACTGGGAGCCCGTTTGTGGGGGTTCATTTTTGTGCGTGTGTGTGTGTGTGTGTGTGTGTGTGTGGGCATTTACTGTATTTGTATGTGCGTGTGTTTGTGAGTGCATCTTGGGTTTGTGCAGAAGAGCATGCTTCTGTGTAGAAGTAGCCTATTAAGGTTTGTAGGAAACTTGACAGGAGCCGCAAGGGTATATAGCTGAAGTGCTTTCCACCTTCACTGCCATTATTTTGTTAGAAAAATGACGGCATATTTCAATGATTATTGGCTTCCCGTGTACTTATAGAGCAGCCCTTCACTTTGATACACTGTTGGCAACATCATGCATTTATTTCTCTATATAATGGTACAATTGGCATTTCTCTGAGTAAAGACTGATCCCCAACTTTCCTTAATTTGTGTTTTTATTTCATAAACAACACAAACTATTTCTATTGTTTATCATGAGGTGGACACAGACGGGGCTGCTGCCTCTGCAGCCGACACACAGCATTCCTCCATCTTTGCACGGCATCGCATGCAGCAGTGTCCGCACGGAGATGCACGCCATGAATCAATTGATTTCCCCGCGTAATGCCGATTGACAGCTGCCGAGGTTTGCTCGGCTTACAAATGAAAGAGAGATTGTCATTATTAATATTCAGACTTATTGCTTTAGTTTAAGTTGAAACCCTTGTGGGGGGGGGGGGGGGGATGCCGTCTGATTTATCCCCGCCCCGCTTCCCCTTAGCGCTCCATCTCTAATTGGACTTTTCTAATGATTAACTGAGCTACTCCTATGGCAAAGACTCACTCCCTGCAGCCCGACAAAAATGTTCCATCATTCGTAGGAAGCTTATTGATTTTTTATTTTTTTTTTGCTGCCTTTTGCAAAGGACCTTGGACGGAGTTTCCCTTCTCTCTTGTAAAACGACTGGCTTGGTGCTGATGCATATGCTCTTTATAGTACATCGCTTGTAAAGAGCGTGATAACATTTCTGCAATAAAAAAACGTGTCTTCAATCCATTTAGCATGGTTTAATAAAAGAGTATCGTGCTATTATGAACAGTGCACACTAAAATAGGCGATCTTGATAAAGATGGCCATCGGGGGATGTTTGTCTGGAATGGTAATTGTCCTCGTATTCATTGAAAGTCATCCTCGTTTGAGTGAGACACATTCAAAGCAGCGTGGAGAATCTCTTCTCTTTCACCGTCTTCTGTACCCGTCTCTTTGGAGATCAACAGCTGTGGGGAGAGGAACCGCGCGGATCTTTTTTTAGCGAACTCCCCCTTTTACCTTTCCGTCCCTTATTTTAGTGTGACTTTCCCTCTGTGGCAGATTCCAAAAGCAGATTTTTGGTGAGCCGGGCCTTTCGCCGGCTCCGCCGTCTCTCCTCTTTGTGTCCTCTGATGCAGATTGAAAAAAGGATTTAACATAATCTGTTGACGCATCACAAGTGTCGATGGCATTGTAAACGGCGACGGAGTGGCGTTCAATGTACGGGTGCCACAAAATCGGATCGGGCCGTTCCTCATCTTATCCGTTTCCCCTTGAAGTCGCCTCTTTTGAAGAGAATGTCTGGAGGAGCGAACAGGAAGCACACTCTCAAACCCATCATCAAGAAGAATGATGCTTCTGAAGAGAAACGATTTTTAGCAGGAAGCTAATATAATTTGCCCCCTCAATCAAAGTGAAATCAATCCCTTGATCCCACCATTTGGCACAGTTTCTCTATTTTTAGCCACAGTGTGCTTTTATTCTGCTCCCTGAACTTGATTTTTTTATATGACAACACAAAAACCCAGACAGGAGCACGACACCCCGTTTGAGCTGGATGTTTAGTTTACTCCGTTTGGATTTTGGCTCGGTTCGCTTGTGAATGTTCTTCAAGGATTCGACAGAAATGTGCGGCCAGTAATTCACTGCGTCGGCACCAGCGGGTGTTCAGGTGGCACTGCAGCTCCCGGCGTGCGCATAACAGATGCTCTGCATTTTGTCTCCGCTCAGGCCTTCTTCGTGAAGGACTACGTTATGAATCACCCCGAGGACGGCGAGAAGATCGGGCGACTGAGGGAACTCATGTTTGAACAGGTCTGTTTTTTTTTTTTAAGTTTCATAAATAATGGCCAAAGAAAAACTCAATTCACAATGAAATGTGTTCAGTGGAAAGTATTCCACTGAATTTGACAATTTGCAGACTCATTTTAACCAAGCGCCTCTGGAACAAATTAGCCAAATATCTTTGCAATTTACGCAGGATGATTTACAGATGAAGTCTGAGGAATAACGGCTCAGTTTGTCTCTCAACTTGGTTGTTTGTAATATCCCGAGAAGTTAATCAGCTTTTGTTCCGCAGGCACACATTCTGGAGTACGGCCTCGCTGTGCATGAGAAGTTTGTTCCCCAGGACATGAGACCTCTCCACAAGAAGTTAGTGGACCAGTTCCATCTGATGAAATCCAGTCTTGGCATACAGGTGAGCGGGAAAACCAGGCGACACTTCAGTACGTCTTTAACGGTCCCACTTGTGTTCAAGATTTCACTCAAATCATTTAACCTTTCGTGGAAGTGCACACTGTGTGACAACAGATGCCGACCGCTGTGTTCTCCCCTTTAGTCCTCCGGGGAGAAATGACACAGCCTTCCTTCTTCTGGTTTTGTGGACTTTATTGACATACCTCATGCTGGCACGAAGCATTTAATCATGTGCACTGCCTCTTCTCCAATTTAAAAACCCCAGGAGTTTCCGGCTTATGTGCGCGCGAGCCCAGTGCACTTCACCAACGGGAGCCCACGAACATGCAGGAACTCTGTGCCCAACATCATCAGCCCAGACGGTGGCAGAGGGGTTGCCAGGCGGAGGTGATGACCTCGTTTGTCTTCTTTTATTTTTTTGTATTTTATTGATGTTATGTCTTTCTTTCTTTTGTCCTCGACATTTAAAAAAAACAACCACAAAGCTTGTTTACTTCAGCATGAAGTTTCTCCTTCATATTTAGTGTGTTGCCCCTCTTTCTTCCTCTTTCTTCCTCTTACTTCCTTTGCTCTCTTCCCCCTTCCGATCTTTACCGGTGTGGCTCCATCTGGGCTTACAATAAGGGGGGGGCTGCCGGTGTGTGTGTGTGTGTGTGTGTGTGTGTGTGTGATTTTGATGTGTTCAGTGACCCTGCCACTCTGTCTACCTGCGACATTCTTCCTCCACAGTCTGATCCCAGGGGGCAAAGCCACACATGCAGACACACGCATCACCCCAGCCTCCCAGTGGCATTTCACATTTTACTTTTTTCAGTTTCGATTTCTTTTTCGTTCTCTGTTCAAGTTGCGCATTTTGGTGAGGACTCCTGTTGTTCCCGTCCTCCGAAAAACCCCGTTGTGTTTGTTCTCTAACCTTTCTTTTCCACTTGTGCCTGACAAGTGCTTGATGGAATGCTGTGATTGCTGCATCGATTATCTTCTCGAGATCTGACATTTTCTGTCCCTGTTTGTCCCTGCCCTTTTTTGTGTGCTGAATTTTCTTTTGGTGAGTGAAACCTCTGAAAGCTAATGAAACAAAATACCACAAACCATGTCCCTTTTTATTGAAAGCCACCATAAGCATCGCTCTCTGTCTTGCTGTCACCCTCAGCCTCCCCAGCTACCCTGCCGTGAACCGCTACTCCTCGTCCTCTCTGTCGTCTCAGGCCTCCAATGAAGTCAGCAACATCACAGGGCAATCGGAGAGTTCGGATGAAGTCTTCAACATGCAGGTAATCGCTCTCGCTCTCTCTCTCTCTCTCTCATACACACAGTCATGCAACCTCTTCAACCTTCCCACAAAGGTTTAAGGTAAGAAGAGTCCCCGCAGGTTTCAAGTGTAATACTTTTAAATCCTCCTCACTCCGTTCAGCCCTCGTTTCTCTCCTCCTCTGACCCTTCCTCTCTGTCGTCCCCTCAGCTTTGTTCCGGCCGAGCAAATTGTTGTGATTATCAACCCCAAAAAAAGGAAAGAGTGCTTTGTGTGGTCCGTCCAGGCAGCTTGCTGGAGTTTGGCAGTAATCTAAACTAGATTTGGGCCATTCAGAAAGCTGCTGACAACTCCTGGCAAGCGGTCTGAGCGCACCTGGCAGGCCTCGAATAACCAGACGCAGACACAAACACGAGAGGAAAAGTCCTGTTGTCGGGGGGATCTGCCTGGAACCCATTGCGGTGTTATTTTTGAACGTCATAGCTGTTATTTTATAGATCAAGTCACTGAACGATGATCTTACAACGCAGTTCTATCAGAACATCATAAACTATAAGTGTGTTTATAATGCTCATGATGTTCTGGGTTCACGTTAGTGGTGATGTTGTTGTTTTTGTCGTCCCACCTACAGCCCAGTCCGTCTACCTCAAGCCTCAGCTCCAACCACTCTGCCTCGCCCAATGTCACCAGCTCGGCCCCTTCCAGCGCCAGAGGTGAGACTGGCCCTCTACAGAAAGCAGACTCATTTTACAATGTTATACACTGTAGGCTTGTAGCTGATATTTCACTCCGGAGTGACTCGCGCGGAGGCAGAAGAGGTTCAGCTGGCCACGCTGAACATGGGGACCGAAATGGAGACCTTTTTTTTTTTTTTTTTGGTGACACATTGTTCTCTCAAAACCACCGCACAGCATCCTGTCCGGTGAGGTCAGCGAGGTTAGACGGCAGCCAGGGGAACACGAGCGGGAGAGGCTGATTGGGTCGAGGAGGAGAACGGGCGAGGGGAGCGGGGTTGAATGGAAAGTCGGGGGACTGAAAAATAGAGAGAATACAAAAATGAGCTGGGATGAAAAATGAAACGGTGCTGCGACGTGGTGGTGACAAACGCTGTTGAAAGAAACATGGCAGCCAGTGAGAATGCAAGACACAGCAAGAGAGAGTAAGAGATGATCAGAGCTCTGGGGGGTATCTCTCTTGGACCTCAACACTATCTCCAGTCTGGTCCGGGGCGTCCAAGCCTCCTCTTCAGAGTGTGAATATCTAACGCTTTCCCTGTCTGCCCTCTTATCTCGCTGTGTTCAAATGGGCAAACGTGTTCCTGCCTGATCCGCATCACGAAGAGTAAGGATATATGAAGGCGTTTATGGCAGCTTATACACCCCTTTGGCAGGCTGCAGGCAGCGGGCGGTGCCCTTATAAAAGTGGCCTCTGTCTACCCTTAAAGCCTGTGGAGAATTAATGCTTGTGTGGTCTTATCTGAATGAGAGCCAGCGATGGGTATCTCATACTCGTATGATAGCCCTCCAAGTGCTATCGCATTCGCTAATGGATCAAGATCCCTACAGTGGCGAACACCAGATGAGGGGGAAGTGCTGTGAAAATGGAGCCAGCGAGTACTTTGCATGTGTGTGTGTGTGTGTGTGTGTGTGTGTGTGTGTGTGTGTGTGTGTGTGTGGGCTTTTGCGTTTCTCTCGATGCATGTGTTACACGTGTTTCTGTGTCGAGGTTTAGCACGTGTCTGTCTGTTGTAATTGTTTAGTCTAACTGAGGAGGTGAGGGAAGGAGTGAGGAGGGTGTGTGTGTGTGTGTGTGTGTGTGTGTAGGAGGGAGCAGGCCATTTATCATGTCGTAGAGCTGGTGAGGCGGAAAGAATGGTCGAAAGGCTTTGAGGGAGAAAGAGAGATTGGCCTTTCCTGATTGCCAGTATTCATGGGTAATAGTCTAACACCGTGCTACTGTTTGGTCCCTTATGTGTTGCACATGCTCTTGTGTGTTTGTATGTGTGTGTGTGTGTGTGTGAGAGAGACCGCCCTAACATATCATACTGTCTATTTCCAGGTTCACCCCAGATGGCAGAGAAACACAAGCATTCCAGAGAAAATGCCTGTCTGTCTCCACGAGACCGACCGGTCAGCGCCATCTTCCCCAACCCCATGGACCCTGCACAGGTTAACACACACACACACACACACACACACGCACACATTCACGTACACACGCGTTAAAGTGTGGTTGGTATAACCAGAAGGAATGGCACATTATATCCATTACGGATAGAAGGATGGTCCAGTCAAATAAAGCGCAGTGCAGCTGTCCCCCTTAGGTTAAAACAGATGGATGTTTGCATGCAAAGAGAAGGTGGATAAAACAGGCTTATGGGCAGCCGCCCGTAATGAGCATGCAGAAAATCAAGGTCTACTTTGTATATCACGTCGTATCTTAACGGCTGACTTCTGTCTTAGGAAAAATTGGCTCATGCCGTGACGCCATTTGTAGCCGAGAATTGCAGTTTTTCAAGAGCGGTGGCAGTCCAGCTTTGCCTCATTTTCAGTGAAAGAAACAAACAATAACATTCCGGTAACGCTAGAACAAGAGCCGTCAAGAACAACATGATATTGCAGCGTCTCCTCTCGCTGACGGGCAGTGTGTAACGTAATCACACACACACACACACACTCTCTATCCGCAGTGACAAAGCTACTGAAACAGAAAAAGAGGGTGTTTGTTTTTTCAAGGCCCTTTCATCTCTTGCGGTCAGCACTGCCGGCACAGTTCACCTGTTTTTATTTCGTAGCCTGTTTGTGTTGAATCAAAAGAATTGTTCTGAGACCAGGCAATTATTTCCAACCCGAGAGCAGCGAAAGACCGGCTATTAGCGGCAAATGGAACATCGATCATGGGAAACATTGATCACTTGTAACATTTACTGTAATAAGATCTATATGTTTTTTGGGGGGATGGAGGGGGAGGGCTCATCACTTCTGCAAATATCACACCTCTGCTCGACATAAAGGTCATTACGCATTCAGCGCTCTGACTCTGTTGCCGCCTGTGCTCTCCCTCTGCTCTGCTCTATTGGACTTGTGAGGGGAAAGATTTCACACCTTGATATTTATTTTAACCGTTCAATATTCAATTACTCCTCTCCGCTTCAAGGATGGAATTCACCTCCGTTATCTCACACACACTGTTTCACGCTGTCCATGTTTGACACGTCGTTTGGACGGTTTCTTCTGTGTGCAGAGAGCCGCCCCTCATCAGATAGGTGACGCCACTTTACCAAGGAGTGACCCCAACCTGTCGGCGCCAGACAAAGGTAAAACGCCACGTTCAGCATCTTCTGTTCCACCCCTTCTCGTTCCATCCAACACTCAGCAACCCTCGACATACACCCTCACCTTGCAGGGAATCTCCTCAAGCAGAATCATGATGCCAAAGTGAGGTGAGGGGGCGCTGCGTCGGTATCGGGCAGCTCCTCTATTGCTCACCACTGTCCAGGCTGGCGGCCATTTGTTCGGACACGCAGTGTGTGTGTGTGACAGTTTCACCTCCAGAGTGACTTCAGACGTCTTCACACAGCTGCTTCAGGGAGCGCCTCAGGATACACACACACATACATACTCACACTCACACATACGGGGCTCCATTTTTCCTTCAACTCCTTTCAGCTTTTCATCTTCCCTCATCCTAAAAGAGCAATTAAAATGGCAGGTACTATTCCTGCAACGCTGATGGACGTGTGTGACATTCATATTCATGAGTTCATATCTATTAGTTAAGCCCCCCCCCCCCCCTACCTGATTCTCATTTTTCTCGGCATCACCGAGGAGAGACTCATAATTGTTGCATGTTTCTGGGAGAATATGCCTGTGAATTGAGACTGAAAGCTTACAGCCCCCCACCCCCTTGTGTAATTAACAAAAAAAAAAAAAACCTGAACCGTTTGATTGCTTTTCTCTGAACTTTGGCACAACGAAGAGAGAGTAAAATGCACACGTGAAATGCGTTTCCTTCCATCACTGCATTCTCAGGAACACTTTGTGTAATAATTAGCGAGCAGCGCCGAAGAGACGCCTTAAAATAAAGAGTGAAGAGTGCGGATACGACAGCTTCCTTGCGACTCGCACACCTTTCCGTGTGATTCGAGCGTGCTGCTGTGAAACAATGCAGGGAGAGACAGATGAACTGCCGCAGCGTGGTGACGCGACACCTTTACGCGTGCGACAACGACGAAAGGTGCTAGGATTGACACACAGCCTGTGATCGTGTTAACGTCTCCTTAGCGACATCTGCCGCCTCCACCTTTAAATCATAACTCCAGATACCAAACAGTGTTGTTGCAATACAACGCCTCCGAGACTCTTAGTTTGCAGTGAAATGAAATGATGCCTGTTCATCAGACTCCCAACACTTCATGAACTGTGACCTGACCAATCGCCCTGACTGCGATTTCAATGGCGTCTGATTACTTTCTATTTGTACAGAAAGGGCTGCGCTTGATGCAGCTCCTAGACTTGAAGAGGCTACTTTAGTTTGATTGAATGCGACCTATAAACCTAAGCACCAGTGTTGATTCAATGCTGGATTTTATAGTTTATGTAGTGAAATCTATATTCAGGAAAACCCATTAACCTGCTTTCACACCAAATGTGCGAGTGTGGAATTGCACAAAATACAGGCATTCTTTTTCTCTTTTCTATTTCCTCAGAAATTTCCTCATTTTGTATGCTTTTGTTTAAAAACTATTTTTTCACCCACCACAAATATCACTTCTGTAGAAGTTTGTTTTGCTGCTTGCCCTGAAGCAACACGTTGCGTGTCTATGTCGTGTCTCTGCCAGTAATGATGGCGAATATTAATAGAGTACAGAGGCACATTTATGGACTAAAATAATCTACCGACCCTCTGAAAAGCGCAAGAGCGACGGGACTAGAAGTAAGAAAGAAAAAAAAAAAGCAGCAAAACAGCTGGGGCACGTCAAAGGAATTGAAACTCTCAGAATTCCGGGAAGACAAATCTAAATCGGATGTCAAAATGTACACTGAGCTGTGCTCTCTGGGGACGCTTCGTGAGCCACAGTGGCTGCCTTGACAGTCAAAGTTCGTTTTTAGCGTAATCCTAAATGTGCTGACAATGCATGTCCAATGGAGTTCTAGCAGTGTCAGGAGGCAGGAATAATGACGGCTTTAGTCTCGCTGTATAGGACAAACTATCTGAGGTCCCAGAGTTATAAGACTCTGGTCCTTCATGAAATACAAATAAATAAATCTCGAGCATGGCATCATGTATTGGAGCAGAAGAGGATACCGGGCTGAAAAATGAATTTTATGACTGTTGAAATTCTGAATGTGCTTCGTGTGGAAGAGCTGATGCTTCAAGCGCCTTCTTCAGATTCTGCGTCATCGTAAATGGTGCACGCAAGGAAGCGACATCACCTTTTTTCAGGCCCCCAAAAGAAGAAGAAAATACAGAAATCAGTCAAGTGAAATGATGCAATCTGTTTGAGGGAAGATAGCGTGTTCGTGTTGGATTCCATCGCTCGCCTTAGGAAGCTGAAGCCTGTACGACTTTTAACGGAACGCACTTCATCCCACACTCTATCTCAGGCAATATATACACTCCTGCACGTTTTGTCTGAAACCAATGTTACTGCCATTTGTGTCCAGTTATCACAGCATCCATCTGAAATGTGTTTCTCCATGTTGTCTTGTGTAACCCCCATATTCTTTTGAGTGACTTGTGATGTTTCTGTGTGCCGTAAGTGCGACCCACACCCAGTAGCTGGAGCCTAGACAGTGTCAAAGAGGGCGCCCCATCCTTCTCTGACTCTTTTGGCAAAATGCTATGCCCTCCTGTACCTCCTAGGCCACCGTACTCAGGTAAAGTGGCTGAATCGTGATGGAATTCTCCGCTTGAAGAATGACACTAATATCTCCGCTCCGCCTTTTGACACCTGGGGCTTTCCTCGCATCTTCCTGCAATGACATTTTCCCTCCTCGCATCTTCCTGCAATGACATTTTCCCATCCGAGGCTCTCAGCTGCCGCTTCCTGGCTTGCTGCTCCTAACGTCCTGCACATACATGACGGCAACAGCTTTTGCTTCGCTAACTGGCTTTGGCATTTTTACGGTATGAGATGCGCGAGTTCAGCTGACAACAAGTCTGAAAATCTCTGTGGACCGTAAGAGGGCTGGAGTCAATCCCAATTGAAATTCCAGTCAATTGCCGGATTTCGACCCCTGAGAAACGCATGTCATTACAGCTCTCTCCACCGTCAACTCGCACTGTATTTCAGTTGTTTACTTATTTACAGATTCAACAGATTTGACTTATCCCCCAGTGCTTTCTGATATATCGTGCTGGCCACCAGCGTAATAAGCAGATGGAGTGTCCTCCCTTCATCCCCCGTCCTCCTCCTCTTCCCCCCCTCCACACACACACACACACACACACACTTCTGCCCTCATTGCGTAGAGCGGAAACAGCTGTTTGATGCAGAAGCAGCTTAAGGCAGCATAAAGGACCTGCAGAACATCAGTGCTTCATTGATGCTTTAAGCCAATGGCCCTCTCAGCTCCTTGTGTGTATGTTTGCATGACTCGCGCTGTGTCACCGCGGTGAATGGAAGAAAACGGCTGCCTCATTTGAATTTTCCTTCTTTTCTCTATCATCTGCTTGTCAGCAGGCTCCTCGGCTAAAAACATGAGGTCACAGTCTCCTGTCTCCGCGTCCAGATCGCCTCAAAAGGTTGGTTCTGTTTCTGTCACTCACTTCCTCTGTCCTCCGTTTGGTGTGTTTCAGTATATTTTTATCTCTTTTTTTTATCTTTATTGTTCCTCTGTCTTTCCCTGAGATTGCCTGACCTTGCTTAGTGACAGCCTCGGGGCCTTTGTGCTGCACTGCACAGGTCTTACCGGCCAGCTCCAGGGTCTTTATCCTACTCTGTGTCAACCCGACGCCTGGGAGCTTTGCATTACTGCTCACTGAAGCTGCTAACTGCTCCAGTGCTGCTGATTTTGTAGCTTTTTTTATGACCCGGCCGTCCCAAAGAGGACCCAAAACGGTGCTCGCTGGAGGGCACTCATCACGATCGCTGAATGTACACCTGGTAGGCGCCAACTGTTTTCCACCATCTTTAATTCTGGCTCTGAGAGGAGGTCACCTTCTGGCATGCTTGCCAAAAATATGCATAACCAGATGGATTTATTCAACTTCACTTCATGTACCTGTCAGTTCATTTCAATTTCAAAGACGGAACCCTATTTGTTTTGGGTTGTTTTCTTTCCTTCACTATTGATGCAATGAGACCTGCGTGTGCTGTACCGAATCTTCCCTCTCGCATCTCTCAACTCATGTGTTGACTCGAGTTTTTAATACCTCTGACCTCGAGTGCGTTTTTATGTTTATCTGCAGCTAAACTGATTACTCTCGCTTTGTCTCCGAGCTCTGATTTGTTGTTAATGAGCCGCTTGGTAGTTAATACCAGACTGCAGAAGCAGGAGAGGTCCAGGAAAAGGTTAACTAAGCGCAGAGTGAGCTTTTAATGAGTGGCGAAAAGCACTTTTGCGACTCTGGTGAAGCGAAGCTTGTCTGCTGCTAACTGGTATCTCCTTCGCGGGCGCGATGTCTCCCCACGTGTGACAACTGCCGCGTGTGAATGCGGTTGTTTTTTGGTGTGTGGTCTGCAGAGAGAGAGAGAGAGAACGACTTTGGAAAGTGTGAGTGACAGCTTGGGACTCAGCGTGCTCTGTCAATCACATCTGGTGTGTGTGCGTGCTGATAGAAGCCCGAAGCGAAGTGCCTCGCTGCCCATCACAGCACAGCCTGAGACGGGTCCTCCGTGGACCTCCAGCAGGCCCCATTATCCCGGCACACACGACTCACACACCAGTCGGTGCAGCCGGGGGCCCATTACCAGACCACAAACCCCAGGACAGATAGTGAACCTGCAGAAAACACACGGTGCCAGTCTGACAGGGCTGCACCTACTCATCTGCAAGGGGTAGAAATGAGATTCGGTGGGAGCCTCTCTCCGGAGAACTGGGTTAAATACACCGATTTTCATCATGGTCGGCCCAGATGTGGGGGAAAAAAAAAAGGTTTGTCCAGTCGTGCGCGATAAATGGATACCTCTCTTTAGTGCGTGCCTTCTGAAGCATGAGCAATACGACTTTACTGATCAATTGTATACTCCGCTAGATCCAATTAAATGTTAGCAGATATAATGGCAGCGTGGTGTAATTGCTTAGAAAAACATTTTGATGAGTGATCGGATTTTTGAGGGGGCATATTGTGTTTTTTCGTCTCGGTGCACAGGGCCGGTTGATGGAGTGTAAAAACCTGGCCCTCTCAATCTGTTCACTGAAGTACTTATCGGTGCTGTCGGGCTGAGTCAGCACACATATTGGAGACAGCAGACTAGGGGATGCATGCAATACGGTTGCATACTTTCCATCATTTTTTTAAATAATGACATGATATGTTGAGTTCTTTTTTTTTTTTCGACGTTAAACTAGTTTTTGCCTCTTTCTTGTGAAATGCTGGATGCTTTAACTCAACTAACAATTCATGAAACGATCAGAGAAGGTTATTGTCATTGTCGATTATTCTGCTGTTATCAAATATCAAGCACTGTTGTCACCATGGGCTCTCAGACCGTACGATCGGCATTTTTCACTGTTTTTTTAGGGAAAATTAAGATAATCGTTACCATAGGACAGAGAAAAACAGCAAATAATTACAATAGAGAAGCTGGAAACAGGTCATGTTTGACATTTATGGTTAAAAAACAGATTTTCAGGATGCTATTCCAACAATTAATTGAGAATCAAAAGGGTTTGTTGTTTGGCTGATCCATTAATCGACCCAATAGCTTCAGCTGCTTGAAAGGCCGTTCACCACATCTCTATGTAATGAACATATAATTGATTTTCACAATGTTTCATTCTTTCTCTCCCTGTAGACCACAGTGCCACCTTTCACCCCTTCACCCACCGAGTGCCAGTCCACCAGCCTGGTCTCCAACTCCCCCGTCCTCTCCGGCAGCTACAGCAGCGGCATCTCCTCGCTCAGCCGCTGCAGCGTGTCGGAAGCTTCGGGCACCGAGCTGCCCGCGGGCGACCACCCGGCCCACCCGCTGCCTCCCCCCAGCACCTTGCCAAACTCCGTCTCCAGCAGCTCAGACGAGCCGATCCGCAGGGAGAACAAGACGCCTCCCCCCTACAGCGTGTACGAGAGGAACAACCCCCGCAGCAGGCCCGTGCCGCTGCCCCACAGTCTGTCCATCCCCCCGCACGCGGACCCCCCGGCCCTGCCGCCCAAGCCTCACCAGCTCCGCACTGGCAGCATGAAGCTGGACGGGACCTCTGACCCTCGAGTCCCCAGACCGAGGCCTCTGCCCAGGAAGGTGTCCCAGCTATAGGTGCTGGTTTGGGTCCAGGTCTGGAGAAGAAACACACACTGGCGTATTTTGCACTTTTCTACTGGGGACTCACTTGTTTTGTTTTTTTTGTGATCTACAGTTTGGCATTCCTGACCTACACTCCAATAAAAGACACGGGCCTATCGATTAATAACAGGCAGTCAAAAAACAACAACTGAAGAGACGGTCAAATGCTGAAAGTTTCTTTTTGTATTTGCTCGAGGGCATTGCATTGACTTTGACTTGGTCATTCTGCACTTTTAGCTCTAGTATGTACAATAGGTCACCACGGTCATTCGCAACATATGTCTACCAGAACACTCTAGACAAAACACAGTTTTGATAGATGTAATAATCTCAAATATATGTATGTTGGTATATATACGAGAATTGTTTTTGCCTTAAGTATTGGAAACAGAGTCTTTTATCCCGTGAGTCTTGCACGTTTTTATTTTTTTGTTCGTTTTTTTAAACGACTCCGTACATTTGTGTACTATATGGCTACAAAGGTGCTAGAGGCCTCGAGTATGCATTTCAGTGAAGTGTAGTAGAAACGGGTGTGTTCCCACAGTCATATCCACACGAGCAATGGTACAGAAACGCAAAACATGCCGTTATTTCTGCCAGACGAAAAATGACATTTTTATGCGGTGATTTAAAACGTTTGGTAAAGATAACTGCAGCACAGTGATGGGAGCAATTTGGGCTCCGTGTTATTTAACTCCACATGGTCATATGTAAATCAGAAAACGAGAGAGGTTTTTCAGTGGGAAGTTGCCATCAAACCACTCTACTGCCCTTCTCTCTCTCTTTCTTAAAATCAGCCTCTCACACTTACCAAAAATTGCCCACATTAACAATAAAATCATGAGCCTGGACCAAACACGGGGGCAAAAACCGGAGCATTTGCATGCTTAGAACTTTGCCTTTGAGCATTTGCATTTAGATGAACACACCCTATCCCTCCTGCATGATGTACATGACAACAGATCTTTAGGGGGTGTACCAAGTATTTTGCCAAAGGAAGATGTACAATGTGCTGCCAAGAAACTTTTGTTCAACTGGGGCAGAAAGTTTTAAGACGCAATTTTGATTTCACAAAGGTGATTCCACCCCCAAAAAATATCCCAATTAAACTGTTATGTGTTGATCAGATGAGCACAAACGAGACTTAACCATCTGTATTTTGACCATTGCTGTTTTTTTTTATGAACTCTCTATTTGACAAAAGCAGTAATTGGAACAGAGTTTCACTCTCGGAAGCAACCTTAAAACACACGAGGACTGACACTCTATTGAAGAAATATTTACAAACTAATCATTGTCAAATATTTGTACAGTTGAGATTTACTTTGTGTTGATTAAAAAGATGGACGTGAGTTGACTGCACTATCGATAGTTGCACAGTTCAACCACATTGCATTGCTGCAGTGAAGTACGTTTTCTGTGGCAGGCACATTTCACATTGTTTTGTAAAATAGAGGACATTTTTGGCTTAAAATATTCATCAATCGTAAATTCCGTGCACCATTTTATTATTTTTTTTGGGGGGGTAGCTTTGATATTGTTTGTTTTCATTTTTGTATTGTTAATTTACTTTTTGATTTGTTGTGAATTTTTGAGATTAAATATTCACATTAATCAGTACTTGAGAACCTGTAAATTATATGATGAGATTAATGTAAGTATGCCAAATATAAAGTTTGTGTATTACAATTAATGTAAATATTGTGTTTTTAACAAAATGTAGCTATAACAATTTACAGCTTTGAATGTAATGTTGAAGCAGCAAATTATTATTATAAATGTTCAAACTTTTATGGTTTTGTGAGTGTAGAAAAACTTAAGGTCATGCATAATGACAGCTAACACATTTACAAGTTCAATAAACTGCCCTATGTAATACAAATGGACTGACTGGCAGTTTTCTATGTGATGGGACCTTGGAGACTTGTGACATAGTATTTGTACACAAACGCTCTCCCAGCACTGCAGACATCATGACAGATGAGACACAATGCACCCCGAGGGACGAACTGAAGCGGCCGCACCTTGGCTCACGTCCTACTCTGCAAGGAAGCAGAAGTGATTTGGGGAATGTTAAGGCCACAACTTCTGGACACAGGGAGAAATCGCCCCCCCCCCCCCTTGCAGCCATGCTGTCTCAATCGCCTCCAAAACACAACAGCAGGTTAAAGTAAAAATCAAATGGATTTATTATCCAAGAAGCATAAAAACAGATACAAACAGTTACAAACCGAATCACACAATTATTAACAAAACAAACATATATATATAAAATCAAATGTGAGATCCAATCCGAGCCACCCAGAAGGCTGGTCTGCCTCCTCGGTGGCCAGCAGAAGATCTGAAATTCCCCCGTGCTTCAAACCCTTTGTCCCCTCAAAGTTGCATTCCTCAGCTCATCGATCAGCTCACTGATTGGCTGAAGTCCAACAAGCCCCACCTGGGCCTATGCCCCATTGTCCTAAACTTCACACCTCTCCCTGCCACTTTCACACCACCCCCACTCCAGCACATTCCTCAAACCCCATCTCACAGACACTTAATGCATGAAATAAAACTTAAAACCCTCACAGGAAGAAGGACGAGCAACTGTTGGCGGGAACCATTTGCAATGTAAATCTATCACCATTTGACAGCACAGTTAGTTCATGAGAGGGGTTTTTTTTGTACTTAATGTTAAATACCGATGGTTTTGTGCTCTGGTGGAATGCACTATTTCTTTGGATTTCCTTCAGATAAACTAAAAGAGATTGGCTGTAGATTATACATCCATGAGATTGACATATTTATCAATAACTCTATAGGGAAAGGGTCATTCAGTTGTTTAGGTGTACTGAGTCGGAGGTAATTAATATAATTCTGGTTTAATGCTGTTATTTATCCTATAATCTA
Organism: Melanostigma gelatinosum; assembly: GCF_949748355.1. Taxonomy (NCBI): domain Eukaryota; kingdom Metazoa; phylum Chordata; class Actinopteri; order Perciformes; family Zoarcidae; genus Melanostigma; species Melanostigma gelatinosum. The sequence goes on from NC_136655.1 coordinate 10,048,960, forward strand.
AGGTCAGTGGCTGATAGAATAGTTCTAACATGGCGTTTTACTTGTGTTTGGCTGACGAGGATTTGAGAGTCAGAAAAACAGCAACCGGCATGCCCAGAGGTAATGTGGGCGGATGCGTCCGCGTGCTTATTGCCGCGTGCATCGTGTGGCAGGTAAACGATGTAATGTGCTGTAGCTGTCAGAAGTCAGTTTCGCCTTGGTCACTTTAAAACAGCGTGTCTTCTTCAGCGCAAATGTGAAAGTCTGCTCTGTCGACACCAACTCGAGATAAAAACACCGCGGTGGCCGCAGGATATTGTAATAAACCGAACCACTGGTTAAAAAGAAACCAAAACATGGAGTGGTTCGCCAGGAAAATTGCTAACTGCTAGCTTCTTCAGAAGACAGTGTGCTGAATGTCATTCTGAGAGCAGGTATGTGCCCATTCAGAATATCCCCCGTGTTATGTCACTGTGTTACTTTGTGTCCACATTTTCTGCGCCTTTGTACAAAGTAGCATTAACGTTACGCCACTGGATATGATACAATTGGTGGAAATAACCTGTGTGTGAATAATCAAGAAACAACACGTGGTTTGTAAATTCTGTTTTCTGTAGAGGTGCATTTGGCTCAGTTGTTAATCTGCTCCTCCATAGATTCCACATCCTTTGTAGCATCCACGGTCATAGTTAAACATATAATCTCCCTCTGGAGCACGCGCGGTTCAGAGGGCTGTAGATGAGTTGCTGGTGCGTGATGAAAGAAGACTCGTGCACACAAGGGAGAGAGAGTTCCCCGTTTCATTACTCCGCCACAGTCGGCTCAACAGTTGTGTGTTGATGGAACTGTGCTGCTTGACCAGGGGACCTTGAACAACTGCAAATTGTGTTGGTGTGCGCGTGTATATTGTGCGCATTCCCGCATTCTAATATGAGTGTGTGTGCAGCATGGCGATTGGGGAGACGCTACACGTCACCTGTCGGCACCCATCATAATTGTTGGTGGTTGGCTGTAATTTGACAGCAACTATCATGTCGGGAATGAGTTCCCGGCTGAACGCAGAGAGTCTCCTTGCAACAGAGGGCGCATCCAGCGACGGGAGGGTTTTTAAGGCGGCGCAGGTAGCTTGCCGTGAACAAAAGGAACCGTAGCTGGAAGGCACAGAGCTGTAATAACATGTAAATATTTTTGAACCTGTAATTCTGGAGACGTTCAGCACATTTCTTGAAAGATGTAACATTCATTATATCCGGCACAAGATTCTTGCGGGAACAGTTTAGCCCTCTATAAAGGCACTAAACGTCTCCCGTTTATAGCATTCGCGGGTGATGATGCATACTTATCAGGGGAAAGGCAGCGCTAGGTATTAATTTAAAGTTGCCTGGGGCGTATATTTGGAGAACACACAGCCGCAGAGGAACCCAAGGTGTTTGTCTCGCTCTGCAAATGTCTCCAGGGAGAGGAGCAGCTCTGCAGGGAGCACAGAACCTCCGTCTCGGAGGCACACCGAAGAGAAGTTTCAAAGAGGAAGTCGCAAGAATAGATGGCGCGTGTTATCTTCCTGCTCCACTCGTAGATATCTGCCCTGTTGTGTTTAGCAGCTTGCAAGTGATTTTCACCTGCCAGCTTCAAATACTCCAGGTTATTTTCACGAGTGAAGTGTCCTCAGAGTAGGACTATTGCCTCAGCTGAATGAGGAGTCGACTGCTACTTTCAAATGCTTTGAATGCCAAAGAGTACAACACAAAAGATCAGGGGGATGCAGGCATATGAGTTTGTACACGTGGGTGTGTGTGTGAGAGAGAGATAATGCACATTTTGGAAGAGACGTGTTTTGTTTCTTACTGCAGATTTGTTTTGTATTTTTCTAAAAACCGCTGCAGGAATCGCACGGCACAGTTCCACAGCACAAATAACTTCATTTATTTGTGGAGCATCATCCATAACCAGTAAATAAGCCATTTTTTCAACGACTAAAAACACCAAACAGATAATGGTCATTGTTGTTAGCATCATATTGAGAGTTGCTCTCCAAAAAAAACAACATGAAAGCTAGCAGAAAATCTCAAATGAGAATACAGTTCTTTCCGATTTGAAGACTTACTCCCATCACCAGATTCTGCATTTGAACAACAATCTGTTGCATCATATTCATTTTAAACAGGATCTACGCAGGTGGTTTTAGAAAAACAAAATAAAGTAACAAAAAATACTTTTGGCAAACACTCCGGGCCTATAAATGAGGTGAACAAATTAAAACCGCGCTGTAATTGTATAACACATTAAAGTTTTTATTATTCAGTTTTTTATTAATTCTGTTCTCATACCCTTTTAGCGATCATTGTAACTGATAATCATACTAATTAGAATATTAATATTGTAACACCCTGGTGATATCGTACCATTCCAACTCCACTTGAGACTCGGCACTTGAACCGCGCTACTGCAGTCCTCTCATTATCGTATGCCCCTGTCCTCTCCAGTGAGTCATCCTCCGAAGGCCAGCCAATGGCGACCCCGTTCACCGGGCTTCTGGATCCCGTCTTCCACTCCCGCCCCTGTGGTTCAGCAGTCTGCACAGCATGGACCGGAGGGCAGCTGCATCAAGACTTGCATCAGGCCGGCCATGATAAGAGGTACTCTTTTGCCCTTCTCCAACACCTCGCAGTCACCCGCTCTCATTCTCTGCGGGGGTGTATATTAGATTAAATGTTGGGCTCTCTTGGGTGATTGCCTTAGTTCTGTCTGGCTAGTTCAGCTGTGAAGAAGAGGCCTTGTTTTCTTGTTTCTCCTACACACATGAATAAACATGGGGTCAGGTGAGATTTTGAAGGGTTGTCCCCGTCGGGGTTTGCTGTTGAGTGGAAAAAAAACAGCTCATGGGTTACATCAGGGCAGGAAGAATGGCGCAGTGGGGAGGTAAAGCTCTGTCAGGATAATGTCGACTACTTTGGGCCGTAGCAGCTCAAGTTAAGCGGACAATTCAAAAAGCTTAAAGCGGAATCGCTCTGACTGGACAGTGAGGTCTCCAACTGTAAAACAAATGGACCACATCAAGATTTAACTTTGAATTCAAACTTGAAAATTGTAATTATGAATGAGTATTATGTCAATGCCAGCTAAACCAGCTACTACTAGTTCATATTTAGAACAAAAGAGAAAACGCAGCATTGGCAAGATCCATGTGTGAGCCAGACAGCAGTGAGGAGAAGAGAACTGAAACATTTAGATGAGCAGCATTCAAGCACCAGCAACACGAGGAATGGAAAATCATTTTAGAAGTTGCACAGAAAGGGGCTGAGTGGAATAACACTCTATAGGGGTGAAATTTCAGATCGCAAAGGGCAGTATCCGTTCAGTTGAAACCGTTGAAATCATCTGTAGCATCTTCCTTGCCTATGGTGTTTTCTTTAAATATACCCTGGTTCTATAAATATGAGTAACTTTGGAGATTTCTATTCATTTGTGGCATTCGCACTCTTACATCTGAGCTTGGCTTCAGCGCTTACAGCAGCTGGAAAGCTCGCTGCAGCTGCTCGTATCTCCCTCAAATTTACACAGTGGATATGACTTCTCTGCAGAGTTCAACTGAAGCAGCTAACTGGCTGCCAAAAGAACAGCAACAACCCTTTTAGTTATTTTGCCTTTCTGTAAACTCTGGAAGGATAATGCGCTGCTTCAGCACGCATTGGTTTGAGTCCTGCAGGAGAATGACTTTACTGGGCTATTACCCAGAGCACTGACTTGTTCTTTTGTTTTGGTAGTGAAGCTCTGAGGGGGTTTCTCATAATGAATTCCGATAGATTTTTCTGCTCATGTCATCGAAATTGTATGTGGCTTGAATCGTGACTGTTTTCTCATCTGCTCCCCGAGGTTCCTCTTCTCTATTAACTTCTTTTTAAACCTATTTGGATGAGGCAAAACTACACAAAAGACGGGGAGAATGAAAGCTGGGATGAAAACTGGAATCTAGAAGTAAACGCAATGCAGACCTGCCGTGTATCGTTGGCTCCAGACTTTGTAACTTTTGAAAGAAGAAATGAAACAAACCTTGTGAATGATGAATAGAATTCATGAGCAATAATTTAACACATTGCTCAATTTAGTAATAATAATCCAGGAGAGTCTTGCGCATCCTCATGTTGGCCAATATTATCAAACCACAAGTGTAATAATAAGAAACTGTCATAAACTAACAAACGTTTTCCTGACTCTCTGTACTGGGGCATGCAAGTCATAGATGCACCTTAATCACTTTATTATAAAAGTAAAAGGGAAGTGTGTTGTATAACAGAGAAATACAAGGCACGATGAGAAGAAACAGACTGTATGAGCATAGTTTAAAAACATTCATTTATTAGGTGGAAGATGAAAATAAATCGCAATGGAATAAAGGTGTCAAAACACAAGAATAATTAAAGCTGCGAGCAGCGATGGGCGGGCCCTCGCAATATGCACGTCGGGGTGCCGGCGGGACTCCGGCCTGCGCGGCCGAGAACGTCCGCGACCGTCGGACGGCGCGAGGACTCTGGCTGATGCTGCCATTTAGTTCTGTGACCGTCAGACACTGCATGCAGGTTTAGAGCATGGCCCCAATATACTTTTATTTAAGTCCATATGTGATACATGTTCCCACCAAATTTCATACATCTAGGTCAAACGTACTGCGAGGGCTGCTTCGTCTAAATTTTGTAGGGGGCGCTATTGAGCCGATTTGCCACTCTGAACCAGTAAAATCATATTCCCTAACTACATTTCGGCCTTGTAATCTACTTGCCAAGTTTGCTTATGTTTCGAGCATTTTTAGCCTCTCAAAATGACCTTCGTTGTTAACGGCGAAGACTGCATCGCCACGGCAACGGCGTTCAACGAAACATCAAAAGCTTCATGATCTGGCATTATGAACTATTTGTGTGGAACAAATTTGATATTGATTTGATTTACCTACTAAGAGAAACAAGCCAAAGTATCAAGACTTTAACTTCCTGTTACCAGTAGGTGGCGCTATGACTATGATTCAAAATTGGCCTGCATATGTCTTCAGGCCTGGAGTCTAATCAAACACGTGAAATCTGGTAAAGATCTGATGATGTGGAGTCGAGTTACATCAGTTTATTCGTTCATGGCGAAGGATCGAAATTCCGTCGCCACGGCAACAGCTTTTCACGAAACAACAAACTTTGAGTAACTTTTCATCACAAAGGTCTTTAGACTGTACCGACCAAATTTGAAGTTGATCTGATGAATTCCCTAGGAGGAGTTCGTTAAAGTGCAGCGCCTGGAAATGACAAAAACGACATGAGAAATTCATAACAAATGCAAAATGGCTGACTTCCGGTTGGGTTTAGAGCATAGCCCCAAGAGACTTTTATTGAAGTCCATATGCGATACATGTTCCTACCACATTTCATACATCTAGGTCAAACGTACTGCGAGGGCTGCTTCGTCGAAATTTTGTAGGGGGCGCTATTGAGCCGATTTGGCACTCTGAACCAATAAAATCAGATTCTGTAACTACATTTCGGCCTTATAATCTACTTGCCAAGTTTGCTTATGTTTCGAGCATTTTTAGCCTCTCAAAATGACCTTCGTTGTTAACGGCGAAGACTGCATCGCCACGGCAACGGCGTTCGACGAAACATCAAAAGCTTCATGATCTGGCATTATGAACTTCTTGTATTTGTGTGGAAGAAATTTGATATTGATTTGATTTACCTACTAAGAGAAACAAGCCAAAGTATAAAGACTTTAACTTCCTGTTACCAGTAGGTGGCGCTATGACTATGATTCAAAATTGGCCTGCATATGTCTTCAGGCTTGGAGTCTAATCAAACACGTGAAATCTGGCAAAGATCTGATGATGTGGAGTCGAGTTACATCAGTTTATTCGTTCATGGCGAAGGATCGAAATTCGCCGAGCCGCCACGTCGCCGCCCTTCAGTAACTTCTTACAATTTTCACAATGAAGCATTATCAAGGTCTTAAGGCTTGTATGACAACATTTGAGAGGGATCTGATTAATCTGTTAGGAGCAGGATGTCAAAGTACGCAGCGTACAACTTCCGGTTGCCACTAGGTGGCGCTATCAGTTTGATTCAAAATTATCATATAGATGTGTTCCGGGTCAGGATGTTATGACATATGAGAGACTTTGAGCAGATTCGACAATGTACGGCCGAGTTACAACAACTTCCTGTTTCGTGGCGAATGGTGTTTCTTTGACGCCACGCCACGGCCACATAGTTCGATAACTTTTTGATCTTTGAGTAACTTTTCACTGCCAAGGTCTCAAGAGCAGACTAGCCGAATCTGAAGTCAATCGGGTCAAATCTCTGGGAGGAGTTCGTTAAAGTATGACGCCTTGAAACGGTCAAAAAACGTCATAAAAGCAAAAATGGCCGACTTCCTGTTTGGTTTAGAGAAAACGGCCAAGAGGATTTTTTGTGCGTCTCATCACGTTCCACATACCGACCAAATTTCATACAGCTGGGTGAATCCTGATGTTGGGGCTACTCAATAGGGGGCGCTAGCGAGCCAATATTTCATACCGCAGCTGGACACCCCAATCAGACTGCAATTTTCGCAAATTCTGGCTTGCGTGCCAAATTTCACAACATTCCCAATATCCCAAGCACCTCCTTTTTGCCATGAAAGCGGAAGAAGAAGAAGAATTAAAGCTGCGAGCAGCGATGGGCGGGCCCTCGCAATATGCACGTCGGGGTGCCGGCGGGACTCCGGCCTGCGCGGCCGAGAACGTCCGCGACCGTCGGACGGCGCGAGGACTCTGGCTGATGCTGCCATTTAGTTCTGTGACCGTCAGACACTGCATGCAGGTTTAGAGCATGGCCCCAATATACTTTTATTTAAGTCCATATGTGATACATGTTCCCACCAAATTTCATACATCTAGGTCAAACGTACTGCGAGGGCTCCTTCGTCGAAATTTAGTAGGGGGCGCTATTCAGCCGATTTGCCACTCTGAACCAATAAAATCATATTCCCTAACTACATTTCGGCCTTGTAATCTACTTGCCAAGTTTGCTTATGTTTCGAGCATTTTTAGCCTGTCAAAATGACCTTCGTTGTTAACGGCGAAGACTGCATCGCCACGGCAACGGCGTTCGACGAAACATCAAAAACTTCATGATCTGGCATTATGAACTTCTTGTATTTGTGTGGAACAAATTTGATATTGATTTGATTTACCTACTGAGAGAAACAAGCCAAAGTATCAAGACTTTAACTTCCTGTTACCAGTAGGTGGCGCTATGACTATGATTCAAAATTGGCCTGCAGATGTCTTCAGGCCTGGAGTCTAATCAAGCATGTGAAATCTGGGAAAGATCTGATGATGTGGAGTCGAGATACATCAGTTTATTCGTTCATGGCGAAGGATCGAAATTCGCCGAGCCGCCACGTCGCCGCCCTTCAGTAACTTCTTACAATCTTCACAATGAAGCATTATCAAGGTCTTAAGGCTTGTTTGACAAGATTTGAGAGGGATCTGATTAATCTGTGAGGAGCAGGATGTCAAAGTACGCAGCGTACAACTTCCGGTTGCCACTAGGTGGCGCTATCACTATGATTCTAAATTATCATACAGATGTGTTCCGGGTCAGGATGTTATGACATATGAGAGATTTGGAGCAGATTCGACAATGTACGGCCGAGTTACAACAACTTCCTGTTTCGTGGCGAATGGTGTTTCTTTGACGCCACGCCACGGCCACATCGTTCGATAACTTTTTGATCTTTGAGTAACTTTTCACTGCCAAGGTCTCAAGAGCAGACTAGCCGAATCTGAAGTCAATCGGGTCAAATCTCTGGGAGGAGTTCGTTAAAGTATGACGCCTTGAAACGGTCAAAAAACGTCATAAAAGCAGAAATGGCCGACTTCCTGTTTGGTTTAGACAAAACGGCCAAGAGGATTTTTTGTGCGTCTCATCACGTTCCACATACCGACCAAATTTCATACAGCTGGGTGAATCCTGATGTTGGGGCTACTCAATAGGGGGCGCTAGCGAGCCAATATTTTATACTGCAGCTGGACACCCCAATCAGACTGCAATTTTCGCAAATTCTGGCTTGCGTGCCAAATTTCACAACATTCCCAATATCCCAAGCACCTCCTTTTTGCCATCAAACTGGTAAAATAATAATAAGAATAATAATAATAATTAAAGCTGCGAGCAGCGATGGGCGGGCCCTCGCAATATGCACGTCGGGGTGCATGCACGTCGGGGTGCCGGCGGGACTCCGGCCTGCGCGGCCGAGAACGTCCGCGACCGTCGGACGGCGCGAGGACTCTGGTTGATGCTGTCATTCAGTTCCGTGACCGTCAGACACTGCATGCAGGTTCAGAGCATGGCCCCAATATACTTTTATTTAAGTCCATATGTGATACATGTTCCTACCAAATTTCATACATCTAGGTGAAACGTACTGCGAGGGCTGCTTCGTTGAAATTTTGTAGGGGGCGCTATTGAGCCGATTTGCCACTCTGAACCAATGAGATCGTATTATACAACTACATTTTGGGCTTTAAATGTGTATGCCAAGTTTGGTTATGTTTCGAGCATTTTTAGCCTCTCAAAATGACCTTCGTTGTTAACGGCGGAGACTGCATCGCCACGGCAACGGCGTTCGACGAAACATCAAAAGCTTCATGATCTGGCATTATGAACTATTTGTGTGGAACAAATTTGATATTGATTTGATTTACCTACTAAGAGAAACAAGCCAAAGTATCAAGACTTTAACTTCCTGTTACCAGTAGGTGGCGCTATGACTATGATTCAAAATTGGCCTGCATATGTCTTCAGGCCTGGAGTCTAATCAAACATGTGACATCTGGTAAATATCTGATGATGTGGAGTCGAGTTACATCAGTTTATTCGTTCATGGCGAAGGATCGAAATTCCGTCGCCACGGCAACAGCTTTTCACGAAACAACAAGCTTTGAGTAACTTTTCATCACAAAGGTCTTTAGACTGTACCGACCAAATTTGAAGTTGATCTGATGAATTCCCTAGGAGGAGTTCGTTAAAGTACAGCGCCTGGAAATGACAAAAACGACACTAGAAATTCATAAGAAATGCAAAATGGCTGACTTCCGGTTGGGTTTAGAGCATGGCGCCAAGAGACTTTTATTTACGTCCATATGTGATACATGTTCCTACCACATTTCATACATCTAGGTCAAACGTACTGCGAGGGCTGCTTCGTCGAAATTTTGTAGGGGGCGCTATTGAGCCGATTTGCCACTCTGAACCAATAAAATCATATTCCCTAACTACATTTCGGCCTTGTAATCTACTTGCCAAGTTCGCTTATGTTTCGAGCATTTTTAGCCTCTCAAAATGACCTTCGTTGTTAACGGCGAAGACTGCATCGCCACGGCAACGGCGTTCGACGAAACATCAAAAGCTTCATGATCTGGCATTATGAACTTCTTGTATTTGTGTGGAACAAATTTGATATTGATTTGATTTACCTACTAAGAGAAACAAGCCAAAGTATAAAGACTTTAACTTCCTGTTACCAGTAGGTGGCGCTATGACTATGATTCAACATTGGCCTGCAGTTGTCTTCAGGCCTGGAGTCTAATCAAGCATGTGAAATCTGGTAAAGATCTGATGATGTGGAGTCGAGATACATCAGTTTATTCGTTCATGGCGAAGGATCGAAATTCGCCGAGCCGCCACGTCGTCGCCCTTCAGTAACTTCTTACAATCTTCACAATGAAGCATTATCAAGGTCTTAAGGCTTGTATGACAACATTTGAGAGGGATCTGATTCATCTGTGAGGAGCAGGATGTCAAAGTACGCAGCGTACAACTTCCGGTTGCCACTAGGTGGCGCTATCAGTTTGATTCAAAATTATCATATAGATGTGTTCCGGGTCAGGATGTTATGACATATGAGAGATTTTGAGCAGATTCGACAATGTACGGCCGAGTTACAACAACTTCCTGTTTCGTGGCGAATGGTGTTTCTTTGACGCCACGCCACGGCCACATAGTTCGATAACTTTTTGATCTTTGAGTAACTTTTCACTGCCAAGGTCTCAAGAGCAGACTAGCCGAATCTGAAGTCAATCGGGTCAAATCTCTGGGAGGAGTTCGTTAAAGTATGACGCCTTGAAACGGTCAAAAAACGTCATAAAAGCAAAAATGGCCGACTTCCTGTTTGGTTTAGAGAAAACGGCCAAGAGGATTTTTGGTGCGTCTCATCACGTTCCACATAACTACCAACTTTCATACAGCTGGGTGAATCCTGATGTCGGGGCTACTCAATAGGGGGCGCTAGCGAGCCAATATTTCATACTGCAGCTGGACACCCCAATCAGACTGCAATTTTCGCAAATTCTGGCTTGCGTGCCAAATTTCACAACATTCCCAATATCCCAAGCACCTCCTTTTTGCGACGAAACACTAAAAATAAGAATAATTAAAGCTGCGAGCAGCGATGGGCGGGCCCTCGCAATATGCACGTCGGGGTGCATGCACGTCGGGGTGCCGGCGGGACTCCGGCCTGCGCGGCCGAGAACGTCCGCGACCGTCGGACGGCGTGAGGACTCTGGTTGATGCTGTCATTCAGTTCCGTGACCGTCAGACACTGCATGCAGGTTCAGAGCATGGCCCCAATATACTTTTATTTAAGTCCATATGTGATACATGTTCCTACCAAATTCCATACATCTAGGTGAAACGTACTGCGAGGGCTGCTTCGTTGAAATTTTGTAGGGGGCGCTATTGAGCCGATTTGCCACTCTGAACCAATAAAATCATATTATACAACTACATTTTGGGCTTTAAATGTGTATGCCAAGTTTGCTTATGTTTCGAGCATTTTTAGCCTCTCAAAATGACCTTCGTTGTTAACGGCGAAGACTGCATCGCCACGGCAACGGCGTTCGACGAAACATCAAAAGCTTCATGATCTGGCATTATGAACTATTTGTGTGGAACAAATTTGATATTGATTTGATTTACCTACTAAGAGAAACAAGCCAAAGTATCAAGACTTTAACTTCCTGTTACCAGTAGGTGGCGCTATGACTATGATTCAAAATTGGCCTGCAGATGTCTTCAGGCCTGGAGTCTAATCAAACACGTGAAATCTGGTAAAGATCTGATGATGTGGAGTCGAGTTACATCAGTTTATTCGTTCATGGCGAAGGATCGAAATTCCGTCGCCACGGCAACAGCTTTTCACGAAACAACAAGCTTTGAGTAACTTTTCATCACAAAGGTCTTTAGACTGTACCGACCAAATTTGAAGTTGATCTGATGAATTCCCTAGGAGGAGTTCGTTAAAGTGCAGCGGCTGGAAATGACAAAAACGACATGAGAAATTCATACAAAATGCAAAATGGCTGACTTCCGGTTGGGTTTAGAGCATAGCCCCAAGAGACTTTTATTGAAGTCCATATGCGATACATGTTCCTACCACATTTCATACATCTAGGTCAAACGTACTGCGAGGGCTGCTTCGTCGAAATTTTGTAGGGGGCGCTATTGAGCCGATTTGGCACTCTGAACCAATAAAATCTGATTCTGTAACTACATTTCGGCCTTTTAATCTACTTGCCAAGTTTGCTTATGTTTCGAGCATTTTTAGCCTCTCAAAATGACCTTCGTTGTTAACGGCGAAGACTGCATCGCCACGGCAACGGCGTTTGACGAAACATCAAAAGCTTCATGATCTGGCATTATGAACTTCTTGTATTTGTGTGGAACAAATTTGATATTGATTTGATTTACCTACTAAGAGAAACAAGCCAAAGTATAAAGACTTTAACTTCCTGTTACCAGTAGGTGGCGCTATGACTATGATTCAAAATTGGCCTGCAGATGTCTTCAGACCTGGAGTCTAATGAAGCATGTGAAATCTGGTAAAGATCTGATGATGTGGAGTCGAGATACATCAGTTTATTCGTTCATGGCGAAGGATCGAAATTCGCCGAGCCGCCACGTCGCCGCCCTTCAGTAACTTCTTACAATCTTCACAATGAAGCATTATCAAGGTCTTAAGGCTTGTTTGACAACATTTGAGAGGGATCTGATTAATCTGTGAGGAGCAGGATGTCAAAGTACGCAGCGTACAACTTCCGGTTGCCACTAGGTGGCGCTATCACTATGATTCAAAATTATCATATAGATGTGTTCCGGGTCAGGATGTTATGACATATGAGAGATTTGGAGCAGATTCGACAATGTACGGCCGAGTTACAACAACTTCCTGTTTCGTGGCGAATAGTGTTTCTTTGATGCCACGCCACGGCCACATAGTTCGATAACTTTTTGATCTTTGAGTAACTTTTCACTGTCAAGGTCTCAAGAGCAGACTAGCCGAATCTGAAGTCAATCGGGTCAAATCTCTGGGAGGAGTTCGTTAAAGTATGACGCCTTGAAACGGTCAAAAAACGTCATAAAAGTAAAAATGGCCGACTTCCTGTTTGGTTTAGAGAAAACGGCCAAGAGGATTTTTTGTGCGTCTCATCACGTTCCACATACCGACCAAATTTCATACAGCTGGGTGAAACCTGATGTTGGGGCTACTCAATAGGGGGCGCTAGCGAGCCAATATTTCATACCGCAGCTGGACACCCCAATCAGACTGCAATTTTCGCAAATTCTGGCTTGCGTGCCAAATTTCACAACATTCCTAATATCCCAAGCACCTCCTTTTTGCGACGAAACACTAAAAATAAGAATAATAAACATTACGGTTTCAATAGGTCCTCCGCTCCGACTACGTCGGTGCTCGGGCCCTAATTAAAGCTGCGAGCAGCGATGGGCGGGCCCTCGCAATATGCACGTCGGGGTGCCGGCGGGACTCCGGCCTGCGCGGCCGAGAACGTCCGCGACCGTCGGACGGCGCGAGGACTCTGGCTGATGCTGCCATTTAGTTCTGTGACCGTCAGACACTGCATGCAGGTTTAGAGCATGGCCCCAATATACTTTTATTTAAGTCCATATGTGATACATGTTCCCACCAAATTTCATACAGCTAGGTCAAACGTACTGCGAGGGCTCCTTCGTCGAAATTTTGTAGGGGGCGCTATTGAGCCGATTTGCCACTCTGAACCAATAAAATCATATTCCCTAACTACATTTCGGCCTTGTAATCTACTTGCCAAGTTTGCTTATGTTTCGAGCATGTTTAGCCTGTCAAAATGACCTTCGTTGTTAACGGCGAAGACTGCATCGCCACGGCAACGGCGTTCGACGAAACATCAAAAACTTCATGATCTGGCATTATGAACTTCTTGTATTTGTGTGGAACAAATTTGATATTGATTTGATTTACCTACTGAGAGAAACAAGCCAAAGTATCAAGACTTTAACTTCCTGTTACCAGTAGGTGGCGCTATGACTATGATTCAAAATTGGCCTGCAGATGTCTTCAGGCCTGGAGTCTAATCAAGCATGTGCAATCTGGTAAAGATCTGATGATGTGGAGTCGAGATACATCAGTTTATTCGTTCATGGCGAAGGATCGAAATTCGCCGAGCCGCCACGTCGCCGCCCTTCAGTAACTTCTTGCAATCTTCACAATGAAGCATTATCAAGGTCTTAAGGCTTGTTTGACAAGATTTGAGAGGGATCTGATGAATCTGTGAGGAGCAGGATGTCAAAGTACGCAGCGTACAACTTCCGGTTGCCACTAGGTGGCGCTATCACTATGATTCTAAATTATCATACAGATGTGTTCCCGGTCAGGATGTTATGACATATGAGAGATTTGGAGCAGATTCGACAATGTACGGCCGAGTTACAACAACTTCCTGTTTCGTGGCGAATAGTGTTTCTTTGACGCCATGCCACGGCCACATAGTTCGATAACTTTTTGATCTTTGAGTAACTTTTCACTGCCAAGGTCTCAAGAGCAGACTAGCCGAATCTGAAGTCAATCGGGTCAAATCTCTGGGAGGAGTTCGTTAAAGTATGACGCCTTGAAACGGCCAAAAGACGTCATAAAAGTAAAAATGGCCGACTTCCTGTTTGGTTTAGAGAAAACTTCCAAGAGGATTTTTGGTGCGACTCATCACGTTCCACATACCTACTAACTTTCATACAGCTGGGTGAAACCTGATGTTGGGGCTACTCAATAGGGGGCGCTAGCGAGCCAATATTTCATACCGCAGCTGGGCACCCCAAGCAGACTGCAATTTTCGCAAATTCTGGCTTGCGTGCCAAATTTCACAAAATTCCCAATATCCCAAGCACCTCCTTTTTGCGACGAAACACATAAAATAATAATAATAAGAATAAGAATAATTAAAGCTGCGAGCAGCGATGGGCGGGCCCTCGCAATATGCACGTCGGGGTGCATGCACGTCGGGGTGCCGGCGGGACTCCGGCCTGCGCGGCCGAGAACGTCAGCGACCGTCGGACGGCGCGAGGACTCTGGTTGATGCTGTCATTCAGTTCCGTGACCGTCAGACACTGCATGCAGGTTTAGAGCATGGCCCCAAGAGACTTTTATTTAAGTCCATATGTGATACATGTTCCTACCAAATTTCATACATCTAGGTGAAACGTACTGCGAGGGCTGCTTCGTTGAAATTTTGTAGGGGGCGCTATTGAGCCGATTTGCCACTCTGAACCAATAAAATCATTTTCCATAACTACATTTCGGCCTTGTAATCTACTTGCCAAGTTTGGTTATGTTTCGAGCATTTTTAGCCTCTCAAAATGACCTTCGTTGTTAACGGCGAAGGATGCGTCGCCACGGCAACAGCTTTTCACGAAACAACAAGCTTTGAGTAACTTTTCATCACAAAGGTCTTTAGACTGTACCGACCAAATTTGAAGTTGATCTGATGAATTCCCTAGGAGGAGTTCGTTAAAGTGCAGCGCCTGGAAATGACAAAAACGACATGAGAAATTCATAAAAAATGCAAAATGGCTGACTTCCGGTTGGGTTTAGAGCATTGCCCCAAGAGACTTTTATTGAAGTCCATATGCGATACATGTTCCTACCACATTTCATACATCTAGGTCAAACGTACTGCGAGGGCTGCTTCGTCGAAATTTTGTAGGGGGCGCTATTGAGCCGATTTGCCACTCTGAACCAATAAAATCATTTTCCATAACTACATTTCGGCCTTGTAATCTACTTGCCAAGTTTGGTTATGTTTCGAGCATTTTTAGCCTCTCAAAATGACCTTCGTTGTTAACGGCGAAGGATGCGTCGCCACGGCAACAGCTTTTCACGAAACAACAAGCTTTGAGTAACTTTTCATCACAAAGGTCTTTAGACTGTACCGACCAAATTTGAAGTTGATCTGATGAATTCCCTAGGAGGAGTTCGTTAAAGTGCAGCGCCTGGAAATGACAAAAACGACATGAGAAATTCATAAAAAATGCAAAATGGCTGACTTCCGGTTGGGTTTAGAGCATTGCCCCAAGAGACTTTTATTGAAGTCCATATGCGATACATGTTCCTACCACATTTCATACATCTAGGTCAAACGTACTGCGAGGGCTGCTTCGTCGAAATTTTGTAGGGGGCGCTATTGAGCCGATTTGCCACTCTGAACCAATAAAATCATATTCTGTAACTACATTTCGGCCTTGTAATCTGCTTGCCAAATTTGCTTATGTTTCGAGCATTTTTAGCCTCTCAAAATGACCTTCGTTGTTAACGGCGAACACTGCATCGCCACGGCAACGGCGTTCGACGGAACATCAAAAGCTTCATGATCTGGCATTATGAACTTCTTGTATTTGTGTGGAAGAAATTTGATATTGATTTGATTTACCTACTGAGAGAAACAAGCCAAAGTATCAAGACTTTAACTTCCTGTTACCAGTAGGTGGCGCTATGACTATGATTCAAAATTGGCCTGCAGATGTCTTCATGCCTGGAGTCTAATCAAACACGTGAAATCTGGTAAAGATCTGATGATGTGGAGTCGAGTTACATCAGTTTATTCGTTCATGGCGAAGGATCGAAATTCGCCGAGCCGCCACGTCGCCGCCCTTCAGTAACTTCTTACAATCTTCACAATGAAGCATTATCAAGGTCTTAAGGCTTGTTTGACAACATTTGAGAGGGATCTGATTAATCTGTGAGGAGCAGGATGTCAAAGTATGCAGCGTACAACTTCCGGTTGCCACTAGGTGGCGCTATCACTATGATTCTAAATTATCATATAGATGTGTTCCGGGTCAGGATGTTATGACATATTAGAGATTTGGAGCAGATTCGACAATGTACGGCCGAGTTACAACAACTTCCTGTTTCGTGGCGAATGGTGTTTCTTTGACGCCACGCCACGGCCACATAGTTCGATAACTTTTTGATCTTTGAGTAACTTTTCACTGCCAAGGTCTCAAGAGCAGACTAGCCGAATCTGAAGTCAATCGGGGCAAATCTCTGGGAGGAGTTCGTTAAAGTATGACGCCTTGAAACGGTCAAAAAACGTCATAAAAGCAAAAATGGCCGACTTCCTGTTTGGTTTAGAGAAAACTTCCAAGAGGATTTTTGGTGCGTCTCATCACGTTCCACATACCTACCAACTTTCATACAGCTGGGTGAAACCTGATGTTGGGGCTACTCAATAGGG
This sequence comes from Melanostigma gelatinosum, assembly GCF_949748355.1. NCBI lineage: Eukaryota > Metazoa > Chordata > Actinopteri > Perciformes > Zoarcidae > Melanostigma > Melanostigma gelatinosum. The sequence continues at coordinate 10,065,518 of NC_136655.1, forward strand.
GGCGCTAGCGAGCCAATATTTCATACCGCAGCTGGACACCCCAATCAGACTGCAATTTTCGCAAATTCTGGCTTGCGTGCCAAATTTCACAGACTTCCCAATATCCCAAGCACCTCCTTTTTGCGACGAAACACTAAAAATAAGAATAATAAGAATAAACATTACGGTTTCAATAGGTCCTCCGCTCCGACTACGTCGGTGCTCGGGCCCTAATAAGAATAATTAAAGCTGCGAGCAGCGATGGGCGGGCCCTCGCAATATGCACGTCGGGGTGCCGGCGGGACTCCGGCCTGCGCGGCCGAGAACGTCCGCGACCGTCGGACGGCGCGAGGACTCTGGCTGATGCTGCCATTTAGTTCTGTGACCGTCAGACACTGCATGCAGGTTTAGAGCATGGCCCCAATATACTTTTATTTAAGTCCATATGTGATACATGTTCCCACCAAATTTCATACATCTAGGTCAAACGTACTGCGAGGGCTCCTTCGTCGAAATTTTGTAGGGGGCGCTATTGAGCCGATTTGCCACTCTGAACCAATAAAATCATATTCCCTAACTACATTTCGGCCTTGTAATCTACTTGCCAAGTTTGCTTATGTTTCGAGCATGTTTAGCCTGTCAAAATGACCTTCGTTGTTAACGGCGAAGACTGCATCGCCACGGCAACGGCGTTCGACGAAACATCAAAAACTTCATGATCTGGCATTATGAACTTCTTGTATTTGTGTGGAACAAATTTGATATTGATTTGATTTACCTACTGAGAGAAACAAGCCAAAGTATCAAGACTTTAACTTCCTGTTACCAGTAGGTGGCGCTATGACTATGATTCAAAATTGGCCTGCAGATGTCTTCAGGCCTGGAGTCTAATCAAGCATGTGAAATCTGGTAAAGATCTGATGATGTGGAGTCGAGATACATCAGTTTATTCGTTCATGGCGAAGGATCGAAATTCGCCGAGCCGCCACGTCGCCGCCCTTCAGTAACTTCTTACAATCTTCACAACGAAGCATTATCAAGGTCTTAAGGCTTGTTTGACAACATTTGAGAGGGATCTGATTAATCTGTGAGGAGCAGGATGTCAAAGTACGCAGCGTACAACTTCCGGTTGCCACTAGGTGGCGCTATCACTATGATTCAAAATGATCATATAGATGTGTTCCGGGTCAGGATGTTATGACATATGAGAGATTTGGAGCAGATTCGACAATGTACGGCCGAGTTACAACAACTTCCTGTTTCGTGGCGAATGGTGTTTCTTTGACGCCACGCCACGGCCACATAGTTCGATAACTTTTTGATCTTTGAGTAACTTTTCACTGCCAAGGTCTCAAGAGCAGACTAGCCGAATCTGAAGTCAATCGGGTCAAATCTCTGGGAGGAGTTCGTTAAAGTATGACGCCTTGAAACGGTCAAAAAACGTCATAAAAGCAAAAATGGCCGACTTCCTGTTTGGTTTAGAGAAAACGGCTAAGAGGATTTTTGGTGCGTCTCATCACGTTCCACATAACTACCAACTTTCATACAGCTGGGTGAATCCTGATGTTGGGGCTACTCAATAGGGGGCGCTAGCGAGCCAATATTTCATACTGCAGCTGGACACCCCAATCAGACTGCAATTTTCGCAAATTCTGGCTTGCGTGCCAAATTTCACAGACTTCCCAATATCCCAAGCACCTCCTTTTTGCGACGAAACACTAAAAATAAGAATAATTAAAGCTGCGAGCAGCGATGGGCGGGCCCTCGCAATATGCACGTCGGGGTGCCGGCGGGACTCCGGCCTGCGCGGCCGAGAACGTCCGCGACCGTCGGACGGCGCGAGGACTCTGGCTGATGCTGCCATTTAGTTCTGTGACCGTCAGACACTGCATGCAGGTTTAGAGCATGGCCCCAATATACTTTTATTTAAGTCCATATGTGATACATGTTCCCACCAAATTTCATACATCTAGGTCAAACGTACTGCGAGGGCTCCTTCGTCGAAATTTTGTAGGGGGCGCTATTGAGCCGATTTGCCACTCTGAACCAATAAAATCATATTCCCTAACTACATTTCGGCCTTGTAATCTACTTGCCAAGTTTGCTTATGTTTCGAGCATGTTTAGCCTGTCAAAATGACCTTCGTTGTTAACGGCGAAGACTGCATCGCCACGGCAACGGCGTTCGACGAAACATCAAAAACTTCATGATCTGGCATTATGAACTTCTTGTATTTGTGTGGAACAAATTTGATATTGATTTGATTTACCTACTGAGAGAAACAAGCCAAAGTATCAAGACTTTAACTTCCTGTTACCAGTAGGTGGCGCTATGACTATGATTCAAAATTGGCCTGCAGATGTCTTCAGGCCTGGAGTCTAATCAAGCATGTGAAATCTGGTAAAGATCTGATGATGTGGAGTCGAGATACATCAGTTTATTCGTTCATGGCGAAGGATCGAAATTCGCCGAGCCGCCACGTCGCCGCCCTTCAGTAACTTCTTACAATCTTCACAATGAAGCATTATCAAGGTCTTAAGGCTTGTTTGACAACATTTGAGAGGGATCTGATTAATCTGTGAGGAGCAGGATGTCAAAGTACGCAGCGTACAACTTCCGGTTGCCACTAGGTGGCGCTATCACTATGATTCAAAATGAGCATATAGATGTGTTCCGGGTCAGGATGTTATGACATATGAGAGATTTGGAGCAGATTCGACAATGTACGGCCGAGTTACAACAACTTCCTGTTTCGTGGCGAATGGTGTTTCTTTGACGCCACGCCACGGCCACATAGTTCGATAACTTTTTGATCTTTGAGTAACTTTTCACTGCCAAGGTCTCAAGAGCAGACGAGCCGAATCTGAAGTCAATCGGGTCAAATCTCTGGGAGGAGTTCGTTAAAGTATGACGCCTTGAAACGGTCAAAAAACGTCATAAAAGCAAAAATGGCCGACTTCCTGTTTGGTTTAGAGAAATCGTCCAAGAGGATTTTTTGTGCGTCTCATCACGGTCCACATCACTACCAACTTTCATACAGCTGGATGAAACCTGATGTCGGGGCTACACAATAGGGGGCGCTAGCGAGCCAATATTTCATACCGCAGCTGAGTACCCCAATCAGACTGCAATTTTCGCAAATTCTGGCTTGCGTGCCAAATTTCACAACATTCCCAATATCCCAAGCACCTCCTTTTTGCGACGAAACACATAAAATAATAATAAGAATAATAATAAACATTCGAAATTCAATAGGTCCTCCGCTCCGACTACGTCGGTGCTCGGGCCCTAATAAGAATAATTAAAGCTGCGAGCAGCGATGAGCGGGCCCTCGCAATATGCACGTCGGGGTGCATGCACGTCGGGGTGCCGGCGGGACTCCGGCCTGCGCGGTCGAGAACGTCCGCGACCGTCGGACGGCGCGAGGACTCTGGTTGATGCTGCCATTCAGTTCTGTGACCGTCGGACACTGCATGCAGGTTCAGAGCATGGCCCCAATATACTTTTATTTCAGTCCATATGTGATACATGTTCCTGCTAAATTTCATACATCTAGGTGAAACGCACTGCGAGGGCTGCTTCGTTGAAATTTTGTAGGGGGCGCTATTGAGCCGATTTGCCACTCTGAACCAATAAAATCATATTCCATAACTACATTTCGGCCTTGTAATCTACTTGCCAAGTTTGCTTATGTTTCGAGCATTTTTAGCCTCTCAAAATGACCTTCGTTGTTAACGGCGAAGAATGCGTCGCCACGGCAACAGCTTTTCACGAAACAACAAGCTTTGAGTAACTTTTCATCATAAAGGTCTTTAGACTGTACCGACCAAATTTGAAGTTGATCTGATTAATCCCCTAGGAGGAGTTCGTTAAAGTGCAGTGCCTGGAAATGACAAAAACGACACTAGAAATTCATAAGAAATGCAAAATGGCTGACTTCCGGTTGGGTTTAGAGCATAGCCCCAAGAGACTTTTATTGAAGTCCATATGTGATACATGTTCCTACCACATTTCATACATCTAGGTCAAACGTACTGCGAGGGCTGCTTCGTCGAAATTTTGTAGGGGGCGCTATTGAGCCTATTTGCCACTCTGAACCAATAAAATCATATTCTGTAACTACATTTCGGCCTTGTAATCTACTTGCCAAGTTTCCTTATGTTTCGAGCATTTTTAGCCTCTCAAAATTACCTTCGTTGTTAACGGCGAAGACTGCATCGCCACGGCAACGGCGTTCGACGAAACATCAAAAGCTTCATGATCTGGCATTATGAACTTCTTCTATTTGTGTGGAACAAATTTGATATTGATTTGATTTACCTACTAAGAGAAACAAGCCAAAGTATAAAGACTTTAACTTCCTGTTACCAGTAGGTGGCGCTATGACAATGTTTCAAAATTGGCCTGCAGATGTCTTCAGGCCTGGAGTCTAATCAAACACGTGAAATCTGGGAAAGATCTGATGATGTGGAGTCGAGATACATCAGTTTATTCGTTCATGGCGAAGGATCGAAATTCGCCGAGCCGCCACGTCGCCGCCCTTCAGTAACTTCTTACAATCTTCACAACGAAGCATTATCAAGGTCTTAAGGCTTGTTTGACAACATTTGAGAGGGATCTGATTAATCTGTGAGGAGCAGGATGTCAAAGTACGCAGCCTACAACTTCCGGTTGCCACTAGGTGGCGCTATCACTATGATTCTAAATTATCATATAGATGTGTTCCGGGTCAGGATGTTATGACATATGAGAGATTTGGAGCAGATTCGACAATGTACGGCCAAGTTACAACAACTTCCTGTTTCGTGGCGAATGGTGTTTCTTTGACGCCACGCCACGGCCACATAGTTCGATAACTTTTTGATCTTTGAGTAAATTTTCACTGCCAAGGTCTCAAGAGCAGACTCGCCGAATCTGAAGTCAATCGGGTCAAATCTCTGGGAGGAGTTCGTTAAAGTATGACGCCTTGAAACGGTCAAAAAACGTCATAAAAGCAAAAATGGCCGACTTCCTGTTTGGTTTAGAGAAAACGGCCAAGAGGATTTTTTGTGCGTCTCATCACGTTCCACATACCTACCAACTTTCATACAGCTGGGTGAAACCTGATGTCGGGGCTACTCAATAGGGGGCGCTAGCGAGCCAATATTTCATACCGCAGCTGGACACCCCAATCAGACTGCAATTTTCGCAAATTCTGGCTTGCGTGCCAAATTTCACAACATTCCCAATATCCCAAGCACCTCCTTTTTGCGACGAAAGACTAAGAATAAGAATAATAATAATAATAAACATTACGGTTTCAATAGGTCCTCCGCTCCGACTACGTCGGTGCTCGGGCCCTAATAATAAACATAGCGGTTTCAATAGGTCCTCCGCTCCGACTACGTCGGTGCTCGGGCCCTAATTAAAGCTGCGAGCAGCGATGGGCGGGCCCTCGCAATATGCACGTCGGGGTGCCGGCGGGACTCCGGCCTGCGCGGCCGAGAACGTCCGCGACCGTCGGACGGCGCGAGGACTCTGGTTGATGCTGTCATTCAGTTCTGTGACCGTCAGACACTGCATGCAGGTTCAGAGCATGGCCCCAATATACTTTTATTTAAGTCCATATGTGATACATGTTCCTACCAAATTTCATACATCTAGGTGAAATGTACCGCGAGGGCTGCTTCGTTGAAATTTTGTAGGGGGCGCTATTGAGCCGATTTGCCACTCTGAACCAATAAAATCATATTATACAACTACATTTTGGGCTTTAAATGTGTATGCCAAGTTTGCTTATGTTTCGAGCATTTTTAGCCTCTCAAAATGACCTTCGTTGTTAAGGGCGAAGACTGCATCGCCACGGCAACGGCGTTCGACGAAACATCAAAAGCTTCATGATCTGGCATTATGAACTATTTGTGTGGAACAAATTTGATATTGATTTGATTTACCTACTAAGAGAAACAAGCCAAAGTATCATGACTTTAACTTCCTGTTACCAGTAGGTGGCGCTATGACTATGATTCAAAATTGGCCTGCATATGTCTTCAGGCCTGGAGTCTAATCAAACACGTGAAATCTGGTAAAGATCTGATGATGTGGAGTCGAGTTACATCAGTTTATTCGTTCATGGCGAAGGATCGAAATTCCGTCGCCACGGCAACAGCTTTTCACGAAACAACAAGCTTTGAGTAACTTTTCATCACAAAGGTCTTTAGACTGTACCGACCAAATTTGAAGTTGATCTGATTAATTCCCTAGGAGGAGTTCGTTAAAGTGCAGCGCCTGGAAATGACAAAAACGACACTAGAAATTCATAAGAAATGCAAAATGGCTGACTTCCGGTTGGGTTTAGAGCATGGCCCCAAGAGACTTTTATTGAAGTCCATATGTGATACATGTTCCTACCACATTTCATACATCTAGGTCAAACGTACTGCGAGGGCTGCTTCGTCGAAATTTTGTAGGGGGCGCTATTGAGCCGATTTGCCACTCTGAACCAATAAAATCATATTCCGTAACTACATTTCGGCCTTGTAATCTACTTGTCAAGTTTGCTTATGTTTCGAGCATTTTTAGCCTCTCAAAATGACCTTCGTTGTTAACGGCGAAGACTGCATCGCCACGGCAACGGCGTTCGACGAAACATCAAAAACTTCATGATCTGGCATTATGAACTTCTTGTATTTGTGTGGGACAAATTAGATATTGATTTGATTTACCTACTGAGAGAAACAAGCCAAAGTATCAAGACTTTAACTTCCTGTTACCAGTAGGTGGCGCTATGACTATGATTCAAAATTGGCCTGCAGATGTCTTCAGGCCTGGAGTCTAATCAAGCATGTGAAATCTGGGAAAGATCTGATGATGTGGAGTCGAGATACATCAGTTTATTCGTTCATGGCGAAGGATCGAAATTCGCCGAGCCGCCACGTCGCCACCCTTCAGTAACTTCTTACAATCTTCACAATGAAGCATTATCAAGGTCTTAAGGCTTGTTTGACAACATTTGAGAGGGATCTGATTAATCTGTGAGGAGCAGGATGTCAAAGTACGCAGCGTACAACTTCCGGTTGCCACTAGGTGGCGCTATCACTATGATTCTAAATTATCATACAGATGTGTTCCGGGTCAGGATGTTATGACATATGAGAGATTTGGAGCAGATTCGACAATGTACGGCCGAGTTACAACAACTTCCTGTTTCGTGGCGAATGGTGTTTCTTTGACGCCACGCCACGGCCACATAGTTCGATAACTTTTTGATCTTTGAGTAACTTTTCACTGCCAAGGTCTCAAGAGCAGACTAGCCGAATCTGAAGTCAATCGGGTCAAATCTCTGGGAGGAGTTCGTTAAAGTATGACGCCTTGAAACGGTCAAAAAACGTCATAAAAGCATAAATGGCCGACTTCCTGTTTGGTTTAGAGAAAACGGCCAAGAGGATTTTTTGTGCGTCTCATCACGTTCCACATGCCTACCAAATTTCATACAGCTGGGTGAATCCTGACGTTGGGGCTACTCAATAGGGGGCGCTAGCGAGCCAATATTTCATACCGCAGCTGGACACCCCAATCAGACTGCAATTTTCGCAAATTCTGGCTTGCGTGCCAAATTTCACAGACTTCCCAATATCCCAAGCACCTCCTTTTTGCGACGAAACACTAAAAATAAGAATAATAAAGCTGCGAGCAGCGATGGGCGGGCCCTCGCAATATGCACGTCGGGGTGCCGGCGGGACTCCGGCCTGCGCGGCCGAGAACGTCCGCGACCGTCGGACGGCGCGAGGACTCTGGCTGATGCTGCCATTTAGTTCTGTGACCGTCAGACACTGCATGCAGGTTTAGAGCATGGCCCCAATATACTTTTATTTAAGTCCATATGTGATACATGTTCCCACCAAATTTCATACATCTAGGTCAAACGTACTGCGAGGGCTGCTTCGTCGAAATTTTGTAGGGGGCGCTATTGAGCCGATTTGCCACTCTGAACCAATAAAATCATATTCCCTAACTACATTTCGGCCTTGTAATCTACTTGCCAAGGTTGCTTATGTTTCGAGCATTTTTAGCCTGTCAAAATGACCTTCGTTGTTAACGGCGAAGACTGCATCGCCACGGCAACGGCGTTCGACGAAACATCAAAAACTTCATGATCTGGCATTATGAACTTCTTGTATTTGTGTGGAACAAATTTGATATTGATTTGATTTACCTACTGAGAGAAACAAGCCAAAGTATCAAGACTTTAACTTCCTGTTACCAGTAGGTGGCGCTATGACTATGATTCAAAATTGGCCTGCAGATGTCTTCAGGCCTGGAGTCTAATCAAGCATGTGCAATCTGGTAAAGATCTGATGATGTGGAGTCGAGATACATCAGTTTATTCGTTCATGGCGAAGGATCGAAATTCGCCGAGCCGCCACGTCGCCGCCCTTCAGTAACTTCTTACAATCTTCACAACGAAGCATTATCAAGGTCTTAAGGCTTGTTTGACAACATTTGAGAGGGATCTGATTAATCTGTGAGGAGCAGGATGTCAAAGTACGCAGCCTACAACTTCCGGTTGCCACTAGGTGGCGCTATCACTATGATTCTAAATTATCATATAGATGTGTTCCGGGTCAGGATGTTATGACATATGAGAGATTTGGAGCAGATTCGACAATGTACGGCCAAGTTACAACAACTTCCTGTTTCGTGGCGAATGGTGTTTCTTTGACGCCACGCCACGGCCACATAGTTCGATAACTTTTTGATCTTTGAGTAACTTTTCACTGCCAAGGTCTCAAGAGCAGACTCGCCGAATCTGAAGTCAATCGGGTCAAATCTCTGGGAGGAGTTCGTTAAAGTATGACGCCTTGAAACGGTCAAAAAACGTCATAAAAGCAAAAATGGCCGACTTCCTGTTTGGTTTAGAGAAAACGGCCAAGAGGATTTTTTGTGCGTCTCATCACGTTCCACATACCTACCAAATTTCTTACAGCTGGGTGAATCCTGATGTTGGGGCTACTCAATAGGGGGCGCTAGCGAGCCAATATTTCATACCGCAGCTGGACACCCCAATCAGACTGCAATTTTCGCAAATTCTGGCTTGCGTGCCAAATTTCACAGACTTCCCAATATCCCAAGCACCTCCTTTTTGCCATCAAACTGGTAAAATAATAATAATTAAAGCTGCGAGCAGCGATGAGCGGGCCCTCGCAATATGCACGTCGGGGTGCATGCACGTCGGGGTGCCGGCGGGACTCCGGCCTGCGCGGCCGAGAATGTCCGCTGAAAGTACTTTGGAGGAGGAAGATCAGAGATGCTGTCGATTCATTCTGGCTGGGGAGGGAGACGCCACAATGACACCATTTTCATGAGGTTGCGCACAGGAAAGGAGCCTGGCCAGAGACCCGTGGATTCCAGCTCTGTCTTCATCCAGATCCTCTGCTGCTGTGAACAGGTCCACTGGCTGACTTCATGCTCGTAGCCAGGGAGCTGTGGAGGAGGACGGGTGGGGACAGCTAACGTCCTGGGTGATGGCTCACCTAGTCAGACAAGAATAAACGGAGCAAATTAGTACGATTCTGGTTGGGTCTTGATTTAATCTTTTGACATGAAAAACCTTCTAATACTAACTTTGATCTCTCTGTGCTGGTGACAGTTGAGCGGGCTCTGCAGACGTCTCAGGAGAAATCAGGGGGGCCTCTGACACTACAGAGAATATTAAACATGTTGTCATTATTATTGACAGTAGGATGAAGCAAGGATGTAACATGACAGCTACACTGTAGTCTGTGAAACTCAGCAAGCTGGACACTGGAGTGCTGCAGTTTTGATGAATACTACATGAAGTATATTTTTAAGATGCAAATACAGGTCAAATAACACACACCAGGGACTGTGACAGTCGCCTCTGTTGCTCTGTTGCTACGTCACCTATCTCAGCCGTATCCAATGACAGACTGTTTCTCACATTAATATATAAAGAATATACTTCATTCATACACGTGTGTTTGTCTTTCAATGGGTTAATATTCAGTGTGTGTCATTGTTATGTAACCTAGGCAGGTGAAGCAACATGGCACACTTCAAACACATGCATTCAGGTGTTAGTAACACAGCAGTTTCATACATACATATTGTTTATTTTTATCCAAATAAGAAAACGAAGAGTGATACGTACCCTCATCATGACTGGTATCAATTCATAGTCACGAGGACAACAAGCAGAACACCTAAACATGAGACAGAACGGTTCAAGTCATGCTTCATGTGGGATAAGAAGTCATGGTCCCATGGTTGTCGGTTGATGGCAGAACGTTTTTGGTGAAAAACCTCTTTCTGTTCCCACATTTTTTTAACAGTGATGAAGAAGGTCTACACATCTTGTACTTCAGTAAACAAATATGTATTAATACGACCACATGGTGTAAATACTCTTTAAGTAAAATTCCTGCATTCAAATCTTACTTACTCACAGTGGTGTATAAAGTACTCAAAAGCTATACTTGAGTAAAAGTAAAGATACCTTACTGGAAAACTACTCCAGTAAAAGTAAAAAGTCACCTATTAGAATACTACTTGAGTAAAAGTCTTAAAGTATCTGATATTTATTGTACTTAAGTACAAAAGTACTTAAGTATCAAAAGGAATTTTCTGATATTAAATGTACATCATAACCTGTTCATTGGAAGTAAAAGTACAAGTAAATGCTGTTAATAAAAAAGCAAAGGGTCAGAATTGTGAGAATTATGAAGTGTATTCTTTTAAGCGCTGTGGCACCATGACCAAGGACATGAGCTGTGTTGAACATAATTGGGTTGGCTGTGATCCATTCAGGAGCAACAATGTTCAACATAATATATTGTACATCAGTATACTTTTGCATCTACTATGAACTTATCATCATAATTCTCCGAAAAGCAATATGACACTATGAAGGAGTTGTAACAGTGCGTTTATAAGTCTGCTCATTAGACTAGGGGATGTAGAGGACCAATGCATAATATTATGTTCAGCAAAACATATCCACTTGATGCATCAGGTCAGTGTTTAGAGAAAGGACACCTGCCTGAGTTTTGATGAACACTACATGAAGTATATTTTTAAGATGCAAATACAGGTCAAATAACACACACCAGGGACTGTGACAGTCGCCTCTGTTGCTGGACGACCCGCTCCTTCTGGCAGCAGACACGTGAGCTCCTGAGGAACAGGCACTGGTCTCCTTACAGTTACAGCGGCGGCTGTAAGGAGAGAAGGATCACAAAACATAATCAATGGTTTATAACAGATATGAGCACAGTGAATATGACAGATGTGTTTAAATGTTGGATGTATTTACCATCTACTTGTGAAACCTTCAGATGAGTTGGTGCAGCCAGTGTAGATCAGAGATGCTGTGGATTCATTCTGGCTGGGGAGGGAGACGCCACAATGACACCATCTTCATGAGGTTGCGCACAGGAAAGGAGCCTGGCCAGAGACCCGTGGATTCCAGCTCTGTCTTCATCCAGATCCTCTGCTGCTGTGAACAGGTCCACTGGCTTAAGTGTCCGTAAAGTAACGTCCAGAGTAACGTTATATCTCACGTTAACGGGCCGCTGGTCAGCCTTCATTATATTCAGCGACGTACAGCAGTAAACGTTAAATCATATTTAAATGCACGTTCGTGTTTACATGATTTCGTCCGCAAAAACACAACAAATTCGGACATGAATGAACCTACCTATGAACTACATGCATTAATGACGATACGTGACGTGATACAACGGAGACGTGTGTGTTTATTTAACGTTAACGTGATTGCACCCGTATCATGAACAATACAACTGAAGAAACACGTAACGGAACGATGCTGACCTGACATGATGATCATAACATGATATTAATGGTATGGTAATAATATTTCGGTTTGCAATAATGGAATAAAGTTGTTACAAGTACTTACAGAGAGTTTGTCGTCAGCAGAAGCCTCGTGTATTCCATGCGCATGCGTATTCCAGTTTTAACTGCCATTGTACTTCCTGTTTACGTCTGGGCAGGATGCATGAAGAGTCACGTGATATTTGTTTTCAGGCGTTGTATTCAGGACTGAGATAATTTCTCAAACAATGCTGAAACACCCTGAGATCGTGTTTGTGTTACAACTCCGTTTTGAAACCAAAACTTATTTCTGTGTATGTCGACTACAACTGCTCAAATCTGCGTGGGACAAACGTTTTGGTCAGACCTGTGACAAGAGTGTAGTAACGCCCCTTGTGGATATCGCCAAGAAGTCATTGGCAGAATAACGCTACGGTCATTGACGTCATTGATACGCCCACTTATTTTTTAGGATAAAATGCTTCACATGCTACGCAGGAATCGCTTTTTAGTTTAAACTAGAAGGCTCACTGTTCTGTTATCAGAAGACCACTGGATCACATCTTCAAGACCCGAAAGGACTCTACGAAGGTTGATCTCCAAACGACTTTCTTTCTCTGCCAAGGTAAGTTTCAGTTCTGTGGTGTTACGTAACTTTGCGTCCAGTCTGTAGCAGTGGTGCGTTATGTGTCGGCAGTTTCACGAGAACTTTGTTATGAAGTAACATTTGTACAACAGTCTGGTTAGCTAAGATGTTTTAATAGTGTAACGGACTTAGTGACATATAATGTTAACCTGTTATGTTAGGTGTTGTGGTGATTACGGAAAGTGTTCTACGATGTTTTCTAAGATTAGTTCTTGCATTTACAGAGGTCAGTGAAGGCCTCATGGCACACGTGCGCATGTGCCATGAGGCACATGCGCCTCATGGCATTTTTTGCGTAGGCTACACATTAGCCTATGTACTTAAAAATAAAGCTCTCTCTCTGTCTCTGTGTCTGTCTCTCTGCACGGCCATTGATGTTATAATCATGGATGTATTAGAAATAAGCTTTCCTAGCATGTGGCATTTTGTAATGCTGAACAGCAACATCTTGTGATGTCATGACTTATCAATGAACTAATATACTTTCAGATGCCTCGTGGACGATCTTACCGCCGATCTCAGGCAGCCAAGAAGATTGCAGAGATGCGTCGTCCCTTGGAAATGAACCCTCAAAGACCCTCCGTTTCTTCTGGTATGTTGGCAACTGCTTTTCATAATTGCTGTTCTATGTGTAAGCTGTATTTTATTTTTACATGTCTGGAATGTGCACTGTTGTGTTTCAATGTATTATGTAGTATTATGTTTCATAGTGTTTATTTTGTTTTCCTTGTCTATTCAATAGTTGATGGAACGGGATTTCGCAATCCAGCGAAGAAATGGCCAACTTCCACCGTGACCGGGAAGCAACACAAGTTGGTCTTTATAGAGCACTCTCCAGACAAGAAGGTATATTTGCGTTGACAAATCATCAAGAACGGTGTGGATTTCTGTATGATTATTTGTTTGTCATTCTAAAAATGCCATTTTGTGTTTAGTTTGTCCTTCTTGTAGGCGACTCACATCTGCGAGGCATTGCAGATGGTTTCGTGGAGATGCCAGCAGCATTTTCTTATGGTGTGATGTCTACGCCCGGGGCCGCCGCGAAGGACTTGCGGGCTGAGGTGCGGAATGCTGCGTTGGATCGTACACCTGATGTTGTCTGTGTTTTGGCCCCATCCAACAACCTCACTTCCAGTAGAACCGTCATCGAGGCTGGTGAAGAGTTCGCCCTGCTCCTTGGTAGTGTTTGCGAGAAATGGGATGAGGTAAGATATCTTTTCTACTAGAAATGATGTTTGTGTATAAGTTGTGATGTTATCGTGTTTGGATAAAATAACTTATGAACATCTGTTGTTTATTTTTAGGTGGTGGTGGTGGATTTTCCTCCAAGGCTCAACGTACCGGTGGATGTCCAGGAGCACTTGCGAAATCAGTACCGTATTAAGGCTGTATCTGCAGGTGTGTTTCATGAAATGTCACTTATGAATAGTTACATGTTTGCGAGTTGATATTTAGATTTTCTATGATTTATTTTGTTTGTTTGATTTGCATAAATCACGATTCATATATTCCATTACAATCATATTTTGTTAGTAAATGGAATCAATGTCCAAGGCCATGTCTTCCAAAAAGTCATAATGGTAGAAATATCAGAAAAGAGATCACATCTGTGCACTGCATAATTGTTTTGTCTACATCTTGTTTTCTGTCAAAAAAGACTGTTGAAAATCATTTAGGCCTTTTTGGTAACTCTGGCATTTTCTTCTCATGTTAAGGTGTCCGGTACTGGTCTGTTGCTGAGCAGTTTCCTATGAACGACCTCCAGCTGTGGTACAAAGACAGCGTAAGTAAAATAGGTTGACATGTGCAGAAGTGTGATGTATTTTTGTTTATAGATTATAGCAATCAATTCATGGCAGATTTATATTGATTCGGAGGTTGTGTGTGTTAAGTCATTTCTCTGTTATTGCTTTGTAGGTGCATTTGAGTGACTCTGACGGGATGCCCATCTTGGCAAAGGCGTTCTTTTCGGCTGCACATGACCACCTGCTGAGGAAGGTGCTGGATCCTGTTTCTACCAAGAAGCCAGATGTTTCTCCAAAGACATCGCCTCCTGCTCGCAGGATCTCGCCGAAGGTGGTCGTGAAGGGAGAGGTCCGCCACGTGCCACGCCGACCAGACCCTTCTGAGTGGACATTTGCTGGATGTGGCAAGAAGGTAAATGATTGCAGACTGTCATTTTGTAGCTGATTGTGCAGACACGTGTATAGCGTTAGCATGTAATGGTCAAAAGAGACACGTGTTTAATATGAGGAATGCTTTTGTCATTACAGAGACATCATTTGGGGAAACCAGAACAGTCTTGCGACGCACCCAAGAGGAGGCTTGTTCATCAGCAGGTTTGTGAAGTTTCATTTATTTGCTGAAAAACACGGAAATATTTATGATCATAATAGTATGGATAGGGTTTGTGTAGCACGGTGTCCATAATATTTCTTCTGCTGTATATTTCAGGTTGTCAAAGAATGTTCTGTACGTCTCTGGAGGTTCAGCAGTGCCATCTTGGATGCCATGGATGCTGTTGTGCCATCGCATCTTCCAAGTCCAGCTGCATCCCCAGCCGCATGCCCACCAGTTGTTTCACAATGCAGAAAGGTAACTTGCAACTACATGTCCTCTGTCTATCTATATCATTTTAAAAGTCAGAAATGATTATATTTCCATACCAAAATGTTGCAAGTTGTGCTTACAAATGTTTGTTTATCTCAATTTAGGAACGACGCATGGGACTTCTCCAGAAGGCAGTTTCAGGCAAGACGGTGACAGAGCAGCAGGTGTGTTTTTGTGTATACCATATCTGTCTGTTGTGAAATTGAATTTTATGCAGTGTATGCAAGTAAAGACATTTCTGCATTTGTACATTGCACTGTGCTGAAAGTTAACTGTGGCATTATTTTGTAGGTGGACACGCCTAGTGTTGCAAACATCCCTGTGGAGCCATCAGAGACGGTGGCTGTGAATGCAGAGGTGGGTGTTCATACTTATATTGAAATGAGCTAATAGAACATGTTATTGAAAATGCAGTTAGATTACACTGAAATCAGTTTTTAAGCAAGTACATGCTTTTAAATGTTCTTTGTCCCTTTATAAGGTGCCGATCCCCCAGGACCAGGCTGTGGAACTGTCCTCAATGCCAACATCACTGCCAGTGGATGTGAATGCAGAGGTGGGTGTTCTTCATACTTTTTAAACACGTGTCTCCTTTGACCATTATATGCTACCATGTTAACGCTATACAGTGGCTACACAATCAGCTACAAAATTACATGATGTAACAGAACATGTTAGTGAAAATGCAGTTAGATTACACTGAAATCAGTTTTTAAGCAAGTACATGTTTTTAAATGTTCTTTTTCTCTTTATGATCTCTTTATGAAGGTGCCGATTCCCCAGGACCAGGCTGTGGAACTCTCCTCAACGGCAACATCACTGCCAGTGGCTGTGAATGCAGAGGTGGGTGTTCTTCATACTTGTATTGAAATGAGCTAATATAACATGTTATTGAAAATGCAGTTCAATTACACTGAAATCAGTTTTTAAGCAAGTACATGTTTTTAAATGTTCTTTGTCTGCCGATCCCCCAGGCTGTGGAACTCTCCTCAACGCCAACATCACCTTCCAGGGCTCTGCAAGTGGATGTGAGAGAGAGTGACCACCTTAAGGGCTGCACACAAAGAAACATCAAAGGTCAGACTGGTTCTAATCCTAATGAGTGCATCTGTGCAAACAAACGGCAAGCGGCTGTTGTGGCTGGGACTGTGTTCTGCAAAGCAGATGGGCAGTCTAATGCGAACACAGGTCTTGCACGTAGTGTTGTTGCTGCAATCAAACATGTGATTACTCCTGTATGCACATGGAAGGG
The DNA here is from genome assembly GCF_949748355.1 of Melanostigma gelatinosum. NCBI lineage: Eukaryota > Metazoa > Chordata > Actinopteri > Perciformes > Zoarcidae > Melanostigma > Melanostigma gelatinosum. The sequence continues at coordinate 10,081,837 of NC_136655.1, forward strand.
GTCAGAGGTTGATAGCGTACGTGTAGAAAGTATGAAATTGGAAACGGCAAGCCATGAAAGTAGTGGAGCAGAGGAACAACTGTGCACGGTGCTAAAACAGAGTGCTGTGTTTGGCATTAGCTGGGCAGTTGATGTGGGCAAGCCTGAGTACAATACCTGTGAGACTGTGCTGTCGCGAAAAATGGAAGAACTACTCAATAGAGATCAAATGTGTCTTTTGAACCTCGACGGTGCAGTTATTACTGTTCTTCAACACGGCAAGTTTTTTGTCGTAGTTGATTGTGGCGTACGTGACGCCACGTCCGGGTTTGCATCTACTTATGGCACGCCTGTGGCCGTTTTCAACACGTGCATGGCAGACCTGATGTATCACATTAGGGATCTAAAGAAGTCTTTAAACGCTGGGTGGTGGGGAATTCATAGCCTTTCAGTTCAGTACCAAACTGATACTGACATGGAGTGTGCTACTGGGTTTACAGAGAGTGTAGACACACATTCTGTCAGTTGTGATCTTGACAGCAGTGGTGACATGAATGTTGCAACTGATGTTGAGGCAGGCAGTTCTGTCAGGCTTGGTAACACTGTAATGGGATCATTTCACCAGGGGGATAAGAGGTTTACATTTGGAGGAGTTCAGTGCATGGCAATTGCGTTGGTAAGTTTAGCAAAACATAGTAGAGAGAGTGTCTTCTCATGGCAGACAACAGATCTGGACTCGGTGTTGCTTTCAGGTGACCAGTTGTACACACGTTTGAGAGAAAGCGAGGCGATCAGCGGATCGTCTGCTTTGTTGTGTGTCAATGACTTGCCTAAGCAGAGACTTATTGATGGCCATCATTTTCAATTTAGTTATGCTAACGACTTTGTGTCAGGATATGTAAATGTGGTTGAAGGTGACCTGATTGAAAATCATACCATCAGCACACTTCATAGTGGACTGGTGCAGATCTTGTCCAAATACACCACATGTCTTCTGACGTTGTGTGGCAGTACGTGCTCAATCATTAAGGGAAATGGACAGTATGCAATGGTTGACTCGCATGCACGCAATGCTAGTGGCATGGTTGATGGAGAGGGAAAGAGTGTTGTTCTGTATTTCGCTTCAATGGACGATGTATACGAGCACATTTGCCATCTGTCTGAAGGGCTTGGTGGTCATCAAAAGCCTTTTGAAATAAGTGGTGTTTGTGTCATTGAGAGTCCTGCAAAACCCAACAGTCTGCCCGTAAGTACATCAGAGATGCAAATAGATTCTGTCATAGGCTTAGCTACTCATGAGCTTGGGTTGGGTTCTTCACATGTACCAGAACTTCCCCAGGTGAGTAGTCTTGTTGCAAAACCAACAGTGTTGTGTCAAGATTCTAAAACATTTGTAACTCAGGATTTGGATTTGGTGATACTTGAAGATGAACTGAACATCAACATTAGTAGAAGTAACAAGCGTAACAAGCGTTTAAAAGTAACACCGAGTGGTACAACGTCTGATGAGAATATTGCTGCTGAGATTGATTTAGATAAAACACATGTTTCCGAAGTTAACTCGGATGTTGAATTTGTTACTGAAGTTGAAAATAACAATCTGGACTTTACACCAATTTGTGAACGTGTGTCACAAGCTTTGTGCACACGCTTAAGAATACAACATGAAAAACCACACACAGCGGAACCTACACGTGTTGGTCTATTAGGAGTCCCATGTAAAAATGAAAGCATATTGGCTGATGGTAATTGTTTCTTTCGAGCTGTCTCTCAAGCTGTAAGTGGAACACAAAATAATCATCTCACAGTTCGACGAGCTATTGTTAGACAGTTGGAAATGAATGCTGCCCACTATGTGAATAATTTGAGGCGCGTGTATCATTCAGTGTCACAGTACTTAACTATTACTCAAATGCGAAAAGTTAAGACCTGGGCTACGGAAGTTGAAATACAAGCAGCAGCAGATAAATTAGGAGTAAACATATTTACATTTCTTGATGGAAGGTGGCTAAAATATAGTTGCACCAGCAACCTTTTCTCCAAACATTGCATATATTTAGAAAATCTTGCTGGCAATCATTATGAAAATGTAGTTTGTGTTCATCGACCTGGACTGCAATCGTGTTATGGCTTATGCAAAAACAATATTTCATTTGACAAAGGGTACAGAACTAGATCACAGAAGACAAAACCGTGTAGTCCATTGGAAACATTGCAGAATGACACCTGCTGTACAACTGTTGTTGATTCTGACCATATTGTTCATCCTGACCATAATTGCTTGAATGTTTGTCAAGAAAAGATTGTACCAGACACACCGTACATGTGTAGAAGAAAACCTCAAGATGCATCTGCAGTCTCGCATGTAAAGGAGAATGTTGAAGAACAGCCATGTAGTTTATCTCCCTCAAAGTATTTTCAAAAGAAAAAGAGTTTCCTTGTGAAAATGTATTATGAGGCTAATGCATTGTATCAACAAAGTACTAAAAGTGTTTCCAAGAAAAAATATATGATGCACATGGAAGACATTAAACAACAAAGTAAGCGTAAATACAAACTGGATACTCGTCATAAAGATAAAATGAAACTATTGAGTACGACTAAGTACAAAGTAGATGATTTGCATAAAGATAAAATGAAACTATTGAGTAAGACTAAGTACAAAGTAGATGACTTTCATAAAGAGAAAAAGAAACTATTGAGTACGACTAAGTACAAAGTAGATGATTTGCATAAAGACAAAATGAAACTATTGAGTACGACTAAGTACAAAGTAGATGATTTGCATAAAGATAAAATGAAACTATTGAGTACGACTAAGTACAAAGTAGATGATTTGCATAAAGATAAAATGAAACTATTGAGTACGACTAAGTACAAAATAGATGATTTGCATAAAGATAAAATGAAACTATTGAGTAAGACTAAATACAAAGTAGATGATTTGCACCGTGATAAGGTTAAAACGAGCAGTAAAGAGAAATACCATCACAATCCTAAATTCAAGGAAAGTGTCATTAAAGGTATTGCATTGAAGAGGCAAAAGAAAAAAGAGAAGTCGAAGGACTTTGACTTTGTGATGGAGCAGTTTACATCCCATGTTAGAAATGGCCCAGATTTTGTGTGTAGTGTTTGCCATAGATTACTGTTTGAACGTCAGGTTTTGCATTGTAAGAGAGATGCTTATAGAAAGAACAAAAAAATATTGCTTAATGCAGACAAATGCATCAGCTATGATTTTGTTCACAAATGTAATGATCACTGTGCACCACCTTGCCAACTTTTGGAGACCGCTATGGGACACCCGTGGATATGCTTCACTTGCCATTCTAAACTTAAAAAAGGTGAAGTACCAGCTCAATGTAATGTTAACAATTTGACAATAGATCCAATTCCCACAGAATTAGCTTGTCTAAACAATTTAGAACAACATCTAATAGCACTTCAGATTCCATTTATGAAAGTCTTGGCATTACCCAAAGGTGGACAAAATGGTGTACATGGACCAGTAACATGTGTTCCAGCCAACGTAGTTCAAACCACTAACTTGCTTCCTCACTCAGATGATGGATCGCTGTTACGTGTCAAATTGAAACGTAAGCTAACATATAAAGGACATTATGAGTATAAATTTGTTGATACCATGCATGTAAGACAAGCCTTGCGTTTTTTGATAAAAAGTAACATTCATTATAAAGATGTCAAATTTAACGAGGAGTGGCTGAATGCATTTTGCAAGGAAGAAAATGCTGATGTAGAAGCTAAAGAGAGTGCTTCAAATACAGAAACTGGTGACACTGCAGATGGTAATGACGATGAGCTCTATGATGGACAACGGTATGGTATTCATTCCGACACTTGTCTTATGCCAATTGATATTGGTCAAGAAATGCTAGATCAATATTTGGATAATATCTTAAATATTGCTCCAGCTGAAGGCAATAATCCTGTAAAATTGCTTACAGATCCCTCAAATGAAGCAAAATGCTTCCCAGTGTTGTTTCCACAAGGAAATAATACATATCATAAAGATAGGATAACGAAATTGACATTGGCTAAGTATTTTAACGCAAGAATATTCCATGCAGATGGTAGGTTTGCCCGAAGTTGTGAGTACATCTTTTATGCTCAGTATGTATCAGAAGTCTATCAGGTTTTATCAAGTGTATCCATAGCTTTACGCAAGGGCAAAGGGGGTTGTAATTCACAAAAAGTATCGAATGATGTGTTTAAAGATCAGGACTCTTTGAGAAAACTATTGCAGTTTGATGAAGGGTATCGATTCCTTAGACCTATTCGTGGTACTCCAGCATTTTGGCAGGGAGCTCAAAAAGATTTGGTGGCATGTGTTCGACAAATAGGTCTCCCAACGTGGTTTGGTTCATTTTCATCCGCAGATATGCGATGGCCAAATCTCATTTCTAGTTTATTGAAACAACAGGGTAGAACGCAAACTGCAGAAGATTTACAGTGGGCCGACAAGTGTGAGCTCTTGCGTTGTAATCCTGTTACTGCAGCACGGATGTTTGATTATCGCTGGCATATCTATTTGAAGGAAGTGCTTAGGTCTCCATTACATCCAATAGGAAAGATGACAGACTATTTTTATCGTGTTGAATTTCAACAACGTGGTTCACCACATGTGCATTGTTTATTCTGGATCGAGAATGCGCCTCAAATAGATAAAAACACAGATGAAGAGGTGATTCAGTTTATTGACAAGTATATCACATGTGGATTACCATCAGATGATGAAGTCTTGTTAGACATTGTAACATCTGTGCAGCAGCATTCCAAAAGACATTCCAAAACGTGTCGAAAAAAGAATACTGCTTGTCGATTTGCTTTTCCAAGACCACCTTCTAATCGCACGTTCATATCTCGCATTTCACCTAAAGATGATGGCTCAACAGCATGCAACTGTGATGAAATGAATGCAAATGACTTGACACAGTGTCAGTGTGTCAAAAGGGTTGATGCGAAAGAGTTGATGTCAAAATTAAAAACTGCTCTCTCAGATGAGTCAGTGAAACATGATGATGTGAATAAATTGTTTGACAGTCTAGGTTTGAATCAGGATACTTTTGAAGCTGCCTACAAATGTATGGGGAAAAATACACATGTTGTGCTGAAGAGGGCAGTTGATGAGATATGGATCAATCAATATAATAAGTCGCTCTTAAAATGTTGGAATGCAAATTTGGACTTACAATATGTTTGTGATCCATACGCATGCCTTGTGTATATTATTTCATACATTTCTAAATCTGAACGAGAAGTTGGACTATTGTTGGGAAATGCGCAAAAAGAAGCCTCCACACAAGGGAATGTTGATGCTAAAGAAGCATTGACTAAATTAGGCCGTGTATACTTGTATAATAGAGATGTTTGTGCTCAAGAGGCAGCCTATAGAGTTATGAATTTGCATCTTAAAGAATGTTCCAGAAAAGTTGTGTTTGTCCCAACAGGTGATAATGTGGTTAAAATGAGTTTGCCATTAAATGTGTTGAAGGAAAAGGCGCAACACCAAGAGCTGACATCAGAAGATATGTGGATGCCTGGTATAGGTGACCGATATAAGAATCGGCCAAAAGATGACACCTTTAATAACATGTGTTTGGCAACATTTGCATCAGAATATAGACCGTTGTCTAAAAACGAAAACTCTCAAACAAAAATTGGTTTGAGCAACAACTTAGGATACATAACCAAAAGAACACGATCACCAGCTGCAGTTATACGTTTTGCGCATTTTTCTGAAACAAAGTCTCCAGAACAGTTTTATCAGAGTAGACTTCAGTTATTTGTACCACATCGAGTTGACGCCCAGCTAAAACCCACAACATTTGAAACATTTGAACAGTTTTATATGACTGGTAACATCAAATATACTGATGGCTCCAAACTTTCTGTGAAAACAATTGTTGAGAGGAATAGCAGTGCCTTTGAAATTGATGCTGATGTGTTAGATAGAGTCCAAGCCACGATTGAAAATGAAGGTATCTTAGAGGATGCCTGGTGTCAGATGTGCCCCGAACAAGAGCTTGAGCGCTTAGAATGTGAGGAAGAAATGAAAGCGCAGGAACAGGTAGCCGAAGAAGAACCAGAACATATTCCAGATCTATCAATGAGTCAACAAGCAGGTGCACGTCTAGAAAAAAACAACACACTGAGTAGAGAAGAAGGTTTAGCATTGATTCGATCATTGAATGAACTACAAATGGCAATATTTAATGATGTAAGGAACTGGTGTTTAAAGAAAGTCAAGGGAGAGAATCCACCACCGCTTACCGTTTTCATTACAGGGGGCGCAGGAACAGGCAAAAGTCATGTAATCAAGGCTATCCAATACGAAGCAACACGCTTACTGTCACCAACCTGTGAACATCCTGATGACGTTTGTGTATTGTTAACTGCTCCAACTGGGATTGCTGCATACAATTTACATGCAGCAACCATTCACAGTACATTTAGCATTGGAACTAATATTCAGTTACCATACACACCTTTAGGGGAGGAGAAACTGAACACATTACGAGTAAAATATCGTTCTCTGCAGATAGTAATTATAGATGAGATTTCCATGGTTGACAACAAACTACTCACATACGTTCATGGTCGACTGCGTCAAATCAAACAAACTGGAGACTTCTCCACATTTGGAAAAGTTTGTGTAATAGCTGTTGGTGATTTCTTCCAACTGCCTCCTGTGAAAGGGAAACCACTTTGTATTGATTTTGCATCTGATAACTTATGGTCCAACAATTTCAAAATTGTGGAGTTAAAAACAATTGTGAGGCAAAAAGATCAAGCTTTTGCACAGCTATTAAACCGCTTAAGAACACGATCAAAAGACAGCCCAATGTCACCAGGGGACCTTACGGTCCTAAAACAATGTGAAACAGGTGAGGATTCCCAAGATTTACACATTTTCCCGACAAATATGCAAGTGAATGAGCACAATGTGAAACAGTTATTCAAATTCTGTCCAGATTATATTGAAATAAATGCCCAGGATTATGAAAATAATAAAAAAACCGGCAAACGACAGTTGAAAAGAAAACATCATGCTAAAGTATATCATACATGTTTAACTGAAAAACTGCTTTTGGGGAAAAATGCTCGAGTAATGCTTACAAAGAATGTTGATGTTATGGATGGTCTTGTTAACGGTGTATGTGGCACCATAACTGATATAATAACTTCAAGTAACAGCACTTTTCCTCAAATGATCTATGTTGAATTTGATGATAAACTAGTTGGCGCACAGTGCAGAAAACAAAGTGCATCATTCTCAACACAATCCACGACTTCCACAGGTATCAAACCTGAAGAAGATAAGGTCAGTAGTAATGGAGGATTGCGACGACAATTTCCACTAAAACTGGCTTGGGCGTGTACAGTGCATAAGGTACAGGGTATTACAGTTGATAAAGCTGTGGTTTCCCTGAAGAAAATCTTTGCCGCTGGACAAGCATATGTGGCACTGAGTCGTGTGAGAAATCTGTCAGGGTTAGTAATTCAAGATTTCGAGGAGAAAGCTATTTATTGTAAGGAAAATATTCAACATGCACTTCAACGCATGGAACCATATTTAACTGACAATATGACACAGCAGAAATTACCTGATCGTGCTTTTAATGTGTTTTTGATGAACGTGCAAAGCTTGCCTCGCCATGTGGCAGATTTAACAGTATTTACACAACGTTTGAACCTTCACTGTATTGCTGTTACAGAAACATGGCTACCTGCTGCTCCCTCTACACAGGCAATCAACATTGATGGTTTTCATTTTGATAGCTGTCCTCGAAGTGCATCATATACTAGTGACAATCCGTCATTGATTGCCTTGCAAAACCAGCATCATGGCGGTGTTGGCATGTATAGTGCAGACAAGTTGACATACAACATTATTAATCTACCACATGTCAATTTAGAATGTCTGGTATACAACTGTGTTACTTACAACATATTGATAGCAGTCATCTATCGCCCGCCATCATATCCCATGCCATTGTTTAAAGCACATTTAAACAATCTACTTGAGTCCTTGGATCCACTTAGTGATACAATTGCTGTAATGGGAGATTTCAATGACAACATTTTGAAATCCTCAATCATTTATGATTTTATGACAGATAAAGGGTACATTCAAGTTGTCTCTCAGCCCACTACTGGGAAAGGCACATTAATTGACCATGTGTACATTAAAACAACACAGTATGATACACAAACTATAGTACTGCCAGCATATTTCAGTGATCACGATGCAATTGTATGCTCTTTTTCACATAAAGCTGCTCACTAAGAAAAAATGAATACATTCTAACTGTTTCAGACACACTCACCATATTTAAAAGTAGGCTTAAGACTTTCCTTTGTGATAGTGCTTATAGTTGGGGCTGGCTCAGGTTTATAGTTTGGGCTGGCTCAGGTTTGCCTTGGACCAGCCCCTAAATAAGCTGCTATAGGCTTAGACTACTGGGGGACTTCCTAGGATACGCTGAGCTTCTCTTCTCTCTCGCATTCTGTATGAATTCATGTCTCATTCATGCACATTACTGACTTTGCTTCTTCCCCGGAGTCTTTGTGCTTTTTCGCCTCACAGGTTCCATGGATCGTGGTTTTATGTGGACCCTGGTCCTTCCTCCCACCATGGCCCTGTTGACTCCCACTGCTGATATCATTTTTATTATTCATATTATTCACTCTATTACCGATACCATGAACGCACATTACTGACTTTGCTTCTTCCCCGGAGTCTTTGTGCTTTCTCGCCTCACAGGTTTCAAAGGATCGTGGTTATATCTGGACCCTGGACCTGCCATGGTTCTGTCATATGCATTGAATGCGTTATAACTCTGTTATGATGTTCATTCTGTCTGTATCTGCCTCGCAGATACTGTGACTACATTTAAAAACCAGCTCAAAACCTACCTGTTTAGGCTGGCGTTTGTGTACAAAGTAAACCCATGTCCTAGGCCTGCTCTTAAAATATGTTTTACATTTTTATTTTTTATATTTTTACTTTTCTCTGTGTATATACTTTATTGACATTGTTGTTTTTATGCTTTTAGATGTCTGCTCTGTTAAGCACTTTGTGATATTATTGTCTGTGAAAGCACTATATATATATATATATATATATATATATATATATATATATATATATATATATATATATATATATATATATATATATATATATATATATATATATATATATATTCTCTCTCTGGTTTCTTTTCCTGCATTAAAACAGCATTTTGAAACGGATACAGTATGTTCTTGAACATTTAAACCATGACTATAACTGAGTTAAATTAAACATTAAGCTCATTTATAAAACCGAATCTATGCTGCATAGCATTTAAAATATAACACATTAACATGTACTTTGCTCTTTAAGCACTTAATCAAAAATGCGATTACTTATGAGCATTTGAAATCCAAGTGATTCACAAGAATTCTGTAATATTAAATATTGCCACTCATATGCTGTTGTTAATGTAGGTTTTGCTTGACCTTCTGTCTAGACCAAAAAGCAAAAGGCACTGGTAAGTGGTACTCCCAGTTTACTGGGATGGGGTTCAACTCCCTGCAGTGTCCTGCTGATTGTATTTGGACTTACATGAAAGTTAACAAAACAGTGCCATTTACTTTTACTTGAACACTTTAATTTAAAACTGTTTTCATTTTAAGCTCTTCTGTAACTTTAGATTGTAGTGTGACTCATTCATTATAACGTTCAACCTGATTCTCACGAAGAAGCTCTGGACAGATCATTTATACTAATGCCCACTGACAGTGGCTTGACAACCACTTTCATCTAATTTCTGATCTCCAAGCATCTTAGTTTGCACATATTTAGATCAAACCTTTCAATAAGTTCAGTGTTTGGGCTGTTTTTACTTTTCTCTGTGTAGAAACTTTATTGACATTGTTTTTATGCTTTTAAATGTCTGCTCTGTTAAGCACTTTGTGATATTATTGTCTGTGAAAAGCGCTATATAAATAAAATTCATATATAATCTCTGGTTTCTTTTCCTGCGTTAAAACAGCATTTTGAAACAGTTATAGTCATGGTTTAAATGTTCAAGAACATACTGTATCTGAGTACAGAATTTCAAATTAAACATATTAAACATTAAGCTCATTTATGAAACCGAATCTATGCTGCATAGCATTTAAAATATAACACATTAACATGTACTTTGCTCTTTAAGCACTTAATCAAAAATGCGATTACTTATGAGCATTTGAAATCCAAGTGATTCACAAGAATTCTGTAATATTAAATATTGCCACTCATATGCTGTTGTTAATGTAGGTTTTGCTTGACCTTCTGTCTAGACCAAAAAGCAAAAGGCACTGGTAAGTGGTACTCCCAGTTTACTGGGATGGGGTTCAACTCCCTGCAGTGTCCTGCTGATTGTGTTTGGACTTACATGAAAGTTAACAAAACAGTGCCATTTACTTTTACTTGAACACTTTAATTTAACACTGTTTTCATTTTAAGCTGTTCTGTAACTTTAGATTGTAGTGTGAAGCATTCATTATAACGTTCAACCTGATTCTCACGAAGAAGCTCTGGACAGATCATTTATACTGATGCCTACTGACAGTGGCTTGACAACCACTTTCATCTAATTTCTGCTCTCCAAGCATCTTAGTTTGCACATATTTAGATCAGAGAAGTCCTTTTCTCATGGTGTGCCCACAAACCCTGTGACTGATTCAAAATTGGCCTGCAGATGTCTTCAGGCCTGGAGTCTAATCAAACACGTGAAATCTGGTAAAGATCTGATGATGTGGAGTCGAGTTACATCAGTTTATTCGTTCATGGCGAAGGATCGAAATTCGCCGAGCCGCCACGTCGCCGCCCTTCAGTAACTTCTTACAATCTTCACAATGAAGCATTATCAAGGTCTTAAGGCTTGTTTGACAACATTTGAGAGGGATCCGATTAATCTGTGAGGAGCAGGATGTCAAAGTACGCAGCGTACAACTTCCGGTTCCCACTAGGTGGTGCTATCACTATGATTCTAAATTATCATACAGATGTGTTCCGGGTCAGGATGTTATGACATATGAGAGATTTGGAGCAGATTCGACAATGTACGGCCGAGTTACAACAACTTCCTGTTTCGTGGCGGATGGTGTTTCTTTGACGCCACGCCACGGCCACATAGTTCGATAACTTTTTGATCTTTGAGTAACTTTTCACTGCCAAGGTCTCAAGAGCAGACTAGCCGAATCTGAAGTCAATCGGGTCAAATCTCTGGGAGGAGTTCGTTAAAGTATGACGCCTTGAAACGGTCAAAAAACGTCATAAAAGAAAAAATGGGCGACTTCCTGTTTGGTTTAGAGAAAACTTCCAAGAGGATTTTTTGTGCGTCTCATCACGTTCCACATACCTACCAACTTTCATACAGCTGGGTGAAACGTACTGCGAGGGCTGCTTCGTTGAAATTTTGTAGGGGGCGCTATTGAGCCGATTTGCCACTCTGAACCAATAAAATCATATTCCGTAACTACATTTCGGCCTTGTAATCTACTTGCCAAGTTTGGTTATGTTTCGAGCATTTTTAGCCTCTCAAAATGACCTTCGTTGTTAACGGCGAAGAATGCGTCGCCACGGCAACAGCTTTTCACGAAACAACAAGCTTTGAGTAACTTTTCATCACAAAGGTCTTTAGACTGTACCGACCAAATTTGAAGTTGATCTGATGAATTCCCTAGGAGGAGTTCGTTAAAGTGCAGCGCCTGGAAATGACAAAAACGACATGAGAAATTCATAAAAAATGCAAAATGGCTGACTTCCGGTTGGGTTTAGAGCATAGCCCCAAGAGACTTGTATTGAAGTCCATATGCGATACATGTTCCTACCACATTTCATACATCTAGGTCAAACGTACTGCGAGGGCTGCTTCGTCGGAATTTTGTAGGGGGCGCTATTGAGCCGATTTGGCACTCTGAACCAATAAAATCATATTCCGTAACTACATTTCGGCCTTGTAATCTACTTGCCAAGTTTGCTTATGTTTCGAGCATTTTTAGCCTCTCAAAATGACCTTCGTTGTTAAAGGCGAAGACTGCATCGCCACGGCAACGGCGTTCGACGAAACATCAAAAGCTTCATGATCTGGCATTATGAACTTCTTCTATTTGTGTGGAACAAATTTGATATTGATTTGATTTACCTACTAAGAGAAACAAGCCAAAGTATAAAGACTTTAACTTCCTGTTACCAGTAGGTGGCGCTATGACTATGATTCAAAATTGGCCTGCAGATGTCTTCAGGCCTTGAGTCTAATCAAACACGTGAAATCTGGGAAAGATCTGATGATGTGGAGTCGAGATACATCAGTTTATTCGTTCATGGCGAAGGATCGAAATTCGCCGAGCCGCCACGTCGCCGCCCTTCAGTAACTTCTTACAATCTTCACAACGAAGCATTATCAAGGTCTTAAGGCTTGTTTGACAACATTTGAGAGGGATCTGATTAATCTGTGAGGAGCAGGATGTCAAAGTACGCAGCGTACAACTTCCGGTTGCCACTAGGTGGCGCTATCACTATGATTCTAAATTATCATATAGATGTGTTCCGGGTCAGGATGTTATGACATATGAGAGATTTGGAGCAGATTCGACAATGTACGGCCAAGTTACAACAACTTCCTGTTTCGTGGCGAATGGTGTTTCTTTGACGCCACGCCACGGCCACATAGTTCGATAACTTTTTGATCTTTGAGTAACTTTTCACTGCCAAGGTCTCAAGAGCAGACTCGCCGAATCTGAAGTCAATCGGGTCAAATCTCTGGGAGGAGTTCGTTAAAGTATGACGCCTTGAAACGGTCAAAAAACGTCATAAAAGCAAAAATGGCCGACTTCCTGTTTGGTTTAGAGAAAACGGCCAAGAGGATTTTTTGTGCGTCTCATCACGTTCCACATACCTACCAAATTTCATACAGCTGGGTGAATCCTGATGTTGGGGCTACTCAATAGGGGGCGCTAGCGAGCCAATATTTCATACCGCAGCTGGACACCCCAATCAGACTGCAATTTTCGCAAATTCTGGCTTGCGTGCCAAATTTTACAGACTTCCCAATATCCCAAGCACCTCCTTTTTGCCATCAAACTGGTAAAATAATAATAAGAATAATAATAATAATAATAAACATTCGAAATTCAATAGGTCCTCCGCTCCGACTACGTCGGTGCTCGGGCCCTAATAATAAACATTACGGTTTCAATAGGTCCTCCGCTCCGACTACGTCGGTGCTCGGGCCCTAATAAACATTACGGTTTCAATAGGTCCTCCGCTCCGACTACGTCGGTGCTCGGGCCCTAATTAAAGCTGCGAGCAGCGATGAGCGGGCCCTCGCAATATGCATGTCGGGGTGCATGCACGTCGGGGTGCCGGCGGGACTCCGGCCTGCGCGGCCGAGAACGTCCGCGACCGTCGGACGCCGCGAGGACTCTGGTTGATGCTGTCATTCAGTTCCGTGACCGTCAGACACTGCATGCAGGTTCAGAGCATGGCCCCAATATACTTTTATTTAAGTCCATATGTGATACATGTTCCGACCAAATTTCATACATCTAGGTGAAACGTACTGCGAGGGCTGCTTCGTTGAAATTTTGTAGGGGGCGCTATTGAGCCGATTTGCCACTCTGAACCAATAAAATCATATTATACAACTACATTTTGGGCTTTAAATGTGTATGCCAAGTTTGCTTATGTTTCGAGCATTTTTAGCCTCTCAAAATGACCTTCGTTGTTAACGGCGAAGACTGCATCGCCATGGCAACGGCGTTCGACGAAACATCAAAAGCTTCATGATCTGGCATTATGAACTATTTGTGTGGAACAAATTTGATATTGATTTGATTTACCTACTAAGAGAAACAAGCCAAAGTATCAAGACTTTAACTTCCTGTTACCAGTAGGTGGCGCTATGACTATGATTCAAAATTGGCCTGCATATGTCTTCAGGCCTGGAGTCTAATCAAACACGTGAAATCTGGTAAAGATCTGATGATGTGGAGTCGAGTTACATCAGTTTATTCGTTCATGGCGAAGGATCGAAATTCGCCGAGCCGCCACGTCGCCGTCCTTCAGTAACTTCTTACAATCTTCACAATGAAGCATTATCAAGGTCTTAAGGCTTGTTTGACAACATTTGAGAGGGATCTGATTAATCTGTGAGGAGCAGGATGTCAAAGTACGCAGCGTACAACTTCCGGTTGCCACTAGGTGGCGCTATCACTATGATTCTAAATTATCATATAGATGTGTTCCGGGTCAGGATGTTATGACATATGAGAGATTTTGAGCAGATTCGACAATGTACGGCCGAGTTACAACAACTTCCTGTTTCGTGGCGAATGGTGTTTCTTTGACGCCACGCCACAGCCACATAGTTTGATAACTTTTTGATCTTTGAGTAACTTTTCACTGCCAAGGTCTCAAGAGCAGACTAGCCGAATCTGAAGTCAATCGGGTCAAATCTCTGGGAGGAGTTCGTTAAAGTATGACGCCTTGAAACGGTCAAAAAACGTCATAAAAGCAAAAATGGCCGACTTCCTGTTTGGTTTAGAGAAAACGGCCAAGAGGATTTTTTGTGCGTCTCATCACGTTCCACATACCTACCAACTTTCATACAGCTGGGTGAAACCTGATGTTGGGGCTACTCAATAGGGGGCGCTAGCGAGCCAATATTTCATACCGCAGCTGGGCACCCCAATCAGACTGCAATTTTCGCAAATTCTGGCTTGCTTGCCAAATTTCACAAACTTCCCAATATCCCAAGCACCTCCTTTTTGCGACGAAACACATAAAATAATAATAAGAATTAAAGCTGCGAGCAGCGATGGGCGGGCCCTCGCAATATGCACGTCGGGGTGCATGCACGTCGGGGTGGCGGCGGGACTCCGGCCTGCGCGGCCGAGAACGTCCGCGACCGTCGGACGGCGCGAGGACTCTGGTTGATGCTGTCATTCAGTTCCGTGACCGTCAGACACTGCATGCAGGTTCAGAGCATGGCCCCAATATACTTTTATTTAAGTCCATATGTGATGCATGTTCCTACCAAATTTCATACATCTAGGTGAAACGTACTGCGAGGGCTGCTTCGTTGAAATTTTGTAGGGGGCGCTATTGAGCCGATTTGCCACTCTGAACCAATAACATCATATTATACAACTACATTTTGGGCTTTAAATGTGTATGCCAAGTTTGCTTATGTTTCGAGCATTTTTAGCCTGTCAAAATGACCTTCGTTGTTAACGGCGAAGACTGCATCGCCACGGCAACGGCGTTCGACGAAACATCAAAAGCTTCATGATCTGGCATTATGAACTATTTGTGTGGAACAAATTTGATATTGATTTGATTTACCTACTAAGAGAAACAAGCCAAAGTATCAAGACTTTAACTTCCTGTTACCAGTAGGTGGCGCTATGACTATGATTCAAAATTGGCCTGCATATGTCTTCAGGCCTGGAGTCTAATCAAACACGTGAAATCTGGTAAAGATCTGATGATGTGGAGTCGAGTTACATCAGTTTATTCATTTATGGCGAAGGATCGAAATTCCGTCGCCACGGCAACAGCTTTTCACGAAACAACAAGCTTTGAGTAACTTTTCATCACAAAGGTCTTTAGACTGTACCGACCAAATTTGAAGTTGATCTGATGAATTCCCTAGGAGGAGTTCGTTAAAGTGCAGCGCCTGGAAATGACAAAAACGACATGAGAAATTCATAAAAAATGCAAAATGGCTGACTTCCGGTTGGGTTTAGAGCATAGCCCCAAGAGACTTTTATTGAAGTCCATATGCGATACATGTTCCTACCACATTTCATACATCTAGGTCAAACGTACTGCGAGGGCTGCTTCGTTGAAATTTTGTAGGGGGCGCTATTGAGCCGATTTGCCACTCTGAACCAATAAAATCATATTCTATAACTACATTTCGGCCTTGTAATCTACTTGCCAAGTTTGCTTATGTTTCGAGCATTTTTAGCCTCTCAAAATGACCTTCGTTGTTCACGGCGAAGACTGCATCGCCACGGCAACGGCGTTCGACGAAACATCAAAAGCTTCATGATCTGGTATTATGAACTTCTTATATTTGTGTGGAACAAATTTGATATTGATTTGATTTACCTACTAAGAGAAACAAGCCAAAGTATAAAGACTTTAACTTCCTGTTACCAGTAGGTGGCGCTATTACTATGATTCGAAATTGGCCTGCAGATGTCTTCAGGCCTGGAGTCTAATCAAGCATGTGAAATCTGGTAAAGATCTGATGATGTGGAGTCGAGATACATCAGTTTATTCGTTCATGGCGAAGGATCGAAATTCGCCGAGCCGCCACGTCGCCGCCCTTCAGTAACTTCTTACAATCTTCACAACGAAGCATTATCAAGGTCTTAAGACTTCTCTCACAACATTTGAGAGGGATCTGATTAATCTGTGAGGAGCAGGATGTCAAAGTACGCAGCGTACAACTTCCGGTTGCCACTAGGTGGCGCTATCACTATGATTCTAAATTATCATACAGATGTGTTCCGGGTCAGGATGTTATGACATATGAGAGATTTGGAGCAGATTCGACAATGTACGGCCGAGTTACAACAACTTCCTGTTTCGTGGCGAATGGTGTTTCTTTGACGCCACGCCACGGCCACATAGTTCGATAACTTTTTGATCTTTGAGTAACTTTTCACTGCCAAGGTCTCAAGAGCAGACTAGCCGAATCTGAAGTCAATCGGGTCAAATCTCTGGGAGGAGTTCGTTAAAGTATGACGCCTTGAAACGGTCAAAAAACGTCATAAAAGCAAAAATGGCCGACTTCCTGTTTGGTTTAGAGAAAACGGCCAAGAGGATTTTTTGTGCGTCTCATCACGTTCCACATACCTACCAACTTTCATACAGCTGGGTGAAACCTGATGTTGGGGCTACTCAATAGGGGGCGCTAGCGAGCCAATATTTCATACCGCAGCTGGGCACCCCAATCAGACTGCAATTTTCGCAAATTCTGGCTTGCTTGCCAAATTTCACAAACTTCCCAATATCCCAAGCACCTCCTTTTTGCGACGAAACACATAAAATAATAATAAGAATAATAATAATAATAATAATAATAATAAACATTACGGTTTCAATAGGTCCTCCGCTCCGACTACGTCGGTGCTCGGGCCCTAATTAAAGCTGCGAGCAGCGATGAGCGGGCCCTCGCAATATGCACGTCGGGGTGCCGGCGGGACTCCGGCCTGCGCGGCCGAGAACGTCCGCGACCGTCGGAGGCCGCGAGGACTCTAGCCGATGCTGCCATTCAGTTCTGTGACCGTCAGACACTGCATGCAGGTTTAGAGCATGGCCCCAATATACTTTTATTTAAGTCCATATGTGATACATGTTCCTACCAAATTTCATACATCTAGGTGAAACGTACTGCGAGGGCTGCTTCGTTGAAATTTTGTAGGGGGCGCTATTGAGCCGATTTGCCACTCTGAACCAAGAAAATCATATTCCATAACTACATTTCGGCCTTGTAATCTACTTGCCAAGTTTGCTTATGTTTCGAGCATTTTTAGCCTCTCAAAATGACCTTCGTTGTTAACGGCGAAGACTGCATCGCCACGGCAACGGCGTTCGACGTAACATCAAAAGCTTCGTGATCTGGCATTATGAACTTCTTGTATTTGTGTGGAAGAAATTTGATATTGATTTGATTTACCTACTAAGAGAAACAAGCCAAAGTATCAAGACTTTAACTTCCTGTTACCAGTAGGTGGCGCTATGACTATGATTCAAAATTGGCCTGCAGATGTCTTCAGGCCTGGAGTCTAATCAAACACGTGAAATCTGGTAAAGATCTGATGATGTGGAGTCGAGTTACATCAGTTTATTCGTTTATGGCGAAGGATCGAAATTCCGTCGCCACGGCAACAGCTTTTCACGAAACAACAAGCTTTGAGTAACTTTTCATCACAAAGGTCTTTAGACTGTACCGACAAAATTTGAAGTTGATCTGATGAATTCCCTAGGAGGAGTTCGTTAAAGTGCAGCGCCTGGAAATGACAAAAACGACATGAGAAATTCATAAAAAATGCAAAATGGCTGACTTCCGGTTGGGTTTAGAGCATAGCCCCAAGAGACTTTTATTGAAGTCCATATGCGATACATGTTCCTACCACATTTCATACATCTAGGTCAAACGTACTGCGAGGGCTGCTTCGTTGAAATTTTGTAGGGGGCGCTATTAAGCCGATTTGCCACTCTGAACCAATAAAATCATATTCTATAACTACATTTCGGCCTTGTAATCTACTTGCCAAGTTTGCTTATGTTTCGAGCATTTTTAGCCTCTCAAAATGACCTTCGTTGTTCACGGCGAAGACTGCATCGCCACGGCAACGGCGTTCGACGAAACATCAAAAGCTTCATGATCTGGTATTATGAACTTCTTGTATTTGTGTGGAACAAATTTGATATTGATTTGATTTACCTACTAAGAGAAACAAGCCAAAGTATAAAGACTTTAACTTCCTGTTACCAGTAGGTGGCGCTATGACTATGATTCAAAATTGGCCTGCAGATGTCTTCAGGCCTGGAGTCTAATCAAACACGTGAAATCTGGTAAAGATCTGATGATGTGGAGTCGAGTTACATCAGTTTATTCGTTCATGGCGAAGGATCGAAATTCGCCGAGCCGCCACGTCGCCGCCCTTCAGTAACTTCTTACAATCTTCACAATGAAGCATTATCAAGGTCTTAAGGCTTGTTTGACAACATTTGAGAGGGATCTGATTAATCTGTCTGGAGCAGGATGTCAAAGTACGCAGCGTACAACTTCCGGTTGCCACTAGGTGGCGCTATCACTATGATTCTAAATTATCATATAGATGTGTTCCGGGTCAGGATGTTATGACATATGAGAGATTTGGAGCAGATTCGACAATGTACGGCCGAGTTACAACAACTTCCTGTTTCGTGGCGAATGGTGTTTCTTTGACGCCACGCCACGGCCACATAGTTCGATAACTTTTTGATCTTTGAGTAACTTTTCACTGCCAAGGTCTCAAGAGCAGACTAGCCGAATCTGAAGTCAATCGGGTCAAATCTCTGGGAGGAGTTCGTTAAAGTATGACGCCTTGAAACGGTCAAAAAACGTCATAAAAGCAAAAATGGCCGACTTCCTGTTTGGTTTAGAGAAAACGGCCAAGAGGATTTTTTGTGCGTCTCATCACGTTCCACATACCTACCAACTTTCATACAGCTGGGTGAAACCTGATGTTGGGGCTACTCAATAGGGGGCGCTAGCGAGCCAATATTTCATACCGCAGCTGGGCACCCCAATCGGACTGCAATTTTCGCAAATTCTGGCTTGCTTGCCAAATTTCACAAACTTCCCAATATCCCAAGCACCTCCTTTTTGCGACGAAACACATAAAATAATAATAAGAATAATAATAATAATTAAAGCTGCGAGCAGCGATGGGCGGGCCCTCGCAATATGCACGTCGGGGTGCCGGCGGGACTCCGGCCTGCGCGGCCGAGAACGTCCGCGACCGTCGGACGGCGCGAGGACTCTGGCTGATGCTGCCATTCAGTTCTGTGACCGTCAGACACTGCATGCAGGTTTAGAGCATGGCCCCAATATACTTTTAATTAAGTCCATATGTGATACATGTTCCTACCAAATTTCATACATCTAGGTCAAACGTACTGCGAGGGCTGCTTCGTCGAAATTTTGTAGGGGGCGCTATTGAGCCGATTTGCCACTCTGAACCAATAAAATCATATTCCCTAACTACATTTCGGCCGTGTAATCTACTTGCCAAGTTTGCTTATGTTTCGAGCATTTTTAGCCTGTCAAAATGACCTTCGTTGTTAACGGCGAAGACTGCATCGCCACGGCAACGGCGTTCGACGAAACATCAAAAGCTTCATGATCTGGCATTATGAACTATTTGTGTGGAACAAATTTGATATTGATTTGATTTACCTACTAAGAGAAACAAGCCATAGTATCAAGACTTTAACTTCCTGTTACCAGTAGGTGGCGCTATGACTATGATTCAAAATTGGCCTGCATATGTCTTCAGGCCTGGAGTCTAATCAAACACGTGAAATCTGGTAAAGATCTGATGATGTGGAGTCGAGTTACATCAGTTTATTCGTTTATGGCGAAGGATCGAAATTCCGTCGCCACGGCAACAGCTTTTCACGAAACAACAACCTTTGAGTAACTTTTCATCACAAAGGTCTTTAGACTGTACCGACCACATTTGAAGTTGATCTGATTAATTCCCTAGGAGGAGTTCGTTAAAGTGCAGCGGCTGGAAATGACAAAAACGACACTAGAAATTCAGAAGAAATGCAAAGTAGGTGACTTCCGGTTGGGTTTAGAGCATAGCCCCAAGAGACTTTTATTGAAGTCCATATGCGATACATGTTCCTACCACATTTCATACATCTAGGTCAAACGTACTGCGAGGGCTGCTTTGTCGAAATTTTGTAGGGGGCGCTATTGAGCCGATTTGCCACTCTGAACCAATAAAATCAGATTCTGTAACTACATTTCGGCCTTGTAATCTACTTGCCAAGTTTGCTTATGTTTCGAGCATTTTTAGCCTCTCAAAATGACCTTCGTTGTTCACGGCGAAGACTGCATCGCCACGGCAACGGCGTTCGACGAAACATCAAAAGCTTCATGATCTGGCATTATGAACTTCTTGTATTTGTGTGGAACAAATTTGATATTGATTTGATTTACCTACTAAGAGAAACAAGCCAAAGTATAAAGACTTTAACTTCCTGTTACCAGTAGGTGGCGCTATGACTATGATTCGAAATTGGCCTGCAGATGTCTTCAGGCCTGGAGTCTAATCAAGCATGTGAAATCTGGTAAAGATCTGATGATGTGGAGTCGAGATACATCAGTTTATTCGTTCATGGCGAAGGATCGAAATTCGCCGAGCCGCCACGTCGCCGCCCTTCAGTAACTTCTTACAATTTTCACAATGAAGCATTATCAAGGTCTTAAGGCTTGTATGACAACATTTGAGAGGGATCTGATTAATCTGTTAGGAGCAGGATGTCAAAGTACGCAGCGTACAACTTCCGGTTGCCACTAGGTGGCGCTATCAGTTTGATTCAAAATTATCATACAGATGTGTTCCGGGTCAGGATGTTATGACATATGAGAGACTTTGAGCAGATTCGACAATGTACGGCCGAGTTACAACAACTTCCTGTTTCGTGGCGAATGGTGTTTCTTTGACGCCACGCCACGGCCACATAGTTCGATAACTTTTTGATCTTTGAGTAACTTTTCACTGTCAAGGTCTCAAGAGCAGACTCGCCGAATCTGAAGTCAATCGGGTCAAATCTCTGGGAGGAGTTCGTTAAAGTATGACGCCTTGAAACGGTCAAAAAACGTCATAAAAGCAAAAATGGCCGACTTCCTGTTTGGTTTAGAGAAAACGGCCAAGAGGATTTTTGGTGCGTCTCATCACGTTCCACATAACTACCAACTTTCATACAGCTGGGTGAATCCTGATGTCGGGGCTACTCAATAGGGGGCGCTAGCGAGCCAATATTTCATACTGCAGCTGGACACCCGAATCAGACTGCAATTTTCGCAAATTCTGGCTTGCGTGCCAAATTTCACAACATTCCCAATATCCCAAGCACCTCCTTTTTGCGACGAAACACATAAAATAATAAGAATAATTAAAGCTGCGAGCAGCGATGGGCGGGCCCTCGCAATATGCACGTCGGGGTGCCGGCGGGACTCCGGCCTGCGCGGCCGAGAACGTCCGCGAACGTCGGACGGCGCGAGGACTCTGGTTGATGCTGTCATTCAGTTCCGTGACCGTCAGACACTGCATGCACGTTCAGAGCATGGCCCCAATATACTTTTATTTAAGTCCATATGTGATACATGTTCCTACCAAATTTCATACATCTAGGTGAAACGTACTGCGAGGGCTGCTTCGTTGAAATTTTGTAGGGGGCGCTATTGAGCCGATTTGCCACTCTGAACCAATAAAATCATATTATACAACTACATTTTGGGATTTAAATGTGTATGCCAAGTTTGCTTATGTTTCGAGCATTTTTAGCCTCTCAAAATGACCTTCGTTGTTAACGGCGAAGACTGCATCGCCACGGCAACGGCGTTCGACGAAACATCAAAAGCTTCATGATCTGGCATTATGAACTATTTGTGTGGAACAAATTTGATATTGATTTGATTGACCTACTAAGAGAAACAAGCCAAAGTATCAAGACTTTAACTTCCTGTTACCAGTAGGTGGCGCTATGACTATGATTCAAAATTGGCCTACAGATGTCTTCAGGCCTGGAGTCTAATCAAACATGTGAAATCTGGTAAAGATCTGATGATGTGGAGTCGAGTTACATCAGTTTATTCGTTCATGGCGAAGGATCGAAATTCCGTCGCCACGGCAACAGCTTTTCACGAAACAACAAGCTTTGAGTATCTTTTCATCACAAAGGTCTTTAGACTGTACCGACCAAATTTGAAGTTGATCTGATGAATTCCCTAGGAGGAGTTCGTTAAAGTGCAGCGCCTGGAAATGACAAAAACGACATGAGAAATTCATAAAAAATGCAAAATGGCTGACTTCCGGTTGGGTTTAGAGCATGACCCCAAGAGACTTTTATTTCAGTCCATATGTGATACATGTTTCTACCACATTTCATACATCTAGGTCAAACGTACTGCGAGGGCTGCTTCGTTGAAATTTTGTAGGGGGCGCTATTGAGCCGATTTGCCACTCTGAACCAATAAAATCATATTCTGTAACTACATTTCGACCTTGTAATCTACTTGCCAAGTTTGCTTATGTTTCGAGCATTTTTAGCCTCTCAAAATGACCTTCGTTGTTAACGGCGAAGAATGCGTCGCCACGGCAACAGCTTTTCACGAAACAACAAGCTCTGAGTAACTTTTCATCACAAAGGTCTTTAGACTGTACCGACCAAATTTGAAGTTGATCTGATTAATTCTCTAGGAGGAGTTCGTTAAAGTGCAGCGCCTGGAAATGACAAAAACGACACTAAAAATTCATAAGAAATGCAAAATGGCTGACTTCCGGTTGGGTTTAGAGCATAACCCCAAGAGACTTTTATTGAAGTCCATATGTGATACATGTTCCCACCACATTTTAATAGATCTAGGTCAAACGTACTGCGAGGGCTGCTTCGTCTAAATTTTGTAGGGGGCGCTATTGAGCCGATTTGCCACTCTGAACCAATAAAATCATATTCCATAACTACATTTCGGCCTTGAAATCTACTTGCCAAGTTTGCTTATGTTTCGAGCATTTTTAGCCTCTCAAAATGACCTTCGTTCTTCACGGCGAAGACTGCATCGCCACGGCAACGGCGTTCGACGAAACATCAAAAGCTTCATGATCTGGCATTATGAACTTCTTGTATTTGTGTGGAAGAAATTTGATATTGATTTGATTTACCTACTAAGAGAAACAAGCCAAAGTATAAAGACTTTAACTTCCTGTTACCAGTAGGTGGCGCTATGACTATGATTCGAAATTGGCCTGCAGATGTCTTCAGGCCTGGAGTCTAATCAAGCATGTGAAATCTGGTAAAGATCTGATGATGTGGAGTCGAGATACATCAGTTTATTCGTTCATGGCGAAGGATCGAAATTCGCCGAGCCGCCACGTCGCCGCCCTTCAGTAACTTCTTACAATTTTCACAATGAAGCATTATCAAGGTCTTAAGGCTTGTATGACAACATTTGAGAGGGATCTGATTAATCTGTGAAGAGCAGGATGTCAAAGTACGCAGCGTACAAATTCCGGTTGCCACTAGGTGGCGCTATCAGTTTGATTCAAAATTATCATATAGATGTGTTCCGGGTCAGGATGTTATGACATATGAGAGATTTTGAGCAGATTCGACAATGTACGGCCGAGTTACAACAACTTCCTGTTTCGTGGCGAATGGTGTTTGTTTGACGCCACGCCACGGCCACATAGTTCGATAACTTTTTGATCTTTGAGTAACTTTTCACTGCCAAGGTCTCAAGAGCAGACTAGCCGAATCTGAAGTCAATCGGGTCAAATCTCTAGGAGGAGTTCGTTAAAGTATGACGCCTTGAAACGGTAAAAAAACGTCATAAAAGCAAAAATGGCCGACTTCCTGTTTGGTTTAGAGAAAACGGCCAAGAGGATTTTTTGTGCGTCTCATCACGTTCCACATACCTACCAACTTTCATACAGCTGGGTGAAACCTGATGTTGGGGCTACTCAATAGGGGGCGCTAGCGAGCCAATATTTCATACCGCAGCTGGGCACCCCAATCAGACTGCAATTTTCGCAAATTCTGGCTTGCTTGCCAAATTTCACAAACTTCCCAATATCCCAAGCACCTCCTTTTTGCGACGAAACACATAAAATAATAAGAATAAGAATAATAATAAACATTCGAAATTCAATAGGTCCTCCGCTCCGACTACGTCGGTGCTCGGGCCCTAATAATAATAAACATTCGAAATTCAATAGGTCCTCCGCTCCGACTACGTCGGTGCTCGGGCCCTAATTAAAGCTGCGAGCAGCGATGGGCGGGCCCTCGCAATATGCACGTCGGGGTGCATGCACGTCGGGGTGCCGGCGGGACTCCGGCCTGCGCGGCCGAGAACGTCCGCGACCGTCGGACGCCGCGAGGACTCTGGCCGATGCTGCCATTCAGTTCTGTGACCGTCAGACACTGCATGCAGGTTTAGAGCATGGCCCCAAAATACTTTTATTTAAGTCCATATGTGATACATGTTCCTACCAAATTTCATACATCTAGGTGAAACGTACTGCGAGGGCTGCTTCGTTGAAATTTTGTAGGGGGCGCTATTGAGCCGATTTGCCACTCTGAACCAATAAAATCATATTATACAACTACATTTTGGGCTTTAAATGTGTATGCCAAGTTTGCTTATGTTTCGAGCATTTTTAGCCTCTCAAAATGACCTTCGTTGTTAACGGCGAAGAATGCGTCGCCACGGCAACAGCTTTTCACGAAACAACAAGCTTTGAGTAACTTTTCATCACAAAGGTCTTTAGACTGTACCGACCAAATTTGAAGTTGATCTGATGAATTCCCTAGGAGGAGTTCGTTAAAGTGCAGCGCCTGGAAATGACAAAAACGACATGAGAAATTCATAAAAAATGCAAAATGGCTGACTTCCGGTTGGGTTTAGAGCATAGCCCCAAGAGACTTTTATTGAAGTCCATATGCGATACATGTTCCTACCACATTTCATACATCTAGGTCAAACGTACTGCGAGGGCTGCTTCGTCGAAATTTTGTAGGGGGCGCTATTGAGCCGATTTGCCACTCTGAACCAATAAAATCAGATTCTGTAACTACATTTCGGCCTTGTAATCTACTTGCCAAGTTTGCTTATGTTTCGAGCATTTTTAGCCTCTCAAAATGACCTTCGTTGTTCACGGCGAAGACTGCATCGCCACGGCAACGGCGTTCGACGAAACATCAAAAGCTTCATGATCTGGCATTATGAACTTCTTGTATTTGTGTGGAACAAATTTGATATTGATTTGATTTACCTACTAAGAGAAACAAGCCAAAGTATAAAGACTTTAACTTCCTGTTACCAGTAGGTGGCGCTATGACTATGATTCGAAATTGGCCTGCAGATGTCTTCAGGCCTGGAGTCTAATCAAGCATGTGAAATCTGGTAAAGATCTGATGATGTGGAGTCGAGATACATCAGTTTATTCGTTCATGGCGAAGGATCGAAATTCGCCGAGCCGCCACGTCGCCGCCCTTCAGTAACTTCTTACAATTTTCACAATGAAGCATTATCAAGGTCTTAAGGCTTGTATGACAACATTTGAGAGGGATCTGATTAATCTGTTAGGAGCAGGATGTCAAAGTACGCAGCGTACAACTTCCGGTTGCCACTAGGTGGCGCTATCAGTTTGATTCAAAATTATCATACAGATGTGTTCCGGGTCAGGATGTTATGACATATGAGAGACTTTGAGCAGATTCGACAATGTACGGCCGAGTTACAACAACTTCCTGTTTCGTGGCGAATGGTGTTTCTTTGACGCCACGCCACGGCCACATAGTTCGATAACTTTTTGATCTTTGAGTAACTTTTCACTGTCAAGGTCTCAAGAGCAGACTCGCCGAATCTGAAGTCAATCGGGTCAAATCTCTGGGAGGAGTTCGTTAAAGTATGACGCCTTGAAACGGTCAAAAAACGTCATAAAAGCAAAAATGGCCGACTTCCTGTTTGGTTTAGAGAAAACGGCCAAGAGGATTTTTGGTGCGTCTCATCACGTTCCACATAACTACCAACTTTCATACAGCTGGGTGAATCCTGATGTCGGGGCTACTCAATAGGGGGCGCTAGCGAGCCAATATTTCATACTGCAGCTGGACACCCCAATCAGACTGCAATTTTCGCAAATTCTGGCTTGCGTGCCAAATTTCACAACATTCCCAATATCCCAAGCACCTCCTTTTTGCGACGAAACACATAAAATAATAAGAATAATAATAATAAACATTCGAAATTCAATAGGTCCTCCGCTCCGACTACGTCGGTGCTCGGGCCCTAATAAACATTCGAAATTCAATAGGTCCTCCGCTCCGACTACGTCGGTGCTCGGGCCCTAATAATAATAATTAAAGCTGCGAGCAGCGATGGGCGGGCCCTCGCTATATGCACGTCGGGGTGCATGCACGTCGGAGTGCCGGCGGGACTCCGGCCTGCGCGGCCGAGAACGTCCGCGACCGTCGGACGGCGCGAGGACTCTGGCTGATGCTGCCATTCAGTTCTGTGACCGTCAGACACTGCATGCAGGTTTAGAGCATGGCCCCAATATACTTTTATTGAAGTCCATATGTGATACATGTTCCTACCAAATTTCATACATCTAGGTGAAACGTACTGCGAGGGCTGCTTCGTTGAAATTTTGTAGGGGGCGCTATTGAGCCGATTTGCCACTCTGAACCAATAAAATCATATTCCATAACTACATTTCGGCCTTGTAATCTACTTGCCAAGTTAGGTTATGTTTCAAGCATTTTTAGCCTCTCAAAATGACCTTCGTTGTTAACGGCGAAGAATGCGTCGCCACGGCAACAGCTTTTCACGAAACAACAAGCTTTGAGTAACTTTTCATCACAAAGGTCTTTAGACTGTACCGACCAAATTTGAAGTTGATCTGATTAATTCCCTAGGAGGAGTTCGTTAAAGTGCAGCGCCTGGAAATGACAAAAACGACACTAGAAATTCAGAAGAAATGCAAAGTAGCTGACTTCCGGTTGGGTTTAGAGCATAGCCCCAAGAGACTTTTATTGAAGTCCATATGTGATACATGTTCCTACCACATTTCATACATCTAGGTGAAACGTACTGCGAGGGCTGCTTCGTTGAAATTTTGTAGGGGGCGCTATTGAGCCGATTTGCCACTCTGAACCAATAAAATCATATTCCATAACTACATTTCGGCCTTGTAATCTACTTGCCAAGTTTGCTTATGTTTCGAGCATTTTTAGCCTCTCAAAATGACCTTCGTTGTTAACGGCGAAGACTGCATCGCCACGGCAACGGCGTTCGACGTAACATCAAAAGCTTCGTGATCTGGCATTATGAACTTCTTGTATGTGTGTGGAAGAAATTTGATATTGATTTGATTTACCTACTAAGAGAAACAAGCCAAAGTATAAAGACTTTAACTTCCTGTTACCAGTAGGTGGCGCTATGACTATGATTCAAAATTGGCCTGCAGATGTCTTCAGGCCTGGAGTCTAATCAAACACGTGAAATCTGGTAAAGATCTGATGATGTGGAGTCGAGTTACATCAGTTTATTCGTTCATGGCGAAGGATCGAAATTCGCCGAGCCGCCACGTCGCCGCCCTTCAGTAACTTCTTACAATCTTCACAACGAAGCATTATCAAGGTCTTAAGGCTTGTTTGACAACATTTGAGAGGGATCTGATTAATCTGTGAGGAGCAGGATGTCAAAGTACGCAGCGTACAACTTCCGGTTGCCACTAGGTGGCGCTATCACTATGATTCTAAATTATCATATAGATGTGTTCCGGGTCAGGATGTTATGACATATGAGAGATTTTGAGCAGATTCGACAATGTACAGCCGAGTTACAACAACTTCCTGTTTCGTGGCGAATGGTGTTTCTTTGACGCCACGCCACGGCCACATAGTTCGATAACTTTTTGATCTTTGAGTAACTTTTCACTGCCAAGGTCTCAAGAGCAGACTAGCCGAATCTGAAGTCAATCGGGTCAAATCTCTGGGAGGAGTTCGTTAAAGTATGACGCCTTGAAACGGTCAAAAAACGTCATAAAAGCAAAAATGGCCGACTTCCTGTTTGGTTTAGACAAAACGGCCAAGAGGATTTTTTGTGCGTCTCATCACGTTCCACATACCGACCAAATTTCATACAGCTGGGTGAATCCTGATGTTGGGGCTACTCAATAGGGGGCGCTAGCGAGCCAATATTTCATACCGCAGCTGGACACCCCAATCAGACTGCAATTTTCGCAAATTCTGGCTTGCGTGCCAAATTTCACAACATTCCCAATATCCCAAGCACCTCCTTTTTGCGACGAAACACTAAAAATAAGAATAATAAGAATAAACATTCGAAATTCAATAGGTCCTCCGCTCCGACTACGTCGGTGCTCGGGCCCTAATAAACATTCGAAATTCAATAGGTCCTCCGCTCCGACTACGTCGGTGCTCGGGCCCTAATTAAAGCTGCGAGCAGCGATGGGCGGGCCCTCGCAATATGCACGTCGGGGTACCGGCGGGACTCCGGCCTGCGCGGCCGAGAACGTCCGCGACCGTCGGACGCCGCGAGGACTCTGGCCGATGCTGCCATTCAGTTCTGTGACCGTCAGACACTGCATGCAGGTTTAGAGCATGGCCCCAATATACTTTTATTTAAGTCCATATGTGATACATGTTCCTACCAAATTTCATACATCTAGGTGAAATGTACTGCGAGGGCTGCTTCGTTGAAATTTTGTAGGGGGCGCTATTGAGCCGATTTGCCACTCTGAACCAATAAAATCATATTCCATGACTCCATTTCGGCCTTGTAATCTACTTGCCAAGTTTGCTTATGTTTCGAGCATTTTTAGCCTCTCAAAATGACCTTCGTTGTTAACGGCGAAGAATGGGTCGCCACGGCAACAGCTTTTCATGAAACAACAAGCTTTGAGTAACTTTTCATCACATAGGTCTTTAGACTGTACCGACCAAATTTGAAGTTGATCTGATTAATTCCCTAGGAGGAGTTCGTTAAAGTGCAGTGCCTGGAAATGACAAAAACAACACTAGAAATTCATAAGAAATGCAAAATGGCTGACTTCCGGTTGGGTTTAGAGCATGGCCCCAAGAGACTTTTATTGAAGTCCATATGTGATACATGTTCCTACCACATTTCATACATCTAGGTCAAACGTACTGCGAGGGCTGCTTCGTCGAAATTTTGTAGGGGGCGCTATTGAGCCGATTTGCCACTCTGAACCAATAAAATCATATTCTGTAACTACATTTCGGCCTTGTAATCTACTTGCCAAGTTTGCTTATGTTTCGAGCATTTTTAGCCTCTCAAAATGACCTTCGTTGTTAACGGCGAAGACTGCATCGCCACGGCAACGGCGTTGGACGAAACATCAAAAGCTTCATGATCTGGCATTATGAACTTCTTGTATTTGTGTGGAACAAATTTGATATTGATTTGAGTTACCTACTAAGAGAAACAAGCCAAAGTATAAAGACTTTAACTTCCTGTTACCAGTAGGTGGCGCTATGACTATGATTCAAAATTGGCCTGCAGATGTCTTCAGGCCTGGAGTCTAATCAAACACATGACATCTGGTAAAGATCTGATGATGTGGAGTCGAGTTACATCAGTTTATTCGTTCATGGCGAAGGATCGAAATTCGCCGAGCCGCCACGTCGCCGCCCTTCAGTAACTTCTTACAATCTTCACAACGAAGCATTATCAAGGTCTTAAGGCTTGTTTGACAAGATTTGAGAGGGATCTGATTAATCTGTGAGGAGCAGGATGTCAAAGTACGCAGCGTACAACTTCCGGTTGCCACTAGGTGGCGCTATCAGTTTGATTCAAAATTATCATATAGATGTGTTCCGGGTCAGGATCTTATGACATATGAGAGATTTGGAGCAGATTCGACAATGTACGGCCAAGTTACAACAACTTCCTGTTTCGTGGCGAATGGTGTTTCTTTGACGCCACGCCACGGCCACATAGTTCGATAACTTTTTGATCTTTGAGTAACTTTTCACTGTCAAGGTCTCAAGAGCAGACTCGCCGAATCTGAAGTCAATCGGGTCAAATCTCTGGGAGGAGTTCGTTAAAGTATGACGCCTTGAAACGGTCAAAAAACGTCATAAACGCAAAAATGGCCGACTTCCTGTTTGGTTTAGAGAAAACGGCCAAGAGGATTTTTGGTGCGTCTCATCACGTTCCACATAACTACCAACTTTCATACAGCTGGGTGAATCCTGATGTCGGGGCTACTCAATAGGGGGCGCTAGCGAGCCAATATTTCATACTGCAGCTGGACACCCCAATCAGACTGCAATTTTCGCAAATTCTGGCTTGCGTGCCAAATTTCACAACATTCCCAATATCCCAAGCACCTCCTTTTTGCGACGAAACACATAAAATAATAATAATAATTAAAGCTGCGAGCAGCGATGAGCGGGCCCTCGCAATATGCACGTCGGGGTGCATGCACGTCGGGGTGCCGGCGGGACTCCGGCCTGCGCGGCCGAGAACGTCCGCGACCGTCGGACGGCGCGAGGACTCTGGCTGATGCTGGCATTCAGTTCCGTGACCGTCAGACACTGCATGCAGGTTCAGAGCATGGCACCAAGAGACTTTTATTTAAGTCCATATGTGATACATGTTCCTACCAAATTTCATACATCTAGGTGAAACGTACTGCGAGGGCTGCTTCGTTGAAATTTTGTAGGGGGCGCTATTGAGCCGATTTGCCACTCTGAACCAATAAAATCATATTCCATAACTACATTTCGGCCTTGTAATCTACTTGCCAAGTTTGGTTATGTTTCGAGCATTTTTAGCCTCTCAAAATGACCTTCGTTGTTAACGGCGAAGGATGCGTCGCCACGGCAACAGATTTTCACGAAACAACAAGCTTTGAGTAACTTTTCATCACAAAGGTCTTTAGACTGTACCGACCAAATTTGAAGTTGATCTGATTAATTCCCTAGGAGAAGTTCGTTAAAGTGCAGCGCCTGGAAATGACAAAAACGACACTAGAAATTCATAAGAAATGCAAAATGGCTGACTTCCGGTTGGGTTTAGAGCATGGCCCCAAGAGACTTTTATTGAAGTCCATATGTGATACATGTTCCTACCACATTTCATACATCTAGGTCAAACGTACTGCGAGGGCTGCTTCGTCGAAATTTTGTAGGGGGCGCTATTGAGCCGATTTGCCACTCTGAACCAATAAAATCAGATTCTGTAACTACATTTCGGCCTTGTAATCTACTTGCCAAGTTTGCTTATGTTTCGAGCATTTTTAGCCTCTCAAAATGACCTTCGTTGTTAACGGCGAAGACTGCATCGCCACGGCAACGGCGTTCGACGAAACATAAAAAGCTTCATGATCTGGCATTATGAACTTCTTGTATTTGTGTGGAAGAAATTTGATATTGATTTGATTTACCTACTAAGAGAAACAAGCCAAAGTATAAAGACTTTAACTTCCTGTTACCAGTAGGTGGCGCTATGACTATGATTCAAAATTGGCCTGGATATGTCTTCAGGCCTGGAGTCTAATCAAACACGTGAAATCTGGCAAAGATCTGATGATGTGGAGTCGAGTTACATCAGTTTATTCGTTCATGGCGAAGGATCGAAATTCGCCGAGCCGCCACGTCGCCGCCCTTCAGTAACTTCTTACAATCTTCACAACGAAGCATTATCAAGGTCTTAAGGCTTGTTTGACAACATTTGAGAGGGATCTGATTAATCTGTGAGGAGCAGGATGTCAGAGTACGCAGCGTACAACTTCCGGTTGCCACTAGGTGGCGCTATCACTATGATTCTAAATGATCATATAGATGTGTTCCGGGTCAGGATGTTATGACATATGAGAGATTTTGAGCAGATTCGACAATGTACGGCCGAGTTACAACAACTTCCTGTTTCGTGGCGAATGGTGTTTCTTTGACGCCACGCCACGGCCACATAGTTCGATAACTTTTTAATCTTTGAGTAACTTTTCACTGCCAAGGTCTCAAGAGCAGACTAGCCGAATCTGAAGTCAATCGGGTCAAATCTCTGGGAGGAGTTCGTTAAAGTATGACGCCTTGAAACGGTCAAAAAACGTCATAAAAGTAAAAATGGCCGACTTCCTGTTTGGTTTAGAGAAAACGTCCAAGAGGATTTTTTGTGCGTCTCATCACGTTCCACATACCTACCAACTTTCATACAGCTGGGTGAAACCTGATGTCGGGGCTACTCAATAGGGGGCGCTAGCGAGCCAATATTTCATACCGCAGCTGGACACCCCAATCAGACTGCAATTTTCGCAAATTCTGGCTTGCGTGCCAAATTTCACAAACTTCCCAATATCCCAAGCACCTCCTTTTTGCGACGAAACACATAAAATAATAAGAATAATTAAAGCTGCGAGCAGCGATGGGCGGGCCCTCGCAATATGCACGTCGGGGTGCGGGCGGGACTCCGGCCTGCGCGGCCGAGAACGTCCGCGACCGTCGGACGGCGCGAGGACTCTGGCTGATGCTGCCATTTAGTTCTGTGACCGTCAGACACTGCATGCAGGTTTAGAGCATGGCCCCAATATACTTTTATTTAAGTCCATATGTGATACATGTTCCTACCACATTTCATACATCTAGGTCAAACGTACTGCGAGGGCTGCTTCGTCGAAATTTTGTAGGGGGCGCTATTGAGCCGATTTGCCACTCTGAACCAATAAAATCATATTATACAACTACATTTTGGGCTTTAAATGTGTATGCCAAGTTTGCTTATGTTTCGAGCATTTTTAGCCTCTCAAAATGACCTTCGTTGTTAACGGCGAAGACTGCATCGCCACGGCAACGGCGTTCGACGAAACATCAAAAGCTTCATGATCTGGCATTATGAACTATTTGTGTGGAACAAATTTGATATTGATTTGATTTACCTACTAAGAGAAACAAGCCATAGTATCAAGACTTTAACTTCCTGTTACCAGTAGGTGGCGCTATGACTATGATTCAAAATTGGCCTGCATATGTCTTCAGGCCTGGAGTCTAATCAAACACGTGAAATCTGGTAAAGATCTGATGATGTGGAGTCGAGTTACATCAGTTTATTCGTTTATGGCGAAGGATCGAAATTCCGTCGCCACGGCAACAGCTTTTCACGAAACAACAACCTTTGAGTAACTTTTCATCACAAAGGTCTTTAGACTGTACCGACCACATTTGAAGTTGATCTGATTAATTCCCTAGGAGGAGTTCGTTAAAGTGCAGCGGCTGGAAATGACAAAAACGACACTAGAAATTCAGAAGAAATGCAAAGTAGGTGACTTCCGGTTGGGTTTAGAGCATAGCCCCAAGAGACTTTTATTGAAGTCCATATGCGATACATGTTCCTACCATATTTCATACATCTAGGTCAAACGTACTGCGAGGGCTGCTTCGTCGAATTTTGTAGGGGGCGCTATTGAGCCGATTTGCCACTCTGAACCAATAAAATCAGATTCTGTAACTACATTTCGGCCTTGTAATCTACTTGCCAAGTTTGCTTATGTTTCGAGCATTTTTAGCCTCTCAAAATGACCTTCGTTGTTCACGGCGAAGACTGCATCGCCACGGCAACGGCGTTCGACGAAACATCAAAAGCTTCATGATCTGGCATTATGAACTTCTTGTATTTGTGTGGAACAAATTTGATATTGATTTGATTTACCTACTAAGAGAAACAAGCCAAAGTATAAAGACTTTAACTTCCTGTTACCAGTAGGTGGCGCTATGACTATGATTCGAAATTGGCCTGCAGATGTCTTCAGGCCTGGAGTCTAATCAAGCATGTGAAATCTGGTAAAGATCTGATGATGTGGAGTCGAGATACATCAGTTTATTCGTTCATGGCGAAGGATCGAAATTCGCCGAGCCGCCACGTCGCCGCCCTTCAGTAACTTCTTACAATTTTCACAAGGAAGCATTATCAAGGTCTTAAGGCTTGTATGACAACATTTGAGAGGGATCTGATTAATCTGTTAGGAGCAGGATGTCAAAGTACGCAGCGTACAACTTCCGGTTGCCACTAGGTGGCGCTATCAGTTTGATTCAAAATTATCATACAGATGTGTTCCGGGTCAGGATGTTATGACATATGAGAGACTTTGAGCAGATTCGACAATGTACGGCCGAGTTACAACAACTTCCTGTTTCGTGGCGAATGGTGTTTCTTTGACGCCACGCCACGGCCACATAGTTCGATAACTTTTTGATCTTTGAGTAACTTTTCACTGTCAAGGTCTCAAGAGCAGACTCGCCGAATCTGAAGTCAATCGGGTCAAATCTCTGGGAGGAGTTCGTTAAAGTATGACGCCTTGAAACGGTCAAAAAACGTCATAAAAGCAAAAATGGCCGACTTCCTGTTTGGTTTAGAGAAAACGGCCAAGAGGATTTTTGGTGCGTCTCATCACGTTCCACATAACTACCAACTTTCATACAGCTGGGTGAATCCTGATGTCGGGGCTACTCAATAGGGGGCGCTAGCGAGCCAATATTTCATACTGCAGCTGGACACCCCAATCAGACTGCAATTTTCGCAAATTCTGGCTTGCGTGCCAAATTTCACAACATTCCCAATATCCCAAGCACCTCCTTTTTGCGACGAAACACATAAAATAATAAGAATAATAATAATAAACATTCGAAATTCAATAGGTCCTCCGCTCCGACTACGTCGGTGCTCGGGCCCTAATTAAAGCTGCGAGCAGCGATGAGCGGGCCCTCGCTATATGCACGTCGGGGTGCATGCACGTCGGAGTGCCGGCGGGACTCCGGCCTGCGCGGCCGAGAACGTCCGCGACCGTCGGACGGCGCGAGGACTCTGGTTGATGCTGCCATTCAGTTCCGTGACCGTCAGACACTGCATGCAGGTTCAGAGCATGGCCCCAATATACTTTTATTTAAGTCCATATGTGATACATGTTCCTACCAAATTTCATACATCTAGGTGAAACGTACTGCGAGGGCTGCTTCGTTGAAATTTTGTAGGGGGCGCTATTGAGCCGATTTGCCACTCTGAACCAATAAAATCATATTATACAACTACATTTTGGGCTTTAAATGTGTATGCCAAGTTTGCTTATGTTTCGAGCATTTTTAGCCTCTCAAAATGACCTTCGTTGTTAACGGCGAAGACTGCATCGCCACGGCAACGGCGTTCGACGAAACATCAAAAGCTTCATGATCTGGCATTATGAACTATTTGTGTGGAACAAATTTGATATTGATTTGATTTACCTACTAAGAGAAACAAGCCAAAGTATCAAGACTTTAACTTCCTGTTACCAGTAGGTGGCGCTATGACTATGATTCAAAATTGGCCTGCATATGTCTTCAGGCCTGGAGTCTAATCAAACATGTGAAATCTGGTAAAGATCTGATGATGTGGAGTCGAGTTACATCAGTTTATTCGTTAATGGCGAAGGATCGAAATTCCGTCGCCACGGCAACAGCTTTTCACGAAACAACAAGCTTTGAGTAACTTTTCATCACAAAGGTCTTTAGACTGTACCGACCAAATTTGAAGTTGATCTGATGAATTCCCTAGGAGGAGTTCGTTAAAGTGCAGCGCCTGGAAATGACAAAAACGACATGAGAAATTCATAAAAAATGCAAAATGGCTGACTTCCGGTTGGGTTTAGAGCATTGCCCCAAGAGACTTTTATTGAAGTCCATATGCGATACATGTTCCTACCACATTTCATACATCTAGGTCAAACGTACTGCGAGGGCTGCTTCGTCGAAATTTTGTAGGGGGCGCTATTGAGCCGATTTGCCACTCTGAACCAATAAAATCATATTCTGTAACTACATTTCGGCCTTGTAATCTGCTTGCCAAATTTGCTTATGTTTCGAGCATTTTTAGCCTCTCAAAATGACCTTCGTTGTTAACGGCGAACACTGCATCGCCACGGCAACGGCGTTCGACGGAACATCAAAAGCTTCATGATCTGGCATTATGAACTTCTTGTATTTGTGTGGAAGAAATTTGATATTGATTTGATTTACCTACTGAGAGAAACAAGCCAAAGTATCAAGACTTTAACTTCCTGTTACCAGTAGGTGGCGCTATGACTATGATTCAAAATTGGCCTGCAGATGTCTTCATGCCTGGAGTCTAATCAAACACGTGAAATCTGGTAAAGATCTGATGATGTGGAGTCGAGTTACATCAGTTTATTCGTTCATGGCGAAGGATCGAAATTCGCCGAGCCGCCACGTCGCCGCCCTTCAGTAACTTCTTACAATCTTCACAACGAAGCATTATCAAGGTCTTAAGGCTTGTTTGACAACATTTGAGAGGGATCTGATTAATCTGTGAGGAGCAGGATGTCAAAGTACGCAGCGTACAACTTCCGGTTGCCACTAGGTGGCGCTATCACTATGATTCTAAATTATCATATAGATGTGTTCCGGGTCAGGATGTTATGACATATGAGAGATTTGGAGCAGATTCGACAATGTACGGCCGAGTTACAACAACTTCCTGTTTCGTGGCGAATGGTGTTTCTTTGACGCCACGCCACGGCCACATAGTTCGATAACTTTTTGATCTTTGAGTAACTTTTCACTGCCAAGGTCTCAAGAGCAGACTAGCCGAATCTGAAGTCAATCGGGTCAAATCTCTGGGAGGAGTTCGTTAAAGTATGACGCCTTGAAACGGTCAAAAAACGTCATAAAAGCAAAAATGGCCGACTTCCTGTTTGGTTTAGAGAAAACTTCCAAGAGGATTTTTGGTGCGTCTCATCACGTTCCACATACCTACCAACTTTCATACAGCTGGGTGAAACCTGATGTTGGGGCTACTCAATAGGGGGCGCTAGCGAGCCAATATTTCATACCGCAGCTGGACACCCCAATCAGACTGCAATTTTCGCAAATTCTGGCTTGCGTGCCAAATTTCACAGACTTCCCAATATCCCAAGCACCTCCTTTTTGCGACGAAACACTAAAAATAAGAATAATAAGAATAAACATTACGGTTTCAATAGGTCCTCCGCTCCGACTACGTCGGTGCTCGGGCCCTAATAATAATAATAAACATAGCGGTTTCAATAGGTCCTCCGCTCCGACTACGTCGGTGCTCGGGCCCTAATTAAAGCTGCGAGCAGCGATGAGCGGGCCCTCGCAATATGCACGTCGGGGTGCATGCACGTCGGGGTGCCGGCGGGACTCCGGCCTGCGCGGCCGAGAACGTCCGCGACCGTCGGACGCCGCGAGGACTCTGGTTGATGCTGTCATTCAGTTCCGTGACCGTCAGACACTGCATGCAGGTTCAGAGCATGGCCCCAATATACTTTTATTTAAGTCCATATGTGATACATGTTCCTACCACATTTCATACATCTAGGTCAAACGTACTGCGAGGGCTGCTTCGTTGAAATTTTGTAGGGGGCGCTATTGAGCCGATTTGCCACTCTGAACCAATAAAATCATATTATACAACTACATTTTGGGCTTTAAATGTGTATGCCAAGTTTGCTTATGTTTCGAGCATTTTTAGCCTGTCAAAATGACCTTCGTTGTTAACGGCGAAGACTGCATCGCCACGGCAACGGCGTTCGACGAAACATCAAAAGCTTCATGATCTGGCATTATGAACTTCTTGTATTTGTGTGGAAGAAATTTGATATTGATTTGATTTACCTACTAAGAGAAACAAGCCAAAGTATAAAGACTTTAACTTCCTGTTACCAGTAGGTGGCGCTATGACTATGATTCAAAATTGGCCTGGATATGTCTTCAGGCCTGGAGTCTAATCAAACACGTGAAATCTGGCAAAGATCTGATGATGTGGAGTCGAGTTACATCAGTTTATTCGTTCATGGCGAAGGATCGAAATTCGCCGAGCCGCCACGTCGCCGCCCTTCAGTAACTTCTTACAATCTTCACAACGAAGCATTATCAAGGTCTTAAGGCTTGTTTGACAACATTTGAGAGGGATCTGATTAATCTGTGAGGAGCAGGATGTCAGAGTACGCAGCGTACAACTTCCGGTTGCCACTAGGTGGCGCTATCACTATGATTCTAAATTATCATACAGATGTGTTCCCGGTCAGGATGTTATGACATATGACAGATTTGGAGCAGATTCGACAATGTACGGCCGAGTTACAACAACTTCCTGTTTCGTGGCGAATGGTGTTTCTTTGACGCCACGCCACGGCCACATAGTTCGATAACTTTTTGATCTTTGAGTAACTTTTCACTGCCAAGGTCTCAAGAGCAGACTAGCCGAATCTGAAGTCAATCGGGTCAAATCTCTGGGAGGAGTTCGTTAAAGTATGACGCCTTGAAACGGTAAAAAAACGTCATAAAAGCAAAAATGGCCGACTTCCTGTTTGGTTTAGAGAAAACGGCCAAGAGGATTTTTTGTGCGTCTCATCACGTTCCACATACCTACCAACTTTCATACAGCTGGGTGAATCCTGATGTCGGGGCTACTCAATAGGGGGCGCTAGCGAGCCAATATTTCATACTGCAGCTGGACACCCCAATCAGACTGCAATTTTCGCAAATTCTGGCTTGCGTGCCAAATTTCACAACATTCCCAATATCCCAAGCACCTCCTTTTTGCGACGAAACACATAAAATAATAATAATAAGAATAATAAACATTCGAAATTCAATAGGTCCTCCGCTCCGACTACGTCGGTGCTCGGGCCCTAATAATAAGAATAATAAACATTCGAAATTCAATAGGTCCTCCGCTCCGACTACGTCGGTGCTCGGGCCCTAATTAAAGCTGCGAGCAGCGATGGGCGGGCCCTCGCAATATGCACGTCGGGGTGCCGGCGGGACTCCGGCCTGCGCGGCCGAGAACGTCCGCGACCGTCGGACGGCGCGAGGACTCTGGCTGATGCTGCCATTTAGTTCTGTGACCGTCAGACACTGCATGCAGGTTTAGAGCATGGCCCCAATATACTTTTATTTAAGTCCATATGTGATACATGTTCCCACCAAATTTCATACATCTAGGTCAAACGTACTGCGAGGGCTCCTTCGTCGAAATTTTGTAGGGGGCGCTATTGAGCCGATTTGCCACTCTGAACCAATAAAATCATATTCCCTAACTACATTTCGGCCTTGTAATCTGCTTGCCAAGTTTGCTTATGTTTCGAGCATTTTTAGCCTCTCAAAATGACCTTCGTTGTTAACGGCGAAGACTGCATCGCCACGGCAACGGCGTTCGACGTAACATCAAAAGCTTCGTGATCTGGCATTATGAACTTCTTGTATTTGTGTGGAAGAAATTTGATATTGATTTGATTTACCTACTAAGAGAAACAAGCCAAAGTATAAAGACTTTAACTTCCTGTTACCAGTAGGTGGCGCTATGACTATGATTCAAAATTGGCCTGCAGATGTCTTCAGGCCTGGAGTCTAATCAAACACGTGAAATCTGGTAAATATCTGCTGATGTGGAGTCGAGTTACATCAGTTTATTCGTTCATGGCGAAGGATCGAAATTCGCCGAGCCGCCACGTCGCCGCCCTTCAGTAACTTCTTACAATCTTCACAACGAAGCATTATCAAGGTCTTAAGGCTTGTTTGACAACATTTGAGAGGGATCTGATTAATCTGTGAGGAGCAGGATGTCAAAGTACACAGCGTACAACTTCCGGTTGCCACTAGGTGGCGCTATCACTATGATTCTAAATTATCATATAGATGTGTTCCGGGTCAGGATGTTATGACATATGAGAGATTTTGAGCAGATTCGACAATGTACGGCCGAGTTACAACAACTTCCTGTTTCGTGGCGAATGGTGTTTCTTTGACGCCACGCCACGGCCACATCGTTCGATAACTTTTTGATCTTTGAGTAACTTTTCACTGCCAAGGTCTCAAGAGCAGACAAGCCGAATCTGAAGTCAATCGGGTCAAATCTCTGGGAGGAGTTCGTTAAAGTATGACGCCTTGAAACGGTCAAAAAACGTCATAAAAGCAAAAATGGCCGACTTCCTGTTTGGTTTAGACAAAACGGCCAAGAGGATTTTTTGTGCGTCTCATCACGTTCCACATACCGACCAAATTTCATACAGCTGGGTGAATCC
This sequence comes from Melanostigma gelatinosum, assembly GCF_949748355.1. Classification (NCBI taxonomy): domain Eukaryota; kingdom Metazoa; phylum Chordata; class Actinopteri; order Perciformes; family Zoarcidae; genus Melanostigma; species Melanostigma gelatinosum. The sequence goes on from NC_136655.1 coordinate 10,122,259, forward strand.
TGATGTTGGGGCTACTCAATAGGGGGCGCTAGCGAGCCAATATTTCATACCGTAGCTGGACACCCCAATCAGACTGCAATTTTCGCAAATTCTGGCTTGCGTGAAAAATTTCACAGACTTCCCAATATCCCAAGCACCTCCTTTTTGCGACGAAACACTAAAAATAAGAAGAATAATAATAATAATTAAAGCTGCGAGCAGCGATGGGCGGGCCCTCGCAATATGCACGTCGGGGTGCATGCACGTCGGGGTGCCGGCGGGACTCCGGCCTGCGCGGCCGAGAACGTCCGCGACCGTCGGACGTCGCGAGGACTCTGGTTGATGCTGCCATTCAGTTCTGTGACCGTCAGACACTGCATGCAGGTTCAGAGCATGGCCCCAACATACTTTTATTTCAGTCCATATGTGATACATGTTCCTACCACATTTCATACATCTAGGTCAAACATACTGCGAGGGCTGCTTCGTTGAAATTTTGTAGGGGGCGCTATTGAGCCGATTTGCCATTCTGAACCAATACAATCATATTCCCTAACTACATTTCGGCCTTGTAATCTACTTGCCAAGTTTGCTTATGTTTCGAGCATTTTTAGCCTCTCAAAATTACCTTCGTTGTTAACGGCGAAGAATGCGTCGCCACGGCAACAGCTTTTCACGAAACAACAAGCTTTGAGTAACTTTTCATCACAAAGGTCTTTAGACTGTACCGACCAAATTTGAAGTTGATCTGATGAATTCCCTAGGAGGAGTTCGTTAAAGTGTAGCGCCTGGAAATGACAAAAACGACATGAGAAATTCATAAAAAATGCAAAATGGCTGACTTCCGGTTGGGTTTAGAGCATAGCCCCAAGAGACTTTTATTGAAGTCCATATGCGATACATGTTCCTACCACATTTCATACATCTAGGTCAAACGTACTGCGAGGGCTGCTTCGTTGAAATTTTGTAGGGGGCGCTATTGAGCCGATTTGCCACTCTGAAGCAATAAAATCATATTATACAACTACATTTTGGGCTTTAAATGTGTATGCCAAGTTTGCTGATGTTTCGAGCATTTGTAGCCTCTCAAAATGACCTTCTTTGTTAACGGCGAAGACTGCATCGCCACGGCAACGGCGTTCGACGAAACATCAAAAGCTTCATGATCTGGCATTATGAACTTCTTGTATTTGTGTGGAACAAATTTGATATTGATTTGATTTACCTACTAAGAGAAACAAGCCAAAGTATAAAGACTTTAACTTCCTGTTACCAGTAGGTGGCGCTATGACTATGATTCGAAATTGGCCTGCAGATGTCTTCAGGCCTGGAGTCTAATCAAGCATGTGAAATTTGGTAAAGATCTGATGATGTGGAGTCGAGATACATCAGTTTATTCGTTCATGGCGAAGGATCGAAATTCGCCGAGCCGCCACGTCGCCGCCCTTCAGTAACTTCTTACAATTTTCACAATGAAGCATTATCAAGGTCTTAAGGCTTGTATGACAACATTTGAGAGGGATCTGATTAATCTGTTAGGAGCAGGATGTCAAAGTACGCAGCGTACAACTTCCGGTTGCCACTAGGTGGCGCTATCAGTTTGATTCAAAATTATCATATCGATGTGTTCCGGGTCAGTATGTTATGACATATGAGAGATTTGGAGCAGATTCGACAATGTACGGCCGAGTTACAACAACTTCCTGTTTCGTGGCGAATGGTGTTTCTTTGACGCCACGCCACGGCCACATAGTTCGATAACTTTTTGATCTTTGAGTAACTTTTCACTGCCAAGGTCTCAAGAGCAGACTCGCCGAATCTGAAGTCAATCGGGTCAAATCTCTGGGAGGAGTTCGTTAAAGTATGACGCCTTGAAACGGTCAAAAACCGTCATAAAAGTAAAAATGGCCGACTTCCTGTTTGGTTTTGAGAAAACTTCCAAGAGGATTTTTGGTGCGTCTCATCACGTTCCACATAACTACCAACTTTCATACAGCTGGGTGAAACCTGATGTTGGGGCTACTCAATAGGGGGCGCTAGCGAGCCAATATTTCATACCGCAGCTGGACACCCCAATCAGACTGCAATTTTCGCAAATTCTGGCTTGCGTGCCAAATTTCACAAACGTCCCAATATCCCAAGCACCTCCTTTTTGCGACGAAACACTAAAAATAATAATAATTAAAGCTGCGAGCAGCGATGGGCGGGCCCTCGCAATATGCACGTCGGGGTGCCGGCGGGACTCCGGCCTGCGCGGCCGAGAACGTCCGCGACCGTCGGACGGCGCGAGGACTCTGGCTGATGCTGCCATTTAGTTCTGTGACCGTCAGACACTGCATGCAGGTTTAGAGCATGGCCCCAATATACTTTTATTTAAGTCCATATGTGATACATGTTCCCACCAAATTTCATACATCTAGGTGAAACGTACTGCGAGGGCTGCTTCGTTGAAATTTTGTAGGGGGCGCTATTGAGCCGATTTGCCACTCTGAACCAATAAAATCATATTCCATAACTACATTTCGGCCTTGTAATCTACTTGCCAAGTTTGGCTATGTTTCGAGCATTTTTAGCCTCTCAAAATGACCTTCGTTGTTAACGGCGATGAATGCGTCGCCACGGCAACGGCTTTTCACGAAACAACAAGCTTTGAGTAACTTTTCATCACAAAGGTCTTTAGACTGTACCGACCAAATTTGAAGTTGATCTGATTAATTCCCTAGGAGGAGTTCGTTAAAGTGCAGCGCCTGGAAATGACAAAAACGACACTAGAAATTCATAAGAAATGCAAAGTAGCTGACTTCCGGTTGGGTTTAGAGCATGGCCCCAAGAGACTTTTATTTACGTCCATATGTGATACATGTTCCTACCACATTTCATACATCTAGGTCAAGCGTACTGCGAGGGCTGCTTCGTCGAAATTTTGTAGGGGGCGCTATTGAGCCGATTTGCCACTCTGAACCAATAAAATCATATTCCCTAACTACATTTCGGCCTTGTAATCTACTTGCCAAGTTTGCTTATGTTTCGAGCATTTTTAGCCTCTCAAAATGACCTTCGTTGTTAACGGCGAAGACTGCATCGCCACGGCAACGGCGTTCGACGAAACATCAAAAGCTTCATGATCTGGCATTATGAACTTCTTGTATTTGTGTGGAACAAATTTGATATTGATTTGATATACCTACTAAGAGAAACAAGCCAAAGTATAAAGACTTTAACTTCCTGTTACCAGTAGGTGGCGCTATGACTATGATTCAAAATTGGCCTGCAGATGTCTTCAGGCCTGGAGTCTAATCAAACACGTGAAATCTGGTAAAGATCTGATGATGTGGAGTCGAGTTACATCAGTTTATTCGTTCATGGCGAAGGATCGAAATTCGCCGAGCCGCCACGTCGCCGCCCTTCAGTAACTTCTTACAATCTTCACAATGAAGCATTATCAAGGTCCTAAGGCTTGTTTGACAAGATTTGAGAGGGATCTGATGAATCTGTGAGGAGCAGGATGTCAAAGTACGCAGCGTACAACTTCCGGTTGCCACTAGGTGGCGCTATCACTATGATTCTAAATTATCATATAGATGTGTTCCGGGTCAGGATGTTATGACATATGAGAGATTTGGAGCAGATTCGACAATGTACGGCAGAGTTACAACAACTTCCTGTTTCGTGGCGAATGGTGTTTCTTTGACGCCACGCCACGGCCACATAGTTCGATAACTTTTTGATCTTTGAGTAGCTTTTCACTGTCAAGGTCTCAAGAGCAGACTAGCCGAATCTGAAGTCAATCGGGTCAAATCTCTGGGAGGAGTTCGTTAAAGTATGACGCCTTGAAACGGTCAAAAAACGTCATAAAAGCAAAAATGGCCGACTTCCTGTTTGGTTTAGAGAAAACTTCCAAGAGGATTTTTGGTGCGTCTCATCACGTTCCACATACCGACCAAATTTCATACAGCTGGGTGAAACCTGATGTTGGGGCTACTCAATAGGGGGCGCTAGCGAGCCAATATTTCATACCGCAGCTGGACACCCCAATCAGACTGCAATTTTCGCAAATTCTGGCTTGCGTGCCAAATTTCCCAGACTTCCCAATATCCCAAGCACCTCCTTTTTGCCATCAAACTGGTAAAATAATAATAAGAATAATAATAAACATTCGAAATTCAATAGGTCCTCCGCTCCGACTACGTCGGTGCTCGGGCCCTAATAATAATTAAAGCTGCGAGCAGCGATGGGCGGGCCCTCGCAATATGCACGTCAGGGTGCCGGCGGGTCTCCGGCCTGCGCGGCCGAGAACGTCCGCGACCGTCGGACGGCGCGAGGACTCTGGCTGATGCTGCCATTTAGTTCTGTGACCGTCAGACACTGCATGCAGGTTTAGAGCATGGCCCCAATATACTTTTATTTACGTCCATATGTGATACATGTTCCTACCACATTTCATACATCTAGGTCAAACGTACTGCGAGGGCTGCTTCGTCGGAATTTTGCAGGGGGCGCTATTGAGCCGATTTGCCACTCTGAACCAATCAAATCATATTCCCTAACTACATTTCGGCCTTGTAATCTACTTGCCAAGTTTGCTTATGTTTCGAGCATTTCTAGCCTCTCAAAATGACCTTCGTTGTTAACGGCGAAGACTGCATCGCCACGGCAACGGCGTTCGAGGAAACATCAAAAGCTTCATGATCTGGCATTATGAACTTCTTGTATTTGTGTGGAACAAATTTGATATTGATTTGATTTACCTACTAAGAGAAACAAGCCAAAGTATCAATACTTTAACTTCCTGTTACCAGTAGGTGGCGCTATGACTATGATTCAAAATTGGCCTGCATATGTCTTCAGGCCTGGAGTCTAATCAAACACGTGAAATCTGGTAAAGATCTGATGATGTGGAGTCGAGTTACATCAGTTTATTCGTTCATGGCGAAGGATCGAAATTCCGTCGCCACGGCAACAGCTTTTCACGAAACAACAAGCTTTGAGTAACTTTTCATCACAAAGGTCTTTAGACTGTACCGACCAAATTTGAAGTTGATCTGATGAATTCCCTAGGAGGAGTTCGTTAAAGTGCAGCGCCTGGAAATGACAAAAACGACATGAGAAATTCATAAAAAATACAAAATGGCTGACTTCCGGTTGGGTTTAGAGCATAGCCCCAAGAGACTTTTATTGAAGTCCATATGCGATACATGTTCCTACCACATTTCATACATCTAGGTCAAACGTACTGCGAGGGCTGCTTCGTCGAAATTTTGTAGGGGGCGCTATTGAGCCGATTTGCCACTCTGAACCAATAAAATCATATTCTGTAACTACATTTCGGCCTTGTAATCTACTTGCCAAGTTTGCTTATGTTTCAAGCATTTTTAGCCTCTCAAAATGACCTTCGTTGTTAACGGCGAAGACTGCATCGCCACGGCAACGGCGTTCGACGAAACATCAAAAGCTTCATGATCTGGCATTATGAACTTCTTGTATTTGTGTGGAACAAATTTGATATTGATTTGATTTACCTACTAAGAGAAACAAGCCAAAGTATAACGACTTTAACTTCCTGTTACCAGTAGGTGGCGCTATGACTATGATTAAAAATTGGCCTGCAGATGTCTTCAGGCCTGGAGTCTAATCAAACACGTGAAATCTGGTAAAGATCTGATGATGTGGAGTCGAGTTACATCAGTTTATTCGTTCATGGCGAAGGATCGAAATTCGCCGAGCCGCCACGTCGCCGCCCTTCAGTAACTTCTTACAATCTTCACAATGAAGCATTATCAAGGTCTTAAGGCTTGTTTGACAACATTTGAGAGGGATCTGATTAATCTGTGAGGAGCAGGATGTCAAAGTACGCAGCGTACAACTTCCGGTTGCCACTAGGTGGCGCTATCACTATGATTCTAAATTATCATACAGATGTGTTCCGGGTCAGGATGTTATGACATATGAGAGATTTGGAGCAGATTCGACAATGTACGGCCGAGTTACAACAACTTCCTGTTTCGTGGCGAATGGTGTTTCTTTGACGCCACGCCACGGCCACATAGTTCGATAACTTTTTGATCTTTGAGTAACTTTTCACTGCCAAGGTCTCAAGAGCAGACTAGCCGAATCTGAAGTCAATCGGGTCAAATCTCTGGGAGGAGTTCGTTAAAGTATGACGCCTTGAAACGGTCAAAAAACGTCATAAAAGCAAAAATGGCCGACTTCCTGTTTGGTTTAGAGAAAACGGCCAAGAGGATTTTTTGTGCGTCTCATCACGTTCCACATACCTACCAACTTTCATACAGCTGGGTGAAACCTGATGTTGGGGCTACTCAATAGGGGGCGCTAGCGAGCCAATATTTCATACCGCAGCTGGGCACCCCAATCAGACTGCAATTTTCGCAAATTCTGGCTTGCTTGCCAAATTTCACAAACTTCCCAATATCCCAAGCACCTCCTTTTTGCGACGAAACACATAAAATAATAATAAGAATAATAATAATAATTAAAGCTGCGAGCAGCGATGAGCGGGCCCTCGCAATATGCACGTCGGGGTGCATGCACGTCGGGGTGCCGGCGGGACTCCGGCCTGCGCGGCCGAGAACGTCAGCGACCGTCGGACGGCGCGAGGACTCTGGTTGATGCTGTCATTCAGTTCCGTGACCGTCAGACACTGCATGCAGGTTCAGAGCATGGCCCCAAGAGACTTTTATTTAAGTCCATATGCGATACATGTTCCTACCAAATTTCATACATCTAGGTGAAACGTACTGCGAGGGCTGCTTCGTTGAAATTTTGTAGGGGGCGCTATTGAGCCGATTTGCCACTCTGAACCAATAAAATCATATTCCATAACTACATTTCGGCCTTGTAATCTACTTGCCAAGTTTGGTTATGTTTCGAGCATTTTTAGCCTCTCAAAATGACCTTCGTTGTTAACGGCGAAGGATGCGTCGCCACGGCAACAGCTTTTCACGAAACAACAAGCTTTGAGTAACTTTTCATCACAAAGGTCTTTAGACTGTACCGACCAAATTTGAAGTTGATCTGATGAATTCCCTAGGAGGAGTTCGTTAAAGTGCAGCGCCTGGAAATGACAAAAACGACATGAGAAATTCATAAAAAATGCAAAATGGCTGACTTCCGGTTGGGTTTAGAGCATAGCCCCAAGAGACTTTTATTGAAGTCCATATGCGATACATGTTCCTACCACATTTCATACATCTAGGTCAAACGTACTGCGAGGGCTGCTTCGTTGAAATTTTGTAGGGGGCGCTATTGAGCCGATTTGCCACTCTGAACCAATAAAATCATATTCTATAACTACATTTCGGCCTTGTAATCTACTTGCCAAGTTTGGTTATGTTTCGAGCATTTTTAGCCTCTCAAAATGACCTTCGTTGTTCACGGCGAAGACTGCATCGCCACGGCAACAGCGTTCGACGAAACATCAAAAGCTTCATGATCTGGCATTATGAACTTCTTGTATTTGTGTGGAAAAAATTTGATATTGATTTGATTTACCTACTGAGAGAAACAAGCCAAAGTATCAAGACTTTAACTTCCTGTTACCAGTAGGTGGCGCTATGACTATGATTCAAAATTGGCCTGCAGATGTCTTCATGCCTGGAGTCTAATCAAACACGTGAAATCTGGTAAAGATCTGATGATGTGGAGTCGAGTTACATCAGTTTATTCGTTCATGGCGAAGGATCGAAATTCGCCGAGCCGCCACGTCGCCGCCCTTCAGTAACTTCTTACAATCTTCACAATGAAGCATTATCAAGGTCTTAAGGCTTGTTTGACAACATTTGAGAGGGATCTGATTAATCTGTGAGGAGCAGGATGTCAAAGTACGCAGCGTACAACTTCCGGTTGCCACTAGGTGGCGCTATCACTATGATTCTAAATTATCATATAGATGTGTTCCGGGTCAGGATGTTATGACATATGAGAGATTTGGAGCAGATTCGACAATGTACGGCCGAGTTACAACAACTTCCTGTTTCGTGGCGAATGGTGTTTCTTTGACGCCACGCCACGGCCACATAGTTCGATAACTTTTTGATCTTTGAGTAACTTTTCACTGCCAAGGTCTCAAGAGCAGACTAGCCGAATCTGAAGTCAATCGGGTCAAATCTCTGGGAGGAGTTCGTTAAAGTATGACGCCTTGAAACGGTCAAAAAACGTCATAAAAGCAAAAATGGCCGACTTCCTGTTTGGTTTAGAGAAAACTTCCAAGAGGATTTTTGGTGCGTCTCATCACGTTCCACATACCTACCAACTTTCATACAGCTGGGTGAAACCTGATGTTGGGGCTACTCAATAGGGGGCGCTAGCGAGCCAATATTTCATACCGCAGCTGGACACCCCAATCAGACTGCAATTTTCGCAAATTCTGGCTTGCGTGCCAAATTTCACAGACTTCCCAATATCCCAAGCACCTCCTTTTTGCGACGAAACACTAAAAATAAGAATAATAAGAATAAACATTACGGTTTCAATAGGTCCTCCGCTCCGACTACGTCGGTGCTCGGGCCCTAATAATAATAATAAACATTACGGTTTCAATAGGTCCTCCGCTCCGACTACGTCGGTGCTCGGGCCCTAATTAAAGCTGCGAGCAGCGATGAGCGGGCCCTCGCTATATGCACGTCGGGGTGCATGCACGTCGGAGTGCCGGCGGGACTCCGGCCTGCGCGGCCGAGAACGTCCGCGACCGTCGGACGGCGCGAGGACTCTGGTTGATGCTGCCATTCAGTTCTGTGACCGTCAGACACTGCATGCAGGTTCAGAGCATGGCCCCAATATACTTTTATTTAAGTCCATATGTGATACATGTTCCTACCAAATTTCATACATCTAGGTGAAACGTACTGCGAGGGCTGCTTCGTTGAAATTTTGTAGGGGGCGCTATTGAGCCGATTTGCCACTCTGAACCAATAAAATCATATTATACAACTACATTTTGGGCTTTAAATGTGTATGCCAAGTTTGCTTATGTTTCGAGCATTTTTAGCCTCTCAAAATGACCTTCGTTGTTAACGGCGAAGACTGCATCGCCACGGCAACGGCGTTCGACGAAACATCAAAAGCTTCATGATCTGGCATTATGAACTATTTGTGTGGAACAAATTTGATATTGATTTGATTTACCTACTAAGAGAAACAAGCCAAAGTATCAAGACTTTAACTTCCTGTTACCAGTAGGTGGCGCTATGACTATGATTCAAAATTGGCCTGCAGATGTCTTCAGGCCTGGAGTCTAATCAAACACGTGAAATCTGGTAAAGATCTGATGATGTGGAGTCGAGTTACATCAGTTTATTCGTTCATGGCGAAGGATCGAAATTCCGTTGCCACGGCAACAGCTTTTCACGAAACAACAAGCTTTGAGTAACTTTTCATCACAAAGGTCTTTAGACTGTACCGACCAAATTTGAAGTTGATCTGATGAATTCCCTAGGAGGAGTTCGTTAAAGTGCAGCGCCTGGAAATGACAAAAACGACATGAGAAATTCATAAAAAATGCAAAATGGCTGACTTCCGGTTGGGTTTAGAGCATAGCCCCAAGAGACTTTTATTGAAGTCCATATGCGATACATGTTCCTACCACATTTCATACATCTAGGTCAAACGTACTGCGAGGGCTGCTTCGTCGAAATTTTGTAGGGGGCGCTATTGAGCCGATTTGGCACTCTGAACCAATAAAATCAGATTCTGTAACTACATTTCGGCCTTGTAATCTACTTGCCAAGTTTGCTTATGTTTCGAGCATTTTTAGCCTCTCAAAATGACCTTCGTTGTTAACGGCGAAGACGGCATCGCCACGGAAACGGCGTTCGACGAAACATCAAAAGCTTCATGATCTGGCATTATGAACTTCTTGTATTTGTGTGGAACAAATTTGATATTGATTTGATTTACCTACTAAGAGAAACAAGCCAAAGTATAAAGACTTTAACTTCCTGTTACCAGTAGGTGGCGCTATGACTATGATTCAAAATTGTCCTGCAGATGTCTTCAGGCCTGGAGTCTAATCAAGCATGTGAAATCTGGTAAAGATCTGATGATGTGGAGTCGAGATACATCAGTTTATTCGTTCATGGCGAAGGATCGAAATTCGCAGAGCCGCCACGTCGCCGCCCTTCAGTAACTTCTTACAATCTTCACAATGAAGCATTATCAAGGTCTTAAGGCTTGTTTGACAACATTTGAGAGGGATCTGATTAATCTGTGAGGAGCAGGATGTCAAAGTACGCAGCGTACAACTTCCGGTTGCCACTAGGTGGCGCTATCACTATGATTCTAAATTATCATATAGATGTGTTCCGGGTCAGGATGTTATGACATATGAGAGATTTTGAGCAGATTCGACAATGTACGGCCGAGTTACAACAACTTCCTGTTTCGTGGCGAATGGTGTTTCTTTGACGCCACGCCACGGCCACATAGTTTGATAACTTTTTGATCTTTGAGTATCTTTTCACTGCCAAGGTCTCAAGAGCAGACTAGCCGAATCTGAAGTCAATCGGGTCAAATCTCTGGGAGGAGTTCGTTAAAGTATGACGCCTTGAAACGGTCAAAAAACGTCATAAAAGCAAAAATGGCCGACTTCCTGTTTGGTTTAGAGAAAACGGCCAAGAGGATTTTTTGTGCGTCTCATCACGTTCCACATACCCACCAACTTTCATACAGCTGGGTGAAACCTGATGTTGGGGCTACTCAATAGGGGGCGCTAGCGAGCCAATATTTCATACCGCAGCTGGGCACCCCAATCAGACTGCAATTTTCGCAAATTCTGGCTTGCTTGCCAAATTTCACAAACTTCCCAATATCCCAAGCACCTCCTTTTTGCGACGAAAGACTAAGAATAAGAATAATTAAAGCTGCGAGCAGCGATGGGCGGGCCCTCGCAATATGCACGTCGGGGTGCCGGCGGGACTCCGGCCTGCGCGGCCGAGAACGTCCGCGACCGTCGGACGGCGCGAGGACTCTGGCTGATGCTGCCATTTAGTTCTGTGACCGTCAGACACTGCATGCAGGTTTAGAGCATGGCCCCAATATACTTTTATTTAAGTCCATATGTGATACATGTTCCCACCAAATTTCATACATCTAGGTCAAACGTACTGCGAGGGCTGCTTCGTCGAAATTTTGTAGGGGGCGCTATTGAGCCGATTTGCCACTCTGAACCAATAAAATCATTTTCCATAACTACATTTCGGCCTTGTAATCTACTTGCCAAGTTTGGTTATGTTTCGAGCATTTTTAGCCTCTCAAAATGACCTTCGTTGTTAACGGCGAAGGATGCGTCGCCACGGCAACAGCTTTTCACGAAACAACAAGCTTTGAGTAACTTTTCATCACAAAGGTCTTTAGACTGTACCGACCAAATTTGAAGTTGATCTGATGAATTCCCTAGGAGGAGTTCGTTAAAGTGCAGCGCCTGGAAATGACAAAAACGACATGAGAAATTCATAACAAATGCAAAATGGCTGACTTCCGGTTGGGTTTAGAGCATAGCCCCAAGAGACTTTTATTGAAGTCCATATGCGATACATGGTCCTACCACATTTCATACATCTAGGTCAAACGTACTGCGAGGGCTGCTTCGTCGAAATTTTGTAGGGGGCGCTATTGAGCCGATTTGGCACTCTGAACCAATAAAATCAGATTCTGTAACTACATTTCGGCCTTGTAATCTACTTGCCAAGTTTGCTTATGTTTCGAGCATTTTTAGCCTCTCAAAATGACCTTCGTTGTTAACGGCGAAGACTGCATCGCCACGGCAACGGCATTAGACGAAACATCAAAAGCTTCATGATCTGGCATTATGAACTTCTTGTATTTGTGTGGAACAAATTTGATATTGATTTGATTTACCTACTAAGAGAAACAAGCCAAAGTATAAAGACTATAACTTCCTGTTACCAGTAGGTGGCGCTATGACTATGATTCAAAATTGGCCTGCAGATGTCTTCAGGCCTGGAGTCTAATCAAACACGTGAAATCTGGTAAAGATCTAATGATGTGGAGTCGAGTTACATCAGTTTATTCGTTAATGGCGAAGGATCGAAATTCGCCGAGCCGCCACGTCGCCGCCCTTCAGTAACTTCTTACAATCTTCACAATGAAGCATTATCAAGGTCTTAAGGCTTGTTTGACAAGATTTGAGAGGGATCTGATGAATCTGTGAGGAGCAGGATGTCAAAGTACGCAGCGTACAACTTCCGGTTGCCACTAGGTGGCGCTATCACTATGATTCTAAATTATCATACAGATGTGTTCCGGGTCAGGATGTTATGACATATGAGAGATTTGGAGCAGATTCAACAATGTACGGCCGAGTTACAACAACTTCCTGTTTCGTGGCGAATAGTGTTTCTTTGACGCCACGCCACGGCCACATAGTTCGATAACTTTTTGATCTTTGAGTAACTTTTCACTGCCAAGGTCTCAAGAGCAGACTAGCCGAATCTGAAGTCAATCGGGTCAAATCTCTGGGAGGAGTTCGTTAAAGTATGACGCCTTGAAACGGTAAAAAAACGTCATAAAAGCAAAAATGGCCAACTTCCTGTTTGGTTTAGAGAAAACGGCCAAGAGGATTTTTTGTGCGTCTCATCACGTTCCACATACCGACCAAATTTCATACAGCTGGGTGAAACCTGATGTTGGGGCTACTCAATAGGGGGCGCTAGCGAGCCAATATTTCATACCGCAGCTGGACACCCCAATCAGACTGCAATTTTCGCAAATTCTGGCTTGCGTGCCCAATTTCACAGACTTCCCAATATCCCAAGCGTCTCCTTTTTGCGACGAAACACTAAAAATAAGAATAATTAAAGCTGCGAGCAGCGATGAGCGGGCCCTCGCTATATGCACGTCGGGGTGCATGCACGTCGGGGTGCCGGCGGGACTCCGGCCTGCGCGGCCGAGAACGTCCGCGACCGTCGGACGGCGCGAGGACTCTGATTGATGCTGCCATTCAGTTCTGTGACCGTCAGACACTGCATGCAGGTTCAGATCATGGCCCCAATATACTTTTATTTCAGTCCATATGTGATACATGTTCCTACCAAATTTCATACATCTAGGTGAAACGTATTGCGAGGGCTGCGTCGTTGAAATATTGTAGGGGGCGCTATTGAGCCGATTTGCCACTCTGAACCAATAAAATCATATTCTATAACTACATTTCGGGCTTGTAATCTGCTTGCCAAGTTTGCTTATGTTTCGAGCATTTGTAGCCTCTCAAAATGACCTTCGTTGTTAACGGCGAAGACTGTATCGCCACGGCAACGGCGTTCGATGAAACAACAAGCTTTGAGTAACTTTTCATCACAAAGGTCTTTAGACTGTACCGACCAAATTTGAAGTTGATCTGATTAATTCCCTAGGAGGAGTTCGTTAAAGTGCAGCGCCTGGAAATGACAAAAACGACACTAGAAATTCATAAGAAATGCAAAGTAGCTGACTTCCGGTTGGGTTTAGAGCATAGCCCCAAGAGACTTTTATTGAAGTCCATATGTGATACATATTCCTACCACATTTCATACATCTAGGTCAAACGTACTGCGAGGGCTGCTTCGGCGAAATTTTGTAGGGGGCGCTATTGAGCCGATTTGCCACTCTGAACCAATAAAATCATATTCCCTAACTACATTTCGGCCTTGTAATCTACTTGCCAAGTTTGCTTATGTTTCGAGCATTTTTAGCCTCTCAAAATGAGCTTCGTTGTTAACGGCGAAGACTGCATCGCCACGGCAACGGCGTTCGACGTAACATCAAAAGCTTCATGATCTGGCATTATGAACTTCTTGTATTTGTGTGGAAGAAATTTGATATTGATTTGATTTACCTACTAAGAGAAACAAGCCAAAGTATAAAGACTTTAACTTCCTGTTACCAGTAGGTGGCGCTATGACTATGATTCAAAATTGGCCTGCAGATGTCTTCAGGCCTGGAGTCTAATCAAACACGTGAAATCTGGTAAAGATCTGATGATGTGGAGTCGAGTTACATCAGTTTATTCGTTCATGGCGAAGGATCGAAATTCGCCGAGCCGCCACGTCGCCGCCCTTCAGTAACTTCTTACACTCTTCACAACGAAGCATTATCAAGGTCTTAAGGCTTGTTTGACAACATTTGAGAGGGATCTGATTAATCTGTGAGGAGCAGGATGTCAAAGTACACAGCGTACAACTTCCGGTTGCCACTAGGTGGCGCTATCACTATGATTCTAAATTATCATATAGATGTGTTCCGGGTCAGGATGTTATGACATATGAGAGATTTTGAGCAGATTCGACAATGTACGGCCGAGTTACAACAACTTCCTGTTTCGTGGCGAATGGTGTTTCTTTGACGCCACGCCACGGCCACATCGTTCGATAACTTTTTGATCTTTGAGTAACTTTTCACTGCCAAGGTCTCAAGAGCAGACTAGCCGAATCTGAAGTCAATCGGGTCAAATCTCTGGGAGGAGTTCGTTAAAGTATGACGCCTTGAAACGGTCAAAAAACGTCATAAAAGCAAAAATGGCCGACTTCCTGTTTGGTTTAGACAAAACGGCCAAGAGGATTTTTTGTGCGTCTCATCACGTTCCACATACCGACCAAATTTCATACAGCTGGGTGAATCCTGATGTTGGGGCTACTCAATAGGGGGCGCTAGCGAGCCAATATTTCATACCGTAGCTGGACACCCCAATCAGACTGCAATTTTCGCAAATTCTGGCTTGCGCGCCAAATTTCACAACATTCCCAATATCCCAAGCACCTCCTTTTTGCGACGAAACACTAAAAATAATAATAATAATAATAATAAACATTCGAAATTCAATAGGTCCTCCGCTCCGACTACGTCGGTGCTCGGGCCCTAATAATAAACATTACGGTTTCAATAGGTCCTCCGCTCCGACTACGTCGGTGCTCGGGCCCTAATAAGAATAAACATTCGAAATTCAATAGGTCCTCCGCTCCGACTACGTCGGTGCTCGGGCCCTAATAAACATTCGAAATTCAATAGGTCCTCCGCTCCGACTACGTCGGTGCTCGGGCCCTAATAAACATTACGGTTTCAATAGGTCCTCCGCTCCGACTACGTCGGTGCTCGGGCCCTAATAAACATAGCGGTTTCAATAGGTCCTCCGCTCCGACTACGTCGGTGCTCGGGCCCTAATTAAAGCTGCGAGCAGCGATGGGCGGGCCCTCGCAATATGCACGTCGGGGTGCCGGCGGGACTCCGGCCTGCGCAGACGAGAACGTCCGCGAGCGTCGGACGGCGCGAGGACTCTGGCTGATGCTGCCATTCAGTTCTGTGACCGTCAGACTCTGCATGCAGGTTTAGAGCATGGCCCCAAGAGACTTTTATTGAAGTCCATATGTGATACATGTTCCTACCAAATTTCATACATCTAGGTGAAACGTACTGCGAGGGCTGCTTCGTTGAAATTTTGTAGGGGGCGCTATTGAGCCGATTTGCCACTCTGAACCAATAAAATCATATTCTGTAACTACATTTCGGCCTTGTAATCTACTTGCCAAGTTTGCTTATGTTTCGAGCATTTTTAGCCTCTCAAAATGACCTTCGTTGTTAACGGCGAAGACTGCATCGCCACGGCAACGGCGTTCGACGAAACATCAAAAGCTTCATGATCTGGCATTATGAACTATTTGTGTGGAACAAATTTGATATTGATTTGATTGACCTACTAAGAGAAACAAGCCAAAGTATCAAGACTTTAACTTCCTGTTACCAGTAGGTGGCGCTATGACTATGATTCAAAATTGGCCTACAGATGTCTTCAGGCCTGGAGTCTAATCAAACACGTGAAATCTGGTAAAGATCTGATGATGTGGAGTCGAGTTACATCAGTTTATTCGTTCATGGCGAAGGATCGAAATTCCGTCGCCACGGCAACAGCTTTTCACGAAACAACAAGCTTTGAGTAACTTTTCATCACAAAGGTCTTTAGACTGTACCGACCAAATTTGAAGTTGATCTGATGAATTCCCTAGGAGGAGTTCGTTAAAGTGCAGCGCCTGGAAATGACAAAAACGACATGAGAAATTCATAAAAAATGCAAAATGGCTGACTTCCGGTTGGGTTTAGAGCATGACCCCAAGAGACTTTTATTTCAGTCCATATGTGATACATGTTCCTACCACATTTCATACATCTAGGTCAAACGTACTGCGAGGGCTGCTTCGTTGAAATTTTGTAGGGGGCGCTATTGAGCCGATTTGCCACTCTGAACCAATAAAATCATATTATACAACTACATTTTGGGCTTTAAATGTGTATGCCAAGTTTGTTTATGTTTCGAGCATTTTTAGCCTCTCAAAATGCCCTTCGTTGTTCACGGCGAAGACTGCATCGCCACGGCAACGGCGTTCGACGAAACATCAAAAACTTCATGATCTGGCATTATGAACTTCTTGTATTTGTGTGGAACAAATTTGATATTGATTTGATTTACCTACTGAGAGAAACAAGCCAAAGTATCAAGACTTTAACTTCCTGTTACCAGTAGGTGGCGCTATGACTATGATTCAAAATTGGCCTGCAGATGTCTTCAGGCCTGGAGTCTAATCAAGCATGTGAAATCTGGGAAAGATCTGATGATGTGGAGTCGAGATACATCAGTTTATTCGTTCATGGCGAAGGATCGAAATTTGCCGAGCCGCCACGTCGCCGCCCTTCAGTAACTTCTTACAATCTTCACAATGAAGCATTATCAAGGTCTTAAGGCTTGTTTGACAAGATTTGAGAGGGATCTGATTAATCTGTGAGGAGCAGGATGTCAAAGTACGCAGGGTACAACTTCCGGTTGCCACTAGGTGGCGCTATCACTATGATTCTAAATTATCATACAGATGTGTTCCGGGTCAGGATGTTATGACATATGAGAGATTTTGAGCAGATTCGACAATGTACGGCCGAGTTACAACAACTTCCTGTTTCGTGGCGAATGGTGTTTCTTTGACGCCACGCCACGGCCACATAGTTCGATAACTTTTTGATCTTTGAGTAACTTTTCACTGCCAAGGTCTCAAGAGCAGACTCGCCGAATCTGAAGTCAATCGGGTCAAATCTCTGGGAGGAGTTCGTTAAAGTATGACGCCTTGAAACGGTCAAAAAACGTCATAAAAGTAAAAATGGCCGACTTCCTGTTTGGTTTAGAGAAAACTTCCAAGAGGATTTTTGGTGCGTCTCATCACGTTCCACATAACTACCAACTTTCATACAGCTGGGTGAAACCTGATGTTGGGGCTACTCAATAGGGGGCGCTAGCGAGCCAATATTTCATACCGCAGCTGGACACCCCAATCAGACTGCAATTTTCGCAAATTCTGGCTTGCGTGCCAAATTTCACAAACGTCCCAATATCCCAAGCACCTCCTTTTTGCGACGAAACACTAAAAATAAGAATAATTAAAGCTGCGAGCAGCGATGAGCGGGCCCTCGCAATATGCACGTCGGGGTGCATGCACGTCGGGGTGCCGGCGGGACTCCGGCCTGCGCGGCCGAGAACGTCCGCGACCGCCGGACGGTGCGAGGACTCTGGTTGATGCTGTCATTCAGTTCCGTGACCGTCAGACACTGCATGCAGGTTCAGAGCATGGCCCCAATATACTTTTATTTAAGTCCATATGTGATACATGTTCCTACCAAATTTCATACATCTAGGTGAAACGTACTGCGAGGGCTGCTTCGTTGAAATTTTGTAGGGGGCGCTATTGAGCCGATTTGCCACTCTGAACCAATAAAATCATATTATACAACTACATTTTGGCCTTTAAATGTGTATGCCAAGTTTGCTTATGTTTCGAGCATTTTTAGCCTCCCAAAATGACCTTCGTTGTTAACGGCGAAGACTGCATCGCCACGGCAACGGCGTTCGACGAAACATCAAAGCTTCATGATCTGGCATTATGAACTATTTGTGTGGAACAAATTTGATATTGATTTGATTTACCTACTAAGAGAAACAAGCCAAAGTATCAAGACTTTAACTTCCTGTTACCAGTAGGTGGCGCTATGACTATGATTCAAAATTGGCCTGCATATGTCTTCAGGCCTGGAGTCTAATCAAACACGTGAAATCTGGTAAAGATCTGATGATGTGGAGTCGAGTTACATCAGTTTATTCGTTCATGGCGAAGGATCGAAATTCCGTCGCCACGGCAACAGCTTTTCACGAAACAACAAGCTTTGAGTAACTTTTCATCACAAAGGTCTTTAGACTGTACCGACCAAATTTGAAGTTGATCTGATGAATTCCCTAGGAGGAGTTCGTTAAAGTGCAGGGCCTGGAAATGACAAAAACGACACTAGAAATTCAGAAGAAATGCAAAGTAGCTGACTTCCGGTTGGGTTTAGAGCATAGCCCCAAGAGACTTTTATTGAAGTCCATATGCGATACATGTTCCTACCACATTTCATACATCTAGGTCAAACGTACTGCGAGGGCTGCTTCGTTGAAATTTTGTAGGGGGCGCTATTGAGCCGATTTGCCACTCTGAACCAATAAAATCATATTCCATAACTACATTTCGGCCTTGTAATCTACTTGCCAAGTTTGCTTATGTTTCGAGCATTTTTAGCCTCTCAAAATGACCTTCGTTGTTAACGGCGAAGACTGCATCGCCACGGCAACGGCGTTCGACGTAACATCAAAAGCTTCGTGATCTGGCATTATGAACTTCTTGTATTTGTGTGGAAGAAATTTGATATTGATTTGATTTACCTACTAAGAGAAACAAGCCAAAGTATAAAGACTTTAACTTCCTGTTACCAGTAGGTGGCGCTATGACTATGATTCAAAATTGGCCTGCAGATGTCTTCAGGCCTGGAGTCTAATCAAACACGTGAAATCTGGTAAAGATCTGATGATGTGGAGTCGAGTTACATCAGTTTATTCGTTCATGGCGAAGGATTGAAATTCGCCGAGCCGCCACGTCGCCGCCCTTCAGTAACTTCTTACAATCTTCACAACGAAGCATTATCAAGGTCTTAAGGCTTGTTTGACAACATTTGAGAGGGATCTGATTAATCTGTGAGGAGCAGGATGTCAAAGTACACAGCGTACAACTTCCGGTTGCCACTAGGTGGCGCTATCACTATGATTCTAAATTATCATATAGATGTGTTCCGGGTCAGGATGTTATGACATATGAGAGATTTTGAGCAGATTCGACAATGTACGGCCGAGTTACAACAACTTCCTGTTTCGTGGCGAATGGTGTTTCTTTGACGCCACGCCACGGCCACATCGTTCGATAACTTTTTGATCTTTGAGTAACTTTTCACTGCCAAGGTCTCAAGAGCAGACTAGCCGAATCTGAAGTCAATCGGGTCAAATCTCTGGGAGGAGTTCGTTAAAGTATGACGCCTTGAAACGGTCAAAAAACGTCATAAAAGCAAAAATGGCCGACTTCCTGTTTGGTTTAGACAAAACGGCCAAGAGGATTTTTTGTGCGTCTCATCACGTTCCACATACCGACCAAATTTCATACAGCTGGGTGAATCCTGATGTTGGGGCTACTCAATAGGGGGCGCTAGCGAGCCAATATTTCATACCGTAGCTGGACACCCCAATCAGACTGCAATTTTCGCAAATTCTGGCTTGCATGAAAAATTTCACAGACTTCCCAATATCCCAAGCACCTCCTTTTTGCGACGAAACACTAAAAATAAGAATAATTAAAGCTGCGAGCAGCGATGAGCGGGCCCTCGCAATATGCACGTCGGGGTGCATGCACGTCGGGGTGCCGGCGGGACTCCGGCCTGCGCGGCCGAGAACGTCCGCGACCGCCGGACGGTGCGAGGACTCTGGTTGATGCTGTCATTCAGTTCCGTGACCGTCAGACACTGCATGCAGGTTCAGAGCATGGCCCCAATATACTTTTATTTAAGTCCATATGTGATACATGTTCCTACCAAATTTCATACATCTAGGTGAAACGTACTGCGAGGGCTGCTTCGTTGAAATTTTGTAGGGGGCGCTATTGAGCCGATTTGCCACTCTGAACCAATAAAATCATATTATACAACTACATTTTGGCCTTTAAATGTGTATGCCAAGTTTGCTTATGTTTCGAGCATTTTTAGCCTCCCAAAATGACCTTCGTTGTTAACGGCGAAGACTGCATCGCCACGGCAACGGCGTTCGACGAAACATCAAAGCTTCATGATCTGGCATTATGAACTATTTGTGTGGAACAAATTTGATATTGATTTGATTTACCTACTAAGAGAAACAAGCCAAAGTATCAAGACTTTAACTTCCTGTTACCAGTAGGTGGCGCTATGACTATGATTCAAAATTGGCCTGCATATGTCTTCAGGCCTGGAGTCTAATCAAACACGTGAAATCTGGTAAAGATCTGATGATGTGGAGTCGAGTTACATCAGTTTATTCGTTCATGGCGAAGGATCGAAATTCCGTCGCCACGGCAACAGCTTTTCACGAAACAACAAGCTTTGAGTAACTTTTCATCACAAAGGTCTTTAGACTGTACCGACCAAATTTGAAGTTGATCTGATGAATTCCCTAGGAGGAGTTCGTTAAAGTGCAGGGCCTGGAAATGACAAAAACGACACTAGAAATTCAGAAGAAATGCAAAGTAGCTGACTTCCGGTTGGGTTTAGAGCATAGCCCCAAGAGACTTTTATTGAAGTCCATATGCGATACATGTTCCTACCACATTTCATACATCTAGGTCAAACGTACTGCGAGGGCTGCTTCGTCGAAATGTTGTAGGGGGCGCTATTGAGCCGATTTGCCACTCTGAACCAATGAAATCATATTCCCTAACTACATTTCGGCCTTGTAATCTACTTGCCAAGTTTGCTTATGTTTCGAGCATTTTTAGCCTGTCAAAATGACCTTCGTTGTTAACGGCGAAGACTGCATCGCCACGGCAACGGCGTTCGACGAAACATCAAAAACTTCATGATCTGGCATTATGAACTTCTTGTATTTGTGTAGAACAAATTTGATATTGATTTGATTTACCTACTAAGAGAAACAAGCCAAAGTATAAAGACTTTAACTTCCTGTTACCAGTAGGTGGCGCTATGACTATGATTCAAAATTGGCCTGCAGATGTCTTCAGGCCTGGAGTCTAATCAAACACGTGAAATCTGGTAAAGATCTGATGATGTGGAGTCGAGTTACATCAGTTTATTCGTTCATGGCGAAGGATCGAAATTCGCCGAGCCGCCACGTCGCCGCCCTTCAGTAACTTCTTACAATCTTCACAACGAAGCATTATCAAGGTCTTAAGGCTTGTTTGACAACATTTGAGAGGGATCTGATTAATCTGTGAGGAGCAGGATGTCAAAGTACGCAGCGTACAACTTCCGGTTGCCACTAGGTGGCGCTATCACTATGATTCAAAATGATCATACAGATGTGTTCCGGGTCAGGATGTTATGACATATGAGAGATTTGGAGCAGATTCGACAATGTACGGCCGAGTTACAACAACTTCCTGTTTCGTGGCGAATGGTGTTTCTTTGACGCCACGCCACGGCCACATAGTTCGATAACTTTTTGATCTTTGAGTAACTTTTCACTGCCAAGGTCTCAAGAGCAGACTCGCCGAATCTGAAGTCAATCGGGTCAAATCTCTGGGAGGAGTTCGTTAAAGTATGACGCCTTGAAACGGTCAAAAAACGTCATAAAAGCAAAAATGGCCGACTTCCTGTTTGGTTTAGAGAAAACGGCCAAGAGGATTTTTTGTGCGTCTCATCACGTTCCACATACCTACCAAATTTCATACAGCTGGGTGAATCCTGATGTTGGGGCTACTCAATAGGGGGCGCTAGCGAGCCAATATTTCATACCGCAGCTGGACACCCCAATCAGACTGCAATTTTCGCAAATTCTGGCTTGCGTGCCAAATTTCACAGACTTCCCAATATCCCAAGCACCTCCTTTTTGCCATCAAACTGGTAAAATAATAATAATAATAATAATAAACATTACGGTTTCAATAGGTCCTCCGCTCCGACTACGTCGGTGCTCGGGCCCTAATAATAATAAACATTCGAAATTCAATAGGTCCTCCGCTCCGACTACGTCGGTGCTCGGGCCCTAATAAGAATAAACATTACGGTTTCAATAGGTCCTCCGCTCCGACTACGTCGGTGCTCGGGCCCTAATAAACATTACGGTTTCAATAGGTCCTCCGCTCCGACTACGTCGGTGCTCGGGCCCTAATAATAATAAGAAGAATAATAAACATTCGAAATTCAATAGGTCCTCCGCTCCGACTACGTCGGTGCTCGGGCCCTAATTAAAGCTGCGAGCAGCGATGAGCGGGCCCTCGCTATATGCACGTCGGGGTGCATGCACGTCGGAGTGCCGGCGGGACTCCGGCCTGCGCGGCCGAGAACGTCCGCGACCGTCGGACGTCGCGAGGACTCTGGTTGATGCTGCCATTCAGTTCTGTGACCGTCAGACACTGCATGCAGGTTCAGAGCATGGCCCCAACATACTTTTATTTCAGTCCATATGTGATACATGTTCCTACCACATTTCATACATCTAGGTCAAACATACTGCGAGGGCTGCTTCGTTGAAATTTTGTAGGGGGCGCTATTGAGCCGATTTGCCACTCTGAACCAATAAAATCATATTCCATAACTACATTTCGGCCTTGTAATCTACTTGCCAAGTTTGGCTATGTTTCGAGCATTTTTAGCCTCTCAAAATGACCTTCGTTGTTAACGGCGATGAATGCGTCGCCACGGCAACGGCTTTTCACGAAACAACAAGCTTTGAGTAACTTTTCGTCACAAAGGTCTTTAGACTGTACCGACCAAATTTGAAGTTGATCTGATGAATTCCCTAGGAGGAGTTCGTTAAAGTGCAGCGCCTGGAAATGACAAAAACGACATGAGAAATTCATAAAAAATGCAAAATGGCTGACTTCCGGTTGGGTTTAGAGCATAGCCCCAAGAGACTTTTATTGAAGTCCATATGCGATACATGTTCCTACCACATTTCATACATCTAGGTCAAACGTACTGCGAGGGCTGCTTCGTCGAAATTTTGTAGGGGGCGCTATTGAGCCGATTTGCCACTCTGAACCAATAAAATCATATTCTATAACTACATTTCGGCCTTGGAATCTACTTGCCAAGTTTGCTTATGTTTCGAGCATTTTTAGCCTCTCAAAATGACCTTCGTTGTTAACGGCGAAGACTGCATCGCCACGGCAACGGCGTTCGACGAAACATCAAAAACTTCATGATCTGGCATTATGAACTTCTTGTATTTGTGTGGAACAAATTTGATATTGATTTGATTTACCTACTGAGAGAAACAAGCCAAAGTATCAAGACTTTAACTTCCTGTTACCAGTAGGTGGCGCTATGACTATGATTCAAAATTGGCCTGCAGATGTCTTCAGGCCTGGAGTCTAATCAAGCATGTGAAATCTGGTAAAGATCTGATGATGTGGAGTCGAGATACATCAGTTTATTCGTTCATGGCGAAGGATCGAAATTCGCCGAGCCGCCACGTCGCTGCCCTTCAGTAACTTCTTACAATTTTCACAATGAAGCATTATCAAGGTCTTAAGGCTTGTTTGACAACATTTGAGAGGGATCTGATTAATCTGTGAGGAGCAGGATGTCAAAGTACGCAGCGTACAACTTCCGGTTGCCACTAGGTGGCGCTATCAGTTTGATTCAAAATTATCATATAGATGTGTTCCGGGTCAGGATGTTATGACATATGAGAGACTTTGAGCAGATTCGACAATGTACAGCCGAGTTACAACAACTTCCTGTTTCGTGGCGAATGGTGTTTCTTTGACGCCACGCCACGGCCACATAGTTCGATAACTTTTTGATCTTTGAGTAACTTTTCACTGTCAAGGTCTCAAGAGCAGACTCGCCGAATCTGAAGTCAATCGGGTCAAATCTCTGGGAGGAGTTCGTTAAAGTATGACGCCTTGAAACGGTCAAAAAACGTCATAAAAGCAAAAATGGCCGACTTCCTGTTTGGTTTAGAGAAAACGGCCAAGAGGATTTTTGGTGCGTCTCATCACGTTCCACATAACTACCAACTTTCATACAGCTGGGTGAATCCTGATGTCGGGGCTACTCAATAGGGGGCGCTAGCGAGCCAATATTTCATACTGCAGCTGGACACCCCAATCAGACTGCAATTTTCGCAAATTCTGGCTTGCGTGCCAAATTTCACAACATTCCCAATATCCCAAGCACCTCCTTTTTGCGACGAAACACATAAAATAATAATAATTAAAGCTGCGAGCAGCGATGGGCGGGCCCTCGCAATATGCACGTCGGGGTGCATGCACGTCGGAGTGCCGGCGGGACTCCGGCCTGCGCGGCCGAGAACGTCCGCGACCGTCGGACGGCGCGAGGACTCTGGTTGATGCTGCCATTCAGTTCTGTGACCGTCAGAAACTGCATGCAGGTTCAGATCATGGCCCCAATATACTTTTATTTAAGTCCATATGTGATACATGTTCCTACCAAATTTCATACATCTAGGTGAAACGTACTGCGAGGGCTGCTTCGTTGAAATTTTGTAGGGGGCGCTATTGAGCCGATTTGCCACTCTGAACCAATAAAATCATATTATACAACTACATTTTGGGCTTTAAATGTGTATGCCAAGTTTGCTTATGTTTCGAGCATTTTTAGCCTCTCAAAATGACCTTCGTTGTTAACGGCGAAGACTGCATCGCCATGGCAACGGCGTTCGACGAAACATCAAAAGCTTCATGATCTGGCATTATGAACTATTTGTGTGGAACAAATTTGATATTGATTTGATTTACCTACTAAGAGAAACAAGCCAAAGTATCAAGACTTTAACTTCCTGTTACCAGTAGGTGGCGCTATGACTATGATTCAAAATTGGCCTGCATATGTCTTCAGGCCTGGAGTCTAATCAAACACGTGAAATCTGGTAAAGATCTGATGATGTGGAGTCGAGTTACATCAGTTTATTCGTTCATGGCGAAGGATCGAAATTCCGTCGCCACGGCAACAGCTTTTCACGAAACAACAAACTTTGAGTAACTTTTCATCACAAAGGTCTTTAGACTGTACCGACCAAATTTGAAGTTGATCTGATGAATTCCCTAGGAGGAGTTTGTTAAAGTGCAGCGCCTGGAAATGACAAAAACGACATGAGAAATTCATAACAAATGCAAAATGGCTGACTTCCGGTTGGGTTTAGAGCATAGCCCCAAGAGACTTTTATTGAAGTCCATATGCGATACATGTTCCTACCACATTTCATACATCTAGGTCAAACGTACTGCGAGGGCTGCTTCGTCGAAATTTTGTAGGGGGCGCTATTGAGCCGATTTGGCACTCTGAACCAATAAAATCAGATTCTGTAACTACATTTCGGCCTTGTAATCTACTTGCCAAGTTTGCTTATGTTTCGAGCATTTTTAGCCTCTCAAAATGACCTTCGTTGTTAACGGCGAAGACTGCATCGCCACGGCAACGGCGTTCGACGAAACATCAAAAGCTTCATGATCTGGCATTATGAACTTCTTGTATTTGTGTGGAAGAAATTTGATATTGATTTGATTTACCTACTAAGAGAAACAAGCCAAAGTATAAAGACTTTAACTTCCTGTTACCAGTAGGTGGCGCTATGACTATGATTCAAAATTGGCCTGCATATGTCTTCAGGCCTGGAGTCTAATCAAACACGTGAAATCTGGCAAAGATCTGATGATGTGGAGTCGAGTTACATCAGTTTATTCGTTCATGGCGAAGGATCGGAATTCGCCGAGCCGCCACGTCGCCGCCCTTCAGTAACTTCTTACAATCTTCACAACGAAGCATTATCAAGGTCTTAAGGCGTGTTTGACAACATTTGAGAGGGATCTAATTAATCTGTGAGGAGCAGGATGTCAAAGTACGCAGCGTACAACTTCCGGTTGCCACTAGGTGGCGCTATCACTATGATTCTAAATTATCATATAGATGTGTTCCGGGTCAGGATGTTATGACATATGAGAGATTTTGAGCAGATTCGACAATGTACGGCCGAGTTACAACAACTTCCTGTTTCGTGGCGAATGGTGTTTCTTTGACGCCACGCCACGGCCACATAGTTCGATAACTTTTTGATCTTTGAGTAACTTTTCACTGCCAAGGTCTCAAGAGCAGACTCGCCGAATCTGAAGTCAATCGGGTCAAATCTCTGGGAGGAGTTCGTTAAAGTATGACGCCTTGAAACGGTCAAAAACCGTCATAAAAGTAAAAATGGCCGACTTCCTGTTTGGTTTTGAGAAAACTTCCAAGAGGATTTTTGGTGCGTCTCATCACGTTCCACATAACTACCAACTTTCATACAGCTGGGTGAAACCTGATGTTGGGGCTACTCAATAGGGGGCGCTAGCGAGCCAATATTTCATACCGCAGCTGGACACCCCAATCAGACTGCAATTTTCGCAAATTCTGGCTTGCGTGCCAAATTTCACAAACGTCCCAATATCCCAAGCACCTCCTTTTTGCGACGAAACACTAAAAATAATAATAATTAAAGCTGCGAGCAGCGATGGGCGGGCCCTCGCAATATGCACGTCGGGGTGCACGCACGTCGGGGTGCCGGCGGGACTCCGGCCAGCGTGGCCGAGAATGTCCGCAGAAAGTACTTTGGAGGAGGAAGATCAGAGATGCTGTCGATTCATTCTGGCTGGGGAGGGAGACGCCACAATGACACCATCTTCATAAGGTTGCGCACAGGAAAGGAGCCTGGCCAGAGACCCGTGGATTCCAGCTCTGTCTTCATCCAGATCCTCTGCTGCTGTGAACAGGTCCACTGGCTGACTTCATGCTCGTAGCCAGGGAAATCAGGGGGGCCTCTGACACTATCGAGAATATTAAACATGTAATCATTATTATTGACAGTAGGATGAAGCAAGGATGTAACATGACAGCTACACTGTAGTCTGTGAAACTCAGCAAGCTGGACACTGGAGTGCTGCAGTTTTGATGAATACTACATGAAGTATATTTTTAAGATGCAAATACAGGTCAAATAACACACACCAGGGACTGTGACAGTCGCCTCTGTTGCTGTGTCGCTACGTCACCTATCTCAGCCGTATCCAATGACAGACTGTTTCTCACATTAATATATAAAGAATATACTTCATTCATACACGTGTGTATTAATACCACCACATGGTGTAAATACTCTTTAAGTAAAAGTCCTGCATTCAAATCTTACTTACTCAAAGTCTGACTTAAGTAAAAGTACAAAAAAGCATGTGTTCATCACTTTAATGACGTTATATAGTGCTGGTAGTTTCATCTGAAATAACACATAATTTATTAGTTGAGTACATTTTGTCTGATATCCTTAATCTGCCAAGTAACTAATGCTGTCAAACACACGTGGAGCAGTTAATGTACATAACTATGAACTACATGCATTAATGACGATACGTGACGTGATACAACGGATACGTGCGTGTTTATTTCACGGTAACGTGATTCACATGAAGCACTGTGTCCGGTCACAGCTGCTTGTTCTTTAGTTCCCCACTGAGGGACTAATAAAGGATTATCTTATCTTATCTTATCTTAAGTGTCCGTAAAGTAACGTCCAGAGTAACGTTATATCGCACGTTAACGGGCTGCTGGTCAGCCTTCATTATATTCAGCGACGTACAGCAGTAAACGTTAAATCATATTTAAATGCACGCTCGTGTTTACATGATTTCGGCCGCAAAAACACAACAAAGTCGGACATGAATGAACAATAAAACTGAAAGAACCGACGAACTTTATCTTCATAGCTTTCACGTGAATGTCAGACAGCACCCAGACTAATTATCATGACATTTTAATTCATTATTATTCATCTTAATGACTACTTACCGTCGTGTATGTAGCGTGCACACAGCCAAGACTTTCACAACATCCGGTCTTCTTCTTCTTCTTCTTTAAATTTGATTGGCGGGTCGCAACCAACTTGTATAGGTGCATACCGCCACCTACTGTACCGGAGTGTCCAGTTTCAGGGTAACCTTTTCTTCACTGTTTTCCAACTAAATCCTATGGTCTAATCCCGTTTCTTTAAGAAATCGCAACAGTGCTCTTCAGCACTCTCGCCATTCTCCGTCCACTACCAGAACAAACATCCGGTCTGTCTCCGGAGAAAGTCTTTCACCCGCAGAACGGCACCACAGCGCTGCTGGTGGCCAAATATATATTATATCCATACTGGTTGAACGCGGGGATATTTTCTTTTGCTGCAGATACTAATTGATGATAGATATTGTTAGAGGTATTGTAAACAGCGGTTAATACATCTGTCATATCTGTTATATATTAATGTGAAAAACGTTTCGTTCAAACGTCTGGATTTATTCAGGATTGTCAGCAACACTATTTGACCGATTACATTTGAACTTAGCATCTGTCATAATTTATTGTGTCATTTTCACTAAACAAAGATTGGCCATATGTCACAAAGATGTCTCCTTGTTATATACAGTGTATACTTGTGAGTTATAAGGCAAGGTGTTGCTGGTATAATGTGAATATAATATAACTGTTATTAAAGCACCAGATTGTGTTTGCAAAGTGATAGAAGTGTAACTGAAGATATGTGGCGTAACTGTTTCGTTTTGTTGTTGTACTTAATGTTTTGAGTGCATTTACTGTCAGTGTTTGTCATGTAATTAGCTGTCGAGATAATAGCCCAAAGTTGAGCTAAGTGGCTAACCTGGCTAGCAAGCCTGTATTATTTGTTTGAAACGAATAATAGCTTTGGCGCCATCATGTGGCGCCAAAGCTATATACTGTAAAATGACTTCACACCACGTTGTTCACTGAAGCGTCAAGCTTTTTAGAATTTGTAATCACTCAAATGTTTAGGTTCTCTATTATGCATACATATTGTGGCAGTAGTTGGCTGTTGTGTGAAGTACAACAGATACAGAAAGTTTGCCCCTTGACGATTTGTTTCCTAATTGTACAAGACAAGACCAAATACAATATGAAAGTGGCACATCAGCAAGTGAGTCAAGGTTGGAAAGCTCTTTATTGTCAAAAAAAGGGACAATGTTTAAAAAAGTATAAAAGTGTGTGTGTGTGCATGTTTTCAGATTGTAGGTGCCATTTCTGCTGCAGCTGTAGGTGGAGTCTGTGATTCAGGTGGAGTCTCAGGTGTCGGTGGAGTCTCTGCTTCCTGTGCTGAAACAGCTTCTAGCAAAGCCACCATCTCTTCATCATGGGTATCTGAGAAGCATAAGTAAACAGTGTCAAATATGTTTACTGCGTGTAGGATTAGTATCAAGTGTATATAACAGAAGTTTGTAATTATGGAATGACAATCATGAATAGCAGGTACGATAATTACCATCTAGAAAGTCCTTTAATTCAGCGGCTCTTAAAGCCGCTTTGTTCTGCTCATCCAGTTGATATTTAAGTTTTGTGCATTCCTGGGTTGCCTTTTCCAGCTCTCTGCGCAGGTATTGCACTTGTTTGTCATGTTTGGATTGCTCTTTTGCCCGATTGACCATGTGTGTAGTGACATCACTACATGTCTTCAGGCATGTACTGTACAGTTTATGTCTGGTGACTGAAGTATCTCCACAGCTATACTGTAAGGAAATAGAGCAAACACTGCAAAATGTAAGTAAATGACATCAATGTGATAGAAGGTATCTTTAATAATTATGTTCTAAGTAAGAATAGTTGAACTTACGGTAAGAAGTTGACAGGCCTGTATGAGTGCTTTGATTTCCGGGTCATCTGTTGTTTGGAATTTAGACGGGGATGAAAATGCCATTGCTGTGAAACACAAGAAAAGGTTTATTCAATATCAGAATCAGAACTGCTGCACAAACGAACAGATAACAGGACTATAATCCAGTGAGCGTAATGCAGCCTTTATTTTAGTGAAATGAGAGTTCACTCAAATAAAAAACCATGAAATTATTTATAATCCATCCAGTTAAATGTCAAAACGGAGAATAATAATTGATGTATACAGTCTTTATTTTAACTGTAAGTGAGGCGAATTCTCCTGCTGTAAGTTGGTGTTACTATCTAACAGAGAAGGCAGTTAATATCTAAAAGAGAAGAAGCTTACCAAGTAAAGTTGATTTCGTGGAGATGTTGGTCGAATAGCTGTCTGGGCTCATCTGTGCTGTGTGACAATTTGAGACATCTTTTATAGCTGGAACCACGCCCCCTTTACGTCACGTATCAGCAGGTCACTGGTATCAGTAGATTGGAAATCCATTGGTAAAGCTATTTGTCAGTGAACGAGGACAATGTGTTGCTGAAGCTATGCGTAATTGCAATCATGGTACATTCAGGCCTGGACAATACGAATTCAAATGAAGCGGTTGCTATGCAAACGACAGTAATTGTCTTGGAATCAGAATGGTGGTTTGGGGTCATAGTCCGTAGATCAGCAGATGATGTCAAACCGGTTTGGTCAAGCTACTGAGCAATGAGGATCATGTGTTCTTGCAGCTTGAGATGAGCCGGTTTCAGGAGATCTGACATATTGTCAAGCTGGACATCTGTAAATAAAACAAGTATTAAAAAACATATTGACTACATGAGACAGAACAGTTCAAGTCATGCTTCATGTGGGATAAGAATGTTTTTGGTGAAAAGCCTCTTTCTGTTCTCGGAGCCTGTTGTCTGGCTGTTTGATGATGCAGAAACAGCTGTTAAACATAAACAAAAAACATAGCATGTACACTGAATAGAACACACGATTAACCGTTCAGCAAACCGGCTGAACTGTAACTGATTTTAAATCTTCAGGTGGTATAAATGAAAGACATCAAATGTTTACTCTCAGCTCTGCACATGTGGCTTTGAAGGAGATACTCAGCATCCCTCTCTCCAGCGCTTCATCTTCATCCATCACTGAGATGCAAACAGATGAGAATTAGAACGTCATTAAATTAATATCTTCTTGCACTTCTTGTATAATGTAATAAACATTATTTTAACAGTGATGGAGAAAGTCTACACATCTTGTACTTCAGTAAACAAATATGTATTAATACCACCACATGGTGTAAATACTCTTTAAGTAAAATTCCTGCATTCAAATCTTACTTACTCAAAGTCTGACTTAAGTAAAAGTACAAAAAAGCATGTGTTCATCACTTTAATGACGTTATATACTGCTGGTAGTTTCATCTGAAATAACACAATTTATTAGTTGAGTATATGTTGTCTGATATCCTTAATCTGCCAAGTAACTAGTGTTTTAGAAGCAAAACCAAGTCTGAATGTTCTTTCTGGAATGCCTGCATTTTGTTGGCAACGCTCCTATGCGTAATTGCAATCATGGTACATTCAGGCCTGGACAATACGAATTCAAATGAAGCGGTTGCTATGCAAACGACAGTAATTGTCTTGGAATCAGAATGGTGGTTTGGGGTCATAGTCCGTAGATCAGCAGATGATGTCAAACCGGTTTGGTCAAGCTACTGAGCAATGAGGATCATGTGTTCTTGCAGCTTGAGATGAGCCGGTTTCAGGAGATCTGACATATTGTCAAGCTGGACATCTGTAAATAAAACAAGTATTAAAAAACATATTGACTACATGAGACAGAACGGTTCAAGTCATGCTTCATGTGGGATAAGAATGTTTTTGGTGAAAAGCCTCTTTCTGTTCTCGGAGCCTGTTGTCTGGCTGTTTGATGATGCAGAAACAGCTGTTAAACATAAACAAAAAACATAGCATGTACACTGAATAGAACACACGATTAACCGTTCAGCAAACCGGCTGAACTGTAACTGATTTTAAATCTTCAGGTGGTATAAATGAAAGACATCAAATGTTTACTCTCAGCTCTGCACATGTGGCTTTGAAGGAGATACTCAGCATCCCTCTCTCCAGCGCTTCATCTTCATCCATCACTGAGATGCAAACAGATGAGAATTAGAACGTCATTAAATTAATATCTTCTTGCACTTCTTGTATAATGTAATAAACATTATTTTAACAGTGATGGAGAAAGTCTACACATCTTGTACTTCAGTAAACAAATATGTATTAATACCACCACATGGTGTAAATACTCTTTAAGTAAAATTCCTGCATTCAAATCTTACTTACTCAAAGTCTGACTTAAGTAAAAGTACAAAAAAGCATGTGTTCATCACTTTAATGACGTTATATAGTGCTGGTAGTTTCATCTGAAATAATACATAATTTATTAGTTGAGTATATGTTGTCTGATATCCTTAATCTGCCAAGTAACTAATGCTGTCAAACACACGTGGAGCAGTTAATGTACATAACTATGAACTACATGCATTAATGACGATACGTGACGTGATACAACGGATACTGCGTGTTTATTTCACGGTAACGTGATTCACATGAAGCACTGTGTCCGGTCACAGCTGCTTGTTCTTTAGTTCCCCACTGAGGGACTAATAAAGGATTATCTTATCTTATCTTATCTTAAGTGTCCGTAAAGTAACGTCCAGAGTAACGTTATATCGCACGTTAACGGGCCGCTGGTCAGCCTTCATTATATTCAGCGACGTACAGCAGTAAACGTTAAATCATATTTAAATGCACGCTCGTGTTTACATGATTTCGGCCGCAAAAACACAACAAAGTCGGACATGAATGAACAATAAAACTGAAAGAACCGACGAACTTTATCTTCATAGCTTTCACGTGAATGTCAGACAGCACCCAGACTAATTATCATGACATTTTAATTCATTATTATTCATCTTAATGACTACTTACCGTCGTGTATGTAGCGTGCACACAGCCAAGACTTTCACAACATCCGGTCTTCTTCTTCTTCTTCTTTAAATTTGATTGGCGGGTCGCAACCAACTTGTATAGGTGCATACCGCCACCTACTGTACCGGAGTGTCCAGTTTCAGGGTAACCTTTTCTTCACTGTTTTCCAACTAAATCCTATGGTCTAATCCCGTTTCTTTAAGAAATCGCAACAGTGCTCTTCAGCACTCTCGCCATTCTCCGTCCACTACCAGAACAAACATCCGGTCTGTCTCCGGAGAAAGTCTTTCACCCGCAGAACGGCACCACAGCGCTGCTGGTGGCCAAATATATATTATATCCATACTGGTTGAACGCGGGGATATTTTCTTTTGCTGCAGATACTAATTGATGATAGATATTGTTAGAGGTATTGTAAACAGCGGTTAATACATCTGTCATATCTGTTATATATTAATGTGAAAAACGTTTCGTTCAAACGTCTGGATTTATTCAGGATTGTCAGCAACACTATTTGACCGATTACATTTGAACTTAGCATCTGTCATAATTTATTGTGTCATTTTCACTAAACAAAGATTGGCCATATGTCACAAAGATGTCTCCTTGTTATATACAGTGTATACTTGTGAGTTATAAGGCAAGGTGTTGCTGGTATAATGTGAATATAATATAACTGTTATTAAAGCACCAGATTGTGTTTGCAAAGTGATAGAAGTGTAACTGAAGATATGTGGCGTAACTGTTTCGTTTTGTTGTTGTACTTAATGTTTTGAGTGCATTTACTGTCAGTGTTTGTCATGTAATTAGCTGTCGAGATAATAGCCCAAAGTTGAGCTAAGTGGCTAACCTGGCTAGCAAGCCTGTATTATTTGTTTGAAACGAATAATAGCTTTGGCGCCATCATGTGGCGCCAAAGCTATATACTGTAAAATGACTTCACACCACGTTGTTCACTGAAGCGTCAAGCTTTTTAGAATTTGTAATCACTCAAATGTTTAGGTTCTCTATTATGCATACATATTGTGGCAGTAGTTGGCTGTTGTGTGAAGTACAACAGATACAGAAAGTTTGCCCCTTGACGATTTGTTTCCTAATTGTACAAGACAAGACCAAATACAATATGAAAGTGGCACATCAGCAAGTGAGTCAAGGTTGGAAAGCTCTTTATTGTCAAAAAAAGGGACAATGTTTAAAAAAGTATAAAAGTGTGTGTGTGTGCATGTTTTCAGATTGTAGGTGCCATTTCTGCTGCAGCTGTAGGTGGAGTCTGTGATTCAGGTGGAGTCTCAGGTGTCGGTGGAGTCTCTGCTTCCTGTGCTGAAACAGCTTCTAGCAAAGCCACCATCTCTTCATCATGGGTATCTGAGAAGCATAAGTAAACAGTGTCAAATATGTTTACTGCGTGTAGGATTAGTATCAAGTGTATATAACAGAAGTTTGTAATTATGGAATGACAATCATGAATAGCAGGTACGATAATTACCATCTAGAAAGTCCTTTAATTCAGCGGCTCTTAAAGCCGCTTTGTTCTGCTCATCCAGTTGATATTTAAGTTTTGTGCATTCCTGGGTTGCCTTTTCCAGCTCTCTGCGCAGGTATTGCACTTGTTTGTCATGTTTGGATTGCTCTTTTGCCCGATTGACCATGTGTGTAGTGACATCACTACATGTCTTCAGGCATGTACTGTACAGTTTATGTCTGGTGACTGAAGTATCTCCACAGCTATACTGTAAGGAAATAGAGCAAACACTGCAAAATGTAAGTAAATGACATCAATGTGATAGAAGGTATCTTTAATAATTATGTTCTAAGTAAGAATAGTTGAACTTACGGTAAGAAGTTGACAGGCCTGTATGAGTGCTTTGATTTCCGGGTCATCTGTTGTTTGGAATTTAGACGGGGATGAAAATGCCATTGCTGTGAAACACAAGAAAAGGTTTATTCAATATCAGAATCAGAACTGCTGCACAAACGAACAGATAACAGGACTATAATCCAGTGAGCGTAATGCAGCCTTTATTTTAGTGAAATGAGAGTTCACTCAAATAAAAAACCATGAAATTATTTATAATCCATCCAGTTAAATGTCAAAACGGAGAATAATAATTGATGTATACAGTCTTTATTTTAACTGTAAGTGAGGCGAATTCTCCTGCTGTAAGTTGGTGTTACTATCTAACAGAGAAGGCAGTTAATATCTAAAAGAGAAGAAGCTTACCAAGTAAAGTTGATTTCGTGGAGATGTTGGTCGAATAGCTGTCTGGGCTCATCTGTGCTGTGTGACAATTTGAGACATCTTTTATAGCTGGAACCACGCCCCCTTTACGTCACGTATCAGCAGGTCACTGGTATCAGTAGATTGGAAATCCATTGGTAAAGCTATTTGTCAGTGAACGAGGACAATGTGTTGCTGAAGCTATGCGTAATTGCAATCATGGTACATTCAGGCCTGGACAATACGAATTCAAATGAAGCGGTTGCTATGCAAACGACAGTAATTGTCTTGGAATCAGAATGGTGGTTTGGGGTCATAGTCCGTAGATCAGCAGATGATGTCAAACCGGTTTGGTCAAGCTACTGAGCAATGAGGATCATGTGTTCTTGCAGCTTGAGATGAGCCGGTTTCAGGAGATCTGACATATTGTCAAGCTGGACATCTGTAAATAAAACAAGTATTAAAAAACATATTGACTACATGAGACAGAACAGTTCAAGTCATGCTTCATGTGGGATAAGAATGTTTTTGGTGAAAAGCCTCTTTCTGTTCTCGGAGCCTGTTGTCTGGCTGTTTGATGATGCAGAAACAGCTGTTAAACATAAACAAAAAACATAGCATGTACACTGAATAGAACACACGATTAACCGTTCAGCAAACCGGCTGAACTGTAACTGATTTTAAATCTTCAGGTGGTATAAATGAAAGACATCAAATGTTTACTCTCAGCTCTGCACATGTGGCTTTGAAGGAGATACTCAGCATCCCTCTCTCCAGCGCTTCATCTTCATCCATCACTGAGATGCAAACAGATGAGAATTAGAACGTCATTAAATTAATATCTTCTTGCACTTCTTGTATAATGTAATAAACATTATTTTAACAGTGATGGAGAAAGTCTACACATCTTGTACTTCAGTAAACAAATATGTATTAATACCACCACATGGTGTAAATACTCTTTAAGTAAAATTCCTGCATTCAAATCTTACTTACTCAAAGTCTGACTTAAGTAAAAGTACAAAAAAGCATGTGTTCATCACTTTAATGACGTTATATACTGCTGGTAGTTTCATCTGAAATAACACAATTTATTAGTTGAGTATATGTTGTCTGATATCCTTAATCTGCCAAGTAACTAGTGTTTTAGAAGCAAAACCAAGTCTGAATGTTCTTTCTGGAATGCCTGCATTTTGTTGGCAACGCTCCTATGCGTAATTGCAATCATGGTACATTCAGGCCTGGACAATACGAATTCAAATGAAGCGGTTGCTATGCAAACGACAGTAATTGTCTTGGAATCAGAATGGTGGTTTGGGGTCATAGTCCGTAGATCAGCAGATGATGTCAAACCGGTTTGGTCAAGCTACTGAGCAATGAGGATCATGTGTTCTTGCAGCTTGAGATGAGCCGGTTTCAGGAGATCTGACATATTGTCAAGCTGGACATCTGTAAATAAAACAAGTATTAAAAAACATATTGACTACATGAGACAGAACGGTTCAAGTCATGCTTCATGTGGGATAAGAATGTTTTTGGTGAAAAGCCTCTTTCTGTTCTCGGAGCCTGTTGTCTGGCTGTTTGATGATGCAGAAACAGCTGTTAAACATAAACAAAAAACATAGCATGTACACTGAATAGAACACACGATTAACCGTTCAGCAAACCGGCTGAACTGTAACTGATTTTAAATCTTCAGGTGGTATAAATGAAAGACATCAAATGTTTACTCTCAGCTCTGCACATGTGGCTTTGAAGGAGATACTCAGCATCCCTCTCTCCAGCGCTTCATCTTCATCCATCACTGAGATGCAAACAGATGAGAATTAGAACGTCATTAAATTAATATCTTCTTGCACTTCTTGTATAATGTAATAAACATTATTTTAACAGTGATGGAGAAAGTCTACACATCTTGTACTTCAGTAAACAAATATGTATTAATACCACCACATGGTGTAAATACTCTTTAAGTAAAATTCCTGCATTCAAATCTTACTTACTCAAAGTCTGACTTAAGTAAAAGTACAAAAAAGCATGTGTTCATCACTTTAATGACGTTATATAGTGCTGGTAGTTTCATCTGAAATAACACATAATTTATTAGTTGAGTATATGTTGTCTGATATCCTTAATCTGCCAAGTAACTAATGCTGTCAAACACACGTGGAGCAGTTAATGTACATAACTATGAACTACATGCATTAATGACGATACGTGACGTGATACAACGGATACTGCGTGTTTATTTCACGGTAACGTGATTCACATGAAGCACTGTGTCCGGTCACAGCTGCTTGTTCTTTAGTTCCCCACTGAGGGACTAATAAAGGATTATCTTATCTTATCTTATCTTAAGTGTCCGTAAAGTAACGTCCAGAGTAACGTTATATCGCACGTTAACGGGCCGCTGGTCAGCCTTCATTATATTCAGCGACGTACAGCAGTAAACGTTAAATCATATTTAAATGCACGCTCGTGTTTACATGATTTCGGCCGCAAAAACACAACAAAGTCGGACATGAATGAACAATAAAACTGAAAGAACCGACGAACTTTATCTTCATAGCTTTCACGTGAATGTCAGACAGCACCCAGACTAATTATCATGACATTTTAATTCATTATTATTCATCTTAATGACTACTTACCGTCGTGTATGTAGCGTGCACACAGCCAAGACTTTCACAACATCCGGTCTTCTTCTTCTTCTTCTTTAAATTTGATTGGCGGGTCGCAACCAACTTGTATAGGTGCATACCGCCACCTACTGTACCGGAGTGTCCAGTTTCAGGGTAACCTTTTCTTCACTGTTTTCCAACTAAATCCTATGGTCTAATCCCGTTTCTTTAAGAAATCGCAACAGTGCTCTTCAGCACTCTCGCCATTCTCCGTCCACTACCAGAACAAACATCCGGTCTGTCTCCGGAGAAAGTCTTTCACCCGCAGAACGGCACCACAGCGCTGCTGGTGGCCAAATATATATTATATCCATACTGGTTGAACGCGGGGATATTTTCTTTTGCTGCAGATACTAATTGATGATAGATATTGTTAGAGGTATTGTAAACAGCGGTTAATACATCTGTCATATCTGTTATATATTAATGTGAAAAACGTTTCGTTCAAACGTCTGGATTTATTCAGGATTGTCAGCAACACTATTTGACCGATTACATTTGAACTTAGCATCTGTCATAATTTATTGTGTCATTTTCACTAAACAAAGATTGGCCATATGTCACAAAGATGTCTCCTTGTTATATACAGTGTATACTTGTGAGTTATAAGGCAAGGTGTTGCTGGTATAATGTGAATATAATATAACTGTTATTAAAGCACCAGATTGTGTTTGCAAAGTGATAGAAGTGTAACTGAAGATATGTGGCGTAACTGTTTCGTTTTGTTGTTGTACTTAATGTTTTGAGTGCATTTACTGTCAGTGTTTGTCATGTAATTAGCTGTCGAGATAATAGCCCAAAGTTGAGCTAAGTGGCTAACCTGGCTAGCAAGCCTGTATTATTTGTTTGAAACGAATAATAGCTTTGGCGCCATCATGTGGCGCCAAAGCTATATACTGTAAAATGACTTCACACCACGTTGTTCACTGAAGCGTCAAGCTTTTTAGAATTTGTAATCACTCAAATGTTTAGGTTCTCTATTATGCATACATATTGTGGCAGTAGTTGGCTGTTGTGTGAAGTACAACAGATACAGAAAGTTTGCCCCTTGACGATTTGTTTCCTAATTGTACAAGACAAGACCAAATACAATATGAAAGTGGCACATCAGCAAGTGAGTCAAGGTTGGAAAGCTCTTTATTGTCAAAAAAAGGGACAATGTTTAAAAAAGTATAAAAGTGTGTGTGTGTGCATGTTTTCAGATTGTAGGTGCCATTTCTGCTGCAGCTGTAGGTGGAGTCTGTGATTCAGGTGGAGTCTCAGGTGTCGGTGGAGTCTCTGCTTCCTGTGCTGAAACAGCTTCTAGCAAAGCCACCATCTCTTCATCATGGGTATCTGAGAAGCATAAGTAAACAGTGTCAAATATGTTTACTGCGTGTAGGATTAGTATCAAGTGTATATAACAGAAGTTTGTAATTATGGAATGACAATCATGAATAGCAGGTACGATAATTACCATCTAGAAAGTCCTTTAATTCAGCGGCTCTTAAAGCCGCTTTGTTCTGCTCATCCAGTTGATATTTAAGTTTTGTGCATTCCTGGGTTGCCTTTTCCAGCTCTCTGCGCAGGTATTGCACTTGTTTGTCATGTTTGGATTGCTCTTTTGCCCGATTGACCATGTGTGTAGTGACATCACTACATGTCTTCAGGCATGTACTGTACAGTTTATGTCTGGTGACTGAAGTATCTCCACAGCTATACTGTAAGGAAATAGAGCAAACACTGCAAAATGTAAGTAAATGACATCAATGTGATAGAAGGTATCTTTAATAATTATGTTCTAAGTAAGAATAGTTGAACTTACGGTAAGAAGTTGACAGGCCTGTATGAGTGCTTTGATTTCCGGGTCATCTGTTGTTTGGAATTTAGACGGGGATGAAAATGCCATTGCTGTGAAACACAAGAAAAGGTTTATTCAATATCAGAATCAGAACTGCTGCACAAACGAACAGATAACAGGACTATAATCCAGTGAGCGTAATGCAGCCTTTATTTTAGTGAAATGAGAGTTCACTCAAATAAAAAACCATGAAATTATTTATAATCCATCCAGTTAAATGTCAAAACGGAGAATAATAATTGATGTATACAGTCTTTATTTTAACTGTAAGTGAGGCGAATTCTCCTGCTGTAAGTTGGTGTTACTATCTAACAGAGAAGGCAGTTAATATCTAAAAGAGAAGAAGCTTACCAAGTAAAGTTGATTTCGTGGAGATGTTGGTCGAATAGCTGTCTGGGCTCATCTGTGCTGTGTGACAATTTGAGACATCTTTTATAGCTGGAACCACGCCCCCTTTACGTCACGTATCAGCAGGTCACTGGTATCAGTAGATTGGAAATCCATTGGTAAAGCTATTTGTCAGTGAACGAGGACAATGTGTTGCTGAAGCTATGCGTAATTGCAATCATGGTACATTCAGGCCTGGACAATACGAATTCAAATGAAGCGGTTGCTATGCAAACGACAGTAATTGTCTTGGAATCAGAATGGTGGTTTGGGGTCATAGTCCGTAGATCAGCAGATGATGTCAAACCGGTTTGGTCAAGCTACTGAGCAATGAGGATCATGTGTTCTTGCAGCTTGAGATGAGCCGGTTTCAGGAGATCTGACATATTGTCAAGCTGGACATCTGTAAATAAAACAAGTATTAAAAAACATATTGACTACATGAGACAGAACAGTTCAAGTCATGCTTCATGTGGGATAAGAATGTTTTTGGTGAAAAGCCTCTTTCTGTTCTCGGAGCCTGTTGTCTGGCTGTTTGATGATGCAGAAACAGCTGTTAAACATAAACAAAAAACATAGCATGTACACTGAATAGAACACACGATTAACCGTTCAGCAAACCGGCTGAACTGTAACTGATTTTAAATCTTCAGGTGGTATAAATGAAAGACATCAAATGTTTACTCTCAGCTCTGCACATGTGGCTTTGAAGGAGATACTCAGCATCCCTCTCTCCAGCGCTTCATCTTCATCCATCACTGAGATGCAAACAGATGAGAATTAGAACGTCATTAAATTAATATCTTCTTGCACTTCTTGTATAATGTAATAAACATTATTTTAACAGTGATGGAGAAAGTCTACACATCTTGTACTTCAGTAAACAAATATGTATTAATACCACCACATGGTGTAAATACTCTTTAAGTAAAATTCCTGCATTCAAATCTTACTTACTCAAAGTCTGACTTAAGTAAAAGTACAAAAAAGCATGTGTTCATCACTTTAATGACGTTATATACTGCTGGTAGTTTCATCTGAAATAACACAATTTATTAGTTGAGTATATGTTGTCTGATATCCTTAATCTGCCAAGTAACTAGTGTTTTAGAAGCAAAACCAAGTCTGAATGTTCTTTCTGGAATGCCTGCATTTTGTTGGCAACGCTCCTATGCGTAATTGCAATCATGGTACATTCAGGCCTGGACAATACGAATTCAAATGAAGCGGTTGCTATGCAAACGACAGTAATTGTCTTGGAATCAGAATGGTGGTTTGGGGTCATAGTCCGTAGATCAGCAGATGATGTCAAACCGGTTTGGTCAAGCTACTGAGCAATGAGGATCATGTGTTCTTGCAGCTTGAGATGAGCCGGTTTCAGGAGATCTGACATATTGTCAAGCTGGACATCTGTAAATAAAACAAGTATTAAAAAACATATTGACTACATGAGACAGAACGGTTCAAGTCATGCTTCATGTGGGATAAGAATGTTTTTGGTGAAAAGCCTCTTTCTG
This sequence comes from Melanostigma gelatinosum, assembly GCF_949748355.1. Taxonomy (NCBI): domain Eukaryota; kingdom Metazoa; phylum Chordata; class Actinopteri; order Perciformes; family Zoarcidae; genus Melanostigma; species Melanostigma gelatinosum. The sequence continues at coordinate 10,163,638 of NC_136655.1, forward strand.
TTCTCGGAGCCTGTTGTCTGGCTGTTTGATGATGCAGAAACAGCTGTTAAACATAAACAAAAAACATAGCATGTACACTGAATAGAACACACGATTAACCGTTCAGCAAACCGGCTGAACTGTAACTGATTTTAAATCTTCAGGTGGTATAAATGAAAGACATCAAATGTTTACTCTCAGCTCTGCACATGTGGCTTTGAAGGAGATACTCAGCATCCCTCTCTCCAGCGCTTCATCTTCATCCATCACTGAGATGCAAACAGATGAGAATTAGAACGTCATTAAATTAATATCTTCTTGCACTTCTTGTATAATGTAATAAACATTATTTTAACAGTGATGGAGAAAGTCTACACATCTTGTACTTCAGTAAACAAATATGTATTAATACCACCACATGGTGTAAATACTCTTTAAGTAAAATTCCTGCATTCAAATCTTACTTACTCAAAGTCTGACTTAAGTAAAAGTACAAAAAAGCATGTGTTCATCACTTTAATGACGTTATATAGTGCTGGTAGTTTCATCTGAAATAACACATAATTTATTAGTTGAGTATATGTTGTCTGATATCCTTAATCTGCCAAGTAACTAATGCTGTCAAACACACGTGGAGCAGTTAATGTACATAACTATGAACTACATGCATTAATGACGATACGTGACGTGATACAACGGATACTGCGTGTTTATTTCACGGTAACGTGATTCACATGAAGCACTGTGTCCGGTCACAGCTGCTTGTTCTTTAGTTCCCCACTGAGGGACTAATAAAGGATTATCTTATCTTATCTTATCTTAAGTGTCCGTAAAGTAACGTCCAGAGTAACGTTATATCGCACGTTAACGGGCCGCTGGTCAGCCTTCATTATATTCAGCGACGTACAGCAGTAAACGTTAAATCATATTTAAATGCACGCTCGTGTTTACATGATTTCGGCCGCAAAAACACAACAAATTCGGACATGAATGAACCTACCTATGAACTACATGCATTAATGACGATACGTGACGTGATACAACGGATACGTGTGTGTTTATTTAACGTTAACGTGATTGCACCCGTATCATGAACAATACAACTGAAGAAACACGTAACGGAACGATGCTGACCTGACATGATGATCATAACATGATATTAATGGTATGGTAATAATATTTCGGTTTGCAATAATGGAATAAAGTTGTTACAAGTACCTCGTGTATTTCATGCGCATGCGTATTCCAGTTTTAACTGCCATTGTACTTCCTGTTTACGTCTGGGCAGGATGCATGAAGAGTCACGTGATATTTGTTTTCAGGCGTTGTATTCAGGACTGAGATAATTTCTCAAACAATGCTGAAACACCCTGAGATCGTGTTTGTGTTACAACTCCGTTTTGAAACCAAAACTTATTTCTGTGTATGTCGACTACAACTGCTCAAATCTGCGTGGGACAAACGTTTTGGTCAGACCTGTGACAAGAGTGTAGTAACGCCCCTTGTGGATATCGCCAAGAAGTCATTGGCAGAATAACGCTACGGTCATTGACGTCATTGATACGCCCACTTATTTTTTAGGATAAAATGCTTCACATGCTACGCAGGAATCGCTTTTTAGTTTCAACTAGAAGGCTCACTGTTCTGTTATCAGAAGACCACTGGATCACATCTTCAAGACCCGAAAGGACTCTACGAAGGTTGATCTCCAAACGACTTTCTTTCTCTGCCAAGGTAAGTTTCAGTTCTGTGGTGTTACGTAACTTTGCGTCCAGTCTGTAGCAGTGGTGCGTTATGTGTCGGCAGTTTCACGAGAACTTTGTTATGAAGTAACATTTGTACAACAGTCTGGTTAGCTAAGATGTTTTAATAGTGTAACGGACTTAGTGACATATAATGTTAACCTGTTATGTTAGGTGTTGTGGTGATTACGGAAAGTGTTCTACGATGTTTTCTAAGATTAGTTCTTGCATTTACAGAGGTCAGTGAAGGCCTCATGGCACACGTGCGCATGGCTCCTGGTGACTTTTTTTGCGTAGGCTACACATTAGCCTATGTACTTAAAAATAAAGCTCTCTCTCTGTCTCTGTGTCTGTCTCTCTGCACGGCCATTGATGTTATAATCATGGATGTATTAGAAATAAGCTTTCCTAGCATGTGGCATTTTGTAATGCTGAACAGCAACATCTTGTGATGTCATGACTTATCAATGAACTAATATACTTTCAGATGCCTCGTGGACGATCTTACCGCCGATCTCAGGCAGCCAAGAAGATTGCAGAGATGCGTCGTCCCTTGGAAATGAACCCTCAAAGACCCTCCGTTTCTTCTGGTATGTTGGCAACTGCTTTTCATAATTGCTGTTCTATGTGTAAGCTGTATTTTATTTTTACATGTCTGGAATGTGCACTGTTGTGTTTCAATGTATTATGTAGTATTATGTTTCATAGTGTTTATTTTGTTTTCCTTGTCTATTCAATAGTTGATGGAACGGGATTTCGCAATCCAGCGAAGAAATGGCCAACTTCCACCGTGACCGGGAAGCAACACAAGTTGGTCTTTATAGAGCACTCTCCAGACAAGAAGGTATATTTGCGTTGACAAATCATCAAGAACGGTGTGGATTTCTGTATGATTATTTGTTTGTCATTCTAAAAATGCCATTTTGTGTTTAGTTTGTCCTTCTTGTAGGCGACTCACATCTGCGAGGCATTGCAGATGGTTTCGTGGAGATGCCAGCAGCATTTTCTTATGGTGTGATGTCTACGCCCGGGGCCGCCGCGAAGGACTTGCGGGCTGAGGTGCGGAATGCTGCGTTGGATCGTACACCTGATGTTGTCTGTGTTTTGGCCCCATCCAACAACCTCACTTCCAGTAGAACCGTCATCGAGGCTGGTGAAGAGTTCGCCCTGCTCCTTGGTAGTGTTTGCGAGAAATGGGATGAGGTAAGATATCTTTTCTACTAGAAATGATGTTTGTGTATAAGTTGTGATGTTTGGTATCGTGTTTGGATAAAATAACTTATGAACATCTGTTTATTTTTAGGTGGTGGTGGTGGATTTTCCTCCAAGGCTCAACGTACCGGTGGATGTCCAGGAGCACTTGCGAAATCAGTACCGTATTAAGGCTGTATCTGCAGGTGTGTTTCATGAAATGTCACTTATGAATAGTTACATGTGTACGAGTTGATATTTAGATTTTCTATAATTTATTTTGTTTGTTTGATTTGCATAAATCACGATTCATATATTCCATTACAATCATATTTTGTTAGTAAATGGAATCAATGTCAAGGCCATGTCTTCCAAAAAGTCATAATGGTAGAAATATCAGAAAAGAGATCACATCTGTGCACTGCATAATTGTTTTGTCTACATCTTGTTTTCTGTCAAAAAAGACTGTTGAAAATCATTTAGGCCTTTTTGGTAACTCTGGCTTTTTCTTCTCATGTTAAGGTGTCCGGTACTGGTCTGTTGCTGAGCAGTTTCCTATGAACGACCTCCAGCTGTGGTACAAAGACAGCGTAAGTAAAATAGGTTGACATGTGCAGAAGTGTGATGTATTTTTGTTTATAGATTATAGCAATCAATTCATGGCAGATTTATATTGATTCGGAGGTTGTGTGTGTTAAGTCATTTCTCTGTTATTGCTTTGTAGGTGCATTTGAGTGACTCTGACGGGATGCCCATCTTGGCAAAGGCGTTCTTTTCGGCTGCACATGACCACCTGCTGAGGAAGGTGCTGGATCCTGTTTCTACCAAGAAGCCAGATGTTTCTCCAAAGACATCGCCTCCTGCTCGCAGGATCTCGCCGAAGGTGGTCGTGAAGGGAGAGGTCCGCCACGTGCCACGCCGACCAGACCCTTCTGAGTGGACATTTGCTGGATGTGGCAAGAAGGTAAATGATTGCAGACTGTCATTTTGTAGCTGATTGTGCAGACACGTGTATAGCGTTAGCATGTAATGGTCAAAAGAGACACGTGTTTAATATGAGGAATGCTTTTGTCATTACAGAGACATCATTTGGGGAAACCAGAACAGTCTTGCGACGCACCCAAGAGGAGGCTTGTTCATCAGCAGGTTTGTGAAGTTTCATTTATTTGCTGAAAAACACGGAAATATTTATGATCATAATAGTATGGATAGGGTTTGTGTAGCACGGTGTCCATAATATTTCTTCTGCTGTATATTTCAGGTTGTCAAAGAATGTTCTGTACGTCTCTGGAGGTTCAGCAGTGCCATCTTGGATGCCATGGATGCTGTTGTGCCATCGCATCTTCCAAGTCCAGCTGCATCCCCAGCCGCATGCCCACCAGTTGTTTCACAATGCAGAAAGGTAACTTGCAACTACATGTCCTCTGTCTATCTATATCATTTTAAAAGTCAGAAATGATTATATTTCCATACCAAAATGTTGCAAGTTGTGCTTACAAATGTTTGTTTATCTCAATTTAGGAACGACGCATGGATCTCCAGAAGGCAGTTTCAGGCAAGACGGTGACAGAGCAGCAGGTGTGTTTTTGTGTATACCATATCTGTCTGTTGTGAAATTGAATTTTATGCAGTGTATGCAAGTAAAGACATTTCTGCATTTGTACATTGCACTGTGCTGAAAGTTAACTGTGGCATTATTTTGTAGGTGGACACGCCTAGTGTTGCAAACATCCCTGTGGAGCCATCAGAGACGGTGGCTGTGAATGCAGAGGTGGGTGTTCATACTTATATTGAAATGAGCTAATAGAACATGTTATTGAAAATGCAGTTAGATTACACTGAAATCAGTTTTTAAGCAAGTACATGCTTTTAAATGTTCTTTGTCCCTTTATAAGGTGCCGATCCCCCAGGACCAGGCTGTGGAACTGTCCTCAATGCCAACATCACTGCCAGTGGATGTGAATGCAGAGGTGGGTGTTCTTCATACTTTTTAAACACGTGTCTCCTTTGACCATTATATGCTACCATGTTAACGCTATACAGTGGCTACACAATCAGCTACAAAATTACATGATGTAACAGAACATGTTAGTGAAAATGCAGTTAGATTACACTGAAATCAGTTTTTAAGCAAGTACATGTTTTTAAATGTTCTTTTTCTCTTTATGATCTCTTTATGAAGGTGCCGATTCCCCAGGACCAGGCTGTGGAACTCTCCTCAACGGCAACATCACTGCCAGTGGCTGTGAATGCAGAGGTGGGTGTTCTTCATACTTGTATTGAAATGAGCTAATATAACATGTTATTGAAAATGCAGTTAGATTACACTGAAATGAGTTTTTAAGCAAGTACATGTTTTTAAATGTTATTTTTCTCTTTATGAAGGTGCCGATTCTCCAGGACCAGGCTGTGGATCCGTCTTCAATGCCAACATCACTGCCAGTGGCTGTGAATGCAGAGGTGGGTGTTCTTCATACTTGTATTGAAATGAGCTAATATAACATGTTATTGAAAATGCAGTTCAATTACACTGAAATCAGTTTTTAAGCAAGTACATGTTTTTAAATTTTCTTTTTCTTTGTCCCTTTATAAGGTGCCGATCCCCCAGGACCAGGCTGTGGAACTGTCTTCAATGCCAACATCACTGCCAGTGGATGTGAATGCAGAGGTGGGTGTTCTTCATACTTTTTAAACGCGTGTCTCCTTTGACCATTACATGCTACCATGTTAACGCTATACACGTGGCTACACAACCAGCTACAAAATTACATGATGTAACAGAACATGTTAGTGAAAATGCAGTTAGATTACACTGAAATCAGTTTTTAAGCAAGTACATGTTTTTAAATGTTCTTTGTCTGCCGATCCCCCAGGCTGTGGAACTCTCCTCAACGCCAACATCACCTTCCAGGGCTCTGCAAGTGGATGTGAGAGAGAGTGACCACCTTAAGGGCTGCACACAAAGAAACATCAAAGGTCAGACTGGTTCTAATCCTAATGAGTGCATCTGTGCAAACAAACGGCAAGCGGCTGTTGTGGCTGGGACTGTGTTCTGCAAAGCAGATGGACAGTCTAATGCGAACGCAGGTCTTGCACGTAGTGTTGTTGCTGCAATCAAACATGTGATTACTCCTGTATGCACATGGAAGGGGTCAGAGGTTGATAGCATACGTGTAGAAAGTATGAAATTGGAAACGGCAAGCCATGAAAGTAATGGAGCAGAGGAACAACTGCGCACGGTGCTAAAACAGAGTGCTGTGTTTGGCATTAGCTGGGCAGTTGATGTGGGCGAGCCGGAGTACAATACCTGTGAGACTGTGCTGTCGCGAAAAATGGAAGAACTACTCAATAGAGATCAAATGTGTCTTTTGAACCTCGACGGTGCAGTTATTACTGTTCTTCAACACGGCAAGTTTTTTGTCGTAGTTGATTGTGGCGTACGTGACGCCAGGTTCGGGTTTGCATCTGCTTATGGCACGCCTGTGGCCGTTTTCAACACGTGCATGGCAGACCTGATGTATCACATTAGGGATCTAAAGAGGTCTTTAAACGCGGGGTGGTGGGGTATTCATAGCCTTTCAGTTCAGTACCAAACTGATACTGACATGGAGTGTGCTACTGGGTTTACAGAGAGTGTAGACACACATTCTGTCAGTTGTGATCTTGACAGCAGTGGTGACATGAATGTTGCAACTGATGTTGAGGCAGGCAGTTCTGTCAGGCTTGGTAACACTGTAATGGGATCATTTCACCAGGGGGATAAGAGGTTTACATTTGGAGGAGTTCAGTGCATGGCAATTGCGTTGGTAAGTTTAGCAAAACATAGTAGAGAGAGTGTCTTCTCATGGCAGACAACAGATCTGGACTCGGTGTTGCTTTCAGGTGACCAGTTGTACACACGTTTGAGAGAAAGCGAGGCGATCAGCGGATCGTCTGCTTTGTTGTGTGTCAATGACTTGCCTAAGCAGAGACTTATTGATGGACATCATTTTCAATTTAGTTATGCTAACGACTTTGTGTCAGGAGATGTAAATGTGGTTGAAGGTGACCTGATTGAAAATCATACCATCGGCACACTTCATAGTGGACTGGTGCAGATCTTGTCCAAATACACCACATGTCTTCTGACGTTGTGTGGCAGTACGTGCTCAATCATTAAGGGAAATGGACAGTATGCAATGGTTGACTCGCATGCACGCAATGCTAGTGGCATGGTTGATGGAGAGGGAAAGAGTGTTGTTCTGTATTTCGCTTCAATGGACGATGTATACGAGCACATTTGCCATCTGTCTGAAGGGCTTGGTGGTCATCTAAAGCCTTTTGAAATAAGTGGTGTTTGTGTCATTGAGAGTCCTGCAAAACCCAACAGTCTGCCCGTAAGTACATCAGAGATGCAAATAGATTCTGTCATAGGCTTAGCTACTCATGAGCTTGGGTTGGGTTCTTCACATGTACCAGAACTTCCCCAGGTGAGTAGTCTTGTTGCAAAACCAACAGTGTTGTGTCAAGATTCTAAAACATTTGTAACTCAGGATTTGGATTTGGTGATACTTGAAGATGAACTGAACATCAACATTAGTAGAAGTAACAAGCGTAACAAGCGTTTAAAAGTAACACCGAGTGGTACAACGTCTGATGAGAATATTGCTGCCACACAACGTCAGATTGATTTAGATAAAACACATGTTTCCGAAGTTAACTCGGATGTTGAATTTGTTACTGAAGTTGAAAATAACAATCTGGACTTTACACCAATTTGTGAACGTGTGTCACAAGCTTTGTGCACACGCTTAAGAATACAACATGAAAAAACACACACAGCGGAACCTACACGTGTTGGTCTATTAGGAGTCCCATGCAAAAATGAAAGCATATTGGCTGATGGTAATTGTTTCTTTCGAGCTGTCTCTCAAGCTGTAAGTGGAACACAAAAGAATCATCTCACAGTTCGACGAGCTATTGTTAGACAGTTGGAAATGAATGCTGCCCACTATGTGAAGAATTTGAGGAGCGTGTATTCTTCAGTGTCACAGTACTTAACTATTACTCAAATGCGAAAAGTTAAGACCTGGGCTACGGAAGTTGAAATACAAGCAGCAGCAGATAAATTAGGAGTAAGCATATTTACATTTCTTGATGGAAGGTGGCTAAAATATAGTTGCACCAGCAACCTTTTCTCCAAACATTGCATATATTTAGAAAATCTTGCTGGCAATCATTATGAAAATGTAGTTTGTGTTCATCGACCTGGACTGCAATCGTGTTATGGCTTATGCAAAAACAATATTTCATTTGACAAAGGGTACAGAACTAGATCACAGAAGACAAAACCGTGTAGTCCATTGGAAACATTGCAGAATGACACCTGCTGTACAACTGTTGTTGATTCTGACCATATTGTTCATCCTGACCATAATTGCTTGAATGTTTGTCAAGAAAAGATTGTACCAGACACACCGTACATGTGTAGAAGAAAACCTCAAGATGCATCTGCAGTCTCTCATGTAAAGGAGAATGTTGAAGAACAGCCATGTAGTTTATCTCCCTCGAAGTATTTAAATAAGAAAACCAAATTCCTTATGAAAATGCATTATGAGACTAATGCATTGTATCAACAAAGTACTAAAAGTGTTTCCAAGAAAAAATATATTATGTACATGGAAGAAATTAAACAACAAAGTAAGAGTAAATACAAACTGGATACTTGTCATAAAGAGAAAAAGAAACTATTGAGTAAGACTAAGTACAAAGTAGATGATTTGCATAAAGATAAAATGAAACTGTTGAGTAAGACTAAGTACAAAGTAGATGATTTGCATAAAGAGAAAATTAAACTGTTGAGTAAGACTAAGTACAAAGTAGACGATTTGCATAAAGAGAAAAAGAAACTATTGAGTAAGACTAACTACCATCACAATCCTAAATTCAAGGGAAGTGTCATTAAAGGTATTGCATTGAAGAGGCAAAACAAAAAAGAGAAGTCGAAGGACTTTGACTTTGTGATGGAGCAGTTTACATCCCATGTTAGAAATGGCCCCGATTTTGTGTGTAGTGTTTGCCATAGATTACTGTTTGAACGTCAGGTTTTGCATTGTAAGAGAGATGCTTATAGAAAGAACAAAAAAATATTGCTTAATGCAGACAAATGCATCAGCTGTGATTTTGTTCACAAATGTAATGATCACTGTGCACCACCTTGCCAACTTTTGGAGACTGCTATGGGACACCCGTGGATATGCTTCACTTGCCATTCTAAACTTAAAAAAGGTGAAGTACCAGCTCAATGTAATGCTAACAATTTGACAATAGATCCAATTCCCACAGAATTAGCTTGTCTAAACAATTTAGAACAACATCTAATAGCACTTCAGATTCCATTTATGAAAGTCTTGGCATTACCCAAAGGTGGACAAAATGGTGTACATGGACCAGTAACATGTGTTCCAGCCAACGTAGTTCAAACCACTAACTTGCTTCCTCACTCGGATGATGGATCTCTGTTACGTGTGAAATTGAAACGTAAGCTAACATATAAAGGACATTATGAGTATAAATTTGTTGATACCATGCATGTAAGACAAGCCTTGCTCTTTTTGATAAAAAGTAACATTCATTATAAAGATGTAAAATTTAACGAGGAGTGGCTGAATGCATTTTGTAGGGAAGAAAATGCTGATGTAGAAGATAAAGAGAGTGCTTCAAATACAGAAACTGGTGACACTGCAGATGGTAATGACGATGAGCTCTATGATGGACAACGGTATGGTATTCATTCCGACACTTGTCTTATGCCAATTGATATTGGTCAAGAAATGCTAGATCAATATTTGGATAATATCTTAAATATTGCTCCAGCTGAAGGCAATAATCCTGTAAAATTGCTTACAGATCCCTCAAATGAAGCAAAATGCTTCCCAGTGTTGTTTCCACAAGGAAATAATACATATCATAAAGATAGGATAACGAAATTGACATTGGCTAAGTATTTTAACGCAAGAATATTACATGCAGATGGTAGGTTTGCCCGAAGTTGTGAGTACATCTTTTATGCTCAGTATGTATCAGAAGTCTATCAGGTTTTATCAAGTGTATCCATAGCTTTACGCAAGGGCAAAGGGGGTTGTAATTCACAAAAAGTATCGAATGATGTGTTTAAAGATCAAGACTCTTTGAGAAAACTATTGCAGTTTGATGAAGGGTATCGATTCCTTAGACCTATTCGTGGTACTCCAGCATTTTGGCAGGGAGCTCAAAAAGATTTGGTGGCATGTGTTCGACAAATAGGTCTCCCAACGTGGTTTGGTTCATTTTCATCCGCAGATATGCGATGGCCAAATCTCATTTCTAGTTTATTGAAACAACAGGGTAGACCGCAAACTGCAGAAGATTTACAGTGGGCCGACAAGTGTGAGCTCTTGCGTTGTAATCCTGTTACTGCAGCACGGATGTTTGATTATCGCTGGCATATCTATTTGAAGGAAGTACTTAGGTCTCCATTACATCCAATAGGAAAGATGACAGACTATTTTTATCGTGTTGAATTTCAACAACGTGGTTCACCACATGTGCATTGTTTATTCTGGATCGAGAATGCGCCTCAAATAGATAAAAACACAGATGAAGAGGTGATTCAGTTTATTGACAAGTATATCACATGTGGATTACCATCAGATGATGACGTCTTGTTAGACATTGTAACATCTGTGCAGCAGCATTCCAAAAGACATTCCAAAACGTGTCGAAAAAAGAATACTGCTTGTCGATTTGCTTTTCCAAGACCACCTTCTAATCGCACGTTCATATCTCGCATTTCACCTAAAGATGATGGCTCAACAGCATGCAACTGTGATGAAATGAATGCAAATGACTTGCCACAGTGTCAGTGTGTCAAAAGGGTTGATGCGAAAGAGTTGATGTCAAAATTAAAAACTGCTCTCTCAGATGAGTCAGTGAAACATGATGATGTGAATAAATTGTTTGACAGCCTAGGTTTGAATCAGGATACTTTTGAAGCTGCCTACAAATGTATGGGGAAAAATACACATGTTGTGCTGAAGAGGGCAGTTGATGAGATATGGATCAATCAATATAATAAGTCACTCTTAAAATGTTGGAATGCAAATTTGGACTTACAATATGTTTGTGATCCATACGCATGCCTTGTGTATATTATTTCATACATTTCTAAATCTGAACGAGAAGTTGGACTATTGTTGGGAAATGCGCAAAAAGAAGCCTCCACACAAGGGAATGTTGATGCTAAAGAAGCATTGACTAAATTAGGCCGTGTATACTTGTATAATAGAGATGTTTGTGCTCAAGAGGCAGCCTATAGAGTTATGAATTTGCATCTTAAAGAATGTTCCAGAAAAGTTGTGTTTGTCCCAACAGGTGATAATGTGGTTAAAATGAGTTTGCCATTAAATGTGTTGAAGGAAAAGGCGCAACACCAAGAGCTGACATCAGAAGATATGTGGATGCCTGGTATAGGTGACCGATATAAGAATCGGCCAAAAGATGACACCTTTAATAACATGTGTTTGGCAACATTTGCATCAGAATATAGACCGGTGTCTAAAAACGAAAACTCTCAAACAAAAATTGGTTTGAGCAACAACTTAGGCTACATAACCAAAAGAACACGATCACCAGCTGCAGTTATACGTTTTGCGCATTTTTCTGAAACAAAGTCTCCAGAACAGTTTTATCAGAGTAGACTTCAGTTATTTGTACCACATCGAGTTGACGCCCAGCTAAAACCCACAACATTTGAAACATTTGAACAGTTTTATATGACTGGTAACATCAAATATACTGATGGCTCCAAACTTTCTGTGAAAACAATTGTTGAGAGGAATAGCAGTGCCTTTGAAATTGATGCTGATGTGTTAGATAGAGTCCAAGCCACGATTGAAAATGAAGGTATCTTAGAGGATGCCTGGTGTCAGATGTGCCCCGAACAAGAGCTTGAGCGCTTAGAATGTGAGGAAGAAATGAAAGCGCAGGAACAGGTAGCCGAAGAAGAACCAGAACATATTCCAGATCTATCAATGAGTCAACAAGCAGGTGCACGTCTAGAAAAAAACAACACACTGAGTAGAGAAGAAGGTTTAGCATTGATTCGATCATTGAATGAACTACAAATGGCAATATTTAATGATGTAAGGAACTGGTGTTTAAAGAAAGTCAAGGGAGAGAATCCACCACCGCTTACCGTTTTCATTACAGGGGGCGCAGGAACAGGCAAAAGTCATGTAATCAAGGCTATCCAATACGAAGCAACACGCTTACTGTCACCAACCTGTGAACATCCTGATGACGTTTGTGTATTGTTAACTGCTCCAACTGGGATTGCTGCATACAATTTACATGCAGCAACCATTCACAGTACATTTAGCATTGGAACTAATATTCAGTTACCATACACACCTTTAGGGGAGGAGAAACTGAACACATTACGAGTAAAATATCGTTCTCTGCAGATAGTAATTATAGATGAGATTTCCATGGTTGACAACAAACTACTCACATACGTTCATGGTCGACTGCGTCAAATCAAACAAACTGGAGACTTCTCCACATTTGGAAAAGTTTGTGTAATAGCTGTTGGTGATTTCTTCCAACTGCCTCCTGTGAAAGGGAAACCACTTTGTATTGATTTTGCATCTGATAACTTATGGTCCAACAATTTCAAAATTGTGGAGTTAAAAACAATTGTGAGGCAAAAAGATCAAGCTTTTGCACAGCTATTAAACCGCTTAAGAACACGATCAAAAGACAGCCCAATGTCACCAGGGGACCTTACGGTCCTAAAACAATGTGAAACAGGTGAGGATTCCCAAGATTTACACATTTTCCCGACAAATATGCAAGTGAATGAGCACAATGTGAAACAGTTATTCAAATTCTGTCCAGATTATATTGAAATAAATGCCCAGGATTATGAAAATAATAAAAAAACCGGCAAACGACAGTTGAAAAGAAAACATCATGCTAAAGTATATCATACATGTTTAACTGAAAAACTGCTTTTGGGGAAAAATGCTCGAGTAATGCTTACAAAGAATGTTGATGTTATGGATGGTCTTGTTAACGGTGTATGTGGCACCATAACTGATATAATAACTTCAAGTAACAGCACTTTTCCTCAAATGATCTATGTTGAATTTGATGATAAACTAGTTGGCGCACAATGCAGAAAACAAAGTGCATCATTCTCAACACAATCCACGACTTCCACAGGTATCAAACCTGAAGAAGATAAGGTCAGTAGTAATGGAGGATTGCGACGACAATTTCCACTAAAACTGGCTTGGGCGTGTACAGTGCATAAGGTACAGGGTATTACAGTTGATAAAGCTGTGGTTTCCCTGAAGAAAATCTTTGCCGCTGGACAAGCATATGTGGCACTGAGTCGTGTGAGAAATCTGTCAGGGTTAGTAATTCAAGATTTCGAGGAGAAAGCTATTTATTGTAAGGAAAATATTCAACATGCACTTCAACGCATGGAACCATATTTAACTGACAATATGACACAGCAGAAATTACCTGATCGTGCTTTTAATGTGTTTTTGATGAACGTGCAAAGCTTGCCTCGCCATGTGGCAGATTTAACAGTATTTACACAACGTTTGAACCTTCACTGTATTGCTGTTACAGAAACATGGCTACCTGCTGCTCCCTCTACACAGTCAATCAACATTGATGGTTTTCATTTTGATAGCTGTCCTCGAAGTGCATCATATACTAGTGACAATCCGTCATTGATTGCCTTGCAAAACCAGCATCATGGCGGTGTTGGCATGTATAGTGCAGACAAGTTGACATACAACATTATTAATCTACCACATGTCAATTTAGAATGTCTGGTATACAACTGTGTTACTTACAACATATTGATAGCAGTCATCTATCGCCCGCCATCATATCCCATGCCATTGTTTAAAGCACATTTAAACAATCTACTTGAGTCCTTGGATCCACTTAGTGATACAATTGCTGTAATGGGAGATTTCAATGACAACATTTTGAAATCCTCAATCATTTATGATTTTATGACAGATAAAGGGTACATTCAAGTTGTCTCTCAGCCCACTACTGGGAAAGGCACATTAATTGACCATGTGTACATTAAAACAACACAGTATGATACACAAACTATAGTACTGCCAGCATATTTCAGTGATCACGATGCAATTGTATGCTCTTTTTCACATAAAGCTGCTCACTAAGAAAAAATGAATACATTCTAACAATTTCAGTCTGGGGGGGGCAGACACACTCACCATATTTAAGAGTAGCCTTAAGACGTTCCTTTGTGATAGTGCTTATAGTTTGGGCTGGCTCAGGTTTGCCTTGGACCAGCCCCTAAATAAGCTGCTATAGGCTTAGACTACTGGGGGACTTCCTAGGATACACTGAGCTTCTCTTCTCTCTCGCATTCTGTATGAATTCATGTCTCATTCATGCACATTACTGACTTTGCTTCTTCCCCGGAGTCTTTGTGCTTTTTCGCCTCACAGGTTCCATGGATCGTGGTTTTATGTGGACCCTGGTCCTTCCTCCCACCATGGCCCTGTTGACTCCCACTGCTGATATCATTTTTATTATTCATATTATTCACTCTATTACCGATACCATGAACGCACATTACTGACTTTGCTTCTTCCCCGGAGTCTTTGTGCTTTCTCGCCTCACAGGTTTCAAAGGACCGTGGTTATATCTGGAGCCTGGACCTGCCATGGTTCTGTCATATACATTGAATGCGTTATAACTCTGTTATGATGTTCATTCTGTCTGTATCTGCCTCGCAGATACTGTGACTACATTTAAAAACCAGCTCAAACCCCACCTGTTTAGGCTGGCGTTTGTGTACAAAGTAAACCCATGTCCTAGACCTGCTCTTAAAATATGTTTTACATTTTTATTTCTTTCATTTTTTAATTTTTACTTTTCTGTGTATATACTTTATTGACATTGTTGTTTTTATGCTTTTAAATGTCTGCTCTGTTAAGCGCTTTGTGATATTATTGTCTGTGAAAAGCACTATATATAAAATTCATTCATATATAATCTCTGGTTTCTTTTCCTGCATTAAAACAGCATTTTGAAACGGATACAGTATGTTCTTGAATATTTAAACCATGACTATGTTAAATTAAACATGTTAAACATTAAGCTCATTTATAAAACCGAATCTATGCTGCATAGCATTTAAAATATAACACATTAACATGTACTTTGCTCTTTAAGCACTTAATCAAAAATGCGATTACTTATCAGCATTTGAAATCCAAGTGATTCACAAGAATTCTGTAATATTAAATATTGCCACTCATATGCTGTTGTTAATGTAGGTTTTGCTTGACCTTCTGTCTAGACCAAAAAAGCAAAAGGCACTGGTAAGTGGTACTCTCAGTTTACTGGGATGGGGTTCAACTCCCTGCAGTGTCCTGCTGATTGTATTTGGACTGACATGAAAGTTAACAAAACAGTAGTGCCATTTGCTGTTACTTGAACACTTTAATTTAAAACTGTTTTCATTTTAAGCTCTTCTGTAACTTTAGATTGTAGTGTGACTCATTCATTATAACGTTCAACCTGATTCTCACGAAGAAGCTCTGGACAGATCATTTATACTAATGCCCACTGACAGTGGCTTGACAACCACTTTCATCTAATTTCTGCTCTCCAAGCATCTTAGTTTGCACATATTTAGATCAGAAAAGTCTTTTTCTCATGGTGTGCCCACAAACCCTTTCAATAAGTTCAGTGTTTGGGCCGTTTTTACTTTTCTGTGTACATACTTTATTGACATTGTTGTTTTTATGCTTTTAAATGTCTGCTCTGTTAAGCACTTTGTGATATTATTGTCTGTGAAAAGCGCTATATAAATAAAATGCATTCATATATAATCTCTGGTTTCTTTTCCTGCATTAAAACAGCATTTTGAAACAGATACAGTATGTTCTTGAACATTTAAACCATGACTATAACTGAGTACAGAATTTCAAATTAAACATGTATTCCCTCGCTAATAAAAAACATTGTAGAAACTACATTAGAACCAAAACGTGTCACAAATTAAGCTCATTTATAAAACCGAATCTATGCTGCATAGGATTTAAAATATAACCCATTAACATGTACTTTGCTCCAAGTGATTCACAAGAATTCTGAAATTAAATATTGCCACTCATATGCTGTTAATGTAGGTTTTGCTTGACCTTCTGTCTAGACCAAAAAAGCAAAAGGCACTGGTAAGTGGTACTCAGTTTACTGGGATGGGGTTCAACTCCCTGCAGTGTCCTGCTGATTGTATTTGGACTTACATGAAAGTTAACAAAACAGTAGTGCCATATACTTTTACTTGAACACTTGAATTTAAAACTGTTTTCATTTTAAGCTCTTCTGTAACTTTAGATTGTAGTGTGACTCATTCATTATAACGTTCAACCTGATTCTCACGAAGAAGCTCTGGACAGATCATTTATACTAATGCCCACTGACAGTGGCTTGACAACCACTTTCATTTAATTTCTGCTCTCCAAGCATCTTAGTTTGCACATATTTAGATCAGAGAAGTATTTTTCTCATGGTGTGCCCACAAACCCTTTCAATAAGTTCAGTGTTTGGGCCGTTTTTACTTTTCTCTGTGTATATACTTCATTGACATTGTTGTTTTTATGCTTTTAAATGTCTGCTCTGTTAAGCACTTTGTGATATTATTGTCTGTGAAAAGCGCTATATAAATAAAATGCATTCATATATAATCTCTGGTTTCTTTTCCTGCATTAAAACAGCATTTTGAAACAGATACAGTATGTTCTTGAACATTTAAACCATGACTATAACTGAGTACAGAATTTCAAATTAAACATGTATTCCCTCGCTAATAAACATTGTAGAAACTACATTAGAACCAAAACATGTCACAAATAAGCTCATTTATAAAACCGAATCTATGCTGCATAAATCTGGTAAAGATCTGATGATGTGGAGTCGAGTTACATCAGTTTATTCGTTCATGGCGAAGGATCGAAATTCCGTCGCCACGGCAACAGCTTTTCACGAAACAACAAGCTTTGAGTAACTTTTCATCACAAAGGTCTTTAGACTGTACCGACCAAATTTGAAGTTGATCTGATGAATTCCCTAGGAGGAGTTCGTTAAAGTGCAGCGCCTGGAAATGACAAAAACGACATGAGAAATTCATAAAAAATGCAAAATGGCTGACTTCCGGTTGGGTTTAGAGCATAGCCCCAAGAGACTTTTATTGAAGTCCATATGCGATACATGTTGCTACCACATTTCATACATCTAGGTCAAACGTACTGCGAGGGCTGCTTCGTTGAAATTTTGTAGGGGGCGCTATTAAGCCGATTTGCCACTCTGAACCAATAAAATCATATTCTATAACTACATTTCGGCCATGTAATCTACTTGCCAAGTTTGCTTATGTTTCGAGCATTTTTAGCCTCTCAAAATGACCTTCGTTGTTCACGGCGAAGACTGCATCGCCACGGCAACGGCGTTCGACGAAACATCAAAAGCTTCATGATCTGGTATTATGAACTTCTTGTATTTGTGTGGAACAAATTTGATATTGATTTGATTTACCTACTAAGAGAAACAAGCCAAAGTATAAAGACTTTAACTTCCTGTTACCAGTAGGTGGCGCTATGACTATGATTCAAAATTGGACTGCAGATGTCGTCAGGCCTGGAGTCTAATCAAACACATGAGATCTGGTAAAGATCTGATGATGTGGAGTCGAGTTACATCAGTTTATTCGTTCATGGCGAAGGATCGAAATTCGCCGAGCCGCCACGTCGCCGCCCTTCAGTAACTTCTTACAATCTTCACAACGAAGCATTATCAAGGTCTTAAGGCTTGTTTGACAACATTTGAGAGGGATCTGATTAATCTGTGAGGAGCAGGATGTCAAAGTACGCAGCGTACAACTTCCGGTTGCCACTAGGTGGCGCTATCACTATGATTCTAAATTATCATATAGATGTGTTCCGGGTCAGGATGTTATGACATATGAGAGATTTGGAGCAGATTCGACAATGTACGGCCGAGTTACAACAACTTCCTGTTTCGTGGCGAATGGTGTTTCTTTGACGCCACGCCACGGCCACATAGTTCGATAACTTTTTGATCTTTGAGTAACTTTTCACTGCCAAGGTCTCAAGAGCAGACTAGCCGAATCTGAAGTCAATCGGGTCAAATCTCTGGGAGCAGTTCGTTAAAGTATGACGCCTTGAAACGGTCAAAAAACGTCATAAAAGCAAAAATGGCCGACTTCCTGTTTGGTTTAGAGAAAACGGCCAAGAGGATTTTTGGTGCGTCTCATCACGTTCCACATAACTACCAACTTTCATACAGCTGGGTGAATCCTGATGTTGGGGCTACTCAATAGGGGGCGCTAGCGAGCCAATATTTCATACTGCAGCTGGACACCCCAATCAGACTGCAATTTTCGCAAATTCTGGCTTGCGTGCCAAATTTCACAACATTCCCAATATCCCAAGCACCTCCTTTTTGCGACGAAACACTAAAAATAAGAATAATAAGAATAAACATTACGGTTTCAATAGGTCCTCCGCTCCGACTACGTCGGTGCTCGGGCCCTAATAATAATAATTAAAGCTGCGAGCAGCGATGGGCGGGCCCTCGCAATATGCACGTCGGGGTGCCGGCGGGACTCCGGCCTGCGCGGCCGAGAACGTCCGCGAACGTCGGACGGCGCGAGGACTCTGGTTGATGCTGTCATTCAGTTCCGTGACCGTCAGACACTGCATGCACGTTCAGAGCATGGCCCCAATATACTTTTATTTAAGTCCATATGTGATACATGTTCCTACCAAATTTCATACATCTAGGTGAAACGTACTGCGAGGGCTGCTTCGTTGAAATTTTGTAGGGGGCGCTATTGAGCCGATTTGCCACTCTGAACCAATAAAATCATATTATACAACTACATTTTGGGATTTAAATGTGTATGCCAAGTTTGCTTATGTTTCGAGCATTTTTAGCCTCTCAAAATGACCTTCGTTGTTAACGGCGAAGACTGCATCGCCACGGCAACGGCGTTCGACGAAACATCAAAAGCTTCATGATCTGGCATTATGAACTATTTGTGTGGAACAAATTTGATATTGATTTGATTGACCTACTAAGAGAAACAAGCCAAAGTATCAAGACTTTAACTTCCTGTTACCAGTAGGTGGCGCTATGACTATGATTCAAAATTGGCCTACAGATGTCTTCAGGCCTGGAGTCTAATCAAACATGTGAAATCTGGTAAAGATCTGATGATGTGGAGTCGAGTTACATCAGTTTATTCGTTCATGGCGAAGGATCGAAATTCCGTCGCCACGGCAACAGCTTTTCACGAAACAACAAGCTTTGAGTATCTTTTCATCACAAAGGTCTTTAGACTGTACCGACCAAATTTGAAGTTGATCTGATGAATTCCCTAGGAGGAGTTCGTTAAAGTGCAGCGCCTGGAAATGACAAAAACGACATGAGAAATTCATAAAAAATGCAAAATGGCTGACTTCCGGTTGGGTTTAGAGCATGACCCCAAGAGACTTTTATTTCAGTCCATATGTGATACATGTTTCTACCACATTTCATACATCTAGGTCAAACGTACTGCGAGGGCTGCTTCGTTGAAATTTTGTAGGGGGCGCTATTGAGCCGATTTGCCACTCTGAACCAATAAAATCATATTCTGTAACTACATTTCGACCTTGTAATCTACTTGCCAAGTTTGCTTATGTTTCGAGCATTTTTAGCCTCTCAAAATGACCTTCGTTGTTAACGGCGAAGAATGCGTCGCCACGGCAACAGCTTTTCACGAAACAACAAGCTCTGAGTAACTTTTCATCACAAAGGTCTTTAGACTGTACCGACCAAATTTGAAGTTGATCTGATTAATTCTCTAGGAGGAGTTCGTTAAAGTGCAGCGCCTGGAAATGACAAAAACGACACTAAAAATTCATAAGAAATGCAAAATGGCTGACTTCCGGTTGGGTTTAGAGCATAACCCCAAGAGACTTTTATTGAAGTCCATATGTGATACATGTTCCCACCACATTTTAATAGATCTAGGTCAAACGTACTGCGAGGGCTGCTTCGTCTAAATTTTGTAGGGGGCGCTATTGAGCCGATTTGCCACTCTGAACCAATAAAATCATATTCCATAACTACATTTCGGCCTTGAAATCTACTTGCCAAGTTTGCTTATGTTTCGAGCATTTTTAGCCTCTCAAAATGACCTTCGTTCTTCACGGCGAAGACTGCATCGCCACGGCAACGGCGTTCGACGAAACATCAAAAGCTTCATGATCTGGCATTATGAACTTCTTGTATTTGTGTGGAAGAAATTTGATATTGATTTGATTTACCTACTAAGAGAAACAAGCCAAAGTATAAAGACTTTAACTTCCTGTTACCAGTAGGTGGCGCTATGACTATGATTCGAAATTGGCCTGCAGATGTCTTCAGGCCTGGAGTCTAATCAAGCATGTGAAATCTGGTAAAGATCTGATGATGTGGAGTCGAGATACATCAGTTTATTCGTTCATGGCGAAGGATCGAAATTCGCCGAGCCGCCACGTCGCCGCCCTTCAGTAACTTCTTACAATTTTCACAATGAAGCATTATCAAGGTCTTAAGGCTTGTATGACAACATTTGAGAGGGATCTGATTAATCTGTGAAGAGCAGGATGTCAAAGTACGCAGCGTACAAATTCCGGTTGCCACTAGGTGGCGCTATCAGTTTGATTCAAAATTATCATATAGATGTGTTCCGGGTCAGGATGTTATGACATATGAGAGATTTTGAGCAGATTCGACAATGTACGGCCGAGTTACAACAACTTCCTGTTTCGTGGCGAATGGTGTTTGTTTGACGCCACGCCACGGCCACATAGTTCGATAACTTTTTGATCTTTGAGTAACTTTTCACTGCCAAGGTCTCAAGAGCAGACTAGCCGAATCTGAAGTCAATCGGGTCAAATCTCTAGGAGGAGTTCGTTAAAGTATGACGCCTTGAAACGGTAAAAAAACGTCATAAAAGCAAAAATGGCCGACTTCCTGTTTGGTTTAGAGAAAACGGCCAAGAGGATTTTTTGTGCGTCTCATCACGTTCCACATACCTACCAACTTTCATACAGCTGGGTGAAACCTGATGTTGGGGCTACTCAATAGGGGGCGCTAGCGAGCCAATATTTCATACCGCAGCTGGGCACCCCAATCAGACTGCAATTTTCGCAAATTCTGGCTTGCTTGCCAAATTTCACAAACTTCCCAATATCCCAAGCACCTCCTTTTTGCGACGAAACACATAAAATAATAAGAATAAGAATAATAATAAACATTCGAAATTCAATAGGTCCTCCGCTCCGACTACGTCGGTGCTCGGGCCCTAATAAACATTCGAAATTCAATAGGTCCTCCGCTCCGACTACGTCGGTGCTCGGGCCCTAATAAGAATAATTAAAGCTGCGAGCAGCGATGGGCGGGCCCTCGCAATATGCACGTCGGGGTGCATGCACGTCGGGGTGGCGGCGGGACTCCGGCCTGCGCGGCCGAGAACGTCCGCGACCGTCGGACGGCGCGAGGACTCTGGTTGATGCTGTCATTCAGTTCCGTGACCGTCAGACACTGCATGCAGGTTCAGAGCATGGCCCCAATATACTTGTATTTAAGTCCATATGTGATACATGTTCCTACCAAATTTCATACATCTAGGTGAAACGTACTGCGAGGGCTGCTTCGTTGAAATTTTGTAGGGGGCGCTATTGAGCCGATTTGCCACTCTGAACCAATAAAATCATATTATACAACTACATTTTGGGCTTTAAATGTGTATGCCAAGTTTGCTTATGTTTCGAGCATTTGTAGCCTCTCAAAATGACCTTCGTTGTTAACGGCGAAGACTGCATCGCCACGGCAACGGCGTTCGACGAAACATCAAAAGCTTCATGATCTGGCATTATGAACTATTTGTGTGGAACAAATTTGATATTGATTTGATTTACCTACTAAGAGAAACAAGCCAAAGTATCAAGACTTTAACTTCCTGTTACCAGTAGGTGGCGCTATGACTATGATTCAAAATTGGCCTGCATATGTCTTCAGGCCTGGAGTCTAATCAAACACGTGAAATCTGGTAAAGATCTCATGATGTGGAGTCGAGTTACATCAGTTTATTCGTTCATGGCGAAGGATCGAAATTCCGTCGCCACGGCAACAGCTTTTCACGAAACAACAAGCTTTGAGTAACTTTTCATCACAAAGGTCTTTAGACTGTACCGACCAAATTTGAAGTTGATCTGATGAATTCCCTAGGAGGAGTTCGTTAAAGTGCAGCGCCTGGAAATGACAAAAACGACATGAGAAATTCATAAAAAATGCAAAATGGCAGACTTCCGGTTGGGTTTAGAGCATAGCCCCAAGAGACTTTTATTGAAGTCCATATGCGATACATGTTCCTACCACATTTCATACATCTAGGTCAAACGTACTGCGAGGGCTGCTTCGTCGAAATTTTGTAGGGGGCGCTATTGAGCCGATTTGCCACTCTGAACCAATAAAATCATATTCCCTAACTACATTTCGGCCTTGTAATCTACTTGCCAAGTTTGCTTATGTTTCGAGCATTTTTAGCCTGTCAAAATGACCTTCGTTGTTAACGGCGAAGACTGCATCGCCACGGCAACGGCGTTCGACGAAACATCAAAAACTTCATGATCTGGCATTATGAACTTCTTGTATTTGTGTGGAACAAATTTGATATTGATTTGATTTACCTACTGAGAGAAACAAGCCAAAGTATCAAGACTTTAACTTCCTGTTACCAGTAGGTGGCGCTATGACTATGATTCAAAATTGGCCTGCAGATGTCTTCAGGCCTGGAGTCTAATCAAGCACGTGAAATCTGGTAAAGATCTGATGATGTGGAGTCGAGTTACATCAGTTTATTCGTTCATGGCGAAGGATCGAAATTCGCCGAGCCGCCACGTCGCCGCCCTTCAGTAACTTCTTACAATCTTCACAATGAAGCATTATCAAGGTCTTAAGGCTTGTATGACAACATTTGAGAGGGATCTGATTCATCTGTGAGGAGCAGGATGTCAAAGTACGCAGCGTACAACTTCCGGTTGCCACTAGGTGGCGCTATCACTATGATTCTAAATTATCATATAGATGTGTTCCGGGTCAGGATGTTATGACATATGAGAGATTTCGAGCAGATTCGACAATGTACGGCCGAGTTACAACAACTTCCTGTTTTGTGGCGAATGGTGTTTCTTTGACGCCACGCCACGGCCACATAGTTCGATAACTTTTTGATCTTTGAGTAACTTTTCACTGCCAAGGTCTCCAGAGCAGACTCGCCGAATCTGAAGTCAATCGGGTCAAATCTCTGGGAGGAGTTCGTTAAAGTATGACGCCTTGAAACGGTCAAAAAACGTCATAAAAGCAAAAATGGCCGACTTCCTGTTTGGGTTAGAGAAAACGGCCAAGAGGATTTTTTGTGCGTCTCATCACGTTCCACATACCTACCAACTTTCATACAGCTGGGTGAATCCTGATGTTGGGGCTACTCAATAGGGGGCGCTAGCGAGCCAATATTTCATACTGCAGCTGGACACCCCAATCAGACTGCAATTTTCGCAAATTCTGGCTTGCGTGCCAAATTTCACAACATTCCCAATATCCCAAGCACCTCCTTTTTGCCATGAAAGCGGAAGAAGAAGAAGAATTAAAGCTGCGAGCAGCGATGGGCGGGCCCTCGCAATATGCACGTCGGGGTGCATGCACGTCGGGGTGGCGGCGGGACTCCGGCCTGCGCGGCCGAGAACGTCCGCGACCGTCGGACGGCGCGAGGACTCTGGTTGATGCTGTCATTCAGTTCCGTGACCGTCAGACACTGCATGCAGGTTCAGAGCATGGCCCCAATATACTTTTATTTAAGTCCATATGTGATACATGTTCCTACCAAATTTCATACATCTAGGTGCAACGTACTGCGAGGGCTGCTTCGTTGAAATTTTGTAGGGGGCGCTATTGAGCCGATTTGCCACTCTGAACCAATAAAATCATATTATACAACTACATTTTGGGCTTTAAATGTGTATGCCAAGTTTGCTTATGTTTCGAGCATTTTTAGCCTCTCAAAATGACCTTCGTTGTTAACGGCGAAGACTGCATCGCCACGGCAACGGCGTTCGACGAAACATCAAAAGCTTCATGATCTGGCATTATGAACTATTTGTGTGGAACAAATTTGATATTGATTTGATTTACCTACTAAGAGAAACAAGCCAAAGTATCAAGACTTTAACTTCCTGTTACCAGTAGGTGGCGCTATGACTATGATTCAAAATTGGCCTGCATATGTCTTCAGGCCTGGAGTCTAATCAAACACGTGAAATCTGGTAAAGATCTGATGATGTGGAGTCGAGTTACATCAGTTTATTCGTTCATGGCAGTAGGTGGCGCTATGACTATGATTCAAAATTGGCCTGCATATGTCTTCAGGCCTGGAGTCTAATCAAACACGTGAAATCTGGTAAAGATCTGATGATGTGGAGTCGAGTTACATCAGTTTATTCGTTCATGGCGAAGGATCGAAATTCCGTCGCCACGGCAACAGCTTTTCACGAAACAACAAGCTTTGAGTAACTTTTCATCACAAAGGTCTTTAGACTGTACCGACCAAATTTGAAGTTGATCTGATTAATTCCCTAGGAGGAGTTCGTTAAAGTGCAGCGCCTGGAAATGACAAAAACGACACTAGAAATTCAGAAGAAATGCAAAGTAGGTGACTTCCGGTTGGGTTTAGAGCATAGCCCCAAGAGACTTTTATTGAAGTCCATATGCGATACATGTTCCTACCACATTTCATACATCTAGGTCAAACGTACTGCGAGGGCTGCTTCGTCGGAATTTTGTAGGGGGCGCTATTGAGCCGATTTGCCACTCTGAACCAATAAAATCTGATTCTGTAACTACATTTCGGCCTTGTAATCTACTTGCCAAGTTTGCTTATGTTTCGAGCATTTTTAGCCTCTCAAAATGACCTTCGTTGTTCACGGCGAAGACTGCATCGCCACGGCAACGGCGTTCGACGAAACATCAAAAGCTTCATGATCTGGCATTATGAACTTCTTGTATTTGTGTGGAACAAATTTGATATTGATTTGATTTACCTACTAAGAGAAACAAGCCAAAGTATAAAGACTTTAACTTCCTGTTACCAGTAGGTGGCGCTATGACTATGATTCGAAATTGGCCTGCAGATGTCTTCAGGCCTGGAGTCTAATCAAGCACGTGAAATCTGGTAAAGATCTGATGATGTGGAGTCGAGATACATCAGTTTATTCGTTCATGGCGAAGGATCGAAATTCGCCGAGCCGCCACGTCGCCGCCCTTCAGTAACTTCTTACAATTTTCACAATGAAGCATTATCAAGGTCTTAAGGCTTGTTTGACAACATTTGAGAGGGATCTGATGCATCTGTGAGGAGCAGGATGTCAAAGTACGAAGGGTACAACTTCCGGTTGCCACTAGGTGGCGCTATCACTATGATTCTAAATTATCATATAGATGTGTTCCTGGTCAGGATGTTATGACATATGAGAGATTTGGAGCAGATTCGACAATGTACGGCCAAGTTACAACAACTTCCTGTTTCGTGGCGAATGGTGTTTCTTTGACGCCACGCCACGGCCACATAGTTCGATAACTTTTTGATCTTTGAGTAACTTTTCACTGCCAAGGTCTCAAGAGCAGACTCGCCGAATCTGAAGTCAATCGGGTCAAATCTCTGGGAGGAGTTCGTTAAAGTATGACGCCTTGAAACGGTCAAAAAACGTCATAAAAGCAAAAATGGCCGACTTCCTGTTTGGTTTAGAGAAAACGGCCAAGAGGATTTTTTGTGCGTCTCATCACGTTCCACATACCTACCAAATTTCATACAGCTGGGTGAATCCTGATGTTGGGGCTACTCAATAGGGGGCGCTAGCGAGCCAATATTTCATACCGCAGCTGGACACCCCAATCAGACTGCAATTTTCGCAAATTCTGGCTTGCGTGCCAAATTTTACAGACTTCCCAATATCCCAAGCACCTCCTTTTTGCCATCAAACTGGTAAAATAATAATAAGAATAATAATAATAATTAAAGCTGCGAGCAGCGATGGGCGGGCCCTCGCAATATGCACGTCGGGGTGCATGCACGTCGGGGTGCCGGCGGGACTCCGGCCTGCGCGGCCGAGAACGTCCGCGACCGTCGGACGTCGCGAGGACTCTGGTTGATGCTGCCATTCAGTTCTGTGACCGTCAGACACTGCATGCAGGTTCAGAGCATGGCCCCAACATACTTTTATTTCAGTCCATATGTGATACATGTTCCTACCACATTTCATACATCTAGGTCAAACATACTGCGAGGGCTGCTTCGTTGAAATTTTGTAGGGGGCGCTATTGAGCCGATTTGCCATTCTGAACCAATACAATCATATTCCCTAACTACATTTCGGCCTTGTAATCTACTTGCCAAGTTTGCTTATGTTTCGAGCATTTTTAGCCTCTCAAAATTACCTTCGTTGTTAACGGCGAAGAATGCGTCGCCACGGCAACAGCTTTTCACGAAACAACAAGCTTTGAGTAACTTTTCATCACAAAGGTCTTTAGACTGTACCGACCAAATTTGAAGTTGATCTGATGAATTCCCTAGGAGGAGTTCGTTAAAGTGTAGCGCCTGGAAATGACAAAAACGACATGAGAAATTCATAAAAAATGCAAAATGGCTGACTTCCGGTTGGGTTTAGAGCATAGCCCCAAGAGACTTTTATTGAAGTCCATATGCGATACATGTTCCTACCACATTTCATACATCTAGGTCAAACGTACTGCGAGGGCTGCTTCGTTGAAATTTTGTAGGGGGCGCTATTGAGCCGATTTGCCACTCTGAAGCAATAAAATCATATTATACAACTACATTTTGGGCTTTAAATGTGTATGCCAAGTTTGCTGATGTTTCGAGCATTTGTAGCCTCTCAAAATGACCTTCTTTGTTAACGGCGAAGACTGCATCGCCACGGCAACGGCGTTCGACGAAACATCAAAAGCTTCATGATCTGGCATTATGAACTTCTTGTATTTGTGTGGAACAAATTTGATATTGATTTGATTTACCTACTAAGAGAAACAAGCCAAAGTATAAAGACTTTAACTTCCTGTTACCAGTAGGTGGCGCTATGACTATGATTCGAAATTGGCCTGCAGATGTCTTCAGGCCTGGAGTCTAATCAAGCATGTGAAATTTGGTAAAGATCTGATGATGTGGAGTCGAGATACATCAGTTTATTCGTTCATGGCGAAGGATCGAAATTCGCCGAGCCGCCACGTCGCCGCCCTTCAGTAACTTCTTACAATTTTCACAATGAAGCATTATCAAGGTCTTAAGGCTTGTATGACAACATTTGAGAGGGATCTGATTAATCTGTTAGGAGCAGGATGTCAAAGTACGCAGCGTACAACTTCCGGTTGCCACTAGGTGGCGCTATCAGTTTGATTCAAAATTATCATATCGATGTGTTCCGGGTCAGTATGTTATGACATATGAGAGATTTGGAGCAGATTCGACAATGTACGGCCGAGTTACAACAACTTCCTGTTTCGTGGCGAATGGTGTTTCTTTGACGCCACGCCACGGCCACATAGTTCGATAACTTTTTGATCTTTGAGTAACTTTTCACTGCCAAGGTCTCAAGAGCAGACTCGCCGAATCTGAAGTCAATCGGGTCAAATCTCTGGGAGGAGTTCGTTAAAGTATGACGCCTTGAAACGGTCAAAAACCGTCATAAAAGTAAAAATGGCCGACTTCCTGTTTGGTTTTGAGAAAACTTCCAAGAGGATTTTTGGTGCGTCTCATCACGTTCCACATAACTACCAACTTTCATACAGCTGGGTGAAACCTGATGTTGGGGCTACTCAATAGGGGGCGCTAGCGAGCCAATATTTCATACCGCAGCTGGACACCCCAATCAGACTGCAATTTTCGCAAATTCTGGCTTGCGTGCCAAATTTCACAAACGTCCCAATATCCCAAGCACCTCCTTTTTGCGACGAAACACTAAAAATAATAATAATTAAAGCTGCGAGCAGCGATGGGCGGGCCCTCGCAATATGCACGTCGGGGTGCATGCACGTCGGGGTGCCGGCGGGACTCCGGCCTGCGCGGCCGAGAACGTCAGCGACCGTCGGACGGCGCGAGGACTCTGGTTGATGCTGTCATTCAGTTCCGTGACCGTCAGACACTGCATGCAGGTTTAGAGCATGGCCCCAAGAGACTTTTATTTAAGTCCATATGTGATACATGTTCCTACCAAATTTCATACATCTAGGTGAAACGTACTGCGAGGGCTGCTTCGTTGAAATTTTGTAGGGGGCGCTATTGAGCCGATTTGCCACTCTGAACCAATAAAATCATTTTCCATAACTACATTTCGGCCTTGTAATCTACTTGCCAAGTTTGGTTATGTTTCGAGCATTTTTAGCCTCTCAAAATGACCTTCGTTGTTAACGGCGAAGGATGCGTCGCCACGGCAACAGCTTTTCACGAAACAACAAGCTTTGAGTAACTTTTCATCACAAAGGTCTTTAGACTGTACCGACCAAATTTGAAGTTGATCTGATGAATTCCCTAGGAGGAGTTCGTTAAAGTGCAGCGCCTGGAAATGACAAAAACGACATGAGAAATTCATAAAAAATGCAAAATGGCTGACTTCCGGTTGGGTTTAGAGCATTGCCCCAAGAGACTTTTATTGAAGTCCATATGCGATACATGTTCCTACCACATTTCATACATCTAGGTCAAACGTACTGCGAGGGCTGCTTCGTCGAAATTTTGTAGGGGGCGCTATTGAGCCGATTTGCCACTCTGAACCAATAAAATCATTTTCCATAACTACATTTCGGCCTTGTAATCTACTTGCCAAGTTTGGTTATGTTTCGAGCATTTTTAGCCTCTCAAAATGACCTTCGTTGTTAACGGCGAAGGATGCGTCGCCACGGCAACAGCTTTTCACGAAACAACAAGCTTTGAGTAACTTTTCATCACAAAGGTCTTTAGACTGTACCGACCAAATTTGAAGTTGATCTGATGAATTCCCTAGGAGGAGTTCGTTAAAGTGCAGCGCCTGGAAATGACAAAAACGACATGAGAAATTCATAAAAAATGCAAAATGGCTGACTTCCGGTTGGGTTTAGAGCATTGCCCCAAGAGACTTTTATTGAAGTCCATATGCGATACATGTTCCTACCACATTTCATACATCTAGGTCAAACGTACTGCGAGGGCTGCTTCGTCGAAATTTTGTAGGGGGCGCTATTGAGCCGATTTGCCACTCTGAACCAATAAAATCATATTCTGTAACTACATTTCGGCCTTGTAATCTGCTTGCCAAATTTGCTTATGTTTCGAGCATTTTTAGCCTCTCAAAATGACCTTCGTTGTTAACGGCGAACACTGCATCGCCACGGCAACGGCGTTCGACGGAACATCAAAAGCTTCATGATCTGGCATTATGAACTTCTTGTATTTGTGTGGAAGAAATTTGATATTGATTTGATTTACCTACTGAGAGAAACAAGCCAAAGTATCAAGACTTTAACTTCCTGTTACCAGTAGGTGGCGCTATGACTATGATTCAAAATTGGCCTGCAGATGTCTTCATGCCTGGAGTCTAATCAAACACGTGAAATCTGGTAAAGATCTGATGATGTGGAGTCGAGTTACATCAGTTTATTCGTTCATGGCGAAGGATCGAAATTCGCCGAGCCGCCACGTCGCCGCCCTTCAGTAACTTCTTACAATCTTCACAATGAAGCATTATCAAGGTCTTAAGGCTTGTTTGACAACATTTGAGAGGGATCTGATTAATCTGTGAGGAGCAGGATGTCAAAGTACGCAGCGTACAACTTCCGGTTGCCACTAGGTGGCGCTATCACTATGATTCTAAATTATCATATAGATGTGTTCCGGGTCAGGATGTTATGACATATGAGAGATTTGGAGCAGATTCGACAATGTACGGCCGAGTTACAACAACTTCCTGTTTCGTGGCGAATGGTGTTTCTTTGACGCCACGCCACGGCCACATAGTTCGATAACTTTTTGATCTTTGAGTAACTTTTCACTGCCAAGGTCTCAAGAGCAGACTAGCCGAATCTGAAGTCAATCGGGTCAAATCTCTGGGAGGAGTTCGTTAAAGTATGACGCCTTGAAACGGTCAAAAAACGTCATAAAAGCAAAAATGGCCGACTTCCTGTTTTGTTTAGAGAAAACTTCCAAGAGGATTTTTGGTGCGTCTCATCACGTTCCACATACCTACCAACTTTCATACAGCTGGGTGAAACCTGATGTTGGGGCTACTCAATAGGGGGCGCTAGCGAGCCAATATTTCATACCGCAGCTGGACACCCCAATCAGACTGCAATTTTCGCAAATTCTGGCTTGCGTGCCAAATTTCACAGACTTCCCAATATCCCAAGCACCTCCTTTTTGCGACGAAACACTAAAAATAAGAATAATTAAAGCTGCGAGCAGCGATGAGCGGGCCCTCGCTATATGCACGTCGGGGTGCATGCACGTCGGGGTGCCGGCGGGACTCCGGCCTGCGCGGCCGAGAACGTCCGCGACCGTCGGACGGCGCGAGGACTCTGGCTGATGCTGCCATTTAGTTCTGTGACAGTCAGACACTGCATGCAGGTTTAGAGCATGGCCCCAATATACTTTTATTTAAGTCCATATGTGATACATGTTCCCACCAAATTTCATACATCTAGGTCAAACGTACTGCGAGGGCTCCTTCGTCGAAATTTTGTAGGGGGCGCTATTGAGCCGATTTGCCACTCTGAACCAATAAAATCATATTCCCTAACTACATTTCGGCCTTGTAATCTACTTGCCAAGTTTGCTTATGTTTCGAGCATTTTTAGCCTGTCAAAATTACCTTCGTTGTTAACGGCGAAGACTGCATCGCCACGGCAACGGCGTTCGACGAAACATCAAAAACTTCATGATCTGGCATTATGAACTTCTTGTATTTGTGTGGAACAAATTTGATATTGATTTGATTTACCTACTCAGAGAAACAAGCCAAAGTATCAAGACTTTAACTTCCTGTTACCAGTAGGTGGCACTATGACTATGATTCAAAATTGGCCTGCATATGTCTTCAGGCCTGGAGTCTAATCAAGCATGTGAAATCTGGTAAAGATCTGATGATGTGGAGTCGAGATACATCAGTTTATTCGTTCATGGCGAAGGATCGAAATTCGCCGAGCCGCCACGTCGCCGCCCTTCAGTAACTTCTTACAATCTTCACAACGAAGCATTATCAAGGTCCTAAGGCTTGTTTGACAACATTTGAGAGGGATCTGATTAATCTGTGAGGAGCAGGATGTCAAAGTACGCAGCCTACAACTTCCGGTTGCCACTAGGTGGCGCTATCACTATGATTCTAAATTATCATATAGATGTGTTCCGGGTCAGGATGTTATGACATATGAGAGATTTGGAGCAGATTCGACAATGTACGGCCAAGTTACAACAACTTCCTGTTTCGTGGCGAATGGTGTTTCTTTGACGCCACGCCACGGCCACATAGTTCGATAACTTTTTGATCTTTGAGTAACTTTTCACTGCCAAGGTCTCAAGAGCAGACTCGCCGAATCTGAAGTCAATCGGGTCAAATCTCTGGGAGGAGTTCGTTAAAGTATGACGCCTTGAAACGGTCAAAAAACGTCATAAAAGCAAAAATGGCCGACTTCCTGTTTGGTTTAGAGAAAACGGCCAAGAGGATTTTTGGTGCGTCTCATCACGTTCCACATAACTACCAACTTTCATACAGCTGGGTGAATCCTGATGTTGGGGCTACTCAATAGGGGGCGCTAGCGAGCCAATATTTCATACTGCAGCTGGACACCCCAATCAGACTGCAATTTTCGCAAATTCTGGCTTGCGTGCCAAATTTCACAACATTCCCAATATCCCAAGCACCTCCTTTTTGCGACGAAACACTAAAAATAAGAATAATAAGAATAAACATTACGGTTTCAATAGGTCCTCCGCTCCGACTACGTCGGTGCTCGGGCCCTAATAAGAATAAACATTACGGTTTCAATAGGTCCTCCGCTCCGACTACGTCGGTGCTCGGGCCCTAATTAAAGCTGCGAGCAGCGATGAGCGGGCCCTCGCAATATGCACATCGGGTGCATGCACGTCGGGGTGCCGGCTGGACTCCGGCCTGCGCGGCCGAGAACGTCCGCGACCGTCGGACGGCGCGAGGACTCTGGTTGATGCTGTCATTCAGTTCCGTGACCGTCAGACACTGCATGCAGGTTCAGAGCATGGCCCCAAGATACTTTTATTGAAGTCCATATGTGATACATATTCCTACCAAATTTCATACATCTAGGTGAAACGTACTGCGAGGGCTGCTTGGTTGAAATTTTGTAGGGGGCGCTATTGAGCCGATTTGCCACTCTGAACCAATAAAATCATATTCCCTAACTACATTTCGGCCTTGTAATCTACTTGCCAAGTTTGCTTATGTTTCGAGCATGTTTAGCCTGTCAAAATGACCTTCGTTGTTAACGGCGAAGACTGCATCGCCACGGCAACGGCGTTCGACGAAACATCAAAAACTTCATGATCTGGCATTATGAACTTCTTGTATTTGTGTGGAACAAATTTGATATTGATTTGATTTACCTACTGAGAGAAACAAGCCAAAGTATCAAGACTTTAACTTCCTGTTACCAGTAGGTGGCGCTATGACTATGATTCAAAATTGGCCTGCAGATGTCTTCAGGCCTGGAGTCTAATCAAGCATGTGAAATCTGGTAAAGATCTGATGATGTGGAGTCGAGATACATCAGTTTATTCGTTCATGGCGAAGGATCGAAATTCGCCAAGCCGCCACGTCGCCGCCCTTCAGTAACTTCTTACAATCTTCACAACGAAGCATTATCAAGGTCTTAAGGCTTGTTTGACAACATTTGAGAGGGATCTGATTAATCTGTGAGGAGCAGGATGTCAAAGTACGCAGCGTACAACTTCCGGTTGCCACTAGGTGGCGCTATCAGTTTGATTCAAAATGATCATATAGATGTGTTCCGGGTCAGGATGTTATGACATATGAGAGATTTGGAGCAGATTCGACAATGTACGGCCGAGTTACAACAACTTCCTGTTTCGTGGCGAATGGTGTTTCTTTGACGCCACGCCACGGCCACATAGTTCGATAACTTTTTGATCTTTGAGTAACTTTTCACTGCCAAGGTCTCAAGAGCAGACTAGCCGAATCTGAAGTCAATCGGGTCAAATCTCTGGGAGGAGTTCGTTAAAGTATGACGCCTTGAAACGGTCAAAAAACGTCATAAAAGCATAAATGGCCGACTTCCTGTTTGGTTTAGAGAAAACGGCCAAGAGGATTTTTGGTGCGTCTCATCACGTTCCACATACCTACCAAATTCCATACAGCTGGGTGAATCCTGACGTTGGGGCTACTCAATAGGGGGCGCTAGCGAGCCAATATTTCATACCGCAGCTGGACACCCCAATCAGACTGCAATTTTCGCAAATTCTGGCTTGCGTGCCAAATTTCACAGACTTCCCAATATCCCAAGCACCTCCTTTTTGCCATCAAACTGGTAAAATAATAATAAGAATTAAAGCTGCGAGCAGCGATGAGCGGGCCCTCGCAATATGCACGTCGGGGTGCATGCACGTCGGGGTGGCGGCGGGACTCCGGCCTGCGCGGCCGAGAACGTCCGCGACCGTCGGACGGCGCGAGGACTCTGGTTGATGCTGCCATTCAGTTCTGTGACCGTCAGACACTGCATGCAGGTTCAGAGCATGGCCCCAATATACTTTTATTTAAGTCCATATGTGATACATGTTCCTACCAAATTTCATACATCTAGGTGAAACGTACTGCGAGGGCTGCTTCGTTGAAATTTTGTAGGGGGCGCTATTGAGCCGATTTGCCACTCTGAACCAATAAAATCATATTATACAACTACATTTTGGGCTTTAAATGTGTATGCCAAGTTTGCTTATGTTTCGAGCATTTTTAGCCTCTCAAAATGACCTTCGTTGTTAACGGCGAAGACTGCATCGCCACGGCAACGGCGTTCGACGAAACATCAAAAACTTCATGATCTGGCATTATGAACTTCTTGTATTTGTGTGGGACAAATTTGATATTGATTTGATTTACCTACTGAGAGAAACAAGCCAAAGTATCAAGACTTTAACTTCCTGTTACCAGTAGGTGGCGCTATGACTATGATTCAAAATTGGCCTGCAGATGTCTTCAGGCCTGGAGTCTAATCAAGCATGTGAAATCTGGGAAAGATCTGATGATGTGGAGTCGAGATACATCAGTTTATTCGTTCATGGCGAAGGATCGAAATTCGCCGAGCCGCCACGTCGCCACCCTTCAGTAACTTCTTACAATCTTCACAATGAAGCATTATCAAGGTCTTAAGGCTTGTTTGACAACATTTGAGAGGGATCTGATTAATCTGTGAGGAGCAGGATGTCAAAGTACGCAGCGTACAACTTCCGGTTGCCACTAGGTGGCGCTATCACTATGATTCTAAAGTATCAGACAGATGTGTTCCGGGTCAGGATGTTATGACATATGAGAGATTTGGAGCAGATTCGACAATGTACGGCCGAGTTACAACAACTTCCTGTTTCGTGGCGAATGGTGTTTCTTTGACGCCACGCCACGGCCACATAGTTCGATAACTTTTTGATCTTTGAGTAACTTTTCACTGCCAAGGTCTCAAGAGCAGACTCGCCGAATCTGAAGTCAATCGGGTCAAATCTCTGGGAGGAGTTCGTTAAAGTATGACGCCTTGAAACGGTCAAAAAACGTCATAAAAGCAAAAATGGCCGACTTCCTGTTTGGTTTAAAGAAAACGTCCAAGAGGATTTTTTGTGCGTCTCATCACGTTGCACATAACTCCCAAATTTCATACAGCTGGGTGAAACCTGATGTTGGGGCTACTCAATAGGGGGCGCTAGCGAGCCAATATTTCATACCGCAGCTGGACACCCCAATCAGACTGCAATTTTCGCAAATTCTGGCTTGCGTGCCAAATTTCACAACATTCCCAATATCCCAAGCACCTCCTTTTTGCTATCAAACTGGTAAAATAATAATAATAATAATAATAATAATAATAATAATAAACATTACGGTTTCAATAGGTCCTCCGCTCCGACTACGTCGGTGCTCGGGCCCTAATTAAAGCTGCGAGCAGCGATGAGCGGGCCCTCGCAATATGCATGTCGGGGTGCATGCACGTCGGGGTGCCGGCGGGACTCCGGCCTGCGCGGCCGAGAACGTCCGCGACCGTCGGACGCCGCGAGGACTCTGGTTGATGCTGTCATTCAGTTCCGTGACCGTCAGACACTGCATGCAGGTTCAGAGCATGGCCCCAATATACTTTTATTTAAGTCCATATGTGATACATGTTCCTACCAAATTTCATACATCTAGGTGAAACGTACTGCGAGGGCTGCTTCGGTGAAATTTTGTAGGGGGCGCTATTGAGCCGATTTGCCACTCTGAACCAATAAAATCATATTATACAACTACATTTTGGGCTTTAAATGTGTATGCCAAGTTTGCTTATGTTTCGAACATTTTTAGCGTCTCAAAATGACCTTCGTTGTTAACGGCGAAGACTGCATCGCCATGGCAACGGCGTTCGACGAAACATCAAAAGCTTCATGATCTGGCATTATGAACTATTTGTGTGGAACAAATTTGATATTGATTTGATTTACCTACTAAGAGAAACAAGCCAAAGTATCAAGACTTTAACTTCCTGTTACCAGTAGGTGGCGCTATGACTATGATTCAAAATTGGCCTGCATATGTCTTCAGGCCTGGAGTCTAATCAAACACGTGAAATCTGGTAAAGATCTGATGATGTGGAGTCGAGTTACATCAGTTTATTCGTTCATGGCGAAGGATCGAAATGCCGTCGCCACGGCAACAGCTTTTCACGAAACAACAAGCTTTGAGTAACTTTTCATCACAAAGGTCTTTAGACTGTACCGACCAAATTTGAAGTTGATCTGATGAATTCCCTAGGAGGAGTTCGTTAAAGTGCAGGGCCTGGAAATGACAAAAACGACATGAGAAATTCATAAAAAATACAAAATGGCTGACTTCCGGTTGGGTTTAGAGCATAGCCCCAAGAGACTTTTATTGAAGTCCATATGCGATACATGTTCCTACCACATTTCATACATCTAGGTCAAACGTACTGCGAGGGCTGCTTCGTCGAAATTTTGTAGGGGGCGCTATTGAGCCGATTTGCCACTCTGAACCAATAAAATCATATTCTGTAACTACATTTCGGCCTTGTAATCTACTTGCCAAGTTTGCTTATGTTTCGAGCATTTTTAGCCTCTCAAAATGACCTTCGTTGTTAACGGCGAAGACTGCATCGCCACGGCAACGGCGTTCGACGAAACATCAAAAGCTTCATGATCTGGCATTATGAACTTCTTGTATTTGTGTGGAACAAATTTGATATTGATTTGATTTACCTACTAAGAGAAACAAGCCAAAGTATAACGACTTTAACTTCCTGTTACCAGTAGGTGGCGCTATGACTATGATTCAAAATTGGCCTGCAGATGTCTTCAGGCCTGGAGTCTAATCAAACACGTGAAATCTGGTAAAGATCTGGTGATGTGGAGTCGAGTTACATCAGTTTATTCGTTCATGGCGAAGGATCGAAATTCGCCGAGCCGCCACGTCGCCGCCCTTCAGTAACTTCTTACAATCTTCACAATGAAGCATTATCAAGGTCTTAAGGCTTGTTTGACAACATTTGAGAGGGATCTGATTAATCTGTGAGGAGCAGGATGTCAAAGTATGCAGCGTACAACTTCCGGTTGCCACTAGGTGGCGCTATCACTATGATTCTAAATTATCATACAGATGTGTTCCGGGTCAGGATGTTATGACATATGAGAGATTTGGAGCAGATTCGACAATGTACGGCCGAGTTACAACAACTTCCTGTTTCGTGGCGAATGGTGTTTCTTTGACGCCACGCCACGGCCACATAGTTCGATAACTTTTTGATCTTTGAGTAACTTTTCACTGCCAAGGTCTCAAGAGCAGACTAGCCGAATCTGAAGTCAATCGGGTCAAATCTCTGGGAGGAGTTCGTTAAAGTATGACACCTTGAAACGGTCAAAAAACGTCATAAAAGCAAAAATGGCCGACTTCCTGTTTGGTTTAGACAAAACGGCCAAGAGGATTTTTTGTGCGTCTCATCACGTTCCACATACCGACCAAATTTCATACAGCTGGGTGAATCCTGATGTTGGGGCTACTCAATAGGGGGCGCTAGCGAGCCAATATTTCATACCGCAGCTGGACACCCCAATCAGACTGCAATTTTCGCAAATTCTGGCTTGCGTGCCAAATTTCACAACATTCCCAATATCCCAAGCACCTCCTTTTTGCGACGAAAGACTAAAAATAATAATAATTAAAGCTGCGAGCAGCGATGGGCGGGCCCTCGCAATATGCACGTCGGGGTGCATGCACGTCGGGGTGCCGGCGGGACTCCGGCCTGCGCGGCCGAGAACGTCCGCGACCGTCGGACGGCGCGAGGACTCTGGTTGATGCTGTCATTCAGTTCCGTGACCGTCAGACACTGCATGCAGGTTCAGAGCATGGCCCCAATATACTTTTATTTAAGTCCATATGTGATACATGTTCCTACCAAATTTCATACCTCTAGGTGAAACGTACTGCGAGGGCTGCTTCGTTGAAATTTTGTAGGGGGCGCTATTGAGCCGATTTGCCACTCTGAACCAATAAAATCATATTATACAACTACATTTTGGGCTTTAAATGTGTATGCCAAGTTTGCTTATGTTTCGAGCATTTTTAGCCTCTCAAAATGACCTTCGTTTTTAACGGCGAAGACTGCATCGCCACGGCAACGGCGTTCGACGAAACATCAAAAGCTTCGTGATCTGGCATTATGAACTTCTTGTATTTGTGTGGAAGAAATTTGATATTGATTTGATTTACCTACTAAGAGAAACAAGCCAAAGTATAAAGACTTTAACTTCCTGTTACCAGTAGGTGGCGCTATGACTATGATTCAAAATTGGCCTGCAGATGTCTTCAGGCCTGGAGTCTAATCAAACACGTGAAATCTGGTAAAGATCTGATGATGTGGAGTCGAGTTACATCAGTTTATTCGTTCATGGCGAAGGATTGAAATTCGCCGAGCCGCCACGTCGCCGCCCTTCAGTAACTTCTTACAATCTTCACAACGAAGCATTATCAAGGTCTTAAGGCTTGTTTGACAACATTTGAGAGGGATCTGATTAATCTGTGAGGAGCAGGATGTCAAAGTACACAGCGTACAACTTCCGGTTGCCACTAGGTGGCGCTATCACTATGATTCTAAATTATCATATAGATGTGTTCCGGGTCAGGATGTTATGACATATGAGAGATTTTGAGCAGATTCGACAATGTACGGCCGAGTTACAACAACTTCCTGTTTCGTGGCGAATGGTGTTTCTTTGACGCCACGCCACGGCCACATCGTTCGATAACTTTTTGATCTTTGAGTAACTTTTCACTGCCAAGGTCTCAAGAGCAGACTAGCCGAATCTGAAGTCAATCGGGTCAAATCTCTGGGAGGAGTTCGTTAAAGTATGACGCCTTGAAACGGTCAAAAAACGTCATAAAAGCAAAAATGGCCGACTTCCTGTTTGGTTTAGACAAAACGGCCAAGAGGATTTTTTGTGCGTCTCATCACGTTCCACATACCGACCAAATTTCATACAGCTGGGTGAATCCTGATGTTGGGGCTACTCAATAGGGGGCGCTAGCGAGCCAATATTTCATACCGTAGCTGGACACCCCAATCAGACTGCAATTTTCGCAAATTCTGGCTTGCATGAAAAATTTCACAGACTTCCCAATATCCCAAGCACCTCCTTTTTGCGACGAAACACTAAAAATAATAATAATTAAAGCTGCGAGCAGCGATGAGCGGGCCCTCGCAATATGCACGTCGGGGTGCATGCACGTCGGGGTGCCGGCGGGAGTCTGGCCTGACCGTCGGACGGCGCGAGGACTCTGGTTGATGCTGCCATTCAGTTCTGTGACCGTCAGACACTGCATGCAGGTTCAGAGCATGGCCCCAATATACTTTTATTTAAGTCCATATGTGATACATGTTCCTACCAAATTTCATACATCTAGGTGAAACGTACTGCTATGGCTGCTTCATTGAAATTTTGTAGGGGGCGCTATTGAGCCGATTTGCCACTCTGAACCAATAAAATCATATTATACAACTACATTTTGGGCTTTAAATGTGTATGCCAAGTTTGCTTATGTTTCGAGCATTTTTAGCCTCTCAAAATGACCTTCGTTGTTAACGGCGAAGACTGCATCGCCACGGCAACGCCGTTCGACGAAACATCAAAAGCTTCATGATCTGGCATTATGAACTATTTGTGTGGAACAAATTTGATATTGATTTGATTTACCTACTAAGAGAAACAAGCCAAAGTATCAAGACTTTAACTTCCTGTTACCAGTAGGTGGCGCTATGACTATGATTCAAAATTGGCCTGCATATGTCTTCAGGCCTGGAGTCTAATCAAACACGTGAAATCTGGTAAAGATCTGATGATGTGGAGTCGAGTTACATCAGTTTATTCGTTTATGGCGAAGGATCGAAATTCCGTCGCCACGGCAACAGCTTTTCATGAAACAACAAGCTTTGAGTAACTTTTCATCACAAAGGTCTTTAGACTGTACCGACCAAATTTGAAGTTGATCTGATGAATTCCCTAGGAGGAGTTCGTTAAAGTGCAGCGCCTGGAAATGACAAAAACGACATGAGAAATTCATAAAAAATGCAAAATGGCTGACTTCCGGTTGGGTTTAGAGCTTAGCCCCAAGAGACTTTTATTGACGTCCATATGCGATACATGTTCCTACCACATTTCATACATCTAGGTCAAACGTACTGCGAGGGCTGCTTCGGTGAAATTTTGTAGGGGGCGCTATTGAGCCGATTTGCCACTCTGAACCAATAAAATCATATTCCATAACTACATTTCGGCCTTGTAATCTACTTGCCAAGTTTGCTTATGTTTCGAGCATTTTTAGCCTCTCAAAATGACCTTCGTTGTTCACGGCGAAGACTGCATCGCCACGGCAACGGCGTTCGACGAAACATCAAAAGCTTCATGATCTGGTATTATGAACTTCTTGTATTTGTGTGGAACAAATTTGATATTGATTTGATTTACCTACTAAGAGAAACAAGCCAAAGTATAAAGACTTTAACTTCCTGTTACCAGTAGGTGGCGCTATGACTATGATTCAAAATTGGCCTGCAGATGTCGTCAGGCCTGGAGTCTAATCAAACACATGACATCTGGTAAAGATCTGATGATGTGGAGTCGAGTTACATCAGTTTATTCGTTCATGGCGAAGGATCGAAATTCGCCGAGCCGCCACGTCGCCGCCCTTCAGTAACTTCTTACAATCTTCACAAC
Organism: Melanostigma gelatinosum; assembly: GCF_949748355.1. Taxonomy (NCBI): domain Eukaryota; kingdom Metazoa; phylum Chordata; class Actinopteri; order Perciformes; family Zoarcidae; genus Melanostigma; species Melanostigma gelatinosum. The sequence goes on from NC_136655.1 coordinate 10,204,228, forward strand.
GAAGCATTATCAAGGTCTTAAGGCTTGTTTGACAACATTTGAGAGGGATCTGATTAATCTGTGAGGAGCAGGATGTCAAAGTACGCAGCGTACAACTTCCGGTTGCCACTAGGTGGCGCTATCACTATGATTCTAAATTATCATATAGATGTGTTCCGGGTCAGGATGTTATGACATATGAGAGATTTTGAGCAGATTCGACAATGTACGGCCGAGTTACAACAACTTCCTGTTTCGTGGCGAATGGTGTTTCTTTGACGCCACGCCACGGCCACATAGTTCGATAACTTTTTGATCTTTGAGTAACTTTTCACTGCCAAGGTCTCAAGAGCAGACTAGCCGAATCTGAAGTCAATCGGGTCAAATCTCTGGGAGGAGTTCGTTAAAGTATGACGCCTTGAAACGGTCAAAAAACGTCATAAAAGCAAAAATGGCCGACTTCCTGTTTGGTTTAGAGAAAACGGCCAAGAGGATTTTTTGTGCGTCTCATCAAGTTCCACATACCGACCAAATTTCATACAGCTGGGTGAATCCTGATGTTGGGGCTACTCAATAGGGGGCGCTAGCGAGCCAATATTTCATACCGCAGCTGGACACCCCAATCAGACTGCAATTTTCGCAAATTCTGGCTTGCGTGCCAAATTTCACAACATTCCCAATATCCCAAGCACCTCCTTTTTGCCATGAAAGCGGAAGAAGAAGAAGAAGAAGAATAAACATTACGGTTTCAATAGGTCCTCCGCTCCGACTACGTCGGTGCTCGGGCCCTAATAAGAATAAGAATAATAAACATTCGAAATTCAATAGGTCCTCCGCTCCGACTACGTCGGTGCTCGGGCCCTAATAAACATTCGAAATTCAATAGGTCCTCCGCTCCGACTACGTCGGTGCTCGGGCCCTAATTAAAGCTGCGAGCAGCGATGGGCGGGCCCTCGCAATATGCACGTCGGGGTGCCGGCGGGACTCCGGCCTGCGCGGCCGAGAACGTCCGCGACCGTCGGACGGCGCGAGGACTCTGGCTGATGCTGCCATTTAGTTCTGTAACCGTCAGACACTGCATGCAGGTTTAGAGCATGGCCCCAATATACTTTTATTTAAGTCCATATGTGATACATGTTCCCACCAAATTTCATACATCTAGGTCAAACGTACTGCGAGGGCTCCTTCATCGAAATTTTGTAGGGGGCGCTATTGAGCCGATTTGCCACTCTGAACCAATAAAATCATATTCCCTAACTACATTTCGGCCTTGTAATCTACTTGCCAAGTTTGCTTATGTTTCGAGCATTTTTAGCCTCTCAAAATGACCTTCGTTGTTAACGGCGAAGACTGCATCGCCACGGCAACGGCGTTCGACGAAACATCAAAAGCTTCATGATCTGGCATTATGAACTATTTGTGTGGAACAAATTTGATATTGATTTGATTTACCTACTAAGAGAAACAAGCCAAAGTATCAAGACTTTAACTTCCTGTTACCAGTAGGTGGCGCTATGACTATGATTCAAAATTGGCCTGCATATGTCTTCAGGCCTGGAGTCTAATCAAACACGTGAAATCTGGTAAAGATCTGATGATGTGGAGTCGAGTTACATCAGTTTATTCGTTTATGGCGAAGGATCGAAATTCCGTCGCCACGGCAACAGCTTTTCACGAAACAACAAGCTTTGAGTAACTTTTCATCACAAAGGTCTTTAGACTGTACCGACCAAATTTGAAGTTGATCTGATGAATTCCCTAGGAGGAGTTCGTTAAAGTGCAGCGCCTGGAAATGACAAAAACGACACTAGAAATTCATAAGAAATGCAAAATGGCTGACTTCCGGTTGGGTTTAGCGCATGGCCCCAAGAGACATTTATTTAAGTCCATATGTGATACATGTTCCTACCAAATGTCATACATCTAGGTCAAACGTACTGCGAGGGCTGCTTCGGCGAAATTTTGTAGGGGGCGCTATTGAGCCGATTTGCCACTCTGAACCAATAAAATCATATTCCCTAACTACATTTCGGTCTTGTAATCTACTTGCCAAGTTTGCTTATGTTTCGAGCATTTTTAGCCTCTCAAAATGACCTTCGTTGTTAACGGCGAAGACTGCATCGCCACGGCAACGGCGTTCGACGAAACATCAAAAGCTTCATGATCTGGCATTATGAACTATTTGTGTGGAACAAATTTGATATTGATTTGATTTACAGACGAAGAGAAACAAGCCAAAGTATCAAGACTTTAACTTCCTGTTACCAGTAGGTGGCGCTATGACTATGATTCAAAATTGGCCTGCATATGTCTTCAGGCCTGGAGTCTAATCAAACACGTGAAATCTGGTAAAGATCTGATGATGTGGAGTCGAGTTACATCAGTTTATTCGTTCATGGCGAAGGATCGAAATTCCGTCGCCACGGCAACAGCTTTTCACGAAACAACAAGCTTTGAGTAACTTTTCATCACAAAGGTCTTTAGACTGTACCGACCAAATTTGAAGTTGATCTGATGAATTCCCTAGGAGGAGTTCGTTAAAGTGCAGCGCCTGGAAATGACAAAAACGTCATGAGAAATTCATAGAAAATGCAAAATGGCTGACTTCCGGTTGGGTTTAGAGCATTGCCCCAAGAGACTTTTATTGAAGTCCATATGCGATACATGTTCCTACCACATTTCATACATCTAGGTCAAACGTACTGCGAGGGCTGCTTCGTCGAAATTTTGTAGGGGGCGCTATTGAGCCGATTTGGCACTCTGAACCAATAAAATCATATTCCGTAACTACATTTCGGCCTTGGAATCTACTTGCCAAGTTTGCTTATGTTTCGAGCATTTTTAGCCTCTCAAAATGACCTTCGTTGTTAAAGGCGAAGACTGCATCGCCACGGCAACGGCGTTCGACGAAACATCAAAAGCTTCATGATCTGGCATTATGAACTTCTTCTATTTGTGTGGAACAAATTTGATATTGATTTGATTTACCTACTAAGAGAAACAAGCCAAAGTATAAAGACTTTAACTTCCTGTTACCAGTAGGTGGCGCTATGACTATGATTCAAAATTGGCCTGCAGATGTCTTCAGGCCTGGAGTCTAATCAAACACGTGAAATCTGGGAAAGATCTGATGATGTGGAGTCGAGATACATCAGTTTATTCGTTCATGGCGAAGGATCGAAATTCGCCGAGCCGCCACGTCGCCGCCCTTCAGTAACTTCTTACAATCTTCACAACGAAGCATTATCAAGGTCTTAAGGCTTGTTTGACAACATTTGAGAGGGATCTGATTAATCTGTGAGGAGCAGGATGTCAAAGTACGCAGCCTACAACTTCCGGTTGCCACTAGGTGGCGCTATCACTATGATTCTAAATTATCATATAGATGTGTTCCGGGTCAGGATGTTATGACATATGAGAGATTTGGAGCAGATTCGACAATGTACGGCCAAGTTACAACAACTTCCTGTTTCGTGGCGAATGGTGTTTCTTTGACGCCACGCCACGGCCACATAGTTCGATAACTTTTTGATCTTTGAGTAACTTTTCACTGCCAAGGTCTCAAGAGCAGACTCGCCGAATCTGAAGTCAATCGGGTCAAATCTCTGGGAGGAGTTCGTTAAAGTATGACGCCTTGAAACGGTCAAAAAACGTCATAAAAGCAAAAATGGCCGACTTCCTGTTTGGTTTAGAGAAAACGGCCAAGAGGATTTTTTGTGCGTCTCATCACGTTCCACATACCTACCAAATTTCATACAGCTGGGTGAATCCTGATGTTGGGGCTACTCAATAGGGGGCGCTAGCGAGCCAATATTTCATACCGCAGCTGGACACCCCAATCAGACTGCAATTTTCGCAAATTCTGGCTTGCGTGCCAAATTTCACAGACTTCCCAATATCCCAAGCACCTCCTTTTTGCCATCAAACTGGTAAAATAATAATAAGAATAAGAATAAGAATAATAAACATTCGAAATTCAATAGGTCCTCCGCTCCGACTACGTCGGTGCTCGGGCCCTAATAATAATAATAATAATAAACATTCGAAATTCAATAGGTCCTCCGCTCCGACTACGTCGGTGCTCGGGCCCTAATAAACATTCGAAATTCAATAGGTCCTCCGCTCCGACTACGTCGGTGCTCGGGCCCTAATAAGAATAATAATAAACATTCGAAATTCAATAGGTCCTCCGCTCCGACTACGTCGGTGCTCGGGCCCTAATAATAATAAGAAGAATTAAAGCTGCGAGCAGCGATGAGCGGGCCCTCGCAATATGCAGGTCGGGGTGCCGGCGGGACTCCGGCCTGCGCGGCCGAGAACGTCCGCGACCGTCGGACGGCACGAGGACTCTGGTTGATGCTGCCATTTAGTTCTGTGTCCGTCAGACACTGCATGCAGGTTCAGAGCATGGCCCCAACATACTTTTATTTCAGTCCATATGTGATACATGTTCCTACCAAATTTCATACATCTAGGTGAAACGTACTGCGAGGGCTGCTTCGTTGAAATTTTGTAGGGGGCGCTATTGAGCCGATTTGCCACTCTGAACCAATAAAATCATATTCCATGACTCCATTTCGGCCTTGTAATCTACTTGCCAAGTTTGCTTATGTTTCGAGCATTTTTAGCCTCTCAAAATGACCTTCGTTGTTAACGGCGAAGAATGCGTCGCCACGGTAACAGAGATACATCAGTTTATTCGTTCATGGCGAAGGATCGAAATTCCGTCGCCACGGCAACAGCTTTTCACGAAACAACAAGCTTTGAGTAACTTTTCATCACAAAGGTCTTTAGACTGTACCGATCTAATTTGAAGTTGATCTGATGAATTCCCTAGGAGGAGTTCGTTAAAGTGCAGCGCCTGGAAATGACAAAAACGACATGAGAAATTCATAAAAAATGCAAAATGGCTGACTTCCGGTTGGGTTTAGAGCATAGCCCCAAGCGACTTTTATTGAAGTCCATATGCGATACATGTTCCTACCACATTTCATACATCTAGGTCAAACGTACTGCGAGGGCTGCTTCGTCGAAATTTTGTAGGGGGCGCTATTGAACGATTTGGCACTCTGAACCAATAAAATCAGATTCTGAAACTACGTTTCGGCCTTGTAATCTACTTGCCAAGTTTGCTTATGTTTCGAGCATTTTTAGCCTCTCAAAATGACCTTCGTTGTTAACGGCGAAGACTGCATCGCCACGGCAACGGCGTTCGACGAAACATCAAAAGCTTCATGATCTGGCATTATGAACTATTTGTGTGGAACAAATTTGATATTGATTTGATTTACCTACTAAGAGAAACAAGCCAAAGTATCAAGACTTTAACTTCCTGTTACCAGTAGGTGGCGCTATGACTATGATTCAAAATTGGCCTGCATATGTCTTCAGGCCTGGAGTCTAATCAAACACGTGAAATCTGGTAAAGATCTGATGATGTGGAGTCGAGTTACATCAGTTTATTCGTTTATGGCGAAGGATCGAAATTCCGTCGCCACGGCAACAGCTTTTCACGAAACAACAAGCTTTGAGTAACTTTTCATCACAAAGGTCTTTAGACTGTACCGACCAAATTTGAAGTTGATCTGATGAATTCCCTAGGAGGAGTTCGTTAAAGTGCAGCGCCTGGAAATGACAAAAACGACATGAGAAATTCATAAAAAATGCAGAATGGCTGACTTCCGGTTGGGTTTAGAGCATAGCCCCATGAGACTTTTATTGAAGTCCATATGCGATACATGTTCCTACCACATTTCATACATCTAGGTCAAACGTACTGCGAGGGCTGCTTCGTTGAAATTTTGTAGGGGGCGCTATTAAGCCGATTTGCCACTCTGAACCAATAAAATCATATTCTATAACTACATTTCGGCCTTGTAATCTACTTGCCAAGTTTGCTTATGTTTCGAGCATTTTTAGCCTCTCAAAATGACCTTCGTTGTTCACGGCGAAGACTGCATCGCCACGGCAACGGCGTTCGACGAAACATCAAAAGCTTCATGATCTGGCATTATGAACTTCTTGTATTTGTGTGGAACAAATTTGATATTGATTTGATTTACCTACTAAGAGAAACAAGCCAAAGTATAAAGACTTTAACTTCCTGTTACCAGTAGGTGGCGCTATGACTATGATTCAAAATTGGCCTGCAGATGTCTTCAGGCCTGGAGTCTAATCAAGCATGTGAAATCTGGTAAAGATCTGATGATGTGGAGTCGAGATACATCAGTTTATTCGTTCATGGCGAAGGATCGAAATTCGCCGAGCCGCCACGTCGCCGCCCTTCAGTAACTTCTTACAATCTTCACAATGAAGCATTATCAAGGTCTTAAGGCTTGTTTGACAACATTTGAGAGGGATCTGATTAATCTGTGAGGAGCAGGATGTCAAAGTACGCAGCGTACAACTTCCGGTTGCCACTAGGTGGCGCTATCACTATGATTCTAAATTATCATATAGATGTGTTCCGGGTCAGGATGTTATGACATATGAGAGATTTTGAGCAGATTCGACAATGTACGGCCAAGTTACAACAACTTCCTGTTTCGTGGCGAATGGTGTTTCTTTGACGCCACGCCACGGCCACATAGTTCGATAACTTTTTGATCTTTGAGTAACTTTTCACTGCCAAGGTCTCAAGAGCAGACTCGCCGAATCTGAAGTCAATCGGGTCAAATCTCTGGGAGGAGTTCGTTAAAGTATGACGCCTTGAAACGGTCACAAAACGTCATAAAAGCAAAAATGGCCGACTTCCTGTTTGGTTTAGAGAAAACGGCCAAGAGGATTTTTTGTGCGTGTCATCACGTTCCACATACCTACCAAATTTCATACAGCTGGGTGAATCCTGATGTTGGGGCTACTCAATAGGGGGCGCTAGCGAGCCAATATTTCATACCGCAGCTGGACACCCCAATCAGACTGCAATTTTCGCAAATTCTGGCTTGCGTGCCAAATTTCACAGACTTCCCAATATCCCAAGCACCTCCTTTTTGCCATCAAACTGGTAAAATAATAATAATAATAATAATAATAATAATAATAATAAACATTACGGTTTCAATAGGTCCTCCGCTCCGACTACGTCGGTGCTCGGGCCCTAATAATAAACATTCGAAATTCAATAGGTCCTCCGCTCCGACTACGTCGGTGCTCGGGCCCTAATTAAAGCTGCGAGCAGCGATGGGCGGGCCCTCGCAATATGCACGTCGGGGTGCATGCACGTCGGGGTGCCGGCGGGACTCCGGCCTGCGCGGCCGAGAACGTCCGCGACCGTCGGACGCCGCGAGGACTCTGGCCGATGCTGCCATTCAGTTCTGTGACCGTCAGACACTGCATGCAGGTTTAGAGCATGGCCCCAAAATACTTTTATTTAAGTCCATATGTGATACATGCTCCTACAAAATTTCATACATCTAGGTGAAACGTACTGCGAGGGCTGCTTCGTTGAAATTTTGTAGGGGGCGCTATTGAGCCGATTTGCCACTCTGTACCAATAACATCATATTCCCTAACTACATTTCGGCCTTGTAATCTACTTGCCAAGTTTGGTTATGTTTCGAGCATTTTTAGCCTCTCAAAATGACCTTCGTTGTTAACGGCGAAGGATGCGTCGCCACGGCAACAGCTTTTCACGAAACAACAAGCTTTGAGTAACTTTTCATCACAAAGGTCTTTAGACTGTACCGACCAAATTTGAAGTTGATCTGATGAATTCCCTAGGAGGAGTTCGTTAAAGTGCAGGGCCTGGAAATGACAAAAACGACATGAGAAATTCATAAAAAATACAAAATGGCTGACTTCCGGTTGGGTTTAGAGCATAGCCCCAAGAGACTTTTATTGAAGTCCATATGCGATACATGTTCCTACCACATTTCATACATCTAGGTCAAACGTACTGCGAGGGCTGCTTCGTCGAAATTTTGTAGGGGGCGCTATTGAGCCGATTTGCCACTCTGAACCAATAAAATCATATTCTGTAACTACATTTCGGCCTTGTAATCTACTTGCCAAGTTTACTTATGTTTCGAGCATTTTTAGCCTCTCAAAATGACCTTAGTTGTTAACGGCGAAGACTGCATCGCCACGGCAACGGCGTTCGACGAAACATCAAAAGCTTCATGATCTGGCATTATGAACTTCTTGTATTTGTGTGGAACAAATTTGATATTGATTTGATTTACCTACTAAGAGAAACAAGCCAAAGTATAACGACTTTAACTTCCTGTTACCAGTAGGTGGCGCTATGACTATGATTCAAAATTGGCCTGCAGATGTCTTCAGGCCTGGAGTCTAATCAAACACGTGAAATCTGGTAAAGATCTGATGATGTGGAGTCGAGTTACATCAGTTTATTCGTTCATGGCGAAGGATCGAAATTCGCCGAGCCGCCACGTCGCCGCCCTTCAGTAACTTCTTACAATCTTCACAATGAAGCATTATCAAGGTCTTAAGGCTTGTTTGACAACATTTGAGAGGGATCTGATTAATCTGTGAGGAGCAGGATGTCAAAGTACGCAGCGTACAACTTCCGGTTGCCACTAGGTGGCGCTATCACTATGATTCTAAATTATCATACAGATGTGTTCCGGGTCAGGATGTTATGACATATGAGAGATTTGGAGCAGATTCGACAATGTACGGCCGAGTTACAACAACTTCCTGTTTCGTGGCGAATGGTGTTTCTTTGACGCCACGCCACGGCCACATAGTTCGATAACTTTTTGATCTTTGAGTAACTTTTCACTGCCAAGGTCTCAAGAGCAGACTAGCCGAATCTGAAGTCAATCGGGTCAAATCTCTGGGAGGAGTTCGTTAAAGTATGACGCCTTGAAACGGTCAAAAAACGTCATAAAAGCAAAAATGGCCGACTTCCTGTTTGGTTTAGAGAAAACGGCCAAGAGGATTTTTTGTGCGTCTCATCACGTTCCACATACCTACCAACTTTCATACAGCTGGGTGAAACCTGATGTTGGGGCTACTCAATAGGGGGCGCTAGCGAGCCAATATTTCATACCGCAGCTGGGCACCCCAATCAGACTGCAATTTTCGCAAATTCTGGCTTGCTTGCCAAATTTCACAAACTTCCCAATATCCCAAGCACCTCCTTTTTGCGACGAAACACATAAAATAATAATAAGAATTAAAGCTGCGAGCAGCGATGAGCGGGCCCTCGCAATATGCACGTCGGGGTGCATGCACGTCGGGGTGCCGGCGGGACTCCGGCCTGCGCGGCCGAGAACGTCCGCGACCGTCGGACGCCGCGAGGACTCTGGCCGATGCTGCCATTCAGTTCTGTGACCGTCAGACACTGCATGCAGGTTTAGAGCATGGCCCCAAAATACTTTTATTGAAGTCCATATGTGATACATGTTCCTACCACATTTCATACATCTAGGTCAAACATACTGCGAGGGCTGCTTCATTGAAATTTTGTAGGGGGCGCTATTGAGCCGATTTGCCACTCTGAACCAATAAAATCATATTATACAACTACATTTTGGGCTTTAAATGTGTTTGCCAAGTTTGCTTATGTTTCGAGCATTTTTAGCCTCTCAAAATGACCTTCGCTGTTAATGGCGAAGACTGCATCGCCACGGCAACGGCGTTCGACGAAACATCAAAGCTTCATGATCTGGCATTATGAACTTCTTGTATTTGTGTGGAAGAAATTTGATATTGATTTGATTTACCTACTAAGAGAAACAAGCCAAAGTATCAAGACTTTAACTTCCTGTTACCAGTAGGTGGCGCTATGACTATGATTCAAAATTGGCCTGCATATGTCTTCAGGCCTGGAGTCTAATCAAACACGTGAAATCTGGTAAAGATCTGATGATGTGGAGTCGAGTTACATCAGTTTATTCGTTCATGGCGAAGGATCGAAATTCCGTCGCCACGGCAACAGCTTTTCACGAAACAACAAGCTTTGAGTAACTTTTCATCACAAAGGTCTTTAGACTGTACCGACCAAATTTGAAGTTGATCTGATGAATTCCCTAGGAGGAGTTCGTTAAAGTGCAGCGCCTGGAAATGACAAAAACGACATGAGAAATTCATAAAAAATGCAAAATGGCTGACTTCCGGTTGGGTTTAGAGCATAGCCCCAAGAGACTTTTATTGAAGTCCATATGCGATACATGTTCCTACAACATTTCATACATCTAGGTCAAACGTACTGCGAGGGCTGCTTCGTCAAAATTTTGTAGGGGGCGCTATTGAGCCGATTTGCCACTCTGAACCAATAAAATCATATTATACAACTACATTTTGGGCTTTAAATGTGTATGCCAAGTTTGCTTATGTTTCGAGCATTTTTAGCCTCTCAAAATGACCTTCGTTGTTCACGGCGAAGACTGCATCGCCACGGCAACGGCGTTCGACGAAACATCAAAATCTTCATGATCTGGCATTATGAACTTCTTGTATTTGTGTGGAAGAAATTTGATATTGATTTGATTTACCTACTAAGAGAAACAAGCCAAAGTATAAAGACTTTAACTTCCTGTTACCAGTAGGTGGCGCTATGACTATGATTCAAAATTGGCCTGCAGATGTCTTCAGGCCTGGAGTCTAATCAAGCATGTGCAATCTGGTAAAGATCTGATGATGTGGAGTCGAGATACATCAGTTTATTCGTTCATGGCGAAGGATCGAAATTCGCCGAGCCGCCACGTCGCCGCCCTTCAGTAACTTCTTGCAATCTTCACAACGAAGCATTATCAAGGTCTTAAGGCTTGTTTGACAACATTTGAGAGGGATCTGATTAATCTGTGAGGAGCAGGATGTCAAAGTACGCAGCGTACAACTTCCGGTTGCCACTAGGTGGCGCTATCACTATGATTCTAAATTATCATACAGATGTGTTCCGGGTCAGGATGTTATGACATATGAGAGATTTGGAGCAGATTCGACAATGTACGGCCGAGTTACAACAACTTCCTGTTTCGTGGCGAATGGTGTTTCTTTGACGCCACGCCACGGCCACATAGTTCGATAACTTTTTGATCTTTGAGTAACTTTTCACTGCCAAGGTCTCAAGAGCAGACTAGCCGAATCTGAAGTCAATCGGGTCAAATCTCTGGGAGGAGTTCGTTAAAGTATGACGCCTTGAAACGGTCAAAAAACGTCATAAAAGCAAAAATGGCCGACTTCCTGTTTGGTTTAGAGAAAACGGCCAAGAGGATTTTTGGTGCGTCTCATCACGTTCCACATACCTACCAACTTTCATACAGCTGGGTGAAACCTGATGTTGGGGCTACTCAATAGGGGGCGCTAGCGAGCCAATATTTCATACCGCAGCTGGACACCCCAATCAGACTGCAATTTTCGCAAATTCTGGCTTGCGTGCCAAATTTCACAACATTCCCAATATCCCAAGCACCTCCTTTTTGCGACGAAAGACTAAGAATAATAATAATAATTAAAGCTGCGAGCAGCGATGAGCGGGCCCTCGCTATATGCACGTCGGGGTGCATGCACGTCGGGGTGCCGGCGGGACTCCGGCCTGTGCGGCCGAGAATGTCCGCGACCGTCGGACGGCGCGAGGACTCTGGTTGATGCTGCCATTCAATTCTGTGACCGTCAGACACTGCATGCAGGTTCAGAGCATGGCCCCAATATACTTTTATTTAAGTCCATATGTGATACATGTTCCTACCAAATTTCATACATCTAGGTGAAACGTACTGCGAGGGCTGCTTCGTTGACATTTTGTAGGGGGCGCTATTGAGCCGATTTGCCACTCTGAACCAATAAAATCATATTATACAACTACATTTTGGGCTTTAAATGTGTATGCCAAGTTAGCTTATGTTTCGAGCATTTTTAGCTTCTCAAAATGACCTTCGTTGTTAACGGCGAAGACTGCATCGCCACGGCAACGGCGTTCGACGAAACATCAAAAGCTTCATGATCTGGCATTATGAACTTCTTCTATTTGTGTGGAACAAATGTGATATTGATTTGATTTACCTACTAAGAGAAACAAGCCAAAGTATAAAGACTTTAACTTCCTGTTACCAGTAGGTGGCGCTATGACTATGATTCAAAATTGGCCTGCAGATGTCTTCAGGCCTGGAGTCTAATCAAGCATGTGCAATCTGGTAAAGATCTGATGATGTGGAGTCGAGATACATCAGTTTATTCGTTCATGGCGAAGGATCGAAATTCGCCGAGCCGCCACGTCGCCGCCCTTCAGTAACTTCTTGCAATCTTCACAACGAAGCATTATCAAGGTCTTAAGGCTTGTTTGACAACATTTGAGAGGGATCTGATTAATCTGTGAGGAGCAGGATGTCAAAGTACGCAGCGTACAACTTCCGGTTGCCACTAGGTGGCGCTATCACTATGATTCTAAATTATCATACAGATGTGTTCCGGGTCAGGATGTTATGACATATGAGAGATTTGGAGCAGATTCGACAATGTACGGCCGAGTTACAACAACTTCCTGTTTCGTGGCGAATGGTGTTTCTTTGACGCCACGCCACGGCCACATAGTTCGATAACTTTTTGATCTTTGAGTAACTTTTCACTGCCAAGGTCTCAAGAGCAGACTAGCCGAATCTGAAGTCAATCGGGTCAAATCTCTGGGAGGAGTTCGTTAAAGTATGACGCCTTGAAACGGTCAAAAAACGTCATAAAAGCAAAAATGGCCGACTTCCTGTTTGGTTTAGAGAAAACGGCCAAGAGGATTTTTGGTGCGTCTCATCACGTTCCACATACCTACCAACTTTCATACAGCTGGGTGAAACCTGATGTTGGGGCTACTCAATAGGGGGCGCTAGCGAGCCAATATTTCATACCGCAGCTGGACACCCCAATCAGACTGCAATTTTCGCAAATTCTGGCTTGCGTGCCAAATTTCACAACATTCCCAATATCCCAAGCACCTCCTTTTTGCGACGAAAGACTAAGAATAATAATAATAATTAAAGCTGCGAGCAGCGATGGGCGGGCCCTCGCAATATGCACGTCGGGGTGCCGGCGGGAGTCCGGCCTGCGCGGCCGAGAACGTCCGCGACCGTCGGACGGCGCGAGGACTCTGGCTGATGCTGCCATTTAGTTCTGTGACCGTCAGACACTGCATGCAGGTTTAGAGCATGGCCCCAATATACTTTTATTTAAGTCCATATGTGATACATGTTCCCACCAAATTTCATACATCTAGGTCAAACGTACTGCGAGGGCTCCTTCGTCGAAATTTTGTAGGGGGCGCTATTGAGCCGATTTGCCACTCTGAACCAATAAAATCATATTCCCTAACTACATTTCGGCCTTGTAATCTACTTGCCAAGTTTGCTTATGTTTCGAGCATTTTTAGCCTGTCAAAATGACCTTCGTTGTTAACGGCGAAGACTGCATCGCCACGGCAACGGCGTTCGACGAAACATCAAAAACTTCATGATCTGGCATTATGAACTTCTTGTATTTGTGTGGAACAAATTTGATATTGATTTGATTTACCTACTGAGAGAAACAAGCCAAAGTATCAAGACTTTAACTTCCTGTTACCAGTAGGTGGCGCTATGACTATGATTCAAAATTGGCCTGCAGATGTCTTCAGGCCTGGAGTCTAATCAAGCACGTGAAATCTGGTAAAGATCTGATGATGTGGAGTCGAGTTACATCAGTTTATTCGTTCATGGCGAAGGATCGAAATTCGCCGAGCCGCCACGTCGCCGCCCTTCAGTAACTTCTTACAATCTTCACAATGAAGCATTATCAAGGTCTTAAGGCTTGTTTGACAACATTTGAGAGGGATCTGATTAATCTGTGAGGAGCAGGATGTCAAAGTACGCAGCGTACAACTTCCGGTTGCCACTAGGTGGCGCTATCACTATGATTCTAAATTATCATATAGATGTGTTCCGGGTCAGGATCTTATGACATATGAGAGATTTGGAGCAGATTCGACAATGTACGGCCAAGTTACAACAACTTCCTGTTTCGTGGCGAATGGTGTTTCTTTGACGCCACGCCACGGCCACATAGTTCGATAACTTTTTGATCTTTGAGTAACTTTTCACTGTCAAGGTCTCAAGAGCAGACTCGCCGAATCTGAAGTCAATCGGGTCAAATCTCTGGGAGGAGTTCGTTAAAGTATGACGCCTTGAAACGGTCAAAAAACGTCATAAAAGCAAAAATGGCCGACTTCCTGTTTGGTTTAGAGAAAACGGCCAAGAGGATTTTTGGTGCGTCTCATCACGTTTCACATAACTACCAACTTTCATACAGCTGGGTGAATCCTGATGTCGGGGCTACTCAATAGGGGGCGCTAGCGAGCCAATATATCATACCGCAGCTGGACACCCCAATCAGACTGCAATTTTCGCAAATTCTGGCTTGCGTGCCAAATTTCACAACATTCCCAATATCCCAAGCACCTCCTTTTTGCGACGAAAGACTAAAAATAATAATAATAAACATTCGAAATTCAATAGGTCCTCCGCTCCGACTACGTCGGTGCTCGGGCCCTAATTAAAGCTGCGAGCAGCGATGAGCGGGCCCTCGCTATATGCACGTCGGGGTGCATGCACGTCGGGGTGCCGGCGGGACTCCGGCCTGTGCGGCCGAGAATGTCCGCGACCGTCGGACGGCGCGAGGACTCTGGTTGATGCTGCCATTCAATTCTGTGACCGTCAGACACTGCATGCAGGTTCAGAGCATGGCCCCAATATACTTTTATTTAAGTCCATATGTGATACATGTTCCTACCAAATTTCATACATCTAGGTGAAACGTACTGCGAGGGCTGCTTCGTTGACATTTTGTAGGGGGCGCTATTGAGCCGATTTGCCACTCTGAACCAATAAAATCATATTATACAACTACATTTTGGGCTTTAAATGTGTATGCCAAGTTAGCTTATGTTTCGAGCATTTTTAGCTTCTCAAAATGACCTTCGTTGTTAACGGCGAAGACTGCATCGCCACGGCAACGGCGTTCGACGAAACATCAAAAGCTTCATGATCTGGCATTATGAACTTCTTCTATTTGTGTGGAACAAATGTGATATTGATTTGATTTACCTACTGAGAGAAACAAGCCAAAGTATCAAGACTTTAACTTCCTGTTACCAGTAGGTGGCGCTATGACTATGATTCAAAATTGGCCTGCAGATGTCTTCATGCCTGGAGTCTAATCAAACACGTGAAATCTGGTAAAGATCTGATGATGTGGAGTCGAGTTACATCAGTTTATTCGTTCATGGCGAAGGATCGAAATTCGCCGAGCCGCCACGTCGCCGCCCTTCAGTAACTTCTTACAATCTTCACAATGAAGCATTATCAAGGTCTTAAGGCTTGTTTGACAACATTTGAGAGGGATCTGATTAATCTGTTAGGAGCAGGATGTCAAAGTACGCAGCGTACAACTTCCGGTTGCCACTAGGTGGCGCTATCACTATGATTCTAAATTATCATATAGATGTGTTCCGGGTCAGGATGTTATGACATATGAGAGATTTGGAGCAGATTCGACAATGTACGGCCGAGTTACAACAACTTCCTGTTTCGTGGCGAATGGTGTTTCTTTGACGCCACGCCACGGCCACATAGTTCGATAACTTTTTGATCTTTGAGTAACTTTTCACTGCCAAGGTCTCAAGAGCAGACTAGCCGAATCTGAAGTCAATCGGGTCAAATCTCTGGGAGGAGTTCGTTAAAGTATGACGCCTTGAAACGGTCAAAAAACGTCATAAAAGCAAAAATGGCCGACTTCCTGTTTGGTTTAGAGAAAACTTCCAAGAGGATTTTTGGTGCGTCTCATCACGTTCCACATACCTACCAACTTTCATACAGCTGGGTGAAACCTGATGTTGGGGCTACTCAATAGGGGGCGCTAGCGAGCCAATATTTCATACCGCAGCTGGACACCCCAATCAGACTGCAATTTTCGCAAATTCTGGCTTGCGTGCCAAATTTCACAGACTTCCCAATATCCCAAGCACCTCCTTTTTGCGACGAAACACTAAAAATAAGAATAATTAAAGCTGCGAGCAGCGATGGGCGGGCCCTCGCAATATGCACGTCGGGGTGCATGCACGTCGGGGTGCCGGCGGGACTCCGGCCTGCGCGGCCGAGAACGTCCGCGACCGTCGGACGGCGCGAGGACTCTGGTTGATGCTGTCATTCAGTTCCGTGACCGTCAGACACTGCATGCAGGTTCAGAGCATGGCCCCAATATACTTTTATTTAAGTCCATATGTGATACATGTTCCTACCAAATTTCATACATCTAGGTGAAACGTACTGCGAGGGCTGCTTCGTTGAAATTTTGTAGGGGGCGCTATTGAGCCGATTTGCCACTCTGAACCAATAAAATCATATTATACAACTACATTTTGGGCTTTAAATGTGTATGCCAAGTTTGCTTATGTTTCGAGCATTTTTAGCCTCCCAAAATGACCTTCGTTGTTAACGGCGAAGACTGCATCGCCACGGCAACGGCGTTCGACGAAACATCAAAGCTTCATGATCTGGCATTATGAACTATTTGTGTGGAACAAATTTGATATTGATTTGATTTACCTACTAAGAGAAACAAGCCAAAGTATCAAGACTTTAACTTCCTGTTACCAGTAGGTGGCGCTATGACTATGATTCAAAATTGGCCTGCATATGTCTTCAGGCCTGGAGTCTAATCAAACACGTGAAATCTGGTAAAGATCTGATGATGTGGAGTCGAGTTACATCAGTTTATTCGTTCATGGCGAAGGATCGAAATTCCGTCGCCACGGCAACAGCTTTTCACGAAACAACAAGCTTTGAGTAACTTTTCATCACAAAGGTCTTTAGACTGTACCGACCAAATTTGAAGTTGATCTGATGAATTCCCTAGGAGGAGTTCGTTAAAGTGCAGCGCCTGGAAATGACAAAAACGAAATGAGAAATTCATAAAAAATGCAAAATGGCTGACTTCCGGTTGGGTTTAGAGCATAGCCCCAAGAGACTTTTATTGAAGTCCATATGCGATACATGTTCTTACCACATTTCATACATCTAGGTCAAACGTACTGCGAGGGCTGCTTCGTCGAAATTTTGTAGGGGGCGCTATTGAGCCGATTTGGCACTCTGAACCAATAAAATCAGATTCTGTAACTACATTTCGGCCTTGTAATCTACTTGCCAAGTTTGCTTATGTTTCGAGCATTTTTAGCCTCTCAAAATGACCTTCGTTGTTAACGCGAAGACTGCATCGCCACGGCAACGGCGTTCGACGAAACATCAAAAGCTTCATGATCTGGCATTATGAACTTCTTGTATTTGTGTGGAACAAATTTGATATTGATTTGATTTACCTACTAAGAGAAACAAGCCAAAGTATAAAGACTTTAACTTCCTGTTACCAGTAGGTGGCGCTATGACTATGATTCAAAATTGGCCTGGATATGTCTTCAGGCCTGGAGGCTAATCAAACACGTGAAATCTGGCAAAGATCTGATGATGTGGAGTCGAGTTACATCAGTTTATTCGTTCATGGCGAAGGATCGAAATTCGCCGAGCCGCCACGTCGCCGTCCTTCAGTAACTTCTTACAATCTTCACAACGAAGCATTATCAAGGTCTTAAGGCTTGTTTGACAACATTTGAGAGGGATCTGATTAATCTGTGAGGAGCAGGATGTCAAAGTACGCAGCGTACAACTTCCGGTTGCCACTAGGTGGCGCTATCACTATGATTCTAAATTATCATATAGATGTGTTCCGGGTCAGGATGTTATGACATATGAGAGATTTTGAGCAGATTCGACAATGTACGGCCGAGTTACAACAACTTCCTGTTTCGTGGCGAATGGTGTTTCTTTGACGCCACGCCACGGCCACATCGTTCGATAACTTTTTGATCTTTGAGTAACTTTTCACTGCCAAGGTCTCAAGAGCAGACTAGCCGAATCTGAAGTCAATCGGGTCAAATCTCTGGGAGGAGTTCGTTAAAGTATGACGCCTTGAAACGGTAAAAAAACGTCATAAAAGCAAAAATGGCCGACTTCCTGTTTGGTTTAGAGAAAACGGCCAAGAGGATTTTTTGTGCGTCTCATCACGTTCCACATACCTACCAACTTTCATACAGCTGGGTGAAACCTGATGTTGGGGCTACTCAATAGGGGGCGCTAGCGAGCCAATATTTCATACCGCAGCTGGGCACCCCAATCAGACTGCAATTTTCGCAAATTCTGGCTTGCTTGCCAAATTTCACAAACTTCCCAATATCCCAAGCACCTCCTTTTTGCGACGAAACACATAAAATAATAATAAGAATAATAATAATAATTAAAGCTGCGAGCAGCGATGAGCGGGCCCTCGCAATATGCATGTCGGGGTGCATGCACGTCGGGGTGCCGGCGGGACTCCGGCCTGCGCGGCCGAGAACGTCCGCGACCGTCGGACGCCGCGAGGACTCTGGTTGATGCTGTCATTCAGTTCCGTGACCGTCAGACACTGCATGCAGGTTCAGAGCATGGCCCCAATATACTTTTATTTAAGTCCATATGTGATACATGTTCCGACCAAATTTCATACATCTAGGTGAAACGTACTGCGAGGGCTGCTTCGTTGAAATTTTGTAGGGGGCGCTATTGAGCCGATTTGCCACTCTGAACCAATAAAATCATATTATACAACTACATTTTGGGCTTTAAATGTGTATGCCAAGTTTGCTTATGTTTCGAGCATTTTTAGCCTCTCAAAATGACCTTCGTTGTTAACGGCGAAGACTGCATCGCCATGGCAACGGCGTTCGACGAAACATCAAAAGCTTCATGATCTGGCATTATGAACTATTTGTGTGGAACAAATTTGATATTGATTTGATTTACCTACTAAGAGAAACAAGCCAAAGTATCAAGACTTTAACTTCCTGTTACCAGTAGGTGGCGCTATGACTATGATTCAAAATTGGCCTGCATATGTCTTCAGGCCTGGAGTCTAATCAAACACGTGAAATCTGGTAAAGATCTGATGATGTGGAGTCGAGTTACATCAGTTTATTCGTTCATGGCGAAGGATCGAAATTCCGTCGCCACGGCAACAGCTTTTCACGAAATAACAAGCTTTGAGTAACTTTTCATCACAAAGGTCTTTAGACTGTACCGACCAAATTTGAAGTTGATCTGATGAATTCCCTAGGAGGAGTTCGTTAAAGTGCAGCGGCTGGAAATGACAAAAACGACATGAGAAATTCATAAAAAATGCAAAATGGCTGACTTCCGGTTGGGTTTAGAGCATAGCCCCAAGAGACTTTTATTGAAGTCCATATGCGATACATGTTCCTACCACATTTCATACATCTAGGTCAAACGTACTGCGAGGGCTGCTTCGTCGAAATTTTGTAGGGGGCGCTATTGAGCCGATTTGGCACTCTGAACCAATAAAATCATATTCCGTAACTACATTTCGGCCTTGGAATCTACTTGCCAAGTTTGCTTATGTTTCGAGCATTTGTAGCCTCTCAAAATGACCTTCGTTGTTAAAGGCGAAGACTGCATCGCCACGGCAACGGCGTTCGACGAAACATCAAAAGCTTCATGATCTGGCATTATGAACTTCTTCTATTTGTGTGGAACAAATTTGATATTGATTTGATTTACCTACTAAGAGAAACAAGCCAAAGTATAAAGACTTTAACTTCCTGTTACCAGTAGGTGGCGCTATGACTATGATTCAAAATTGGCCTGCAGATGTCTTCAGGCCTGGAGTCTAATCAAACACGTGAAATCTGGGAAAGATCTGATGATGTGGAGTCGAGATACATCAGTTTATTCGTTCATGGCGAAGGATCGAAATTCGCCGAGCCGCCACGTCGCCGCCCTTCAGTAACTTCTTACAATCTTCACAACGAAGCATTATCAAGGTCTTAAGGCTTGTTTGACAACATTTGAGAGGGATCTGATTAATCTGTGAGGAGCAGGATGTCAAAGTACGCAGCCTACAACTTCCGGTTGCCACTAGGTGGCGCTATCAGTTTGATTCAAAATTATCATATAGATGTGTTCCGGGTCAGGATGTTATGACATATGAGAGACTTTGAGCAGATTCGACAATGTACGGCCGAGTTACAACAACTTCCTGTTTCGTGGCGAATGGTGTTTCTTTGACGCCACGCCACGGCCACATAGTTCGATAACTTTTTGATCTTTGAGTAACTTTTCACTGCCAAGGTCTCAAGAGCAGACTCGCCGAATCTGAAGTCAATCGGGTCAAATCTCTGGGAGGAGTTCGTTAAAGTATGACGCCTTGAAACGGTCAAAAAACGTCATAAAAGCAAAAATGGCCGACTTCCTGTTTGGTTTAGAGAAAACGGCCAAGAGGATTTTTTGTGCGTCTCATCACGTTCCACATACCTACCAAATTTCATACAGCTGGGTGAATCCTGATATTGGGGCTACTCAATAGGGGGCGCTAGCGAGCCAATATTTCATACCGCAGCTGGACACCCCAATCAGACTGCAATTTTCGCAAATTCTGGCTTGCGTGCCAAATTTCACAGACGTCCCAATATCCCAAGCACCTCCTTTTTGCCATCAAACTGGTAAAATAATAATAATAATAATAATAATAATAATAATAATAAACATTACGGTTTCAATAGGTCCTCCGCTCCGACTACGTCGGTGCTCGGGCCCTAATTAAAGCTGCGAGCAGCGATGGGCGGGCCCTCGCAATATGCACGTCGGGGTGCATGCACGTCGGGGTGGCGGCGGGACTCCGGCCTGCGCGGCCGAGAACGTCCGCGACCGTCGGACGGCGCGAGGACTCTGGTTGATGCTGCCATTCAGTTCCGTGACCGTCAGACACTGCATGCAGGTTCAGAGCATGGCTCCAATATACTTTTATTTAAGTCCATATGTGATACATGTTCCTACCAAATTTCATACATCTAGGTGAAACGTACTGCGAGGGCTGCTTCGTTGAAATTTTGTAGGGGGCGCTATTGAGCCGATTTGCCACTCTGAACCAATAAAATCATATTATACAACTACATTTTGGCCTTTAAATGTGTATGCCAAGTTTGCTTATGTTTCGAGCATTTTTAGCCTCCCAAAATGACCTTCGTTGTTAACGGCGAAGACTGCATCGCCACGGCAACGGCGTTCGACGAAACATCAAAGCTTCATGATCTGGCATTATGAACTATTTGTGTGGAACAAATTTGATATTGATTTGATTTACCTACTAAGAGAAACAAGCCAAAGTATCAAGACTTTAACTTCCTGTTACCAGTAGGTGGCGCTATGACTATGATTCAAAATTGGCCTGCATATGTCTTCAGGCCTGGAGTCTAATCAAACACGTGAAATCTGGTAAAGATCTGATGATGTGGAGTCGAGTTACATCAGTTTATTCGTTCATGGCGAAGGATCGAAATTCCGTCGCCACGGCAACAGCTTTTCACGAAACAACAAGCTTTGAGTAACTTTTCATCACAAAGGTCTTTAGACTGTACCGACCAAATTTGAAGTTGATCTGATGAATTCCCTAGGAGGAGTTCGTTAAAGTGCAGGGCCTGGAAATGACAAAAACGACATGAGAAATTCATAAAAAATACGAAATGGCTGACTTCCGGTTGGGTTTAGAGCATAGCCCCAAGAGACTTTTATTGAAGTCCATATGCGATACATGTTCCTACCACATTTCATACATCTAGGTCAAACGTACTGCGAGGGCTGCTTCGTCGAAATTTTGTAGGGGGCGCTATTGAGCCGATTTGCCACTCTGAACCAATAAAATCATATTCTGTAACTACATTTCGGCCTTGTAATCTACTTGCCAAGTTTGCTTATGTTTCGAGCATTTTTAGCCTCTCAAAATGACCTTCGTTGTTAACGGCGAAGACTGCATCGCCACGGCAACGGCGTTCGACGAAACATCAAAAGCTTCATGATCTGGCATTATGAACTTCTTGTATTTGTGTGGAACAAATTTGATATTGATTTGATTTACCTACTAAGAGAAACAAGCCAAAGTATAACGACTTTAACTTCCTGTTACCAGTAGGTGGCGCTATGACTATGATTCAAAATTGGCCTGCAGATGTCTTCAGGCCTGGAGTCTAATCAAACACGTGAAATCTGGTAAAGATCTGATGATGTGGAGTCGAGTTACATCAGTTTATTCGTTCATGGCGAAGGATCGAAATTCGCCGAGCCGCCACGTCGCCGCCCTTCAGTAACTTCTTACAATCTTCACAATGAAGCATTATCAAGGTCTTAAGGCTTGTTTGACAACATTTGAGAGGGATCTGATTAATCTGTGAGGAGCAGGATGTCAAAGTACGCAGCGTACAACTTCCGGTTGCCACTAGGTGGCGCTATCACTATGATTCTAAATTATCATACAGATGTGTTCCGGGTCAGGATGTTATGACATATGAGAGATTTGGAGCAGATTCGACAATGTACGGCCGAGTTACAACAACTTCCTGTTTCGTGGCGAATGGTGTTTCTTTGACGCCACGCCACGGCCACATAGTTCGATAACTTTTTGATCTTTGAGTAACTTTTCACTGCCAAGGTCTCAAGAGCAGACTAGCCGAATCTGAAGTCAATCGGGTCAAATCTCTGGGAGGAGTTCGTTAAAGTATGACGCCTTGAAACGGTCAAAAAACGTCATAAAAGCAAAAATGGCCGACTTCCTGTTTGGTTTAGAGAAAACGGCCAAGAGGATTTTTTGTGCGTCTCATCACGTTCCACATACCTACCAACTTTCATACAGCTGGGTGAAACCTGATGTTGGGGCTACTCAATAGGGGGCGCTAGCGAGCCAATATTTCATACCGCAGCTGGGCACCCCAATCAGACTGCAATTTTCGCAAATTCTGGCTTGCTTGCCAAATTTCACAAACTTCCCAATATCCCAAGCACCTCCTTTTTGCGACGAAACACATAAAATAATAATAATAATAATAATAAACATAGCGGTTTCAATAGGTCCTCCGCTCCGACTACGTCGGTGCTCGGGCCCTAATTAAAGCTGCGAGCAGCGATGGGCGGGCCCTCGCAATATGCACGTCGGGGTGCCGGCGGGACTCCGGCCTGCGCGGCCGAGAACGTCCGCGACCGTCGGATGGCGCGAGGACTCTGGCTGATGCTGCCATTTAGTTATGTGACCGTCAGACACTGCATGCAGGTTTAGAGCATGGCCCCAATATACTTTTATTTAAGTCCATATGTGATACATGTTCCCACCAAATTTCATACATCTAGGTCAAACGTACTGCGAGGGCTGCTTCATCGAAATTTTGTAGGGGGCGCTATTGAGCCGATTTGCCACTCTGAACCAATAAAATCATATTCCCTAACTACATTTCGGCCTTGTAATCTACTTGCCAAGTTTGCTTATGTTTCGAGCATTTTTAGCCTCTCAAAATGACCTTCGTTGTTAACGGCGAAGACTGCATCGCCACGGCAACGGCGTTCGACGAAACATTAAAAGCTTCATGATCTGGCATTATGAACTTCTTGTATTTGTGTGGAACAAATTTGATATTGATTTGATTTACCTACTAAGAGAAACAAGCCAAAGTATAAAGACTTTAACTTCCTGTTACCAGTAGGTGGCGCTATGACTATGATTCAAAATTGGCCTGCAGATGTCTTCAGGCCTGGAGTCTAATCAAACACGTGAAATCTGGGAAAGATCTGATGATGTGGAGTCGAGATACATCAGTTTATTCGTTCATGGCGAAGGATCGAAATTCGCCGAGCCGCCACGTCGCCGCCCTTCAGTAACTTCTTACAATCTTCACAACGAAGCATTATCAAGGTCTTAAGGCTTGTTTGACAACATTTGAGAGGGATCTGATTAATCTGTGAGGAGCAGGATGTCAAAGTACGCAGCCTACAACTTCCGGTTGCCACTAGGTGGCGCTATCACTATGATTCTAAATTATCATATAGATGTGTTCCGGGTCAGGATGTTATGACATATGAGAGATTTGGAGCAGATTCGACAATGTACGGCCAAGTTACAACAACTTCCTGTTTCGTGGCGAATGGTGTTTCTTTGACGCCACGCCACGGCCACATAGTTCGATAACTTTTTGATCTTTGAGTAACTTTTCACTGCCAAGGTCTCAAGAGCAGACTAGCCGAATCTGAAGTCAATCGGGTCAAATCTCTGGGAGGAGTTCGTTAAAGTATGACGCCTTGAAACGGTCAGAAAACGTCATAAAAGCAAAAATGGCCGACTTCCTGTTTGGTTTAGAGAAAACGGCCAAGAGGATTTTTGGTGCGTCTCATCACGTTCCACATAACTACCAACTTTCATACAGCTGGGTGAATCCTGATGTTGGGGCTACTCAATAGGGGGCGCTAGCGAGCCAATATTTCATACTGCAGCTGGACACCCCAATCAGACTGCAATTTTCGCAAATTCTGGCTTGCGTGCCAAATTTCACAACATTCCCAATATCCCAAGCACCTCCTTTTTGCGACGAAACACTAAAAATAAGAATAATAAGAATAATTAAAGCTGCGAGCAGCGATGGGCGGGCCCTCGCAATATGCACGTCGGGGTGCATGCACGTCGGGGTGGCGGCGGGACTCCGGCCTGCGCGGCCGAGAACGTCCGCGACCGTCGGACGGCGCGAGGACTCTGGTTGATGCTGTCATTCAGTTCCGTGACCGTCAGACACTGCATGCAGGTTCAGAGCATGGCCCCAATATACTTTTATTTAAGTCCATATGTGATACATGTTCCTACCAAATTTCATACATCTAGGTGAAACGTACTGCGAGGGCTGCTTCGTTGAAATTTTGTAGGGGGCGCTATTGAGCCGATTTGCCACTCTGAACCAATAAAATCATATTATACAACTACATTTTGGGCTTTAAATGTGTATGCCAAGTTTGCTTATGTTTCGAGCATTTTTAGCCTCTCAAAATGACCTTCGTTGTTAACGGCGAAGACTGCATCGCCACGGCAACGGCGTTCGACGAAACATCAAAAGCTTCATGATCTGGCATTATGAACTATTTGTGTGGAACAAATTTGATATTGATTTGATTTACCTACTAAGAGAAACAAGCCAAAGTATCAAGACTTTAACTTCCTGTTACCAGTAGGTGGCGCTATGACTATGATTCAAAATTGGCCTGCATATGTCTTCAGGCCTGGAGTCTAATCAAACACGTGAAATCTGGTAAAGATCTGATGATGTGGAGTCGAGTTACATCAGTTTATTCGTTTATGGCGAAGGATCGAAATTCCGTCGCCACGGCAACAGCTTTTCACGAAACAACAAGCTTTGAGTAACTTTTCATCACAAAGGTCTTTAGACTGTACCGACCAAATTTGAAGTTGATCTGATGAATTCCCTAGGAGGAGTTCGTTAAAGTGCAGCGCCTGGAAATGACAAAAACGACATGAGAAATTCATAAAAAATGCAAAATGGCTGACTTCCGGTTGGGTTTAGAGCATAGCCCCAAGAGACTTTTATTGACGTCCATATGCGATACATGTTCCTACCACATTTCATACATCTAGGTCAAACGTACTGCGAGGGCTGCTTCGTCGAAATTTTGTAGGGGGCGCTATTGAGCCGATTTGCCACTCTGAACCAATAAAATCAGATTCTGTAACTACATTTCGGCCTTGTAATCTACTTGCCAAGTTTGCTTATGTTTCGAGCATTTTTAGCCTCTCAAAATGACCTTCGTTGTTAACGGCGAAGACTGCATCGCCACGGCAACGGCGTTCGACGAAACATCAAAAGCTTCATGATCTGGCATTATGAACTTCTTGTATTTGTGTGGAACAAATTTGATATTGATTTGATTTACCTACTAAGAGAAACAAGCCAAAGTATAAAGACTTTAACTTCCTGTTACCAGTAGGTGGCGCTATGACTATGATTCGAAATTGGCCTGCAGATGTCTTCAGGCCTGGAGTCTAATCAAGCATGTGAAATCTGGTAAAGATCTGATGATGTGGAGTCGAGATACATCAGTTTATTCGTTCATGGCGAAGGATCGAAATTCGCCGAGCCGCCACGTCGCCGCCCTTCAGTAACTTCTTACAATTTTCACAATGAAGCATTATCAAGGTCTTAAGGCTTGTATGACAACATTTGAGAGGGATCTGATTAATCTGTGAGGAGCAGGATGTCAAAGTACGCAGCGTACAACTTCCGGTTGCCACTAGGTGGCGCTATCACTATGATTCTAAATTATCATATAGATGTGTTCCGGGTCAGGATCTTATGACATATGAGAGATTTGGAGCAGATTCGACAATGTACGGCCAAGTTACAACAACTTCCTGTTTCGTGGCGAATGGTGTTTCTTTGACGCCACGCCACGGCCACATAGTTCGATAACTTTTTGATCTTTGAGTAACTTTTCACTGTCAAGGTCTCAAGAGCAGACTCGCCGAATCTGAAGTCAATCGGGTCAAATCTCTGGGAGGAGTTCGTTAAAGTATGACGCCTTGAAACGGTCAAAAAACGTCATAAAAGCAAAAATGGCCGACTTCCTGTTTGGTTTAGAGAAAACGGCCAAGAGGATTTTTGGTGCGTCTCATCACGGTCCACATAACTACCAACTTTCATACAGCTGGGTGAATCCTGATGTCGGGGCTACTCAATAGGGGGCGCTAGCGAGCCAATATTTCATACTGCAGCTGGACACCCCAATCAGACTGCAATTTTCGCAAATTCTGGCTTGCGTGCCAAATTTCACAACATTCCCAATATCCCAAGCACCTCCTTTTTGCGACGAAACACATAAAATAATAATAATAATAATAATAATAATAATAAGAATAATAAACATTACGGTTTCAATAGGTCCTCCGCTCCGACTACGTCGGTGCTCGGGCCCTAATAAGAATAAACATTACGGTTTCAATAGGTCCTCCGCTCCGACTACGTCGGTGCTCGGGCCCTAATAAGAATAAACATTACGGTTTCAATAGGTCCTCCGCTCCGACTACGTCGGTGCTCGGGCCCTAATAAGAATAAACATTCGAAATTCAATAGGTCCTCCGCTCCGACTACGTCGGTGCTCGGGCCCTAATAATAATAATAATAATTAAAGCTGCGAGCAGCGATGAGCGGGCCCTCGCAATATGCACGTCGGGGTGCATGCACGTCGGGGTGCCGGCGGGACTCCGGCCTGCGCGGCCGAGAACGTCCGCGACCGTCGGACGGCGCGAGGACTCTGGTTGATGCTGCCATTCAGTTCTGTGACCGTCAGACACTGCATGCAGGTTCAGAGCATGGCCCCAATATACTTTTATTTAAGTCCATATGTGATACATGTTCCTACCAAATTTCATACATCTAGGTGAAACGTACTGCGAGGGCTGCTTCGTTGAAATGTTGTAGGGGGCGCTATTGAGCCGATTTGCCACTCTGAACCAATAAAATCATATTATACAACTACATTTTGGGCTTTAAATGTGTATGCCAAGTTTGCTTATGTTTCGAGCATTTTTAGCCTCTCAAAATTACCTTCGTTGTTAACGGCGAAGACTGCATCGCCACGGCAACGGCGTTCGACGAAACATCAAAAGCTTCATGATCTGGCATTATGAACTATTTGTGTGGAACAAATTTGATATTGATTTGATTTACCTACTAAGAGAAACAAGCCAAAGTATCAAGACTTTAACTTCCTGTTACCAGTAGGTGGCGCTATGACTATTATTCAAAATTGGCCTGCAGATGTCTTCAGGCCTGGAGTCTAATCAAACACGTGAAATCTGGTAAAGATCTGATGATGTGGAGTCGAGTTACATCAGTTTATTCGTTCATGGCGAAGGATCGAAATTCCGTCGCCACGGCAACAGCTTTTCACGAAACAACAAGCTTTGAGTAACTTTTCATCACAAAGGTCTTTAGACTGTACCGACTAAATTTGAAGTTGATCTGATGAATTCCCTAGGAGGAGTTCGTTAAAGTGCAGCGCCTGGAAATGACAAAAACGACATGAGAAATTCATAAAAAATGCAAAATGGCTGACTTCCGGTTGGGTTTAGAGCATAGCCCCAAGAGACTTTTATTGAAGTCCATATGTGATACATGTTCCTACCACATTTCATACATCTAGGTCAAACGTACTGCGAGGGCTGCTTCGTCGAAATTTTGTAGGGGGCGCTATTGAGCCGATTTGCCACTCTGAACCAATAAAATCATATTCCCTAACTACATTTCGGCCTTGTAATCTACTTGCCAAGTTTGCTTATGTTTCGAGCATTTTTAGCCTGTCAAAATGACCTTCGTTGTTAACGGCGAAGACTGCATCGCCACGGCAACGGCGTTCGACGAAACATCAAAAGCTTCATGATCTGGCATTATGAACTTCTTGTATTTGTGTGGAACAAATTTGATATTGATTTGATTTACCTACTAAGAGAAACAAGCCAAAGTATCAAGACTTTAACTTCCTGTTACCAGTAGGTGGCGCTATGACTATTATTCAAAATTGGCCTGCAGATGTCTTCAGGCCTGGAGTCTAATCAAACACGTGAAATCTGGTAAAGATCTGATGATGTGGAGTCGAGTTACATCAGTTTATTCGTTCATGGCGAAGGATCGAAATTCCGTCGCCACGGCAACAGCTTTTCACGAAACAACAAGCTTTGAGTAACTTTTCATCACAAAGGTCTTTAGACTGTACCGACTAAATTTGAAGTTGATCTGATGAATTCCCTAGGAGGAGTTCGTTAAAGTGCAGCGCCTGGAAATGACAAAAACGACATGAGAAATTCATAAAAAATGCAAAATGGCTGACTTCCGGTTGGGTTTAGAGCATAGCCCCAAGAGACTTTTATTGAAGTCCATATGTGATACATGTTCCTACCACATTTCATACATCTAGGTCAAACGTACTGCGAGGGCTGCTTCGTCGAAATTTTGTAGGGGGCGCTATTGAGCCGATTTGCCACTCTGAACCAATAAAATCATATTCCCTAACTACATTTCGGCCTTGTAATCTACTTGCCAAGTTTGCTTATGTTTCGAGCATTTGTAGCCTGTCAAAATGACCTTCGTTGTTAACGGCGAAGACTGCATCGCCACGGCAACGGCGTTCGACGAAACATCAAAAGCTTCATGATCTGGCATTATGAACTTCTTGTATTTGTGTGGAACAAATTTGATATTGATTTGATTTACCTACTAAGAGAAACAAGCCAAAGTATAAAGACTTTAACTTCCTGTTACCAGTAGGTGGCGCTATGACTATGATTCAAAATTGGCCTGCAGATGTCTTCAGGCCTGGAGTCTAATCAAGCATGTGAAATCTGGTAAAGATCTGATGATGTGGAGTCGAGATACATCAGTTTATTCGTTCATGGCGAAGGATCGAAATTCGCCGAGCCGCCACGTCGCCGCCCTTCAGTAACTTCTTACAATCTTCACAATGAAGCATTATCAAGGTCTTAAGGCTTGTTTGACAACATTTGAGAGGGATCTGATTAATCTGTGAGGAGCAGGATGTCAAAGTACGCAGCGTACAACTTCCGGTTGCCACTAGGTGGCGCTATCACTATGATTCAAAATTATCATATAGATGTGTTCCGGGTCAGGATGTTATGACATATGAGAGATTTGGAGCAGATTCGACAATGTACGGCCGAGTTACAACAACTTCCTGTTTCGTGGCGAATGGTGTTTCTTTGACGCCACGCCACGGCCACATAGTTCGATAACTTTTTGATCTTTGAGTAACTTTTCACTGTCAAGGTCTCAAGAGCAGACTAGCCGAATCTGAAGTCAATCGGGTGAAATCTCTGGGAGGAGTTCGTTAAAGTATGACGCCTTGAAACGGTCAAAAAACGTCATAAAAGTAAAAATGGCCGACTTCCTGTTTGGTTTAGAGAAAACGGCCAAGAGGATTTTTTGTGCGTCTCATCACGTTCCACATACCGACCAAATTTCATACAGCTGGGTGAAACCTGATGTTGGGGCTACTCAATAGGGGGCGCTAGCGAGCCAATATTTCATACCGCAGCTGGACACCCCAATCAGACTGCAATTTTCGCAAATTCTGGCTTGCGTGCCAAATTTCACAGACTTCCCAATATCCCAAGCACCTCCTTTTTGCCATGAAAGCGGAAGAAGAAGAATAAACATTACGGTTTCAATAGGTCCTCCGCTCCGACTACGTCGGTGCTCGGGCCCTAATAAACATTACGGTTTCAATAGGTCCTCCGCTCCGACTACGTCGGTGCTCGGGCCCTAATTAAAGCTGCGAGCAGCGATGGGCGGGCCCTCGCAATATGCACGTCGGGGTGCATGCACGTCGGGGTGCCGGCGGGACTCCGGCCTGCGCGGCCGAGAACGTCAGCGACCGTCGGACGGCGCGAGGACTCTGGTTGATGCTGTCATTCAGTTCCGTGACCGTCAGACACTGCATGCAGGTTTAGAGCATGGCCCCAAGAGACTTTTATTTAAGTCCATATGTGATACATGTTCCTACCAAATTTCATACATCTAGGTGAAACGTACTGCGAGGGCTGCTTCGTTGAAATTTTGTAGGGGGCGCTATTGAGCCGATTTGCCACTCTGAACCAATAAAATCATTTTCCATAACTACATTTCGGCCTTGTAATCTACTTGCCAAGTTTGGTTATGTTTCGAGCATTTTTAGCCTCTCAAAATGACCTTCGTTGTTAACGGCGAAGGATGCGTCGCCACGGCAACAGCTTTTCACGAAACAACAAGCTTTGAGTAACTTTTCATCACAAAGGTCTTTAGACTGTACCGACCAAATTTGAAGTTGATCTGATGAATTCCCTAGGAGGAGTTCGTTAAAGTGCAGCGCCTGGAAATGACAAAAACGACATGAGAAATTCATAAAAAATGCAAAATGGCTGACTTCCGGTTGGGTTTAGAGCATTGCCCCAAGAGACTTTTATTGAAGTCCATATGCGATACATGTTCCTACCACATTTCATACATCTAGGTCAAACGTACTGCGAGGGCTGCTTCGTCGAAATTTTGTAGGGGGCGCTATTGAGCCGATTTGCCACTCTGAACCAATAAAATCATTTTCCATAACTACATTTCGGCCTTGTAATCTACTTGCCAAGTTTGGTTATGTTTCGAGCATTTTTAGCCTCTCAAAATGACCTTCGTTGTTAACGGCGAAGGATGCGTCGCCACGGCAACAGCTTTTCACGAAACAACAAGCTTTGAGTAACTTTTCATCACAAAGGTCTTTAGACTGTACCGACCAAATTTGAAGTTGATCTGATGAATTCCCTAGGAGGAGTTCGTTAAAGTGCAGCGCCTGGAAATGACAAAAACGACATGAGAAATTCATAAAAAATGCAAAATGGCTGACTTCCGGTTGGGTTTAGAGCATTGCCCCAAGAGACTTTTATTGAAGTCCATATGCGATACATGTTCCTACCACATTTCATACATCTAGGTCAAACGTACTGCGAGGGCTGCTTCGTCGAAATTTTGTAGGGGGCGCTATTGAGCCGATTTGCCACTCTGAACCAATAAAATCATATTCTGTAACTACATTTCGGCCTTGTAATCTGCTTGCCAAATTTGCTTATGTTTCGAGCATTTTTAGCCTCTCAAAATGACCTTCGTTGTTAACGGCGAACACTGCATCGCCACGGCAACGGCGTTCGACGGAACATCAAAAGCTTCATGATCTGGCATTATGAACTTCTTGTATTTGTGTGGAAGAAATTTGATATTGATTTGATTTACCTACTGAGAGAAACAAGCCAAAGTATCAAGACTTTAACTTCCTGTTACCAGTAGGTGGCGCTATGACTATGATTCAAAATTGGCCTGCAGATGTCTTCATGCCTGGAGTCTAATCAAACACGTGAAATCTGGTAAAGATCTGATGATGTGGAGTCGAGTTACATCAGTTTATTCGTTCATGGCGAAGGATCGAAATTCGCCGAGCCGCCACGTCGCCGCCCTTCAGTAACTTCTTACAATCTTCACAATGAAGCATTATCAAGGTCTTAAGGCTTGTTTGACAACATTTGAGAGGGATCTGATTAATCTGTGAGGAGCAGGATGTCAAAGTACGCAGCGTACAACTTCCGGTTGCCACTAGGTGGCGCTATCACTATGATTCTAAATTATCATATAGATGTGTTCCGGGTCAGGATGTTATGACATATGAGAGATTTGGAGCAGATTCGACAATGTACGGCCGAGTTACAACAACTTCCTGTTTCGTGGCGAATGGTGTTTCTTTGACGCCACGCCACGGCCACATAGTTCGATAACTTTTTGATCTTTGAGTAACTTTTCACTGCCAAGGTCTCAAGAGCAGACTAGCCGAATCTGAAGTCAATCGGGTCAAATCTCTGGGAGGAGTTCGTTAAAGTATGACGCCTTGAAACGGTCAAAAAACGTCATAAAAGCAAAAATGGCCGACTTCCTGTTTTGTTTAGAGAAAACTTCCAAGAGGATTTTTGGTGCGTCTCATCACGTTCCACATACCTACCAACTTTCATACAGCTGGGTGAAACCTGATGTTGGGGCTACTCAATAGGGGGCGCTAGCGAGCCAATATTTCATACCGCAGCTGGACACCCCAATCAGACTGCAATTTTCGCAAATTCTGGCTTGCGTGCCAAATTTCACAGACTTCCCAATATCCCAAGCACCTCCTTTTTGCGACGAAACACTAAAAATAAGAATAATAAGAATAAACATTACGGTTTCAATAGGTCCTCCGCTCCGACTACGTCGGTGCTCGGGCCCTAATAATAAACATTACGGTTTCAATAGGTCCTCCGCTCCGACTACGTCGGTGCTCGGGCCCTAATAAACATTCGAAATTCAATAGGTCCTCCGCTCCGACTACGTCGGTGCTCGGGCCCTAATTAAAGCTGCGAGCAGCGATGGGCGGGCCCTCGCAATATGCACGTCGGGGTGCCGGCGGGACTCCGGCCTGCGCGGCCGAGAACGTCCGCGACCGTCGGACGGCGCGAGGACTCTGGCTGATGCTGCCATTTAGTTCTGTGACCGTCAGACACTGCATGCAGGTTTAGAGCATGGCCCCAATATACTTTTATTTAAGTCCATATGTGATACATGTTCCCACCAAATTTCATACATCTAGGTCAAACGTACTGCGAGGGCTGCTTCGTCGAAATTTTGTAGGGGGCGCTATTGAGCCGATTTGCCACTCTGAACCAATAAAATCATATTCTGTAACTACATTTCGGCCTTGTAATCTGCTTGCCAAATTTGCTTATGTTTCGAGCATTTTTAGCCTCTCAAAATGACCTTCGTTGTTAACGGCGAACACTGCATCGCCACGGCAACGGCGTTCGACGGAACATCAAAAGCTTCATGATCTGGCATTATGAACTTCTTGTATTTGTGTGGAAGAAATTTGATATTGATTTGATTTACCTACTGAGAGAAACAAGCCAAAGTATCAAGACTTTAACTTCCTGTTACCAGTAGGTGGCGCTATGACTATGATTCAAAATTGGCCTGCAGATGTCTTCAGGCCTGGAGTCTAATCAAACACGTGAAATCTGGTAAAGATCTGATGATGTGGAGTCGAGTTACATCAGTTTATTCGTTCATGGCGAAGGATCGAAATTCGCCGAGCCGCCACGTCGCCGTCCTTCAGTAACTTCTTACAATCTTCACAATGAAGCATTATCAAGGTCTTAAGGCTTGTTTGACAACATTTGAGAGGGATCTGATTAATCTGTGAGGAGCAGGATGTCAAAGTACGCAGCCTACAACTTCCGGTTGCCACTAGGTGGCGCTATCACTATGATTCTACATTATCATATAGATGTGTTCCGGGTCAGGATGTTATGACATATGAGAGATTTGGAGCAGATTCGACAATGTACGGCCAAGTTACAACAACTTCCTGTTTCGTGGCGAATGGTGTTTCTTTGACGCCACGCCACGGCCACATAGTTCGATAACTTTTTGATCTTTGAGTAACTTTTCACTGCCAAGGTCTCAAGAGCAGACTCGCCGAATCTGAAGTCAATCGGGTCAAATCTCTGGGAGGAGTTCGTTAAAGTATGACGCCTTGAAACGGTCAAAAGACGTCATAAAAGCAAAAATGGCTGACTTCCTGTTTGGTTTAGAGAAAACGGCCAAGAGGATTTTTTGTGCGTCTCATCACGTTCCACATACCTACCAAATTTCATACAGCTGGGTGAATCCTGATGTTGGGGCTACTCAATAGGGGGCGCTAGCGAGCCAATATTTCATACCGCAGCTGGACACCCCAATCAGACTGCAATTTTCGCAAATTCTGGCTTGCGTGCCAAATTTCACAGACTTCCCAATATCCCAAGCACCTCCTTTTTGCCATCAAACTGGTAAAATAATAAGAATTAAAGCTGCGAGCAGCGATGAGCGGGCCCTCGCAATATGCACATCGGGGTGCATGCACGTCGGGGTGCCGGCGGGACTCCGGCCTGCGCGGCCGAGAACGTCCGCGACCGTCGGACGGCGCGAGGACTCTGGTTGATGCTGTCATTCAGTTCCGTGACCGTCAGACACTGCATGCAGGTTCAGAGCATGGCCCCAATATACTTTTATTTAAGTCCATATGTGATACATGTTCCTACCAAATTTCATACATATAGGTGAAACGTACTGCGAGGGCTGCTTCGTTGAAATTTTGTAGGGGGCGCTATTGAGCCGATTTGCCACTCTGAACCAATAAAATCATATTCCATAACTACATTTCGGCCTTGTAATCTACTTGCCAAGTTTGGTTATGTTTCGAGCATTTTTAGCCTCTCAAAATGACCTTCGTTGTTAACGGCGAAGACCGCATCGCCACGGCAACGGCGTTCGACGAAACATCAAAAGCTTCATGATCTGGCATTATGAACTTCTTGTATTTGTGTGGAACAAATTTGATATTGATTTGATTTACCGACGAAGAGAAACAAGCCAAAGTATCAAGACTTTAACTTCCTGTTACCAGTAGGTGGCGCTATGACAATGATTCAAAATTGGCCTGCAGATGTCTTCAGGCCTGGAGTCTAATCAAACACGTGAAACCTGGTAAAGATCTGATGATGTGGAGTCGAGTTACATCAGTTTCTTCGTTCATGGCGAAGGATCGAAATTCCGTCGCCACGGCAACAGCTTTTCACGAAACAACAAGCTTTGAGTAACTTTTCATCACAAAGGTCTTTAGACTGTACCGAGCAAATTTGAAGTTGATCTGATGAATTCCCTAGGAGGAGTTCGTTAAAGTGCAGCGCCTGGAAATGACAAAAACGACATGAGAAATTCATAAAAAATGCAAAATGGCTGACTTCCGGTTGGGTTTAGAGCATAGCCCCAAGAGACTTTTATTGAAGTCCATATGCGATACATGTTCCTACCACATTTCATACATCTAGGTCAAACGTACTGCGAGGGCTGCTTCGTCGAAATTTTGTAGGGGGCGCTATTGAGCCGATTTGGCACTCTGAACCAATAAAATCTGATTCTGTAACTACATTTCGGCCTTGTAATCTACTTGCCAAGTTTGCTTATGTTTCGAGCATTTTTAGCCTCTCAAAATGACCTTCGTTGTTAACGGCGAAGACTGCATCGCCACGGCAACGGCGTTCGACGAAACATCAAAAGCTTCATGATCTGGCATTATGAACTTCTTCTATTTGTGTGGAACAAATTTGATATTGATTTGATTAACCTACTAAGAGAAACAAGCCAAAGTATAAAGACTTTAACTTCCTGTTACCAGTAGGTGGCGCTATGACTATGATTCAAAATTGGCCTGCAGATGTCGTCAGGCCTGGAGTCTAATCAAACACATGACATCTGGTAAAGATCTGATGATGTGGAGTCGAGTTACATCAGTTTATTCGTTCATGGCGAAGGATCGAAATTCGCCGAGCCGCCACGTCGCCGCCCTTCAGTAACTTCTTACAATCTTCACAACGAAGCATTATCAAGGTCTTAAGGCTTGTTTGACAAGATTTGAGAGGGATCTGATTAATCTGTGAGGAGCAGGATGTCAAAGTACGCAGCGTACAACTTCCGGTTGCCACTAGGTGGCGCTATCACTATGATTCTAAATTATCATATAGATGTGTTCCGGGTCAGGATGTTATGACATATGAGAGATTTGGAGCAGATTCGACAATGTACGGCCGAGTTACAACAACTTCCTGTTTCGTGGCGAATGGTGTTTCTTTGACGCCACGCCACGGCCACATAGTTCGATAACTTTTTGATCTTTGAGTAACTTTTCACTGCCAAGGTCTCAAGAGCAGACTCGCCGAATCTGAAGTCAATCGGGTCAAATCTCTGGGAGGAGTTCGTTAAAGTATGACGCCTTGAAACGGTCAAAAAACGTCATAAAAGCAAAAATGGCCGACTTCCTGTTTGGTTTAGAGAAAACGGCCAAGAGGATTTTTTGTGCGTCTCATCACGTTCCACATACCTACCAAATTTCATACAGCTGGGTGAATCCTGATGTTGGGGCTACTCAATAGGGGGCGCTAGCGAGCCAATATTTCATACCGCAGCTGGACACCCCAATCAGACTGCAATTTTCGCAAATTCTGGCTTGCGTGCCAAATTTCACAGACTTCCCAATATCCCAAGCACCTCCTTTTTGCCATCAAACTGGTAAAATAATAATAATAATAATAATTAAAGCTGCGAGCAGCGATGGGCGGGCCCTCGCAATATGCACGTCGGGGTGTATGCACGTCGGGGTGGCGGCGGGACTCCGGCCTGCGCGGCCGAGAACGTCCGCGACCGTCGGACGGCGCGAGGACTCTGGTTGATGCTGTCATTCAGTTCCGTGACCGTCAGACACTGCATGCAGGTTCAGAGCATGGCCCCAATATACTTTTATTTAAGTCCATATGTGATACATGTTCCTACCAAATTTCATACATCTAGGTGAAACGTACTGCGAGGGCTGCTTCGTTGAAATTTTGTAGGGGGCGCTATTGAGCCGATTTGCCACTCTGAACCAATAACATCATATTATACAACTACATTTTGGGCTTTAAATGTGTATGCCAAGTTTGCTTATGTTTCGAGCATTTTTAGCCTCTCAAAATGACCTTCGTTGTTAACGGCGAAGACTGCATCGCCACGGCAACGGCGTTCGACGAAACATCAAAAGCTTCATGATCTGGCATTATGAACTATTTGTGTGGAACAAATTTGATATTGATTTGATTTACCTACTAAGAGAAACAAGCCAAAGTATCAAGACTTTAACTTCCTGTTACCAGTAGGTGGCGCTATGACTATGATTCAAAATTGGCCTGCATATGTCTTCAGGCCTGGAGTCTAATCAAACACGTGAAATCTGGTAAAGATCTGATGATGTGGAGTCGAGTTACATCAGTTTATTCGTTCATGGCGAAGGATCGAAATTCCGTCGCCACGGCAACAGCTTTTCACGAAACAACAAGCTTTGAGTAACTTTTCATCACAAAGGTCTTTAGACTGTACCGACCAAATTTGAAGTTGATCTGATGAATTCCCTAGGAGGAGTTCGTTAAAGTGCAGCGCCTGGAAATGACAAAAACGACATGAGAAATTCATAAAAAATGCAAAATGGCTGACTTCCGGTTGGGTTTAGAGCATAGCCCCAAGAGACTTTTATTGAAGTCCATATGCGATACATGTTCCTACCACATTTCATACATCTAGGTCAAACGTACTGCGAGGGCTGCTTCGTTGAAATTTTGTAGGGGGCGCTATTAAGCCGATTTGCCACTCTGAACCAATAAAATCAGATTCTGTAACTACATTTCGGCCTTGTAATCTACTTGCCAAGTTTGCTTATGTTTCGAGCATTTTTAGCCTCTCAAAATGACCTTCGTTGTTCACGGCGAAGACTGCATCGCCACGGCAACGGCGTTCGACGAAACATCAAAAGCTTCATGATCTGGCATTATGAACTTATTGTATTTGTGTGGAACAAATTTGATATTGATTTGATTTACCTACTAAGAGAAACAAGCCAAAGTATAAAGACTTTAACTTCCTGTTACCAGTAGGTGGCGCTATGACTATGATTCGAAATTGGCCTGCAGATGTCTTCAGGCCTGGAGTCTAATTAAGCATGTGAAATCTGGTAAAGATCTGATGATGTGGAGTCGAGATACATCAGTTTATTCGTTCATGGCGAAGGATCGAAATTCGCCGAGCCGCCACGTCGCCGCCCTTCAGTAACTTCTTACAATTTTCACAATGAAGCATTATCAAGGTCTTAAGGCTTGTATGACAAGATTTGAGAGGGATCTGATTAATCTGTTAGGAGCAGGATGTCAAAGTACGCAGCGTACAACTTCCGGTTGCCACTAGGTGGCGCTATCAGTTTGATTCAAAATTATCATATAGATGTGTTCCGGGTCAGGATGTTATGACATATGAGAGATTTAGAGCAGATTCGACAATGTACGGCCGAGTTACAACAACTTCCTGTTTCGTGGCGAATGGTGTTTCTTTGACGCCACGCCACGGCCACATAGTTCGATAACTTTTTGATCTTTGAGTAACTTTTCACTGCCAAGGTCTCAAGAGCAGACTAGCCAAATCTGAAGTCAATCGGGTCAAATCTCTGGGAGGAGTTCGTTAAAGTATGACGCCTTGAAACGGTCAAAAACCGTCATAAAAGTAAAGATGGCCGACTTCCTGTTTGGTTTAGAGAAAACGTCCAAGAGGATTTTTGGTGCGTCTCATCACGTTCCACATAACTACCAACTTTCATACAGCTGGGTGAAACCTGATGTTGGGGCTACTCAATAGGGGGCGCTAGCGAGCCAATATTTCATACCGCAGCTGGACACCCCAATCAGACTGCAATTTTCGCAAATTCTGGCGTGCGTGCCAAATTTCACAACATTCCCAATATCCCAGGCACCTCCTTTTTGCCATGAAAGCGGAAGAAGAATAAGAATAAACATTCGAAATTCAATAGGTCCTCCGCTCCGACTACGTCGGTGCTCGGGCCCTAATAAACATTACGGTTTCAATAGGTCCTCCGCTCCGACTACGTCGGTGCTCGGGCCCTAATAAGAATAATTAAAGCTGCGAGCAGCGATGGGCGGGCCCTCGCAATATGCACGTCGGGGTGCATGCACGTCGGGGTGCCGGCGGGACTCCGGCCTGCGCGGCCGAGAACGTCCGCGACCGTCGGACGCCGCGAGGACTCTGGCCGATGCTGCCATTCAGTTCTGTGACCGTCAGACACTGCATGCAGGTTTAGAGCATGGCCCCAAAATACTTTTATTTAAGTCCATATGTGATACATGCTCCTACAAAATTTCATACATCTAGGTGAAACGTACTGCGAGGGCTGCTTCGTTGAAATTTTGTAGGGGGCGCTATTGAGCCGATTTGCCACTCTGTACCAATAACATCATATTCCCTAACTACATTTCGGCCTTGTAATCTACTTGCCAAGTTTGGTTATGTTTCGAGCATTTTTAGCCTCTCAAAATGACCTTCGTTGTTAACGGCGAAGGATGCGTCGCCACGGCAACAGCTTTTCACGAAACAACAAGCTTTGAGTAACTTTTCATCACAAAGGTCTTTAGACTGTACCGACCAAATTTGAAGTTGATCTGATGAATTCCCTAGGAGGAGTTCGTTAAAGTGCAGGGCCTGGAAATGACAAAAACGACATGAGAAATTCATAAAAAATACAAAATGGCTGACTTCCGGTTGGGTTTAGAGCATAGCCCCAAGAGACTTTTATTGAAGTCCATATGCGATACATGTTCCTACCACATTTCATACATCTAGGTCAAACGTACTGCGAGGGCTGCTTCGTCGAAATTTTGTAGGGGGCGCTATTGAGCCGATTTGCCACTCTGAACCAATAAAATCATATTCTGTAACTACATTTCGGCCTTGTAATCTACTTGCCAAGTTTACTTATGTTTCGAGCATTTTTAGCCTCTCAAAATGACCTTAGTTGTTAACGGCGAAGACTGCATCGCCACGGCAACGGCGTTCGACGAAACATCAAAAGCTTCATGATCTGGCATTATGAACTTCTTGTATTTGTGTGGAACAAATTTGATATTGATTTGATTTACCTACTAAGAGAAACAAGCCAAAGTATAACGACTTTAACTTCCTGTTACCAGTAGGTGGCGCTATGACTATGATTCAAAATTGGCCTGCAGATGTCTTCAGGCCTGGAGTCTAATCAAACACGTGAAATCTGGTAAAGATCTGATGATGTGGAGTCGAGTTACATCAGTTTATTCGTTCATGGCGAAGGATCGAAATTCGCCGAGCCGCCACGTCGCCGCCCTTCAGTAACTTCTTACAATCTTCACAATGAAGCATTATCAAGGTCTTAAGGCTTGTTTGACAACATTTGAGAGGGATCTGATTAATCTGTGAGGAGCAGGATGTCAAAGTACGCAGCGTACAACTTCCGGTTGCCACTAGGTGGCGCTATCACTATGATTCTAAATTATCATACAGATGTGTTCCGGGTCAGGATGTTATGACATATGAGAGATTTGGAGCAGATTCGACAATGTACGGCCGAGTTACAACAACTTCCTGTTTCGTGGCGAATGGTGTTTCTTTGACGCCACGCCACGGCCACATAGTTCGATAACTTTTTGATCTTTGAGTAACTTTTCACTGCCAAGGTCTCAAGAGCAGACTAGCCGAATCTGAAGTCAATCGGGTCAAATCTCTGGGAGGAGTTCGTTAAAGTATGACGCCTTGAAACGGTCAAAAAACGTCATAAAAGCAAAAATGGCCGACTTCCTGTTTGGTTTAGAGAAAACGGCCAAGAGGATTTTTTGTGCGTCTCATCACGTTCCACATACCTACCAACTTTCATACAGCTGGGTGAAACCTGATGTTGGGGCTACTCAATAGGGGGCGCTAGCGAGCCAATATTTCATACCGCAGCTGGGCACCCCAATCAGACTGCAATTTTCGCAAATTCTGGCTTGCTTGCCAAATTTCACAAACTTCCCAATATCCCAAGCACCTCCTTTTTGCGACGAAACACATAAAATAATAATAAGAATAATAATAATAATTAAAGCTGCGAGCAGCGATGGGCGGGCCCTCGCAATATGCACGTCGGGGTGCCGGCGGGACTCCGGCCTGCGCGGCCGAGAACGTCCGCGACCGTCGGACGGCGCGAGGACTCTGGCTGATGCTGCCATTTAGTTCTGTGACCGTCAGACACTGCATGCAGGTTTAGAGCATGGCCCCA
The DNA here is from genome assembly GCF_949748355.1 of Melanostigma gelatinosum. NCBI lineage: Eukaryota > Metazoa > Chordata > Actinopteri > Perciformes > Zoarcidae > Melanostigma > Melanostigma gelatinosum. Next base: position 10,245,360 of record NC_136655.1, read on the forward strand.
ATATACTTTTATTTAAGTCCATATGTGATACATGTTCCCACCAAATTTCATACATCTAGGTGAAACGTACTGCGAGGGCTGCTTCGTTGGAATTTTGTAGGGGGCGCTATTGAGCCGATTTGCCACTCTGAACCAATAAAATCATATTCCATAACTACATTTCGGCCTTGTAATCTACTTGCCAAGTTTGGCTATGTTTCGAGCATTTTTAGCCTCTCAAAATGACCTTCGTTGTTAACGGCGATGAATGCGTCGCCACGGCAACGGCTTTTCACGAAACAACAAGCTTTGAGTAACTTTTCATCACAAAGGTCTTTAGACTGTACCGACCAAATTTGAAGTTGATCTGATGAATTCCCTAGGAGGAGTTCGTTAAAGTGCAGCGCCTGGAAATGACAAAAACGACATGAGAAATTCATAAAAAATGCAAAATGGCTGACTTCCGGTTGGGTTTAGAGCATAGCCCCAAGAGACTTTTATTGAAGTCCATATGCGATACATGTTCCTACCACATTTCATACATCTAGGTCAAACGTACTGCGAGGGCTGCTTCGTCGAAAGTTTGTAGGGGGCGCTATTGAGCCGATTTGCCACTCTGAACCAATAAAATCATATTCTATAACTACATTTCGGCCTTGGAATCTACTTGCCAAGTTTGCTTATGTTTCGAGCATTTTTAGCCTCTCAAAATGACCTTCGTTGTTCACGGCGAAGACTGCATTGCCACGGCAACGGCGTTCGACGAAACATCAAAATCTTCATGATCTGGCATTATGAACTTCTTGTATTTGTGTGGAAGAAATTTGATATTGATTTGATTTACCTACTAAGAGAAACAAGCCAAAGTATAAAGACTTTAACTTCCTGTTACCAGTAGGTGGCGCTATGACTATGATTCAAAATTGGCCTGCAGATGTCTTCAGGCCTGGAGTCTAATCAAGCATGTGCAATCTGGTAAAGATCTGATGATGTGGAGTCGAGATACATCAGTTTATTCGTTCATGGCGAAGGATCGAAATTCGCCGAGCCGCCACGTCGCCGCCCTTCAGTAACTTCTTGCAATCTTCACAACGAAGCATTATCAAGGTCTTAAGGCTTGTTTGACAACATTTGAGAGGGATCTGATTAATCTGTGAGGAGCAGGATGTCAAAGTACGCAGCGTACAACTTCCGGTTGCCACTAGGTGGCGCTATCACTATGATTCTAAATTATCATATAGATGTGTTCCGGGTCAGGATGTTATGACATATGAGAGATTTTGAGCAGATTCGACAATGTACAGCCGAGTTACAACAACTTCCTGTTTCGTGGCGAATGGTGTTTCTTTGACGCCACGCCACGGCCACATAGTTCGATAACTTTTTGATCTTTGAGTAACTTTTCACTGCCAAGGTCTCAAGAGCAGACTAGCCGAATCTGAAGTCAATCGGGTCAAATCTCTGGGAGGAGTTCGTTAAAGTATGACGCCTTGAAACGGTCAAAAAACGTCATCAAAGTAAAAATGGCCGACTTCCTGTTTGGTTTAGAGAAAACGTCCAAGAGGATTTTTTGTGCGTCTCATCACGTTCCACATACCTACTAACTTTCATACAGCTGGGTGAATCCTGATGTTGGGGCTACTCAATAGGGGGCGCTAGCGAGCCAATATTTCATACCGCAGCTGGACACCCCAATCAGACTGCAATTTTCGCAAATTCTGGCTTGCGTGCCAAATTTCACAAAATTCCCAATATCCCAAGCACCTCCTTTTTGCCATGAAAGTGGAAGAATAAGAATAAACATAGCGGTTTCAATAGGTCCTCCGCTCCGACTACGTCGGTGCTCGGGCCCTAATAAACATTCGAAATTCAATAGGTCCTCCGCTCCGACTACGTCGGTGCTCGGGCCCTAATAATAATAAACATTCGAAATTCAATAGGTCCTCCGCTCCGACTACGTCGGTGCTCGGGCCCTAATTAAAGCTGCGAGCAGCGATGAGCGGGCCCTCGCTATATGCACGTCGGGGTGCATGCACGTCGGAGTGCCGGCGGGACTCCGGCCTGCGCGGCCGAGAACGTCCGCGACCGTCGGACGGCGCGAGGACTCTGGTTGATGCTGCCATTCAGTTCTGTGACCGTCAGACACTGCATGCAGGTTCAGAGCATGGCCCCAATATACTTTTATTTAAGTCCATATGTGATACATGTTCCTACCAAATTTTATACATCTAGGTGAAACGTACTGCGAGGGCTGCTTCGTTGAAATTTTGTAGGGGGCGCTATTGAGCCGATTTGCCACTCTGAACCAATAAAATCATATTATACAACTACATTTTGGGCTTTAAATGTGTATGCCAAGTTTGCTTATGTTTCGAGCATTTTTAGCCTCTCAAAATGACCTTCGTTGTTAACGGCGAAGACTATATCGCCACGGCAACGGCGTTCGACGACACATCAAAAGCTTCATCATCTGGCATTATGAACTATTTGTGTGGAACACATTTGATATTGATTTGATTTACCTACTAAGAGAAACAAGCCAAAGTATCAAGACTTTAACTTCCTGTTACCAGTAGGTGGCGCTATGACTATGATTCAAAATTGGCCTGCATATGTCTTCAGGCCTGGAGTCTAATCAAACACGTGAAATCTGGTAAAGATCTGATGATGTGGAGTCGAGTTACATCAGTTTATTCGTTCATGGCGAAGGATCGAAATTCCGTCGCCACGGCAACAGCTTTTCACGAAACAACAAGCTTTGAGTAACTTTTCATCACAAAGGTCTTTAGACTGTACCGAGCAAATTTGAAGTTGATCTGATGAATTCCCTAGGAGGAGTTCGTTAAAGTGCAGCGCCTGGAAATGACAAAAACGACATGAGAAATTCATAAAAAATGCAAAATGGCTGACTTCCGGTTGGGTTTAGAGCATAGCCCCAAGAGACTTTTATTGAAGTCCATATGCGATACATGTTCCTACCACATTTCATACATCTAGGTCAAACGTACTGCGAGGGCTGCTTCGTTGAAATTTTGTAGGGGGCGCTATTGAGCCGATTTGCCACTCTGAACCAATAAAATCATATTCCATAACTACATTTCGGCCTTGTAATCTACTTGCCAAGTTAGGTTATGTTTCAAGCATTTTTAGCCTCTCAAAATGACCTTCGTTGTTCACGGCGAAGACTGCATCGCCACGGCAACGGCGTTCGACGAAACATCAAAAGCTTCATGATCTGGCATTATGAACTTCTTGTATTTGTGTGGAACAAATTTGATATTGATTTGATTTACCTACTAAGAGAAACAAGCCAAAGTATAAAGACTTTAACTTCCTGTTACCAGTAGGTGGCGCTATGACTATGATTCGAAATTGGCCTGCAGATGTCTTCAGGCCTGGAGTCTAATCAAGCATGTGAAATCTGGTAAAGATCTGATGATGTGGAGTCGAGATACATCAGTTTATTCGTTCATGGCGAAGGATCGAAATTCGCCGAGCCGCCACGTCGCCGCCCTTCAGTAACTTCTTACAATCTTCACAATGAAGCATTATCAAGGTCTTAAGGCTTGTATGACAACATTTGAGAGGGATCTGATTAATCTGTGAGGAGCAGGATGTCAAAGTACGCAGCGTACAACTTCCGGTTGCCACTAGGTGGCGCTATCACTATGAGTCTAAATTATCATACAGATGTGTTCCGGGTCAGGATGTTATGACATATGAGAGATTTGGAGCAGATTCGACAATGTACGGCCGAGTTACAACAACTTCCTGTTTCGTGGCGAATGGTGTTTCTTTGACGCCACGCCACGGCCACATAGTTCGATAACTTTTTGATCTTTGAGTAACTTTTCACTGCCAAGGTCTCAAGAGCAGACTAGCCGAATCTGAAGTCAATCGGGTCAAATCTCTGGGAGGAGTTCGTTAAAGTATGACGCCTTGAAACGGTCAAAAAACGTCATAAAAGCAAAAATGGCCGACTTCCTGTTTGGTTTAGAGAAAACGGCCAAGAGGATTTTTGGTGCGTCTCATCACGTTCCACATAACTACCAACTTTCATACAGCTGGGTGAATCCTGATGTCGGGGCTACTCAATAGGGGGCGCTAGCGAGCCAATATTTCATACTGCAGCTGGACACCCCAATCAGACTGCAATTTTCGCAAATTCTGGCTTGCGTGCCAAATTTCACAACATTCCCAATATCCCAAGCACCTCCTTTTTGCGACGAAACACTAAAAATAAGAATAATAAGAATAATTAAAGCTGCGAGCAGCGATGGGCGGGCCCTCGCAATATGCACGTCGGGGTGCATGCACGTCGGGGTGGCGGCGGGACTCCGGCCTGCGCGGCCGAGAACGTCCGCGACCGTCGGACGGCGCGAGGACTCTGGTTGATGCTGCCATTCAGTTCCGTGACCGTCAGACACTGCATGCAGGTTCAGAGCATGGCTCCAATATACTTTTATTTAAGTCCATATGTGATACATGTTCCTACCAAATTTCATACATCTAGGTGAAACGTACTGCGAGGGCTGCTTCGTTGAAATTTTGTAGGGGGCGCTATTGAGCCGATTTGCCACTCTGAACCAATAAAATCATATTATACAACTACATTTTGGCCTTTAAATGTGTATGCCAAGTTTGCTTATGTTTCGAGCATTTTTAGCCTCCCAAAATGACCTTCGTTGTTAACGGCGAAGACTGCATCGCCACGGCAACGGCGTTCGACGAAACATCAAAGCTTCATGATCTGGCATTATGAACTATTTGTGTGGAACAAATTTGATATTGATTTGATTTACCTACTAAGAGAAACAAGCCAAAGTATCAAGACTTTAACTTCCTGTTACCAGTAGGTGGCGCTATGACTATGATTCAAAATTGGCCTGCATATGTCTTCAGGCCTGGAGTCTAATCAAACACGTGAAATCTGGTAAAGATCTGATGATGTGGAGTCGAGTTACATCAGTTTATTCGTTCATGGCGAAGGATCGAAATTCCGTCGCCACGGCAACAGCTTTTCACGAAACAACAAGCTTTGAGTAACTTTTCATCACAAAGGTCTTTAGACTGTACCGACCAAATTTGAAGTTGATCTGATGAATTCCCTAGGAGGAGTTCGTTAAAGTGCAGGGCCTGGAAATGACAAAAACGACATGAGAAATTCATAAAAAATACGAAATGGCTGACTTCCGGTTGGGTTTAGAGCATAGCCCCAAGAGACTTTTATTGAAGTCCATATGCGATACATGTTCCTACCACATTTCATACATCTAGGTCAAACGTACTGCGAGGGCTGCTTCGTCGAAATTTTGTAGGGGGCGCTATTGAGCCGATTTGCCACTCTGAACCAATAAAATCATATTCTGTAACTACATTTCGGCCTTGTAATCTACTTGCCAAGTTTGCTTATGTTTCGAGCATTTTTAGCCTCTCAAAATGACCTTCGTTGTTAACGGCGAAGACTGCATCGCCACGGCAACGGCGTTCGACGAAACATCAAAAGCTTCATGATCTGGCATTATGAACTTCTTGTATTTGTGTGGAACAAATTTGATATTGATTTGATTTACCTACTAAGAGAAACAAGCCAAAGTATAACGACTTTAACTTCCTGTTACCAGTAGGTGGCGCTATGACTATGATTCAAAATTGGCCTGCAGATGTCTTCAGGCCTGGAGTCTAATCAAACACGTGAAATCTGGTAAAGATCTGATGATGTGGAGTCGAGTTACATCAGTTTATTCGTTCATGGCGAAGGATCGAAATTCGCCGAGCCGCCACGTCGCCGCCCTTCAGTAACTTCTTACAATCTTCACAATGAAGCATTATCAAGGTCTTAAGGCTTGTTTGACAACATTTGAGAGGGATCTGATTAATCTGTGAGGAGCAGGATGTCAAAGTACGCAGCGTACAACTTCCGGTTGCCACTAGGTGGCGCTATCACTATGATTCTAAATTATCATACAGATGTGTTCCGGGTCAGGATGTTATGACATATGAGAGATTTGGAGCAGATTCGACAATGTACGGCCGAGTTACAACAACTTCCTGTTTCGTGGCGAATGGTGTTTCTTTGACGCCACGCCACGGCCACATAGTTCGATAACTTTTTGATCTTTGAGTAACTTTTCACTGCCAAGGTCTCAAGAGCAGACTAGCCGAATCTGAAGTCAATCGGGTCAAATCTCTGGGAGGAGTTCGTTAAAGTATGACGCCTTGAAACGGTCAAAAAACGTCATAAAAGCAAAAATGGCCGACTTCCTGTTTGGTTTAGAGAAAACGGCCAAGAGGATTTTTTGTGCGTCTCATCACGTTCCACATACCTACCAACTTTCATACAGCTGGGTGAAACCTGATGTTGGGGCTACTCAATAGGGGGCGCTAGCGAGCCAATATTTCATACCGCAGCTGGGCACCCCAATCAGACTGCAATTTTCGCAAATTCTGGCTTGCTTGCCAAATTTCACAAACTTCCCAATATCCCAAGCACCTCCTTTTTGCGACGAAACACATAAAATAATAATAATAATAATAATTAAAGCTGCGAGCAGCGATGGGCGGGCCCTCGCAATATGCACGTCGGGGTGCATGCACGTCGGGGTGGCGGCGGGACTCCGGCCTGCGCGGCCGAGAACGTCCGCGACCGTCGGACGGCGCGAGGACTCTGGTTGATGCTGTCATTCAGTTCCGTGACCGTCAGACACTGCATGCAGGTTCAGAGCATGGCCCCAATATACTTTTATTTAAGTCCATATGTGATACATGTTCCTACCAAATTTCATACATCTAGGTGAAACGTACTGCGAGGGCTGCTTCGTTGAAATTTTGTAGGGGGCGCTATTGAGCCGATTTGCCACTCTGAACCAATAAAATCATATTATACAACTACATTTTGGGCTTTAAATGTGTATGCCAAGTTTGCTTATGTTTCGAGCATTTTTAGCCTCTCAAAATGACCTTCGTTGTTAACGGCGAAGACTGCATCGCCACGGCAACGGCGTTCGACGAAACATCAAAAGCTTCATGATCTGGCATTATGAACTATTTGTGTGGAACAAATTTGATATTGATTTGATTTACCTACTAAGAGAAACAAGCCAAAGTATCAAGACTTTAACTTCCTGTTACCAGTAGGTGGCGCTATGACTATGATTCAAAATTGGCCTGCATATGTCTTCAGGCCTGGAGTCTAATCAAACACGTGAAATCTGGTAAAGATCTGATGATGTGGAGTCGAGTTACATCAGTTTATTCGTTTATGGCGAAGGATCGAAATTCCGTCGCCACGGCAACAGCTTTTCACGAAACAACAAGCTTTGAGTAACTTTTCATCACAAAGGTCTTTAGACTGTACCGACCAAATTTGAAGTTGATCTGATGAATTCCCTAGGAGGAGTTCGTTAAAGTGCAGCGCCTGGAAATGACAAAAACGACATGAGAAATTCATAAAAAATGCAAAATGGCTGACTTCCGGTTGGGTTTAGAGCATAGCCCCAAGAGACTTTTATTGACGTCCATATGCGATACATGTTCCTACCACATTTCATACATCTAGGTCAAACGTACTGCGAGGGCTGCTTCGTCGAAATTTTGTAGGGGGCGCTATTGAGCCGATTTGCCACTCTGAACCAATAAAATCAGATTCTGTAACTACATTTCGGCCTTGTAATCTACTTGCCAAGTTTGCTTATGTTTCGAGCATTTTTAGCCTCTCAAAATGACCTTCGTTGTTAACGGCGAAGACTGCATCGCCACGGCAACGGCGTTCGACGAAACATCAAAAGCTTCATGATCTGGCATTATGAACTTCTTGTATTTGTGTGGAACAAATTTGATATTGATTTGATTTACCTACTAAGAGAAACAAGCCAAAGTATAAAGACTTTAACTTCCTGTTACCAGTAGGTGGCGCTATGACTATGATTCGAAATTGGCCTGCAGATGTCTTCAGGCCTGGAGTCTAATCAAGCATGTGAAATCTGGTAAAGATCTGATGATGTGGAGTCGAGATACATCAGTTTATTCGTTCATGGCGAAGGATCGAAATTCGCCGAGCCGCCACGTCGCCGCCCTTCAGTAACTTCTTACAATTTTCACAATGAAGCATTATCAAGGTCTTAAGGCTTGTATGACAACATTTGAGAGGGATCTGATTAATCTGTGAGGAGCAGGATGTCAAAGTACGCAGCGTACAACTTCCGGTTGCCACTAGGTGGCGCTATCACTATGATTCTAAATTATCATATAGATGTGTTCCGGGTCAGGATGTTATGACATATGAGAGATTTGGAGCAGATTCGACAATGTACGGCCGAGTTACAACAACTTCCTGTTTCGTGGCGAATGGTGTTTCTTTGACGCCACGCCACGGCCACATAGTTCGATAACTTTTTGATCTTTGAGTAACTTTTCACTGCCAAGGTCTCAAGAGCAGACTAGCCAAATCTGAAGTCAATCGGGTCAAATCTCTGGGAGGAGTTCGTTAAAGTATGACGCCTTGAAACGGTAAAAAAACGTCATAAAAGCAAAAATGGCCGACTTCCTGTTTGGTTTAGAGAAAACGGCCAAGAGGATTTTTTGTGCGTCTCATCACGTTCCACATACCTACCAAATTTCATACAGCTGGGTGAAACCTGATGTTGGGGCTACTCAATAGGGGGCGCTAGCGAGCCAATATTTCATACCGCAGCTGGACACCCCAATCAGACTGCAATTTTCGCAAATTCTGGCTTGCGTGCCAAATTTCACAACATTCCCAATATCCCAAGCACCTCCTTTTTGCGACGAAACACTAAAAATAAGAATAATTAAAGCTGCGAGCAGCGATGGGCGGGCCCTCGCAATATGCACGTCGGGGTGCCGGCGGGACTCCGGCCTGCGCGGCCGAGAACGTCCGCGACCGTCGGACGGCGCGAGGACTCTGGCTGATGCTGCCATTTAGTTCTGTGACCGTCAGACACTGCATGCAGGTTTAGAGCATGGCCCCAATATACTTTTATTTAAGTCCATATGTGATACATGTTCCCACCAAATTTCATACATCTAGGTCAAACGTACTGCGAGGGCTCCTTAGTCGAAATTTTGTAGGGGGCGCTATTGAGCCGATTTGCCACTCTGAACCAATAAAATCATATTCCCTAACTACATTTCGGCCTTGTAATCTACTTGCCAAGTTTGCTTATGTTTCGAGCATTTTTAGCCTGTCAAAATGACCTTCGTTGTTAACGGCGAAGACTGCATCGCCACGGCAACGGCGTTCGACGAAACATCAAAAACTTCATGATCTGGCATTATGAACTTCTTGTATTTGTGTGGAACAAATTTGATATTGATTTGATTTACCTACTGAGAGAAACAAGCCAAAGTATCAAGACTTTAACTTCCTGTTACCAGTAGGTGGCGCTATGACTATGATTCAAAATTGGCCTGCAGATGTCTTCAGGCCTGGAGTCTAATCAAGCATGTGAAATCTGGTAAAGATCTGATGATGTGGAGTCGAGATACATCAGTTTATTCGTTCATGGCGAAGGATCGAAATTCGCCGAGCCGCCACGTCGCCGCCCTTCAGTAACTTCTTACAATCTTCACAACGAAGCATTATCAAGGTCTTAAGGCTTGTTTGACAACATTTGAGAGGGATCTGATTAATCTGTGAGGAACAGGATGTCAAAGTACGCAGCCTACAACTTCCGGTTGCCACTAGGTGGCGCTATCACTATGATTCTAAATTATCATATAGATGTGTTCCGGGTCAGGATGTTATGACATATGAGAGATTTGGAGCAGATTCGACAATGTACGGCCAAGTTACAACAACTTCCTGTTTCGTGGCGAATGGTGTTTCTTTGACGCCACGCCACGGCCACATAGTTCGATAACTTTTTGATCTTTGAGTAACTTTTCACTGCCAAGGTCTCAAGAGCAGACTCGCCGAATCTGAAGTCAATCGGGTCAAATCTCTGGGAGGAGTTCGTTAAAGTATGACGCCTTGAAACGGTCAAAAAACGTCATAAAAGCAAAAATGGCCGACTTCCTGTTTGGTTTAGAGAAAACGGCCAAGAGGATTTTTTGTGCGTCTCATCACGTTCCACATACCTACCAAATTTCATACAGCTGGGTGAATCCTGATGTTGGGGCTACTCAATAGGGGGCGCTAGCGAGCCAATATTTCATACCGCAGCTGGACACCCCAATCAGACTGCAATTTTCGCAAATTCTGGCTTGCGTGCCAAATTTCACAGACTTCCCAATATCCCAAGCACCTCCTTTTTGCCATCAAACTGGTAAAATAATAATAAGAATAAGAATAATAATAATAATAAACATTCGAAATTCAATAGGTCCTCCGCTCCGACTACGTCGGTGCTCGGGCCCTAATAAGAATAAACATTACGGTTTCAATAGGTCCTCCGCTCCGACTACGTCGGTGCTCGGGCCCTAATAAACATAGCGGTTTCAATAGGTCCTCCGCTCCGACTACGTCGGTGCTCGGGCCCTAATTAAAGCTGCGAGCAGCGATGGGCGGGCCCTCGCAATATGCACGTCGGGGTGCCGGCGGGACTCCGGCCTGCGCGGCCGAGAACGTCCGCGACCGTCGGATGGCGCGAGGACTCTGGCTGATGCTGCCATTTAGTTATGTGACCGTCAGACACTGCATGCAGGTTTAGAGCATGGCCCCAATATACTTTTATTTAAGTCCATATGTGATACATGTTCCCACCAAATTTCATACATCTAGGTCAAACGTACTGCGAGGGCTGCTTCATCGAAATTTTGTAGGGGGCGCTATTGAGCCGATTTGCCACTCTGAACCAATAAAATCATATTCCCTAACTACATTTCGGCCTTGTAATCTACTTGCCAAGTTTGCTTATGTTTCGAGCATTTTTAGCCTCTCAAAATGACCTTCGTTGTTAACGGCGAAGACTGCATCGCCACGGCAACGGCGTTCGACGAAACATTAAAAGCTTCATGATCTGGCATTATGAACTTCTTGTATTTGTGTGGAACAAATTTGATATTGATTTGATTTACCTACTAAGAGAAACAAGCCAAAGTATAAAGACTTTAACTTCCTGTTACCAGTAGGTGGCGCTATGACTATGATTCAAAATTGGCCTGCAGATGTCTTCAGGCCTGGAGTCTAATCAAACACGTGAAATCTGGGAAAGATCTGATGATGTGGAGTCGAGATACATCAGTTTATTCGTTCATGGCGAAGGATCGAAATTCGCCGAGCCGCCACGTCGCCGCCCTTCAGTAACTTCTTACAATCTTCACAACGAAGCATTATCAAGGTCTTAAGGCTTGTTTGACAACATTTGAGAGGGATCTGATTAATCTGTGAGGAGCAGGATGTCAAAGTACGCAGCCTACAACTTCCGGTTGCCACTAGGTGGCGCTATCACTATGATTCTAAATTATCATATAGATGTGTTCCGGGTCAGGATGTTATGACATATGAGAGATTTGGAGCAGATTCGACAATGTACGGCCAAGTTACAACAACTTCCTGTTTCGTGGCGAATGGTGTTTCTTTGACGCCACGCCACGGCCACATAGTTCGATAACTTTTTGATCTTTGAGTAACTTTTCACTGCCAAGGTCTCAAGAGCAGACTAGCCGAATCTGAAGTCAATCGGGTCAAATCTCTGGGAGGAGTTCGTTAAAGTATGACGCCTTGAAACGGTCAGAAAACGTCATAAAAGCAAAAATGGCCGACTTCCTGTTTGGTTTAGAGAAAACGGCCAAGAGGATTTTTGGTGCGTCTCATCACGTTCCACATACCGACCAAATTTCATACAGCTGGGTGAAACCTGATGTTGGGGCTACTCAATAGGGGGCGCTAGCGAGCCAATATTTCATACCGCAGCTGGACACCCGAATCAGACTGCAATTTTCGCAAATTCTGGCTTGCGTGCCAAATTTCACAGACTTCCCAATATCCCAAGCACCTCCTTTTTGCCATGAAAGCGGAAGAAGAAGAATAAACATTACGGTTTCAATAGGTCCTCCGCTCCGACTACGTCGGTGCTCGGGCCCTAATAAACATTACGGTTTCAATAGGTCCTCCGCTCCGACTACGTCGGTGCTCGGGCCCTAATTAAAGCTGCGAGCAGCGATGGGCGGGCCCTCGCAATATGCACGTCGGGGTGCATGCACGTCGGGGTGCCGGCGGGACTCCGGCCTGCGCGGCCGAGAACGTCAGCGACCGTCGGACGGCGCGAGGACTCTGGTTGATGCTGTCATTCAGTTCCGTGACCGTCAGACACTGCATGCAGGTTTAGAGCATGGCCCCAAGAGACTTTTATTTAAGTCCATATGTGATACATGTTCCTACCAAATTTCATACATCTAGGTGAAACGTACTGCGAGGGCTGCTTCGTTGAAATTTTGTAGGGGGCGCTATTGAGCCGATTTGCCACTCTGAACCAATAAAATCATTTTCCATAACTACATTTCGGCCTTGTAATCTACTTGCCAAGTTTGGTTATGTTTCGAGCATTTTTAGCCTCTCAAAATGACCTTCGTTGTTAACGGCGAAGGATGCGTCGCCACGGCAACAGCTTTTCACGAAACAACAAGCTTTGAGTAACTTTTCATCACAAAGGTCTTTAGACTGTACCGACCAAATTTGAAGTTGATCTGATGAATTCCCTAGGAGGAGTTCGTTAAAGTGCAGCGCCTGGAAATGACAAAAACGACATGAGAAATTCATAAAAAATGCAAAATGGCTGACTTCCGGTTGGGTTTAGAGCATTGCCCCAAGAGACTTTTATTGAAGTCCATATGCGATACATGTTCCTACCACATTTCATACATCTAGGTCAAACGTACTGCGAGGGCTGCTTCGTCGAAATTTTGTAGGGGGCGCTATTGAGCCGATTTGCCACTCTGAACCAATAAAATCATTTTCCATAACTACATTTCGGCCTTGTAATCTACTTGCCAAGTTTGGTTATGTTTCGAGCATTTTTAGCCTCTCAAAATGACCTTCGTTGTTAACGGCGAAGGATGCGTCGCCACGGCAACAGCTTTTCACGAAACAACAAGCTTTGAGTAACTTTTCATCACAAAGGTCTTTAGACTGTACCGACCAAATTTGAAGTTGATCTGATGAATTCCCTAGGAGGAGTTCGTTAAAGTGCAGCGCCTGGAAATGACAAAAACGACATGAGAAATTCATAAAAAATGCAAAATGGCTGACTTCCGGTTGGGTTTAGAGCATTGCCCCAAGAGACTTTTATTGAAGTCCATATGCGATACATGTTCCTACCACATTTCATACATCTAGGTCAAACGTACTGCGAGGGCTGCTTCGTCGAAATTTTGTAGGGGGCGCTATTGAGCCGATTTGCCACTCTGAACCAATAAAATCATATTCTGTAACTACATTTCGGCCTTGTAATCTGCTTGCCAAATTTGCTTATGTTTCGAGCATTTTTAGCCTCTCAAAATGACCTTCGTTGTTAACGGCGAACACTGCATCGCCACGGCAACGGCGTTCGACGGAACATCAAAAGCTTCATGATCTGGCATTATGAACTTCTTGTATTTGTGTGGAAGAAATTTGATATTGATTTGATTTACCTACTGAGAGAAACAAGCCAAAGTATCAAGACTTTAACTTCCTGTTACCAGTAGGTGGCGCTATGACTATGATTCAAAATTGGCCTGCAGATGTCTTCATGCCTGGAGTCTAATCAAACACGTGAAATCTGGTAAAGATCTGATGATGTGGAGTCGAGTTACATCAGTTTATTCGTTCATGGCGAAGGATCGAAATTCGCCGAGCCGCCACGTCGCCGCCCTTCAGTAACTTCTTACAATCTTCACAATGAAGCATTATCAAGGTCTTAAGGCTTGTTTGACAACATTTGAGAGGGATCTGATTAATCTGTGAGGAGCAGGATGTCAAAGTACGCAGCGTACAACTTCCGGTTGCCACTAGGTGGCGCTATCACTATGATTCTAAATTATCATATAGATGTGTTCCGGGTCAGGATGTTATGACATATGAGAGATTTGGAGCAGATTCGACAATGTACGGCCGAGTTACAACAACTTCCTGTTTCGTGGCGAATGGTGTTTCTTTGACGCCACGCCACGGCCACATAGTTCGATAACTTTTTGATCTTTGAGTAACTTTTCACTGCCAAGGTCTCAAGAGCAGACTAGCCGAATCTGAAGTCAATCGGGTCAAATCTCTGGGAGGAGTTCGTTAAAGTATGACGCCTTGAAACGGTCAAAAAACGTCATAAAAGCAAAAATGGCCGACTTCCTGTTTTGTTTAGAGAAAACTTCCAAGAGGATTTTTGGTGCGTCTCATCACGTTCCACATACCTACCAACTTTCATACAGCTGGGTGAAACCTGATGTTGGGGCTACTCAATAGGGGGCGCTAGCGAGCCAATATTTCATACCGCAGCTGGACACCCCAATCAGACTGCAATTTTCGCAAATTCTGGCTTGCGTGCCAAATTTCACAGACTTCCCAATATCCCAAGCACCTCCTTTTTGCGACGAAACACTAAAAATAAGAATAATAAGAATAAACATTACGGTTTCAATAGGTCCTCCGCTCCGACTACGTCGGTGCTCGGGCCCTAATTAAAGCTGCGAGCAGCGATGGGCGGGCCCTCGCAATATGCACGTCGGGGTGCATGCACGTCGGGGTGGCGGCGGGACTCCGGCCTGCGCGGCCGAGAACGTCCGCGACCGTCGGACGCCGCGAGGACTCTGGTTGATGCTGTCATTCAGTTCCGTGACCGTCAGACACTGCATGCAGGTTCAGAGCATGGCCCCAATATACTTGTATTTAAGTCCATATGTGATACATGTTCCTACCAAATTTCATACATCTAGGTGAAACGTACTGCGAGGGCTGCTTCGTTGAAATTTTGTAGGGGGCGCTATTGAGCCGATTTGCCACTCTGAACCAATAAAATCATATTATACAACTACATTTTGGGCTTTAAATGTGTATGCCAAGTTTGCTTATGTTTCGAGTATTTGTAGCCTCTCAAAATGACCTTCGTTGTTAACGGCGAAGACTGCATCGCCACGGCAACGGCGTTCGACGAAACATCAAAAGCTTCATGATCTGGCATTATGAACTATTTGTGTGGAACAAATTTGATATTGATTTGATTTACCTACTAAGAGAAACAAGCCAAAGTATCAAGACTTTAACTTCCTGTTACCAGTAGGTGGCGCTATGACTATGATTCAAAATTGGCCTGCATATGTCTTCAGGCCTGGAGTCTAATCAAACACGTGAAATCTGGTAAAGATCTGATGATGTGGAGTCGAGTTACATCAGTTTATTCGTTTACGGCGAAGGATCGAAATTCCGTCGCCACGGCAACAGCTTTTCACGAAACAACAAGCTTTGAGTAACTTTTCATCACAAAGGTCTTTAGACTGTACCGACAAAATTTGAAGTTGATCTGATGAATTCCCTAGGAGGAGTTCGTTAAAGTGCAGCGCCTGGAAATGACAAAAACGACATGAGAAATTCATAAAAAATGCAAAATGGCTGACTTCCGGTTGGGTTTAGAGCATAGCCCCAAGAGACTTTTATTGAAGTCCATATGCGATACATGTTGCTACCACATTTCATACATCTAGGTCAAACGTACTGCGAGGGCTGCTTCGTTGAAATTTTGTAGGGGGCGCTATTAAGCCGATTTGCCACTCTGAACCAATAAAATCATATTCTATAACTACATTTCGGCCATGTAATCTACTTGCCAAGTTTGCTTATGTTTCGAGCATTTTTAGCCTCTCAAAATGACCTTCGTTGTTCACGGCGAAGACTGCATCGCCACGGCAACGGCGTTCGACGAAACATCAAAAGCTTCATGATCTGGTATTATGAACTTCTTGTATTTGTGTGGAACAAATTTGATATTGATTTGATTTACCTACTAAGAGAAACAAGCCAAAGTATAAAGACTTTAACTTCCTGTTACCAGTAGGTGGCGCTATGACTATGATTCAAAATTGGACTGCAGATGTCGTCAGGCCTGGAGTCTAATCAAACACATGAGATCTGGTAAAGATCTGATGATGTGGAGTCGAGTTACATCAGTTTATTCGTTCATGGCGAAGGATAGAAATTCGCCGAGCCGCCACGTCGCCGCCCTTCAGTAACTTCTTACAATCTTCACAACGAAGCATTATCAAGGTCTTAAGGCTTGTTTGACAACATTTGAGAGGGATCTGATTAATCTGTGAGGAGCAGGATGTCAAAGTACGCAGCGTACAACTTCCGGTTGCCACTAGGTGGCGCTATCACTATGATTCTAAATTATCATATAGATGTGTTCCGGGTCAGGATGTTATGACATATGAGAGATTTGGAGCAGATTCGACAATGTACGGCCGAGTTACAACAACTTCCTGTTTCGTGGCGAATGGTGTTTCTTTGACGCCACGCCACGGCCACATAGTTCGATAACTTTTTGATCTTTGAGTAACTTTTCACTGCCAAGGTCTCAAGAGCAGACTAGCCGAATCTGAAGTCAATCGGGTCAAATCTCTGGGAGGAGTTCGTTAAAGTATGACGCCTTGAAACGGTCAAAAAACGTCATAAAAGCAAAAATGGCCGACTTCCTGTTTGGTTTAGAGAAAACGGCCAAGAGGATTTTTGGTGCGTCTCATCACGTTCCACATAACTACCAACTTTCATACAGCTGGGTGAATCCTGATGTTGGGGCTACTCAATAGGGGGCGCTAGCGAGCCAATATTTCATACTGCAGCTGGACACCCCAATCAGACTGCAATTTTCGCAAATTCTGGCTTGCGTGCCAAATTTCACAACATTCCCAATATCCCAAGCACCTCCTTTTTGCGACGAAACACTAAAAATAAGAATAATTAAAGCTGCGAGCAGCGATGGGCGGGCCCTCGCAATATGCACGTCGGGGTGCATGCACGTCGGGGTGCCGGCGGGACTCCGGCCTGCGCGGCCGAGAACGTCAGCGACCGTCGGACGGCGCGAGGACTCTGGTTGATGCTGTCATTCAGTTCCGTGACCGTCAGACACTGCATGCAGGTTTAGAGCATGGCCCCAAGAGACTTTTATTTAAGTCCATATGTGATACATGTTCCTACCAAATTTCATACATCTAGGTGAAACGTACTGCGAGGGCTGCTTCGTTGGAATTTTGTAGGGGGCGCTATTGAGCCGATTTGCCACTCTGAACCAATAAAATCATATTCCATAACTACATTTCGGCCTTGTAATCTACTTGCCAAGTTTGGCTATGTTTCGAGCATTTTTAGCCTCTCAAAATGACCTTCGTTGTTAACGGCGATGAATGCGTCGCCACGGCAACGGCTTTTCACGAAACAACAAGCTTTGAGTAACTTTTCATCACAAAGGTCTTTAGACTGTACCGACCAAATTTGAAGTTGATCTGATGAATTCCCTAGGAGGAGTTCGTTAAAGTGCAGCGCCTGGAAATGACAAAAACGACATGAGAAATTCATAAAAAATGCAAAATGGCTGACTTCCGGTTGGGTTTAGAGCATAGCCCCAAGAGACTTTTATTGAAGTCCATATGCGATACATGTTCCTACCACATTTCATACATCTAGGTCAAACGTACTGCGAGGGCTGCTTCGTCGAAAGTTTGTAGGGGGCGCTATTGAGCCGATTTGCCACTCTGAACCAATAAAATCATATTCTATAACTACATTTCGGCCTTGGAATCTACTTGCCAAGTTTGCTTATGTTTCGAGCATTTTTAGCCTCTCAAAATGACCTTCGTTGTTCACGGCGAAGACTGCATTGCCACGGCAACGGCGTTCGACGAAACATCAAAATCTTCATGATCTGGCATTATGAACTTCTTGTATTTGTGTGGAAGAAATTTGATATTGATTTGATTTACCTACTAAGAGAAACAAGCCAAAGTATAAAGACTTTAACTTCCTGTTACCAGTAGGTGGCGCTATGACTATGATTCAAAATTGGCCTGCAGATGTCTTCAGGCCTGGAGTCTAATCAAGCATGTGCAATCTGGTAAAGATCTGATGATGTGGAGTCGAGATACATCAGTTTATTCGTTCATGGCGAAGGATCGAAATTCGCCGAGCCGCCACGTCGCCGCCCTTCAGTAACTTCTTGCAATCTTCACAACGAAGCATTATCAAGGTCTTAAGGCTTGTTTGACAACATTTGAGAGGGATCTGATTAATCTGTGAGGAGCAGGATGTCAAAGTACGCAGCGTACAACTTCCGGTTGCCACTAGGTGGCGCTATCACTATGATTCTAAATTATCATATAGATGTGTTCCGGGTCAGGATGTTATGACATATGAGAGATTTTGAGCAGATTCGACAATGTACAGCCGAGTTACAACAACTTCCTGTTTCGTGGCGAATGGTGTTTCTTTGACGCCACGCCACGGCCACATAGTTCGATAACTTTTTGATCTTTGAGTAACTTTTCACTGCCAAGGTCTCAAGAGCAGACTAGCCGAATCTGAAGTCAATCGGGTCAAATCTCTGGGAGGAGTTCGTTAAAGTATGACGCCTTGAAACGGTCAAAAAACGTCATCAAAGTAAAAATGGCCGACTTCCTGTTTGGTTTAGAGAAAACGTCCAAGAGGATTTTTTGTGCGTCTCATCACGTTCCACATACCTACTAACTTTCATACAGCTGGGTGAATCCTGATGTTGGGGCTACTCAATAGGGGGCGCTAGCGAGCCAATATTTCATACCGCAGCTGGACACCCCAATCAGACTGCAATTTTCGCAAATTCTGGCTTGCGTGCCAAATTTCACAAAATTCCCAATATCCCAAGCACCTCCTTTTTGCCATGAAAGTGGAAGAATAAGAATAAACATAGCGGTTTCAATAGGTCCTCCGCTCCGACTACGTCGGTGCTCGGGCCCTAATAAACATTCGAAATTCAATAGGTCCTCCGCTCCGACTACGTCGGTGCTCGGGCCCTAATAATAATAAACATTCGAAATTCAATAGGTCCTCCGCTCCGACTACGTCGGTGCTCGGGCCCTAATTAAAGCTGCGAGCAGC
Source organism: Melanostigma gelatinosum (assembly GCF_949748355.1). Classification (NCBI taxonomy): domain Eukaryota; kingdom Metazoa; phylum Chordata; class Actinopteri; order Perciformes; family Zoarcidae; genus Melanostigma; species Melanostigma gelatinosum. The sequence goes on from NC_136655.1 coordinate 10,264,393, forward strand.
GATGAGCGGGCCCTCGCTATATGCACGTCGGGGTGCATGCACGTCGGAGTGCCGGCGGGACTCCGGCCTGCGCGGCCGAGAACGTCCGCGACCGTCGGACGGCGCGAGGACTCTGGTTGATGCTGCCATTCAGTTCTGTGACCGTCAGACACTGCATGCAGGTTCAGAGCATGGCCCCAATATACTTTTATTTAAGTCCATATGTGATACATGTTCCTACCAAATTTTATACATCTAGGTGAAACGTACTGCGAGGGCTGCTTCGTTGAAATTTTGTAGGGGGCGCTATTGAGCCGATTTGCCACTCTGAACCAATAAAATCATATTATACAACTACATTTTGGGCTTTAAATGTGTATGCCAAGTTTGCTTATGTTTCGAGCATTTTTAGCCTCTCAAAATGACCTTCGTTGTTAACGGCGAAGACTATATCGCCACGGCAACGGCGTTCGACGACACATCAAAAGCTTCATCATCTGGCATTATGAACTATTTGTGTGGAACACATTTGATATTGATTTGATTTACCTACTAAGAGAAACAAGCCAAAGTATCAAGACTTTAACTTCCTGTTACCAGTAGGTGGCGCTATGACTATGATTCAAAATTGGCCTGCATATGTCTTCAGGCCTGGAGTCTAATCAAACACGTGAAATCTGGTAAAGATCTGATGATGTGGAGTCGAGTTACATCAGTTTATTCGTTCATGGCGAAGGATCGAAATTCCGTCGCCACGGCAACAGCTTTTCACGAAACAACAAGCTTTGAGTAACTTTTCATCACAAAGGTCTTTAGACTGTACCGAGCAAATTTGAAGTTGATCTGATGAATTCCCTAGGAGGAGTTCGTTAAAGTGCAGCGCCTGGAAATGACAAAAACGACATGAGAAATTCATAAAAAATGCAAAATGGCTGACTTCCGGTTGGGTTTAGAGCATAGCCCCAAGAGACTTTTATTGAAGTCCATATGCGATACATGTTCCTACCACATTTCATACATCTAGGTCAAACGTACTGCGAGGGCTGCTTCGTTGAAATTTTGTAGGGGGCGCTATTGAGCCGATTTGCCACTCTGAACCAATAAAATCATATTCCATAACTACATTTCGGCCTTGTAATCTACTTGCCAAGTTAGGTTATGTTTCAAGCATTTTTAGCCTCTCAAAATGACCTTCGTTGTTCACGGCGAAGACTGCATCGCCACGGCAACGGCGTTCGACGAAACATCAAAAGCTTCATGATCTGGCATTATGAACTTCTTGTATTTGTGTGGAACAAATTTGATATTGATTTGATTTACCTACTAAGAGAAACAAGCCAAAGTATAAAGACTTTAACTTCCTGTTACCAGTAGGTGGCGCTATGACTATGATTCGAAATTGGCCTGCAGATGTCTTCAGGCCTGGAGTCTAATCAAGCATGTGAAATCTGGTAAAGATCTGATGATGTGGAGTCGAGATACATCAGTTTATTCGTTCATGGCGAAGGATCGAAATTCGCCGAGCCGCCACGTCGCCGCCCTTCAGTAACTTCTTACAATCTTCACAATGAAGCATTATCAAGGTCTTAAGGCTTGTATGACAACATTTGAGAGGGATCTGATTAATCTGTGAGGAGCAGGATGTCAAAGTACGCAGCGTACAACTTCCGGTTGCCACTAGGTGGCGCTATCACTATGAGTCTAAATTATCATACAGATGTGTTCCGGGTCAGGATGTTATGACATATGAGAGATTTGGAGCAGATTCGACAATGTACGGCCGAGTTACAACAACTTCCTGTTTCGTGGCGAATGGTGTTTCTTTGACGCCACGCCACGGCCACATAGTTCGATAACTTTTTGATCTTTGAGTAACTTTTCACTGCCAAGGTCTCAAGAGCAGACTAGCCGAATCTGAAGTCAATCGGGTCAAATCTCTGGGAGGAGTTCGTTAAAGTATGACGCCTTGAAACGGTCAAAAAACGTCATAAAAGCAAAAATGGCCGACTTCCTGTTTGGTTTAGAGAAAACGGCCAAGAGGATTTTTGGTGCGTCTCATCACGTTCCACATAACTACCAACTTTCATACAGCTGGGTGAATCCTGATGTCGGGGCTACTCAATAGGGGGCGCTAGCGAGCCAATATTTCATACTGCAGCTGGACACCCCAATCAGACTGCAATTTTCGCAAATTCTGGCTTGCGTGCCAAATTTCACAACATTCCCAATATCCCAAGCACCTCCTTTTTGCGACGAAACACTAAAAATAAGAATAATAAGAATAATTAAAGCTGCGAGCAGCGATGGGCGGGCCCTCGCAATATGCACGTCGGGGTGCCGGCGGGACTCCGGCCTGCGCGGCCGAGAACGTCCGCGACCGTCGGACGGCGCGAGGACTCTGGCTGATGCTGCCATTTAGTTCTGTGACCGTCAGACACTGCATGCAGGTTTAGAGCATGGCCCCAATATACTTTTATTTAAGTCCATATGTGATACATGTTCCCACCAAATTTCATACATCTAGGTCAAACGTACTGCGAGGGCTGCTTCGTCGAAATTTTGTAGGGGGCGCTATTGAGCCGATTTGCCACTCTGAACCAATAAAATCATATTCCCTAACTACATTTCGGCCTTGTAATCTACTTGCCAAGTTTGCTTATGTTTCGAGCATTTTTAGCCTGTCAAAATGACCTTCGTTGTTAATGGCGAAGACTGCATCGCCACGGCAACGGCGTTCGACGAAACATCAAAAACTTCATGATCTGGCATTATGAACTTCTTGTATTTGGGTGGAACAAATTTGATATTGATTTGATTTACCTACTGAGAGAAACAAGCCAAAGTATCAAGACTTTAACTTCCTGTTACCAGTAGGTGGCGCTATGACTATGATTCAAAATTGGCCTGCAGATGTCTTCATGCCTGGAGTCTAATCAAACACGTGAAATCTGGTAAAGATCTGATGATGTGGAGTCGAGTTACATCAGTTTATTCGTTCATGGCGAAGGATCGAAATTCGCCGAGCCGCCACGTCGCCGCCCTTCAGTAACTTCTTACAATCTTCACAATGAAGCATTATCAAGGTCTTAAGGCTTGTTTGACAACATTTGAGAGGGATCTGATTAATCTGTGAGGAGCAGGATGTCAAAGTACGCAGCGTACAACTTCCGGTTGCCACTAGGTGGCGCTATCAGTTTGATTCACAATTATCATATAGATGTGTTCCTGGTCAGGATGTTATGACATATGAGAGATTTTGAGCAGATTCGACAATGTACGGCCGAGTTACAACAACTTCCTGTTTCGTGGCGAATGGTGTTTCTTTGACGCCACGCCACGGCCACATCGTTCGATAACTTTTTGATCTTTGAGTAACTTTTCACTACCAAGGTCTCAAGAGCAGACTAGCTGAATCTGAAGTCAATCGGGTTAAATCTCTGGGAGGAGTTCGTTAAAGTATGACGCCTTGAAACGGTCAAAAAACGTCATAAAAGTAGAAATGGCCGACTTCCTGTTTGGTTTAGAGAAAACTTCCAAGAGGATGTTTGGTGCGTCTCATCACGTTCCACATAACTACCAACTTTCATACAGCTGGGTGAATCCTGATGTTGGGGCTACTCAATAGGGGGCGCTAGCGAGCCAATATTTCATACCGCAGCTGGATACCCCAATCAGACTGCAATTTTCGCAAATTCTGGCTTGCGTGCCAAATTTCTCAGACTTCCCAATATCCCAAGCACCTCCTTTTTGCGCCGAAACACTAAAAATAAGAAGAAGAAGAATAATTAAAGCTGCGAGCAGCGATGGGCGGGCCCTCGCAATATGCACGTCGGGGTACCGGCGGGACTCCGGCCTGCGCGGCCGAGAACGTCCGCGACCGTCGGACGCCGCGAGGACTCTGGCCGATGCTGCCATTCAGTTCTGTGACCGTCAGACACTGCATGCAGGTTTAGAGCATGGCCCCAATATACTTTTATTTAAGTCCATATGTGATACATGTTCCTACCAAATTTCATACATCTAGGTGAAATGTACTGCGAGGGCTGCTTCGTTGAAATTTTGTAGGGGGCGCTATTGAGCCGATTTGCCACTCTGAACCAATAAAATCATATTCCATGACTCCATTTCGGCCTTGTAATCTACTTGCCAAGTTTGCTTATGTTTCGAGCATTTTTAGCCTCTCAAAATGACCTTCGTTGTTAACGGCGAAGAATGGGTCGCCACGGCAACAGCTTTTCACGAAACAACAAGCTTTGAGTAACTTTTCATCACATAGGTCTTTAGACTGTACCGACCAAATTTGAAGTTGATCTGATTAATTCCCTAGGAGGAGTTCGTTAAAGTGCAGTGCCTGGAAATGACAAAAACAACACTAGAAATTCATAAGAAATGCAAAATGGCTGACTTCCGGTTGGGTTTAGAGCATGGCCCCAAGAGACTTTTATTGAAGTCCATATGTGATACATGTTCCTACCACATTTCATACATCTAGGTCAAACGTACTGCGAGGGCTGCTTCGTCGAAATTTTGTAGGGGGCGCTATTGAGCCGATTTGCCACTCTGAACCAATAAAATCATATTCTGTAACTACATTTCGGCCTTGTAATCTACTTGCCAAGTTTGCTTATGTTTCGAGCATTTTTAGCCTCTCAAAATGACCTTCGTTGTTAACGGCGAAGACTGCATCGCCACGGCAACGGCGTTGGACGAAACATCAAAAGCTTCATGATCTGGCATTATGAACTTCTTGTATTTGTGTGGAACAAATTTGATATTGATTTGAGTTACCTACTAAGAGAAACAAGCCAAAGTATAAAGACTTTAACTTCCTGTTACCAGTAGGTGGCGCTATGACTATGATTCAAAATTGGCCTGCAGATGTCTTCAGGCCTGGAGTCTAATCAAACACATGACATCTGGTAAAGATCTGATGATGTGGAGTCGAGTTACATCAGTTTATTCGTTCATGGCGAAGGATCGAAATTCGCCGAGCCGCCACGTCGCCGCCCTTCAGTAACTTCTTACAATCTTCACAACGAAGCATTATCAAGGTCTTAAGGCTTGTTTGACAAGATTTGAGAGGGATCTGATTAATCTGTGAGGAGCAGGATGTCAAAGTACGCAGCGTACAACTTCCGGTTGCCACTAGGTGGCGCTATCAGTTTGATTCAAAATTATCATATAGATGTGTTCGGGGTCAGGATTTTATGACATATGAGAGATTTTGAGCAGATTCGACAATGTACGGCCGAGTTACAACAACTTCCTGTTTCGTGGCGAATGGTGTTTCTTTGACGCCACGACACGGCCACATAGTTCGATAACTTTTTGATCTTTGAGTAACTTTTCACTGCCAAGGTCTCAAGAGCAGATTAGCCGAATCTGAAGTCAATCGGGTCAAATCTCTGGGAGGAGTTCGTTAAAGTATGACGCCTTGAAACGGTCAAAAAACGTCATAAAAGTAAAAATGGCCGACTTCCTGTTTGGTTTAGAGAAAACGTCCAAGAGGATTTTTTGTGCGTCTCATCACGTTCCACATACCTACCAACTTTCATACAGCTGGGTGAATCCTGATGTTGGGGCTAGTCAATAGGGGGCGCTAGCGAGCCAATATTTCATACCGCAGCTGGACACCCCAATCAGACTGCAATTTTCGCAAATTCTGGCTTGCGTGCCAAATTTCACAACATTCCCAATATCCCAAGCACCTCCTTTTTGCGACGAAAGACTAAAAATAATAATAATAAACATTCGAAATTCAATAGGTCCTCCGCTCCGACTACGTCGGTGCTCGGGCCCTAATTAAAGCTGCGAGCAGCGATGGGCGGGCCCTCGCAATATGCACGTCGGGGTGCATGCACGTCGGGGTGGCGGCGGGACTCCGGCCTGCGCGGCCGAGAACGTCCGCGACCGTCGGACGGCGCGAGGACTCTGGTTGATGCTGCCATTCAGTTCCGTGACCGTCAGACACTGCATGCAGGTTCAGAGCATGGCCCCAATATACTTTTATTTAAGTCCATATGTGATACATGTTCCTACCAAATTTCATACATCTAGGTGAAACGTACTGCGAGGGCTGCTTCGTTGAAATTTTGTAGGGGGCGCTATTGAGCCGATTTGCCACTCTGAACCAATAAAATCATATTATACAACTACATTTTGGCCTTTAAATGTGTATGCCAAGTTTGCTTATGTTTCGAGCATTTTTTGCCTCCCAAAATGACCTTCGTTGTTAACGGCGAAGACTGCATCGCCACGGCAACGGCGTTCGACGAAACATCAAAGCTTCATGATCTGGCATTATGAACTATTTGTGTGGAACAAATTTGATATTGATTTGATTTACCTACTAAGAGAAACAAGCCAAAGTATCAAGACTTTAACTTCCTGTTACCAGTAGGTGGCGCTATGACTATGATTCAAAATTGGCCTGCATATGTCTTCAGGCCTGGAGTCTAATCAAACACGTGAAATCTGGTAAAGATCTGATGATGTGGAGTCGAGTTACATCAGTTTATTCGTTCATGGCGAAGGATCGAAATTCCGTCGCCACGGCAACAGCTTTTCACGAAACAACAAGCTTTGAGTAACTTTTCATCACAAAGGTCTTTAGACTGTACCGACCAAATTTGAAGTTGATCTGATTAATTCCCTAGGAGGAGTTCGTTAAAGTGCAGCGGCTGGAAATGACAAAAACGACACTAGAAATTCAGAAGAAATGCAAAGTAGGTGACTTCCGGTTGGGTTTAGAGCATAGCCCCAAGAGACTTTTATTGAAGTCCATATGCGATACATGTTCCTACCACATTTCATACATCTAGGTCAAACGTACTGCGAGGGCTGCTTCGTCGAAATTTTGTAGGGGGCGCTATTGAGCCGATTTGCCACTCTGAACCAATAAAATCAGATTCTGTAACTACATTTCGGCCTTGTAATCTACTTGCCAAGTTTGCTTATGTTTCGAGCATTTTTAGCCTCTCAAAATGACCTTCGTTGTTCACGGCGAAGACTGCATCGCCACGGCAACGGCGTTCGACGAAACATCAAAAGCTTCATGATCTGGCATTATGAACTTCTTGTATTTGTGTGGAACAAATTTGATATTGATTTGATTTACCTACTAAGAGAAACAAGCCAAAGTATAAAGACTTTAACTTCCTGTTACCAGTAGGTGGCGCTATGACTATGATTCGAAATTGGCCTGCAGATGTCTTCAGGCCTGGAGTCTAATCAAGCATGTGAAATCTGGTAAAGATCTGATGATGTGGAGTCGAGATACATCAGTTTATTCGTTCATGGCGAAGGATCGAAATTCGCCGAGCCGCCACGTCGCCGCCCTTCAGTAACTTCTTACAATTTTCACAATGAAGCATTATCAAGGTCTTAAGGCTTGTATGACAACATTTGAGAGGGATCTGATTAATCTGTTAGGAGCAGGATGTCAAAGTACGCAGCGTACAACTTCCGGTTGCCACTAGGTGGCGCTATCAGTTTGATTCAAAATTATCATACAGATGTGTTCCGGGTCAGGATGTTATGACATATGAGAGACTTTGAGCAGATTCGACAATGTACGGCCGAGTTACAACAACTTCCTGTTTCGTGGCGAATGGTGTTTCTTTGACGCCACGCCACGGCCACATAGTTCGATAACTTTTTGATCTTTGAGTAACTTTTCACTGTCAAGGTCTCAAGAGCAGACTCGCCGAATCTGAAGTCAATCGGGTCAAATCTCTGGGAGGAGTTCGTTAAAGTATGACGCCTTGAAACGGTCAAAAAACGTCATAAAAGCAAAAATGGCCGACTTCCTGTTTGGTTTAGAGAAAACGGCCAAGAGGATTTTTGGTGCGTCTCATCACGTTCCACATAACTACCAACTTTCATACAGCTGGGTGAATCCTGATGTCGGGGCTACTCAATAGGGGGCGCTAGCGAGCCAATATTTCATACTGCAGCTGGACACCCCAATCAGACTGCAATTTTCGCAAATTCTGGCTTGCGTGCCAAATTTCACAACATTCCCAATATCCCAAGCACCTCCTTTTTGCGACGAAACACATAAAATAATAAGAATAATAATAATAAACATTCGAAATTCAATAGGTCCTCCGCTCCGACTACGTCGGTGCTCGGGCCCTAATTAAAGCTGCGAGCAGCGATGGGCGGGCCCTCGCAATATGCACGTCGGGGTGCATGCACGTCGGGGTGGCGGCGGGACTCCGGCCTGCGCGGCCGAGAACGTCCGCGACCGTCGGACGCCGCGAGGACTCTGGTTGATGCTGTCATTCAGTTCCGTGACCGTCAGACACTGCATGCAGGTTCAGAGCATGGCCCCAATATACTTGTATTTAAGTCCATATGTGATACATGTTCCTACCAAATTTCATACATCTAGGTGAAACGTACTGCGAGGGCTGCTTCGTTGAAATTTTGTAGGGGGCGCTATTGAGCCGATTTGCCACTCTGAACCAATAAAATCATATTATACAACTACATTTTGGGCTTTAAATGTGTATGCCAAGTTTGCTTATGTTTCGAGTATTTGTAGCCTCTCAAAATGACCTTCGTTGTTAACGGCGAAGACTGCATCGCCACGGCAACGGCGTTCGACGAAACATCAAAAGCTTCATGATCTGGCATTATGAACTATTTGTGTGGAACAAATTTGATATTGATTTGATTTACCTACTAAGAGAAACAAGCCAAAGTATCAAGACTTTAACTTCCTGTTACCAGTAGGTGGCGCTATGACTATGATTCAAAATTGGCCTGCATATGTCTTCAGGCCTGGAGTCTAATCAAACACGTGAAATCTGGTAAAGATCTGATGATGTGGAGTCGAGTTACATCAGTTTATTCGTTTACGGCGAAGGATCGAAATTCCGTCGCCACGGCAACAGCTTTTCACGAAACAACAAGCTTTGAGTAACTTTTCATCACAAAGGTCTTTAGACTGTACCGACAAAATTTGAAGTTGATCTGATGAATTCCCTAGGAGGAGTTCGTTAAAGTGCAGCGCCTGGAAATGACAAAAACGACATGAGAAATTCATAAAAAATGCAAAATGGCTGACTTCCGGTTGGGTTTAGAGCATAGCCCCAAGAGACTTTTATTGAAGTCCATATGCGATACATGTTGCTACCACATTTCATACATCTAGGTCAAACGTACTGCGAGGGCTGCTTCGTTGAAATTTTGTAGGGGGCGCTATTAAGCCGATTTGCCACTCTGAACCAATAAAATCATATTCTATAACTACATTTCGGCCATGTAATCTACTTGCCAAGTTTGCTTATGTTTCGAGCATTTTTAGCCTCTCAAAATGACCTTCGTTGTTCACGGCGAAGACTGCATCGCCACGGCAACGGCGTTCGACGAAACATCAAAAGCTTCATGATCTGGTATTATGAACTTCTTGTATTTGTGTGGAACAAATTTGATATTGATTTGATTTACCTACTAAGAGAAACAAGCCAAAGTATAAAGACTTTAACTTCCTGTTACCAGTAGGTGGCGCTATGACTATGATTCAAAATTGGACTGCAGATGTCGTCAGGCCTGGAGTCTAATCAAACACATGAGATCTGGTAAAGATCTGATGATGTGGAGTCGAGTTACATCAGTTTATTCGTTCATGGCGAAGGATAGAAATTCGCCGAGCCGCCACGTCGCCGCCCTTCAGTAACTTCTTACAATCTTCACAACGAAGCATTATCAAGGTCTTAAGGCTTGTTTGACAACATTTGAGAGGGATCTGATTAATCTGTGAGGAGCAGGATGTCAAAGTACGCAGCGTACAACTTCCGGTTGCCACTAGGTGGCGCTATCACTATGATTCTAAATTATCATATAGATGTGTTCCGGGTCAGGATGTTATGACATATGAGAGATTTGGAGCAGATTCGACAATGTACGGCCGAGTTACAACAACTTCCTGTTTCGTGGCGAATGGTGTTTCTTTGACGCCACGCCACGGCCACATAGTTCGATAACTTTTTGATCTTTGAGTAACTTTTCACTGCCAAGGTCTCAAGAGCAGACTAGCCGAATCTGAAGTCAATCGGGTCAAATCTCTGGGAGGAGTTCGTTAAAGTATGACGCCTTGAAACGGTCAAAAAACGTCATAAAAGCAAAAATGGCCGACTTCCTGTTTGGTTTAGAGAAAACGGCCAAGAGGATTTTTGGTGCGTCTCATCACGTTCCACATAACTACCAACTTTCATACAGCTGGGTGAATCCTGATGTTGGGGCTACTCAATAGGGGGCGCTAGCGAGCCAATATTTCATACTGCAGCTGGACACCCCAATCAGACTGCAATTTTCGCAAATTCTGGCTTGCGTGCCAAATTTCACAACATTCCCAATATCCCAAGCACCTCCTTTTTGCGACGAAACACTAAAAATAAGAATAATTAAAGCTGCGAGCAGCGATGGGCGGGCCCTCGCAATATGCACGTCGGGGTGCATGCACGTCGGGGTGCCGGCGGGACTCCGGCCTGCGCGGCCGAGAACGTCAGCGACCGTCGGACGGCGCGAGGACTCTGGTTGATGCTGTCATTCAGTTCCGTGACCGTCAGACACTGCATGCAGGTTTAGAGCATGGCCCCAAGAGACTTTTATTTAAGTCCATATGTGATACATGTTCCTACCAAATTTCATACATCTAGGTGAAACGTACTGCGAGGGCTGCTTCGTTGAAATTTTGTAGGGGGCGCTATTGAGCCGATTTGCCACTCTGAACCAATAAAATCATTTTCCATAACTACATTTCGGCCTTGTAATCTACTTGCCAAGTTTGGTTATGTTTCGAGCATTTTTAGCCTCTCAAAATGACCTTCGTTGTTAACGGCGAAGGATGCGTCGCCACGGCAACAGCTTTTCACGAAACAACAAGCTTTGAGTAACTTTTCATCACAAAGGTCTTTAGACTGTACCGACCAAATTTGAAGTTGATCTGATGAATTCCCTAGGAGGAGTTCGTTAAAGTGCAGCGCCTGGAAATGACAAAAACGACATGAGAAATTCATAAAAAATGCAAAATGGCTGACTTCCGGTTGGGTTTAGAGCATTGCCCCAAGAGACTTTTATTGAAGTCCATATGCGATACATGTTCCTACCACATTTCATACATCTAGGTCAAACGTACTGCGAGGGCTGCTTCGTCGAAATTTTGTAGGGGGCGCTATTGAGCCGATTTGCCACTCTGAACCAATAAAATCATTTTCCATAACTACATTTCGGCCTTGTAATCTACTTGCCAAATTTGGTTATGTTTCGAGCATTTTTAGCCTCTCAAAATGACCTTCGTTGTTAACGGCGAAGGATGCGTCGCCACGGCAACAGCTTTTCACGAAACAACAAGCTTTGAGTAACTTTTCATCACAAAGGTCTTTAGACTGTACCGACCAAATTTGAAGTTGATCTGATGAATTCCCTAGGAGGAGTTCGTTAAAGTGCAGCGCCTGGAAATGACAAAAACGACATGAGAAATTCATAAAAAATGCAAAATGGCTGACTTCCGGTTGGGTTTAGAGCATTGCCCCAAGAGACTTTTATTGAAGTCCATATGCGATACATGTTCCTACCACATTTCATACATCTAGGTCAAACGTACTGCGAGGGCTGCTTCGTCGAAATTTTGTAGGGGGCGCTATTGAGCCGATTTGCCACTCTGAACCAATAAAATCATATTCTGTAACTACATTTCGGCCTTGTAATCTGCTTGCCAAATTTGCTTATGTTTCGAGCATTTTTAGCCTCTCAAAATGACCTTCGTTGTTAACGGCGAACACTGCATCGCCACGGCAACGGCGTTCGACGGAACATCAAAAGCTTCATGATCTGGCATTATGAACTTCTTGTATTTGTGTGGAAGAAATTTGATATTGATTTGATTTACCTACTGAGAGAAACAAGCCAAAGTATCAAGACTTTAACTTCCTGTTACCAGTAGGTGGCGCTATGACTATGATTCAAAATTGGCCTGCAGATGTCTTCATGCCTGGAGTCTAATCAAACACGTGAAATCTGGTAAAGATCTGATGATGTGGAGTCGAGTTACATCAGTTTATTCGTTCATGGCGAAGGATCGAAATTCGCCGAGCCGCCACGTCGCCGCCCTTCAGTAACTTCTTACAATCTTCACAATGAAGCATTATCAAGGTCTTAAGGCTTGTTTGACAACATTTGAGAGGGATCTGATTAATCTGTGAGGAGCAGGATGTCAAAGTACGCAGCGTACAACTTCCGGTTGCCACTAGGTGGCGCTATCACTATGATTCTAAATTATCATATAGATGTGTTCCGGGTCAGGATGTTATGACATATGAGAGATTTGGAGCAGATTCGACAATGTACGGCCGAGTTACAACAACTTCCTGTTTCGTGGCGAATGGTGTTTCTTTGACGCCACGCCACGGCCACATAGTTCGATAACTTTTTGATCTTTGAGTAACTTTTCACTGCCAAGGTCTCAAGAGCAGACTAGCCGAATCTGAAGTCAATCGGGTCAAATCTCTGGGAGGAGTTCGTTAAAGTATGACGCCTTGAAACGGTCAAAAAACGTCATAAAAGCAAAAATGGCCGACTTCCTGTTTTGTTTAGAGAAAACTTCCAAGAGGATTTTTGGTGCGTCTCATCACGTTCCACATACCTACCAACTTTCATACAGCTGGGTGAAACCTGATGTTGGGGCTACTCAATAGGGGGCGCTAGCGAGCCAATATTTCATACCGCAGCTGGACACCCCAATCAGACTGCAATTTTCGCAAATTCTGGCTTGCGTGCCAAATTTCACAGACTTCCCAATATCCCAAGCACCTCCTTTTTGCGACGAAACACTAAAAATAAGAATAATAAGAATAAACATTACGGTTTCAATAGGTCCTCCGCTCCGACTACGTCGGTGCTCGGGCCCTAATAAGAATAAACATTACGGTTTCAATAGGTCCTCCGCTCCGACTACGTCGGTGCTCGGGCCCTAATAAACATTCGAAATTCAATAGGTCCTCCGCTCCGACTACGTCGGTGCTCGGGCCCTAATAATAAACATTACGGTTTCAATAGGTCCTCCGCTCCGACTACGTCGGTGCTCGGGCCCTAATTAAAGCTGCGAGCAGCGATGAGCGGGCCCTCGCTATATGCACGTCGGGGTGCATGCACGTCGGGGTGCCGGCGGGACTCCGGCCTGCACGGCCGAGAACGTCCGCGACCGTCGGACGGCGCGAGGACTCTGGTTGATGCTGCCATTCAGTTCTGTGACCGTCAGACACTGCATGCAGGTTCAGAGCATGGCCCCAATATACTTTTATTTAAGTCCATATGTGATACATGTTCCTACCAAATTTCATACATCTAGGTGAAACGTACTGCGAGGGCTGCTTCGTTGAAATTTTGTAGGGGGCGCTATTGAGCCGATTTGCCACTCTGAACCAATAAAATCATATTATACAACTACATTTTGGCCTTTAAATGTGTATGCCAAGTTTGCTTATGTTTCGAGCATTTTTAGCCTGTCAAAATGACCTTCGTTGTTAACGGCGAAGACTGCATCGCCACGGCAACGGCGTTCGACGAAACATCAAAAACTTCATGATCTGGCATTATGAACTTCTTGTATTTGTGTGGAACAAATTTGATATTGATTTGATTTACCTACTGAGAGAAACAAGCCAAAGTATCAAGACTTTAACTTCCTGTTACCAGTAGGTGGCGCTATGACTATGATTCAAAATTGGCCTGCAGATGTCTTCAGGCCTGGAGTCTAATCAAGCATGTGAAATCTGGGAAAGATCTGATGATGTGGAGTCGAGATACATCAGTTTATTCGTTCATGGCGAAGGATCGAAATTCGCCGAGCCGCCACGTCGCCGCCCTTCAGTAACTTCTTACAATCTTCACAATGAAGCATTATCAAGGTCTTAAGGCTTGTTTGACAAGATTTGAGAGGGATCTGATTAATCTGTGAGGAGCAGGATGTCAAAGTACGCAGCGTACAACTTCCGGTTGCCACTAGGTGGCGCTATCACTATGATTCTAAATTATCATACAGATGTGTTCCGGGTCAGGATGTTATGACATATGAGAGATTTGGAGCAGATTCGACAATGTACGGCCGAGTTACAACAACTTCCTGTTTCGTGGCGAATGGTGTTTCTTTGACGCCACGCCACGGCCACATCGTTCGATAACTTTTTGATCTTTGAGTAACTTTTCACTGCCAAGGTCTCAAGAGCAGACTAGCCGAATCTGAAGTCAATCGGGTCAAATCTCTGGGAGGAGTTCGTTAAAGTATGACGCCTTGAAACGGTCAAAAAACGTCATAAAAGCAAAAATGGCCGACTTCCTGTTTGGTTTAGACAAAACGGCCAAGAGGATTTTTTGTGCGTCTCATCACGTTCCACATACCGACCAAATTTCATACAGCTGGGTGAATCCTGATGTTGGGGCTACTCAATAGGGGGCGCTAGCGAGCCAATATTTTATACTGCAGCTGGACACCCCAATCAGACTGCAATTTTCGCAAATTCTGGCTTGCGTGCCAAATTTCACAACATTCCCAATATCCCAAGCACCTCCTTTTTGCCATCAAACTGGTAAAATAATAATAAGAATAATAATAATAATAATAATTAAAGCTGCGAGCAGCGATGGGCGGGCCCTCGCAATATGCACGTCGGGGTGCACGCACGTCGGGGTGCCGGCGGGACTCCGGCCAGCGTGGCCGAGAATGTCCGCAGAAAGTACTTTGGAGGAGGAAGATCAGAGATGCTGTCGATTCATTCTGGCTGGGGAGGGAGACGCCACAATGACACCATCTTCATAAGGTTGCGCACAGGAAAGGAGCCTGGCCAGAGACCCGTGGATTCCAGCTCTGTCTTCATCCAGATCCTCTGCTGCTGTGAACAGGTCCACTGGCTGACTTCATGCTCGTAGCCAGGGAAATCAGGGGGGCCTCTGACACTATCGAGAATATTAAACATGTAATCATTATTATTGACAGTAGGATGAAGCAAGGATGTAACATGACAGCTACACTGTAGTCTGTGAAACTCAGCAAGCTGGACACTGGAGTGCTGCAGTTTTGATGAATACTACATGAAGTATATTTTTAAGATGCAAATACAGGTCAAATAACACACACCAGGGACTGTGACAGTCGCCTCTGTTGCTGTGTCGCTACGTCACCTATCTCAGCCGTATCCAATGACAGACTGTTTCTCACATTAATATATAAAGAATATACTTCATTCATACACGTGTGTATTAATACCACCACATGGTGTAAATACTCTTTAAGTAAAAGTCCTGCATTCAAATCTTACTTACTCAAAGTCTGACTTAAGTAAAAGTACAAAAAAGCATGTGTTCATCACTTTAATGACGTTATATAGTGCTGGTAGTTTCATCTGAAATAACACATAATTTATTAGTTGAGTACATTTTGTCTGATATCCTTAATCTGCCAAGTAACTAATGCTGTCAAACACACGTGGAGCAGTTAATGTACATAACTATGAACTACATGCATTAATGACGATACGTGACGTGATACAACGGATACGTGCGTGTTTATTTCACGGTAACGTGATTCACATGAAGCACTGTGTCCGGTCACAGCTGCTTGTTCTTTAGTTCCCCACTGAGGGACTAATAAAGGATTATCTTATCTTATCTTATCTTAAGTGTCCGTAAAGTAACGTCCAGAGTAACGTTATATCGCACGTTAACGGGCTGCTGGTCAGCCTTCATTATATTCAGCGACGTACAGCAGTAAACGTTAAATCATATTTAAATGCACGCTCGTGTTTACATGATTTCGGCCGCAAAAACACAACAAAGTCGGACATGAATGAACAATAAAACTGAAAGAACCGACGAACTTTATCTTCATAGCTTTCACGTGAATGTCAGACAGCACCCAGACTAATTATCATGACATTTTAATTCATTATTATTCATCTTAATGACTACTTACCGTCGTGTATGTAGCGTGCACACAGCCAAGACTTTCACAACATCCGGTCTTCTTCTTCTTCTTCTTTAAATTTGATTGGCGGGTCGCAACCAACTTGTATAGGTGCATACCGCCACCTACTGTACCGGAGTGTCCAGTTTCAGGGTAACCTTTTCTTCACTGTTTTCCAACTAAATCCTATGGTCTAATCCCGTTTCTTTAAGAAATCGCAACAGTGCTCTTCAGCACTCTCGCCATTCTCCGTCCACTACCAGAACAAACATCCGGTCTGTCTCCGGAGAAAGTCTTTCACCCGCAGAACGGCACCACAGCGCTGCTGGTGGCCAAATATATATTATATCCATACTGGTTGAACGCGGGGATATTTTCTTTTGCTGCAGATACTAATTGATGATAGATATTGTTAGAGGTATTGTAAACAGCGGTTAATACATCTGTCATATCTGTTATATATTAATGTGAAAAACGTTTCGTTCAAACGTCTGGATTTATTCAGGATTGTCAGCAACACTATTTGACCGATTACATTTGAACTTAGCATCTGTCATAATTTATTGTGTCATTTTCACTAAACAAAGATTGGCCATATGTCACAAAGATGTCTCCTTGTTATATACAGTGTATACTTGTGAGTTATAAGGCAAGGTGTTGCTGGTATAATGTGAATATAATATAACTGTTATTAAAGCACCAGATTGTGTTTGCAAAGTGATAGAAGTGTAACTGAAGATATGTGGCGTAACTGTTTCGTTTTGTTGTTGTACTTAATGTTTTGAGTGCATTTACTGTCAGTGTTTGTCATGTAATTAGCTGTCGAGATAATAGCCCAAAGTTGAGCTAAGTGGCTAACCTGGCTAGCAAGCCTGTATTATTTGTTTGAAACGAATAATAGCTTTGGCGCCATCATGTGGCGCCAAAGCTATATACTGTAAAATGACTTCACACCACGTTGTTCACTGAAGCGTCAAGCTTTTTAGAATTTGTAATCACTCAAATGTTTAGGTTCTCTATTATGCATACATATTGTGGCAGTAGTTGGCTGTTGTGTGAAGTACAACAGATACAGAAAGTTTGCCCCTTGACGATTTGTTTCCTAATTGTACAAGACAAGACCAAATACAATATGAAAGTGGCACATCAGCAAGTGAGTCAAGGTTGGAAAGCTCTTTATTGTCAAAAAAAGGGACAATGTTTAAAAAAGTATAAAAGTGTGTGTGTGTGCATGTTTTCAGATTGTAGGTGCCATTTCTGCTGCAGCTGTAGGTGGAGTCTGTGATTCAGGTGGAGTCTCAGGTGTCGGTGGAGTCTCTGCTTCCTGTGCTGAAACAGCTTCTAGCAAAGCCACCATCTCTTCATCATGGGTATCTGAGAAGCATAAGTAAACAGTGTCAAATATGTTTACTGCGTGTAGGATTAGTATCAAGTGTATATAACAGAAGTTTGTAATTATGGAATGACAATCATGAATAGCAGGTACGATAATTACCATCTAGAAAGTCCTTTAATTCAGCGGCTCTTAAAGCCGCTTTGTTCTGCTCATCCAGTTGATATTTAAGTTTTGTGCATTCCTGGGTTGCCTTTTCCAGCTCTCTGCGCAGGTATTGCACTTGTTTGTCATGTTTGGATTGCTCTTTTGCCCGATTGACCATGTGTGTAGTGACATCACTACATGTCTTCAGGCATGTACTGTACAGTTTATGTCTGGTGACTGAAGTATCTCCACAGCTATACTGTAAGGAAATAGAGCAAACACTGCAAAATGTAAGTAAATGACATCAATGTGATAGAAGGTATCTTTAATAATTATGTTCTAAGTAAGAATAGTTGAACTTACGGTAAGAAGTTGACAGGCCTGTATGAGTGCTTTGATTTCCGGGTCATCTGTTGTTTGGAATTTAGACGGGGATGAAAATGCCATTGCTGTGAAACACAAGAAAAGGTTTATTCAATATCAGAATCAGAACTGCTGCACAAACGAACAGATAACAGGACTATAATCCAGTGAGCGTAATGCAGCCTTTATTTTAGTGAAATGAGAGTTCACTCAAATAAAAAACCATGAAATTATTTATAATCCATCCAGTTAAATGTCAAAACGGAGAATAATAATTGATGTATACAGTCTTTATTTTAACTGTAAGTGAGGCGAATTCTCCTGCTGTAAGTTGGTGTTACTATCTAACAGAGAAGGCAGTTAATATCTAAAAGAGAAGAAGCTTACCAAGTAAAGTTGATTTCGTGGAGATGTTGGTCGAATAGCTGTCTGGGCTCATCTGTGCTGTGTGACAATTTGAGACATCTTTTATAGCTGGAACCACGCCCCCTTTACGTCACGTATCAGCAGGTCACTGGTATCAGTAGATTGGAAATCCATTGGTAAAGCTATTTGTCAGTGAACGAGGACAATGTGTTGCTGAAGCTATGCGTAATTGCAATCATGGTACATTCAGGCCTGGACAATACGAATTCAAATGAAGCGGTTGCTATGCAAACGACAGTAATTGTCTTGGAATCAGAATGGTGGTTTGGGGTCATAGTCCGTAGATCAGCAGATGATGTCAAACCGGTTTGGTCAAGCTACTGAGCAATGAGGATCATGTGTTCTTGCAGCTTGAGATGAGCCGGTTTCAGGAGATCTGACATATTGTCAAGCTGGACATCTGTAAATAAAACAAGTATTAAAAAACATATTGACTACATGAGACAGAACAGTTCAAGTCATGCTTCATGTGGGATAAGAATGTTTTTGGTGAAAAGCCTCTTTCTGTTCTCGGAGCCTGTTGTCTGGCTGTTTGATGATGCAGAAACAGCTGTTAAACATAAACAAAAAACATAGCATGTACACTGAATAGAACACACGATTAACCGTTCAGCAAACCGGCTGAACTGTAACTGATTTTAAATCTTCAGGTGGTATAAATGAAAGACATCAAATGTTTACTCTCAGCTCTGCACATGTGGCTTTGAAGGAGATACTCAGCATCCCTCTCTCCAGCGCTTCATCTTCATCCATCACTGAGATGCAAACAGATGAGAATTAGAACGTCATTAAATTAATATCTTCTTGCACTTCTTGTATAATGTAATAAACATTATTTTAACAGTGATGGAGAAAGTCTACACATCTTGTACTTCAGTAAACAAATATGTATTAATACCACCACATGGTGTAAATACTCTTTAAGTAAAATTCCTGCATTCAAATCTTACTTACTCAAAGTCTGACTTAAGTAAAAGTACAAAAAAGCATGTGTTCATCACTTTAATGACGTTATATACTGCTGGTAGTTTCATCTGAAATAACACAATTTATTAGTTGAGTATATGTTGTCTGATATCCTTAATCTGCCAAGTAACTAGTGTTTTAGAAGCAAAACCAAGTCTGAATGTTCTTTCTGGAATGCCTGCATTTTGTTGGCAACGCTCCTATGCGTAATTGCAATCATGGTACATTCAGGCCTGGACAATACGAATTCAAATGAAGCGGTTGCTATGCAAACGACAGTAATTGTCTTGGAATCAGAATGGTGGTTTGGGGTCATAGTCCGTAGATCAGCAGATGATGTCAAACCGGTTTGGTCAAGCTACTGAGCAATGAGGATCATGTGTTCTTGCAGCTTGAGATGAGCCGGTTTCAGGAGATCTGACATATTGTCAAGCTGGACATCTGTAAATAAAACAAGTATTAAAAAACATATTGACTACATGAGACAGAACGGTTCAAGTCATGCTTCATGTGGGATAAGAATGTTTTTGGTGAAAAGCCTCTTTCTGTTCTCGGAGCCTGTTGTCTGGCTGTTTGATGATGCAGAAACAGCTGTTAAACATAAACAAAAAACATAGCATGTACACTGAATAGAACACACGATTAACCGTTCAGCAAACCGGCTGAACTGTAACTGATTTTAAATCTTCAGGTGGTATAAATGAAAGACATCAAATGTTTACTCTCAGCTCTGCACATGTGGCTTTGAAGGAGATACTCAGCATCCCTCTCTCCAGCGCTTCATCTTCATCCATCACTGAGATGCAAACAGATGAGAATTAGAACGTCATTAAATTAATATCTTCTTGCACTTCTTGTATAATGTAATAAACATTATTTTAACAGTGATGGAGAAAGTCTACACATCTTGTACTTCAGTAAACAAATATGTATTAATACCACCACATGGTGTAAATACTCTTTAAGTAAAATTCCTGCATTCAAATCTTACTTACTCAAAGTCTGACTTAAGTAAAAGTACAAAAAAGCATGTGTTCATCACTTTAATGACGTTATATAGTGCTGGTAGTTTCATCTGAAATAATACATAATTTATTAGTTGAGTATATGTTGTCTGATATCCTTAATCTGCCAAGTAACTAATGCTGTCAAACACACGTGGAGCAGTTAATGTACATAACTATGAACTACATGCATTAATGACGATACGTGACGTGATACAACGGATACTGCGTGTTTATTTCACGGTAACGTGATTCACATGAAGCACTGTGTCCGGTCACAGCTGCTTGTTCTTTAGTTCCCCACTGAGGGACTAATAAAGGATTATCTTATCTTATCTTATCTTAAGTGTCCGTAAAGTAACGTCCAGAGTAACGTTATATCGCACGTTAACGGGCCGCTGGTCAGCCTTCATTATATTCAGCGACGTACAGCAGTAAACGTTAAATCATATTTAAATGCACGCTCGTGTTTACATGATTTCGGCCGCAAAAACACAACAAAGTCGGACATGAATGAACAATAAAACTGAAAGAACCGACGAACTTTATCTTCATAGCTTTCACGTGAATGTCAGACAGCACCCAGACTAATTATCATGACATTTTAATTCATTATTATTCATCTTAATGACTACTTACCGTCGTGTATGTAGCGTGCACACAGCCAAGACTTTCACAACATCCGGTCTTCTTCTTCTTCTTCTTTAAATTTGATTGGCGGGTCGCAACCAACTTGTATAGGTGCATACCGCCACCTACTGTACCGGAGTGTCCAGTTTCAGGGTAACCTTTTCTTCACTGTTTTCCAACTAAATCCTATGGTCTAATCCCGTTTCTTTAAGAAATCGCAACAGTGCTCTTCAGCACTCTCGCCATTCTCCGTCCACTACCAGAACAAACATCCGGTCTGTCTCCGGAGAAAGTCTTTCACCCGCAGAACGGCACCACAGCGCTGCTGGTGGCCAAATATATATTATATCCATACTGGTTGAACGCGGGGATATTTTCTTTTGCTGCAGATACTAATTGATGATAGATATTGTTAGAGGTATTGTAAACAGCGGTTAATACATCTGTCATATCTGTTATATATTAATGTGAAAAACGTTTCGTTCAAACGTCTGGATTTATTCAGGATTGTCAGCAACACTATTTGACCGATTACATTTGAACTTAGCATCTGTCATAATTTATTGTGTCATTTTCACTAAACAAAGATTGGCCATATGTCACAAAGATGTCTCCTTGTTATATACAGTGTATACTTGTGAGTTATAAGGCAAGGTGTTGCTGGTATAATGTGAATATAATATAACTGTTATTAAAGCACCAGATTGTGTTTGCAAAGTGATAGAAGTGTAACTGAAGATATGTGGCGTAACTGTTTCGTTTTGTTGTTGTACTTAATGTTTTGAGTGCATTTACTGTCAGTGTTTGTCATGTAATTAGCTGTCGAGATAATAGCCCAAAGTTGAGCTAAGTGGCTAACCTGGCTAGCAAGCCTGTATTATTTGTTTGAAACGAATAATAGCTTTGGCGCCATCATGTGGCGCCAAAGCTATATACTGTAAAATGACTTCACACCACGTTGTTCACTGAAGCGTCAAGCTTTTTAGAATTTGTAATCACTCAAATGTTTAGGTTCTCTATTATGCATACATATTGTGGCAGTAGTTGGCTGTTGTGTGAAGTACAACAGATACAGAAAGTTTGCCCCTTGACGATTTGTTTCCTAATTGTACAAGACAAGACCAAATACAATATGAAAGTGGCACATCAGCAAGTGAGTCAAGGTTGGAAAGCTCTTTATTGTCAAAAAAAGGGACAATGTTTAAAAAAGTATAAAAGTGTGTGTGTGTGCATGTTTTCAGATTGTAGGTGCCATTTCTGCTGCAGCTGTAGGTGGAGTCTGTGATTCAGGTGGAGTCTCAGGTGTCGGTGGAGTCTCTGCTTCCTGTGCTGAAACAGCTTCTAGCAAAGCCACCATCTCTTCATCATGGGTATCTGAGAAGCATAAGTAAACAGTGTCAAATATGTTTACTGCGTGTAGGATTAGTATCAAGTGTATATAACAGAAGTTTGTAATTATGGAATGACAATCATGAATAGCAGGTACGATAATTACCATCTAGAAAGTCCTTTAATTCAGCGGCTCTTAAAGCCGCTTTGTTCTGCTCATCCAGTTGATATTTAAGTTTTGTGCATTCCTGGGTTGCCTTTTCCAGCTCTCTGCGCAGGTATTGCACTTGTTTGTCATGTTTGGATTGCTCTTTTGCCCGATTGACCATGTGTGTAGTGACATCACTACATGTCTTCAGGCATGTACTGTACAGTTTATGTCTGGTGACTGAAGTATCTCCACAGCTATACTGTAAGGAAATAGAGCAAACACTGCAAAATGTAAGTAAATGACATCAATGTGATAGAAGGTATCTTTAATAATTATGTTCTAAGTAAGAATAGTTGAACTTACGGTAAGAAGTTGACAGGCCTGTATGAGTGCTTTGATTTCCGGGTCATCTGTTGTTTGGAATTTAGACGGGGATGAAAATGCCATTGCTGTGAAACACAAGAAAAGGTTTATTCAATATCAGAATCAGAACTGCTGCACAAACGAACAGATAACAGGACTATAATCCAGTGAGCGTAATGCAGCCTTTATTTTAGTGAAATGAGAGTTCACTCAAATAAAAAACCATGAAATTATTTATAATCCATCCAGTTAAATGTCAAAACGGAGAATAATAATTGATGTATACAGTCTTTATTTTAACTGTAAGTGAGGCGAATTCTCCTGCTGTAAGTTGGTGTTACTATCTAACAGAGAAGGCAGTTAATATCTAAAAGAGAAGAAGCTTACCAAGTAAAGTTGATTTCGTGGAGATGTTGGTCGAATAGCTGTCTGGGCTCATCTGTGCTGTGTGACAATTTGAGACATCTTTTATAGCTGGAACCACGCCCCCTTTACGTCACGTATCAGCAGGTCACTGGTATCAGTAGATTGGAAATCCATTGGTAAAGCTATTTGTCAGTGAACGAGGACAATGTGTTGCTGAAGCTATGCGTAATTGCAATCATGGTACATTCAGGCCTGGACAATACGAATTCAAATGAAGCGGTTGCTATGCAAACGACAGTAATTGTCTTGGAATCAGAATGGTGGTTTGGGGTCATAGTCCGTAGATCAGCAGATGATGTCAAACCGGTTTGGTCAAGCTACTGAGCAATGAGGATCATGTGTTCTTGCAGCTTGAGATGAGCCGGTTTCAGGAGATCTGACATATTGTCAAGCTGGACATCTGTAAATAAAACAAGTATTAAAAAACATATTGACTACATGAGACAGAACAGTTCAAGTCATGCTTCATGTGGGATAAGAATGTTTTTGGTGAAAAGCCTCTTTCTGTTCTCGGAGCCTGTTGTCTGGCTGTTTGATGATGCAGAAACAGCTGTTAAACATAAACAAAAAACATAGCATGTACACTGAATAGAACACACGATTAACCGTTCAGCAAACCGGCTGAACTGTAACTGATTTTAAATCTTCAGGTGGTATAAATGAAAGACATCAAATGTTTACTCTCAGCTCTGCACATGTGGCTTTGAAGGAGATACTCAGCATCCCTCTCTCCAGCGCTTCATCTTCATCCATCACTGAGATGCAAACAGATGAGAATTAGAACGTCATTAAATTAATATCTTCTTGCACTTCTTGTATAATGTAATAAACATTATTTTAACAGTGATGGAGAAAGTCTACACATCTTGTACTTCAGTAAACAAATATGTATTAATACCACCACATGGTGTAAATACTCTTTAAGTAAAATTCCTGCATTCAAATCTTACTTACTCAAAGTCTGACTTAAGTAAAAGTACAAAAAAGCATGTGTTCATCACTTTAATGACGTTATATACTGCTGGTAGTTTCATCTGAAATAACACAATTTATTAGTTGAGTATATGTTGTCTGATATCCTTAATCTGCCAAGTAACTAGTGTTTTAGAAGCAAAACCAAGTCTGAATGTTCTTTCTGGAATGCCTGCATTTTGTTGGCAACGCTCCTATGCGTAATTGCAATCATGGTACATTCAGGCCTGGACAATACGAATTCAAATGAAGCGGTTGCTATGCAAACGACAGTAATTGTCTTGGAATCAGAATGGTGGTTTGGGGTCATAGTCCGTAGATCAGCAGATGATGTCAAACCGGTTTGGTCAAGCTACTGAGCAATGAGGATCATGTGTTCTTGCAGCTTGAGATGAGCCGGTTTCAGGAGATCTGACATATTGTCAAGCTGGACATCTGTAAATAAAACAAGTATTAAAAAACATATTGACTACATGAGACAGAACGGTTCAAGTCATGCTTCATGTGGGATAAGAATGTTTTTGGTGAAAAGCCTCTTTCTGTTCTCGGAGCCTGTTGTCTGGCTGTTTGATGATGCAGAAACAGCTGTTAAACATAAACAAAAAACATAGCATGTACACTGAATAGAACACACGATTAACCGTTCAGCAAACCGGCTGAACTGTAACTGATTTTAAATCTTCAGGTGGTATAAATGAAAGACATCAAATGTTTACTCTCAGCTCTGCACATGTGGCTTTGAAGGAGATACTCAGCATCCCTCTCTCCAGCGCTTCATCTTCATCCATCACTGAGATGCAAACAGATGAGAATTAGAACGTCATTAAATTAATATCTTCTTGCACTTCTTGTATAATGTAATAAACATTATTTTAACAGTGATGGAGAAAGTCTACACATCTTGTACTTCAGTAAACAAATATGTATTAATACCACCACATGGTGTAAATACTCTTTAAGTAAAATTCCTGCATTCAAATCTTACTTACTCAAAGTCTGACTTAAGTAAAAGTACAAAAAAGCATGTGTTCATCACTTTAATGACGTTATATAGTGCTGGTAGTTTCATCTGAAATAACACATAATTTATTAGTTGAGTATATGTTGTCTGATATCCTTAATCTGCCAAGTAACTAATGCTGTCAAACACACGTGGAGCAGTTAATGTACATAACTATGAACTACATGCATTAATGACGATACGTGACGTGATACAACGGATACTGCGTGTTTATTTCACGGTAACGTGATTCACATGAAGCACTGTGTCCGGTCACAGCTGCTTGTTCTTTAGTTCCCCACTGAGGGACTAATAAAGGATTATCTTATCTTATCTTATCTTAAGTGTCCGTAAAGTAACGTCCAGAGTAACGTTATATCGCACGTTAACGGGCCGCTGGTCAGCCTTCATTATATTCAGCGACGTACAGCAGTAAACGTTAAATCATATTTAAATGCACGCTCGTGTTTACATGATTTCGGCCGCAAAAACACAACAAAGTCGGACATGAATGAACAATAAAACTGAAAGAACCGACGAACTTTATCTTCATAGCTTTCACGTGAATGTCAGACAGCACCCAGACTAATTATCATGACATTTTAATTCATTATTATTCATCTTAATGACTACTTACCGTCGTGTATGTAGCGTGCACACAGCCAAGACTTTCACAACATCCGGTCTTCTTCTTCTTCTTCTTTAAATTTGATTGGCGGGTCGCAACCAACTTGTATAGGTGCATACCGCCACCTACTGTACCGGAGTGTCCAGTTTCAGGGTAACCTTTTCTTCACTGTTTTCCAACTAAATCCTATGGTCTAATCCCGTTTCTTTAAGAAATCGCAACAGTGCTCTTCAGCACTCTCGCCATTCTCCGTCCACTACCAGAACAAACATCCGGTCTGTCTCCGGAGAAAGTCTTTCACCCGCAGAACGGCACCACAGCGCTGCTGGTGGCCAAATATATATTATATCCATACTGGTTGAACGCGGGGATATTTTCTTTTGCTGCAGATACTAATTGATGATAGATATTGTTAGAGGTATTGTAAACAGCGGTTAATACATCTGTCATATCTGTTATATATTAATGTGAAAAACGTTTCGTTCAAACGTCTGGATTTATTCAGGATTGTCAGCAACACTATTTGACCGATTACATTTGAACTTAGCATCTGTCATAATTTATTGTGTCATTTTCACTAAACAAAGATTGGCCATATGTCACAAAGATGTCTCCTTGTTATATACAGTGTATACTTGTGAGTTATAAGGCAAGGTGTTGCTGGTATAATGTGAATATAATATAACTGTTATTAAAGCACCAGATTGTGTTTGCAAAGTGATAGAAGTGTAACTGAAGATATGTGGCGTAACTGTTTCGTTTTGTTGTTGTACTTAATGTTTTGAGTGCATTTACTGTCAGTGTTTGTCATGTAATTAGCTGTCGAGATAATAGCCCAAAGTTGAGCTAAGTGGCTAACCTGGCTAGCAAGCCTGTATTATTTGTTTGAAACGAATAATAGCTTTGGCGCCATCATGTGGCGCCAAAGCTATATACTGTAAAATGACTTCACACCACGTTGTTCACTGAAGCGTCAAGCTTTTTAGAATTTGTAATCACTCAAATGTTTAGGTTCTCTATTATGCATACATATTGTGGCAGTAGTTGGCTGTTGTGTGAAGTACAACAGATACAGAAAGTTTGCCCCTTGACGATTTGTTTCCTAATTGTACAAGACAAGACCAAATACAATATGAAAGTGGCACATCAGCAAGTGAGTCAAGGTTGGAAAGCTCTTTATTGTCAAAAAAAGGGACAATGTTTAAAAAAGTATAAAAGTGTGTGTGTGTGCATGTTTTCAGATTGTAGGTGCCATTTCTGCTGCAGCTGTAGGTGGAGTCTGTGATTCAGGTGGAGTCTCAGGTGTCGGTGGAGTCTCTGCTTCCTGTGCTGAAACAGCTTCTAGCAAAGCCACCATCTCTTCATCATGGGTATCTGAGAAGCATAAGTAAACAGTGTCAAATATGTTTACTGCGTGTAGGATTAGTATCAAGTGTATATAACAGAAGTTTGTAATTATGGAATGACAATCATGAATAGCAGGTACGATAATTACCATCTAGAAAGTCCTTTAATTCAGCGGCTCTTAAAGCCGCTTTGTTCTGCTCATCCAGTTGATATTTAAGTTTTGTGCATTCCTGGGTTGCCTTTTCCAGCTCTCTGCGCAGGTATTGCACTTGTTTGTCATGTTTGGATTGCTCTTTTGCCCGATTGACCATGTGTGTAGTGACATCACTACATGTCTTCAGGCATGTACTGTACAGTTTATGTCTGGTGACTGAAGTATCTCCACAGCTATACTGTAAGGAAATAGAGCAAACACTGCAAAATGTAAGTAAATGACATCAATGTGATAGAAGGTATCTTTAATAATTATGTTCTAAGTAAGAATAGTTGAACTTACGGTAAGAAGTTGACAGGCCTGTATGAGTGCTTTGATTTCCGGGTCATCTGTTGTTTGGAATTTAGACGGGGATGAAAATGCCATTGCTGTGAAACACAAGAAAAGGTTTATTCAATATCAGAATCAGAACTGCTGCACAAACGAACAGATAACAGGACTATAATCCAGTGAGCGTAATGCAGCCTTTATTTTAGTGAAATGAGAGTTCACTCAAATAAAAAACCATGAAATTATTTATAATCCATCCAGTTAAATGTCAAAACGGAGAATAATAATTGATGTATACAGTCTTTATTTTAACTGTAAGTGAGGCGAATTCTCCTGCTGTAAGTTGGTGTTACTATCTAACAGAGAAGGCAGTTAATATCTAAAAGAGAAGAAGCTTACCAAGTAAAGTTGATTTCGTGGAGATGTTGGTCGAATAGCTGTCTGGGCTCATCTGTGCTGTGTGACAATTTGAGACATCTTTTATAGCTGGAACCACGCCCCCTTTACGTCACGTATCAGCAGGTCACTGGTATCAGTAGATTGGAAATCCATTGGTAAAGCTATTTGTCAGTGAACGAGGACAATGTGTTGCTGAAGCTATGCGTAATTGCAATCATGGTACATTCAGGCCTGGACAATACGAATTCAAATGAAGCGGTTGCTATGCAAACGACAGTAATTGTCTTGGAATCAGAATGGTGGTTTGGGGTCATAGTCCGTAGATCAGCAGATGATGTCAAACCGGTTTGGTCAAGCTACTGAGCAATGAGGATCATGTGTTCTTGCAGCTTGAGATGAGCCGGTTTCAGGAGATCTGACATATTGTCAAGCTGGACATCTGTAAATAAAACAAGTATTAAAAAACATATTGACTACATGAGACAGAACAGTTCAAGTCATGCTTCATGTGGGATAAGAATGTTTTTGGTGAAAAGCCTCTTTCTGTTCTCGGAGCCTGTTGTCTGGCTGTTTGATGATGCAGAAACAGCTGTTAAACATAAACAAAAAACATAGCATGTACACTGAATAGAACACACGATTAACCGTTCAGCAAACCGGCTGAACTGTAACTGATTTTAAATCTTCAGGTGGTATAAATGAAAGACATCAAATGTTTACTCTCAGCTCTGCACATGTGGCTTTGAAGGAGATACTCAGCATCCCTCTCTCCAGCGCTTCATCTTCATCCATCACTGAGATGCAAACAGATGAGAATTAGAACGTCATTAAATTAATATCTTCTTGCACTTCTTGTATAATGTAATAAACATTATTTTAACAGTGATGGAGAAAGTCTACACATCTTGTACTTCAGTAAACAAATATGTATTAATACCACCACATGGTGTAAATACTCTTTAAGTAAAATTCCTGCATTCAAATCTTACTTACTCAAAGTCTGACTTAAGTAAAAGTACAAAAAAGCATGTGTTCATCACTTTAATGACGTTATATACTGCTGGTAGTTTCATCTGAAATAACACAATTTATTAGTTGAGTATATGTTGTCTGATATCCTTAATCTGCCAAGTAACTAGTGTTTTAGAAGCAAAACCAAGTCTGAATGTTCTTTCTGGAATGCCTGCATTTTGTTGGCAACGCTCCTATGCGTAATTGCAATCATGGTACATTCAGGCCTGGACAATACGAATTCAAATGAAGCGGTTGCTATGCAAACGACAGTAATTGTCTTGGAATCAGAATGGTGGTTTGGGGTCATAGTCCGTAGATCAGCAGATGATGTCAAACCGGTTTGGTCAAGCTACTGAGCAATGAGGATCATGTGTTCTTGCAGCTTGAGATGAGCCGGTTTCAGGAGATCTGACATATTGTCAAGCTGGACATCTGTAAATAAAACAAGTATTAAAAAACATATTGACTACATGAGACAGAACGGTTCAAGTCATGCTTCATGTGGGATAAGAATGTTTTTGGTGAAAAGCCTCTTTCTGTTCTCGGAGCCTGTTGTCTGGCTGTTTGATGATGCAGAAACAGCTGTTAAACATAAACAAAAAACATAGCATGTACACTGAATAGAACACACGATTAACCGTTCAGCAAACCGGCTGAACTGTAACTGATTTTAAATCTTCAGGTGGTATAAATGAAAGACATCAAATGTTTACTCTCAGCTCTGCACATGTGGCTTTGAAGGAGATACTCAGCATCCCTCTCTCCAGCGCTTCATCTTCATCCATCACTGAGATGCAAACAGATGAGAATTAGAACGTCATTAAATTAATATCTTCTTGCACTTCTTGTATAATGTAATAAACATTATTTTAACAGTGATGGAGAAAGTCTACACATCTTGTACTTCAGTAAACAAATATGTATTAATACCACCACATGGTGTAAATACTCTTTAAGTAAAATTCCTGCATTCAAATCTTACTTACTCAAAGTCTGACTTAAGTAAAAGTACAAAAAAGCATGTGTTCATCACTTTAATGACGTTATATAGTGCTGGTAGTTTCATCTGAAATAACACATAATTTATTAGTTGAGTATATGTTGTCTGATATCCTTAATCTGCCAAGTAACTAATGCTGTCAAACACACGTGGAGCAGTTAATGTACATAACTATGAACTACATGCATTAATGACGATACGTGACGTGATACAACGGATACTGCGTGTTTATTTCACGGTAACGTGATTCACATGAAGCACTGTGTCCGGTCACAGCTGCTTGTTCTTTAGTTCCCCACTGAGGGACTAATAAAGGATTATCTTATCTTATCTTATCTTAAGTGTCCGTAAAGTAACGTCCAGAGTAACGTTATATCGCACGTTAACGGGCCGCTGGTCAGCCTTCATTATATTCAGCGACGTACAGCAGTAAACGTTAAATCATATTTAAATGCACGCTCGTGTTTACATGATTTCGGCCGCAAAAACACAACAAATTCGGACATGAATGAACCTACCTATGAACTACATGCATTAATGACGATACGTGACGTGATACAACGGATACGTGTGTGTTTATTTAACGTTAACGTGATTGCACCCGTATCATGAACAATACAACTGAAGAAACACGTAACGGAACGATGCTGACCTGACATGATGATCATAACATGATATTAATGGTATGGTAATAATATTTCGGTTTGCAATAATGGAATAAAGTTGTTACAAGTACCTCGTGTATTTCATGCGCATGCGTATTCCAGTTTTAACTGCCATTGTACTTCCTGTTTACGTCTGGGCAGGATGCATGAAGAGTCACGTGATATTTGTTTTCAGGCGTTGTATTCAGGACTGAGATAATTTCTCAAACAATGCTGAAACACCCTGAGATCGTGTTTGTGTTACAACTCCGTTTTGAAACCAAAACTTATTTCTGTGTATGTCGACTACAACTGCTCAAATCTGCGTGGGACAAACGTTTTGGTCAGACCTGTGACAAGAGTGTAGTAACGCCCCTTGTGGATATCGCCAAGAAGTCATTGGCAGAATAACGCTACGGTCATTGACGTCATTGATACGCCCACTTATTTTTTAGGATAAAATGCTTCACATGCTACGCAGGAATCGCTTTTTAGTTTCAACTAGAAGGCTCACTGTTCTGTTATCAGAAGACCACTGGATCACATCTTCAAGACCCGAAAGGACTCTACGAAGGTTGATCTCCAAACGACTTTCTTTCTCTGCCAAGGTAAGTTTCAGTTCTGTGGTGTTACGTAACTTTGCGTCCAGTCTGTAGCAGTGGTGCGTTATGTGTCGGCAGTTTCACGAGAACTTTGTTATGAAGTAACATTTGTACAACAGTCTGGTTAGCTAAGATGTTTTAATAGTGTAACGGACTTAGTGACATATAATGTTAACCTGTTATGTTAGGTGTTGTGGTGATTACGGAAAGTGTTCTACGATGTTTTCTAAGATTAGTTCTTGCATTTACAGAGGTCAGTGAAGGCCTCATGGCACACGTGCGCATGGCTCCTGGTGACTTTTTTTGCGTAGGCTACACATTAGCCTATGTACTTAAAAATAAAGCTCTCTCTCTGTCTCTGTGTCTGTCTCTCTGCACGGCCATTGATGTTATAATCATGGATGTATTAGAAATAAGCTTTCCTAGCATGTGGCATTTTGTAATGCTGAACAGCAACATCTTGTGATGTCATGACTTATCAATGAACTAATATACTTTCAGATGCCTCGTGGACGATCTTACCGCCGATCTCAGGCAGCCAAGAAGATTGCAGAGATGCGTCGTCCCTTGGAAATGAACCCTCAAAGACCCTCCGTTTCTTCTGGTATGTTGGCAACTGCTTTTCATAATTGCTGTTCTATGTGTAAGCTGTATTTTATTTTTACATGTCTGGAATGTGCACTGTTGTGTTTCAATGTATTATGTAGTATTATGTTTCATAGTGTTTATTTTGTTTTCCTTGTCTATTCAATAGTTGATGGAACGGGATTTCGCAATCCAGCGAAGAAATGGCCAACTTCCACCGTGACCGGGAAGCAACACAAGTTGGTCTTTATAGAGCACTCTCCAGACAAGAAGGTATATTTGCGTTGACAAATCATCAAGAACGGTGTGGATTTCTGTATGATTATTTGTTTGTCATTCTAAAAATGCCATTTTGTGTTTAGTTTGTCCTTCTTGTAGGCGACTCACATCTGCGAGGCATTGCAGATGGTTTCGTGGAGATGCCAGCAGCATTTTCTTATGGTGTGATGTCTACGCCCGGGGCCGCCGCGAAGGACTTGCGGGCTGAGGTGCGGAATGCTGCGTTGGATCGTACACCTGATGTTGTCTGTGTTTTGGCCCCATCCAACAACCTCACTTCCAGTAGAACCGTCATCGAGGCTGGTGAAGAGTTCGCCCTGCTCCTTGGTAGTGTTTGCGAGAAATGGGATGAGGTAAGATATCTTTTCTACTAGAAATGATGTTTGTGTATAAGTTGTGATGTTTGGTATCGTGTTTGGATAAAATAACTTATGAACATCTGTTTATTTTTAGGTGGTGGTGGTGGATTTTCCTCCAAGGCTCAACGTACCGGTGGATGTCCAGGAGCACTTGCGAAATCAGTACCGTATTAAGGCTGTATCTGCAGGTGTGTTTCATGAAATGTCACTTATGAATAGTTACATGTGTACGAGTTGATATTTAGATTTTCTATAATTTATTTTGTTTGTTTGATTTGCATAAATCACGATTCATATATTCCATTACAATCATATTTTGTTAGTAAATGGAATCAATGTCAAGGCCATGTCTTCCAAAAAGTCATAATGGTAGAAATATCAGAAAAGAGATCACATCTGTGCACTGCATAATTGTTTTGTCTACATCTTGTTTTCTGTCAAAAAAGACTGTTGAAAATCATTTAGGCCTTTTTGGTAACTCTGGCTTTTTCTTCTCATGTTAAGGTGTCCGGTACTGGTCTGTTGCTGAGCAGTTTCCTATGAACGACCTCCAGCTGTGGTACAAAGACAGCGTAAGTAAAATAGGTTGACATGTGCAGAAGTGTGATGTATTTTTGTTTATAGATTATAGCAATCAATTCATGGCAGATTTATATTGATTCGGAGGTTGTGTGTGTTAAGTCATTTCTCTGTTATTGCTTTGTAGGTGCATTTGAGTGACTCTGACGGGATGCCCATCTTGGCAAAGGCGTTCTTTTCGGCTGCACATGACCACCTGCTGAGGAAGGTGCTGGATCCTGTTTCTACCAAGAAGCCAGATGTTTCTCCAAAGACATCGCCTCCTGCTCGCAGGATCTCGCCGAAGGTGGTCGTGAAGGGAGAGGTCCGCCACGTGCCACGCCGACCAGACCCTTCTGAGTGGACATTTGCTGGATGTGGCAAGAAGGTAAATGATTGCAGACTGTCATTTTGTAGCTGATTGTGCAGACACGTGTATAGCGTTAGCATGTAATGGTCAAAAGAGACACGTGTTTAATATGAGGAATGCTTTTGTCATTACAGAGACATCATTTGGGGAAACCAGAACAGTCTTGCGACGCACCCAAGAGGAGGCTTGTTCATCAGCAGGTTTGTGAAGTTTCATTTATTTGCTGAAAAACACGGAAATATTTATGATCATAATAGTATGGATAGGGTTTGTGTAGCACGGTGTCCATAATATTTCTTCTGCTGTATATTTCAGGTTGTCAAAGAATGTTCTGTACGTCTCTGGAGGTTCAGCAGTGCCATCTTGGATGCCATGGATGCTGTTGTGCCATCGCATCTTCCAAGTCCAGCTGCATCCCCAGCCGCATGCCCACCAGTTGTTTCACAATGCAGAAAGGTAACTTGCAACTACATGTCCTCTGTCTATCTATATCATTTTAAAAGTCAGAAATGATTATATTTCCATACCAAAATGTTGCAAGTTGTGCTTACAAATGTTTGTTTATCTCAATTTAGGAACGACGCATGGATCTCCAGAAGGCAGTTTCAGGCAAGACGGTGACAGAGCAGCAGGTGTGTTTTTGTGTATACCATATCTGTCTGTTGTGAAATTGAATTTTATGCAGTGTATGCAAGTAAAGACATTTCTGCATTTGTACATTGCACTGTGCTGAAAGTTAACTGTGGCATTATTTTGTAGGTGGACACGCCTAGTGTTGCAAACATCCCTGTGGAGCCATCAGAGACGGTGGCTGTGAATGCAGAGGTGGGTGTTCATACTTATATTGAAATGAGCTAATAGAACATGTTATTGAAAATGCAGTTAGATTACACTGAAATCAGTTTTTAAGCAAGTACATGCTTTTAAATGTTCTTTGTCCCTTTATAAGGTGCCGATCCCCCAGGACCAGGCTGTGGAACTGTCCTCAATGCCAACATCACTGCCAGTGGATGTGAATGCAGAGGTGGGTGTTCTTCATACTTTTTAAACACGTGTCTCCTTTGACCATTATATGCTACCATGTTAACGCTATACAGTGGCTACACAATCAGCTACAAAATTACATGATGTAACAGAACATGTTAGTGAAAATGCAGTTAGATTACACTGAAATCAGTTTTTAAGCAAGTACATGTTTTTAAATGTTCTTTTTCTCTTTATGATCTCTTTATGAAGGTGCCGATTCCCCAGGACCAGGCTGTGGAACTCTCCTCAACGGCAACATCACTGCCAGTGGCTGTGAATGCAGAGGTGGGTGTTCTTCATACTTGTATTGAAATGAGCTAATATAACATGTTATTGAAAATGCAGTTAGATTACACTGAAATGAGTTTTTAAGCAAGTACATGTTTTTAAATGTTATTTTTCTCTTTATGAAGGTGCCGATTCTCCAGGACCAGGCTGTGGATCCGTCTTCAATGCCAACATCACTGCCAGTGGCTGTGAATGCAGAGGTGGGTGTTCTTCATACTTGTATTGAAATGAGCTAATATAACATGTTATTGAAAATGCAGTTCAATTACACTGAAATCAGTTTTTAAGCAAGTACATGTTTTTAAATTTTCTTTTTCTTTGTCCCTTTATAAGGTGCCGATCCCCCAGGACCAGGCTGTGGAACTGTCTTCAATGCCAACATCACTGCCAGTGGATGTGAATGCAGAGGTGGGTGTTCTTCATACTTTTTAAACGCGTGTCTCCTTTGACCATTACATGCTACCATGTTAACGCTATACACGTGGCTACACAACCAGCTACAAAATTACATGATGTAACAGAACATGTTAGTGAAAATGCAGTTAGATTACACTGAAATCAGTTTTTAAGCAAGTACATGTTTTTAAATGTTCTTTGTCTGCCGATCCCCCAGGCTGTGGAACTCTCCTCAACGCCAACATCACCTTCCAGGGCTCTGCAAGTGGATGTGAGAGAGAGTGACCACCTTAAGGGCTGCACACAAAGAAACATCAAAGGTCAGACTGGTTCTAATCCTAATGAGTGCATCTGTGCAAACAAACGGCAAGCGGCTGTTGTGGCTGGGACTGTGTTCTGCAAAGCAGATGGACAGTCTAATGCGAACGCAGGTCTTGCACGTAGTGTTGTTGCTGCAATCAAACATGTGATTACTCCTGTATGCACATGGAAGGGGTCAGAGGTTGATAGCATACGTGTAGAAAGTATGAAATTGGAAACGGCAAGCCATGAAAGTAATGGAGCAGAGGAACAACTGCGCACGGTGCTAAAACAGAGTGCTGTGTTTGGCATTAGCTGGGCAGTTGATGTGGGCGAGCCGGAGTACAATACCTGTGAGACTGTGCTGTCGCGAAAAATGGAAGAACTACTCAATAGAGATCAAATGTGTCTTTTGAACCTCGACGGTGCAGTTATTACTGTTCTTCAACACGGCAAGTTTTTTGTCGTAGTTGATTGTGGCGTACGTGACGCCAGGTTCGGGTTTGCATCTGCTTATGGCACGCCTGTGGCCGTTTTCAACACGTGCATGGCAGACCTGATGTATCACATTAGGGATCTAAAGAGGTCTTTAAACGCGGGGTGGTGGGGTATTCATAGCCTTTCAGTTCAGTACCAAACTGATACTGACATGGAGTGTGCTACTGGGTTTACAGAGAGTGTAGACACACATTCTGTCAGTTGTGATCTTGACAGCAGTGGTGACATGAATGTTGCAACTGATGTTGAGGCAGGCAGTTCTGTCAGGCTTGGTAACACTGTAATGGGATCATTTCACCAGGGGGATAAGAGGTTTACATTTGGAGGAGTTCAGTGCATGGCAATTGCGTTGGTAAGTTTAGCAAAACATAGTAGAGAGAGTGTCTTCTCATGGCAGACAACAGATCTGGACTCGGTGTTGCTTTCAGGTGACCAGTTGTACACACGTTTGAGAGAAAGCGAGGCGATCAGCGGATCGTCTGCTTTGTTGTGTGTCAATGACTTGCCTAAGCAGAGACTTATTGATGGACATCATTTTCAATTTAGTTATGCTAACGACTTTGTGTCAGGAGATGTAAATGTGGTTGAAGGTGACCTGATTGAAAATCATACCATCGGCACACTTCATAGTGGACTGGTGCAGATCTTGTCCAAATACACCACATGTCTTCTGACGTTGTGTGGCAGTACGTGCTCAATCATTAAGGGAAATGGACAGTATGCAATGGTTGACTCGCATGCACGCAATGCTAGTGGCATGGTTGATGGAGAGGGAAAGAGTGTTGTTCTGTATTTCGCTTCAATGGACGATGTATACGAGCACATTTGCCATCTGTCTGAAGGGCTTGGTGGTCATCTAAAGCCTTTTGAAATAAGTGGTGTTTGTGTCATTGAGAGTCCTGCAAAACCCAACAGTCTGCCCGTAAGTACATCAGAGATGCAAATAGATTCTGTCATAGGCTTAGCTACTCATGAGCTTGGGTTGGGTTCTTCACATGTACCAGAACTTCCCCAGGTGAGTAGTCTTGTTGCAAAACCAACAGTGTTGTGTCAAGATTCTAAAACATTTGTAACTCAGGATTTGGATTTGGTGATACTTGAAGATGAACTGAACATCAACATTAGTAGAAGTAACAAGCGTAACAAGCGTTTAAAAGTAACACCGAGTGGTACAACGTCTGATGAGAATATTGCTGCCACACAACGTCAGATTGATTTAGATAAAACACATGTTTCCGAAGTTAACTCGGATGTTGAATTTGTTACTGAAGTTGAAAATAACAATCTGGACTTTACACCAATTTGTGAACGTGTGTCACAAGCTTTGTGCACACGCTTAAGAATACAACATGAAAAAACACACACAGCGGAACCTACACGTGTTGGTCTATTAGGAGTCCCATGCAAAAATGAAAGCATATTGGCTGATGGTAATTGTTTCTTTCGAGCTGTCTCTCAAGCTGTAAGTGGAACACAAAAGAATCATCTCACAGTTCGACGAGCTATTGTTAGACAGTTGGAAATGAATGCTGCCCACTATGTGAAGAATTTGAGGAGCGTGTATTCTTCAGTGTCACAGTACTTAACTATTACTCAAATGCGAAAAGTTAAGACCTGGGCTACGGAAGTTGAAATACAAGCAGCAGCAGATAAATTAGGAGTAAGCATATTTACATTTCTTGATGGAAGGTGGCTAAAATATAGTTGCACCAGCAACCTTTTCTCCAAACATTGCATATATTTAGAAAATCTTGCTGGCAATCATTATGAAAATGTAGTTTGTGTTCATCGACCTGGACTGCAATCGTGTTATGGCTTATGCAAAAACAATATTTCATTTGACAAAGGGTACAGAACTAGATCACAGAAGACAAAACCGTGTAGTCCATTGGAAACATTGCAGAATGACACCTGCTGTACAACTGTTGTTGATTCTGACCATATTGTTCATCCTGACCATAATTGCTTGAATGTTTGTCAAGAAAAGATTGTACCAGACACACCGTACATGTGTAGAAGAAAACCTCAAGATGCATCTGCAGTCTCTCATGTAAAGGAGAATGTTGAAGAACAGCCATGTAGTTTATCTCCCTCGAAGTATTTAAATAAGAAAACCAAATTCCTTATGAAAATGCATTATGAGACTAATGCATTGTATCAACAAAGTACTAAAAGTGTTTCCAAGAAAAAATATATTATGTACATGGAAGAAATTAAACAACAAAGTAAGAGTAAATACAAACTGGATACTTGTCATAAAGAGAAAAAGAAACTATTGAGTAAGACTAAGTACAAAGTAGATGATTTGCATAAAGATAAAATGAAACTGTTGAGTAAGACTAAGTACAAAGTAGATGATTTGCATAAAGAGAAAATTAAACTGTTGAGTAAGACTAAGTACAAAGTAGACGATTTGCATAAAGAGAAAAAGAAACTATTGAGTAAGACTAACTACCATCACAATCCTAAATTCAAGGGAAGTGTCATTAAAGGTATTGCATTGAAGAGGCAAAACAAAAAAGAGAAGTCGAAGGACTTTGACTTTGTGATGGAGCAGTTTACATCCCATGTTAGAAATGGCCCCGATTTTGTGTGTAGTGTTTGCCATAGATTACTGTTTGAACGTCAGGTTTTGCATTGTAAGAGAGATGCTTATAGAAAGAACAAAAAAATATTGCTTAATGCAGACAAATGCATCAGCTGTGATTTTGTTCACAAATGTAATGATCACTGTGCACCACCTTGCCAACTTTTGGAGACTGCTATGGGACACCCGTGGATATGCTTCACTTGCCATTCTAAACTTAAAAAAGGTGAAGTACCAGCTCAATGTAATGCTAACAATTTGACAATAGATCCAATTCCCACAGAATTAGCTTGTCTAAACAATTTAGAACAACATCTAATAGCACTTCAGATTCCATTTATGAAAGTCTTGGCATTACCCAAAGGTGGACAAAATGGTGTACATGGACCAGTAACATGTGTTCCAGCCAACGTAGTTCAAACCACTAACTTGCTTCCTCACTCGGATGATGGATCTCTGTTACGTGTGAAATTGAAACGTAAGCTAACATATAAAGGACATTATGAGTATAAATTTGTTGATACCATGCATGTAAGACAAGCCTTGCTCTTTTTGATAAAAAGTAACATTCATTATAAAGATGTAAAATTTAACGAGGAGTGGCTGAATGCATTTTGTAGGGAAGAAAATGCTGATGTAGAAGATAAAGAGAGTGCTTCAAATACAGAAACTGGTGACACTGCAGATGGTAATGACGATGAGCTCTATGATGGACAACGGTATGGTATTCATTCCGACACTTGTCTTATGCCAATTGATATTGGTCAAGAAATGCTAGATCAATATTTGGATAATATCTTAAATATTGCTCCAGCTGAAGGCAATAATCCTGTAAAATTGCTTACAGATCCCTCAAATGAAGCAAAATGCTTCCCAGTGTTGTTTCCACAAGGAAATAATACATATCATAAAGATAGGATAACGAAATTGACATTGGCTAAGTATTTTAACGCAAGAATATTACATGCAGATGGTAGGTTTGCCCGAAGTTGTGAGTACATCTTTTATGCTCAGTATGTATCAGAAGTCTATCAGGTTTTATCAAGTGTATCCATAGCTTTACGCAAGGGCAAAGGGGGTTGTAATTCACAAAAAGTATCGAATGATGTGTTTAAAGATCAAGACTCTTTGAGAAAACTATTGCAGTTTGATGAAGGGTATCGATTCCTTAGACCTATTCGTGGTACTCCAGCATTTTGGCAGGGAGCTCAAAAAGATTTGGTGGCATGTGTTCGACAAATAGGTCTCCCAACGTGGTTTGGTTCATTTTCATCCGCAGATATGCGATGGCCAAATCTCATTTCTAGTTTATTGAAACAACAGGGTAGACCGCAAACTGCAGAAGATTTACAGTGGGCCGACAAGTGTGAGCTCTTGCGTTGTAATCCTGTTACTGCAGCACGGATGTTTGATTATCGCTGGCATATCTATTTGAAGGAAGTACTTAGGTCTCCATTACATCCAATAGGAAAGATGACAGACTATTTTTATCGTGTTGAATTTCAACAACGTGGTTCACCACATGTGCATTGTTTATTCTGGATCGAGAATGCGCCTCAAATAGATAAAAACACAGATGAAGAGGTGATTCAGTTTATTGACAAGTATATCACATGTGGATTACCATCAGATGATGACGTCTTGTTAGACATTGTAACATCTGTGCAGCAGCATTCCAAAAGACATTCCAAAACGTGTCGAAAAAAGAATACTGCTTGTCGATTTGCTTTTCCAAGACCACCTTCTAATCGCACGTTCATATCTCGCATTTCACCTAAAGATGATGGCTCAACAGCATGCAACTGTGATGAAATGAATGCAAATGACTTGCCACAGTGTCAGTGTGTCAAAAGGGTTGATGCGAAAGAGTTGATGTCAAAATTAAAAACTGCTCTCTCAGATGAGTCAGTGAAACATGATGATGTGAATAAATTGTTTGACAGCCTAGGTTTGAATCAGGATACTTTTGAAGCTGCCTACAAATGTATGGGGAAAAATACACATGTTGTGCTGAAGAGGGCAGTTGATGAGATATGGATCAATCAATATAATAAGTCACTCTTAAAATGTTGGAATGCAAATTTGGACTTACAATATGTTTGTGATCCATACGCATGCCTTGTGTATATTATTTCATACATTTCTAAATCTGAACGAGAAGTTGGACTATTGTTGGGAAATGCGCAAAAAGAAGCCTCCACACAAGGGAATGTTGATGCTAAAGAAGCATTGACTAAATTAGGCCGTGTATACTTGTATAATAGAGATGTTTGTGCTCAAGAGGCAGCCTATAGAGTTATGAATTTGCATCTTAAAGAATGTTCCAGAAAAGTTGTGTTTGTCCCAACAGGTGATAATGTGGTTAAAATGAGTTTGCCATTAAATGTGTTGAAGGAAAAGGCGCAACACCAAGAGCTGACATCAGAAGATATGTGGATGCCTGGTATAGGTGACCGATATAAGAATCGGCCAAAAGATGACACCTTTAATAACATGTGTTTGGCAACATTTGCATCAGAATATAGACCGGTGTCTAAAAACGAAAACTCTCAAACAAAAATTGGTTTGAGCAACAACTTAGGCTACATAACCAAAAGAACACGATCACCAGCTGCAGTTATACGTTTTGCGCATTTTTCTGAAACAAAGTCTCCAGAACAGTTTTATCAGAGTAGACTTCAGTTATTTGTACCACATCGAGTTGACGCCCAGCTAAAACCCACAACATTTGAAACATTTGAACAGTTTTATATGACTGGTAACATCAAATATACTGATGGCTCCAAACTTTCTGTGAAAACAATTGTTGAGAGGAATAGCAGTGCCTTTGAAATTGATGCTGATGTGTTAGATAGAGTCCAAGCCACGATTGAAAATGAAGGTATCTTAGAGGATGCCTGGTGTCAGATGTGCCCCGAACAAGAGCTTGAGCGCTTAGAATGTGAGGAAGAAATGAAAGCGCAGGAACAGGTAGCCGAAGAAGAACCAGAACATATTCCAGATCTATCAATGAGTCAACAAGCAGGTGCACGTCTAGAAAAAAACAACACACTGAGTAGAGAAGAAGGTTTAGCATTGATTCGATCATTGAATGAACTACAAATGGCAATATTTAATGATGTAAGGAACTGGTGTTTAAAGAAAGTCAAGGGAGAGAATCCACCACCGCTTACCGTTTTCATTACAGGGGGCGCAGGAACAGGCAAAAGTCATGTAATCAAGGCTATCCAATACGAAGCAACACGCTTACTGTCACCAACCTGTGAACATCCTGATGACGTTTGTGTATTGTTAACTGCTCCAACTGGGATTGCTGCATACAATTTACATGCAGCAACCATTCACAGTACATTTAGCATTGGAACTAATATTCAGTTACCATACACACCTTTAGGGGAGGAGAAACTGAACACATTACGAGTAAAATATCGTTCTCTGCAGATAGTAATTATAGATGAGATTTCCATGGTTGACAACAAACTACTCACATACGTTCATGGTCGACTGCGTCAAATCAAACAAACTGGAGACTTCTCCACATTTGGAAAAGTTTGTGTAATAGCTGTTGGTGATTTCTTCCAACTGCCTCCTGTGAAAGGGAAACCACTTTGTATTGATTTTGCATCTGATAACTTATGGTCCAACAATTTCAAAATTGTGGAGTTAAAAACAATTGTGAGGCAAAAAGATCAAGCTTTTGCACAGCTATTAAACCGCTTAAGAACACGATCAAAAGACAGCCCAATGTCACCAGGGGACCTTACGGTCCTAAAACAATGTGAAACAGGTGAGGATTCCCAAGATTTACACATTTTCCCGACAAATATGCAAGTGAATGAGCACAATGTGAAACAGTTATTCAAATTCTGTCCAGATTATATTGAAATAAATGCCCAGGATTATGAAAATAATAAAAAAACCGGCAAACGACAGTTGAAAAGAAAACATCATGCTAAAGTATATCATACATGTTTAACTGAAAAACTGCTTTTGGGGAAAAATGCTCGAGTAATGCTTACAAAGAATGTTGATGTTATGGATGGTCTTGTTAACGGTGTATGTGGCACCATAACTGATATAATAACTTCAAGTAACAGCACTTTTCCTCAAATGATCTATGTTGAATTTGATGATAAACTAGTTGGCGCACAATGCAGAAAACAAAGTGCATCATTCTCAACACAATCCACGACTTCCACAGGTATCAAACCTGAAGAAGATAAGGTCAGTAGTAATGGAGGATTGCGACGACAATTTCCACTAAAACTGGCTTGGGCGTGTACAGTGCATAAGGTACAGGGTATTACAGTTGATAAAGCTGTGGTTTCCCTGAAGAAAATCTTTGCCGCTGGACAAGCATATGTGGCACTGAGTCGTGTGAGAAATCTGTCAGGGTTAGTAATTCAAGATTTCGAGGAGAAAGCTATTTATTGTAAGGAAAATATTCAACATGCACTTCAACGCATGGAACCATATTTAACTGACAATATGACACAGCAGAAATTACCTGATCGTGCTTTTAATGTGTTTTTGATGAACGTGCAAAGCTTGCCTCGCCATGTGGCAGATTTAACAGTATTTACACAACGTTTGAACCTTCACTGTATTGCTGTTACAGAAACATGGCTACCTGCTGCTCCCTCTACACAGTCAATCAACATTGATGGTTTTCATTTTGATAGCTGTCCTCGAAGTGCATCATATACTAGTGACAATCCGTCATTGATTGCCTTGCAAAACCAGCATCATGGCGGTGTTGGCATGTATAGTGCAGACAAGTTGACATACAACATTATTAATCTACCACATGTCAATTTAGAATGTCTGGTATACAACTGTGTTACTTACAACATATTGATAGCAGTCATCTATCGCCCGCCATCATATCCCATGCCATTGTTTAAAGCACATTTAAACAATCTACTTGAGTCCTTGGATCCACTTAGTGATACAATTGCTGTAATGGGAGATTTCAATGACAACATTTTGAAATCCTCAATCATTTATGATTTTATGACAGATAAAGGGTACATTCAAGTTGTCTCTCAGCCCACTACTGGGAAAGGCACATTAATTGACCATGTGTACATTAAAACAACACAGTATGATACACAAACTATAGTACTGCCAGCATATTTCAGTGATCACGATGCAATTGTATGCTCTTTTTCACATAAAGCTGCTCACTAAGAAAAAATGAATACATTCTAACAATTTCAGTCTGGGGGGGGCAGACACACTCACCATATTTAAGAGTAGCCTTAAGACGTTCCTTTGTGATAGTGCTTATAGTTTGGGCTGGCTCAGGTTTGCCTTGGACCAGCCCCTAAATAAGCTGCTATAGGCTTAGACTACTGGGGGACTTCCTAGGATACACTGAGCTTCTCTTCTCTCTCGCATTCTGTATGAATTCATGTCTCATTCATGCACATTACTGACTTTGCTTCTTCCCCGGA
This sequence comes from Melanostigma gelatinosum, assembly GCF_949748355.1. Taxonomy (NCBI): domain Eukaryota; kingdom Metazoa; phylum Chordata; class Actinopteri; order Perciformes; family Zoarcidae; genus Melanostigma; species Melanostigma gelatinosum. The sequence goes on from NC_136655.1 coordinate 10,308,269, forward strand.
GTCTTTGTGCTTTTTCGCCTCACAGGTTCCATGGATCGTGGTTTTATGTGGACCCTGGTCCTTCCTCCCACCATGGCCCTGTTGACTCCCACTGCTGATATCATTTTTATTATTCATATTATTCACTCTATTACCGATACCATGAACGCACATTACTGACTTTGCTTCTTCCCCGGAGTCTTTGTGCTTTCTCGCCTCACAGGTTTCAAAGGACCGTGGTTATATCTGGAGCCTGGACCTGCCATGGTTCTGTCATATACATTGAATGCGTTATAACTCTGTTATGATGTTCATTCTGTCTGTATCTGCCTCGCAGATACTGTGACTACATTTAAAAACCAGCTCAAACCCCACCTGTTTAGGCTGGCGTTTGTGTACAAAGTAAACCCATGTCCTAGACCTGCTCTTAAAATATGTTTTACATTTTTATTTCTTTCATTTTTTAATTTTTACTTTTCTGTGTATATACTTTATTGACATTGTTGTTTTTATGCTTTTAAATGTCTGCTCTGTTAAGCGCTTTGTGATATTATTGTCTGTGAAAAGCACTATATATAAAATTCATTCATATATAATCTCTGGTTTCTTTTCCTGCATTAAAACAGCATTTTGAAACGGATACAGTATGTTCTTGAATATTTAAACCATGACTATGTTAAATTAAACATGTTAAACATTAAGCTCATTTATAAAACCGAATCTATGCTGCATAGCATTTAAAATATAACACATTAACATGTACTTTGCTCTTTAAGCACTTAATCAAAAATGCGATTACTTATCAGCATTTGAAATCCAAGTGATTCACAAGAATTCTGTAATATTAAATATTGCCACTCATATGCTGTTGTTAATGTAGGTTTTGCTTGACCTTCTGTCTAGACCAAAAAAGCAAAAGGCACTGGTAAGTGGTACTCTCAGTTTACTGGGATGGGGTTCAACTCCCTGCAGTGTCCTGCTGATTGTATTTGGACTGACATGAAAGTTAACAAAACAGTAGTGCCATTTGCTGTTACTTGAACACTTTAATTTAAAACTGTTTTCATTTTAAGCTCTTCTGTAACTTTAGATTGTAGTGTGACTCATTCATTATAACGTTCAACCTGATTCTCACGAAGAAGCTCTGGACAGATCATTTATACTAATGCCCACTGACAGTGGCTTGACAACCACTTTCATCTAATTTCTGCTCTCCAAGCATCTTAGTTTGCACATATTTAGATCAGAAAAGTCTTTTTCTCATGGTGTGCCCACAAACCCTTTCAATAAGTTCAGTGTTTGGGCCGTTTTTACTTTTCTGTGTACATACTTTATTGACATTGTTGTTTTTATGCTTTTAAATGTCTGCTCTGTTAAGCACTTTGTGATATTATTGTCTGTGAAAAGCGCTATATAAATAAAATGCATTCATATATAATCTCTGGTTTCTTTTCCTGCATTAAAACAGCATTTTGAAACAGATACAGTATGTTCTTGAACATTTAAACCATGACTATAACTGAGTACAGAATTTCAAATTAAACATGTATTCCCTCGCTAATAAAAAACATTGTAGAAACTACATTAGAACCAAAACGTGTCACAAATTAAGCTCATTTATAAAACCGAATCTATGCTGCATAGGATTTAAAATATAACCCATTAACATGTACTTTGCTCCAAGTGATTCACAAGAATTCTGAAATTAAATATTGCCACTCATATGCTGTTAATGTAGGTTTTGCTTGACCTTCTGTCTAGACCAAAAAAGCAAAAGGCACTGGTAAGTGGTACTCAGTTTACTGGGATGGGGTTCAACTCCCTGCAGTGTCCTGCTGATTGTATTTGGACTTACATGAAAGTTAACAAAACAGTAGTGCCATATACTTTTACTTGAACACTTGAATTTAAAACTGTTTTCATTTTAAGCTCTTCTGTAACTTTAGATTGTAGTGTGACTCATTCATTATAACGTTCAACCTGATTCTCACGAAGAAGCTCTGGACAGATCATTTATACTAATGCCCACTGACAGTGGCTTGACAACCACTTTCATTTAATTTCTGCTCTCCAAGCATCTTAGTTTGCACATATTTAGATCAGAGAAGTATTTTTCTCATGGTGTGCCCACAAACCCTTTCAATAAGTTCAGTGTTTGGGCCGTTTTTACTTTTCTCTGTGTATATACTTCATTGACATTGTTGTTTTTATGCTTTTAAATGTCTGCTCTGTTAAGCACTTTGTGATATTATTGTCTGTGAAAAGCGCTATATAAATAAAATGCATTCATATATAATCTCTGGTTTCTTTTCCTGCATTAAAACAGCATTTTGAAACAGATACAGTATGTTCTTGAACATTTAAACCATGACTATAACTGAGTACAGAATTTCAAATTAAACATGTATTCCCTCGCTAATAAACATTGTAGAAACTACATTAGAACCAAAACATGTCACAAATAAGCTCATTTATAAAACCGAATCTATGCTGCATAAATCTGGTAAAGATCTGATGATGTGGAGTCGAGTTACATCAGTTTATTCGTTCATGGCGAAGGATCGAAATTCCGTCGCCACGGCAACAGCTTTTCACGAAACAACAAGCTTTGAGTAACTTTTCATCACAAAGGTCTTTAGACTGTACCGACCAAATTTGAAGTTGATCTGATGAATTCCCTAGGAGGAGTTCGTTAAAGTGCAGCGCCTGGAAATGACAAAAACGACATGAGAAATTCATAAAAAATGCAAAATGGCTGACTTCCGGTTGGGTTTAGAGCATAGCCCCAAGAGACTTTTATTGAAGTCCATATGCGATACATGTTGCTACCACATTTCATACATCTAGGTCAAACGTACTGCGAGGGCTGCTTCGTTGAAATTTTGTAGGGGGCGCTATTAAGCCGATTTGCCACTCTGAACCAATAAAATCATATTCTATAACTACATTTCGGCCATGTAATCTACTTGCCAAGTTTGCTTATGTTTCGAGCATTTTTAGCCTCTCAAAATGACCTTCGTTGTTCACGGCGAAGACTGCATCGCCACGGCAACGGCGTTCGACGAAACATCAAAAGCTTCATGATCTGGTATTATGAACTTCTTGTATTTGTGTGGAACAAATTTGATATTGATTTGATTTACCTACTAAGAGAAACAAGCCAAAGTATAAAGACTTTAACTTCCTGTTACCAGTAGGTGGCGCTATGACTATGATTCAAAATTGGACTGCAGATGTCGTCAGGCCTGGAGTCTAATCAAACACATGAGATCTGGTAAAGATCTGATGATGTGGAGTCGAGTTACATCAGTTTATTCGTTCATGGCGAAGGATCGAAATTCGCCGAGCCGCCACGTCGCCGCCCTTCAGTAACTTCTTACAATCTTCACAACGAAGCATTATCAAGGTCTTAAGGCTTGTTTGACAACATTTGAGAGGGATCTGATTAATCTGTGAGGAGCAGGATGTCAAAGTACGCAGCGTACAACTTCCGGTTGCCACTAGGTGGCGCTATCACTATGATTCTAAATTATCATATAGATGTGTTCCGGGTCAGGATGTTATGACATATGAGAGATTTGGAGCAGATTCGACAATGTACGGCCGAGTTACAACAACTTCCTGTTTCGTGGCGAATGGTGTTTCTTTGACGCCACGCCACGGCCACATAGTTCGATAACTTTTTGATCTTTGAGTAACTTTTCACTGCCAAGGTCTCAAGAGCAGACTAGCCGAATCTGAAGTCAATCGGGTCAAATCTCTGGGAGCAGTTCGTTAAAGTATGACGCCTTGAAACGGTCAAAAAACGTCATAAAAGCAAAAATGGCCGACTTCCTGTTTGGTTTAGAGAAAACGGCCAAGAGGATTTTTGGTGCGTCTCATCACGTTCCACATAACTACCAACTTTCATACAGCTGGGTGAATCCTGATGTTGGGGCTACTCAATAGGGGGCGCTAGCGAGCCAATATTTCATACTGCAGCTGGACACCCCAATCAGACTGCAATTTTCGCAAATTCTGGCTTGCGTGCCAAATTTCACAACATTCCCAATATCCCAAGCACCTCCTTTTTGCGACGAAACACTAAAAATAAGAATAATAAGAATAAACATTACGGTTTCAATAGGTCCTCCGCTCCGACTACGTCGGTGCTCGGGCCCTAATAAACATTCGAAATTCAATAGGTCCTCCGCTCCGACTACGTCGGTGCTCGGGCCCTAATTAAAGCTGCGAGCAGCGATGGGCGGGCCCTCGCAATATGCACGTCGGGGTGCCGGCGGGACTCCGGCCTGCGCGGACGAGAACGTCCGCGAGCGTCGGACGGCGCGAGGACTCTGGCTGATGCTGCCATTCAGTTCTGTGACCGTCAGACACTGCATGCAGGTTTAGAGCATGGCCCCAAGAGACTTTTATTGAAGTCCATATGCGATACATGTTCCTACCACATTTCATACATCTAGGTCAAACGTACTGCGAGGGCTGCTTCGACGAAATTTTGTAGGGGGCGCTATTGAGCCGATTTGCTACTCTGAACCAATAAAATCATATTCCGTAACTACATTTCGGCCTTGTAATCTACTTGCCAAGTTTGCTTATGTTTCGAGCATTTTTAGCCTCTCAAAATGACCTTCGTTGTTAACGGCGACGACTGCATCGCCACGGCAACGGCGTTCGACGAAACATCAAAAGCTTCATGATCTGGCATTATGAACTTCTTGTATTTGTGTGGAACAAATTTGATATGGATTTGATTTACCTACTAAGAGAAACAAGCCAAAGTATAAAGACTTTAACTTCCTGTTACCAGTAGGTGGCGCTATGACTATGATTCAAAATTGGCCTGCAGATGTCTTCAGGCCTGGAGTCTAATCAAACACGTGAAATCTGGTAAAGATCTGATGATGTGGAGTCGAGTTACATCAGTTTATTCGTTCATGGCGAAGGATCGAAATTCGCCGAGCCGCCACGTCGCCGTCCTTCAGTAACTTCTTACAATCTTCACAATGAAGCATTATCAAGGTCTTAAGGCTTGTTTGACAAGATTTGAGAGGGATCTGATGAATCTGTGAGGAGCAGGATGTCAAAGTACGCAGCGTACAACTTCCGGTTGCCACTAGGTGGCGCTATCACTATGATTCTAAATTATCATATAGATGTGTTCCGGGTCAGGATGTTATGACATATGAGAGATTTTGAGCAGATTCGACAATGTACGGCCGAGTTACAACAACTTCCTGTTTCGTGGCGAATGGTGTTTCTTTGACGCCACGCCACGGCCACATAGTTCGATAACTTTTTGATCTTTGAGTAACTTTTCACTGCCAAGGTCTCAAGAGCAGACTAGCCGAATCTGAAGTCAATCGGGTCAAATCTCTGGGAGGAGTTCGTTAAAGTATGACGCCTTGAAACGGTCAAAAAACGTCATAAAAGCAAAAATGGCCGACTTCCTGTTTGGTTTAGACAAAACGGCCAAGAGGATTTTTTGTGCGTCTCATCACGTTCCACATACCGACCAAATTTCATACAGCTGGGTGAATCCTGATGTTGGGGCTACTCAATAGGGGGCGCTAGCGAGCCAATATTTCATACCGTAGCTGGACACCCCAATCAGACTGCAATTTTCGCAAATTCTGGCTTGCGTGCCAAATTTCACAGACTTCCCAATATCCCAAGCACCTCCTTTTTGCGACGAAACACTAAAAATAAGAAGAATAATAATAAACATTCGAAATTCAATAGGTCCTCCGCTCCGACTACGTCGGTGCTCGGGCCCTAATAAACATTCGAAATTCAATAGGTCCTCCGCTCCGACTACGTCGGTGCTCGGGCCCTAATAATAAACATTCGAAATTCAATAGGTCCTCCGCTCCGACTACGTCGGTGCTCGGGCCCTAATAATAAACATTCGAAATTCAATAGGTCCTCCGCTCCGACTACGTCGGTGCTCGGGCCCTAATAACAGCACAGTGAGAAAATGTAGCTGCGTACATTGTGCTTAGCAACTTAAAAGCGTGTTTGCATGCTTTGGTAAGTCCGTGCGGCATACTATAATATTCACGCCAGGCATCTTCTCGCTCTCGGTGCGATACTGCGGCCATCTGTCAATGTGCTGCAGTCCTAATTATGCTCTCATCGCACAAAGTGAAGTGCTCAGTCTGTTGTGCTGTCACAAGCCTATTTCTATGTGTTGAGGTTGTTGTTGTTTTTTTGGGCGAGCTTGGTAAAGTGATGTATCCCATCAGCTGGCCTTCTTGTGTGTGATTCTGCATAGCTGTGTGTAATAGTTTCCAAGCAATGGCCGCAATTGAAGCCAACGGCAACAATTCAAAAAGTGCATTTTAAAATAACGAGCTGTGTGGGCAGCAGAGTAAGCTACTTATATCCTGAACCTTAACACAGATTAGCATGAGGAAAGAGCCGTCAGCCTCCGGAGAAAACAAAATGCAGTTCACTGAACATGCAGCTGGTAAATACACTGACTTGTCGACCTCATTGCACCGACTCCCCATTGTTTGGATAGCATCCATCCATATCGTACATAAGAGGTTTTTAGAGAAAGAAAAACATCACACTGAACACAATAATACAGCAACGTACTGCCTGGAGGTTCTGTAACAACATGAGCATTTGTTATTGGCAAACAGCATCAAATACTGTTGTCATGGTCGTCTTTCGTATGAAATGAGTTGAATGCATCGAATGCTGTTCATTTACCCACCGGTAACTTTCACCATCTTCTTAAACGCTCTGCACCATCGACATCCGGCCGACCTCATTCCATATCCTCTCTTTGGTTCAAAAGTTCATGGGAAGAGGTGCCTGCGTACCGAGCGCTAGCTCTGTGCCCAGTCTGCTCTCTCTCCCTCAGCGGGCTATCAGGGCTCCGTCGGCGGCTTGGCTCTAATCTGCCGGCTCGGGGGTGTGTTTCCTGCGTCGGGGCTGTGGCCCAATCCATCTGTCTCCATCAGTGAGCCGGGGTGGCTGTGGGCTTGGGCCAACAGGACCCCACTAAGCACCAGCTGCTAGCTGCCTTTTACACTGAGTCCCACCAAGTGGGACATATTTACAGTACAGCAAGCTGCCTGGTAAGATTGGAGGACCTTTCAGATTTTTAGCGCCTGGACTTTTTCCTCTTGCGGTTTCTGTTAAAGTGTACCCCCTTAGACTCTCAACACCCACCACGGCCTTCGCTTTATGTGCCTTTATGTCAATGTCATTCTGCCTGCGCATTTGTCTCGGCAGCTTTCATATTTCAGGATATAGAGGTTTACACGAGTACATAAAGGGTGTGCACTTCCGCTAGTTGTTGGTCCTTCACACTAGACAAGGCTTGTGACAGTTTACAATGGATGGACCTTACAGTTGTGGGTTTAATGATGCTATTTATTTACTGAGACTGCTGAAGATTTCTTTCAACGTCTCTGTCTCTGTTCTGCTCGGCTCCGCTCTCACATGGAGCCAAACAAATAGCTCAGAACAATCTATAGATGTGTAATAATGTGTATTTCCAGTTGTCATTCCAACCATTATTGCTGCTGCAGTGACTTCAGTGTGTGACGGAGAGGCTCCTACACTTTATTTCTCGTCCTCTTGTCTGCTTCTTGTCTGTCCACTCATCCATCCATCTGTTCATGTTCTATACGTTCACTACAATTATGAAACTCACCACATGGGTCAACGGTTTCTGCCTCTGGCATAAAGGAGAGCTTTTGTTGACAGCTCCTCTGAATGAAAAGGAAAGGGCTTCTTTATATACTCGCCAGTTAGACAATCACAATGCCTGAGAGCAGAGCAAAGAACTGATGCAAGCATACTGCTTCTTCCTGTGCTCGGGCTCTAGCGGAGGCGGATGACCCTGTAGAGTGGGTCACAGTGACTGGATTGATTTGGAGGGGCTGCTACTGAGCATGGTAAGACACTAAGCTAATTACCTTCCTTATAAACACCAGCATGGCCTTTAGCTCTTATTGAATAAGGCCATGGGCTCTGAACGATGAGACTGGGCTGCAGAGGCCCTGAGGCCGGGGCTCCTCCCTATGGAAATCAATTTTGGTCTAAATGGCAACGAGATTAGCGGAGTACTGATCTGATCCTTTGATTTTCTCTTCCACAATCTCCCCTTTATGTTTCAGCTGCCCTGCAGTGTTGTCATGTGAGCAAATGTAGATTCGTGTCTTCATCTTGACCGGAGACGTAAAGGAAACTCCACTAGGAAGTGTTCTGGCAAATCATGTTCCGTTTCCATTTCAATCCAGAGTGAAGCATCTTAAAATTGAATGAATTGCGATTCAATTTGGGATGGACGTTCATGTTCCCCTCTGAAATATTTGTAATAAGTGGGGATGGTTGGAACTAAATTTAGATTTGTCCAGTACACTTGTTTATGATTAAATATCTACCCATAAGCCTCTGCTGTACTTTGTATTTCGTGCTATCTATCAAATGATGGCATGGTAGCATGTTACGGTAAACTAAGGTTTACAACATGGTTAACATTTTACCCGCTGCATCAGCATGTTAGCTTTGTCATTATGAGCATAGCATTTGACTCAAAGCACCACTAGTACAGCCTCACATGGCTGTACTAGCTTGTCCTGCTAAAATTCTTTAACCATTTTAAACGGTTAAATTCAGTTCTGTAAAGCAGACCGGGCCATTTTAGAATGACATAATGGTAATTACATTATTCCAGTATTAAAAGGCAGTTTTACTAAAGTCCAAATGAGATTTAGGTTATACTCTTGATTGTCCACACATACATGACGGCAACAATATTCACCTTGCTACAGTAAAAAAAAAAAAGCCTTCACGGAGACATCCACTATGTGCCCGTTACCAGATGAAGAAGGAGATTGCGTGTCCCTTGTGGTTGCAGCAGGAGCCATCAACTCCATAATTCACCTGGAGCATACGCGTTTGATCCCGGAAACACTGAAATATGCTGTATCTGCTGGCATTCTTTCATGTTGCTGGTCTGGTCTTGATGGGTTTTAACAGCGAGGGATGAGGGTTGTGCACTCGAGCGTTGTCAGTCACGCTACAATAAACCACGGTGTGCGACAACCGCAGAGATCCAATTCATACTGATCGCACAATGACATCTCCTGGGAGGCCAAAAAAAGGAAATGTCATGCCCACCATCACGGAGTGCTGCTCATCTTCCAGTGAAGCATTAGGATGGGTTGACTGGGAGCCCGGCATGTGTGTGTGGGACAGTATGATGTAATTGCATAGCATTTTCATGGTGATGTGTGTGTGTGTGTGCTTCTCTGACAAATGGAAGTGTGTACACCTTTGTTGTTGTGTGTGTGTGTGTGAGCTGCCAGTCTTGGCAGGAATATAGCGTTGAGGAGCTGCCACTTCACGGTGGCCATTCTGCACTTATGACATTTCATATAGCAAACGCTCTATTTATGTTTCATGCACATCAACTAAACTCCAGCGCAAGCGAGCCTTGTAAATATTTGCCAATTTAACGATGATTTATTCCGACTGCTGTGGACATTTAATAATATATTTTTTTGTGCACATTTGTCGAGACTGACTCGGGGGCGTTTCAAAGGGAAATCGCAGAGGGAATCGGGAGGCTCTGAGCAGGTTGTGCAGTATGTGCAGCAGCAGAGAGGTGGCATCGAGTGGGAATAGTCGGCTCTCTGCCTGGAACAGAACAAAAGACGGGTTCTACCTCAGGTCTCATTCTAACACAGGAGATATGAGATGGCTTCTCTTCTGCCCACCTCCGTTTCTCTGGGGTTGTGGTGCAGTGACAGTGAGCCACCAGGCTAATTGTGTTGGATCCAGCCTGACTGAATTTGCATGGGCATCCATTTCTTATCCTTTTTGGCATAGCTGTCTAATTTATTTCTTTTCTGTTTTAAGGGCAATTGGAGTTGGATCAGGCACTGCAGAGGCTTTTTTCAGTTATTAGACCCACTCTCGTCATCACTTGATTGAAGTCTGCTTTATTGCACCTTGCCTATGTTGAAACAAAGCCGAAACACTGCTATCCTGCAGCATGTTACTCGGTTTTTCATCATTTTCTCATAATCTTCCTCTTTTTTTCCTCTCTCTCTCGGGATTATCCCTGAACCTTAAGCTCGTGTTCCATCCTCACTGTGTCAAACTCTTGAGATATGCAGTAAACAACGCTGGCATCACAAAGCGGAGAAGCATAGAGACTGTGCCATATGTGCGGTGCTCGGGACAACATGTTTCTCAACGGAGCGGCTAACCTTTTAAAATGTTGTGCTCCTTGTTTAATCATGGGAGAGGACCTACCTCCTAAATATAGCCGTACTTCCTGTCCGCGCCCACTCAAACAGAACAGGGCTGATTTACACTGCAAAGGGATGACATTAACGGCCGCTTCCCACAGGACTCCAACATCAATATTCTCTTCACATTTTCAAAGCAACGTTGAGCTAAAAGCTGTCCTGGAAGTGTTGTGTTGCTAGTATGAGAAGGCAAACGTGAAGAGAATCAAGCGGAATATAAAACCCAGCATAAAGGCATCTTGTATGCTTTCATCTCTCCTTTTGTTTTATTGGTTTTATTCCATATCTATGTATTTATACAACTCCACCCCTCACTCTCTGTCCATGTGCCCCCTCTCCCCTCCAACCCTTTCTCTTTCCACCTCTCTTCCAGCAGGTGATTTATAATGGCCGTTCAGTGAAGGCATCGCCGTGCCGCTGAAAGCAGCATGGCGTTTGCAGGGCACCCAGCGGTGCCTTTGTCTGCGAGGCATGCCGCTACGAGCAGGCCTCAGCTTGCTCGTAGCCATTTCCACTCTTAAGTTTGATTGCTGCAGAGAAATGAAAGCCGTGTCATACCACACCCCATGTGGGGTGCAGAATTGACTATTTCCCTTCTTTTATTCATTGCTGATTTCCCTTTTTTCCAGACTGATTTAAAGCCGATCTAGAAGTGATATCGGATGTAATTTGTCTTTGTGTCCGTGGAATGCTGCGAGCGGTTGTCATCAATGATGTGGATTTTACAGTGTTTAAGATCTTTCAGACTACAGTTAGTTCGCAGCATGTGCCACTTAAACAACACCGATGTGTAATAAATTGTGATACTTACTTTACAGTATGTTCCAAATGGACAACAAGAATTACAAATTGGAAATAAATGACGTTTTTTATAGATCTTGATGAGGCGTATTTTACAGTGCGTTGCTCTGGCCTCTGTCTTTGCATTGGAGCAGACATCTTTAAATCATGAAACTTGATTGCCTGATTGCTTTGACTGCAGCATCGTGTAATGCTTCCCATTCGTAATCCTCTCTTTATTGGCAAAGGGGTAGATCAACAATATATTCTTCACAGTAAAATCAAAGAATGAGTCACTCTGTTGTTCTATGCACTGCACATCTGTCCTATGCTTTTGTCCATAATGCCTTACTACAAGCTCCCAGTGCAGTAATGTTATTTAACCTATTTGAAATAGATATCTTATTTAAGAATGTTGTAATGTCAGCATCTCGAAACAAGAATGAGGCAGGATGCAAGCATGTATAAGGGAATGGAGAGAAGGTGAACAGAGACAGTGTGGTCACCTTTCATGGAGCAGCTGAATGACTTGCACGGTGACGGCGGAGGCCACGATAAACACCTGTAATACAAGCGTCTCTGTGCTGATATAGCTGGGCCAGCCACACGTGCCTTTTAGTGCCCGTGAGTCTCTATTGACTCCACTGGCAAACTCATGGCTGCCGCTGTGCCCCGCTCTCATGCTTTGTTAAAACTGATAACGCCGTGCTGACCCACGGTGTGGTCGCAGAATCGTAGCCAGTTGTCACCCAGAGGAGCACATTCAATAGAAGAGGTTCTTCTTCATAAGAGATCTGGAGATGTGTTGTTTTCCTGGCTCAGATGACCGGATGGAGAGGAGCCACAGCACACTGACCCCATCAGAGAAGCATCCTGTTTGTTCTAATTAGAGACACCGAAGGCACGGAGTCAACTGCACCACGTGGAAACCTTCACCTATGTTTATCGCTTCATCTCAGCTAATTCCTAATTCATGAGGACAAACAAGCCTGCCTAACATAAGCCTGGGTTTCATTTGTGAAGGAGCAAATCCTCCTGGACTTCCTGTTGTTTTAGTTTTTTTTAGTGATTGGTGCCCAATTAATGTAGTTTGTGTTTGTGGGCAAATATGCCGTCAGTGCAGCTGTTTGTTGTGGAGCTCGTTACCCTCACTGTAATAAGTTAGAACTGCAAGACTTGCTTGACCTCGAGGAAATAAATTCATGAACGTCAACAATTGAATTCATGCGGTAAAACACCGAAACTCTGGCTTTCAGCGAAGATCGATGATGCACATACAGCAAACAAACAGTGCAAACAGTTTCATAAATGATGCGGCCTTGTAATATATTTTAAACTCAGAGAGAAGAAATACTGACTGAAAATGAGTTAAGTTCTACAGACCTCACAGTATTATGTAGTGTACTTGTTTGTGTCTGTGTGTATATTATTCATGATCCTTAAGATTTCTCCAGTTTAGTATGTGTTAGGTTGAAATCTCACACCCTGTCTTGCCCCTGCAGGTGTTGTTTATCTTCAAGGAGCTGAAAACGTGGCTGTTAACTCTGTCGATCCCACTCTTGTCGCTCTCTGTCAACACTTCCTTTGCCGGAATAATCTAAGTGGTCTGGGAAGTCGCAAGTTCACACTTTTGTGTGTACGTGTGAGCAGTTGTGAATGTGTGTGTGTGTGGGTGTGAAACACACGATGTCTGCATCCAGCTTTCTTAATTTTAAAACACCGTTTTTGTGTGAGAACGATTTGCTTCCTCATTAGCGTTTCCAGGTCATGTTCGCACCTGAAAACGCTGAATGTACTCTAAATAGCACCTCCTCGCAAACACATCCGCACACAGCCACATGACAACGAGCAGGGGTTTGGGTGAAGCAGTTGCCTTCTCTGGAACCACAGATCACCTGATTTCCCAGAACACGTTAGCGGACAGAACAACACATGGCACTGGCTTTGTTTTTCACCTTGTGCACGGGTTTATTGGCTGAAATGGTTAGATTTTTCACACACAGACGCCCAGAGTGCAAAACCATGTGAAATCTGGCATCGCGTGACTAGATTGTCCCTTCATCTTGTTTCTGGAATGCATGTCGCTCGCATGTCAGTTGCATGCTTTTCCCCCGGCGACATCAGAGGAGTAGAGTAGCGCTTGCCTGACCGCAGCTTCCTGCTGTCGCTGGTTGCTCTGCACACACTCAAGTACAAGTTCCACTTTTCACTGCGTGATTTGGCTTCAATCCCAAGAAGCATTGTTTATAATGCGTGTCTGTATGGGCGGAGCCCTGATGGTGTTGGCTCGGAGAGCTTCACTGTGAAGTTCAGTCGTCGGAGAGCGGATGGATGCGAGGAGACAGCTGGAGTGATGCTGGCACACACACAACGGTCCCGAGGGATCGTATGCACTGTGCCAGGTAGGACGAATGCACAATTTGCGCATGCGCACTGACACACGCATATCCACAAACAGGCCCTCAGGCTGACATACATAGAGCCAGGGCTGGGGATCAGAGCAGACTGTGCTTAGCCAAGGAAATACAAGGACACAGGCTACGAATTAATCTATAGTTTGTAGGAAAGCAGCCTTCTAAAGGAAACGCGGTATTTCATGCTTATCAGCCACGGTGTGGTCCGTATACAATGATTATAACATCAGAATGCTGAATAGATTTTACATTTTGGATCAAAGCTGTTCATATTTGTTCTGCCCAGGTATCCTATGGACCTCTGTCATCATTATCCAAACGAGAGCAAGCCAACGGTTTCCCTTTCTTCTTTGCTCAAATGAATGATATCCAATAGGCTTGATCTAATCCCAGGGACATTTGTTCACTGGACCATTTTCTTCCTGTTCCAAACATCCTCAGAATTCCCTCGTTAATAGATGAGGTTAACTCAGGACGTGCTCATGTAGGACACATCTCTTAGCACCCAATACTCGTCTCTAACACACCATGAAGCCAGCCAGCCAGCCAGCAAGCGAGTATTGAATTACCTTCAGTGCTCTCAGGCTGTCCTTACCATCTCATGCATCCGCAGACGGGTCAAGAGATCTTTATTTCTTTCACTCTATTTTTGCAGCATCTCAAAGACTTGTTTCACCTCCAAGCCTGCCGAAACCAACAGCCCACAGTCATCCTTTCCCTGCCGCAACATCTCCAAACACTGAGATAAGCCTTCTCTGAAAAACACTTTCTTACTGATAGCCAAAGATAATATGAGGCTTCGCTGTCAGAATTGACCAGATTAAGTCAGTTTCTTTGTGCTGGGAGCCCGTGTGGGTTAATTATGGGCAACCTTCTTATGTCCTGGCAATCCAACTAAGAGGCTGTATTTCTCTGCTGTGGACAACAATAATGATTTTCATACTCAAAAGGCTGTGTTAATGTGCTGATATATATATATATATAATTGATTTTACGCATGGAACTAGGACTATGGATTTTATACCCCATTTCAAAGTAAAGAGTATTGTGTTAAGATGAACTTGAGGACATTTTTTTGTTTGCTTGTTCACTGTATTTTGGGAGTGGGTGTAGGGTTTTGTTCTGAGGGGCAACGTGGGGCATGAGTCACAGTGGGTACCTCATAAGGTTGGCCTTGATTTGTTGTAACTGTGAGACCACAGTTATTTCTTATTAGCTTCTTAGCCTTCAAACTTCCATTATAGGAAAACAAGGATTTTGTTCTTTCTTTAGAAGTCCCAGTATGAGCAACCATTAAAAAAATAAATAATAATCTTCTGCCCACAATTGCTAACTATCGCACACTGCCTCTGATGGATCATACTTTCTCCATGCAATGCAAGGAATCCTGTCCCTCAGGGCTCAGTCCTTGGGCAAGTAATAATGTCCCTTTTTAGACTCTGTGTCCTCCTCGCTGTGAGCCGGAGAATGCATTAAACCCAGTTTTATTTATTTTCTTTTCATCCTGCTGATGATCCTTAGCTGCTTTTGCTAACTTGCAATGTATGAACCCAATGTACAATGCTGGATATCAGAAAATGGCGAGCTTTTTCCTGCGTCGTGAATTCCAAGGCGGCCGCCTCCGTCAAATTTGATCTTTTCTCCGGCTCTTGACAAAACTCTGACGGTTGTCTTCATGGGAAACACTATTTTCAAAAAAGTATTTTACTTGGTGGATTTCTGTCATTTCTAACATTGTGATCAATTAATTTAGTACATCAGTGTTTGTGGTCATGTTCTCAGTCTCAGACATAGTTAACCATGTCATATGATATGCTACTTCAGTAAAGAGAACTAATACCACCACTGTAGGGAAAATTGCTAATGAATATTTAATATAGAGGAATTAACATTATAGATGCGACCACTGGCTATCCATGTAATTGTCATTTTCTTCAATCCCGTAAATATGTTTCTTCAATTTGTGAATGGTTTGTTCTCTCTTCTTGTCAGTACTCTGCTCATCTTAATTCATGACCTCTGTTCTTTAAGCTCTGAGTGAAACGCCTGCTTTAAGAGCACTTTATGAGTACATTTAAGTCTAGCAAGCACACTATCCTCGCCGCCTTCTGCTCTCACTCGATACATGCCTGTTTAGAAAGGTTGTGGCGAGTGTCCAGAAGTATTACGAGTAGTAAGTAGTTTTACCACACTATTCTATCGCCATGTCAGGTTCATCTGTAGCTGGAAGAAGACTTTTTATCTTTGGTTGCCAGAATAAACACGAAGATTTAGCATCAGGGTTTGAATGTTGCCAGATATAAAACGTGACGGTAGTTTTATGAAACACCTGAATAATCAGTGGTGAGAAGGTGAAGGAGTCTATGCGGTCTAATACTTGGTAAAGTCAAAACACAAAACCCAACATGTCTGTTTGCAGTTGCTGCAACTTGAAATGTGTCTGTGTGAACTAGTCAACAGCAATGTTACTTTGTCTAAAGTGAGCAAGAGCATTGCTCCACAAAGCGCTGTAGCCAGTGGCGTGTGATGAACATCACAACACCCCTGCTGATTGTTTTCTATTTAAACTCCTGCTCGCTGGCTGTCTTCACTCACACGTCAAACTATTAGAAACCAAGTGTGCTGCGGGCGTCGTTATCTGACTTGAGTGTGTTCAACTAACAGGAAGGCGTTTCATTATCTAAGCAGAGCAAGAACAGGCACATAGCAATGAACAAAAAAAAAAATCAAACTTCAAAAGTGGCTACAGGCCGGCAGACAGAAATATGGATCAGATACCTTTTTCCTAAAATGTCAATTTTTGTTCCATCCTTCAATTGGTCGACATAATGTCAGATAAGGTAGAAAATAGTGTAATGTCCCTCTAATGTCGGCGCCCACCTTGCTATAAAGACACTTTGATTCTACCACATCAGGTCAAATCGAGATGAATCACTTTAAATTGTCGAGTATATAATCGCCATTAGCAGCCCAGAGGGGGCAGTGTGTCACTGTGCGGGGGGACGCTGAGCCCCAGGTCAGGGGGAAACTGCAGCATTTATCCCCTCTTACATCGCCTCTCGTCTTGACAAAGTGCGCTCAGTGCTTCGGGGGCATACTAATTCGCCTGATGCGTATTAGCTCCCCATATCTGCCATTCAACACAATGACGTTAATTTGGCAGAACGGTGAAAAGTCTAGGCCCGATCACAGACATCCGGTCAGCACAGAAGCTTCTATTTAGCTTGTGAAGACAGAGAACAATGCCCAAACACGACGTACATGTGAACACTTGCACAGACACACACACAGGCAGACAATGAGAGCGATTGTTGCCACTTTCTTGACTTGATCACCTTACATATCTGCTGAAATGTGACTCTTTTTAAAAGTTCGGAAATGGATGCGTATCGTAATTTCACATGAGCTGCATTTTTGTATATGCCGACATGTAAAAATACCAAACTAAAATAGCACAGTCGCGTGTCTTATTTCGTGTTTGTTTCTGGTGCAGATTGTAATTCCCACACATCATTGATATTCACTCTTGAAAGCAAATATTTCAAGGAAACATTGGGTTCCACGGGGACGTACTAACTTAATACCCTTCATTTTCAAGAGGAGGCGTCCGACTCGACGCCGGTCGCTCCGCGATGGGGGCTCAGTGCTTCTCTTACGCGTTTTGTTATGCCTGCAGTAGTGGCCATTACAAAGCTGATTTATCCGGCACGCTGCTGTGAGCACACCCATCTGTGAGCTGCCTGTAAAACTGATTTGTGCAAAGGATCAATTTCCATCTGATGGTTCTATTTGTCTGTGTTCCTGCCCGCTAAGAATAAGCGTTGCGAGCAATGTGAAATGAGATCTCATGTTCAGCATGGATCCATCATATGCTTTGTGCGTTGGCTTGATATAGTGTCATTGTTGTACATCAGCCATCTCATTTTAGCTGTGTCCCCCTCTACCGAAATGCAAATTGCATCTTCTGCTTCACTGCATGGTGTCTCGCTCACAACCACGGACACATTTTCAGGATTTTTCATTTGTTTACTGTCATCTTTTGAAATGAAATATCCATTGTAATGAAGTACGGTATATGCAGATATGAGCAATGGAGAACGAGGCAAACAAAACTTTTCAAGACCAAGTCCATGACAGCATAGTTCATTCATGATATATTTGCTGCTATTAGCATCCTTCAAATGCAGGCTGTATCTCTGCTTTAGTCCTTTTTTTGGTTCATTCCATCGCCCCTCTCCAGAGCCAACTTCAAGCTCTCGTTTCCCACATGCAACACCAGAAACAACTAAAACCAAGATGTCTGGTTTATTTTCACTCTCGGAAAACACGACCGATGAAAAATCGAGGGAGAGAGAAAACATTCCAGTCAGCGGCGACGGCTTCGGAGCCTCGGAGAGCCCGCTGCAACCAATCTCGGCTTCACAGGCGTGCAGTGGTGCGCTGTGGGAAGCTGGGGTGGCGCGCTGTCACGTTTCAGGAGGAGAGGGAGAGAATGAGGGAAAATGGCAGCAAATGAAGTTGGTGGGCTGTGGAGTATTGTTCGCTCCCAGTGATGAACACCGGTGGGCCCTGAGCCTTCTCTTTATCATCCGTCAGGTGTGCTCGCCACCGCACATGGAAGCAAACGCATACCTGCGCACACACTCAAACATGGGCACCGTGAAGAAGCCTTTACTCTACGACAGACACAGCAGGCAGGGTCCTCTTTCCTCCCGTTGTGTCTGTGTGTTGGGATGTCTAGTGCATCTACACATTCAATTACAATGCCCTTACAATGGTCAGCTGCAGATGGAGACGGATGATGGTACACGATGTCGGCTAATGGGGCCCAGTTTCAAGCCTAACCTTCCACGATACACCAGCTCTTATTCCGTCTACCTGTGTGTACGAATCCTGCATCTTCATGTCAGCAGTCAAGGCCACAGACTTGGTCTTGGTAAATAAACCCATGTAGCCGCTGATCAATGCTGTGTTGACGATTGCCCGATGATGCTTCACCGTCTGGCTAACTATCGTATTTCCAGTTATATTTACAGGCATTATTTCTAAAGGCAACGGACATATTTTCGGATTGGCGAAAAAACGTTATTAGCAATATTATTAATTCCTGAAAGAATTCATTTGAACTTTAACAGTGGGAAGCCTTAGGAGGATGACTCTGAGTCACGGATGAATGCAAAGGCACTATTAATACGTTGAGCCTCCTGCGTTATTATTCCTAACCGTCTGTATCTGTTATTCATGAGTCTTACTGTACTGGTGAGTGAAAGGGGCTTTCAGCCTTGAGAGTGGCCATGACTACAGGAGAGGGATAAAGCCCGGATCTCTCTGAGGTGTTGCTATATTGTCGCCCGTTTACAGCAAGAAATGGAGAGGAAAAACAATTCTTCTTGTTGAGATAATTGTTGAGAAAAATGAGGGCCCTTCAGAGCAACGCAAAGCCATGTTATGGGGAGTTATTGTGCAACTGAAGTTGTTTTCGCTAACTCTTGATCCTCTGATTGCAGTAATTGAATTTCCCAATGGAGGAGCGAGAGCTTGGCCTTCACTTCCAGCCCTGTAATGTCCGCCCCCTCTTTACCATGGCAAGCATTACGACTCATAGGGCCTCATTACAAACAAGGCCGGGCTCTAATATGTAAAATTTAAAGAGGTGTTCTCACTTCAAGCATGCGTTGACCTCCAAACCTCTATTATTGCAGCAACACGATGAGCAGAATCTAGATCGGTTGTGTTGCTGTGTGCCTACAGTGCGTCTGTCTTCTTCTGTTCTCGGTCCTCTCTCTCGTCTTCCCTCCTTCTCTTTTTCCTCCCTCCTTCTCTCTTCTCCTCTTTCGCCCTTCTCCGAGTGACTCGGCTACACATCAATCACAGCAATGTTTATTGTCAATGAAATATTTAGTACGAGCGGGCCTGTGTGCACAGATTGCAGATTTCATCTCGTCCCGAAACAATCCATGGTTTGTTTTGACTGATTTTAGAGGCAGGATCCTAAAAGCCAAGTGATGGGTTTACATGCTACTTCTGTGATCTGACTGGTGTACAGGTTTAGTATCGCAACGCCCATCAAAGATTGGACACGGCTGTCGACACGTAAATAACATGCCTGGAGGTGTCTGTGTGTGGGTTATGGATGTTGAAGCGGTAGACCTGTGCACAGAAATAAGAAAACGCATGGAACCAAACATGAAAGACCCAAATCTGTCATAACAAACACAGTGAAATATGAAACAATATGATGCAAGCTTTCTCATTGAGTTTCATAAGCCATGCCACTTTATTTTAACCTCCCCGTTTACCATTCATAAGCAGTGTATAAAACCAAAACTGGTTTACAACATATTTGTACGAGTTTTATTAACGCAATTGTAAACGGTGTCTTATGAAGCATACCTAACTGTAGAATTCATTGTCTGTACAAATGAACAACTAACGAATGCTTGACAACACATAACACGTGTTTGATTACAAACGGCATGTCATCATTTATTGTTTCCACACAAATCCTTCTCAGGCAGGTAAAAGATACACGTGTTCACAACTCTCATAGAGATGTTCTACATGCAATTACAACTGTTTAATATTTAATTATGTGGTGTTATTTTAGTATTCATTCATTGCTTTCACCAAGTGATGACCAATACACACTTAACATTGTTGTTTAATAAGCGATTCATTCATTTTATTAATACTGCTTATGATTGCTAAATGGGGCTGTTAAAATGAAGTGCCTCTTTTTGGTAGGTTCATTATCCTATTGTAAAGACTCATAAATGAAGTGGATTATACAAGCGCTTTATATGGAGGCATACAGTTTAAATACAAATAAATTAGTATGGAAAAAACTGGGCTTTCATTCAAGAGACAGCACTCGCTATTTTGGGAGGAACCAAGGCCTCGCATTAAAAATTGGAGAGTTTTCAAGTGGTGAGAAGAACACAAGGCTGCAGTCGGACATTTGGTCGCCAAGTTTAATTAAGTGCTGCTGCCGATGCGTCACATGGAAGTGTGAGTGAACGGAAAGCACGTTAAAAAGGCGAACTAAAGCTGGTGCCAGCTGGTGAGAGCTGGTGAGAGCTCTATGATTCAGTTTGGTGAGTGTTCATATCGGTCACAGATAAAAGTTGTGGCTGTATGTTCATGTTCTATTCTAAGTGTCGGCAAATGAAGATAAAAGAAACAACGTGACGGATGAGAGAGATGCAGATAGTGAATTATTCACTGTCCAGAATTAAGGCTGAATGGAGCTGGTGAATGATATGATGGCGAAATAGCACATACGGTAATTAAGAATGGCTCTTTTAAAACACATTGTGGCCCAGAAAATTAAAAACTAAAAGCCTGAAATCATGTACCACAGCAATCATCCTAAAGTAGGCATTTTGTGTAATAACATATCTTAAATTTGACTTCATGTACCGTTTTAAATTGTGCAGTATTGTAATCTTTAACACGTACCGCTACAGTTGGTGCTGGTGGATGGAAGAGCTCAGAATGTGGTTGTTTATTTCAGTACTGCCTTGCTTTGAACTTATGGACTGGAACCAGTCCTGGTAAAGACGCTGCTTTTGCTCCTTTTGCTTTGTAGTTTGGACATTGAAATTCTCCCTTAAACTTGGAAAACAGTTTTCCAAACACAGAGCTTTGGATAACTAGGGTATTTAATGCTTCCTCAACAGAAAAGAGGGCATTCACAGCTGGTCCACAACAAAAAAAAAAGAGCCTGAGAAAATGACAATGGCTGGAAGGAACGCCTACTGGGTTTAAATTGAAAACAAACTGCAGGGGACAGTGTGATACGGGGAGATATGAGTGGGTGGGGAGCGATCGCTTGGCTATAAGCAGCCAGGCCAAATAGTGGAGGGGACAGAGTGAATAAGCCAAAGCGCTTTTAAACAGGTTGGACACGCGCCCCGGGCCGTCTACTCGCTGCACAGCTCACCCCACCTACTGCCACCCACGCACCCTCTAATGGCACTCAAACTGCCCACCGCTCACAGTGACCCTTCGGCTTGTTACTCCAGGATGTACTGTACAGCACAAAACACAGCTAATTATGTTTTCAGTGAGACCAGCACCTGATAAGCTCACTCATTACTGAAACCTATTATACCTTGTTTGTTGAATCCAGACACAAAGTAACTCGCAGTGTTAATTTGAGAGCTTTTGAGATGTTTGTTGGCATATTTTTGAACTTTAACAGACTAGCTGGCTCCCCCTGCTTCCAGTCTGTACACTAAGTATATTTCCCTCCTGACTCTCGCTTCAGAGAGTTGAAGATTGAAACCACTCATGTCTGGAGGTTGAATTCAGGATGCAGCCGACTAGTTCACCTCAGCATAAAGATGGGAAACGGAGAAATGGCGAGCCAGGTCCGTCTGAAGGGAGCACAATCTGAGTACCTGTTGATCACGGTTAATAATCGGTTCATGAGGGACAGCGATCTGTCCGGAAAAAAATGAGCATCCCTTCTTTCTGCAATAAACTATTGATCTTCAGGGATAAATACGTTGAAAAGTGAAGTTACTTTTAAAAGCTCATTTGTTGTCGGACCTGTTTTTAATGTCAAATTAAAGTTTCTTTTAGCGTAATTAAAGAGCAGTTGTGGACACAAACACTTACACAGCACCGTTGGCATGGTGTCTTGAATCTCAACAGATTTTTTGGTCGGATATAACTAATAGGAAGCTCAAAACAGACTCCTAATTTGGAGACATGCTGAAACACAGAGGGAGGCTCTCTGAAATATCAGCTGTGTTTATGCGTCCTTTCTCTGCTGCTTCTTACTGCGACTTTAAATGATTCAGTGTTTGTCATATCTGAAGATCAAAGGGTTATTAAAACTATAATTTACCAATTCATCCCGGTCAACCCCACATTATGTTGCTGCCAATAATTTGGATAGGTCCCTGCATGGCTGTAGCCTGAGAGCAGTTTGATGGTCTGCTGTGAAATCATCCATCCGCGATGCTTGAACACCACAGTTTGGTCAGTGACTGATTTAAAAAAAAAAAAAAAAAAAAAAAGTTAAGCTTGGTTTACCGCCGTCTCTCTCATTCTCCAGCCCACATACTGACACACTTAAATGCTTAAGGACGACCTCCATCACGTTGGCAGTGACACCGATGAGACAACTAGGCCACTGCTTTGACACATTGAGAACAAAAAAAAAAAGAGTGGTGGGTAATTATCTCTCTTAATTTGAGCCACATCATTAGTTCAGATCACCTGATGAATGGCACCATTAGAAAAGACTGTTGACATTCACCGTTCTGACCCAAACTTGTATTTTAAAGAAAGACCCAATGACTCCGGATTTAAGTTTGAGTAGAACAAAGGACTCACTTGAACCGCTTCCCTATGGAGACGAGGGAAAAACATCTGTTTTTATACCCAGGACCGTTATGAAGATTGATCAGTCAATTTGTAATGACTGAACCCTATCTCCTCTGGAAAATTATCTCAAAGCGTGTGGTCTTAAAATAAAAAATTTGAGCTGAGCAGAGTGCAGGTGTTTGTGGGATGTATTTCCGCTTATTTCTGTGTGTGTGTGTGGGTGTTTTTTTGCGCGTTTGAGCGCAGCCGTGCTGTTTTTGTGTTCCTGCTCATGCATGCTTTGTCGTACATCGGCATTGTTTGTATCCAGGAGCTGTCCTCCCATGGCAGCTCTGAGGTATTTATGAATCCCGACAGTGGAAGACGGATCACCGAGCCTCAAGCTGCCACACATCCATCCTTCCAAGGGCTTCCGAAGACGGCCCTTCAACATGCATTACTCATTCCCATGCTGCTCCAAACCCAAAAATTTCCAGCGGCTTTCCATTGGTTTGGCCTCTCATGCCGGGAGTTTGCGTCAGCGGGAAACGCGGATGTGATGATGGCAGCGGAGTTGCGCGTATCTTCAGAGGTGCAGCTTTGTTCCCTTTTGAATTTTCTTTGCTTTCCCTCTTGCCACGCTGAATGACACTGTCCCCTGTGAAGAGTGCTTACATCTCCTGCGGTGCGCCGTCTGCTACCGCAAGTTGGTTTCGCCTGTTTGTTTGCATATCTGTGCACGCCTCTCCGTGTGCGGCGGAGTCTGAGAGTGCCTGTTGTGTTTACGGTATTAGGGGGGGGGGGGGGGGGGAAATAGTATTGAAGAGATTTGTGCCCAAGCTGGATTTGCTGTACAATCACTTAAACATGCATTATGGATATCAAAAACATTTTGATCTGTTTGTTAGCAAATCTGGTAAATAAAATGCATGTCGCATGAAGCAAAACATGCAATTGTAAGTGGTGTGCAGAAGCTTTGCGTTTGTCCTTGTGTATTAAACAACCACATGGTTTAAACTGGCTGTAGATCTTTACTAAGTATCCCCTGAAGACTCCGCAGCCATGCTCGCTGCCCTGTGAGGCTGTAATGCTCATTGTACACAAAAACAAACTTGTAGACACATTATTTTCATATTAGTACAGTGAAAAAGTACTTTACCGTCTGGCAGCGGGCATCCCTCGAGCCACTCTGCTCGCGTCGCAAAAAATATTGAATTCTCACGCCATTGAATGGGCATTAGCCTGGAGAACTTGGCAGGCTGTTGGATGGTTTCCAGCTCCAATCCTCAGACCAGTCGGAAAAAGTAAATGAGAATGCTCTCTGAGTAATAACCATAGAAATCATATGTTGAAGTTGCCTAAAGCCAGGTGCTGTAATCCCTGACTGCTGCAGGAGACGGGAGATGACTCTGGTTACTCTTAAGCAGCCGTTGGGTGCGATGCGTGTAACGGTTTAAATAGTCTGGGTGTTCAGCAGAAATCCCTGATCGAAAATGATGATGAATGAAATACCGAAGATTAGTGTTGGTCGTATTCTCTTAGCGATGTTATCTTAACTAAAATATAGGTAAGGGCTTGATGCGAACCTTTTCCCCAAGGAGCACATGGGCTGCTTAAAGAACTTTAGACGCTCAGTGAAAATGGATCCAAAATATTGAGACAAAATGTACACTTAAGTTTGAGCAAGGGCCACTCGTCCTGGATTGAAGCTACAGTGCACCCTGCTCTGAAGGATAGAACGGAGCAGTTGAGTTTGCGCGTATGCAAAGTGTCTCAAATGCAATTGCAGTGTCTTATCAATTCTTCTTCTCGAACTGCCTCCCCAGATCTGCCCCGCTGTCAACTTCGAAGGTAAGTTGGCTGTTGGACTGTTCTTCTGGCCATGTGTCGGGGTTTAGCACTGTCGCAAGCAAGCCATCTTAAAGTTACTTTGAGGAGCTTGGAAGTGGTCATGAAAGAGTATCAATGTAATACCGATGACTCTATCTCACCTAGATGAGTAATGGCGAGCATCACAAGAGGATTGGCTCCAGTTATTCTTAACGCTCGTCATCGGTGCCACCAGGTCGGATGCTGCGCATCCCGTGACTGTTCAACGGTGTGTTATCCAACCAGGAGCTTTATTGGATTTCCGTTTCCCGAGAGCGGCACATACACTATTTCACATTTTGTGTTTGAGATATCACTGTGTCTATTGATCAAAACCTCCAGATAATGTGCTGCTCTCCGTTTCCGCTGCCGGCTTTCTTCCATCTTGTCTGCAATTTGTCCAGTCATTTCTGCACGCCCTCATGAGTTGGATTTATATTTTTCTCATGTGAGGTAATAACTGGTCCAGACTTCACAAAGGCAGACTCATCTTTCGCAATATGATATGCAATATTACATTTTATTTTCAGCCGCCACTAGAATTGTATTTACTACCCACAGTAGAGTGACTTGTTTTGCCTCCAGGGGCTTCAGTTAAAGCTACTTTGTCGCCTTCCTCCTCCATCTCCTCTGTGCAGTCGACTGTTTCAGTCTAATCTTCAGTTTCCGTCTCGCTCGGCCTTTAGAAATGCTGACTTAAAGGCTTCATACTTTGTGTCTCTTGCTTAGCTCGCTCTTGACGTTCAATGGCTGTGGCATTGTGTTATGGGGTTTTCCGTTCCTTTTACAGTTTGACACATGTACACCTTTTAAGACGAACAAATACTTTGCCCGAGAGTTGCATAATGGTTGTGTAATATTTTCCATTCTCTTGATGCGGGATGTTGTGGGTGGGCAGATGGCGAGAAGCCTATTTTAGACTCTTTACATCGCATGTGTCACCGACTAGAATATCGTAACCGCTGAATAAAAAGGTGACACCTTGCCGTACAGTGCAGCATAACATTTCTATACTGTGATATACACAGGCGTGTATCTCTGCAAGGTAAGTCGGTGACCTCGACATCTTATGACTCAAACAGAAGTCGTATTTATGAACTCTTGCTCTGACTTGTCTTCATAAAGCCTTTTATCTACCCATTTGTTATGGAACAGGGGGAAATCGTAATGTCCCTTTTGGCAAAGCATTAGGTTGATATACAAACTTTTCTCACTTATCTCATGTAAAGTATGACAAATTGTTCACATCTAGATTTGGGATGGATGTTTTATGTGTACAGTAAACCTGATAACAAATAACGTTCTTGTGTCTCTTCAACGGTATTGCTTTGGTTTTACTACAGAAATGCGTTCTGCATTGACACCTTTAGCTGAAAGGAGATCACAGCAAGAAAAATAAAAGGTTGTGTTGGCATAATCCCATCAGTGTGGATTTTACTGATTCATAAGCCAGAATTTCTCTCTGATTCTCAGAGGATCCAGGACTTTGTTGCAGTAAATCCTCTGAGATACAGAGACGGTGCTGCATGGAATGCCAAGAGATGTATCGGCTGACTCCGTGGCTGCATACGTACACACACACCAACGCACGGTACACATACAGGGCAGATACACTATCATTTTAACTGACCGCAAGTGGGATTTTCAACCTGTATGATGGATTGCTTCCTTTATCCTCAGGCGGTTTTGGACCTTCATTTTTTTGGCCTGCTTTACAAAAGGGACTAGCCACCAGGGACAACACTGCCTCCTCTAATCCACCAAGTTCTAAATCTCCAATATGATTCCAGTCTCGAAGAACAATACACCCTTGAGCTTAGGGAGAACTGAGAGGGATATAGAGAAACGGGGGACGAGACAACTTCTGAAGGGAGTTTAGAATGTGAACTAAATCCTTTGTGAATACAGAATACAGTGTTGGGAAATGGCATAATAAGGTTCAGTAGATGGGATTTTTGGCCCGGAAGTAGTAGTTTGCTGTTGTAACTTGTGTAAAAGTGTTTTTTTATTCTAGTAATGTTGAATTGCATCAGTCCATTGTATATTTTCACATCTGAGCTTCATGTCAATAAGCACCATAGTCCTGTTTGGGGATAAAAAAATTAAAAAAAGAAAGGTTCCTGAATGTAATTGTATTTTGGACACCATTAAGTGTCCAAAACACAATTATTGGAGACTAGAGCTCGATAAAGATAGCAGAGGTATGGGCTTAAAGAGAGCCTTTGTGAAAGCATGGTACACTTAATATCCCAGTATTTAGAGAACACATGGAGCACAACAGCAACGTTGTGCTCAATTTGGCAGGCTCCTATGGAAAAGGACAGGAATCCCTTTAAACCCACCATCCCGCCCGGATCAAGGAAGAACGGCTGAACTCCCTGTGGGTCCGTAGAACAAGAAGGAAAGATAAAAATAGGCCCTCTTTCTTCTGACAAGAAGAAAAATGTCCTGGGTTCAATTGAACATCTGCTGAATAGTCCTCCCTCCAGGCACTTGAGTCCTTCCCTCTTTACATCTCTTCTTTCTGCCTTACTTCTAATATGAAGAATACCTTCACTTGATTATGATTTTTGACTTATTTACTTGAATATTCACTTGGTCATTTGGTGCCTGTGTATAGCACGATGTAGTGATGAAGGCAACTATATTCATGTAGCCGACCAGGTGAGCTACTGGGGTGCACCTGTCCTATGATCATCGGCGATGCATATCAGCCGATGCAGATCCTTTTTGTAGTTTTGTTTTGTTGGAGCAGCTGGTAAACGCTCCAGACTGAATTCGCAGTTTACATTTTGTGTCCTACGCTGCTTAGAGCTAGTATTAGTATGTTAAACAGGTATTTATGTTCAACACAAGTCTCCTGTAATATCGCTGTGAAACCATCTCCTTCGAATAATATATAAGTGTCTTACCAAAGAGTGCACGTTACAAGATTGCATTTGAACGCCTCATGATAACGTTCTAATTTACCTTCGCCCAACACTCATTTTCACTGAACAGATCCTGAACTCATCGTACTGTAACTGAACGTTTCTAGCTCGCTGATTGTTGTTCACTATGTAGCATTATCAGGCATTCAAACTTTTATGGTGAAATTAATCCGCAGTCCACATGCATGCCGAACCGTGAGAGGGGGGGGGGGAGGCATCAGTACAGATCCCGGCTCAAATAGGGTCCGTTACACCACCAGCTTTGAGTGATCAGGTATGTGGCCCTGCAGGCTGTCAGGGCTATGCCCTACTTTGTATACGTTGCTGTTGCTCAGAACCAACAGTGCACTGACTGTTGGGTAAGGAGGAGCAGCAAACGCAACCAGAATGTAGCACATCAGCAGGTTATTTAGTCATGAACCCAGCGAACTGTGGCTACATTCAAAGCGCCTCATTACTCCCAGCAGATCACAACTTTATTATTGCCCATCATGTCAGTTTAAATGTATGATATATGTGGTTCCAGTACACCATAGCGAACTGTAAAGTGGCATCAATTTGGTTCATTTGGTGTCAGAGATTGTAGCCGGCGAGCGGAACGATAAAGAGAGAGAGAGCGACGTGGTGGAGCCGAGTTGTACATGGTTTCTGGCTGTTGTAAAGAGCTGTGGAGCTATTTGTATAAATTATTCAATCTTAATCCTCATTTGGAAATACAACAAACCCTCAGTGTTGGCAATAGGTCTTGAGAGCAATGCGGTTTGAGAGCAAGAATGGGGCAGCGTTGCCATTGTGACGTTCACGCCGGAGCCTTTTCTGAACCTGCAACAGCACTGAATAATGAAAATGCCTTTACCCAACAGATTCATTCACTCTTTAAAGAGCAGGTACATGTGTGCAGGAGGTAGAATACCTGACAGTCATTTTGAATTTGCCACTGAATGAAAGCTAGCAACCGGCTGTAAAACAGCTGGGCGTGTATTTCAGGTCTGTTTTGTCCCGCTCAGATTGTGTGTGTGAATTAGCGTGTGTGTGAATTAGCATGTGTGTCCAGGCTGCAATATCCGTGTTTTCAATATGCTTTTTGAATGCATACAGGAGTGTGTGTGTGTTTTCGTGTGTATGAGACATAAATAAAGACTTTGCATCGCTCCGTGGCTGCATCTCTGCTGTGAAAGTGAGTAGTGGGGATTCTTTACTTAAGCATGCCCCCTTTTGGCCCCTGAAATGTGCGAGCCCATTTCCGCATAATAGCTCTATCGTGTAGCCAACTCCCGCGGGACCCTCGTTGCTCGCCCCGCTCTGCTTTACTAACCCCCTCCTTCACAGAAGTGTGACGGGGGAGATGAGGAGGAAAGAAGGGAGAGTGTGCTATACTGTGCTGTGATGAGCAACCACTGATGAGGGACAGTTATTATGTAGAGCTTATTATTCTCTCTCTGCACTGGGGGGGGGGGGGGGGGATTGTCTGCAGCGGCTGCAGCTATTCATTAAAGCTATGAAATATGACCCGACCCATGATGTGTGTGTGTGTGTGTGTGTGTGCGTGTGCGTGTGCCTGTGGGCCAAGCCAACAGATCACTGGAGCTCTCGTAGCAACTAGAACTCACATTCACGTTTTAAGACTTGCTGGACACATTTGCTTCGTGCTGCTCGTCTGCGCTGCCTGTTTTCTTACTTGTCGTTACACACACACACACGAAGAGAAAGAGGTAAGGACACCGTCTAGTTGTGACTTTTTAAAGGCCATAGTGGAATAGCTGGAATAGAACGCTTCTATTCCCGAAACACATCCTTTTTTCTTTGGAAAGCTTTAAATCAAGAACGGGCAGATTCACACCTCCAGGCTGCAATCCTTCCCATGTGACCGTTGGCAGTGCCTTCGGCTCTGCTTTCGCTCATCATATTTGTCCCTGTAGTGTTTCTCCTGTCATGCTATGGTCACTGAAATACACTATTATTAATTGTAGCTGATGGCACGGACACACTTTATTTCGAGTAAAAAATGACCATTGTTTTACCAACTATAATGGATTTTTAGATCACTTTGGGTCGGCAGAGACAAAACTGTGAACACAATGTTGATTTCGCATCCATTTTGTAGCGAGTAACGAAGGTTTCAGGGGAAATGTATCGGAGTAAAAGTATCAGTTTTCTTTGCAAAATGTAGTAAAGTAAAAGTCAACAGAAATATAAATCGTAAAGTACAGATACCCAAAAAAACAGTACAGCATTTCTACTTCGTTACTGTACACCACTGCCCAATACTGGTCAGTGCGAGTGACTCACACATGACAGTATTTACCTTATCCATTGTTAGTTGTTCAGTTTTGATTCTAGCAGCATTATGTTTGCAGACACAGTAATTGTCACATACAATGATCAGCTATGTTGCATCTCAATTTCTAGCCGTACCCTCACTGAGAGCAAACATCTAATTATAGAGTTAAGCTGGTTTCCTTTACCTTTCAAAAGGGGGTGATGACCTTTTTTTCTAATTTCTTTGTGCTGGAAGTGAGCAATTAACTTGTTCTAATCACAAAGTGCTGAGGTCTCAGTATGTTTTGCTTTATTATAATGTGGTTTGTAGGTCACAGGGATAATGTTTAATTAAGTGGAAAGGAGACATCGAGTGAAATCTATACTTCCTTCCTCTCTCCAAGCCCCCAACACTTCTTATTAAAACTATGTCAAGGACCCCTAAGCCCCAAGGAGCATGGGCTAGGCCCCAAACCTTTAAACCATCTTGCCCCCAAACCTCATTACCTATCACCTCACCAGGTACTTCAACATCAAATCCAACCCCTTCCTCCTTCTCTCTTACCTTTTAGCGCCTCCCTCCCTCCCATCCTCGACCTGCGGTCTCCTCTCTGAGATGATGTTTACAGTGATTAATGCAAGAGGGAGGTTGAGACCCTGCTGCTGCTCCATCTCTGAGACCCATTTCAAATCTCCGGCCTGCTCGGGGCTCAGGCCGGATGTCAAGCGCTCCTATTTTAGTCTTTGTGTTGCTGTTTATGCATCCGTGTTGCTGTAATCTGCAGCTGAAAGCAGGTCACACTGTTGGCAGAGTTCAGTGAAATATGGCACCTTACACAGCAACATGTCTGGTTTGTTTGGTGTGTTTTTCAGTGGTGATAAAAGCATCATGGGACATGTGAATTAATTGCCTGGTGTACATTTTCTCACGTTCAGTCTTCTACTTTGTTCAGTGCTCCATTTTTTTCCTATTTTAGCTTTTTTTATTGCTATTTGTCGCCGTAACCAATTATCGTTTATATTAAACAATGCATTTGAACATTTCCTATCGAAGGATATTCTGTGTTTTTGAAATATGTGAATGCAGCTTCAACGTGAGCTCGTATTGAGGCTGTATTTCTGTCTGTGGGAGTCACTCGTCTAAATGACAAGTCTCGGTGACCATTTTTCATGTGGTTGCTAGGGTAACGGGTTGACTCAAAGAGGTGCTCACAACTGCATAATGTGTGTGTGTGTCTGCATGACGGTGACTGCATGATTATTTTAGTGTTTCCAAATGGCTCAAAACCTCTTGAAAGAGTGAGCTGTATCATTTGTTCAAACTGTAAACCAATTGAATAAGAAGGTCAATGACTGAGTGTGTTGGGATTATGAGGATAGTGATCATACTGACGGATAAGGGCTCCCTTAATGCAGCGAAGAACAGCCTGTCTGCACAGAGAACGTATTAAAAGACATTTTGCCTGCAGTAGGACAATCACTCATGTTTTTTTGCTCGGATTCCTTCAAGTTCTTTTTCTTGAAATCGTCGATGTTACGATCAGGATTTCAAGACAAAAGTAAAACATTCACTAGAACTACGACCACTCGGACTTCTTCCCCTTTTTACTGCAGTCCATGCATGGCACCTTTGCCAAAGTGCCCGTGTGGCCCACTGGCATTTTGGGAAAGGTGCCAGGTTTTAATTGGTGATCCAGTGATTTTCTGTTGTTGGTCCATTGCTTTCTATTTGTTGATGCATACCTATGCATATCTATCGATCAAGCTTACATCGGCGGTATTGGAAAGAGATGGGGCAGAGGTAAGAGTGAGCGATTAACCTTTAAATTAGCAGTCGTAGACCAATAGTACAGTACTCTTAAACTAGTGGAAATACATATGGAGGTTGGTGAAAGAGATGTATCCGATTGTTTTATAAATTTGGGTTAATATATTGTCTCAAAGAAATATTCCAATGTTTGTCCTTGCCCTCATCTGCAGCACGCCACTCTCAGGCAGCCATATTGCTCCACCCTTACATTTTCTGCTCCACAACGCTGAGAAAGAAATGCGATACATATTCAATCAGCTCCTTAAGAATTGATGTCGTATGGAGATCTCTGCTGATTCCACTTCATTAACATCATGCAAATGCATGTGGGAATATGTTTGCATTATCAGTCCAATCTGACCAATCAATTTAGGTTGTACAAAGGAAACTGAATTTGATCAGATTGTATCGATCTGACAAAGATTGATCAATCTAACTGTTGAAATAGTGGGAGCAAGTGATGTTTCATTGGATTCCATAAGACTGTTCATATTGTAGTGGTACCATTCTCTTGTAACTGTACAGTATCTATGTTACCATTGCATTTTGTACTTTTGTCCATAAGCAGTATGTTTTAGTATCACAGACACTAAAGTGTCCTCACATTATGTTTACAACTGGAAGGTCAGACTGGACGTGGTACTGGTTCAACAGTAGGTCAGGTCACCCCGGCTTGTGTTTACTTCTTGGTTTGTGCGGCCTTGCGTTAGATCAATCCGAAGCCAGATTAGCTTTGTTTTACGCGCTTTCTGAGGCCGACTTTGACACATCTCGTCGGCTCCGTTGAGAATTTATCACATTGAAGAGAGCCAGCGCAACCCACTCAATCGCCCCCTTCCATGCTAGTACCAATGACAACGGCTCTAAATGGATTAGTGTAGGTGATTATTGCTATTGTCACCAGTCAATAGTGTGTGTGTGTGTGTGTGTGTGGGTGTGGGTGTGTGTGTGAGGAGTGTATGAGCGAGCCGTTGTGTTTAGCCTTCCATGTAAACACCTAATGAAAACGGCCTCCTCGTAAGAGATCTGAAGGCGCCGGCCTCACCTGGCAGAACGGGATGTTGTGAAAAATGGAGAGCCGTGGAGCGACGCAAGAGGGGACGGGGGTCAGTGTGGGGTCACGGGTAAGGAGGAAGGGAGGCGGGGGGTTGCAAGGTGAAAGCGATTCACACGACAAACCCTGCCCGCAGAGAGCGAAGGAAATTGCCCAGAATGAAGATGGACCGGGAGGAGGGGGGGGGGGGGGCTACACCTACACCCTCACATTGCAGGAAGTCTCGGCCACAGATCAGTCAACTAGGAGGACGGGTGTTGGACAGGACACAAGAGGGAGCTCGGGGAGATGGGTAAAAGACGCAGGCGGAAAGAGAGACAGACAGATGGATGGAGGTGTGATGGTGGCAACAGAATATCGACAGGGGAGGAATTGTGTTTCAGGAGCTCACTGCCAGAAATATGTTTCCATCATGGAGATAGTCGGAGAGAAAAAGAGGCAGCGAGAGAGGTGAGCAACACAGAGCTATGGATTACAGGAATGGCAGGAGAGGGGGGGGTAGGAAAGGGTTAGAGAGTCAACTATAAATAGCAAGACCCCTGAGGTGATGATTTTCAGTGGGTTTAAGTGCACAGCATTATGTGCAAAACAGGGAGTTGGTGTGTTAGTTTTTGTGCGTGTGTGCGTGCATTCGTGTGTGGTCAGCTGAAGTGCCTCTGAATATAGTACTGCAGGAATGAGCCCAAACACTCAGCAATGACTGAGCATTTTTGCACTTCCAGTCCTCTCATCTCA
The DNA here is from genome assembly GCF_949748355.1 of Melanostigma gelatinosum. Classification (NCBI taxonomy): domain Eukaryota; kingdom Metazoa; phylum Chordata; class Actinopteri; order Perciformes; family Zoarcidae; genus Melanostigma; species Melanostigma gelatinosum. Next base: position 10,341,688 of record NC_136655.1, read on the forward strand.
AAGTCAACGGATTTTTTTTTAAATGTATTTTTGATTCGGTGCCTGAAATAAGGTCCATGTTTGACACCAGCTTTAGAGATTTGTACATTTTATTGTACGATATAAAATGTGTGAATTTGGAAGCTTGTTGTTTCAACGAAATCCTAAAAGCAGTGTTTATTTGTGCAAATGATGTTGCTGTCCAAACGTGTAGGTATTGTAAACTTGTGTTTGGCATCACGGGTGTAGTTATCTGGAGTAAATCATGTGCTGGGATGCTGCCATCGTATTGCAAATCTCATCCAGACTCTTACTTTCAAAGAGGCAGCACATATAGCAGTCATATCTTGAAGGTAAGGGGATGTAGTATCGGTCTTATCTCCCCGTCACAGACGCACTTACAAACTCCATCTCTCACTTCCTCTACTGCGATTCCAAACGCTGTTTGCTTAGCCGTCATTGCCTTCTCATGCAACTCTCGGAGGACGGACTGCAGCGAGCATCAAGGGGGCACTCTTGTGCGGAGCGCTCTTTTAAGCATCAGCCTTCAGTCCAACCAGTGCTACCTATCTGTTTAATTAGCCGACACCGCGCCAAGTCGAGAAGTTTACACCGTGAAAGCCAAGGCGGCTCGAGGGTTCCAGGCGTCGCAGCAGGCAAGATCAAAAACAACAACAAAAACATGGCCTCGGCCCGCTCCTCCTTTTTAAATGTGGAAATCTCCAGAGTGGTTGAGCTGTGAGTACACAGCATTTCAATATGTTCTTCCCACCCAGGCTGATATTTAGCCAAGTAGTCGTATTGTGCTTCTAGAAAGCAGGACTGTGACAAATCCGATTTTAAAGAAGTGTTTCCACTCATAGTTCCCACACGACAAGGAAGGTGATTCATAGTTTAGTCTACCACACATGATTCAACAGCAGCTATGAGCATGGCTCATGTTAGTGTGGCATGATATCCAGTTGGAGCTTCTATAATGTGACATGTTTCTGAGTGAATATGGGCCATAAATGATAAATATTTCTATGTCTGGAGAAATATGTGTCGCTGCACGCCAACATCACCTCGTTTCCTTTTTGATTCATTAAAGTTGGCTCGGGGAGGTTTGCCAGTAGCCGGTAGCGCAGCACTGAAATGTTATGGCTGCATCTTAAACTCAGCAGCTAGGAAAAGGCAGTGTCAAGGTCAGTTATTCCATGTTTTGTATTTTGCCACCAGAGGTCATGGACAATGATCCCGTAAATCGCTTGAGTGCTTCATTGGCTGCTGTAGGACATGAGCTCCTTCAAAACCACTCGTACGCACTGAGCTGCACGTTTTTGGAAAGTTTCCTTTTCCAGCTACGTTCACCTCTTTGTGCTTCAATAAAACTGTGTTCTTGTGTTATCACTCAAGGGTTTAAATTGCTTCCCATATTTTGGAAATCCTGATTTGTTTTAATGTGTCTGTGTTGTCGGGTTGTCGTCTGTTCTAAATCTCATTATGGACCTAAAATCTTCAAATATGAACTCCTAGCAGCTGAGGAAACATTGAAATATGCCTGGCTTAGCCCCGGGAGCGTCATTCTCAAAGGCAGTACGTGTTGTGAGGTTTGAGAAACCATCTGCAATTCAGCATGAAGACGATTTCATACTTCCTGCCACATTTCTCTCTGCCAGCCTGGAGAGGTTAACTGAAAAGCTCTTGGCACATTCTGCTTCTAATGTATTCACAGGCACAAACAGTTAGTTGGAAAACAATCCTGTTATTTTTCTGAATGTTTGTCAGCCTCCCTTATTTTTTTTCCCCTATTTTTCCACTGCAGCCTTTGCATCACTGAGTGTTTCCTCCATCCTTCTCACTCTGCTCTCTTCTTACAGTTCTCCCTCCTGCAGTCACAGAGTTATCAGGTTCACAAGCTCCTTTAAAATGATGCCAATTCTTCGCTGGAACCTGTTTGTCTGAGTTCAAAAACTTCAGCAGGAGCTTCTTATTGAGGGCAGCACACACAGATTCCCTTTCCTTTTGTGCCTGTGGTTCCACTTCATGAATGTGTGTGTGTGTGTGTATATATATATATGTGTGTACGTGTACGTGTGTGTGTATATATATGTGTGTGTGTACGTACACGCACACACATATATATATATATATATATGCTGACCTCGTTTCTTCTCGATTCTTCGAGTCCGTTTCGCCTCTTGAAGCTGAAGTTGTTGCGTGTTGTTGTAACAGTGTGCGCTTCTGATCACACAAACCAACGGCCAGCGTCGGGAGGCAAAACAGTGATGTCACAATGTACTCTTCCACCCTGGAGGACACGTCTACATCACTTGTATTTTAGGTTTACATGATTCTGTCTGAATATACCTGTATTCACCCTCTGGCTGTCTTTCAGCCCCTCCTGAAAAAGCCCAGTGTGCTCTGATTGGCTTAACAGAAAAACATGTTCCGTTGCAAAGGTAGACTGTTGTGGGTTATTGGGCACTCCAGATACCCAAATATACATGCACAAGCTTTTCATCCCCATGTCCCCTTTAACAACCTCTCCTGTCATGTCTTCTCTGTATTTGTCTAGTTTTCAGAGAATTGTTTTTCATGTGGTTCTTAAAATGCTATTTTTTGACAAGCAGTCACAGCATTGGGCTGTCTGGCCAGAGGGCCCTCACACCCGGCCGAGCTCAGTGAACGGGCAATTGAACTTAGTGCTCGCTCATCCTCACACATGAACGAAGACACAGGCGAGCATAACACACACGCCCCTGGATTATAAGTGTGCAGGTTGAGACTAATTAAACGCCGTGTGTGTGTGTGTGTGTGTGTACGCAGCGGTGGGTAACTTTACGAAACAATCTATTTAGCTGTTACCATGTTCCAAAACCAAACCGTTGTCATTGATTAATACACATATGGTCGAAGAAGGACAAAGATCTTTAACTTAAGTAAAAGTACTAACATCACAATTTACAAAACACTCTGTTACAAGTAGTCCTGCATCCACAATCTTATTTCAGGAAAGGTATAAAAGTATTCACTCTGCAGCTGAATGGGCTCTTCAGTTGTTGCATTTTGTATATTATAATATTAGCGTATTCCTGCTGCAGTAACATATGAGGTACATTTAATGTTGTAGCTGAAGCAAATGGAGCTCATTTATTTCAAAGTAGTAGTGCTACCAGTGGAAAAGTAAGTCTGGAGCACTGCATTTGCTTTCATTACAATCTTCATTTTGAGTATCCCACTGGAAACCCGTCATGTACCAACAACACACACACACACACACACACACACACACACACACACACACACACACACACACCTGACTGGTTGAAGAAGCTTCGACAGCAGCTCCTTAGATTTCTGTCATTGTTCAGCAGTCAAAAAATACCTCATTACGGATGCAATTGTACACCCTATATAAGTGTTTTCATATTACATTCATGCAAAGAGAATGCATACTAAAACGGGAACAGTTATTCAGCTTTTTGTCATTTTTATGTAGAGCACAACCACTTTATTTGTATGAAATTCTCTTAACAACAAAGTCTGAGTCGAAGCGACTTGACAAGTGTATCTCCTGCATGAAAAGTTGGGGACAGTCCTGCCTTCATCCCACGGATCCTCACCAGCGGGGTTTCTGAGCTGTCAGAAGGAGAAGAATGCAAGCAAGGTCACGCTTTATAATGTTACCTGTCAGCCAGCCAATGCAGACTCTCCCCGGAACAAATTGAATTATCTTGAATCGGGCAGCGGGGAGGGAGGCGACATTAAAGGGATTGAACGTTAACCAGCTTTTAATCCTGTCCTAGCGAGAGAATAGAAGAAAAGAGGAAAGATCGCTCTGTATCGAACAGTCGTCACTTTGATGGAGGTTGGAATTCTTTTAAGGTGATATGCAGTGTAATTAGTATTGCGCAAGTGTTTACAAGATAAATATACCGTCCTCACTTGCTTGGCTGTGTAATGGAAGCATCCTTAGAAATCACAGGCTGGCTGTGTGCTGGAGGAAGCAGGAAAAGCATTTAGTGTTGTTTCCAGCATATTGGGATGCAATTGTATTTGTGTTTTAGTCACTTGTCATCCAATCCCAGTGTAAAATACATCTCGTCAATGTACGATTTGAATGGAAATCCAGTTTTTTTTCATTCTGACAAAAACACTGGAGATCATTCATTGTCTTGCAGTTTTTGAGCAAGGTTTACCGATGTACGTCACTTTATTGCAGCACGCTGATGTTGACGGTGCTTTTTCTTGAGCGAGGCCTCGGTTTGAGGATTGTGACAGCAAGCACCCACGCTGCAGTATCCCCGAGCAACAGAATATGTAAACCGATGGTTTACATATTCCTATATTTATACAACGTCACGCTCACGGTAAAAGCTGTTTGGTGAGACCTTGAGATCTTTAACAGCTGCATTTCTTTTCAGCTTATCATCAGCATTACATCACTATAATGTGGCTCGGTTAACAAAATAAATCACACACTTAACATCAGTAAGAGGAGCACAGTCTGTTTTTAATGTTTCAACTGTTTTGCATAAAAACTACGGGATGGGTTTGATAGCACGGTGTTGTTACATTTTCCAGCTCTTGTACAAGACTCCTCTGTGAAAATATTCAGATTATGATGATACAAACCGATTTTTGTTTAGCACATTATTGGCACAGTATGAGTCCGGATCTTCATTGTCTTACAGCTTCAATAGACAGAACAGCTGTGTAAAAATGCATGCATCTCATCAGCCTAATGAGTCCAGTTATTCCAATCAAGACCCCTTGATTCATTGTAGTTGTTCGCCCCAAAGGAAATGTTTGTTTTGTATTCATTTTTTACTGCGAGCCGATACAATATAACTCCCAGCAATAACTGGCCAGCCAATTCCTATTTAGACATGAATGTCAGTTTCTCTATAGATTAAAGCTTCATTCATCACATTTTCTGCCAGTCTGAGACAGAAAAACACCGAAAAACAAGTCACAGATAGAAAACGCACCACAATCTCAGCAGTTAAAAACCCCTTTTTATGAGCTACATTAAGCAAACAATAAACCTTTTTCTCAGCAGACAATTGGACTTCCCATGGCATGAAAAGCGCAGGTGTAAGTAATGACGCTGACAATGGCTTTGTTCCATTTAAGTGTCTCAGGGAGTAACAGCAGTGAGCCAGTGTGCACACTACCAGGGTCCTGGAAAAATGATCAGTTCCACCTGTGCTCTTTCTGTTGTGTCACAGAGCCCGCTGTCAAAAAGGTAGAATGCAATTTCCATTTGTCCAATACTTTGGTTTATGAACAAACACCTGCAAAACTAATCCCATTCCTGTCAGCCTCAGGTGTACGCTGTGTTGAGTAATAATTACCAAATGTAAGCATGTTAACACGCTGAACTAAGACAGTGAGCATGCTCTCTCTCTCTCTCTATATCTATATATATATCTATATATATATATATATATATATATATATATATATATATACCTGCTAAACATCAGAGTTTGTGCATTCAGCGCAAAGCTGCACTGTTTTTAGGCGACCAATACGGTTACAATTAACTGTCATGACCTGAAAACACGCTGTAACCAACACCCCGACATGACGAGGCCGTGGCAGCGACCTGTCAATCAAAAGGCGCAGTAGCCACGCCCTAAAGCATTCCCTGCTTTGTCATCTATTCTCCTCGGTATGGGACCAGATTGCTGCCTGGTATAAGGCCATGTGGGCTATACATCACTTGGTGCTGTGCTTGTATATGACTGTGTGCTTTGTCAGTTCATTAAGTCCATTAAAAAGAGTGTGACAGCATCCCGCAGTAATAAGCCCTAAATCATTACGATACAAGAGGCTTCTTTTCCACCCGTCTCCACTCGTTAGTCATTATTCTCGACACGCGTGTCAATTTGCACTCTAATAACACTAATATCGCTTCTAATCAGTTATTTCCTCATGAGCTCTTTGTGACCCCAAAGAACATCAACGCTTCTGATGTGAGTTTAAGTGCATAAACTTCGGTCCACCATCAGAATTAGATTTCCCCTGCAACCCTGTAATGAACTGAAGATATGTTAAATCACTCTCGCGTTGTATTAATCCCAGGCATTGATTCCTCAGACTCTATCTGAGATAATTGTTCTATGAACGAAATTCAATCTGTCTCATAAACATGAATGAGTAATCGCTCCAGAGAAAGCTGGTCTCCCCAGCGGGATAAAATAGAATCCCTTTAATATCCGAAACGTGATCTGGATGCAGATTATTGATGTCTGATTACAAAATTTCTGATGTTGAGATTTTCAAACATTTTCCTCTCGCAAATCCCAGACTTTTAGATTTTTGTTGTATCGCAGTTCATCTTTTATCAATTAAACTACTACTACACGAACCGCAGCAACTACCCAGTCTCTCGCTCCGTCTCCATCTATCAGAACACACTTCTGTGTTTTACTTCCTGTTTTGGTGCGTAGCCATTCAGGGCTCGTCTTCCACTAAAATATTCCCTCTGAAGCACTTAGCCTAATTAGAGATAATTTATTCCCAGAACTATCAGTCCAAGTGTTTTTGTGTCTTCCAAAATAATAACATGAGAGAAGGCTGTTGCACTACGTGAGGGTTCAACAGCCCACCCTGCTGACTAAATTTGACTCGCGTGTTGCGTTTTGTGTGTGTGTGTGTTTGTGAGGTTGCTGTTATGCAAACCATAGCACAATTGGATTGGTGGTTAGAATATAATTACTTCGCAAAAGAAGGAACATCGTGGGATTCCTCTTGATCTATTTTAATAAATGTTGTCTTTTGTAAAAAGACAGATTGTTTAAGTTACAAGATGTAACCTAATGTGCTTCAGTTTGGCACATTTCTGATTCGATAGCCAGCAGTTGGAGGCGGGCTAACTGATTTAAGAATTGTCAAGTGTTAATTCTTGAATCAAGTCTCATCTATGTCAAAACAAAGGCTGTGTAACTGCCAATGGAGATAAATAGTAATGAAACAGGATGTTTTAAAAGAGGGAAAGTTCAAGTCTAGGTTTTATTTGGTCAAGTATTTAAATCCTTAACTCAAGAAATACCTCAGTGTGAAATTTACTGTGTACAAGTAAAAGTCTTTGATTTAAGAATAGAAGTATTAGGGGCGTAAAAGTACAGAAGTAAAACATTATTATGCAGATTGGTTCTCCCAGACTATTAGTATATACATTTTATGATGTGCAAACATAATTTAATGTTGTAGGAAGGAAGATAATAGCACTACTTCATTGTGTCGTATATAAATGTAAATTATTAATCTAAAGTTGGTTTGAAGTGTCCAAAAAATGAGAAAGCTATTTTCAAAAATCAAATCCTTTAGCCTTTAGCATGCACTTTTGTGCCGGCCCCTGGCTTCAGAGTCCCAGATCATGCTAACAGACGGCTCGGCTGTCGTGTGTTTTTAGATGTTTTCAAATTTACATTTCAACCACTGTTGAGGCAAAAAACAACACACCCGCACACAATGGTCTGGCAGCAGATAGTGTGCAAATGAAATTCACATTACTGTAGGTCACTGAATTCATTTCTGAAATGGCAATTGGTGTAATGTCTCAAGGGACTTGTTGTGAGTGGTGGGCCACATTTACCCAGTTAGCCTTCCACCCTGGTGTAGATTAAGGAATACATTTACCCACCATCAACCCATCAGCTGCAGCCCATTCGTTCCCCTCGGACAACATGGATTGAACCGTTTTTGTCCGCAGTTAATTCTGACTGGTGTGAGGTCGGCTGTGAAAGCTGCATCAGAGGACGAGGCCGAGAGCTCTTTCCTGGAGAACAAACATCCTCCCTCTTCTCGTGTCCTATTTTTTTTTTTTATAAAATACTCTCCTCTTGGCTCATTAAGAGAAAATCCAAATATCCGCTGTGATCTGAACCAAGGGGCCTCAGTCGTACCATTCAAAGACGACCTCGATCTGCAGGCCAGTGCTGTGCAAAACGCATTGTGAGAAGTTGGTCCAAAAATTAAGTATTCTGCCGCACACTGAAAGTCCTCAATCTATTCGGTTATGATTTGAATACTGCAAGAGAGCTACGGTCGGTGACGTGAAACGGGGCTTTGATTTCTTTTTGAAGAGGAAGCTCAGGATCTGTCTTAATGCATCTATGACTGAAGACGCCATAGTGAGGCTGCTGCACCTGCTGTTCAAATAATACAGTGTTCACAGAGTTATCACTGCAACACAAGCTCCTCGCTGCTAAATTGACTCCAGTCGTCTCGCTCTCGCTCTCAGAACGACCTTGCGAAGGCGACTCTCCTCTTTAACCCGGAGAAGTGGAGCTGGCTCAGCGCTCTCTCTCTCTCTCTCTCTCTCTCTCCCCCTCCCTCCCTCCCACACCTTGTCCCCGTTGTTGCTGATCTTATCGTTCAGCCCATCAGAGGACTAATGACCCTGGCGATCGGTGCTGACCTGTCAGACGAAGTGCAGCTGCCAAAGTGAAGGAAGGAGAGTCCATTAAAAGATTAACGCAAGGAAGTGGACACTGTCCTCCTGGACCCGTGGAGCACTTCAGCCGGAGTGGAGGATTTGATTTGTTGTGCCCCCCCCCCCCCCCCACATGCTGAATAGGCAGAGAAGGATGAGCGTGGTTGAGCGACTTGCTTTGTCAAGAACATCTGGCTGCAGTGGTGTTTTTGTTTCAGATGTATATTAAAGAAGCATCCTAAGATGCTAATCTTTCTATACTTACGTTGTGGTTGTCATCGCAGCTTTAGGGGTGAAAGGTTTCATTGGGAAGAAGTGAATGTTTCCTGTTTCCCAATGACTCCTCCTGCACGGCATGGGTACTGACAGAGAGAAAATATTCTTCACTTTAGATTGTCAGGTTTGTCTCTCTCTGTGTTGTTGACATCCATTTCCAACTCTATGTTAAACAGTCTCTAGCAATGCATGCAGCTGGATCTGCAATGTTTTTTGGGGGTGTTTGTGCTTCAACTACAGGCAAAACCACGGGGAAACTGTTGTTGTAGAACCAAACTGTGTATCTTTTAATGCACACGGGACTCTAGGAGTCCAGTATTCACTTACAGGCCAAAAAGCAATGTTAGGCATCCACAATGTCTCACTTAAATCACTGTCGAGTTGACACCCTTAATAGAAAATTGCAGCCTCTGAAGGTTGGCATCGGGAATGAGGGTAATCCACTTCACATTCCTCCTTCATTCTGCTCCTCCAGTTGATGGTATCCAGGTTAAATGTTAATAGAACAAAATCCCAGACCTTCTTTGTTTTAATGGCTGCACTTCTCATTTCAACTCTCACCGCTGCAATCGTTACACGTATACTGTAGAGTTATAGGTGGAGATGGATGGAGTGGATGATTTCGCAAACACAGCTTGGCTTACTGTTGGAAGTGTCCACATCCCTCAATGGATCATAACGGGCTTACTTACCATTAACCAGTGATGACTCTGCAGCTCACCCTGACTGAGATGAACAAAGGCTGTCATACGTCCAATGACAACAAATGGGCTGCTGAAGCTCAGGGTTCCTGGCAGAAACATTGCACCATTACAATATCAGCGAGTCCAATAAAACACGCATGGCCGTGCTCAACACCGTGTCAGGTGGAGAATACACATCAGAAGAGCAGCGTGGCCGAGCTGGTCAGCGCTAAAGATAACGCACTGACCATTTTAACGGCAGCATTAAACCTGCAATCACTGATTTGTTTTCTAGCCACTTGGGAGCAGTGGAAACAAGCTGTAAACATAACGATGACATGTCACATTTTAAGTGGATATCGGGACGTTGCTGGCAAACGGGTGCTTATTTACAGTTAAAGAGTTACATTAGCATTAACCACCTGGCCTTTCCTGATAGCTCTGGTCTGGCTCTTTGGCTGCTAAATGCACCGCTATGTACGTTGCTAACTTAGTCTGTGTGCATCTTGGTGCTCTTTTTTACATTGCACATCGTCATTTGATCCATTGTTCCTGTAAAAATACTGTTGATAATAACAGCTTTGACCTTTTTGTTACCTTTTTTAATCTGTAAAATAGCTTTGAAATCCCCATGAAACAGGAATTAAGAATTAAGAATATTGAGCATTAACATTTTAAATTGTCATAAATGCTGCAAGTATCATTCCCAAAAGGTATGTTCCTTTACAAAACTGGATAATCAGCATGTGGAAATAATCACAGCTACCTGAACACAATCTGTATTAAAAGTTAAACCCCGTAATTATTCTTAATGCCATTTGTTGAAGTATCTTCAGCACTTAAATTACAAAATGTGACATCGCAGGGAATAAAACTCATATAAGGTGAGTCAGGTGGAACGCATTTAAAATGATTCTCATATTGCGTATGTTTAATGATCATCTTAATAACACAATCTAATTTGAAGTACTATATTACTTTTTTCAATTAGAATATTGCAATTTAAAAGACCCAGATGATATCTCGCGTCATATCACAGAACGTTTGATGGTTTCAAACTGAAGCAGAACAGCAGACATCATTTGAATGCACATTGTTTACCCCCGAGAATCCGCCTGCACATACTATCCCAGTGGAGACAGAGGGGTCAACTCATTCCGCCAAAATGAAAATCACCAGCATAAATGTCACTTTCCTTTGTCTGTCATCTCAGACACGCTACTATATGCACAGCCATCACCTCGGGGATGCAGTCAGTGTCGGGAAAATAAAACCGAAAAAATGATTTGGGTTGTGTGCGTGTGTGTGTGTGTGTGAGAGACATTTGCACACCAAATATGTTTTTGTATCGGCTACTGTAGGTCACAGTTGCAGACAGTCTTGGAGCAATTTCTTTTTAACCTAATTCCCACTGCTGTTCACATACACAGTGGAGAGTGACACCAGTAAAGAATGCTTAACATCAGCAATTTGATCTGATCTCTAAAATTGATGACAGAAACTAACTCAAGACTTAGATCAACATTTATCAGACACCCACCATTCTATTTATTAATTATTTTGTATAAAAGTCTCAAAACCATGAACCAAACTTACTGATGGCCAGCAGTAGATTGTGGTTCTGATCATTTCATACTGTAAGACCTCGTCACTCGTGGAATTCAAATGTTTAATTACCATACTGTGTATGATCTTTTAAAGGACTGAAAGGACGACTGGTCATAATCAAGACAGGATCCTACAATTCCCATAATGCATCTCAAAGGCGTCCATTGTTAGACCTTTTCTGCCATGTAAATGCGTATACATGTCATGTCTTTCAAGCTCCAACTTCTATCAAAGGCATTCTGCTTAAAAGGGAAATGTATTGGTAACATAAGACAACTGAATAAAAGAAGAACGTTATTGTTGGACAAACAGAAAGCTGAGCATGAGGACAGAAGGACGGGCAGCGAACAGGTGGGTAGTAGGTAGCGAGCAGAAGAGGTCAAGGATTCACTCGTTCTGGAGTGTGGTCGAAAGTACTAAAAGCTTTATGCTTCAAGACGATTGTTAGGCAAGAATCCTCAAGCCTCACTGGCTCGTGTTGCTTACAGCATAACGATTGGTCGGTGGGGTATTTTATATGCAGCAGGGGTAATTAAAGCGGTGGGTACTGTTGTGGAATCGATATGAGCCCAGTGACATAAAGCATTACCACTGAGCCACTCTGTGTATGTCCACACGAGTGTGTAGGAGACAAAGTGAGAGTCAGAGAGAGAGAGAGAGCGAGAGAGAGACGGGGTGAGGACAGGGAACATAAGAGGCGGGGAGCGAGGGACAGAGTGGGCAGCACAAATTGGAAGCTGAATTTTTATTATGACAGACGAGATGGGTTATTGGAATCCAGGCAAGCCTCTTTGACTGTAGATGCCATTACAGGACACGGCTGCTTTTAAATCTGGGTCACCTATTGACTTAACCTCGCGTCGGGCATCAGCAGGGCCTCATTGCCGTGTAATTATGCCCGGAATAAATGGGGGATTTGGCTTGTGGCACTACACCACAAAGCGTCTGGTATAATGGACAATGTGGAATTCATTTGTTCTGTCCTAATCCCTCCTCTCAACCTCTATTAACACTCTACGTTTTTCATTTCTACCTCTGAGCCCCACTTTGGTTTTCAAGCCATCATTGTTTCTGTCCTTTTTTTGTGCCCCGCTGTATCTTATTCCCTGCTCTGATTGAGCAGAAGGAACTGGGGGGGGGGGGAGGTTACACGAGCCTCGGAAGGAATGCGCCATTAAGAAAGAGTTAGCAAAACACTGCTGGAGCTGTAACGCAGGGAGAGATGAAATTAAAGACAATCCCCGTTCTGTGAATTCAACCACCGCAGCCCAATTAGGGAGCATAAATATTCTCTCTCCACTGAAACTCAAAGCATCCTTATCGTCTGGCCGGCTGTTCTGGGTGTTTTTGAAGATATTTTGGGTGGTCATTTGCCTCCAGAATGCCTGTTCAAACCAGATCTAAGTGCAGCACATTACCGCCTGCAGAAACGGCGCTTCGGGCGCTTTGGCCACACAGAAAAACAACCCTAAGCTGCTAGCAAGTTGTGTTCATACTCATGTCTTTGTGTGTCTCGCTGTGAGGTGACTGGTCAGAAATTGGTCCTCGATGCTTTTTACCTGCCTGCGTTGACTGGGCATGTCAGTGATTCTTCTCCTTTTTCTCCAAATGGCCTCATTGGCCAGTTAGAGCTCATTACCAATACTTTTCTAAGTTGCTTCAACTGTTTTTTTTGTCGTTAATTAAACGCCGGACTTTTGTTCGTCGAAGTTTGCAAGCACATCACAAAGAGAACAGACGCTCGTTCCTTTGCCTTCATTAGAGTGAATTCTGTACAACTTGTCTTTTAATAAAAACAACGGGGAGTGCAGTCCTCGCCTTCTGCCGTCATTTTTTTTTTTTTTAATCTTCGCTAATTAATTTGAAGAAGTCCCGATTAAAATAATGGAATTGTCGGGGAATACATTGTCTTAAGCGCATGTGAATTATTCAGTGCAGCTGTTTGAACAGTACATACAAAGGATGTTGAACAATTAAATACTTTTTGAGTCACTCTGAGAATGTCTTGTTCCAAAGCACATGCGAGTTATTTAAAACGATGTTCAATATAGTTGAATCCTCTTTAGCAATTATGAGAAGCACTTATTTTACTGCAAATATCAGACTATCGATCACAGGTACAACCGTCAGAGGGTAAATATACATCCTTGTTTCTGCATGTCATGCACCAGGTAATGCACGATACGTATTGCAGTAGAGAAAAGCATGATTTACTGTATCGCTGAAAGGGCTGGAAGTTCACAATAGTATCACCGGGGTTCTTGTTTTCTCTGGGAGTTGTGGTACTTCAGTGGTGACAGAAGCGCTGAACAAGCTTATCGTCACCATGATAGCATCACTACGCACCTGTGTTGACGGGCCAAATGCTACAGTAAGAAACAACAGAGGCATCTTCAGAGCACAGATGTCTTGGAGTAATACAAGTTAACACGTAAGTGCAACTACAGATTTTGTTCCCCGAATAAGCGACTTCTTGTGTTCATGAGGATAATGAAAAAGCAAACACCTTGCCCAGACTGGAATATCCCAACAGTTATGGGGAGGGTTTGCTGTGACATTTTGTACAGACATTCATGGTCCCCAGAGGATCTATCCTCCTGACTTTGGTGAGCCACTGACTTTTCTTTTAGCGCTGCCATGAGGTTGTGTCTCGACAACTGTTATCGTGAGATGTGTTTCACACATTCTTGGCCGCCTCAAGAGGAACTTTAACAATTTAGGTAATCACTGCGTTTTCCGTCTTTCACCATCATTAAGTCAAAATGTAGCTGTTGTCCAATATGTCTGTGTTCAACCAAATACCCGCTAAAACCTAAATACATTCCCATCAGCCTCAACATGCAGTATGCTGCAGGGGGCAGATCAGGTCATATCGGACATTTTGGAAGGCACTGCCAAACACTGCTTTGCAAGGAAATAGTTGTATTCATTCATAAATAGCTAAACAGATTCTAAAGAGGTTTTTCATTTTTCAGTAGAAGAAAAGTATTGGCCAGAGTAATCCATGTAAAACAAAACAGCCCATTTCTTTTTCCAATTCCTTTTGAATGAATCATTAATACCGTGGTTATTACCGTCAGGACTTCTATCCCAGCACTCTCCTCTCCCGCTCGGCGGGCCCAGTTGTTTGTCAGCTCTAAACCGGGTGTTCCGGTCTGCTCTCGTCTGGTCCGACAGGCAGGCAGCTGAAAGCTCATTTTGGGTACAGCGAGTCGGAACACACGGAACCTGTGGTAGAAGCTCTTGAGTGCTCATCTCAGGCTGATGGCAGGCAGTCCCTCAAGCATTACCGTAGTTGGCCGTGACTGATTTCTGTGAGGCAGACGGAGCCACGGGGGGCTAAATGCTCTGCTTTGGCTCGTCCGTTTTGATTTGCTCTAGATGTACGTCTGTTTGGCGTTTTCTCTTTTTTTCATGTGCTTTCTTTGAAAAGGCAGGTGAGGGGCCATTATTTTTGGTTGTGTGCTTTAAGATGGCCTTGCTACAGGCTGAAGTGCACTGCGTGTTTTCTCCTTTTGTAAAAAACATGGATAACGCAGCCTCAGAATGCTGTAACCTGCATTCAGTCGTTCAAAACTTTCAATTGAATTGTACTTTTATCAATTCGTGGTCTCTGATGCCTGCTTTGCTCTCAAAGCACATTCATCTCCTACGTTGACAGTGGCAGCTGAAGGAATGAACAGTTCATGGCCTTTGTCACGGCTTTTTGTGCAAAAACCTTAAAAGATTGCGGGGGAGAAATGAAGCGTTTCGTTTACTTTATTGGTTGTTTGAGCTATAGGAGGATGTTTACAGTGACAGCCTGCCAATAAGAGAGACATGAATACCTAGCGCTGGAGACCCTTATGGTGTACCTACACTGCAGAACAGTTGCCAAGGCGACGATATCGCCCGGTATCCATCATGGGAAGCAACAAATCCAGGCTGTGCCGTTTATTCGGTTTTCTTAGACACGGAGGTGACAGTGTGATGGCAAAAATAGTACATTATTGATTAACACAAGACCCGACTTGTGCCCTTGTTCGTTCTCCGATGGCAATCCCACAGGCCTTCCAGTGAGCAGAGTGGTGGGCTATCTTGTTCGACGGTGGTTTATGGGGCCTGTCATTGGGATGTGGAGGAGCATGTACTACAAAGAGAAGGCGAGCCCGGAGACTCCCGAAGGAGGGAGGAGATATGACGGCCGGGGGTCAGAGGTGCCAGGCTGCGAGTACAACAATGTAGGGCGAAGATTTCAGGCTGGAAGAGAGAGAGTCGTGCTGTTTGTGGAGGCTGTAGTAGTCGATATGGCGTTATTCCACACAGTGCTTTGAGCGGAGGTTAAAAAGAACAAGAGGTATTTGATCGTGCAGTTATTAGCCTTTTATTGTTGTCCAAAAAACACGGAGAGACATGGTCCTACATTTCTGATGAACATGGCCGCTGTATTCTCTGTTAAGTCATGCTCACTAGTACGTTAAAGACTTCATAGCAAATACACTATTTTGTGTCTCATTAACGCTAAAAACGTCTTTTAAAAAAGAAAAACAACTGTTATTCCATTTTGAAAAATGCACACATTGTATATTGATCCTCTTACATCCCAAGGGAGACAAAGTCAAATTTCAGTTCCCCACATTAAACCTCCAGACACCCCTCCCCCCTGCAAAATAAGAGCAGTGCGACATTCTCTTTCTATGACCGGTTCAAAGATGGCCTTCCTCTGTTGGAAAAGATATATGAGATGGAAGATACAAAGCCAAGGCCCTTAATAAAAATCATCCATTTTTGTCAGAGCTGGCCAGGGGGAAATTTGCAGCAGCATCAATAGACAGCTTTTCTCCCCCACTCCTTTATCTCATCCCACCTCCGTCTCCTCATCTTTTTCCATCTTCCTCGTTTTTTGAGCAACGGCATATATCTGCACAGAGAGAGCGTCATCTCGACTGTCGCCCATATCTCCTGAATCATTTTGTCTCGTTCTGAAGGCTGACCCCTCCGCTGTGCATTTCTCGGCTATCAAGTAGCGCTGAAAGCCAATTTATCAGGAAGTAAGGGATGACAACCAAACTGCTATTTATTTCTCGTAGGTATGATTGAATTCTCCCTACGATCCTTCTGCATTTGGGCCCACTTGGGGAGAAGTAAGTTGACTCTCCGAAAAAGGCGCCATGCATTCCTCAAACAAGATTATCCTCATTTCCTCACATCCTGGATGGAGGTTTATACTCAATATGCTGCTATATGAAGAAATGATATCGCAGCTGCCCCCACGTTTTCAAGTAATGCAGCACTGTTCTTGTGAATCACCCCCCTGTAAATGTTGAGTAGTCGGCACTGAGGATACCGAGGGGTGAATATGGTAAGAGAATGCGTAAACACATCAGTCATACTGGAGTTGTGGAGGTTGCTGATACACTCATGTAGGTGGGATTGTCATGCCCGGGGATGATGATGCGACTGCTCTCCAGGAGAGCATGAAACAGGATTACCAGCACATCAGCAAACATGCAAACCATAACCTTTTATTTTGGGGACAACCACTTGTCAAAATAATGTGTCTGCTGACTTTAACCTTTTTTTTTTTTTTTTTTACGTGTGATTTATTTTCCTGGATATAACACATAGAATCATATAAAAGAACTTCCTGCAGCAAGCAGGATCAGTTTTACTTACTTAAAAAAAAGAAAAAAATTTAAGTGTAGCATTTTCACACTGTGTGATTTCATCAAAGACGCCCGTCATTTTATCCCGGGGATGTCATGTGCCATCTTATCAACGGAACATGATGTCCAAAGCAATTGGAAGAGAGCTTGTTATTTGTGTGAGAGTGGTCCTTCACCGATGACTGACAGCTTTCTGCTTCCAGCACGTGCTCCACCAGGAACGTTATGGACGGGTCGCTGTAGGACTGGCGTTTGCTTACCCACCAGCGTGTCAGCCAGCTCCCATCATGCCACACGCCCCTGCAGCTGTGGGCAACGCACACACCTTGTCACCAGCAGGAGCGCGATACAATAATATCCCCACGAATTAAGTGCACAGGCCGTCACGATCAAACACGCACGCAACTCGTCTCACACGTAGAAACACGAGCGCTGTCGTATCACATATCCAAACGGTGCCAACTGTACTGTTACACACTTCCCTACTGTCTCTCTGTTTGACCGCTTCCACACTCTAAATGCCACAAAATCCAATCGCGGCACAGGTTGTGGTGTGAGAAGAGAGGCAGCAGACACCCTCTAATGTGATCTTTCACAGTCTGTTGGAGGGGGAGGGATACTGAACAGAAAGGTGGCTTACCTTGCCGCTGTAAGCAGAGGAACCTTCCCTGTTTTTACACGATGCACACTACAGACATGTATCTCCTCCCACCAGCCGCATGTTTTTCAAAGGACCCCTTCGCCTTTCTTCTGCTCCCTGCCCTCGCCTCCTGCATCAGTGTCGCCAATTGCTTTTTTCCAGCCTGCTTTTAAATGAGTCTGTCTACCTATCTTCCCCTCTCATGTTATTTTCATAGAAGGCAATCCAAAGTGGATTGCATGTTAATTTGAATATGGGGTCACTGTCCCTCACAAGAGATAGTGGACAGAAAGCAATCTGAGCTGAGGAACAGGGTGGACATGTCTCGCGGACCGGCCCCAAATGTCTTTCCTGCCAGGCAGCGACACAAAATGCAAATCATTTCCGAGTTCCCACTTAGGCGGTGTCTAGACGCTGCACTCTTGACTTTTAAGCTACAGTACAATTTTTAACAACAATTTATTTGTGCGTAGGGGTTACTTGAAAACCCTCCGATTGTATGTATCGGTCAATAACATCTCAAAAGGTGTATTATGCATCAGAACAAAGGACATAAAACTTCTAATTAATGACGTAATTAATTTAAAAGAAGGCACAGACGCATACTGTACACACACTGAACACGGGGAAATAATCCCGGCCCCAAGTCTTCAGCCATGCCCGTGAATTCACAAGCAGCGAGGCTGTTTCTTGTTTCCAGCCATATTGATGAACATCTACATCCAATATGTTGCTCCATTGATTCTTCATTATTCCAGTTCCAACATGTACACAATTGTGCCTTCTATTAAAACCAAGTCATTAAAAGCATGCTGCACAACAATTTATAATTAAAATACCAGCTAGAGGTGAGAGTCTCATTAGTATTGGTGCCATGCGCTGTTTATTTCCTCGACTAATTTAAAGAGCCAGTTTTTGCCGTTGCTGTGATGATTTATGTGCCGCACATGTGTATTCAAGTGTTAAGGAGATGGTGACAATACTTGGAAAAAAGGGTTTTCTTTAATTACAAATAAAGCCGTTGATTACTAATCGGTCAATATTGTGTGAATGTAAAAAGCATGAAGGATGCATGTTACTCGGTTTATCATATAAGGATGTTTTTAAGACTCCAATACTTTGGTTTATAACCACATCCCATTAAAACTAGTTCCCATCGGCCTGAGCTGTACTTTGCGTTTTCTGCTTGTTAGGCAATAGGCATGCTAACACCCTAAACGAAGATGGTGGTCAATGGTAAACCGTTTAACATCAGCATGTTTGCGTGGTCATTATGAGCTTGTTAGCATGCTGATGTTAGTATTTAGCTCTTGAGGCTAGATTTACATTGATAATTAGCCTCCGCTTTGATAAGACCTTGATTATCAGTTCCATTGACGAGTAAAGTCAGATTTGCACAGTCATATTCCGGGCGGCAGACGTTCTCCTTTGCCACCGAATTGTTAAAATATCAGTCTTTTGTCAATGTCAGTGTGTACAGTGTCACAGACGGATCTATGCGGCGATAATGAGGCACAATTGATTAGCTTTGCTTCTCAAATGAGCCCTTCACAAGGAAATTGAAATAGCACACAGTCAAAGCATACGGACATGATTAATGGTGTTTTGAGATTGGGATCTAGTGGTATTTACATAATCATCAGGGGAGAAGGAGCTATTTCCACTGCTGTGGTGTATCTGAGCAGCAGCACTACACTTACTGGAGTCTATCACTGTGACTATACACTTGCACTCTCTTAAACTCTTGATTTCTAAAGGCTGTGATTAAGTAAATGGACAAATAATGAAGAGAGTTGTGAATCTGCATCACAATGAAAATTACCTGGGGGGGGGACATTATGAAAAAACATATTTTGTAAGTATATATCTTCACTAGACACGTATGCACAGGTGATGCAAACGATTGATGAAGCGGGTGGGGGAGGGGGGAGATACTCACCACTACAATACTACAGTGTTAGCTTAGGCCTATGGCATTTTACACTGCTAAGATTAGCCTAGTGGCTAGTGGAGGTTTCCAAAGCTCTTCTACTCTTAATTGGTTTAAGTCACTGCATCTCCAGACGGAACTCCAAGGTTGAATTTTAGCCCGCGTGCATGTTAATTCAGCCTAAAACCGTTGAAACAGAGCAGCTAACATTGGTAGCGAGAGCAACAAGTTAGCGTAATGCCGAGTGTTTGCACACACATGGTGCTTTGAGGAGCAGAGGGATGGTATTCATAGCCCCGTGCGGCTCTTCATTGAAAATAGGCCTTTAGAACTTTTGCTTGTGACTTCGCATTAACATAAAATAAAGACCTTAAGTTGTGCCGAGTTACACAATGTAGTCGTGCATTCCCGAAAACAACTTTAAACGGATCCTAAATGAATACAAAGTGATTGTGTGCAGGAAAGAGAATAATTTGTAAGAGGAAAGGTGAGCAATTTCTTCTTTTAAAACTTGCTTTAAAGGCCAAGTTGTAGCTGTGGCTTGTTATTTGTGTAGTGTCTTCACATACATGCATTGCACTGCCAAGTCTGAATCTTTATACGGAGATTTCAAACAAAGATTTGGTTTTCTTTTCAAGCCTGAAGTAGTTCCACAATGCTGAATGTGCGTTTTGCAACGTCGACATAAAAACATGCGTTTCCAGCAATAAAAACTATTTTAAAAACCTCCTGTAGTTGAAACCGAGTCTGTGGTCCGGTTGACACACATGAGCCATGCACACACACACACACACACACACACACACACACCTACACACACACACACACACACCTACACACACCTACACACACACACACACACACACCTACACACACACACACACACACACACGCACACACACACACACAGTGATAAGCGACGCCGTGGGACAACCACAGCTACCGCGTCCTCCGCTTGTTCTACCACAAAAAGGTCACTGCATAATTTATGCACCTGTTTAGTGAGTTAGATGGGAACTGTTTGTGCTTTGGGGCACCTGACCCAATAAAAGAAACGTGAAATATGAAAATAGAATTGTGCTCATGAATTGATTTACATGGTTGAGTGTGTATTTTCGCGGCCCAATCGGGAGCTGCTGGATAAATACGTACCCTGTTTGTGTTGTAATGTGCCCCCTCGCTGCTTGTAGCACGTGTGTTCCATGCGGTAGTGCATGCGTAAGGTTTGCAGTGTCAGATCGGGTCAATGAATAATGTGTAAGCCCACATTTGCATACACAAAATTAAATACCAAATCGTGAATCGCGAAAAAGAAATGGAGAAAAGTGCACGTGTGCCGATACTTATTTCTCCATCCGACGCGAGCGTCTGCCTTGACATGACAGTGCACTGTGTGGGAGACATGTATTCTTTAACATGGCAGCTCACAGGGGGAGCGGCACAGATGGGTTCTGACTTGTTAATGGCTCTGAATGGCCATGGATGACATTATTCTAGTTGACAGTACGCTCCGTAGCTGATGTAATTGAAGACCACCTGCTCGCTCTTTTTCATAAAAAATGAATTTTTCCGTCAATAATTCAACAATGAATCTAGTTGTGGCCTACATTTAGAAAAACAGAAAAGTTGGTGTGATTCCCAAATGAGTTTGTTTTCTTGTGAATCTTCCAGCAGACTTTGACAAAAAGGCAGGAGAGTACATCATGAATAAAACATGAGAAGTGTTGCTCCTTCAACGGTGTGTCCTGCAAAATCACATGGCATGTCTTGTTCATGCATGTATTAAGTAGCTACACTTGCAGAAACCTAATTTATGAATATATTGGAAGTTAATTACATAGAAGTGAATAAAACAAGCGACCCCTGCACTCCGGAGCTTGTAATTGAGAGCATGAGGCAGTGCATCTGAGAGAACGCATTCACGCCAGAGGTAGAAATGGTGCTAGTGTGCACAGGCTTGTTTAGCATGACAGCTGTGTTGGATACATTGCTGCATTAAATCAAATCCAATTACTGCCAGCTCATTGCCCCCATGCCCCCGAGAGGTGTGTGATGCAAAACGCACAAGTACACAATCCATCAGCGCTGCTGTGTTGAGTGCAGAAATCTTATAATTTGTAAAGTAAAAATAGAAGGGACAGATGTTTCTTTGATAATGCATCTTATGAATATGAAACAGTCTTGGCATGATCCTGGAAACATGGACATCACACAAACATAAAATAAGATGTAAAATATCTTCAACAGGCACGGAAACGGCTCCTGTGTGACAGCTTCTCGCTCCCCTTTGATGTTGAGTTTGCCGTGTTGCACTAAGAAATTGCTCTTGTGTTGCCCAGAGTGCTGATGTTGCTCTTATGTGCCACTGCTGCCGTGCATTTTGTCACTTTAGAGGGTCAACCAACACACCGTGATATCCGCTCCACCACTTAGATGCACTACGTTGCGCTGATGGAGGCTTTTTGGGGACAGCACCGCTGGGATTCGGTTTGAGTGGTACCCTCTGGAATGGAACGATGTGCGTGTGTGTTTGAAACGGAAAGTAGGGCTGCGCTGAGTGACGGACGAATGGACAAGCAAACGACACATGGGGGAGAAGCCATATTTAGAAACAAACCGGGAGAGAATGAAAAGAGAAATAGGTGGGGGACTGCAGACCCTCTAACAGCCAAATGACAGAGAGGAGTGCCACACACACACACACCTCAGCTAAGCAGAGGGCCATGCCACCAGTTCTCTCCACTGAGACACACTGGAGGTGTCTGTCAGGTCAATTAGTACTACTGTGCTTACATTTTCCACCTGACTTCTTCCATTAGTGTTCTTGTTTGCAGCTTTTCGCCTCCTCGGTGCGTCTGCATGTTCAGGCGTACTTCAAGCCGTTCCCACCCCGTCTTGGTGTGAACCACGGCTTATGAAAGCGCTGTAGGTTTGCCAAACACCCGACCAAGAGGAGGTCACAGCTCTAATGGTACGGGCTTTTAGCCATGCTAGCTCCTCGAGGAGATGGCAGTGTCAGTTAGTCGATCTTTCTATCACCAATAACTATGGATTACTGTCCATTTTGCATCCGACATTCATGTTCTCCAGACGCTTTATCCTAATGACTTTAATGATGCATTGTCTCTTCCTCTAGCCCTACCAGCAGGTTAGCTTTTGACTTATTTAATCAGCGTCATCTGAACTAGTTCTAATAGGACAATGATAGCATGCTAACACGCTAAACTACAATGGAGAACACTACGTGCTAAACATCAGCATGTTAGCTGATGTGAGTGTATTAGCATGCTGATGTTAGCTTTTACCTCAAAGCGCTGTGCGGCCTCACAGAGGCATTCGCATTGCTGTAGACTCTTAGGAGTATTACAATTAACAATCTGCATTTAGAATTCTCCACAGACACATTTCTGGTTTTATCCTACAGCTCTACAGTTACAGTCGAATATTTGTAGAGAAGAGACGGAGTAGAGGATGGAATGCAGTGCAACACATATATTGTGCTCGGTCCTAATTGAAGATCATATGGTCTGCACATGGCCTGTGTGTGTTTAAATTACTCTTTTTGTGTTGAGGGAATGTCATTATTCAATCAATGCACCCTCTTTGTTTGAGCCTTGTGTGGAGCATTTAATTTTTGAGTCAATTTAACCTGTTTTGGGCTCCTTCAGGGCCACAGTGTACATTGTCATGGGCTCTCACGTTCACATTCATACACTCTGGCATGACACCAACATTCGGAACACAAGAGCTCAGGAAAGGCACATAACCATAGTGGCATCTTTATAATCCATAATAAACAGCAGCTTATGAGGTAATGGCTATATGACGGGGATACTGTGTCACTGAGTAAACTCAATAAAAGATCGATACAATCAGCAGAAGGTCCCTGTGCCTGTTCATTTATTCTATAGTTTTATTGATCCTTTCTCTGTGTGAGTTGCTGAATGATCCTGATTTGTGGCAATTATGATCCTTCCCAAAGGTCCACTTGTGCATGATTCAAATCCCAGCAATGTCCAGCAATGACATGTCCTGTCATGTGGGATGGGAAAGAAGCCAGTATGCATTGAGAGATGTGCATTTGAAATACTCTCCAGTCACAGTCAATAATGGGCCTCTGTATACGTGACTCCACCATTAGAAAACTGTGTATCCATCACCAAGCAGAGAAATAAATCTGACATTCAACGTGTACTCTTGTTAACCCCAACTTGCAGCATCTTACAGTGTGTACCGACTCCCGAACTTTGTGAAAACCACAATCGCAGCATGTAACGCCTCCTCATTTGAGTTCTTTAAAGATTCCTAAAGATGACACTGTTGAGGTCCTCCTTTTAAACTTGGTGTTTTGATGCGTCGTACTGCGAGCACACGCGGCGCGGCTCTTTTGTGAGGTCCGGGAGATAAGAGACGGAGAGGTTTGAATGTGTGACAGAGGGGGGTGCAGGAGGGCAGCCATTCCCTTTCAGGTTCGTTTCAGGCCACCTGCTGGGTCCTCCAAATAGAGCCCCGCCTGGGAGATCAAAGTTCCGCCATCGACGCCTTGTTGTGTTAAGGTTTCTTATAATTAGCTGTTTATTCATGCCCGATGAATATATATGACGGTATTAGCAGCTATCTGGCTTGAGCCAGTGACAGACATCCTCTTGTTTGAGACAACTGGGTATATATTCAGCAGCGACTGTCTGTGTGCAAGTAAACATAGTACATACCCTCCACTGGAACCACGTTGGTCATACATTGTACTCACTGTTGTCCTAAAATGTGAAATTGAAATGCGGGATCTGTTTAAATATTACAGTAAACATAAAACCAGTGTAACGTGAATGCTGCATTCACATGGAATCAGGCAAATTAGAGGGAGCAGGCAGAGATTTCCAGAAGTGGTGAAAGTCAACCGAATTGCCGTTTTTAGCTGCAAGCAATACTCACACGAATAAGTAGACACAAAATAATTGTATCACCATGGCAACTTATCATCATGCAGGTTGCCGTCCTGCCGTTCCACCGGACCGTTTGCTTCCCCTGTGCCTGAATCCATGTGAATGCAGCATTTACTCCCGATGCATTCGTTTACTAAGATCTCTGTACATTTGTCTCGCGGTTCCGGCGTTCTGCTTTAAGGCCTTACCCGCCTTAACTGAGCGAATAACTCTCTGTCACAGGCCTCAAATGGTGTGATCGCCTGTCACAGTCCTTCACATCACTTTGTTTTATTGGATGTGGCTCTTGCCTCCAGATATTTATATCTTTTTACAGCCATGTACTGTAGCGGCTAACGAAACAAAAAAAGAGGGGGGAAGAAAGAAAATCAGCGAGAGAGAAAGAGGAGGCAGGAAAGCTAGGCAGGCGGCTAGACAAGTAATGGTGTGGAATACAGAGGAGGGATGTGTGGAGCTTTGGCTCGGGACAGCCTCTAGATCCATCTTCCCCTGCTTAAAGCCCCAGTGCCTGGGTAATGGTCGCACGGCGGGTGCTTTCAGAGGTTACGGCACAGGAGATGAGGGATCTAGGAGTGGAGAGGCCAAACTGAGAGGTGATTTCCACAGCAGAGGCCTCTTCATTTTGGAGGTGGAGAAGGTGTCGGCATTGTCGCTGTTGGAGCCTGGAGGAAAACGAGCAAATTGCTCCCCACAGGAACGGAGCACTGGCAACAAACTGAATCCGACATGATATAGAGTCTCCGTCTCTGCTGTACGGCTTCTCTGTTCTCTTTTTATTTATCTCGACACACATGAAGCATTCATTTCATCTATTGATCCATTCGTGTATCTCTTTCCTTACATGTTCATCCATACATCCATACGTAGGTCTATGTGCTCTGTGTACATACAAAAGCAAAGCATCGATCTTCAACAGGAATACAACACAAAAATATATTTTTGTACCGACAAAATCAATTGCAGCTCAGTGCCCACTCATTTTATTGAGGTCACCACAATGACTGGTCCCAGGCGCATGCTGGGACTAGTGTGGGGAAAGATGTCTTCTGGGTTTAGCATGGAAAAAATCACTGGTACCTTTTGCTTTAGGTTTGGAGGAAACCTTTTACAAAACGTTTGTGATTCGCCATGACAAATGCATTGGTTCCCCATTAAAGTCAGATGTAGCATACTGGAGAAGACAAGGCCTTACATCAAAGCTGTCGTCTTGCATTGGGAACAAAGTAGGTAAAGTCTGGTGGGCAGAAAGAATGCAATGCGAGTCTGGCTCCTGCTTTCCTGATAGGAGGAGGCTTGTTGCTGCAGAGCTGTAGCTCAAGCTTCACCGCCTTCAATAACATTACTACTAATAAACTTTATTTCTACAGTACTTTGCTAAACAGAATAAGATTAAATCTAACGGGTATCCAGAGTAGTTTTGCAATAATTAGAATGGTATGGACTTGTCTCTTAGGGTGTTTAGTAGTATTTATAGTACATGTAGTCTGGCAACTGAGCTTTGGACGAGCTGGAGACATGAGATGTGCTTTTGGCTGTGCCCGTAATACAGGGAATTACAATAATCCAGATGTCATGTGACGAGATAAAGGACCCCCTGATATCTTTTTTTTTAAGCAATATTCCTAAATTGGAGAAAGCATGTTTGTACTACCTTGGTGGCTTTCATATCAAAACAGAACTCTGAGTCTAAAATCCCCCCCAAGTAGCAAGGGGGAGGTTTGATGTTGAAGGACAGCTTCCCAGGATTCCTTTTTAAGTCACATGTCAGGTCAGGGGGTCACGTAAAGGGATCTTAGATTTTGACGCAGGACGTTTTGTGAAATCCAGCATTCGATAACAGAGAGACAATCCATAACATTAGAAAATGTGTCTATGTCACTACCAGTCAGTGGCACTGAGTTGTGTGTCGTCCACGTAACTCTGGAAATGAAAACCCCAACATTAGCAGCAAGCAGTAAATCCTTGTTGACCTTAATGAGCTGTTTCTGTGCTGGCCGTGGAACCCTGATTAATATTGCTCAAAAATATTGCTGTTATTCATGTGTGAGATTAATTGAGAGGCTTCTTTCTAAATACTTGAGTGAGGGGTTCGGTCCATTTACCTGAATCAACCCGAGCCATCTTCAATCTGTTCAAGGCTCCTTGGCACCCCTGAGTACGGAGGAAGATAATTGGATTGAGCACATTCTTCTTGCTGATTTCTCATGTTACCGAAAGGGACTTGGGGAGGAAATTCATTCTCAGAAAAAGGCCTTTCTCCATTTCTTGCAAATGCTATTCATGGAAGGGAATGTTACAGTTGTATGCATTGCTGAGAGGGAGGAGAGAGAGAGAAACGGAGTGGCACCCCAAACTTTATTGTTTGTGGGAGTAGTATGAGACCGTTGCTCATGAATTTCATGCTGCTTCTCTAACAGAGTGTCTCCTCACAAAACTGCCTTTTAAGAATAGAAAGTTATTCTGTGTGAAAATGTTATCTTCAGTGAATGTGATGGGACAAAAAAAAAAGTGTCATTTGTGAATACTTCTACGAGAGAATAGGTCGTTAAAACTGTCAGTTATCCTGCTCGGTGCAGGTTCGAACCACGGTGAAAAATAACAATTAAATGTCCCATCTATAAAACCTTCCTGCGCCAAATATTCCCTCAGAACATGTTAATGTGATAAAAAGAAAAACTTATATTTTCCACTATATATCATATTCTGTCAAATATCAATTCTTATATTAATGTAGTATTATTCTTCAGCCCTCACCGGTGTACAGCCAGCTAAGGGAAAAGAGATGTTCATGTATGCACTGGGCCCAGTGGACCCCCTCCCAGACACTCCTGGCTCAAACACTGTGGGTGAGAGTTTCAGGGTAAAATGTGAATGCATCACATATAACCCAACGCACAGAGCACTGAACTCTCAGCCATCTTTAATTGATGTTGATGTACCAGATGGGCATTTTAGGATTAAATTAGTTCACAAAAAATTTGGATTAGAATTCTAAACTGTGAAAGTCACTGAGAATCAGTCAGTGAGTCATGGGCCTCTCTTAAATGTGTGAAATTAATATTACATAAAGCCATGAAATGTACTTATTAGAGCAATAAGAAGTTGAATTACTAATAGAAACAGTGATAGATTTAAGGAGACATCATATTCCAAAAGAGATCCGCGTGTTCTATGACGTGTGAAATGCAGCAAAACAGATGCCTTTTTAATATTAGTGACAGCGTCTTCTATTACAGAAGTAAGCTCTCCATAAGAAGCCAGCCCACTGTTCATTTCTCAACCGCCACAGCATTTTGACATGCTTCTCAAACACATTCTAAATTAAAATCATCGCTCCCTTTGCGTCCCTTGTGAAGTAATACTTCATTCGTTATGATTGTTCGTCCGTGCCATGAACACAATGGATTCATTTCTTGGAAATAACAAAAGGGCCTCTTTTGCTTCAGAACGGAGAAAGATAAAAGAGTGAAGCCTTTTGATGACTAAATGAAGTGCTGTGGATAAAATCAGCAGTTGATGTGTACTCGCATGGCTGGTGAAATTCAATTATTTAAGAAAAGACAATAATCAATCAGGGGGGTGAAAAAACATGTCAATTGTGGTCGAGATTTTTAAAAAGCCACGATTCCATCAATTTAGGTGTCAGGTCAGCTGTTGTGAGTGCTTTGACATTGCATTTTACGGCGCTATGAAGAGATGAAATGAGTGAAATCCTTTTGTGTAAATCAATATGGTAATTTATTGTTGTGGTGGTTTGTGCATTCATATTTTGAACCATGCTAACGGCCTGTCATTCAGTCCGCCATCTTGGTCCAGGCTGAAATATGTGTCTGTTGGATTGATTGTAATTTTTCGACAAATGACAAAATCTGCCTGAGCCTTAAACACGTTCAGTGCTGATTAGTGTCAGCATGCTAACGCGCTAAATTAAGATGCTGAACATGGTAAACCCTCTACCTGCTCAACATCAGCATGTAACATTCAGACTCATAGTCCTGGTATTCATTTATGTGCATGCACATTTGTTTGTGCTCCATCCATGTACATGCATATGTCTGCATCTGTGCATGAACAATGGGTGCATGGGACTGTTTCATCCCCGGCTCGGTCTTCATTTCCCAGGCATGGTTTGGCTGCAGGAGGGTGAGATGTTTCTTGTTGAAAGGGATGTGTGTCTCCCAGACCGCCACACCGCTGGTGCTGTCAATCAGCTAGTGTCTTTAACTGTGCCGCAGCTGCAGCCTGCTGCTTCCCACACACCCAATCACGTCGGCTGGCACATTCCTTTGAAGATAGTGGAACGCTTGATGTATGTCTGATAGGGGAATGGCCAGTGTTTGTGTGAAGGGAACTGACACCTATCTGAGTGGGTCAGAGCTATGTTGTTGTCTGTCTCCTGCCAGGTGACATTTAAGGCTTCTATTGAAACAGTAAAAAGGACGTATTGACTGCAACCGCCGACACTATGCGCACAGCGATTGCCTATATTTCAACTGACGGCGGACATTATAGTCGCTGTGTGAAAGGTGGTGGTTGTCAGCAGCCTTGCTTTGACAGTCTTGAGTGACATTGGCAATGTGTGCTCGCACACAGGCCCGGGGCAGATGGACACAGACGGACCGGCAGAGGGTAGAGGGTAGAGAAAGAGAGAGAGGGTAAATTCAGCACCACGGACAGCTACCATCAGATATCTCTCCAGGCAGCATTTGTTTGCTTTTATCTCCGGGAGATGAATCACTTATAGACAGTACAGCCCGTGCCGGATAAGCACACTGGTTAGAAATGTCACAATAATATGGATGCTTTCATGACTTCCCACTTAATGTGGGTTCCCTACGTTCCCTTTTTATATGATTATCTCTCCTCTGTTTCTTGTGATTTAGCATCACTATACCGTAGTGCCGTGCAAAATAGAGAGAATAACTCTTTGTATTGATTCACTTTTGAGATCTGTATGTACCTTAGCAAATGTACTGCTGATATACTTGTTTTTGTTAAATACAGCTTCCCACTATTAGTCCGACAACAACTTAGTCCTACTACTATCTCAATTTAGTGTTAAAAGAAGCCCTCTACAGTGGGACAAAGTGTCCCTCAGAGGTTACCACGGTCTTAAAAACACTGTTTTTAGATATTTCATTGGCAAATCCCTACAGTGGATTAGATTTATAGGTAATATGGGACACTGCAAACATTGCGGGACACTGCAAACATTGCTTATTTCAGTGTGCTCCCCTATTAAGTTAAACTCCCTTACATCAACTCAATAGTAGTGCGGTGTGGAAGTCTTGGAAAGATACTCAGTATGTAGTGAATCTGCAAATGATTAAAACGTCCCAGCACCACTACATTGTTAGCAACAATAATAATTCATATATATATATACAGTGTGTGTGTGTGTGTGTGTGTATATATATATATATATATATATATATATATATATATATATATATATATATATATATATATATATACACACACAGTATATATATAGCTCAGATGATCTGAATCAGAAGTATTAGTAGTAGTCTGAATTATTTATGTGGATGATACACAGCTGTCTTAATGGCCAACAACCTTGTGTGTGTGGGGGGGGGGGCGGCTCGCAGCTCATCTTTGATCCATCAATAGCAGTGAAATGCTGCAGTAGTGTTAAGCCTCTGACTTGTGATTTCTATCACATTTGTGGTGCTGCTTCTCAACTTCTTGATTTTTCTAATAAAGAATACTTGCTCGCTTGGCATGGCAGTGTGTATTTGTGTTGTGTTGATCAGCTTCAGGTGTTTGTCTTCCTGTCCTCCACCCACTTGGTCTAAAAGCCTGTGCCTGGCGTAGTTGACTGCTGACCGAAAGCTATTTTCCACGGTCTTAGGTTGCAGCGCCTGCAAGCAGGGCTCTACTCTCCTCTGCTACTCTCCCAACATTTGATCCATAACAGCGCTCAGTTTTTAATCAGAGCTTTCAGATTTGACCTTGACTTGAATCCATCAAGCTGACATTTCTGGTGAGAAACGGGGGCCGGTGGCAGCCTCGAAAAGCCAATGACCGGCTCTGCAACGTGCTCACAGAGGGAACCGTTCTCTGTACTTGGGAGCATTATAATTACAAACTAGTTCCATTTGCACGCTCCCAGCGCCTATAAAAATAAAAATAAAAAAGGTATGGAGCCAGCTAGAGGTAATTATCATAAGAGTGTTTGGAACAAAGCTTCATGCTGAGGAGATTATAGTCCTCTCCATCCCTCCCTCCTCTCTCGTTCTCTCTCGCCCTGTTTGTGAATCACATTTAACCTACAATCCAAACATCTTTGACAGGGATTATGGAGTTTTGATGAGAGACAGAGAGAGGCTGGGAGAAAGTAAGTCAGGGGTAATGAAGCAGCAATGTCAAAGAATGATTTATGAACGGCTCTTTCCTTCACTCTCGCCTCACCGAGATGTAGTCTGTTCAAATATCACATTACAGCGAAATTCAATTCTGACCACGCGCCGCGTGATCAGTGTACCATTTCAAGAAATTGGATAGTGTTGTTTGTTTAATATAGTCGTCGAAGCCTTCCAATGACACGTCGGCAATATTTCCATATAACGGCAGAACGATGCAAATTCAGGACAATATTCGAGGGAGAGCGTAAAGCTCGGCGAAGCTGCTTTCATTAGGATTCACAAGTTTTCTCTTTTTTAATTTTCATCCCGTGGTGAAGCGTGGGAATAGTGTTTAGGATTTCAGACAAATGAGTCACAGGCAAAGCAGGCCCAGGGTCACTGCTGAGCTAATGAGCAGTTTACAGGCACCATCATCAGCCACCGAGTAGACGGCATCTCATTGTTTAAAACAAATCGGTGCGAAACACAATCTACTCAAAAATAACAAAACGCTGCATACTGTTCATGAGCTAAAATTGGATCTTCTATATGCTTCATTTTCTTTGGCATCAACATTAAAGGTAGCGTGTAGGTTGTTATGTCAGCCATTGATGCTGCCTTTATTGTATTATGGTGCCGTTTTTCTTCCCACTGGATATTTACATTTTAGACAGTAAGCTGACGTTCGTATCCAGTGCTTGTGTGAGTAAGCAGGTAGGAGTTCAATGTGTTGCTCCGGGACAACAACAAAGACACAAATACATGATTGATTGTGGACACATTACTGGATGTAGGGTCTGGCAAAGATATGTCGCCTAACTTTCTGTCATCATATGAATGATGAGCATAAACATTAACAATTTATGACAGCTGGTTATACAAGCACGAGAAAAAGAAATCCCACTTTTTAGGGTTAGAATTATGTAAATTTGACGAGGTTTTTAGTTGTTGAAATAATTCCTTTTATATAAATTCTAAGAAGTGATCAACATTTTGGGAAATATGCTTTTTCACCGTCTCTCACTAAGTGTCAACGGTGCAGATTGATACCAATCTGTTAAGTACAGGCTGGAGCTGGGAGGTGATTAGCCTAGCTTAGCATGACCAAAGTTGAAAGAACACACCTTTTAGCACCTGCAAAGCTTCTTATTAACACATTGCACTTTGTGTGTTATATGACAATGACACATTTTGGTTTCAGTACAAATAAAACCTGCAAATGATTCAGGAGTTGGTCGGCATTTTAAACTTTGGAGAGAGCCAGACTAACCTCTCCTGCTTACGCTGTGTAGGCTGTTGTATTTCCTTAACTAGCTGTTTATTACCTTAACCTGGAAGTAATGTTATCTCCTGTACACATCGCACTTGTGGTGACAAATAAAGCATAAAGTACTGGTGTGTGTGTAAGTATTTCACCTAACAGTAAAAAGACCCTCAATGTATCACAGTTGTGTGTACAGTTCTACCACGCACAACATCGGCCGGAGGGCAAGACCTTCCATCCTCTCTGACATTTATACTGACTTCTGCCTGTTCCAGTCGGTGTACTGCTCTGTGCTAACCGTAACTTATTGTGCTGGTCGGTTTGTCTCCACCATTACAAGGCAATCACAGCGCACCACATCACCCAGAAGAACAATAGAGGACGGCTGTGACTGTCAGAGGCCTCGTGTTTGTCTTTGTGTTACGTCGCTGACAGGCCTTTGATATTCCGTATGTCTAACAATCCAAAAGTATTACCTCATTTGACTGAATATTGTTATGACTGAGTGACAGAGAACTACAAACACATGGCTCTGCTAGTCCCTGACTGACGAGACTATTGCCATCTGTCTTTGTAAGGTGACTGGCCTTATTCAGATAGGCCTTGGACGAGTGTGTGGTGGGAGGGACAGAGGCAGCTTTTGAATGAAGCCTTGATCATCACAAATGCACATCAACAGACGCTTGTGTTGGCGGCGCTGCTTTGTATGCAGGATACAACTTCACTGGTAATCAGGAAGAACAAACTTAACCAAGCTTTTAATTGTTGTTTGTGTAACTGTCTGATTCCATTTAAATCACACCGCGCGATCTGCACAACACAAAGGCGTATAAGTGGCATTCAAGTGGGATTCTACAGGATAGCCTCTCAGAATGGAGTTGGAGGGTTCTGTAAGAATGGAGTTAACGAAGCAATTAAGACGTAATCTCTGTAAATGTGTGCTGGTGAAGAGGTTTTGCAAAGCAAATCCAAGGCCCAAATTTGTTTTTCCTTCCCTCAAACACTACCACTGAGAGGCCCTTGTGCAACTCACATAACCTCCTCCAAGTGATGCCGACTGTCGTGATAACAGTGTTGTTCTGGACAATGAAATGGCCGTAATGATGACAATTA
This sequence comes from Melanostigma gelatinosum, assembly GCF_949748355.1. NCBI lineage: Eukaryota > Metazoa > Chordata > Actinopteri > Perciformes > Zoarcidae > Melanostigma > Melanostigma gelatinosum. Next base: position 10,374,562 of record NC_136655.1, read on the forward strand.
ATAGAACTCAACCAGCAGTTCCACTTATTTCACATAAGAAAATACACACGTAGGCCTGAATTTGAAGTATTGCATCATTACGTCTACCCTCAGCTCTTCAACAAGCAACTTGGTTGTCTCTCAATACGATCCTCTCGTTACAAACATCGTATTAAGAATCATGGTCCACTGTACGTTTGCATGGCTGAACTTAAATGAAATCTGTTGCATTGTCGTGAGAACCTTTTGGTGTTTTTGGGCAACAGGCTTCGAACATTGATGTATATCACCTTACAGCATAAGTTAACATGACAAACATCTGGCAAGCATCAGCATTCCTTTGGAGTCATGTTTCTGGCCATCTGGTGAATGTCGGTTCAGATTCACTCTCCTTTTGACTCCGCTCTGTTCTCCACCGACTCCGGAGGGAATTATCCGGCTCTGTAGCGGCTAATCGTTCCTGCTCAGCAGGTAGCGTATGCTGGGTTCATCAGAGTATTCTCACTGGAAACCGCTGCCCACTGCGGTCATACCAACGCTATAAGAGTAGTAATAGTGACCCAAAACTAGTACGTTTGGGTCGGGCCACTGAATAAGCTCTGTACAGTTGAGGGGAGCTGCAAGTAATTCTCTAAAAGTTCATCTGGTGACCCTTTTCAATTTGACACATTGTTCATATATAACTGACATATTCATTTGAGCCGTATTGGTTTTCATGTCATCCAATGTCTGCACCGTACTTATCATCAAAAGTCTGCTTAAGCACTGCTCCGCCGCACACATGAAAAGTACTGAATTCTGTCTGCCGCAAAGCCAGACCCCTACCCCCCCCAACCCACTGACAGCCCCAGAGGAAACCCGATGTAAGCTCTACAGTACATGACTTAAAGCCTAAGTTGACAATTATGGTCCAGAATTCCCCCCCGGCGTCTGAGTGACTCACTTTATCGCCCGTTACGTGAAAAAGAGATTCTCTACTTTCCCCCTCAAGTGGTGCAGTTGAATTCCTTTTCCCTGACGAAGATGAACTGGAATCTGGTATAAATCAAATGAAGGGAGGCTTTTGTCTCACTTACGCAAATTTGGATTTTAACATGCCATTTCCCAACAGCTCTATGTGACGGTGCAAGTTTGTCGCCATTTGACAGTAAAATATTTTAGTTGGAAAGAGCCAATTGAACACTGGGTTTGGCAGTGGGTTCACTTAGTCCCTGGTCTCTGTAGTTTAATCCAGTATTCTATTTCATGTTGCCTTTTTTGGGGCTTTTGCAGTTCCTTTGAGATGGGATGAAAAATGCAATGGAGACTTGATTAACAGAGAAGTGTCTTTTATTTACGAGCAGACTCCAGTTTGGGGTTTGCGGATCAACGGGTCCTTTTCCAAACTGGACTACGGGGACATTATTAGTAGACGTTAGACACAAAGCTGTATCAGATTAGATACACATGCACATATTCAGATAGATCAGCCACAGGAACACACATTCCGAAAGACCAGATCCCACTGAGGCACCACGCCGGCAGCCTTTTTCTTTTTATTTCAGAAAGAACCCCCCCGCCCAGCAGACACCAAAACCCACTCTCCTGCTCCTGAAATATGGAACAAAGATGAATTATACACAACACCTGCTCATTTGACATGCCAAATATCTGTGCCTCACGCGGCGGCGCCGCCACACCTGTTCCCCAATGTGACAAGGCAGTGACGCCTCATTTATCTGGCCCCACTGAATCATTCTGCCTAAATGTATTATTGATACATTTAATCTTTGATGTCGCTCAACGCTTGACCTCTCACTGCAGACTTCACGGGCGGGTGTGCATCATAGAATGTACTCTTTGATTTGTCAGTGTTTAATTGCTTTTACAGAGATGAATGCGCTTCAAGCGGGAAGGGTATCGATTCAAGGTTGAGCGAGCAGTAATTCTGCGCTATAATTATACTTACAACACTGTCAGTCACATGAACCTGCAGGTGCACTCTAATGATCTAAAAGCCCTGTGTGGATTCCACGTTTAAGACATAGCGGGAGAGAATGGCATTTTTCATTGAGCAGCATAGTGGAAGAGGTTCTATTACAGCGTTGATACTTTTCAGATCACATCATCACACATACTGTAGATGTTTGAAATAAGCTTCTTTTGGATTTCATCTTTTTTGCTACTGATGCATAATACAAATGCACAGAGCATTATATCCCTGTTGTCAGGTAAACCATCTCCTGTCACACACTGTCAGCCGTTGTATGAAGAACTCTGTGTGTCAATAACTTTTGAAGCAGCTCGGAAGCCTTTAAAATACCCCCTGCTGACAGGTATTTTTAACCAACTCTCCCTCTCTGTATACTGTACTGTGCCGTTCAGCCATGCTGTTTCTCTCTTCTCCCGTCCCTCCCCGTATCTACATGGCTCCTCTCGGTAATGTATGCCCACCGTCTGCCTCTGCCTCCTCACATTCATGATAACAGTCATTATCACGCTCACAAGGAGGCATGACACCCCTCCCAAGATGGAGACTGCCAAGGCATTGAAAGGTCACACAGGAGGGGCGATGGGGGGGGGGGGGAGGGGTAGAGAGGACAAGGAAGTGCAATACTGAATCATAGAGCTGGTCTTTGTGGGTCAAAAGATGTGATTGCCGTTGCAAATGAGGAAGTAGCCAGACCGGGAAATGAATCCAGAGGGATAATGGCAGCAGATGGTCATTAAAACATCTGTCCTCTATATATAGCGGGGGTGATTTCACATGAGGAGCAGCTGGTTAGGCAGGTGATGATGTGAGGCGGGAAACTCAACGGGGACGGCTGGTGGACAGGTGAGGAATGTTAACAGACACATTGGATATGAACAAAGTATACACCATCTGAGTTTTGGCACATTTGCCAAATTGTATATAAATATGCTTAAACACAGATATTGAAATAGCTGATGGATAAGCTTGATCACCCGGGGCAACTGCCATGAGCCATACATCTGATATTGACCAATGAGAACAGAGAGCCTCTGTTTGAGAGTGGATTGAGTTTGAGCGGCTGTGGAGATGAAATCATATGATCATCAAATACAATTTATGACCATCAAGCGCATCGATTCCCGTTATGAAAAGCACTAAACGAGAATCGGGTGAGTGGACTGCTCTGCATACCGTTTCACACTGGCGTTGCGGACGTATTGACAGTAAGGAGGCACAATGATTTACCTCCTGCTGTGAAGTGAAGTGAATTCATTTCCAACATTTCGAGACGGAACGTCAAATTCTCTTGCTAACCGCTCGATCGTCGGGGTCCGACAGTTCACAGCGCTCCCTCAATGACTTGGGATTGTTCAAGTGTCAGCATTTACGCGTCAATACGATGCATGTTAAACTAGCTTCAATGGGAGGAAATGTTGAAAGCACACAAAGTGACATAGCTTTACAAAGTGACAGACGGGCATTACAGTTGAGATTGAATAAATCAGGAACAAAAAAAAAAGAAACAAAAGCAGCGTTCAATCCATTTACGCTTGTACGGCTCTGCTTCCACTTTGCTAAATGCAATTAGGCCCATCCACTCTGTCCAAGTGACACCCCGCAGGCCTTTTAAGAAGTCAGCACAAATACATCTCTGGGCCACGAGACGAGAGAGGGAGGGAGGGACGGGTGAGGTAGAGACAGAGGAGGGCTCTCTTCTCCTGCTGCGCTGGTCTGCATGAGAGATGGGCAGAATGAAAGAAGGGCTGTACACACTCGGCGGAATCGGCATTGTTTGCCACCACAACGGGGAAGCAGGGAGAGTGGAAACCGGAGGAAGAGAAGTGTTCATGAATCATACTTTACCGTTTGTTCATCCCTCGTTCCATCCCCCCCCCACACACACATGCTTGTATCGGCCTCCCTCTCTCTGCTGAGATGAGAGACGGTGGTTGTGGAAGCGTGAGGAGCCCTACTGAGATGTGTTGTGGTCTTTCTCGCGTGAAGCTCCTCCTCAGATCAAACACAACGCCCGTGCCTTGGAGTGGAAAGCAAACATTTCTCAATTTCTATCACTCCAATTTGTCTCAGCGTGTCATTTTTTCTTTTGGGGGGGGGGGGTGTGGTTGTTCTACGACATCTTGGTCAGGATGCGACACCACTGTGCTCTCACTTTGAGACGTTTCCACTGTCTCCGAGTGCCTTCCATGACCACTTCCGTGTGTGTGTGTGTGTGTGTGTGGCTAGAAGTCCTCTCTCTGTGTGAATCCATGGAGCAAGTTTTGAAAAATGTTAGACTCACTCTTGAGCGACTACCGCCCTTCATCCGTGTCAGTGCCACACTTTTCGATTTGATTCTGTGTGTAGCTGTCTGTCATGGTGGTGGGCTCAGCACTGTGAGGCTGTAGAGAAAAAAAAACCACTCTAGAGAGGAAGTTACAGTTGCTGGTGGGCTGTCTGCATGACACCTGTAACATCGACGCTGTGATCCAGATCACATGGTGGATCCCGGCTCCAGCTGGAGTCACGACGGCGATCTTTGAATTTGGTTGAAGTCAAAAGGAAACGACAGTTCGAAGGTGTCTTGCTTCTATAATTGGACATATTTTGGAGATAAAACGGGATGTTTTATCTCGGCACAGTCTCCACTCTGTGCCCCCACAGGAGGAAAGTCTAGCTGGGGCCTCTTTCTGTTATAACAGCAGTTATGTCACGGGTGTGTGTGTATTTCCTAATCCCAGCAGAATTATCAAGTGTAGATAAACTCTGTTAAGTTTACCGGCGCCCTTGCAAAATATTGCCTGGGGAAAGATATTCTGAGATAGAAGTTATTTTAGTGCGATGAGATATCTTTTTATGATGTAAAATTGGATGTGTATTCAGAACTATCTGCCGAATCCTAATTAAATCATGTCATTCATGTTCAGCAGATTAGATAATTGCAGGAGACATTGGTCACATTGACTTTCTTACATTATGAAAAGTTCTAACAGTTATATTTGAGTATATATTAGGATATATACTCAAATGTTCTTCCGTCTACCCAGCGGGAGCGCCCTGTATAACTTTTTCAGTCTGATATATTTTTATAATTAACAGCTGGATCATATCCTGTCCATAGTACTGAGACGGTGAGAGGGAGATGCAAGTCGCAGCTTGCAACAGCTCTCATCGTTTATGAATTCTGAATATATTTAGTGCTCTGATGGTGCTATTGCATGCTTAAATCAATGAATTGTATTTTATGAAAATGAATGACCCCGCTGTCATTTGCAAACGCTCCCTCTGGCACATTGTCCCGGTGTCGGACTAAAAACGTGTTCTGTAGCTGCTAAATAGTTACACAGGCCTGTGTCCGCGTGCCTCGGGATTATATGAAGAAGTCCGATTTCAACAAGGACGAAGCACACACTAGACGTTGAAATCGTCAAGTTGCACTTCATTTTGCTGCCACTGGTATTACAGGAAGGTGAAACGCCATGAAAGGAGACTTGCTGACATGAGCTGAGCCTCCCGGGCAGCAGACCCAAATGTGCCCCAACAATGGCTGTAATCCTAACCTGTGAGTAAGCGCTGCCCCGAGAGGCTCAAATCCCTTGACTGGGTTCTGTTCCTGCTCAAATTTAACTGCCGGAACTCCTTTGGGGTGAGTCTTGACCCAGTTCCAGCCCTGCTGGGAGAGCCAATACAGACGGAGACTTAGAAGATGGACCCACAGGACGGGAAAATAGCAAGAAGAAGCTAAATATAATAATTTTAGCAATGTGTGGCTCATATTCACAGTCTACACCCTGCAATTTAGACAGGAATTAAGTTGACAGGAAGTAACAAAAGGCTCGGGGGTGGAGGGGCATACTGGCACATTGTAGGCCGACTGTAACCATCTTCTCTTGTGGCAGGTTGTGTTGGAGTAAAAGAAAATGACTTCAGTCGTGTGGTGGAGAAATTATTTGATCCGCTGTTGAGTCTTTTTAAGCTGAAATGAAGAATATTGTCAAACAGAACTTGTCTTTTAAAAGTATTTATTGTCTAACTCAGACTCCAGAAGTGTGCGCTGCAGATAGAAATCCGTACAGAGTTCTAAAGAGAGGGATCAAGCGTGGGGGCCCGTGTACTGGAACATCCTGTTTCAGGTCGTGCAGGCCGTGCAGTTGAAGAAGTATAAGAAGTGCTTTACCTGTGTAACAACGTTGTATCTTTAAGGCATAGAACATGAGAATATACAACAGGTACTTGTTATCCAACACGAAGAAGAAGAGGACATGTGTGCAGGCTGCTGCATGGATCACAGGTTACATGATGCAAGCGTATGACTGTTACGCAGCAAGTTATAAAACAGTTATATTTTATAAGAATATAAAATACACATAAGAATGTCCAAATTTCCATTAAAGAAGCTGTAAGATACATTTGAGCATGTTCGCTAACACAAAGGATGAGGATCTACTGAGTTCAGAGCGAAAGTACAAGTGCCGAGGCATTTACACAATATACTAAGTAGAAATATACCAAGTAGAAATATACCAAGTAGAAATATACTAAGTAGAAATATGCTAAGTAGAACTTTTCCATGACAGTCGACAGTGGGAGGGGCTATGACGACGACAACACGAGCTGTCAAACTATCCTTAAATGTGCAGTCAATATTAACTTATATTGTACTTTGCTATTTTGGTGTTATGAGAGATGAGTAGAAAGATTTAGCATCATGTATTTCCCTTTTTATTGAATCAAATAAATTATGAACAATAACACCAAATGTGCTAAATGTAGGCCAATAAAAACGAGTATATACATTGATGAATAATGTAGTATTAATAATACTCTCTAATCATTTCATGGGCTATTTGTTGTTGTTTTAGGTCATGTATATTTAAAAGAACAACAACCAAATGTGTGTGTACATGCTGCACCTGCATATAGAGATATCTGTGTGAATCCTGTGTGTTCAGCTACATGCAAGCGGACGTGTCTCACAGGCCTGACCTCGAGCGGTGGCCTGCACCCGCTGCCGGCCTAATAAACTTAATGGACTCCGCGGCTAACCCGGGATGAGTTCATCAGGTGGCTTCATTTCAGATTGACTCGTTACTTATACGTGTTATATTTGCAGAAATTACTATTATCACCTAAAAAACAATATTATTAGAATCGTATTTGAGACTCAGCAGGTTGACAAGCACCTGTGACCTCGTCGAGAGCCGCATTCATAATGTGACGGCAATGTGTTACATCGGTCTGGCAGCGTGGTATCTGTTATCTGGTAGCTTCTTCTTCTTCTTCTTCTTCTTCTTCTTCTTCTTCTTCTTCTTCTTCTCCTCTCCGATCAACATTTATCATTTTGGACACAGAAGTGCCGAAACCGCAGAGTTTGTGAGCGATCAAAAGCTCAGAGACGCCGGGTCCTCAGAATCTAGCGTGCGTGCCGAACACTAAACATTTCTCTCATTTTTTATTTATTCCTGTGCACTTATTTGAAACTTGTGTCCCTCCTCACACCGAGTGTCTCTTTGTGTGGTTGCCGTCTGCAGGGTTGTACTTTGCATCTCCTTCCGTCTTTCTCACAAAGCGGGGCTGAACAATGACGTCGCACGAGCATCATCATTGTCTGATCACCAATGACCAACTAGTGTGTCCACACAACTCTGAAAGAAATCCGATCTGTGTCACATGACAGCAAATCCTAATTCTCTGAAAAATAATCTTTTTTGAATACAGTTCCGAATTGAGCCTATCAGAGAGACACGATGGAGGGTTTGCAAATGTGCAGCTGACTAAAGGGCACAGAAGCACAGACAGATGTCGCACTGCTGATGCTGCTGCTTCTGCTCACAGACAGTACAGCTGTTGAGACTGCTCTGCCAGGATGATCATACCCCCCCCCCCAAAAAAAGATTACACCACACACACACATGGCTTGCTATGCTGACCAGCCATTATTTTCAGCTTGTTATTCTGCGTTTTGTTTCCCCAGATTCACACTGCTTTTGTTTCTGTGTTGACTTCTTATATACTGTTGATTCTCCTGTTCCCCACTGCATGTTTCAACCATTCTCCAGGCTGTCAATTAAAGTTCGAGGTAAAGTGCTTGTGTAAAGTTAAACCAAGTAAATAAAAAATAAAAAAATTGTATCCGTCTGTCTCTCTCCTCCCCGTCCTTGCAATCCCCTCTCTTATCTTGAACTTCTTCATCCAACAGCTTCATTTCTCTGCAGGATGAATCCTCTCTGCCGGCTGCGAAAATAAATTGCTCCACAAAAGCCCGAGCAGCTCATGAAAAAACCCACCTCTGTCCAAGTTCAATCAATAGCAAAGCCTGTAATTAAACGCTCCTTCAGTTTCATATGCTCATACAATTCAACCAGTCATTTTCTGTACATTTCAAGCCAGTCAAAATTAAGATTGCAGTCCCCCCCACACCCCCGCACATCTCTCTGCCATACCACATGAGGTGACCCTCCATAAATGTCAGGCTGCCACTGTGGGTTTTGCGTTCGCCGGCGCCGATCACAGATTTAGTGCTCGCAATTATGTCAAAGCGCCCGGAAAAAAACTTGATGAAATGCCACGTCTCAAGGGACCCTAAACCTTACCTTCACCCGTGATTTACATAAATTAATTTCACTCAGCACATTTCTTTTATGGACAGATCCATATTGGTGCGGCCACATTTCATAGGTCTTTCATACAAGACTGAAGCCCTTGTAAAACCCACCGGCACTAAGCGGAGGATGTTTATCCCCATATGTCACCGTTTTTCATGCTTTTTACAGTGACATTACGACAAACCAGTTTTGCAGGCCATATCAGTCAATCAGGCTTGTTGCCATAAATCCTCCGCTGTACCGCAGAAGTTATTGCCACCATGTTGTGTACGTTCAGAAGAAATTGGTGGGGTGGATATCGCGACGGTCAAAACAGGGGGTGGGGCTTTCAAACTGTCAGCTGGCCCCGGTGCAGTGACGGAGGAGGCTCAGAGAACATAGCATTGTGATAAATCAACGTTAAGCGCGACAGCCCAGTGATGATGGAGGAGTGGATGATGGCAGAGGATCGGTGACACCCGCCTTAAAAAAATCTCCATCCGCTGACACGCCGGGTATCCCTTCTTTACGTATCATAAATATCAAGAGATCGTGTTCACCTTGAGGCCTTCAGCACGGGTGTAAGAATAATCTCCAACACGGCTACCTATTGTTCCACCTTTTGTAATCGGACACCGTTCGCGGTTCTACATCTTTGGCCTTCGCCGAGCGGCTTAGACCTGATGAATGTTGGAGTGAGTCCTCGGTCTCAGCTGATTAATACGTGTTTAATCAGGGTTTAGTCGGTAACAGCTGTGGACATCCTGCTCCTCATTTATTTAACATGGACACGTCAGTCACTTCCTCCTTGCTGTTCAACTCATCTAATGCCCCCCCCTCTCTTTTTCACTCAACCTCTTTTTTTGCGCTTTCTAAATCCAAGCTATCTCCCTTATTTTTCCACGATTCGCTGAATGAACTAGATGAAAAGATTGACACCACTCTTATGTCTTAACACACACTCTTCTACTTTAACTCTCAGCTAAAGAGCAAACAAGGCTATTTCCCAAATATCAAGCTTTCCCTCTTTTAAAACAAGTCATAACTTTCCGCATGTTTGAGTTGATTGTGAAGTCATTTCACCTGTGAATTAACATCATTTTATCGATGAAAGATGGTTTTCATGCAAAACTCCTGCCTCATGTGCAAAGCATGTGGGACATCTTCAGCCGCAATTATTAAATTGTTCAAACTCGATTGTCTCAAATCTGTAAGTGGCTCTGTTTTTATCTGCAGCGTCTTTGTGACTGGCAGTGGAAACGATAAGGGACAACGGCTTCTCCCTCGATTCACCTCGTCAGCAGTGAGTAAAAACAGGACGTGTTCCTAATCCTTAAAACACTCTCTTTTACAGTCACATCTGTGCCTTTACAGCCAGTGCTTTACCAATGACCATTAAACAGCTTTGGTGGAGTATAATACTCAAAGGTACTTTGACCGACACGTTGACGGTTTTCACTTTGACTTCCACCGTAATGTGCTGCGACTGCAAGAGAGTCAGATGTCATGTAAAGCTGCATGCAGCAATATTTTCCATGTCAGCCAACTGCCGATTACAAAAGGCCTTTCTCCAATCGAACTGCAACAACGATTCAACCCACCAAAGCTCTCCTGAGCTAGTTCCTCTCACCCCAGTCTTCCTTCTCATCCTCCGTGATAAATCGCACCACCTGCATTGAAAGCGCACCGCATGGATCTGGAAGCCACCTTGAAAAAGATTCCTTTAAGTGTCTTTGCCCACAGCATTTAAAAGACCACCATAGAATTTAAAAATCAATGCATTCAGGTTGCAGCGGCATGCAGAAAGAACAAAAGACTGAGTGGGTGAAAATGAAAACCAAAATGATTTCAGCCATTTAAACCAGAGTCAGATTGGGATCAGTTGAGTCTCTAGTTGCAGCCTTAGGGTTTATTGTGTTTGTCTGTTGTTTCTTTTTTTCCACCAGCAATCTGCTCTCCGCAAGGACGCAAGCAGAGCTAGCTCTGAGAGGTTTTGCCCGAAGATAAATTGGGTAACCTTCTTCTGTCATTAGTAATACCTTTTCCACTGGTGAACAGCAAGACCGAGGCGGCACAGGGGTGATGGAGGGAAGAGAGAGCAGGGGTGGGGGTGGTGGAGGGGACGAGAGCCAGGAGTCAGCAGTAATTAGCCATGGAACAAAAGCCCACACGGCTCCGTTATGGCTCGAGTTTCACACCTCGAGCCATCGGCGAGGGCTGCGGCTGCTGCGAGGTGTCCATCTGAAACAGAGACACCAGCAGCGGCTCCGTCCTCGGCCTGTCTTCAATCCATCGCGACGCCTCCGCACTGCTGTCTCTCTGTGGCCCGGCTGGCAGGGACGTGCTGTGTCTGGCTGACTTGCCATGTCTGCCTAGGGCACACGGTTATAGATCCCACTAGAGTCATGGGTAGGAGCAACACAACCTGTATTTCTCTCACTTTACTCTGTGCACTAAGTATGAAGCTACTCATCTAGCTCATCCTTTTCAAATCATTTTTCGTGTATGGATTAAAAATATATAAATACATATTATTATCATTCTATGTGTTAATATATTTGTTTTATTCTGAAGATCTGTTTGAGATCTACAAAGTCTGTTTCCCTGCTTCGTCTGCAGGCAGCTGTTGACAGATGATGATAAGTAACATTTAGAGTATTGTGGTAAACAAGAACTTTCTAGTCTCTGCAGAATCTTTAAGTCTGAATGTGGTTCCATACAGTCTTTACCTTATTCATAACACCCGCAGCACCCCCTAAATATGTCTGCAGTTTGAAAAGAAACGATAGAAGATCACATATGTATATCCGATGCACTGACATTGCTTTATTATCAATGAGGAAATCATCTCCCCCCCCCTGACTGCTAGCAAGTTAGCTCTACCCCCAGTGGCCCATGTGCTTCTATTAGTGCACAATGCAGGTGCTGAAAATGCAGTTCAAGATCCAAATCCAAGTGGGGTGCTCGGCACAAGAATCCCCTCCCACCCCCGTGACTGTTTTCGGGAAAGGCCCGCGTCGACGGGCCCTTCATTAGAGTCTTTGTCCTGGAAGAGCCGAGTACATAATTAATGTCTGCATGATGGATCACATGGGTGGATTGCGAACAGCGAAGAGGTCTGCAGAAAAAACGGCAGAATTGATGCGAGGCTATTTTCCCTGTTGGACACGCCCACTGTGTGCCCCTTCAGCGCTGCCGCCCAAATTGCTGATTAGAAAGTCACAATATTTGCAACAGTGGGGACTTTAGTACAGGTGCGAGTGAAAATGAACCCCCCTGCGCCTTCTACTCTGCTGCTTTTTCCGTGCGCCCATGCGAGGGAATCGAAAAGCGGCCGCGGCCCGACAAATGATCGTCTTCATTGCGATGCTCACAGGTGGGGCTTTGGCTGGATGTAAACCATTAATCAAAGCCTTCGTTAATGATGCAGAAAGCACTGTGGAAATTAAACTCCTTCTGTTCCCGTTCCCATGATGTTGTGGTGCTCTTGGGTTCGAGCCGGTGTGATGAAGAGTAAGACATCATGGTTCTTATTCTTCATTTATCAGTAAGAAACTGCTGTCGCTCGAGGTGTCGTCCTGTACGTCAAATTGCAGCTCAAGAGTTCAGTTTAATGATTCGAACATTTGACTTCCAGATAGAATGCCGGGACGAACATCGGTGTGCTGACTTTCCTCTCAACCTCCAGGCTATGTTTTCATAAAACAAACTAAATCAGAACTAATTGCAGCACATGGGTTTTTACATAAGAGATCAAGCGGGCTCAAGTGGAATGGCGTCTAATTGACAGAGCAGGGAATGTTTGATCTCAGTGATTTCATTTAATACCCTCCTAAGGGAAGCCAAGTGCAATTTCATGCACCATTTCCAGAGTTTTTGGACATATAGCTTATATCTGACAGGAACTGCTTTGCACCATTCCTCAAAAAACCCTGCATGCCTGAAGGTGGCGAGAGCCCCAGTGTCCTGATGCTCGTCACTCATCTCGCTGGCAGTTTTTGAGATGTAATTTCAAATAAATGTGTCTGTCTTTCGCCAGTGTTCTCAGTAGTCTGCTGCGCCAGTGGACGAGGTGACTCGCTCAATTATACATTTACTTAGACGAGTAATAAAGCGCTGCCACTCTCTGCCAACGCTGGGGCTTATTATACCGGCTGTACAAGCTGTTTTCCCAGCCTCCTGTTCCTCCCCTCTCACTGATCAAGACGTTCATCCCAAAGAGAGGCACACTTATCGGAGACTGCGACTCCCAGCAGTGCACTCATTCACTGTGGAAAGCCCCATCCTTACAGTTTTGTCTCATCATACATGCATGTTTTTGTTTCCCCTCACATGAGGCTGTAATCTTCAGATACAGTCACCAGAAAACAATGTTGGATGAAAACACTATTTCCTCTCTTCCGACACCCTCACATGATGACATCATCAGTCCAACCTCCAAGCGTGCCCCATGTCTGCAGAAGATGAGCTTCATCAGGATTGTTTGCTTCGACTTCTATGCTCACCACAAGCAAGGTTCAGTCTCAAAGGACATGCTTTCTCACCATCATCCTCATCAAAATAACTTCAATAGAAATGATGCAATCCCATTTTTTATGGAGGAGAAATAACATTTTCCCGTGTTGCATTGTTTGCGGCCGCCCTTTTCGTGAAAGCATGTTAAAGCTGACATGCAGCCAGGGTGTTTGATGCTGTTGGAATAGAATATCCCATTTGTTTGTGACGAGGAGCCGCATGAAAGAGCATCTCTTATGAGCTCCAGTTGTTCGGGAAGGCGCCCGGAAAACACTCGATGCATGATTCACAAGCAGCTTTTACACGAGACCTCTTCTTCTTCATTTGATGTTGTCCTCCGGGGGGGGGGGGGGGGGGGGGGACTGTCTTGAAATGTCCCTGCTGACTGGATCTGAACTTACAACTTATATACTTGCGTTCTAAACTGACTGAGCCCACTTTCTCTCACAAACACTAAAACTGCGAACCATCGTCATGTGTAAGATCCCCCGGGAGGCCATTCCTTCTTCCTCACAGCGAGAGTGAGACCGACCGACCGACTGCTTCTCATTGAATTGACAGCTCGTGTTTCACTGCTGCATTTGGCAAACGGTGACGTGAAGAGATCTTATCCCCGAAGTTAACGCTCCACTAATTGGGCATGCATGAGAGAGAGAGAGAGAGCGCACACACACTCACTTTGACACATGCTCAGCCTTGTTGCTAATAATTCAGCAGCTATCACATGATCGTATACAGTTCCTGAAAGGTAATGCTGTTGACACGTTTTTAATCTTCCAGCAGAGTTATGACTGGAGGTTAGCAACAGCTCTTCCAATTAACACCGCAGCACCTTCGGGGCGCAAATGATTGTTCACTTCACCGTAATGTGTCTTGATGAAAATGGATACCTGAAAATGGATACCTGAAAACTCCGCGCATGCCGTCAAAGTCATCTGCATAGCCGCGCGGTGCGACGATAACATCTGTGGAAGCGCTCTTATCACAGACTCGGTAATCCGTAAAAAGGAAACTATCCAAGCTGCTCGGAACAAACTCAGTGTTTTAAGACAGACAAGAGTTTTTACTGTTATATCCTTTCACAAATATTTGTAACATCTGTTTAGGGTTTTCAGTGAAATGAAATTGTTTTGGATAAAAGGATCAATTCCTCCGAGGGCAGGGAGATTCAATGTGTGGTGAAATGGTCATATGCACTAAAAACGCTGTCGCTCAATACAAGGCCTTTCCTGGCCTGTGGTTTCCAGGGAAACCGTGTGTGTGTGTGCGTGCGGTGTGTGTGTGTGTACTTGCGTAATTACACGTATGCAGCTGGCAGCATCTGTGTGAGTGGGATTCTTTATGTAACTGGGTATATGGCTGTATTCATACACATGCTACCCATGTTTCAGAGTAGTGTGGCGCACATCATATTATTACTTGGTATATGTTTCAATGGCCCTTTTGATGGGAGACATCTTGGCTTGTCACAATAGGAAAACCACAGGTGTAAATAATTAAATGCATTATTGTTGATTTCCATTTAGCTGCTTTGGTTTCTGGGTCCTGTTTTGATTTGAATGAACTTTAAAATGTTGCTTTTTGGTTAATTAGTTTATTTCAATATTTCCGACCATCAATCCATGTTATCAACAGGTCTATCTTATCCTCCATGCTGCTCACAGTCACATTTGTCAAGCAGATTTGGACGACATCAAACGAGGTGGACAGCATTGGAAAAATTAGGAGCTGAAACAGAAAGTTGACACTCAGAGGAAACGTACTTTACATTCATTATTTGTGGCAAAACTGCAGCGCTTGGCCAGACTTCAGAGAGTGAGCTCTTTTTCTTCATCTTTTTCTGTTCACACTAGGTGATGCTGACGCGTGTGACCAATCGGATGAAGCGGATGCTCAAGCGGACGTGGGGGGGGGGGCTAGAGTGACTCACGCGGATGGACCGATGCCATACTGAGAGAGCCGACTGGCTGAGGTAGGATACGAGTCTCTCTGTCAGCTGGAGAGGAGAGGGGGAGTCGGGTGTAATGAGGGAAGACGTTTCTGATTCACCCTCTCCTCCCCTCAGTCACATATGAAAGGATTGAAAGCCGTGATGAATCCACACGTTGCATTCTTCCAGTACGCACACTGCACACACTCACAGAAACATGCTGGCTGCTATTAGAGAGACTGTCACATCCTCAGTATCCCCCAAAAAATCAGGGGAATTAGATTAAAGTTATTATTTGTAACCTCTGAAGTATGAACAGTGAACAGTGAGGCTGTTATCAGTGAGATACAAACGGTAACAATGGATGACACGCATGCGTCGTTTCCTGAAGGCAATTTAAATCCTCTGGGATTGGCGGACTACGCCACTAACTATGAAAACCACTTCATGGAAAGGTTATTACACAATGTAAGAACATTGAATGACTATAGAAATGCCAATCATGATAGATTTAAAAGCAGCGTTTGATTTCAATGAAAATCTTATAACTTATAACTGTGTGTGCGGTGGATGAGGGAGGAACCGAATGTGCACATTTCCATGAGGTTATGTGTGTGTCAGAGATCTATAGCACTCTCCAGTTGTTTTGTCACATCCCCTCCCCTCTCCCCTGTGTGGCATTCTTGTCAGAGCCAGCCCAGTGACATTCTCAGTCAGCTGAACTCCGGGACCTTTTAGTGTCACCCTCTGTTGTCATTTCTGACTGCTACAGCCCAGACAATGATGCACTCGCACTGTGGGGTGGGAAATGATATACAGCCAAGGTCTGCCTGGCTCAAAGTTGTTTTTCCACGATGCCATCAAACCGCCTTTTGCTAGCACAGAGAGCCACTCAATGCAGTGATGAAAAAAAGAGAAAAGTTTTTCGCGATGTCATCTGCACTCAAGAATTGAGAAAGAAGTCAGACAAAACTTTCGCGTTTGACATTTGCTATTCACTGAAGCTGATGCAAATATGTGGAATAAATGCAATACTTACATTCCGTACAACACATGATTCCCAGTTGTAACTTCCGTTCTGCGAAATCAAGAATCAACAAGCCGAAAGCAATACAAACCATCATCGGTCTCTCCTTAGTTCATCCTGTTACAGTGTTGCAAACCCAATCGTAGAGTACTTAATTGCCCCTGACAAAATCAAATCGGCTTTGTCCCTGAGGGAGGGTAAAAGTGCATGCATCTTATCCATAAATCAGGTGCGTGGGGCCGAAGTAAGGTGGCAGTGGCAGTTATATTGGAGCCTCAGCTGAGTCACGTGCCTCCTGGAAGAAAATGGAACTGTCGTAGGAGCCGTGAAATAGTGCGGCAGCAGCATCACTCACGTCTCTCTGCCCCTTTTATGTCATTATCACACTGGAACAAAGTGTGTGTGGGCGTGTGATGCACCGTGCTGGCAACAGGTGCAGCTAAAAACAATTTACAATTTGTGTGTTATTAAGATTCAAACGCATGTACAAGCATGCACCTGCTCGCCTCCGACTCCGACTTCACTGAGAATGATTTAATTGCCGGCGCAGGTTCAAACTCTTTCTCAGAAGACAACCTGGGGACTATTCAGCCTGACTAAAATACACAGCTGCCCTCCCACCACCTACACTCGCCATCTCCGAGGTGTCGAGCTGCTCTGCGAGCGTGGGTTTCGCTACAGCTGCCTTTAACTACGTCCTCCGTATTGATTCGAGTCTGGCTGCAACCTCGTATCAGGGCTTTGCAAAGTCCTCTGCTGCATTAAGTCCTGGTCCTAATTGAAGCCTCCCAGAGGCTAACTGGCTCGATTGCTCCGACATGTCAAAAAGCATCAGTCAGTTAAATGGGGCTGGGAGATGGTGAGCCGTTATTGCTGCTGCTGCTGCCTGCAGACTGTGACCTTGTGGTGAGACCGAGCTTGAAATGTCTCCTCTGAACTCGCTGCTTCCCCGGAACTTCCAAGTATTTCTATTCTTGACTCGATACCCACCAATGAGCAAGTGTGCCTCGTGTGAGCGCATGTGTCTTTCATTCAATCAAATGCAACGTGTGAGCATGTCCACAGATTTCTGAGGCCCACGGCTGCGGGGGTTCAATGAATGACAGCTGTTCTGAGTGGCTGCTGATCCTGCAGCAGAATCCTCCCAAAAGATGCAGCCTGGAATGCTGGGGATGGGCAAACCGCACGGCTGGATCTGCCTGGAGAAAAGGCCAGAGCACCCAGCACTGTATGCAAGGGATGACGACATGGTGTTGCCATAGCAACGCAGAGGTGTTGACAAGGGGTGATGAGCAACATGCAACCTGCGTCATCTGTAGGTATCAAGCACCTAAGCTAATGTGCGTCGAGCCACGAATGCATCTGATAAATGTTCTCAATCATAATTACGCAATGTAATATGTGTGATGTTGAAGCTGTTAAGAAGCACCAGCAAGGAGGACACGAAGATGCTGTGTTTGAGTGTGGGGGGGGGGGGGGACTTTGCCTTGTCTTTTGGTGTCGCTCTCTGCAGCTCAGTGTCAGGAACTAGTGGATCACTTCAGAAAGAGGCAGCTGCAGCTCTCGACACGGAGGTGAAGAGGTAGACATGGTGCAGTCGCAAGTGTCCATTCATACATGCCAGCAACTATCCAGGTCTGAAAGCTCATAGTCTACGTTTAAACCAGTGGCGGCCAGTGTGCTGTTCTTCGCCTCGGTGTGCAGGGGAGGCACTGAGAGGGAGGAGGCAAGCAGCACAAACAAACTGGTTTGAAAAACCAAGGCCGGTTGCTGCAGCCTGAAGGCAGTAGCAGGGCAGTGGGCGCGGACAAAACTGAAATCTGTCCGACACAAAACCATCCGCCCCCTCTCCGGTGAGCTGCCATCGACTGAGCACCTAGAGCCTCTGGCTCTTACCCCCAAGGTGCAACATGAAGTGCTGAAGGCGCTCTGCTGTGCCGGCAGCCATCAGACTGTACAATACCTGTTGTGTGAATAGCCACATCTCACAGCCACCAAGGATGATGCTGGAGGAATCTCCTCTTACTGAGCAATGAAGCTGAAACACCATACGCTCCGAGATGGTTCATTTTGACTCTAAGTCCACCTGTTGCCACCAAAATGCCGTGATAGCACAGGGAATCTACTCATCGAGATATATCATTCATGCGCTGCCACCGCAGAGAATCAGTCGGCTTCACTCAAAAATGTGGACGTGCAGAATATAAATCTCATGTTGCCTCTTTACAGTTCAATTTCTGCCACCAATGAAAAATGAACCGGCGTGCAGTGTAGTTCTTCTCAGGAGTATATATTTCAAAGTGCATTACATCGAAGGCATTTTGACGTCTTCTTCTACAACCCTACATTTAAGTGCCGACAGGCAGTTGTTGAAATTCTGAACAACCTGACTAATGTATGTTTAAAATTCAGTTCAATGAAAGAATCTTTATGAACTATACCCTAATGTCAGTAGATAGCATTAGCAGCTGCTGACATCAATGACCCAAACATTTGATTTAATCAAATTAACATGGAATAAAGAAACATTGGACATATGTATTGTCCTCTAAACAGCTGCTTGTTCTCCATTTGCTGTTGGTAGCTTTCCATCCTTGTAACAGCAAAGATTACCATAAAGCCTGACTCAAAAACAGTGCATCACTTAGGGACATTCTGACATTGTTTGTCTCTCTCGTCTTCCTCTTGTGGGTGTCTCCTTCTCTAATCTAATCTAAGTTTGTTCTTGCTGCTTTGCCGCTTACGGTATGAAGAGGACTGCGTCTGGGACTGAAGTTTAGCGGTAGCTGCATGACTGGCAGTATCTCACAGGTAGACTTTCCCTTTGATTGATGCTAAAGGATTACGGCTTCATAGTCTCTGCCTGTCACCCGTCGTAGGGGAATGGTGGATAGAGACGCCGGAGGGCTCTTGGCTTACACGGCGCTGTTTGCCTGGAACTGGCTATCGACACGGGCCATAAATCACTCACTAATATTTTTATGCATCCGGTCCTTCCGACTGCTGCTAATGTTTCCTCCCCCTGCTTCCTTTGCAACTCATTTGAGCCGAGTGGCGATGCATGACAATGTGTGCGTAGTGGGGGTTTCTAGAACCGCCTTGGCTTCTGTCTGGATTGGCTTTAAAGTGCAACTGCCGTGACCTAGCGGCAATGTGTGACATCAAGATTATGTGAAAGGGGCAATGGAAGACGAATCAAATGCAGCCCTGAATTGTCAGGGCTTGCCCCCCAATGTCATTGTAGAAGCCTTAATCCTACATAAATCCTACGTCAGTATTTTAATGGCTTCCATAATTCTTCAAAAACTGTCAAGTTGCATTAAGAAACCTGTCTGAAAGAAACCCCTGCACATCTGTACGATTGAATCCAATGCAGGAAGCAATTTGCCTTGTAAATGGTAAGTCCTAAAGCAGCTAGATTTAGTTTTTGCCTTGGTGGACCCCCCGACCCTCGACGAGCTCCCAGCACGGTGACTGTGGCCGTTGTTGCCCTCGTTGCCGTCATGTCCTGACCTTCGCTGCCTTAGCGTGTCACACTCTTATCAAAAGCTATCAGATGGCACCGCGGGGCCCGGAGCAAGCAAGCAAACACCCTGATACGATCTGTCTGTCTGGTTAAAGGAGCTGCCCTCCTCGGCTGCTCTTTACCCTTCTCCATCAACACCTGTGGCAGCTTGAGGGAAACTTAGTGCTGCGTTTGTCTCTGTTTTTGTGCAAGTTTCCCATTCTTGGTGTCTCATTTTTCAAAGTGTGAAAATGCATGTTTCCGGATCCGTGTGTGCATGAGAAGCAAATGCGATCACGCTAATAGGATCAGTGAAAGATTTGAGGCGAATAAGACGATTGTCTTTCCTGAGTTAGATGAAAATATTGATGCCGCTCTCGTGTATATCACAGCTTCGTCTGGCACAAAGGCCCGAGGCACGACGCATCTTGTTTAAACGGTAGAAAAAGCAAAGTGAGAAAGACCGTTCGATGAACGGCGAGCAGCCATAGGTAGGCATAGCAGGTCTGTCAAGCTTTGGACACAAGAGCAATACTTGACATTTTAAGAACAACTTTGCTTCATGCACTTTATTTCACATTCATGTTATTTTTTATGGCATCTACATGTCAGTTAAAAGTGGTCAGGGACACAATAAGAGCAGAATACAGTGTGTATTGTACTTTCAAATGAAGTTAGTTGGCAAGTGCATTATAGGAAAAAAGGTCTTCAGTGACACATGGAGAATACAAAATGCACTTTCTTTTCCCAAAGTGCATTTCAGTTCAGTGTGTTCACTCCTCAGTGACTATGTGCAATGCAAAATACCTTGCATTAAGTAGTTTTGATGCAATTTGTCCGCTTATTTATAATTTGTGATTTCCGTATCAGACTAGCCACACTCTAAAAAAAAAAAAGTTGAGTATACTTAAAAAGGTTAAGCAACCAGCTGCAAAGGCTTTTTTGAGTATGCTCAACTAAGTTGTGTCAACTTAGGATAAGAAGTTAACTCAAAGTGCTATTTTAAGTTTCTCAAACTTGATATTTCAAGTGTTCTTTACTTAAGTACATGAGTAGACGTGAGGATCAAACTCAATATTTTAAGTTATGTTAACTTAAGTACATAAGTAGGTCTGAATAGTAATAAGTTTGAGAAACTTAAAATAGCACTTTGAGTTAACTTCTTATCCTAAGTTGACACAACTTAGTTGAGCATACTCAAAAAAGCCTTTGCAGCTGGTTGCTTAACCTTTTTAAGTATACTCAACTTTTCTTTCTTTACAGCCTTCATTTTTAATTAATTGGAAATGTACACCGTTAAAGAAAAGAAAAACATCGTAAAACACAAAATGTTTAATAACAATAAGTTATTTGCTTGCAAAACAATATTGTCTTTCAATTTCAACACTTGAATAGTAGACAGCAGGGGGTCAACATCCTTATAATCTCTACTTCATGCCATTTTAAACCCAAAGACACAGACTAAAGTTCCGTCCTAATACTCAGTCAAAACAAAAAGAAATGCAAATATGTGTCTGCATGGCGCTATGTGGCAGTAACAACAATAAACAAAAATTATAATACACCTAAAGCACAGGACCAGCAGTGGATAGTTCAGCTGTAATATACAAAGTATATACAAATAATAAACTTGTTAAACATCTAACACTTAAGGGTGTTGACCAATTTGGTCAACTCATACCATCGGCATTTGGTCAAGTTGGTGACATTTCAGTCCCTCATGAAAATCCAGTCAAGACCATAGGCGTGGTTTAGATATGGCAGGCTACTTCAGCAAACTGTTCTTTAAGGCCTGAACCCGGGTAGAGCACTGGGTACCAAGGTTCATGAACACCTTTTGAATTACTTAAAAAATGTGTACCGTAAGTCCTTCGGATAGTCCAGGTTAAGAGCCTGGATGAGCCCAAACAAAAGGGCAAATGCGGTTGGGAAGTCGCATACATCCTCCAGGACAATCCGTTCCTCAATAACCAGGGCGATGCTTATTGTTGTTGGACTTGAGCGGACCACCCCAACGCCATCTTCAACAACTGAATATTCCAAGTTCAACTCCCTTGACGCAAAATTCCTCCGGGTCTGTATTTTAAAGAAAAACAAGCATAGAGAGACTTTCATAAATATTCACCCCCTCTTTAAAATTCTCTTTTTTTTCGTTCCCATTCTGTAACAATACATTTGAAAAGTCAAAATACATTTTTGGTTGGTCAATTTTCTGCAGATTTTAAAAACAAAAATATACCACTTTCATACCATATTCACCCCCTACACATTTGTATTATAGTATTTTAATATTTAAATATTCATACTCTGAATGTCGTGTCTTGTGATTAAATAAATAAATAAATAGATAGAGCAGAATACAGGGAAACATTTGCTCACTGTACAGGCTTCCTTCGATTCAATAAGTGACAAAAACCTGAAGGAACTGGAGCAAATCTGCCATAAAACAATGGACAAAATCACTCCAAATCTGCCAGATTCTTACTCTGAAGACATGTAGCAGCAAAGGGTGCTAATGTTGTGTAGGGACTTTTTTAGTTTTATTTTCTTAAAAAGATTAGCTAACCAAAAAGGTATTTTGACTTTGAAAATGCACTGACAGAGAATGACTTTACAATTAAAAACACTCAAATATGTACATGCATCATTTTTAAGTCAGACAAATCTTCAACAGGTCTAAATACTTTCTGAATGCACTGTATACGAGGTCTCAAAACCCATGACTAATTTGGGCTTGGAATTATAAATGTTACCAGTAAATTTGAAGGAGAATTGCTGTTACAAAATGCATGTGATGCAGGCACCACACTCACATGTAACCTTGATGCTACAGTAATATTGCCAGTATTGACGATATCACATGAAATGAAATGTTAAAAACTGTAAAGTTACACTTATTAAACTATTTAGGTGGAATAACAAAGTAACAGTGAAGTAGAAATGAGGGTTTGATGAAAGTTTGCATTCGTGTTTTCTTGCTCAATGTGCAACCTAAATGACATTGACACATTAGTCTTACCAGATATTTCTTCAGAAAGCCGTCCGGCTTCGCCATCAAAGAACGGTAGACCCCATAGAGCTGTAGAGTTTCTGTGGGCAAGCACATCAGTTGTCTGAAAGATACAAAATGAAGATTAAAAATGTATATATTCATAATAATTAAAATTCAAAAAATTCAATGCAAACTATAGAAGACAAAGGCATTTGGCAAACTGCTTCCAGCATTGTCGCATGCATTTCAGGTTGGCTGTATTCACTAACTAAATTAACCTATATTTTACCACTGTATATATGGGCATCATGTTTTTGGACACAGCTTAAGGGTGAAAACACAGTAACGCTCTCTTGCTTTTCATCTCCGAAATCACCAATTTGAAATGTCAATTAAGTCAAACAATACAATACACCTGTGAACATTAACGTGTCTTCATATTTATTTTGTAAGACAAACTGGAATATTAAAGGGTGATCTGATGGTAAATGCTCTGCTCCAATGTTATGGTTTGCATAGTTTCATAATTGATGTCTTGTGTCGGACTAAATAATTGTGAAAATGCCCCTCGTCTGTCCCCCAGTTTTTGGTCCCAGTTCAAATCTAATTGAGGACCCCTGCTATACCACATGCACTTCCTACTTATTGATTACCTGTTCATCAAAGGTGTCTAGAAGGATCCTCATGTCCTTTCCAATGTTCCGCGGCGTGATCTGTACAGCTTAATAAGCTGCGATGAGTGTGCATCCAATGATGACAGGAAGATCTTCTTCAGGTCCACTCGAGTAATTCTGTAGAACTCTGCACAAAACAGTTTGCATGTAAAGAAACAATGATGCAAGTTTATGTTCAATTGTACAATTGTCCAAAGGCATTAGATACATGCTGCTTTCTATTTCAGAACAACCAACAGTAGCCTGTGGATCATTGCACTCTGCAGGCAATTCTTCATCTGCTTCTGGTAGATCAGTTGGAGTTGTTGGAGATATTACAGATTATCTAAAATAATTAACACTGTAAGATTTGTACTTACCGGATTTGTTACCGGCTTACATGACTACTGAAGGACATTACTTGTAAATTCACAGTTTTTGAATAGACAACAGTCACATGCTGCTTCAAATGAGCCCTGAGATGGCCTATGCATTTTTCTGGAGCACAGAGGACCTTACAGTCACACAATTCACAACAAAATGTGACCTGCACTTTAGGTTTACCAGACTGTTTATGTACTCTTGAAAGGTGGGATTTTAACGCACCAGTTGTCTTGAGAGTTCAGGTGCAGGCTGTATACAGGCACGGGAGTGGTTAGAGTCACGCCTGGTAATGTCTGTAATGCTTTCAGAGGACATCTTGACTGGGGTGGAAAAACTTGCATCCAAATCCTATGAAGGAAAGATAAGAACATGTTAACAATGTGCATAGTTGTCAAAACTCCATGCAAACCTAACAGCTTCACATCCCCTTATTTTCAAAGTTGCTCAAAGATGGGAAATATTTATTGCCAAGGAGTAATGGTACATTTTTTACTAAAACAGAAAAGCAGTTTGCCATGATTTATTAAATGTACACTGAGAACTGAGAATGTAAAAGATGATTCCACTAACCTCTAACTATGTTTACCTTAAGTGTGTAAAGGAGCAAGTCATTAAAATGGTTTTATCATAATGACAAACAATACTATGAGTGATGGAAGGAAGGGGGTGACCACAAAAAGCAACAGAACCTTCATCCCCCCTTTTGCTGAGTATTTTTAAATGTGTATTCATGCATATTTGTTTTGTATCATCAGGGAAGGAAAAGCATCGGTCAAGGAGTCTTACGAGTAACACAAATAAATTGGGTGCACAAAAGAACGGCGTGTTGCTTTATGCCTACTTCATTACCTGGAAGGTATCGAGTGCACCTCAATGGTACACGCGCGCGAGTAACTTAAACTAGCATGCTAAAGCCCTCGTGTTTCAACGCCACCAACACTAACGAACGGCGAAGCACTTTGCAGCAACATGTCAGCTAGCTAACAGAAACCAACCAATGTAACGTTAGCATACGGCGCTATAACATTGTGCACGTGCATACAACGTAGTAGCTTTAGCTAGTACAGACGTTAACTTTAATATGTGCAAATTCACTCGACCATGCAAAACCGCAAGCCGCGGGTCATTATCGTTAAATTACACATGACATTATGAACGTGAAAAATAGGGTGGGGTCCGTCACATTGTAAACTTCTTAATGTTAACTTTTGCATTAAAAAAAGAACATGTTCGCTGACCAGCCCGTTAGCAAACACACTCCAGAACATACACAGCCTTACCTTGTTAATTTGTGATCAAGGTAGACAGCATGCTGCAGCAACACTTGAGCTGACGTGGACCAGCGTGGACTTGCTAACGTTATCTCTAACCGAAGGCACTGGTGTAGCGCAGTGACGTTTTTTTTCCCTCTCTTCTTCTTCTTCTTCTGCTCCTACTGCTGCTGCTGCTTCTTCTTCTTCTTCTCCTGAATTTGTGGCGGTTGGTTTTTTTTTTTTTTCTTGATTGAACTTTATTGAACATTGTCAACAGACATTCAGCAGATCATGAACATTCTTACACATATAAGATTTAGGTATAAAAAGTAAATGTCAATCAAATCAAATCTAAACAAATAAGGTATTTAAACATAATGGTATCTTAACAGGGGCTAAAGAAAATAATGTTTTATTTATTTTATTTTATTATTTAAAATATATAATTATAGTATATATATATATATATACACACATACATACATATATGTACATGTATATATTTACTAAAATCTACCCATGCACAGTGGCCTTAGTTACCTCAGCAGATGCCCAAACCACTATGCTGAGTTTTCTCGACTTAAAAGTTTCAGTGGACTGCACTCCTTATTAGTAAAGTTGACATTTTGAGTTAGCTCAACTTTTTCCAAAGGGATTTGTTGACTCAACTTTAAAAAAGGTGTTAGTACAACAAATTTGAAGTTGGGCTTTTTAGAGTGCAGGTGGTACACAGCAACTAGTACTTTCAGCTCTTTCAGTAAAAAATAATATATATATATGTGTATGTATGTGTATGTATGTGTGTGTGTATATATATATATATATATATATATATATATATATATATATATATATATATATATATATATATAGATGGATGGATGGATGGATGGATGGATAGATATGTATGTATATAGATGTGTATGTGGACTATCAGCCCAGCCTCAGTCTTGTAGCATGATAGACAGCATTTTTAAACAAGGAGCAAACTTGAGCTTAATTAGCAATCTACAGCTGGCAAGAACTGTTGGAGACGGTGCTGTTGCGAAATCAAGTGTGCGGCCAGAAACAAAAGCCTGTTTTGTGTCTGAACGTTTCAGAAAGGACTATGAATCGGCTGGGAGCAGTTACTTCACGTGTGTTTTTCTCTTAGTATTGTGAAGTATGTTTAAATGTGTTGTCTTGTTCATAACCATCAATCAAAGCAACAACAAACATAAACAGTTATTTCACCCTTTGCAACCACATACTGTACTTCAGAAACACATAAAACCGACTGTCACAAAAAACAAAAAGTCTACAAGATTTATAGCCTGTTGAAATTCTTGAAAAGCATCTGATGACAGATTTCATGATCCACTGTACAACTTCGGCAAACATTGCCATTTTGTTTGGTTGAGTGTGCGGGAACCCTGACTCATAGTACACAATGTAACCTTGTGTTTCAATTTACACAGATGTTTGGATGGAAGCATAAAACAAAAGGAGCACGCTGCTAATGCATCATCCCACGTGCATCATTCACTCTCTCACAAAAAACACACGCTCATAAGAAAACGCGCATAAACGAAGCAAACTAATGTGTATTCACGTCTCCTTCGCCCCAGGTATGCTATAATGAGCCTGCATTATTTCGCTGCTTTGCTTTGAATGTGACGACATGCACCAGTCAATGGGTTCCCCTGTAATTGCCTCCGACTGCTCACTTTCCATGCTGTTGTGAAGTGGTGTAGTAATTCGATTTTTTTTCAATTCATTCTGGTTGTAAAAACTGTACAAATGTAACATATAAGAGAAGATTTCCTCATGGGCTTGAAAAAAACGAACCATCGCTCAGGTAATTTAGGGCTTTACAATGCTCATATGAGTACCTGAATGCACCATCAATAAATAAATCCCGTCTAACGCCCCCGAGATGAATATACGACAAAAAAACAGAGCTGCTAGTGACAGTTATTTTGTCACCGATGAATAAATGATGTCTTTGAATGCAAGTCCGACTTCCAATAATGGGCTCTATTCAGGAGCTCAGTTTAAAAAGAATGAATTTATAAAATACCTCGTTCCTCTATTTTCCCTACTTGAGTGAAGTGGCAATCCAGTTTGCAGTGGTCATCAGGATGCGAGTCACTTTAGAAAGGTGATGGCCCGAGAAGCACTCATTATAACAGAGCTGGATGGAGTGGCAAACTGAAGATATTTGTTTTGCAGGCTTATGGGTTTTGAGCCTCCTCAGATGTGGACATCTCTCCTTTTTTATTCCCCTTCCTCTTAATTGCAGACATCATCTTTTTTTTTTTGTCTTTCTTTACAGCCCTCACCTGGCAAACAGACCGCCAAAAACACTGAATTGATTGTGATAGCCCACTTGGCCTCGGTCACTTTTTAAAAACACTAAGGCCGGCGAGACACGACAAGACAATTCAATAACACTCTGGTTTGTGTGTTTCGATTTGCCAGCGGCCTGCTGATTGATCCTCTTTTTTTTTCTACAGTGAGCTCATTTGACAGCGGCGCACAAATAACAGGCTGTGAAAGTCCACAACATTCACACACACACACACACACACACACACACACACACACACACGCACACACACGTGTTGTCTTTTGGTTTCCCAGAAGCCCCAACACACCTGCACACACACGCACACATATATAGGCAGGCTGTATTTATTTTGCTCTCCTCTCTCAACCACCACAATTTGGCAGGTGGCACAGTGTTCCATTAGAGAGCAAAGAAAATACAGAGAGAGAGAAATCTATAAAGGCAAATAAACAAGAGTGGGAGCTGCTGCCAACTTGCTTGCATTCTCCACCGGCTAATAGAAATGGAAGTGCGGTAAGGTTCCTGTACAACCTCCCACGGAGAGGTGTTACTGAGTTCACTTTCCCGCATTTCGATGCTGGCTTTGGCACCGGTCAATGCTGTATGATTTGGTGTCAATGAATCGTACACATCTCTACACATAGTACACAGAACAGATGCGCCACACAGTTTGTGGCACAGGCCTCCAAAGTAAACCAAAGCGTTTTTTATGTGCGTATTTATTTCAATAATATAACTGAAGCGGTTGCAAGGCAAGGCAAGGCAAGTTTATTTGTATAACACATTTCAACAACAAGGTAATTCAAAGTGCTTCACATAAAACCATTAAAAGCATCAAAACATAAGGCAAAAGAAAAGGAGATTTAAAAACAATTAAAGAATAAGTGGTTCACACAGGGAAAGAAGCAGGTGCAGTAGCAGTCGTGCAGGTGTGTCGGCCTGAAGAAGCGCCGGTTGTAATGAGCTCGTTACAAATAACTGATTTTGTTCTGCATGCGTCAGACTCATCAATTAAACAGCTGTGTAATGCAGGGACGGGGGGCTTGTCAGTGGGGAGCAACAATGAATTATTTCAGAGCTCTTTATTTTAGTGATGAGTCATCAGTGAGCCATAATCTCTGACCTTGGATTCTTAATCCAAAAAAACAGAAACTGCTCCTTATCTACTTGTGAATCTACTTCTGCAGACAGACAGCGTAGTCGAGTCAATAACGCACCTCTTTCTGTGTCGAGCACTGCTGAAGGCCTCAGCTTTTATGCAGGGACACAGTGGTGTTTATATCCCGTGGAATGGGATGTAGCGGTGCGGCGCTGGGGTCGCTTCATCGCTCCATTTCACTTCCTCATTTTGAATGTCCTCGTTCTTCTGACAGCTATTGGGGAGCGAGAAGGAGCCCCTTCAAAGCGTGTCCTGTCGTCACTCTCTTCCCACGCCGAGAGCAAAGACGGATAATAAATAAAGCGGCGGCGATGAAGCGAAGTAGCGCATTTACCCAAATGCCATATAATTATACCTTTTTAACTAGTACAGCAAGCCAGCGCAGCAGACGCACTCGGCACAGCAGATCACAACAGTAACAAATGTGTTTGAACCTGAAAATGTATCCACCGGTTCACAAGTGAAAAGCACAGCACTGAGCTCTCATTAGCCGACATGTTCAGCGTTTGCAAGCGCTCGGCCTGAATATGAAGCTCTGGCTTCAATCATGCGAGCTGAAAGACATGATATGATAGACAACATTATCCTCCTGGCATCTCAAGCTCTCTGCAGTCCTCCAGCGGCGTGGGATGATGCACGGCCCACTTGCTGAAAAGGGCTTTATGGAGGGCGGGCGGGGGGGGGGCAGCCCTTCGGTAAATTGCCTGTGATATTCTGAGCGCTCATATAGCATCCTTATGGACGGCAGGCACAAAGGCATTCCTCCTTTGTGCCGTCTCAATATTCTATTTAGCTTAATTAGGCCAACTGAGGGTCTGCAACTGTTTGAGTCATTGTGGGTTCACTGAGGCCCGCGGGTGAAAATGCAGATGAAAGGCTTCAGAGAAAGAGAAGAAAGCATCTCTAGTGGTACGTGCGTTGTGCAACACGGGGTTAATGGGGGGAGGGGAGAAGTAAACAAACACCGGAGAAAGAAATTGAGGATCGGAAAAAGCAGTGTGGGAAAGATGGACAAGTACTTTCGGCTCTAAAAAATAAAACCAAAAAGATGAATGGAGGTGGAAGGAAGGAAAGAGACCTCCTTTCACCCTGAGCTCATTTGTCCCGTGGCTGCAGAACCTGCGGATAGAGATGCTCTAATGAGCAAAAAGACCACTTCCTCATCATCGTGTGTGTTTGTGTGCGTGTGGATATAGCTCATGCTGTGAGCAGTGGGGGCTTTAAGCTCTTTCATTAATCTCACAGGATGTCAAATGCGCCACATGCATGTGTTGCGGTTCTGCTTCAGCTGTAACATACTTTCATTGTGTGACAGTTACGCTCTCCACCACTTACACCGATGCAGCATCATCGTAGCCGGCTCCGCTCGGAAGATGAATCATTTGAAGTTCCATTGTTGTGATGTAAAACCAAACCAGATTTAGCAACACTGGCGTAAACGAGAGTAAGACCAGCTGGAAAAGAGGCAAAAGGGGGTCTTGTTGCCAGAGTATCCTTGTGTTTTTGTTTTTCTCTGTATTACTCCTGAGCAAAATGCTGCATAGAGAGGAAGTTGCACATAAATCCCTCATTATTGTTGTTCTTTTAGGTGAGGTGTATGTGTGCATGTGAGTTTTGGTGTGTGTGTGTGTGTGTGTGCTGCTTGTCAGGAGCACATGTTCTCAAAGACCACATCCATGAGGGGCTGATGAGCATTGATTGGCTGAATGAAATGACCAGATGCTGCTGAAGGCCACTCAGTACGTTGTGTATGCGTGCGCACAAGGAGCCAGGTGTTTCTTTTTTTATCTGTAATTTACTTTTTTTGTCCTCTTTACACAAAATGTGTTTGTGTTAATGAACATACAGTAGATTTATTGTTGCCATGTGCAGCTCGAGGCTACACAACGTGTGTGTGTGTGTTTGTATATGTGCCTGCACGTATGCTGGCGATGATGACCTTGTAGATTACATGGGGTGCGCAATCTGTGTTTAGCACACTTGCCCTTAGCGGGCGGATTATGGGATGAACAGAGTGGCAGGCTCCTGTCACCATACAAACACACATTAACAGTAAACACACACACACACACATTGTAGGTATTCCTGCCGGGCCCTGCAGGACAGATGCAAGGTGGCGATCAGCTGAGAGCGAGCAGTGGAAGTTGCTCCCATACACTGATGCTCATTTATCTGCCTGATTAGTTAGTTGCGTACAGTATTCACTCCCTGCAGGCTTGTTGTTGTGAAGCGTGTGTGAGAGCAAACACAAGGAAGCGTTTTATTATGTGCTGTTTTATTCACACTTAAACATTATTGTTTTCTATACAAACGCTAATTATTTACTTCAGCTACACAGCCCACGACGAGGTACGGCGTCTGAGTGAGTTTTTCATTCCCAGGGTTAATCGATCGTGTGACGTAAAGAGAAATAACATTCAGAGCTTTTACCGAGATCATATTTTCTACTCTTTTCAGCCTGCATTTTGAAGCTTGATTCATTTTACTACTGAGACATTAGGAGCTGATGTAAGAAAGGGCTCCCTTTGATAACTGGGTCACTGGTGTGGACATGATCCTTTGTTTAATGATGAATATATCATTTACTTGTGGAAAACAAATGTGTGTTATCTGTTAAGCCTCATTATCTAAATCACACTTGTGTTCTGCTGTCTTTAACCTCTTATCCCTCTTTGGTCATTTTCCCATTTTTGTGCACGCTCACCAGCAAACACACAAACCGCCCACATCATGATCCTCACATGCACTCCATGCGCACATCGGCATTTGTTGACTTATATGTGCACACATCAGCTCACACGAAGTCTGCCGTGAACACACAGAGGCACACTCCTCTGCCTTCCACCGTGATCTCAAGGACACTCAGTCAACATTTACTGGAGCTTTGATGGCTTTATTGCTGCCTTCCTTCCTCCTCCTCTGTCTCCTCCTCCTCCTCTTCCTCCTGCCATCAGCAGGTCTCAGTCTTTTGTATCATGGTGTAATTAACCACGCAACAGGGAGTAGCTCAGCATACGACTTTCAGCTCTTGATTTGGAAGTGCCTGTCTCCGGCTTCAAGCCGAAACCATCTGGTCCTTCTCTATTTTTCAAATGTAGGACAACGTTTGCAGCATAATATTAACCCCCTCTGTGTTGTAACTGCTGCAGGTGCTCTTCAGTTTGTACCGACACTTTCTGACGGATAGAGCTTAAGGAGGCAAAACACAGTGAGTGTAACTCCAGTTAGTGGTATCATGATCCCCAGAGGATGAATCATCACGTTCGGGACAAGAGGATGTCAAATGTGTACATATTGTAAAGCCCTCTGAGGCAAATTTGTGATCTTGGGCTGTGCAAAAATGAATTGAATTGAATTGAATTGAATGTCTTTGGTGATCCAAGACTCGCAAAACGAATGGCCTCCGCTGTATTTTGTGTTAAATGCTAATTAGCAACTGTTAGCATGCTAACACACAACATTATACCTGCAAAACACCAGCACCTTAGCATTGTCACTGTGAGTTATTGCCAATGCTAGCCTTAGCATTTAGTTCTAAGCTCTGCTGTGCCCAAGCACAGCCTCACTAGCATCGCTGTAAACTGTTCTATACAGTTAAGAATTGAATTGCATTTAGTTTCATTGATTTATTTGCAGATGAAAAAATGAGTTGATGCACACTAGATTGAACCAGCCTGGCACGGTGCAGCACCGTCACTACATCTTGTTGGTTTTATGGTATTTTAGCACAGAAGAAGTAAAACAAGAAAAAAAAACACGCCCCGAGGAAACATCACACTTCTCCTTTTGATTTTTGACAGCCTTCTATCTTACCTTTGATCTCTCTAATGTGCACAGCTGGGAGATGATGATTTGATGTGGAATGAAGGGGAGAAATATCCTTTTAAGAACACACAATAAAAAAATAAAAATAAATCTGTTAATAGGAACAGATTGGAAGCTATTTTGGTTCCGTCCTTCTTTCTGAGTCTCCACTAATGAAGCAGTTTACACTGGCTGCTGGCTGCTAAAGATATTTCCGATGAAGGGTCAGTATCGAGTCAAACTGATCATTGTGTTCAAAGCAGTATCCTGTAGTGTGACTGAAACCATGCCCCATGGCAACAACCCGGAAACCAGCGTTGTCCAACAACACACAAACTCACACATCTGATCACATGATCCCGTCTAAACCTTGGCCCCAGCCTCACATCTGATCACATGATCCCGTCTAAACCTTGGCCCCAGCCTCTACACGGCACTGCGTCCAGCGAGAGCCCCTGTGAGCCTCTTGTTATTGCTGGGGAAGATGGAGGGGAAGGGTGACAATTCATTTAATCCCTTCATGAATGCTCCTCTTCTCTCTCGGGGTGATAGTGAAAAGATGCTCCAGGCTTTCCCCCAGCAAAGCGCCAAGCAGAGAGGCCCCTGGGAAGTATTTTATTCAGGCGATGCAAAATTTTGTACTCTGCTCACACACAGAAATGCACACACAAACTGCGTTTTTTATGAAAGAGGCTTCTTTGTCCTATATATCACGTCTCGTAGCTGCCGCATGCATTTTCATATTCAGCAGGATGATATTGTTAAAGGATGTAACTTTGGAAATGAAAGCTGAAGGTTAGTTTCAGCACCTGAGCCTTAATGCTCCCACTGTTCTCCTTATGTCTCCCCCTAAGTGACAAAATCACTCCCAACATTCCCTGTCCTCCAGTCCCCCCCCCCCCCCCCCCCCCCCCCCCACACACACACACATGGCTGCTTTCTTTATATCAGTGGCTGTTGTGATGTTGTCACTACCCGGGGACCGGTGATTATGTTCCAAACACACACTTCACACGTTCTCGATCCTGCCGTCTCGCCTCATTAGGTATGTCCACGTGTTGGAGCACCTCGTCCTGTCACAATCCACCCAAACAGAGGCCATTTCTAAAACCACTGAAGTGAAAGTCCCCTGTTAATGGGTGGCCCTTGAATATGTATTCTAATATTGTATGTACGTTGAGTTCTGAGTGTGGGTGTTTTGGTGTCATTGGCTTTGCTCGTAATTACCAGAGGTGTGATATTTCACATAATAATGCTTTTATTTCGCCCCGGCTACCAGGACAGTATTCATCTTACATAATGGCAATGCAGTTTATAAACAGCAGCTAATTTAAAGGTAATCAGCTCGGGAATTTCTCTTCCAAATGACTTGAGATACTGCCTGTCAGCGATAGTCCCTGTGTGCTGCTTTCATCAGCTGCTTTCTTCATTTCCTTCCTTTATGCATGCATAACGTAGCTTATTGGCAATGGTTTTTGCAGGAAAATTGAGCCACACACGCACATATCTCAAGTAGTGTGTGTGTGTGTGTGTGTGTGTGTGTGTAATGTGCATTGTTTTTGTGTGTGAGTGAGTGGGGTTTTCTTGGAGTTCTCCACAGCAGCGACCAGTGGGAATGTTGTGCTCTTGTAAACAGTTTAATCATAAACACATTGGTTGTATTTTTATGATTGGTGTTGACACAGCACAAAATAAATTCACACCCACAAAGCATGTTAAATGAGACGGGTTCAGTGTTTCAAGAGGGGCCACGAGCCTCCTTCACCCCCGGGGCCTTTTTAAGGCCTGGTCAGGTGCATTAAAAATAAGTGCTTCTGGCTTCCAAGGCAGCAAAACATGTTTATTTTAGAGTTTTTTTTTATTACTAAAAGGACTGTAATTGGTTTTAGGGTCTGTTGTAGCATCGTGGTAGCTGATGGAAAGCTAGAGCTTTAGGTCTAGTGTGAAGAAAGATGACTGTGACAATCAAGCCTTTCTTTACACAACTACATGAGTGACGTGTATGAAATAGAGATGGGCTTCTTAAACTCCATCGTATTCTTTTAAGTGCTTTTGTTTTAGGGGACATGAAGCAATCTGACCTGTCGATAAAGAAAAGCTGAGGCAAACAATTTCCTGGAAGGGTGAAGTGGCCTATCTACTAATAATTGTAAAATCACAGAGCAATCATCTTTGAGGGGTGGCCGGCACAAAAACAAGGAACCTTTGGAGGAGGAGGAGGAGGAGGAGGAGGAGGAGGAGGAGGAGGAGGAGGAGGAGGAGGAGGAGGAGGAGGAGGAGGAGGAGGAGGAGGAGGAGGAGGAGGAGGAGGAGGAGGAGGAGGAGGAGGAGGAGGAGGAGGAGGAGGAGGAGGAGGAGGAGGAGGAGGAGGAGGAGGAGGAGGAGGAGGAGGAGGAGGAGGAGGAGGAGGAGGCAATTTGTGGTAATTTCTCCAAAATAGTTCCAGTGTCTGTGACTATGATGAAAAACTGTAATAAAGCACATTGCAGTTTTTCATCCTATCCCCATTTGTCTCTCTCCTTCTGTCTCGACTTTTGACCCCTTTGCATCAAAATCTTATGAACAGTGAATAATGATTTTAACACTCATGCTGTACACGGCAGGTGGCTCCTCATCCTCTCGCCGTTTGAGACAAAGGATGGAGAGAGAGAGAGAGAATTCAACAGTGTAAACGGGGGAAAATAGAGAAATATTTAATCGGAGAAAGAGGCAGCATGATCAATAGAGAAGGAGTTGTGGCATAATGATGAAAACAGGAAGAGAGGGGCAAAGCCAGAAGAGGGGGGAAGGGGTGGAGAGTGAGAGGGGAATGGATAAAGGAGGAGGAGAGTTTGATTTATGCCTGGGGATCTCTGGGTATTCTGGTGAGGCTGCCTCCTGATTCCCTAACCTGAGAGGCAGAGGGGGAGAAAGCATAGGATTACCATCCTGTATATATGGGACTTAGAGACTGAGGGAAAGGGGTTGAAATCAAGATTAAACAAGTAATAATGTGCCAAAGGTGTGAAGTTGTTTCCACTTTTTCGGTGCAAATCCACCTGTTTGACCAATATGTCATACTTTGATAAATTAAATATGATAACGATCAATCTGAAATCCCTTTGACATGATTTTCATTTCACTTGGACTTTTGATTGTCAGACGTATTGTTTTGCATTGTAGGGCTCCTTCAACCCCCCACAACAGTGCTGCTTCATCCGTCATGTGGCCGGATCAAACGCACGCCATGTTGCTGTTGAACCTCCTGCTGTGTTCCTGTAGAGTGAAATATTATGAAGGTTAGTTGATGTGCACGTGGGGAAACAACACAGCCTCTTCTCAATTTCATTTTATTTCTCCCTGTAAAGTCAACTTTATTGACCCATCTTTACCCATCTTTAGTGTTTTTTATTTAGTCGCTCATTATCCTCCAACTATTAGATTTTCTCGAATAGTTCTCTAAAAAGTAGCAATAGTTCAATGGACATTTTGGGATACATGCTCCTTTGCTTTTATTTCTAGGTTTATTGAGGAGATTGATACCACTCTCATATCCGTATGGTCTATTTGAAGCAGCATCTTATGTTCTGTCAGAATAGCATAAAGACCGGAAGCGGTCTTCATATTTATGTTTAAAATGAACAGCTGACAAATGTGTAATTGTATGGAAGTTATATGACAGCAGAATAAACATGATCAATATAATAGAGGAGATTTAAACCTGGAATATGCTGCGGCTGAGTCAAAACTGAATATAACAAACATTGTGATATACACAGTCCAGGCTGATTACCTCTGGTATGTGGTGTTTTCTTCAACATGTTATTGACGATGCATCATTGTTCATCGTCAGCTGTCGGTACTCTCCGCACAGAGCGTTTGTTTGTATCTGTACCTCCATAAGTCGATGGTTGGTTGCTTCTGTTGACGAATGGGTAATTGTATGGAAGTTATATGACAGCAGAATAAACATGATCAATATAATAGAGGAGCTAGAGGAACGTGCTCGGTAGCTCCGTGGCCAGGCTGCCTTGGCGTACCCGCGGTGCATTTGTGCACGGGGTGGGATCAGAAAGAACGGTCTGTCCCGAGGGTGCACGGAGCGAGACGTTTCAATTTTCCGTGGACCTGTGTGAACCGTTTTCCATGCAGTCAAGAGAATAAAGCTATTATTGCGGCCACAACAATCAGGCTAACTAAATGACAGATATTACCAAACTAATTCATAGTTTTGTTCATGGCGCAAAAAGATCAAAGCCAAATAGAAGATATCAAATGAGGCTGTTTTCACGCTTGATTTCAACTCTTTAAACGACCACAGATTATTCAGCATCTCTAAGGAACTGATGTCCGGAGGCCGGCAAGTATGCTGATCAACCTTACTTATTCATTATTGACCATGATTATTGACCAGTCTTTCATCTATAAATGCCTTCAAATAGTTCATTTGGCTGCTGAATGTTTTAAACAGGTGGGCAATGTTACAGAAGGCCGACTCATAAAATGCAGCAACTTTACACCAAATCTCTTCTTAAATCTCACACCAAACAACTTAAAAGCCAGGCCAGCCATTTTCTCCCTGCTCCAGTCTTTATGCTACAATAAGATAATCTGGAAGAAAAAAAAATCTGCATACCAGCACCGTTAAGACTCAACAATTACGAGCCGCGACAGTGACGGCGGTATTGTTTTCAACCGGCTGCCGGCTGATGCTTTGGCAGCTTCAAACCAAGGAGAACACAGTAGCATGGTGCGTTACAGCACAAACACATTCATCACTGTGTATTAGGGAGAATACATATTTTTGCAGTTGTTGTAATATCTCCTGACGTGGATGGATAGAGGTCTGTTTAGTAGTCAAAAAAAATGTTCCATAGTGGTTTTCTCGTTGGTATATTTGCCGACGCATAATTGCCTCTCCTGGCTGGATAGAAATACAAACACATGGTCACACTAAGATGGCTCTGGTGCTTCATGCAGAGAGGCAACACACACACACATACATGCAAATGTCCACACAGACATACAGGGGCGAACATACATGCTGTGCAGTAGCTGATTTCACTTCCCGTCTGACGAACACAGTCTAATGGTCTCACAGTGATCACAGCTGATGAGACGTTGTGCTATATAGAGCATGCTCCACTAGCAGAATGTGCGTTTACTGAGGGGCCACGATGCGCTGCTGTAATGCACACCTCCATTACCTGCTGAGTGTTGACATTCATGGTGTGTGTCTGCCTCTGTGCTTATACAGTGTGTGGGAGTATGTGCCTATACTTCCAGAAGACAGTTCAGTATTAATCAGGGTGCCTTTAGTCTGTGTAGCCGTCCCCTTTGCTGTTTATGTGACTGCTCCTTTGTCATCCTACATTACCCATAATTACCCACAAGCAAGAGACAGCACATATCCCCTGGGACTGATGCACTCACACGTACGCCGCACAAAGGAGATGTCACAGAGAGGAGTCTATGAACATCCTCTAATTACCTCCTCTTCAGCTGCATCCTAAGTGCTGTAGGGGAACACAGAGTGATATAGCTGGCGCCCATCCCACTGCAGGCATCATCACTTGCATTACTGGTTGGTATGCTTATCTCAACTTCGGCCTCAAAGATATGATATATGATCTGGCATGCTAGTGTTTAAAAGTATGCTAGCATGCTCAGCAGACGGTGCGTGCGGTTTGCAATTCACAATTTGCGTTCATTTGATCTCAAACCGTTTTCTAGACTCGTCTTCACAGTAACATATGCAATTAATGAGATGTAGTTCACAACACAAGTGGTCTGTTACAGTGACGACCTGAAGGCTTTCCCACATACAGTAGGTCTCTGATACGGAGAGGTTCCATGTGGCACACAGAAATATAGGTAATGCAAAATGTGAGCAGCATTACTGCTCTTAAAAATAACATAGAGCTCTTACATAGGGTGATGGTTAGGATGTAAGAAACCATTATTTTTATATTGATTGATCTGCCGGCTTTTTCTTTTTTGATTTCTTTTTCAATCAATGTATTGTTTGGAATCATCTATAACATACAAATGAATCATGAAAGATGGCCAGGTGACAAATTCAAATAGCTTCTTCTGCCCAAATAAAAGCCCAAAACCTACAGATGCTGATTTTACAATGATTCAAAACTGAGAAACGAAGCAAATCCTCAAATTTCAGATGCTTGAAGCAGAGAATGTTTGTAATTTTTGCTTATCAAATTATTGCAGACTTAATGTGATTAATCAATCCAAGTTGATGGAGGTTAATTTTCTGTTGATTGACAAATTCTTTCAGCACTACGATCCTTTAAAATGACATTTGCAGATTACAGTCTACGTCCAAAATGACTTGATTTGTTGCAGAGCAACAACATGCGGCAATATACAGCGTCTTTCCATCGTCATTTCATCTGAATTCTTTTCCTTCTGAGTGTGTTGAAGCAAATGATTGCTTTAGCCGCAGCTTGAGAGCACCTCTGCTCTGTAAATGTTTGAAATAGATTGCTGTGCCACTGACAAATGCCAGAAAGACATATCTTCAGGCACTTGTTTATTTACCCTGCAGTATTTAGGCACGCAATTTCTCAGCGGGATCCAAAAGGATTTTATCGTGTGTGTGTGTGTGAGAGGTAGGGTTTGAAACCATTACAGTTCAGATCCAGCAGTTTGTTTTTGCAGCAGTTGATAAGTGGGACAGCTTAGCATCATGCAAAGTTTGGGCCAGTTTGGAAAACCGCTCCTCGAAATCAGGTCACAGGTCACTTTCCATTGGACGGGAATATTCAAGGACTGTGTGCTGAGTCACCGAATAGTTTATTTTGAAATAGAGGTTCAATGGCAGTGGGTAAATAGGCTTTCCAGAAAGCTTTTTTGAATTTCAGATGAGTGATCCATGAGTGTCCACGTCTGATGGCGGCAGCTCATTTCAACTGACCAAATTGCCACACAGCGCCCACCATTTTGTCGTCCCTTGATGTGGGGTTCAAAGGGTTGCAGAGCTGTCAGCGATTGTCAGATGCATCAGCTGCAATAAACCGTGAGCTGAAAGCGAGGCGGACCTCTCGATGCTCTTGCCCGCTCTGTTTCGCTATTACAACAGACCAAACAAACACTTTCAAGAGATCTCAGCCACCGCAGACAGCGAGCGGGAGAGTTTTCAGGGCCCGTTTGAGGGTAAACATGGATTGTTTCGGGCTGGAGAATACAGTGCCAGACAGACAGCTCAGGGTCCAGCACACACACACACACACGGTGATGGAGGAAGATGGATGGTCAGGTCAGGCTGATATGACTGCACGGTGGTTAGGGAAGATAAGCGAGAGACAGCCGACTGATGAGCGGCGGTCTTGGGGAGGGGAGAGGGTAAAACAGGGGGAGCAAGAACAAAGGAGGCAGCGGTGAAATATCACTCACTAATGGCTGCCTGGGAAGCCAGCAAAGGCAGCAGAGCCGGGAGAACTTGCAAAGGAATTCACAGAAGAAGAAAAGAAACAAAGAGCTTGTTTCATTAGCTGACAGCTCATTTGTTTGTTAGCCTGAGCATAGCATTCTCCAATGCAACAAATTAGAACTTGTGAAAATATTTGCGGTACTAATTACAGTTGCTCCACTCCTCAACTCTGAAGCAGTTGCAATCATTCAAATTGCTCGTGGCGTTCCAAGGGGTGCCGTCACCTGCTGATCCGTGCCACCATCTGCGTTTCATCACGCTGCGTTTCTGTAATAATGCAAACATCACTCAATAAAACTTGTAATAGTCTTCTCATCACTTTGTTTTTCCCTTCATCAAGTATCAAGATGCTGGGTCTTTGCCGACACAACCGATGAAGGAAGAAAAGGCACCGATCTTTCATTTCAGCTTTTTGCATTTAATGAATCAATAGAAGCTGTTCCGCAGTTATCCTGCCTTCTTCCCCCAGACTCATGGAGTTCACCGCTCAGTGAAACGATTGTGCACACAGGACACACACGTCCTCTCGCTCTCAACTTGACTGCAACTTCCTTTTCACAGGCAGGTGGCACATCTGTTTTCAACCCAACTCCACGCCTGCAGAATACTGAAAACGTACGCAGAGGCAGCAGCTGTTTCCTGACTGTGTCGCTTAAAGCGCCACAGCAGTCGGTACATCACCTGCGAGGCTCCACACATCACTTATTTTGCAGGCACTCTTTATAGCCGGAGACGTGCAGCATTTTCTTTACCTGATTGTCAAATCATCGGAAATCCTTTTTTCTAATATTTCCCTGTTGGTGAAGATGGGCTCTGGGGCGGACGTCAGTGAGGGGGTTGTCATTGTGCTGGGAAGCTAACCACGCATTTTTCTTTTTCTCTGCAAGTCAGGTGCTGAAGGAAGTTAAATTCCAAAGTCAGCAGAAGTGTAAAAAAAATGGTGTTGACTTCTTTAACAGCCAGCACACTTCACATCTCAGGTCCATTTTGATTGAAAAAGAAACTGCATTTAACTGCATTTAACTTTCACACACACACACTCCAACTCAGCAAACAAGTGACATATTGTCAAATCAAAAATGCAGCTTTGATATTTGTAGCTTCAGTTTTATGAGACGATACAATTGTATATCTACTTAAAATCCAGCTTTTAGGTCTTGTAGGAAAAGGTGCACAGCGGCACCATAATTAAAACATATTTTAATCTTCTTGCATGTGAAAAACTTGAGTGGAAATTGTCATATTTAGAAGTAATGACAGTAATTACAGTATTGTATTGTGTATACCTTCCAACAGCCAGAATATTGCATTTGAAACAAATGTAAAGGCAGAGCTTCAGGAGTCATTGTGGCGCCACACCCTGTGAAGTTATTACATGATTGATTACTCGAGTATTTAACCACTCCCAGTCTCCTGGAGCCCAAACTCAGTCGATGTTCCAGGCTGTTTTTAGACGGAGATAATACATTCTTTGGAACTCATTTACGTGGAACTTCAAGGTTTCCAGCTTTTCAGGTCAATGATTTCAGGTCAAGGTTTTAGTCTTTTGCTTTTCTCTCCATTTTCTACCTCTCTCTCTCTCTCTCTCTTTCTCTCTCTCTCTCTCTCTCTCTCTCTTCTTTTGATCATTTTTGTCGCCATTTGACCGCTGCCATCGTACCGAGCCTCAATTCATGTACTGTGTTTACTCTCTTCATCTCCGTTAACTTTTTCTTCCATCTTACAGTAAAATGAATTCCCAGCTGCTGGTTACTGAACTCTTTTTACATCATGGAGGGACGGAAAACAACGCTCTTTTCCTGTGACTCTGATTTCCCTCTCCATAGGGCCTCAGATAGCACACTAAGCGGAGCCTCAAAGAGTGGACGCCAACATGAGACAGGAAATAATCATAGCAAAACAACAAACCACAATGCTTTAAGCATGGCTGGTGAATCAAACGAATTGGCAGCGGAGCACCTGGGACCTTTAGTTCGTCATCTGAGAAGCCCATTAATGGCCCCCTCCCTCACCTCCTCTCACACTATCTTGCTTTCTTGCTCACACAGTACATTTATTTCAGAAGACTCCACTTTGAACATGCTTTTCTCCAATCTTATCACATTAGGCTCATGTCAGGCTCCCCTGTTTTCCAGAGCCTCTATCTGGGTCATTGGGACGTTGAATCACAGCACAACATGTCTCTTCAGCACCATCGCTGGCCGTGACAACTAACAGCAGAATCACAGAGCAGTGACGTGTGGAATGGACTTTATTGACTCTTAATATACACTGAAATGTTTCGTGGTTGCCTCGCGGGTTTCTTTCATTTTCTTTAAATTGTCATCATGGCTTGTGGATCCCAATGCATCTGGATAGACAGACAGACAGGTAGATGGGTAGACAGATACTTGGATGGTTGGTTACTGATAGATAAATGGATGGATGGATGGATGGATGGAGCAACACTTGGATGGATACATACTTGAAGGTTCGCTGGACAAATAGATGGATGGAAGGGATTTGGTTGGCTGGATGGATATTCAATATTCAATGGATGGGTAAAAATGAGGGTGGATGTATGGGTGGATACTTGGAGGGTTGCTGGATGGATATATGACAGAAGGATGGATAGATGAGGGATAATAGAGATAGTAGACCATGTGCTTTGCAAATGGAAGTGATAGGTTCTGAGCAAAACATAACATATACTGTAACTGTACTGTGTCTCCCTCTGTCACCATGTATAGTTGGCTGGAGCTTTTGAAGAAAGCTTTCTCCCGAGCCACACTTGTTGTCTGTTACTGCCCACCCTAACTCGGGCATTCTGGCTATTTCTGTAGAAGGAATGTTTGTGTTTCAAGAAAAGGCCAAGTCACAAACTTCAGTGCCACATGACGAGACACATACAAGCCGGTGCCTTAGCCCGTCCTATAGCAACCCCTGCCAAAATCAATATGACAAATGTCATCGCTATTCCAATCATAGCCAGGCCTGTTCTCTGTTTACTCCATGCACGGTGTCTCAAGAAAAGGCAGGCGCTATCAACACTCCCTCTGTGGCATTATATCAATACAACAAAGGCTGACATCCTTTGGGGTTAATGTCATGCACATATTTATTGACCTTATTCTGACGCATTAAATGACAGTGTGAGAACAGTAAAATGGCTCGGTGTTGATTAGGTGCGTGTCTGGCAGCCTGGAAGATCCCTGCTTTGAGCGAGTGCTGCTAAATTGAGACCCATAATTCAAAAGGAGCTCTGTCGAGATAAAGGCGTTGGCTGATTCACACAATTATAGAGTCTTTGTCGCGCCGTCGGTCGAGTCCAAACTTAAACCAACTTTTCTCTGCAGTCATTCTTGGTCATCGTGTGGTTGGCTGTCAGGGATGGGGGAGGTGAGAGCATCTGCTCTGTTAATTTGTGAGGCCAGCCCCCCCCCCCCCTTCCCTCTGAACTTGCGATTCCTGAGGACGCAGCACGAATGTCAGGCTTCGGCTCCAAATCTAACGTGCCAGCAGCAAGCCAGTGAAATCGATAGGTGTCCACCATCTGTGTGCATGACCTGCCAAATGCCATGTCATCATCATCACCATCAGTCAAACCCACATCAGTCTGTGTGTGTGTGTGTGTGTGTGTGCGTAGCTTCCTGTGCATGGCTTACGTGCATGATTGCATGTCTTTTATGCAAGTCATATTTTGGTTATTAATCCATGAGGAAGTC
This sequence comes from Melanostigma gelatinosum, assembly GCF_949748355.1. Lineage (NCBI taxonomy): Eukaryota > Metazoa > Chordata > Actinopteri > Perciformes > Zoarcidae > Melanostigma > Melanostigma gelatinosum. The sequence continues at coordinate 10,417,760 of NC_136655.1, forward strand.
CGTCCTCTGCTTTTTGACCCATCCAGACTATTTAGGAGCAGTGTCAGTGCTCGGGGTGCAGCTCTGTCTCTGAGGCCAGTGGAAGGAGTATCACCTTAAAGCGAACATGCTGGGACAGATGTTTGTGTCCTGCAAAAGTACAAGCACGCTGTTTAATGACTCGATATTCCACCAAACATTATTGTTCCCTAACTGTATCCAAGGTGCTTTGAGTTGCATTGTTGGGAAACAAATTAAATTTGACATTGAAAGACACCGTTTTTTACATTTTGCAGATGCTTTGAAAATGTAGTTTTTCCTAAAAATCATGTGCCAATGTCAATTTTAACAGACAGTACATTTACAAAAGTAAATGTTGCAAAAGTACATTTAATGAAATACTGCACTTTAGAACCATTTTGAAGTCCTTGTACTTTACTTCAGTGCTAATTTCACTGCTATTACTTTGCTTACTGCGATGCTTATTGTACAAAAATAGTCAAATATTGTACTTTTGACTCACTGCATTATTTTGCTGCTATAGTAACGAGTTACTTTGCAGAATGATATTTTACACACGAAACCAAATGTAAGCCTATAAAATACAAATTAGTTTTATTCCTTAAAATACCGAATCGAATTTAAACAATTGCTCCACGGCCACCAACTACAACATTCAAATGTTGCTTATATGTACTGCAAATGCATTCGTGAAAATACTCATAATAATTGTGTCCGATGGAGGATCTGAAGCAGAGCTCATGTCCTGCGGTCTTCTTCTTACCTCTGGAGTCAGTGAAACATGGACTCTTGGCTATTTCTTCGGCTGTTGTGTTTTATATTGAAGGAATCAAATTGTACGTAATGCTAAAGGGCATGTCTGCTCTTTGAATACTTTTCTGTTTGAAATAAAATTAACTATATTCCTTTAAGTTCAACACGTTTATTAAGAAGTTATTTTATATTTATCTTTTCTTTATCTTAAGAGTCAGGAGCTCACCAGACCGACTCTGCACGTTTCAGACAGCAACATGTCGAGCTCTAATGACCTGTGTGTGGGTTGGATCAATATTGTGTTGTATCAATGGGCAATTAGTGCAACAATCTTTATTTATATGGAGATACTACTGACATGAAGATGCTGACACCCAATGTTAAACGTGTCTTATTTTATTATCATTGAGATGATTCTTCCAAGAAAAAGCGACAGCTTGCCATCTTTTTTTCAGCAAATGACCAAAATGATGCATTGTGGCGACAAAGCCCTCTGATTGTGTGTTGTGAGAAAAGAAGGAAATAGCATGACCTCGTAGAGCCACAATGTGGCTGGATGCCTGAACAAAATGTCAGATTGTGACCGTCGACGTTGGATTCTTTTAACCGTCACCATGCACAGTTGCTCTCTTTGAGTTAACCAGGTGGTTATTATTTCAGTTGTACAGCAAATACCCGATCATTTCTTACCCAAACCATGATGGTGACCAAGTTGTTTGTGTGCTTTAATCTAACCAAACCTGAACCACAGAGTTGTCAGATGAGAAGATTGTTTTATTTGTGCAAAGACGGTGAGAGACAGTCTGATAAAGGCTGTCATTCTGCTGGTAGAGTCATTCAACTAGAGGACACTTACAGCATATGTTGCTCTGGATGTCAACGTGCTTCACTGTTGCCTCTGACCTGCACATTGTTAGGCTCGTATAACGAGATACTCTTTTGGAACGGGTGGTGGTTGTCTCGGTCTGTTGGCGCTGTTTATATTTGTATGCTGCTCTTGAACAGCTCTCTTAAATAAGAGATATGAGTCTTATTGGGACTTTAACCTGCTTAAATGGAAAAATAAAATTGTAATTGAATGTGCATGTGGACATATGTTTAAAACAAAAATAAATACCCCTCGGAAGTCAAACGGTATTTTGCTGTTGCCGATTGCTGTTACCCACATGAAAAAGACAAACCTTTCAATTTCCCTAAACACACTTTATGCAAATCAGCCCCGCTTCAAAGCAATATTTGCTTGTTTTCATTCTAATTTCCATTTTTAATTGACATTTTTATATGTTATTACCAAATTTCAAGTGAGTTAGAGTTGAGCGCGGCCTGCCAGCCGGCGTAGGCGCTGTTCAAAATCCATCTTCAAACAACTCCATCACCCCTCACTCTATGGAGTCCCCGGTGATGAGGGACCTGGCCTTCAGTCTGTTTTATTCTATTATAGAGCAGCTCATGAGAAAAACAACTTCCTCTCTGCTCATCCCCAAAATACGATTTCAATTGATTAAGTGCCACGGTTGGAAAGGAGCATCATCAGATTTGACCAAAGTCTCTCCGCGTGTTGCCACCACTCCAAATGGGTGAGTCTGCGAGCGGGAAGATGAATGTATAGCGAGGAGGAGGAGGAATGTATAGTGGAATGTGCAAAGATGGAAAGGAGGGGACAGAGCAGACTGGAGGGGAGCATGATGGATGTTTGGGAGGATGTGGCGGCGATGGAGGGGTGTGGAAAGAAAAAGCAAGACCGGGAGATTTCTGCCCGATCCGCAGCATAATCATCCAATGTGTCTCCATCTGGCTTTGCAAAGACATCATTAAGAAAACCCGAGGTCGTCTGGGTTCACGGAGCCGCAGAGGCTCAGCCTCACTCCCATCCCTCCCGCCACTCAATTTGTATAATTTACCTCCATTTCCAGTCTCTTTTGAAAAGAACCTGTTTGACCCCTAATGCGGAGGAGTCAAAAAGTTGTGTCTAACTGAAATGGATGGCTGAGAGACTCCCCGCGAGTGTGTGGCCAGTCAATAGCCTGGCAGGGAGATGCTGATGCTGATTGTAGGAGATGGCAGCACTTCGGAGGAGTTGTTTAGGTATGCAGGATGAGCAAGAGAGGCCCACGGGGGGGGGGAAGAGACGAGAGAGCTGGTGATGGGAGGGAAATGAAAAGTTGAAGTGTGCCCTTCCCTGAGGTGATTTGTACAAGTGACCCCATGATTGAAGGACTGCTCAGTGGCATGCATACTGTTCTGCAAACAAAACCGGCGTGCGTTCTGTTTATGTTTCATCTTCCGTCGTGATGAGGCTGCACTCTCAGGGACGGAGGGAAGGAGGAGCAGAGGGGGACGGTGGTGCAGTGGAGGAGTGATTACCCGGCGTGGAGCTGAGGGATGAGAGCCGAACGGGTATTTTATTTTGTCAATTGGAGTGTGCAAATGGAAATGTCAGAGCGGCCGGAAAACTAATGAATCTGATAGGAGAGATGCCACCTCTCCTGCCGAATGCCTGATCAATTGCCATTGTCTTCTGCGGGCGCCGATGTTCCTCGTTGTTGTTTTTTGATGGTTTTCTCTGCCCGGCCGGGATGTTTGCGGTTAAGAGTTTGATGGCAAACTTTGAGTCAAGGAAATAAAGGAATCGATCCAAGACGGGAATCAATGCTTTCATCTGTTACTTACAAGTCTGGGCCTGTGAAAAGTGATTCTGGATGAGAGTTTCCTAACTCGGTTAGCAAAGTAAACAAACAGAAGAGGGTGCTGCCAGCCCCTGAACGATTTGCCTCTCTGCCCTGATCACGGTTAAAAAAACGTCAATTTGCGCTCTTTTATTTCCACATTTCTATTTAGTGACAGATACCAAAAAAATTCCCTAATGGCAATAACAGAAAACAAGTTGTCTCACTTCAATCAAGCAAGTGACTTTCATAACCTTGGAGCGTTTTTTGTGCATTAGTGGCACAAAATGACAGATGTGTTTCGTTTAAATTTAGACTGACAATGATCTGGCGCGCCGGGGCTTTGTGCTTGTTCGCTCACAATTTGTGGTTACTTGATGAGTGCTGCAAAGACTGCAAGCGGGATGAAAAAAAAACAAAAAAAAACAATACCTGCATTTGCACTGTTCTATTTTGACAAGCAGGCTAATTTCTGCCGAGGGTCATCAATATTTCTGACACTTCAGTGGTGGCATGAATATAGAATGAATGTCCCTTTGTTGTGCCTGGGGAGCTACATGCCTCCGAGCATCAACACAAATCACTTGGATCTGATTGTTAGCTTGTTCAGTCAGTCACCGGTCCCTCAGGAGTCTGTCTGCTTTCAATATCACGCATCATAAACAATATCCAATTTGGACTGTTGAACTATGAAAATACACTACGCGAGCGAGGGAAATGGCAAGAAATCAACCAGCTGTATGAGTGATGAGTAAAAACACTGGTTTGTGGAGGGGGGGGGGGCAACCTGATGGTTTAATGTTGAAGAAAACGTGTGTTGCTGAATCTTACCTTTAGAATAAAGGTGTCCATTCGTTTGGCTGCTCACCTGAATCACACACTGACGTGGCTTTGGTTGAGTTGTATCAAAGTGTCTCTCTGTGTCCTGCCTGCTGTGGGCTTTAGACCTCTTTGTTCTAAGAGCGGTCCCACTCCTTTGATTGAATCCCCCCTCATTACCTCCGTTCCCTCTTGATTTCCATCAGGTTCACCTCGCTAATCCTCCGCCAGCACCTGCTCAACCTTCACAGCCTCCCTTTGAAGCCCGCGGGGCGGACTGGGCAGCGAGCGTCTCCCGGCTCCAAAGCGAAAGCCCATGGAGACAGAAATAGTAATTTCTTAAAAATGGAGACGCGGCGAAGACTTTCACTAATGGCCTGCGGGACTAGGAGCGAGGAGCCAGGCCCTCGTTATCGCCCGTGTTCTTTTGGACGCACTTCAGAGGGCCGAGGGAAGCCGTCTGCTTTGACAGAAGAGACTTACACATGGTACAGATATCTACAGCGAGTCGCACAGAGAGTACATAAATAAGACTTTTAGTCATATTCATTTATTTTAAGACATTTTTCTTTACTGATCTCAACATATTCAGCAGAAGGCCCTCACAAAACTCCAGTATGCGGTGGCTTTTCATTCCCCAGTGAGAGAAAAAATGTATTAACATGGCGAATAATTTGCTTTTGGGACAATAATAAATGTGATGGTATTCCACAGCCTGCTGCTAATTCCACCATTAACATAATACGATTTAATAGGTCACTCAGTTTCTTTTATTTCACAGATGAACAGCTTTCATTCAGTAGAAACATCATTTTAGATGCGTACATTATGAAGAGAGCAGATTGCCAGACTGTTAACGACCCCATTCCCTTCATTTCATTTGCAAATAATCTGGATAGATAATTTATGTAAAACACAATTATCATCGATATGAAACGGCCATTCAGTTTCGCCGTTATCGCGACTGAACTGGTTTGATTTGTCTTATCTGGAGATGAGAGGAAACAGGAGACTTACCAACAGAGAGGAGGACAGAAAGAGAAAAGGGAATCTATCACAAAGACAATGAAGATCAAACACAGGCCTTTGGTTATTGTTGTTCTAGTTTCCAGGGAAGCGTGTAATGAACTGAAGCAATATGGTTGTTTTGTGTAACCTCACTGCGAGACGCATGCTGCTCCACAGTGTGTGGAGTCACACAGAGCCGCCATCCACACACACCGGGGGGGGTTGGGAGGATGATCGATGGTGCACCACAGCTATTTGTGTGTTCATTTTGAGAGCAAGTTAAAAAAAATCCCGGTGTAAATAGCTCTGACAGACGGCAGGGAGACGCATACAAAGACATCTTTTCTCCTGAAGCTTGATGAGCATGAAAACCTGAGCAAGGGACCAAACGGACGCGTGTCGCGTGTGTCTGTATGCTCGCAGTTTGCTCAGATATGAGCAGTCATTTGAAACATAAGAGCGAGAGATGCATTGCTTTATCTGCCCCGATGTGTTCCTTCGTTGAATGGCCCTCATGAGCCTCGGCCCATCTAATAAAAATCCATCCCTCTGTCCACCCAGCGTCATTACATCAAAGAATAAGGCCACCCCGTCATGATGAAAGAGACAATTTATTTAGGTCATACACCCCTTTTTGCTGCCGCATTGCTAAAGTACACAATGCTCTCTGGAGCGCAGCAAAGGACTGTGATGCTGAAATGTAGTTCAGATGACTCACAACATTGAGCGATAAAGAATACCAATAACCGAGGAACAGTTATACATTGAGGAGGATTGAAGAGGAGCCGGTAAAAGTCAGTTGTTGTCCGGTTTTCCACCAGATGCTGATAATCTTTTGAGGGAAATAAAACTGTTCTTTTTCTCCGATTTATTTTATTTATTTTGTCATCTCTGGTATGTCAGATCCAGAATAAAAATACAATACAAAAAAACAACAAAATAAAATACAAACGGATCCTACAAAGAACCAATCCAACCCCAAAAGATCAATTTAATTGAATCACATGATCATGGAAAATGAATTAAATGTACTTCCATTTAAAGTATAAATGGTATACATTGACACTGAAACGTTTTAGTCAGTCATTGAGGTTAGTTGATAGATATATTTAAATTAGATTCAGAACTCACTTTGGCGGAAACTGCAATTTAATATCTCAATTTAATGTTGGAGTGCCTCTAATCTGATTTATTAACTGAAACAAACGTCTGAGAGCCTTGCAGAGCAGCGCCCTGAGCTACCCAGAGGGCCACAATTACACAAACTCACATGCACGAAAAGCACGTGCACGATGTCAACAAAGCTCTGAGAAGAAAATAATGTTTATGCCATATTAATGTTCAGATTGTTAAATACAGCTACTTTAAGGTGGGTCCTTATTTTGAAATGCACGACTGTACAGCTGCCATGAACACGTGCTGCTTGAGTGCTGAGCATGTGCTCGAGATAATGTCATAGAATTAACAAATAGAAACTTAAACTGAGCCAAGAATGAACCACGTTAGGCAGACGAGCGTTAACAGGTCCGTCACCTTGAATTAGTCGAGGCACATTTGTTTGTAGCTGACAAAAATACAATTATCATGAAAGTATTTTCACATTAAAAGGGTGCACAATGGCAGTTATCTTTTATTTCCCTCTTTGTTTGGATGTATTGTGGCCAGTGAGCACGTCACTAACTGGTCAACAAACACATTCATTTAGACGTGCCAGCAATCTAAAACCAAACATTATTTCTGTGTTTTGTTTTGTGTCTAAGAGTCTTTTGTCATGCTGTTATCTGCTATCCCTCTAAAATATGTTTGCTTATAATTATTGTGACTAAATTGCTCAATTTTGTTATCTGCTCTCTGAAAAGATGCAATTTATTAATTGCTGCAAAGAGGCAAACTCTGAAAAACAGTAACGAGTAAATAAAATATGGTAAAGGTGCATTAATGAGAGACCATCACGTGGATTTTGCTGCATGTTTATGAGTTCTTTACTAAACGCTCTTGCACTTAAAACTCACTTAAAATTCATCATGTTCCATGTCCTCCATGTCAACTCTCCCCTGGTTAAATAAAACAGTTGGCACAGATGCTCCATCAATTTGGCCAGTGCATAATTACCACTGAGTAAATTGGCAATTATTCATGCTTTTGGCAAGTACTAGTTATACGGGCATTCATTATTTCAAAAAGCCCTGGAGACCGACTTCAGAGTTGTAACCCGCATCAACAACTATTACCCGACTCTTCCTCAGACCGTCCCTCTGCCTGCAGCAGGTCGTTTTACAGATGGTTCTGAGTGAAGCATTAGCCCGCCGTCAAAAAAGGTGGTACTTACACAGAGACGGTAACCGTAGGTGGCTCCTCCACCATCTCACAACAAGACGTTAATGTTCAGCGATGATTAATGCGGGCTCCGGGGATATCGATGGCCTCTGCGGCGCTAATGACTCTGATGGGAGCGATGGTGCATCTGTGTCGTGGGGTTGACGATGCTTTATGAAACCTATAAGAAAAGGGTGTTCCTCCATGGCCTTGCTTGTTAGGCACCCCCCCTCCCCTCCTTTTCCCCCCCCAATCCCAATCCATCAGTAATGAGCACATGCATGTGAATAACTCATTAGTCGCTGCATCGATCGGCTGCATGCCCACTTCATAGAGGAGACGGACAAGGGGAGGCAGCAATCTATCAGTGGTTCAGGAAAGCAATCGTCTATTTGTGAATGGGTCTTTCAATTAGCAGGAAAGCACTCTGTGACGTAATGTTGTTCACACATTCAATCCAGGCTCATATTTGACTGCGGTTCAAGACTTTTTGACCCGTATTTATCAGTATGTTGGGTCCGCTTCCTCTTTCACATGTGGAATTTCAGTGATGCCATGCAAGTTGTGAATCATAGAATATATGTAAATGCGAACGCAACACTCTGTCGGGTGCAGGAAATGGAAGTGACTAATGGCAGCTGTGTTTTGATGGGGCACTTTCCCTGTATGTTTATAGTTCACATGCACGTGGATGTGTGTGCGTACTCCTGTGGTTATGTCTACTGCAGAGGCTTGGGGGGGGGGGGGGGGCTTGTTTTTAGCTGGCCATTGGAGACACCTTGGGAGTGATGGCTATGGAAATAGGGACAAGCAGAGGCCAGGCGGAGCAGAAAGGCCCAAACACAAATGGCTTTTGACTTGTTGCTCTCTGACGAGGCTGACCAAATCCGCTGTGACATTCTGTCTCCACTTTTCAGGAAATACACAGCAATGCATGTTCAGAATGGCGACGCGCTGGGCAAATTCTGGCTCGCTGATGATGCGCGGTGTGTATGAAACATTTGCTTCGGTGTAAACGCATCAAAGGGTGATAAGACACGAAACAGCCTGCAATGCTGCAGCCAAATTGTTTTATTAATAAAGGTTCACCATCATTGTTTTTTGTCCTATAACTGCAAGAGGCAAACGCATTTCTATTCTGAGAAGAAAGCAATCCCTGCTCTGTTATTGCAATCTACAGGTCATCCATTTGTTCCTCCAATAGCCGGCTACAAACGCCTCTTCAAAGCAAACATTGGCAGGATTGTGAATGCATGTTGACATTTCCCTTTTCATTTAAATGTAGGAGCCTGTAGCTACACTGGCTGACCTGCACTACGTGGAGGTTTGTGACTTTAATAAGCTGGTAATTCAAACATATACATAATATAAAGGTGCCTGTGGCAGCTGGAGCATTGTTTGCTCTCTGCAGCCCGAACAGTACGATAGGATTTTTTTTTTTTTTTATCTCAGCGAGAGGGGAATTTAAATATTTAATTGCAGTCAAATAAGGGAAGACAAAGGAACACAACATTTAGTATCATTAAATCAGGCTGTCGTCAGAATAAGACTGTTATTAATATGAGCCAGTTGGAGAACCATCTGTGTATAAGCGTGTAAATATGAAATTAGTAGAAGAGCATTGAACTAAATCATCTGAGTAATGCTATCAAATGTAAGCTGGCTCACAAATTTACCTTTCCTGTAATACTTTTTTTTTTTTTCATATAATCATCCAAAGGGAAAATTGCCTGCCAGTCACTGACTTAATGACTGCCTTTTGTTGAAAATGAAATAAATAAAAGCACCATTGAACTGTTGGATTGCACCTCTGAATCTCAGGGCCCGTGACAATGATCCTTGCTCAATTAAAATGAGTATGTAACCAGTAGGAACACCTATCTATAAGCCTCTACAGAGCATGCTTTTATATCTGCCTCAGAGCAGATGGATTTATTTTTAATAGAACAAGGTGGTTTTAATATTTGAAGAATCAGCGAGAAACGTCGTCTTTTTTTCTTCCTCACTGCGGATTAAATGGTGGCAGCTAACTGCTTCTTTTTATGTGGGATTTAAGTTAAATCCAGAGGGGTTTTTTCTAATAAAGGCTGCTTTGAATGTACAAATACAATTTTTTTTTAAATGTATCACCCAAACTCAAAATGCGTGCCGGTGGATGGAGAGTGTCAGCAGAGAGGGAGAGAGGGAGAGAGAAAAGAACAAGATGGAGGAATGCATGCGATTGGGACAGACGGCAGGAGAGATGAGTTGCTGGCTGTCATTCAGCTTATCCACTCAAGTATGTCATTAAATCATGAGTTGTAAAAAAAAAAAAAAAATGTGAAGGACAAATATGGCAAGCTTTGAGCTGCTTTGGTGAACTCATTTAGTGGTTTCTTCCTCTGCTCTTATGTTGTTTCTTCGTGCCCGCTGACTGACAAAGACCGAATTCTGCTTGAATTTCTTTGCATGTACCTAAGCATGTTGTTGTTTTTGTGTGTATGTGGGTACAGTTCTCAGCATCTGTATTTCTGCCTGTATTTGCAAAGAGACGGGCTCGCTCTGACCTGGGCGGTACCTGAAGAGCACACTGCGTCATATTTTAACTCCCTTTGTCTTTGACGGATGGCTCGGCTCTAAAAGCCTCTGTCCGTGGTGCTGAAGGCTGGCCTGATATATGAGCGTCAGGGCCTGCTTGATAAATCCACCATGTCACTCCGCCTCTGACAGCCATTCATCATGCTTGGCTTTCTCATGTGAAATGTTCTGCGCGCTGGATAATTCAGTCAGACAAATAAAATGGGAGTCCTAAAGCTCAGTCCCACCATGCGTTGACTTTTCAGCACTGTACTTTATCTCGCTGTCATAGGGACGCTGTGTACCTGCCTAAGCACAGGCAGCAGCTGCAGCACAGTGACTATATTCAGACCAGCTGAAGGACGAACATGTTCTTAATGAGGCGGCTAATGACTTCTGTTCTTTTGTTGCTGTTTTTTTCTTCTTCTTCCCAGGGTTGGGACGGCCATTCAGCTGAAGTCTGGTGACTTTCCCCCCGTGGCCTGCCCTCTAAAGACTCCCTCTGTACTACCAGGTCATTGTCAATCATGTGTTTTGCATGCTTGCAGTTAAAATGCCACACATGAAAGTCGTTAAACAGTGTACGTTACCCCATGTTGGATGACGACTAAAATAAATGGTAGGATTATAATGCCATGCATTATACTTTGAGATAAATCTAGTGCATTGTGACACGTATGAGAATAAAGAAAAGGCAAAAAACTAGGCAATTGTTTGTAAAAGAAACAATGACATTTATTTTTTTTTTCTTAGCACTTTACTTAATTAGTCTGTTGTGCCAATTGATCACATATAATACAGTTGATATAAAAATGGCTTTTTAACTTTACACCCAAAGCAACAACGAAACGTTTTCTTAAAATATGTATGCTAAAAATACTGAGAAAGTATTTCCACTAAAAGTACCGGAAATAGCTTGCGATTCTGCAATGATGACGTGGCCATGTTTTGCTGTTTCTTCTGTTTCTTCTGTTTACCTCATGTAGTTCTTGTTGTAGGCACTTACCAGGGCATAACAGACCGCTTTGTGAGGAGATCACACATCAATCCCCTCACTTTTAATCAACCTGTTATATTTGTTTTAGTCCAACACATTGTTTTTTTTTTCCTAGTCACTGTTGCAATGAGAACTACACAGCATAAACAGCCATTTGGCAAATGTCCTCTCTCGATACTCATTTTGTAGCTGAATTTCATTAAGCTTAATGTGACGTTGTAATCAAAAGTAGTCTGCCCCTTGCCTCGATTTGAAACGCATTTAAACTGTTCGCATACAGATGATTTGTCATTACATCAACATAATAGAATATATAACAATATTTCCATGAAAAATCAAGAATCCATTTTAAATAGAAAAAGGGGGGGTTTATATTTCATCAGAAGGCTTACACCATAGTCACTGTAATTTGTCTACTCTACTAAATCTCCCTTCCGATAATAGACAGGTGTTATTACTGTATCTCTAACTCGTCTATGGATGTTTGACAAAGCACAGACGGTATTGCTTGGGACCACACAGACAGTTCCACAACTCTGAACACATTTAACAGTCAATTACAAGAGAGTTGACCATCATCATCTTCACTTTCTTTTGCCTGCCTGCATTGCTCTATGAATGGTGTTGAATGATATTGTTTTTGCAGTAAATGCCTCTTTCTGTTGATTGTTAGCTTGGTTTGATGTAGCGGTTACAAAGCCACCACTTTTAGCTGGGGTTGAAACTGGGAGAGAATGTAGTCTCTTTGAAACTGTTCCATCCCAGTCCAATAGTAGATTAGCCAGAGTATCTGAGCCGGGGACCAGCAATGGGTATGCCTTTGAAACAGTACTACAGATCTCTCCACCCCTGCCCATGGCCTTGTCCATTCAGTGTAGTTGGTGTGTGGTGCTCTACAAAGCCGCGCTTCTTAAAAGGCATTGTCACACACATTTATGACTGTGGCTTTCACTTCGACTCCACTTGGCAGTCCCTTACCCGGAACCCACAGCTTTGTAAAGAAAGGAGAGTGCATACCGGTTGCTTCCACTTGTGTCAGCGAAGCTTTGGAGTCGCATTTCCTTATATCCCCATAAACGTGATGGTTCCTCAGAGACACATAAATAAGCAGGCATGCCACTGAAATCACAGCCATGAGCACACCAAAGACGGTGATTACTGCTGTGTCCCATTTCTCTGTGTCCTTGGCTGCCAGCTCTAAACCCTTAGTGGTGACATTGACACATTTGGTGTCATGCTTGTAGTGGACGCTGCCGACATCCACACAGACTTTGTACAGAGTGGCGGGGCTGAGATGGGTGAGGTTGTAGACCTGGACGTCGGAGGGTACCCTGGTGGTAAACGCTGTGGTGGGATGGTTAGCGTCTGATCCTGTGTACCATTGAATGCTTGGGGCCAAGGTGCCATGGCCGGCCTTCCACGAAACCAGGATGGAATTTGTCTCCACTGATTTGATTATGACATTCAGAGAGCCATTTGTAGGTTGGGGAAAATATCCATTCACCTCTACGGAAACGGATTTAAGATCAGCTCCAACCAGATTATGTGCAACACAAGTGTAAAGACCAGCTTCGTTTTCTGTTATATCATAGATGTCAAAAGTTCCCTCTGGGTGCATGTAGAACTTGTCAGACACTGTGTTAGGCAGGACCTTGGTACCAGTCGGGGTGATCCAGTAGATGTCCGGCTCTGGTTCAGCGAAGGCCCGACAATGGAGTGACACAGAGCTCCCGTTCCGTGCTTTGATGTGCCCAGGCATGCTTTCGGGAGATATGAGTGGCAGACAAATCTCCATCATCTCCCTGAAGTGCACCTGTCGGACATGCTGGCCCTCGTACTCTGGCGGCTCCACACAGTACAGTGAGTCGGGCTCCATGAAGCGAAGGTTGGTCTTGTTCATGTTCATCCAGCGGACCACGCAGTCACAGCGGATGGGGTTGCTGTGCATGCTCACCTCTCTGAGATTTGGGAGGGACTCGACAGTGATCCTGTGAAGGGCACTGAGCGCGTTGCCATTCAGCATTAGGGTTTCCAGCCGCGGTAGTTTGTAGAAAGCATTAGGATGGATATAGGAGAGTTTAGGATTGTTGGTGGCTTCTATTTTGGTGAGCTCGGGGAGGTTATTGAGGGCAAAGCTGTCAATGGAAACTAGCTCTGGCATGCTATTAATCCCTAGTTCTTTCAGGTGGAGCATATCCACAAAGTCTCCCCTCTGTATCCTCGCTATTGGGTTTTTGTTTAGATCCAAAAACTTCAGATTTTTTGCATTTCTCAGGGCAGAATGAGGCACCTCAGCGAAAATATTATCATAGAACGAGATGCTCTCTAAGTTGTCAAGACCAGCCAGTGCATCGTCGGGGAGCTGAGACAGGTTCATCCTGGTGAGGACCAGACTGCGTAGGTTACTGAGAGGCTGGAAGTTCATATCATCGAGAGAAAGAATAGGATTCTCACCGATCATCAGGATCTCCAGATTTGGCATGGGCTCGAACCACTCTTTTTGAATGGCCGTCAGCTTGTTAGAATTGAGGTGGAGCCGCACAAGGTTGCCGAGACCCTGAAAAGCCATCGAGGAAATGGAGGAGATGAGGTTGTGATTCATGTAGAGCTCCTGAAGGTTCGCCATCTCAGCAAGACTTCGCTCAGGCAACTCTCGTATCCAATTTTCCTCCATATGAAGGGACAGCAGGTGGGGAAGATTGCCCAGCTGGACATTGCTGATAGAGGATAAATTGTTTTGCGATAAATCAATCTCTGTGATGTTGGCTAGGTAATCCAAGGGTTTGTCGATCTTGGCAATATTGTTTGTTTGCAGTAATAGTACTTGTGTGCCCACCGGTAATTGTTCCGGCAGGCTAAACAGTCCCAAGTCATTACAGTCAACTGTCTGAGCCTCCATGTACACCGAACTCGGAGAAAACCAGGATCTAATCTGGCATACACAGAGCTTCGGGCAATCAGGCCTCTCGTCTGTGGCCACAACAAAAGAGGCCATGGCCAAGCCGACAAAGAGGCGATCCACGAATGACACGTCCTTCATATTGGACCGGTTCCCTCCAGTAAGAAATTGGTCCTTGTAAATTAAGTGGTCTGAGCTGTTAACTTCACGAATAATGAATCATTTGCTGCAGCCGCTGAGGCGATTGACTCACCACCCTTGCCACCGCCACCACCACCAACTGCAGCAGGGCTCCCTGGAGTTTTTTTTGTCTTGCTGTGTCGACACCCTTGGACGTAATGACTAATCACTCACTGTTGCCTGCAGGTTTCAGGGTTCGGGGCCAACGCTGCAGTCAGACAGACCCGAGAAGGTGGGCGGGGGAAAAAAATAAGGATGGAGCGATATTATACCTCAAAGGATTTATGTTACGCACATTCGTAGGTATCCATGAAAAATGTCTTTAACGACAGATGTCCTCATTGATTGTCGTCACTTGCTTCCAGAGTCCACAGCCCGGTCCATTCCTACCTGAGTAAGACAAACGAGACAGAGAGAAGCGGTGTGAGGATTACACGACACTGGACGTGGTCAGGGAATTTCATAATGGAGGGATTTGTGCATATTGCCATTTGTCATAGGCACGCTGATGCATGGTGACATTTGTGCACACTCCCTTCAAGATATAGAACCCGTGGATTTATATCTACTTGACCTTCTAGACTTCATTCTGGGGACGTACCGGTGTGCCCCCACAACATGGCATTCAATTCTGATGTTAGCGGTATGTCTGTTATTGGTTAAATGGAAGGCTTTATTAAGATTCCTAAATGGCAGACATCCTAGGGCTGAAGCATTAGCCTTTGGGGCAAGCGGCTTAAAGACACTGAAATATGGCAGTTACTATGGCAACAAGTAAACGGGCAGCCAGTACCCCACACCACACAGTGAGACAGCTGAGCTGCACATGCAAAACAGACACAGCCTGCACCTGTTTGTTAGAAGATGCAGCAACCGACAGCTAAAAAGCTATTAGTGTGTTTACGTCATTTATCTGCACACTAATCAAATTTAACGTTTTTTGCAAAATGCACGCATTGCATACAGCAATGTTAGGGTGTATAGACACGTTGAGGGTTCATGTGGTTCTCTGTAAATACGGAGTGATTTCGGACACAACCCTAGTCTACATTGAGAGAAAGCTGAAGGCTATAAATATTTTACATATTTTTTAGGTGACATACAAGTACATGCAGAACAAAACTTTGTATTAGAGATGCAGGTATGTATAAGCAGTATTTTTAAGACATTTCAAATTCCAATTAAAGCGTCAAAAACTGTTTAGGCTGTTTAGAATTGTAGGCCTAAGTTATAATTCATCAGCATCATCCATGTTGTGAAATGTGTCATATATAAACAAACATTACAAGGCCAACAAATCAATAAAGCGAACAGATTTAGTTCTTTGATTTTTTTTGCCATTTATGATGTAATATTGATTACAATGGCCATAAATATCTTCATACAAGCCTGAATTACTTGAGAAAGACATCACATGCTGTGCTGTAGACAACAAATAGGACTACGATGCATCCTGCTGCATGCGAGTCAAATATCTCTTCTGCGTGCAGCGCCTCTTTTACCGTCACATTCTCTCCTGTTGTGGTAGAAAGTCCACAGATGAAGTGCGGCATGTCATTTGTCGTATGTAACAGCCTCTCACTGAACAGATAGGTTTGATGGTGCTTGTGATATTTC
Source organism: Melanostigma gelatinosum (assembly GCF_949748355.1). NCBI lineage: Eukaryota > Metazoa > Chordata > Actinopteri > Perciformes > Zoarcidae > Melanostigma > Melanostigma gelatinosum. Next base: position 10,433,571 of record NC_136655.1, read on the forward strand.
AGGCCTGTAAGAGCGTGCGGCACATCATGTGAAAAGTCAAGAGAGACGGGATACAATGGAAAGAATCCAGAGAAGTGCGACGGCAGCTGGGAACTAAGCACAAGAAAAGAGAGATGGTTTCATTTCATCACCCTCGCCGTCTTCCCCTCAGCTGCCACGGGGGAGGTGGATGTGGGGGGGGGGGGGGGAAGTATGTGTATATATAAATAAAATCTTCAGCAGGTGGCAGAAACACTGCGATTTGCCCCGCTGGCGAAGCCAAGCCAGGGGTTCATTCCTCAACCTCTGCCCCAGCATTGTGGAGTCTGGTTTTGGAGGTGTGAGGGAGGAGGGAGGGCGGACAAGGAGCTAGTGGAACGAGAAAGAGAGAGGGGGGGGGGGGCGGGGGCGGGATTATTTTTCAAAAGCACCTGGCACTTTAATAACGCCCAGAGCATTCTGATAAACAGGGTTTAGCTCCCCTCCCTCAGCACTGGCCCTTCATTATGGGCTCTGCAGTTGATCCGCGCCCTGGAAACTAAAGGCCATAATCTGTAATTCAGCCGACAGCGTTTGGGTCTCACCTCTGCTCGCGCCGGTTTCTCTCCTTAGCAATCACAATTAGCAGCAGTGTAATGTGGTCAGGTTAGCTATTATTGTGGATAGCATTATTGTGCAATCACTGCAGGTGGCTCGGGTGGGCTGTTAGCGGTTTACCGATGATGTTGGTTGTGTCCTTTGGGAGGGTTTAAGCAATGGCTTTTTGTTTTATGATTGATATTTTCCCTTGTAGGCTTTGGCGAAATAAACACATTAAATAAGGTGTTACTTCATCATATTTCCGTAAGCTTGAAGATAGATGTGAGCAGGATGTCATGGTAATGAGAGGTAGAAAGAGACAGATTGACAAAGACATTAATTAATTCTTGTTTTTAGTTTAATGTGAATGTCGGTTGTCTGGCGAGTAGCTGGGATGGGATTAGGAAGGCTTTACCGGACAATTTTCAAGATGGTGTGGCCAGCAAACGCAACACATTTCCAGGCCAATTCATGAAGATACAATTCTGTCAATGATCATTAGATTTTAGGCTTTGTTGTGGCCACCACTTCATTTTGACTGCAAAATTACAGTTGCTGTCAAAGTTTGGATGATAGAATTTGGGCCGATTCTTTTTGAGATAATTGATTAACAGTTCGGTCTGTATAATGTCGAGACATGTTGTTTGTTTTGTCCGAGCAACAGTCTTGAAGGATAAGAAAATGAATTCACATTTGAGAAAATCTGTGAATTTTCATCTCAAAAGAATTGAACAGTGAAGCAAAATTGTAGCAGATTCCTTTTTTTAAATTATCGACTCATGAATTAAATCAACTGATCACTTTAGCTTTATCAGATTGTTGTTATAACCATTCAGTTTGAGGTGAATTGTCTGATACTATTGCGTGTGTGAACATTTCCCAGAGGGAGTCGTGCAAAATCGGATCAAGCTGAGGTTGAATGTTGAAGGTTGAAGGGCTGCTGAAGGAGAACAGTGGGAGTCATTTGTAAGAAGAAGCTGAATCAGAGGTGACATCTTGTGTGGCAATGTGTCTGATGTGGCAAATGTACTTCCGCCTGAGCGGCATAGTGTTGGGCCAATGAGTCAGTTATGTAATAACACCGTTTGCAATAAAGTCGGCCGTGTATTACAAACTAAGAAAATGTTTACACAATGCTCGCTTTCAGATTTACTCACTGTCAACGACAAGTGGAACATCCTCAGAGCTCAGCGTGGTTAATCAAGAGGTGTCGCGACACGTCGGCAAAATTGAAAAGCTTTCAACAACAGAGCCTCCATTAAGAATGCTTATCTGACGGGAAAAATGTGGCTTATTAAGGCTACACAAACTGCATTTCATTCCACGTTGTTGTGAAGTTGGCAATCTGGTAGCAAACTGCATCATCTTAAGTGAACTATCCTAATCATGCACAGGCGGTTGAGCAGGTAAATTGCTATTGTACGACCGCATTATGTGAAGCCCAGTGAAGAGGCAGTCTATATTCTTCAGGCTGTGCACCGTGACTGCTGTGGCTATGGAGTCCACACACTTGTACTAACCTATTAGTAACAGGTCCAGTCAAGCTACCCAGCACACACACACACACACACACACACACTGCTACGATGTAAAGCTAATTTCCAACTATCCGCTACTCGGTTGCCGGTAATTGCGGTGGAGGGGAGGCAGAAGGGAGAGAAGAGATCTGGAGGACAAAATGACTTGCCAGAGGTGGAACTTGTCATTGTATCCGTAGTGGTGTATTAACCTCTGGGGACTGTCATTGCAGAACATATTAACCTTTGCAAGACCATGAAGCCGAAGTATTAGCCAGACAAAGATTGGAAGAAAACAAAGACTTCCAAGCAAAAAACAAAAAAGCTGTGGTGTATTTTATTGGCAATAACTTGCATTTGGCTCCACCAAGAGTAATGTGGTTAATATGGTTGGGGCAAATAGAGTTAAAGGATGGATGTTTGTAATATGTGCGTGGAAAAGCCTTTGCAAACCTTGTGTAGAGAGGTACATAATCAACAGCTGGTAATACAACCTGGAGGGCTTGAAATGGAATCTCCTGTAGCTTAATGTCTAACTGCACTTACACATTAAGCCTAAGCTTTGGCATTTGTTGGAGCAGCCAATAGGATCCTTTTATAGGGCAGGCTAAGGTGTTCACTCATGGAGTTAACACAAGTTCCCAGGTGTCAGAGGAAAGGGTGGGGTGGGGGGGGCAAATCATTCAAGCCATGGTCTCCAAAGCCCCTCCATTACTGTCGCAGGCTGACAGTCCAGCCCATGGGCTGTTCACTTTCACCAGCGTTAATCCTGACAGTGAACATTACAGCCAACAAGCTCCTGGTATCTGGCTTAACTGTGACAAATACAGCCATGTTTGTTGCACCGCAAAATAAGGTGAAACAGGTGTTTTGGTGACAAACTGTGAACACAACATCAACCTTTTTTTATTTGTTACCTTTTTAGCATACATTTGCCTGGCCACAGATCCAGCAGATACGGAGAAACATTACCATTCATGTGAAGTGGTGTTTCTGGTGTCGACTGTGCTGCTTGGTGCCGGGCAGGTGGCATTCTGTGGGCGTTGAGAACTTTTTCGTTAAAAACAGCTTCCTGCTAGAGCTAAAAAAAGACGCTATGAGCTGAAAGACACTATAAAGCCCCCGTGGAGCTGATTATAGCCCAACTAATACTTCATTATGTTAAGACAATACAGATATTAATATTTGGGAGTTTCAAAAATCTGGTTCACTGTAAGAGACACTTTCCATATTCTACAATTTGATCCATTACTATTATAAAAACATTGATTATAGCCTCTTTTTAAAAAGAAAAATATATGTGTGTGTGTGTGTGTGTACGCTGGGCAAATGTAATGCAGATTTACAGGGTGGCTGGTATTCAATCTGGCAATTTTTTAAATGACTTTTTAGGAAGTGTTGTTGCATCGCCATTAGGAGTCGGGAGCTACTTTATCCGTGAAGTTATTGACACATTCACACTGAGAAGCTGTTGAGAAATGGCTGTCACCATTATGAACCGGTGTGTCGTTAGTCCTCGTTAGCCACATATTCCACTCTTAATCAGCGTCACATTTGACATTTCTGAAAAAGCTGGAACCCGTCCTCATTAAAATGCTGCACATTTAGGTTGGCTTATTGTTGTTGTCAGGTGAAAACCCTTTTTTTTTTTTCTCAGTAATATTAATTCGACACCGGCAGAAAAATGAACCATTTGGAAACCATTTGCTCTCATCTGTAAATGGCGCCAGACTAATCACGATGGGCCTGATCTGGGACGCGGCTACACTTAAGAGGTTCAGCTGCTGTCAAGGTGAAAAGCTTTTCCATTCACATCTTGGCAACACCTCACACTTCCTTTCCCACTGGGCCACCTCCATTATGCTAACATCGTGGCGGTTCCGGACAGCAGTGGCACAAATACAGTTTGATTAGTGACCAGTGAGATACGACCACTTTAAATTAATGAGTGTGCACAACAGGGGCAGAAACGCTGGTCCTTGTGGCTCTGCGGTGCTAATTCAGGCCGGGCCGCCAAACAGCCGGGCAGAACTGTTTGTTTTATGCTGTTTATTGAAATGAGTTGACCTACAGTTGATGTAAAAATCAAATCATTCCTAACACAAGACACAAGTTCTGTGAGGGGCTTTCTGGCATGCATGGAGGAGAACATTTGTGAGGTCTGAGCTGTGGAACAAGTCGAGATGTAGGTGGGGGAGCGTATTGGCCCTCGGGGAGATGATTATGAGGCCTGCACGGTTTCAGTTGTAACAAGGTAGTATTGCATCTGCTGAGAGTCAGACATTACGCTCGCTCGCTGTGGTAAAACTGGGCGGCAGACATAAAGGTCAGACGTAAGTGGAAAGTAGGGCGCAGTCGAATTGCCTCGTCTTTCGGGAGAATGGCCTGTGTATTGTAGAAATGGTTCACTGGGAATTTTGATCCACTGGTAATAAGCCTTGCAAGGCTTTCTTCTTCCAGTCACCCCCCCCCCCCCTCTCAGGTTCTTTCTTCTCTCTCTCAGGTTCTTTCTTCTCTCTCTCAGGTTCTTTCTTCTCTCTCTCAGGTTCTTTCTTCTCCCTCTTTTTCCTCATATTGCAACCTCCCCCACATCTCTCTTTTTTTAAACCTTCTCCTTTTCCGCCTGCACTCTCACATTTGTGTCCGCTCTTCAAACCCTTATCGTGAACATTTCTCCTTATGTACCCCACTTGCATCATGATCCACCCAAGCCATGGACTATTTAGAAAATAGGCATTTAATTGTGTCTCCCTGCGTATCCAGCTACCCGTCTTTCTTCCTGGGCATCCTACCGTCTCGCTGCTCTTTCACTGTCGGCCTAATTGCCTTCTCAATACTTGTCAGCCCTGCTGTGCTAAATCTAGTCTATCTGCATCCCGTCTTGACTGTGTGTCTCAGTAGCTGCTGTTTCCGAATTGCAACCGTCCGTCTGTGAGTTTCTTTTGGCCCGTGCATCATGACGTTATGCTAACCCCTAAAGTCCACCGGATGTGGTTTGGTCCCGAGCCAATCGCATTCCACCCTGTGCATCACTGTCACTGTCTACCAGACACATGAGCGGTGATGCTCACGCACAGTGTATCGGTGCAGTTCTTCTCTCCACTCCGCCATCTTTACGTGCCTCGTCTTTTTTTCTGCCAGAGCAGTTTGCGCCTCAGGCTTGGTCACTTGTGAATGCGAGCACTTTAAATCCATTTTCACTTACAGCTCAAATGAAATAGTATCCATACATTTGATGTGATAGCAGGTGTATGCGTCATTCATCACTGCACTAGTTCTATTTAGATTTCTTCATGTGACAGGCTGCCACTTTGCAATCATGCAACATTAGAGGTGTTCCAATTGTTCCAAAGAGAACTTATGTATCGCCGATATTCCTTTATGATTTCTTCATGTGAAGTCAAAGGATTTTCTTTGCTCATTCTGGAGACGCATGGTTGGAGAAACAGTGTCCGTGTTCTTTCTTTAAATGTCGTTCTCGCTGTAAATACAAAGCAGTTTTCGTGTGGCTCAGCTTTTTGGAGAGTTTGTCTATCTCTTTCCGGAGTTAGTGTCCTACGATGTGAAAAGAAGATGCTTTAAAACACGGCGCTCCCATAAAGGTTCCACTGTGGACACTGGACCCACAGTGGGCATGTAAGCGCAGCCATGACGCAACCCAGCCACTTCCGATAAGACGTTCTGGGTAAGCCCCTTAGTGGGTGGGTGCCTCTGAATGGCTTTGCTGTCCCTCCCTCTGCCCTTCACCTCATTGATTTACTATTATGCTTTCTCCAAGGTAAGGGAGAGTCCATTAAAGAGAACCTTCAATTCAGTGTATATGCATAATGAAAGCCGTGTGTGTGCGTGGAAACCGTTTCCCTTACATCTGCACTTGCATGGCCATGAATCAGTGGCAAGTCGACTGTTCATGTAAAATCAATGTTCCAAATTAACCGCTGGAACCTGATCTCTGGTATTTCAGCCCTTTTCTGGAAAAGACATGCCCTTGGAACACGCGTGAGGCACTATAGCACACACTCATGCACACATCGGACCGGAACACGTATTAAATACATAGAAAGATACATGCATCGTAACTTTGTCCTCGCGGAGAACGTAAAACCCAAGCTCATTTGCATAAAGCACCACACAGTGTAAGAGCACAGCTAGGTCCCCTTGTCTAATTCGCATAGTGTTGCATCTATTAAAATGAAGGCAAGGTATCCAGCTTTAGGCTGCCGCTGATAAGGTCAAAGGCGTAGCGAACACATTCCAACACTCATTTCGCCCCCAACATAATCGCACTCACTCTTGACAAAGAATCTGCATAATGTGCCATGTATAGCTGCTAGCCAGAATGAAAGAGTGAGGCGTTAGGATGGGGGGGGGGGGGGGGGGGGGTGCTGGCAGGGGGAATGATGCCAGCGGCATATCCCTCAAAGTCGGAGCCAAATTGAATCTGCAGGTGCAAATGTGGCATGTGTGCTGCCTCTAAGATGCGCGGCTATCTATATTTATATGAATAATATATGGCCGGTCAAGGGGCCACAAGCCTGCAGGGAATAAGTTCCAACGGCAGACGGAATCAATCATTATATGCCACTGAAATGCATTCATCGCTGGCTCGGACCTCTTTATTATGATTTCATGGGGTTTGATACGGGCTTTCTCTTTCCGTTTTCATTCTCTGCTGCTCTTCCTCAGCTAAAGATACGGCACTTTCAAAAATGTGTCTGTTCAAAGCAGCCCAATGACTGGGCCGATTTGGATTGATATATTTATATATATATATGTGCATTTACGTGCATATTTCTGCCAATGTATGTATACAGGCAATTTGTGTCTGTCCGTGTGTGCAGAATCTATGCATAAGTGTCCGCGGCTTTATCAATGCAAGAACACTTTGCTTTGTCTCTTGATGCAGCCTCCACAAAGCTTTTCATTGGTGCACTGAGGGCTATACGTATCAATCTGAATGCAGAACAGATGGACGGCACAGCAGTAGCTCTTAGATGTCCTTCTTCTCTGCCCATGTTTGAAACTGCAACATGGCCATACGTCCCTATCATGTCCAAATCTGATATGAATCTGCACAACAGCAGACTAATTAGTTATTCATAAGTTTGATTTTCTTTTTTCTTTGTGAGAATCTGCATCTTCATCGTCAGCCATCATCAGTGTTAGTCCTTTGTCTTCTCTGGTATGCGTGTTAGTTTTTTAGAACACCTCTTAGTTTAACCACATTGTTCTCACAGAAACGTGTGCTGGCTAAATACTTAAGATGCAAATGTGAAAGCAAATGTCATTGGATACAAAGGAGCTGTCCCCTCCCATTCTGACCTTTTGATATGGACTGAACAGCAAAATGTCACGCATGCTGCCTTCAAAACATGTTTTCATCCTCTGCTTTGTGTCTTTTTATATACTTCAGGTGCACTACAGCCCATCCACCAGATCCTAGAAAATACAAACATGCACTCCGTCCCCGTCCCCCCCTGTTCATTTTGCCCTCTGTCTGTGCTTATTCTATTTCAATGGATGCCTGTGTTTGTTTGGGAACAGGATGCTATCAGAGAGCCTATGCTCGGCTGCACAGGCTGATCCCCTGCAGCTGTCCTGTGAGTATGTTTACATGCATTTCACTCAGGAGCCTCGATAGATCCTGAGGCATCTTGTTATCAACATTATGGAAAAAAAAAAGGTCGTGAGATTAATTTGCTTTTGATGGCGCAATAGTGCAGTCTTCCTGAACTCCACATTGGCTCTGAGCCGGTCGTAGCTTTTGGCACCCGTATGTCCTCTCACCTCACAGGAACCTGCTGCCCTCTGTTTCTAGAGAAATGAATATGAAGCACCCGCACCGTGCTGCCGATCATGCTCTCCAAACCTCGACAAGACCACTGCAGGCACAATAGCCCCCCCCCCCACACACACACACACACACACACAAACACATACACACACAAACACTGCTTCTCACTGTTTCAAACGCGGATCAATAGGCAATTCGCGAAGGCACTCACTTTAAGTGTATGACTTAGTGTGGACATGTAATATTGATTTGTTTTGAACAAATGTGCCCAAATTAATGAAGCAACCCATTACTGCTTTGCGTTACTGTTTTTAGCACCAATAGGGGGGGGGGGGGGGGGGGACGTGGCAACATGGCTACGATGTTGTGATAGAAGTGTATGCTTAACTTTGAACCTCACTAGCTGTTTGGAGCTGCATGTGATGAAATCACCACCGTTTGAAAATACATAAACATTTGTGCTCAAGGATCACTTGTGAAAAGCTGATGGCTGATGATTAAAATATAAGCTCCAGGCGGCCTCGGCTCGGCAGGTGGTCGCATAATTCGAAGTGAGAACAACACATAGTGAGTGGACCGAGGTTTTTCTCAGCGTGGAGTGGCGTCTGACTGTGGTTTTCATATTGAGCAGCTGCTTTGGGTGAGTCATTCGCACTGTGGAGGCCAAACTCTATTGTATCCATCACCGGGAACGAGAGCGCACACACGCATGCATGCTGACACGTCTGCACGGAAGATTACAGCAATCACATTTAGTATCCCCCCCCCCCACCCCCCACCGTGAAAATCCCATTCATCATTATCGGCCATTATCTGTTTATCTGCATTTGAAATATTCATGAGTAATGCATCTGCTGGATGACATACGTTTTGGACATAGGGGAGGGTGCGAGAGATGAGGTGGGGGGGGGGGGGGAGAGAGGCGCTCCAATGCAGTTCAGGGATGAGTGAATACCTTCCCCTTTCTCTCTCTCTTTCTCCAGCGCGCTCCTCGAGCAGGTGGAGCGCTGATGGTGAATGCGCTGCAAGATGCCTCTCTGTGACGATGCGTTAATTACACAAATTCCGTTCTGTGGATTTCTTCGAGACGTGTCTGGTGTGCGCTCACTAAGCTGGACCCGGGGACATGAAACTGCCAGTCCATCACTATCACACACACTCACGAGCGCGCGCGCGCACACATACATAAGCTACACACACAAACACAACTCCTCCTCGAATGTCCTGAATTAATTCGTCTTTCTAGCCTAAACGGAGTCCGTCATAAATCCGGTCTGGTTAAGGCGCATCCTGCAGAGTTGCGCAAAAGCGCGTCTCCACGGCCGGCGAGGGTTCGAGGCCAGTCCTCAGCAATATTAACCTGCAATATTTTCACAAACAACTTATATGTGATTGGTATTTGCGGAGCGAATCAATGCGTTGTTTAAATCACAAGACTCCGCGTCCGCTCCAACGCCACTGAATCCAGGCGTTTTTCGTTAACTTGGAAAACGCGTTGCGCAAAGGCAACCATCAAATGACCGAAATGCATTGTTATAGTAATCAGAGTTAACTTACCCGATTTAACCATGATAGCCCTCTCGAAGCATGTATGTGCCGTCTATATTCCCATCAAGTGCGCCGCTCCAATGACGAGCGAGCCCCAGCGCGCGACATAAAGCCAGTCAACAATGTGTGTGGTCTTCTTATTTGTTACGCAGTTGATGAGAAATCAGTTCTGGGTTTCTTCCACGGTAAAAGCACACGGCTTCTGCGTGAAGCGAGGACGAAACACGGCGAAGTCCACCAGCGGCGGGTTTGGCGAGACCTCGAGAGCGTGGAGAGAGATTCCTGTGTTCCGCGTGCCCTTCCCTTCCCGTCTTAGCTTCTGCTTAGCATCGCTCCCCTCGATCAAGCGTCAAGCGGACCACATAGATGCGCCCGCCGTCTCCTCAGCAAGTCATTAATATCAGAACAAACCCCGACTCTCCAGAGAACAGCCAATAGCGTCAGAGAAGCGGGCGAGTCGCTCGCAGCATCCCTGCTCTGGTTGGCTGAGGGGAGCCGTCAGTCATATCCTAGAAGCCCGTTCTCATCTGTCTTCTTCTGTTGGAGGTGAAGCCCGCTGCAAAAAATATCCATATGAACAAGTCACTGATTCAAGTTATGAGTTGCGGAAAGTGCTGAAATGGGAAACGAACTATTACAGATGGTGAGATAGGTGCCATTGTCTGATGGAAATGTGTGAGAAGCATTAAAAACAAATGCAGGCACCGCACTAACTAAGATAATAGTCAGATCAAGTTTATCTATACTGTAAAGGTCTGCCACCTCCTAAGGTCACGTGCCCATGTGACCGTATCTGGCATCATTTGACTGCTCACACTTACAAAGCACATATCCAGCATGTTTGATAAGCATCCGAATGCCCTGAGGTCAAGGACCTGTGGTGGCAAAACAGCATTTAGATCCTTTAGCATTCTAGCATTTTACTGTTGTAGTTGGTCACAGTGGAGCGCCGTTTAAACTATGTTCTATAGTGTTGAGTGTGTCGTTTAAATTGCATGCATTCTTGGAACCTTTATTTTGAAAGTAACTTATAGCTGTCAAATAAATGTAGTGGAGTCAATGGTAAAATATTTCCCTCAGATCTGTAGGGACGTCAAAGTATTAGGTAACATGAAATGGAAATACTCAAGTAGAGTACATCAAAGTCCCCAAAATGTGTATGTAAGTACATTCCACCTCTTCAAAGGACTCACCAAACTGAAACTACAGATCCTTTGTAAACCATGTATTTATTTTGCAGAGAGAGCTCCGAACAATGTATCTAGTATTCATGCAGTTTAGAATGAGAGGGATTCTCCTAACGGACATCATTTGCTCTTCTGTGTATGATTTGAAAATGGGTGATGGTGCTAGTATAAAATAAACAGTAGCAAACAGCAGTGCACACTGTTTTGTGTCTCGACAAAACACGTTGTCTCATAATAATAAAAGAAAGAATTGCCCATTGCAACATATGGCCATTTGGGACGAACGCTGCCTTCACATGGAAGCAGACAGACGGCAAAGCAGATATCATGTGAGTGGACGACAGTAACGTATATTCAGACTGACAGTGTGAGAAAAAGAATGTTTTTTTGAACATTAATGCATATAAACATGTTCTAGTAGAAACCCAAGAGACAAGTATGGACCCGGAAATTAGCATATGTCTCCTTTCAAGCTAGAGTGCAGGACTTTAACATATGAATGAACACTGAAGCCCTCGTCAAGCGTGTTCACTGAATGCTGATAAAGCCTATCGCCGCCATGGAAAGCTCTCTGTATTTCACAGTACAGCAGAGTTGTGGTGTCTGGGGTCTGTGGCGACTTTCCCGTGGTGGTGCACGGGTGATGCGTTCTACTGGAACCAGCCTTCGCTAAAGGGAGCAGGAAGAGGGCGAGAGACCAAAGCGACAGAGCAGCAGCGGATGCTCCACATAAAACAAGAAACTGTGTGTTCAGAGGAAGGATTCAAGTAAAAATAAGAACGCAAATCCTCAGAGAGGACAAACACTCGGGGGAGTAAGGTGAGCTCACCTGCAGGAGTACGTCACGAGCAGTGTTTGTGTATTCACTCTCACTGCCAGAGGGGGGAGAGAGCAAAGTTCCAGCTTTAAACAAGAAGATGGACTCTCGTATTTTGAATGGCCACACCTTCCTGGCACATTTACTAATCGCATCAGCACAAGTGCACTGCGGAATTCATCGCAAACTGTGTGCAGCCTGGCCAGCAGCTGTCACTCTCCGTGTGCGAGTGCATTTGAGATGGGACACTTTTTGCAGTGCAGAGGGAAAGAGGAAGAGGGCACAAGGCAGGAAAGAAAATGGATATCTGTACCTAGTAGCTCTCGACTCACTTCCCCGGAGGATTTCTAACACAATGTTCTACAAAGCTGATGTTCGGTGGAGGTTGGGCCGGGTTATCCGCAGCTTCGGAGAAAGAGATGTACCTCATCTGACAGCACAAAGGGGTTCTGATCCAAGATTGTACTACCTGAGGCTGCTGGGCTGGGTCCAGGTCTTAATATACGCAACCTCACCGCACATCGTGGTGCTCTTTAATCGATGTGGTGTCATTCACATTTCTGAAGTTTTGGGAGTTTTGCTGAGTCAATGTCCCCATAACTTCCCCTTTGAATGTCCACGAGAAATGATTCAAGTTTGAATGTAAATTGCACGGAATCATTTATTTTTGAAAGTTATCTCATAAACTTTATGAATAACTATAATGCCATGAGACTATTTAGACCGTTTTCTTTGATTAGATGCAGAGGTGCTGCACACTCAACTGAAGTATTTATGTGATTTTTCAAATGTCTTTCATATTTTTCTCCCAGTTTGTTCTGCATTTCACATTACGGTACTTAAGATTTGTGTTGTCTATAGATTTGCAAACCGCCCTCTGCGGCTGATAATGGAACAGATGCCTTTTCTAAAGACGCCGGCTTTATTCTGTTATTACAGAAGTAAAACCAGCCAGCTGTTTCATTCAGTACAATTAAAATAACAGTGAGCCTGGAGAGAAGCTGCTGTTTGTATGTTCTCATTTACATCATATGTTGTTAGTATGTTCACTGATGTGGTCAAATGTAATGAGTCGACCTCGTCTGGTTGACATGTAGTTAAATAAGTCTTATTTGTCTGGAATTCATTTTAGTTTTTGTTAAACCTGCTTCAAAGTGAATTCTTGTGTTTCTCTTCTTCTGCCAAACATGTTGAACGTGCACATATGGAACAATGGCGCATGTTATAGCAGACTTGGACATCGCTTTGTTTTGTTCAAGTGCGGAATATAGTTTGTGACGGAGACATGGAAAACCAATAAGCGCGTGGACCGTCTGTGTATTTAACCTTCTGCACAGAGACTCCATGTCTTACATGCTCTGACTATTTAAAGGATCTCAGTCTTGCTTGTTGTTCTTGAAAACCAGAGTTTAGCCGTACAAGTATATGTTCAGTATGTAATGACACACACACCGTCATCATATCAAAATCAAAACATTGTTTTTTTCATTCCCACAAAGATGAAAACTTTTAAAGCAGCCTACTATTTTTTTTTTTTTTAGATGTTCAGGATGATGGCACCATACCCAGAGCTGACTCTGCATTTTTGCCTTGAACCTTGACAGTATAAGTTGACCGTGGTGACTTCACACCTCATGAAGCCAGTCAAGGGTGCACTCCGTGCCTCATAAAACCGCTCCAACACAGCTTGGCAGTGTCGAGGCGGAGTAAGGAATTAGCATGCACAGAAAAGAAGAGGATATCGCCACGCCGTGAGAAATGGGCATCGCGTTTGATGCAATAAAACACCATTTTGGAAGGGGGAGGGGGCTCCCAGAGAAAAAGGCTCGAGGTGTTTACAGAGCGAGTTATGCTCTCGCTCATTCGTGTTTATTGCGGCGTTTGGGGAATATTCTGAAGGCCTTTCATGGTGACATTCTGCGATGTGTTCCGCAGGGGGAGAAAAGGCTGCAGAGGGCAGTATAATTTATTGACTGCATTTCACAGTTATAAATGAGTCTTTTACAAGTGACATAAAGAAAATGATCTGTTCTCTGCTGAGGCCGTGGAGATCTGTAAACTTTGTTCCGTCTACTGCCAATATGTCATGGCACTTGTATTAAATCAGGTTTCGTTCAACACACTGTAACTTGATCATAAATATCTTCTACAATCGACGATGGAGGCAAACTATTTGAAGCACCTGAATAGTTTATTTCACAGAAAACCCCCGAGCCACCGCATATATTCTGTCTCCATCAATAGCCTCTCCTTAGGCTCCGTATGAACAGCCTGTTTGCATTTTTGCCAGTAGTTTAGGCTGTGTTTGCCTTCATTGTCTTGTATGTTTTGTAAAAACCTCAGACGTCTGTTCAGCATTGAAGACGGTCTACGGGGAGATATCCAGGCGAATAATCGTCTCCAGAGAAAAGAGACCACTGTCTATACGCTGCACACTCAGTGTTACTCAAACAATACATATTCCTCACAAATCCACCCCGAGGCTTTCGTGCCTTTCCTGAAGACTGCTGCGGTCTGAGGAATGCTTCAAACATGCACTGGTTAGAAATCAAGCAATTTCCTTTGAAATTGTTAGTTTTCCGCAAACTTGGAGACTTATTTCAACAAATAAACACCTTGCTGATGCAGTGTGTGTGTGTGTGGGGGGGGGGGGGGGGGATTATTGTTGTTTTGTTCTTCACAGTGAAGTCAAATCATTGAAGATAATTCCAGGCAGCCGGAGATTTTGTTTCGCCAAAAACGAATCAAATGTTTTAGTAAAAGTACAGTATGGGCATATTACATACTTTAAAAGTATTTGTCATTGGAGTACCTTATTTGTATGAATGATCACCACTGCAAAAACACAATAGTGTGTTGAACATTCCGCTGCAGTGTGTAATGAGTGAAGACTAAATGTAGTAAACCATGCTTCTATCAATGACTCTGTAACCTTTAGCTCATTAAGCCTAACGGTGTATATTTCCTTCAACACTTTGTTGTATTTGCACTGAACCTGACAGAGATCGCCTGTGTGGGCGGCCCTGTGACGGCTTGTATTTTCTGTTAATGACATTTCAGTCCTTTTTCTCTGCTTATTGTGGCTATCGCTGCTTAACGCGCTCTACCTTCTTTATTTATAAAAAAACAACCATGGCCTGCCCACCAGAGAGAACAACCTGCTGAACAGTGGTTGTTTAGAAGCGCAAATGTCAAAGCTTAAGAAAATATTGCACCGCTAAGTTGGAATTTATCAATATTCTCCAGCGCTTGAGGCCTTTCAAGATCACATCAATCCCGTTCCCTTGGAGATGCCGATCTTAGTCCAGATTCTAAACCTATTTCTAGCTAATCACACCCACTACAACAGCAGTGACGTCAAACATTAGCCCTCATGGGTGCTTCTTTAAATAACAGGTAAGACTCGCAGTCTGGGCTCATATCTCTCTAAGACAGAACAGGCAGCCTGTGCTTTGGTTAAAGCCCCGAAGAAATCACAAACCTGGACATCGTCGGACTCCAAAACTCAGGTTCCAATTATGCTCTTTATTCTCTTGATACTTGCTTTGCATGTGCCAAGAATAAAAGAAGGAAAAATCTATTGACACATCTTGGGCCTGTTGTTCTTTTTCTCGTTTCTGTATCATGCTGCGTCTGGTTTAATTAAACCTCGTGCCCTTCATAAACAACTGAGGGAAATTGTAATTTCTTTATCTACTTTATTCTACTTCTGTGATGCATGAAATAAGAACAGCCCCTCTTTGAATGGGTTCAAAGACGGCATGCTGTCTTTGACGTTATGTCTGTTTCATGTTGGGAATTATAAAAAGATCTTCTGTGTAAATAAATACATGCATAATGAGAAAATAGGCCCATCTGCTTAACCTCCTGCAGCGATGAAACAGGAAATCATCTGTTACACTTTACCAATTTGCATCACGATCGTAGTACATGCAAGTAGACGTCTCTAATGGCAAAATGGACAAATGCTTGGAGTCCGCATGCTGGATCCTCATTATTCCTCAGTATGCGTTGACCTACTTCACATTAAAAGACTGTCTGGCTGTTGTGCGGCAGGCCGATTGACTTCATAATGACGAGAGAGGAAGAGAGAGTGACAGGGAGCAAAAGAGTGAGGAACAGCGTGAGAGACTTGTCGTGTTATAGCTCTACAGACCTTGTTCTTCTAAAGCAGTCAAAATGCTTCAGTTGCGCCCACACACCTCTCTGAACCTCCCACACACACACTCACATACACACACACACACACACACACTTCACAGCCTGAGGCACAATGTCCAAGTGTGGTCAGAAAAAAAAGAAGAAGCCGGGAGAGTACTTCAAGTGCTATTCAATATGCAGGAGATTGTAAAAGTAAAGCTTCTTTAAAATGTCACTTATGTGGTAAATTTCTCAGCAAATTGACGATTCGCTCAGCCCCGCCCCCATCAGTTACAGTTGCTATGCCTGTCTTTTGTTGTGACACGGCACATGATGCAGGTTGTGGTGAGAACGGTGGAGGATTTAACACTCAAATTCTTTGTATTTCGTAACAATGGGGCCTTGATTTCTGACAGGGAGACAAAAGGCGGTTTCTCATTTCTACCCGGTGGCGGATGTTATCTGCTGTAGCTAGCGAGCTAATTCATCTTCTTCAGCTGGCTGAGAACACTGAACTCTGACTGACTTTTATATGTTTCTTGTTGACTTGTTTCAAAACGACAAACTTAGGGGCCGTTAGACCAAGGACCATTGTAGTGTAGAGCCAGTTTGTCCTCGTATATTAAAGTATGATGAAAAAAACATATAGAAGATCACGGTTATTTCCGTCGAACCTAACGCTGTTTGACTGCCAGGATAATTGTCTCCCCACAGCCAACTTGCAAACACCCACTCAATCACCACCTCACCGTACTGCCCTCCATGCAGCTTCAGAGCACTGAGTTGCAGAAGGGCCTTGATCCCTGCAGCCATGGCCGCCCTTAACATAGCTCTGAAGTCTTAGCTTGCGTAATACTCAAACTGTATCTTTTCACTGTTAACGTCAGAAGAGTTAGTTAATGCTATGCTAACCCCTGGCATTGGAAGTAATGCATGGTTATTTCCGAGACCAGGTAGTGAGCTAGCTAGTCGTACATGCTAGTGTGTTCGTACATGCTAGTGATTGCAGCTTGTGTTCGAGTAGATGATCACACTTTCTTGTGCCCTGATGCTTTTAGTGTTAGAACTCCATAGCTAGTTACAGTTGCTAAGATTTGATTGGACAGGGGAGGTTCACCAAACGTCCAATTTATGTTGCTTACCAAAAAAGTAGCATGTGTTAAAAGGTGCAAGATCCGAAAATTGGGAGCTTTTAGGTGGCCTCTCAACGGCTCTCAACATGTCGACGGCGAGGTGGCAGCTCATAGCTAACGCTGCTAACAGCCAAACCACAGCGTAAGTGCGGACAGAGCGAACAGTGATTACCTGACGGGGAACCGGAGGCTGGGTGCTAAGCTGTGGGCCGTGTCGGCATTATCAGCTGCAACTGCCGGAGAGAGCAGCGGCGGATAGCTGGGCAGCGAGGCACCGAGAGAGAGTGACTTAACTCTCTGCTCAGGTAGACGTTACTCTACGCTCTGATCTTCACATAGCATGTTAGGAATGTGAACTAAAACTCCTTTAAATATCGAGAGGCAAAAAAAGAACCGGGACTGTATTATCGAGATTGGCTCCACTGTAATGAATGATGACGTGTGCGTCGGCGGGTCAGCTCGGCCTCGACTTCATTCTGCTCGACCTGTCTGGCAGCCCACGGTGGTTGCTCCGATGCCCTTGTCAAATAAGATCACACCTCTCAAGTAACAGCTTGATGCCCTCCCATAGTCCCCGATCTTATGCAGTCAAAGGAGAGTTAACATTTGTATTCATCGTCATCCTCACCGTGCTGCTCTTACTCCTAAGCCCCATCTACAATGCAGCAAAGTTTACGACATTAAAGCCACGTTTTTTTTGGTCTTTTCACCGTGAGAGCTGAGGCTGAGGAATATTGCCTGAGGATGTTTCATATCCCCACAGCCCCGACTGCACACTCTCTGCTCCCTGCTCCCTTCTTCATCTCTTTTTCTTAATCGCTCGCCTTTTCACTCTCTTACCAGACCTCTCCCTTTTTCCTCTCGCTTTGTCTTACTAAAACTAACCTGCCTCTTTTCTCCTACTAATTCCTTTAACTTCCCTCCCTTTCCTCTTTTCTGTCTCCGTGCATGCCTTTTCTTCTCCTTCACTATCTCTTTTTTTCTGTTCATTTTTTCCCCCTCCATGCCTGTCTTGTCTTTCTGTGTTTCGTGGACCTCCCCCCCCCTGTCAACCCAGCAGCATCCAGAGGAAGAGGCCGCGCTGTCACCATGGGCTGGCTCCGAGGAAGACGAGGCAGAGCAAGTGAAAGTTACAGAGAGGAGGCAGGCGGGGAGGGAGGGGAGAAGACGAGGGGAAGGAAAGGAAAACATGGCACGGAAGAGGTGTTCAGATGACAAGTCCCTTCAGGTTTTGTGAAGTGAGGGAGCTGCAGAAAGGGAGAAAGAGAGAGACGGGAGGGAGGAAAGGAAGCGAGGGGGACACCAACAGGCATGCAGGATGTTTCTTCTTTTTTGTTTTGAGGAGAACCAGCTCAGGGATGCCACTCGTGCACTTCTCCCCACAGGCTGGCCGTTCTTCGAGCGCTCCCTGAATAAGCTAGCGGACTGCACAGTGGGCAGATGTTGCTCACATCCAGCTCATTGGCTGAATGCATAATTAGCTCGTTGTTTATATGAACCATATCTTACCCGTCAGTTGAAGGGCACGCAGTTTTAATTTCTCAGTGCCTTTCCCGTCACATGTTGCGGTTCATCCTACTTTGCTCATTGTGTGGTATCGCCACGTGAGGCTAATGTTTTGATACGTCAAAATGCAGCAAGCATACACAATCATCTTAACCTGAATTATTGATCAGCAGTGCGCTGCCGTTGGTTGAGCATTAATGTTTAAGCCAGCACAGTATGGAGCCGTAATAAGTCATTCACAGGATTGAATGACGGAGCATTTGAACCCCCCCGTTGGTCTGTCATACGTTTCTGCCTGCTTTTCAGTTCCCCTTTCCCAATATCCGATAAATCAAGCCCCTTCACTTCAAAGTGCAGAGGCATTTATTTTGAACAATTCCACATGGGAGGTTGTGAAGGCCTGTTGATCACAGCTCATGCCATTCTCTTTGATGTGCACACATACGTTTTCAAGTTGAGAAATCCCAGACTGTGGAAAAATAGCTTTTCAGAAGACTTGTTTGTCCCTAAGACACTGCGCAAAAAGATCAGTTACTTCTTTCCACGATTGAGACTTCTCTGATTGATGCTACCAGGACCCACTGGGGGGGGGGGAAACAGATCAGATTGACAGTATCAGTCCAATAATGGCCTGACGAGACAGACATGGGGTGAGGGGAACAAAAAAATGTGTGTTTGGCGTGACAATTACCTGGTTTATCCCATGCAGTGGAATGAAAACGCTTTTGTTGTTGCTTGACAACTCCTATGATGCATTCCAACAGCAAACGTGACAAAAATAAAATGGTGTTTGTGCTGCCAGGTGACCAGAGACATCCTTCGTAACCTCACGCAGGCCGTGAAACACAGCGGGCTTTGATTGGTTTGAGTCCAGTGTGTCGTCCACCATGTTATCTCGGCCAAGTCACGGCAAGAATACTTTATGATTGCCTTATCGGACTCATCGTGACCCCAGCGTTTAAAGGATTGATGCAGTACGATGATCTCTCTCCGCCTGTTCTCATAAAATCTTCCCAAAGCGCACACAGAGAGTCTGACAATAATGTTGCAGACATAAACTGACTTTGTAATATTGTTCATGTTCTTGCACATGCAGTACCTTCCAGCTTCTCATCATTGAGTTGACAGGACTGTAAAGTGTGGAACCTTTCACAAAAAGGCTGAAATTGGCTCGTTTGTTATTAAAGTGGTTTATTTCTTTACTTTCTTTTCATAATAAGCTATGTCGGCGTTGAAAGTGTTTTAAGAAAATATTTAAAGTTGACATAATCAAAAAGACGCGCTTGTCGTCTTCCAGAGCATCATATCAGTCCTGTTGTTTTTGAGAGACTAGCTGGAAGGCAAACAGCATTAGCTTGTGTTATTAAAAGGCCCAGCCACAATAAACATCATGTGCAAGGTGTATGCTCATCTACATTGTGCAGGATGATCAAGTTGACATGATATTAGAACACAGTTTGGACAAATAACTGGATTTAAAGGCAGGTGTATCTGACAGCTCCTGCTGCTTCCACCTGCTGTGATTGTTACAACAGCAAGTTTAAGAGGTGTTTTTATTTCACTTCCCACTCTCTGGCTCACCTCTCCACCAACTCTCCACAAATACAGCATCTCGGCCGAAGAAGGCTACGCCGAGTTACGCAACATGATCACTTGGGGACACGTTGACCAATGATTTCCTTTCACCTGAACAGGAGATCATTCCGTCTGCGTGGTGGCGTTCTGCGTACACCATCGGCTGACGGTGAATATGCAAATGTCCCATCAGAGAGCAGCATGGGTAATTATCACAGCAGAGAATGAGGCTTTTTGAAATTCTCTGACTGCTGAGGAGATAACCAGAGGTCTTCAGCATGTGTGAGACTGTGTGTTTATCACTCTGGGCGAGCAAATGGCTTTGACGTTGTGGCCATGGTGGTGCTTACCAAACCTGTTGAGGCTTTTGTGAGTTTTTTTTTTTTATCCTTCATAGAATTACTCCCTCTCCATAGGAAGTAGAATTGTGAATTTGGCGAATTTTTAAAGCTTTCACAATTGTGTTGCAAAATAGTTCCTTTTTTCCCCTCTGCAGAACGCTTTATCCAGCTGCTTCCTCCAGCTGATGCACAGAGCTTGTTACAGGGTCTGCCCATCACTTATCTAGGTTCAAGGTTCAAGGATAATTTATCGTCATTCTGCGACACTGAGTTACACAACCAAATGCCGTTGTAGCCTAGTCCATTTATGCGACAAACTAAATAAAACCCGTAATGCTTTCCTGTAGTGCGTCTTTTGAATTTGCATCTGCGGGAATGTAAACAGCAGCAACAAAACAATGAGTTGACGACTGATGTGCTTTGGTCGTGATCAACGCGGAGACAGACGGAGCATCAGCTTTCACCCAGGCACTAATGAGGACCGCTAGGAGGTGCAGGGGCCCCGTGGTGAACAGTGGGGTCCTGGCTCCAGACCTCAGCACGTCCCTGGTCCCCGGCAGTCAAATGTCTGATTATGCGCAGAGGTGTGCACAGATGAAATAGAGAGAAGCAGAGAGACAAATCGAGTTGGAGGGGAAAGAGAGAGAACACGAGTTAAAAGCCTTCAGGAGGAAATGGGAAAGGCGGTGACTCCCACATGAGAGTCCACCTTTGAGAGCTTCGGTCCTCAGACTGAGTGGCCCCCCGACTGGGGTGGAGAGAGGTAGACTGCCTGGGGTCCATTCACCTCCAGAGCAACCCGAGCTGGGCTCTGAGGAACACTGGTTTTTATAGTTGCCGACGAGGCACAATTTGTCTCCTCGGACTGCGAGGGTGCTTGCGTAAAGCAGGTCGTGGAGCAATGAGGCGTAGAAGGCAGCTAAAAACAATCCTCTCTTTGGCCTGCCGTGTCACTTCCTCTCAGAAACACTTCCTTTAGCGGGGTCAGATGCCGGGACAACTTTTGAAGGAATTTCGCCAGCAGCAAAAAAGAAGTTAGTTTACCACAGAAATTGTATTTCCATTTGATGTGTTTTCATTGTTTTAGAGAACAAAGGCATGTCATCTCCAAGCGCTCCGAACAACAGGTCGGATCTTAAATCCAAGAGACTCCGTCCGGGAGGGTAGATCGCCACAGTCATCGAGGACAGAAGCACAACATAAATCATCACCCCCGAAAAGTTTGCCTGCCCCTTTCAAGAGATAAAAGTCGGCAAACTTCCCAAAGTTCTTGTAGCTGCCTGGCACTGTCGCTTCCGCCAAATAAACCCACCAAGCAGAAAGGCCGAGGCTATGATGTGTGTATCTGCAAGGGTATGACATACTCCATTCTCCTCTCCATTCCTAATGTGATTAAGTCAGGCCCGTTAATGTCATAATCTTGCAACAATGCTGAGTATAATGCTCCAATCAATGCCAATAAAACTGCACCCTTTCCTCCTGTTGGCCAAGCCAAAATCACACAAGTCATCAAGTCTGTGTTCGCTCCTCCTCGCCTCCCTCCATTTCGTCTCCAAGCTTCCGGCTACAACAAATAAACAACAAAGAACACGGGAAGGAAGAAAGAGAGAAAGTGACACGCATGAAAGCAGCGTTTTCTCTGTCGTCTCCGCTTCCATGTGAAGACGGGCAGTGTCTCCTCTGTCTGTCTCTTCTTCCTCTCCTCCCATCGCTCTGTGGGAGTCTGTCAGAGAGGCAGCGAGCATGCATCAGAGGGAACTTGCAGCAGTGCATGTACAGTCGAAGCCCGCGTGGATCGCAGCGGGTCTGAGGGCCATTAAAAGTCCCCTTCATAGGACCGTCTCCACTGCAGTTCCTTTGGAGGAGGAGGAGGAGGAGGATTGCAAATAGGTGAAGAGTCAGGCAATCATCTGCTGTGCCATGCCCGGTCGTCACACTGTAGGAACCTTTTAACCTTTGACAAGGAGATGAGAGGTTGTTCCTGATATGTCCTGCTATTGGTCAGCTTTCTACAAATGTTTATCTTTGCTTCAGTTTTCTTCTTTCTCTGCAAAATGAGTAAATCAGCGCTATACCAATAACCTTCATTTTTAAATGAGGATAACCTGTAACTGTTTCTCATCCTTTTTATAAATTCAGTACTCAAAGTTGTTTGTTGTTACAACTCACACGATGTTCTTCTGGCTGTAAACGCAGCCTAGTTGAGATAATATTTATGAGATTAGAAGCCAGACATGGAAGTGATCGTGATGATTTTGTGACAAGAATCAGATCTCCAGCTCTATTCTATAAACTAGACTTTTGAAGGTGTTTCAAAAGCCCCTGGTTCTGGAAGTGAAAGTCCTATGAATATTTATGATAGACAATATTAGGTGACTGAATTCCATGGCTTATGTCAACAGAAGAATCTTAACTGGTTGAATCATTCGTCCAAAACATGAACAAGTGCATTAAACATGATGTGGTCCTTTTGATGAAAGATCAAGGGTATTTTTTCAAGGGAAGTTAAATACAACTCCCAAAGTGCATTTGGGCTATAAACATCTTTGAACATCTTTGATGAAACATCTTTGATGAATTCAGCTTCCATGGGGCCGTGTTTTGTTAACATCCGTGAACACTTCTTCTCCATAGCAACAGCAGCCGTCAGAGCATATAGTATTTCTATGTTACGCAGTATTGAGGATATCGTTGAAAGAAAGGCAAAGATCACGGGACTATAGAATCGGGGAAAACGCTTCCAAAACCAGCAGCTCCTCCCACTTGCCAATCAAAGCAGGCAGATCGTTGACTGAGGTCTGTTCCATTTACCGCACCGCTGCAGGAATCAATGGGACGTATAGTTAACGAGGGACAACTGGAACAAATGGCCGTCTGCTCCAGTGAACACTCGTGAGCCGCAGTGTAAAATCCCATTTACGCTCATTGTCTTGCATTAAGCCGATCGTGTTATCAATTAGCAACTTTGTACATTTATTATATTTACAGTATATTCAGTAGAATTTGATAACATTGCCTATTAGAGATCGCAAAACCGTAATGCATTTTGCAATGTTGTGTATAGTATCACATTTATAGCTAAATTGTTGCTGCTAATTATGGAAATAAAATAGAAAGTTAAACTTAATCCGGCATCATTCATTTGAAAAGATTACACATTCCTCGTTATTTTCAAATGGTTTATGTTCTATTTAACCATTGAGCTCTCACAGTAAAAGTAATCCACTCTATGATAATTAGGTTTTTGTTATTTTCTGCCAATGTACTTTAGAGAAAAAGCAGTAAAACGTATCTGTCAATCATCCATAAAATGAAACAAATGCATAAATATGTGAAAATGTGAAGAGAAAGCATGTAGAGTAAAACATCAGTGGCCCAGCTGGCTTCTCTGCTAGTTATTGGAGCCAAAACACTTTTTCACAACTCTTCTATCTCTTAAATAAGCTTTTATTTTCCTCTGGCCAACAATGGGAAACAGGGAGATGGCGGCTGAAACAGTGGCTGGCTAAATATGGGCCTTTCATCCGGCTTAACGCTACAAATGGACCTCATTGTCTTGAGGAATTCGATTTTCTGCCATTCTGAGTGCACGCTGTGCCTCTCTCTGGGGCCCGACTGCAGCGAGCGGGGCCCTTATCAACAGCGCTCAGGGTGTGGAATTGAGGAATTGAGTTCTGCCTCAAATCAAACCATGAGAAAGAGCGAACATGAGTGAGAAGAAAGAGGAGGTGGGGGGGGGGGGAGTTCGGGATGAAATTCTCCAGATGCTTCCACTCTCCCACTTAGCCACACGCCACACACACTCATCATCACGGGTGGAGCTGCTCAACCACTCATGAGTGCGTGTCGCATGCATGGCACATACCGTATAACCTCCCATTTAGACACTCGAATACACGCAGGCGGTGGAAAATGTGCCAGCAAAACCCATTGACGGCGCTCTCGGTGGAGGAGCTTTTATATACGCTCTAATTTCCAGTGTTATCTTCTAGTGCTCGGAGCCAGTGCCCAAATAGAGCTGTATTTATCCAAAGATGGAGGCCGTGGTACTTTGCAAGCGCATGTGCACTTGAGCGGATGTGTATTTGGGTGCGTGTGATGAACTGCAAGGCATTGCAAGGTCCACAGTTGTTGAAAGAAAAACAAACTATTTCTATTATTATTGTCATATACAAATAGGTACAGACATGGAATTTCAACTGTGCATTTAACCCATCCTCAGCATTTTCAGTCTGCTGTTGGAATGGTCATTACTGAAGGAAAGAAGGAAAACATCAATATAGCGAGTGACCCAGAACTTTTGAGCCGCAGTGTGAATTCTTTTTGCAAGAAAAGCAATTGAAGTTCTTTTGATATATGTGTATGTATATATTTTAAATGTTGTTTTGCTGTGTTCCAGAAGGCAAGAGAGACCACTTGGTCTGCCATCACTGTAACTCTGCACAGTTGAGCGGTGTTGACGTGTTCGAGCCTCTCTCGCTCATTGTAATTGTTGCCTGTGAGCTCCTGTAAAGCCTGCTAGTTCTCATTATGACAATGATCAGCATTGTGACAGTAATGAAGCTCGATCCGTGTCTCGGACTGAGCCGCGTTGGGTCCCCATGAATGTGACGGAATGTCGCCGTGGAGAAGTCCTTGAATTTGATGGTTGAGAAGTTGTGGAAGCCCTGATTATAATTATGAATAATTAGCACACAAATTAGTCTTCATCATGAAAATGAAAAAAAAAAATGTTTAGAAATGAGTGAAGGAGACGATCTCAAAGTCAATCATCCAAATTATTTCTGTCTACTGCAGCACAATTAAAGACTCTCTCTTGGCTGTTTCAATAAAGTTTGGGTGAAAATTGGTTGACTGTGTTTGGGGAGTTAGAGAAGAGGAACTGCATCATTGGCCGTGCTCAGTGGCGTTGCGATATACCGGTATTGACGCGACAGCAACAGCATGTAGCAGCGTTCAGCAGACATGACAGCAGTAAGCCATCAGAGTAGCAGAACGGAGATGGCTGCCCAAAGCAGCTTTGCAGATTTCCCCTCATAAAAGCCACATTTCAACCTTGTGTTTCTTCTATTACATTCACTGATGTGTTTTTAAATGACATGCAAAACTGAACACGCTCATTTAATTAACTGCTGTCTATGCATCACACCGATATAGTTACACCATTCTTGAGAAAGCAATGTTCTGTTAAATGTTCTCATGCGATCAACTTCACCAAAGCTCTCTTCGTTGTGACAAGCCGAGTAAACAGTGCTGCTCTCTTCCTCAGGCTGATGTCATACATCTCATCAACCAATTAACCAGAGAGAGAACGGGAGACAGAGAGAGAGAGAGAGACGGCTACAGGTAAGGACACACACAGAAACACACTCGGTGCTACTATCAGTCTGATGTGAAGTGGTGCCGTTTACAGCAGGGCAAGCACCGAGTCACCTTGCTGGTGAATGGCATTCGCCAGAACACGGTAACTTGGCCCAGTGGTGTTCTTAAACTGCCGCAGGGCATCAAGCCAGTGTGTGAGGCGTCACGGCTAAGCTGCACATTGAGGTGTGACATCGCCGCTGGTTGTTGGGACAATACACCAGGGTTGCCGGGTGCTCAACGGGGAGCTTCCACCCACTGAGCTCAGCTTCTCTGAAAATGTCTCGTCTGGGCTGCAGCTGGTGAATGTAGCCGAGAGGCAGAGCCGTCATTTTTTAAGAGGTAATAAAAAGAGGGGCAGGGAATTATTTGGTTTGAGTTGTGAGTCAATATTTAGCAACTTTGCAGTCATTGGAATCATCAAAAAATTTCAATATGCTTTTTTTGTTTATTCGCTTATTCATTCCAATAACTTGTCGGTGAGTTATTGTGCTGTAGCTCGATGAAGTGATGTGTTTAAAAAGCGGTATTGTGTGCAGCAGAAGGACATACGAAGAAACAAATCAACACTCATGTGAACACAGTGTTTGTATTGTGCAACAATAAGTAATTCAACAGAACATAAGAGGTATAACAATACAACATATTTCCCTTTTGTACGTAACAGCTGCCTTGCTTTGCACACATGTACCATGCTGCAACACATGCAGGGAACACTTATCTAAGCATGTGATGTGATCTTGCTCATATTGACTGGTGTGAACAGAACAGCATGGCCCCTCTGTAGCTCTGTTCATGTGTGTGATGGAGAGAAGTTGCCCAGGTGACCGTGACCAGTCTTTCCCCTGTATTGTTGCTCCTGCTGTTTATATACGGGAGCTTCAATCAGTGCAGTATGGGTGGAGCGAGGACCTATGCAAATGCATATCTGCAGGTGCGGTCCAATCTCCAGCAAAGCGGCTGCTCGAGGGCCACACGTGTAATTGAGGTCAGGCTTACCGCCTCCCAGCCTTGTTCTCCAATCAAGTCTCACCAATTCCCCCCCCCCCCCCCGATTCAGCCCCATTAAGATTTCGATTCCCCTCGTCCTCTGACGACAAGCTGTAATAGCTCAAAAACATCTATTTAGGCAGATGGGAGAGGATTTATTAGAGAGGCGTATTTCATGAATATAACCCCATCTTTTCATCAGCCAAAGCACTTTTGATTACAGGCCCTAATAAGTGAGTGTCTTTCAGAAGGGTGAGTGCCCCGCAGCTGACCTAAAGCTATTAGAAACTGGAAGAGTTGGCCATTGGAATGTGTTCATTTCGTCTGCCATTGGCAAACTTTGATTCAAAAAACTGACAGGAAAAGGGCACACACCTGCACGGTCACACCCACATGCATACTCAGGGAATGAAGGGGGCCTTCGAGGATATGGGAGGTAATGAAAGCACATTTCTGGTATGATCAATGCAGCTTTTGTGTTAGCTGCTTACAATACTCATAGGAGGGAGATATAGAGTGTGTGCGTTGTGTGTGTGTGTGTGTGTGTGTGCAGTTTGCTCCTGGGGGTTATGAATCAGGGCAGATCTGTCCTCAATGCATTTTGATTTATTTGTGTAGGCGCACAATATGTTCCCTCTACATTAAAGGCTGGCTTGGAGGCTAACCTTTACCGCTGAGTGGAAGCCTGGTTTGGTGGAAGTGGAAATTATTTCAGGGTCAAACGCGCTGTGCACATAAAAGCTCCGGTAATGCCCGGAGTTGTTGTTTACTGCGTTGGGAAGAAGAGTCTGCTTGGGAGTTTGAAGCTTTAAGGGCTTATGAAAGCAAGGTAGACCTCCGCACGCAGCATGAGGACAGTGGAGACGTTCGCTGATTCCTTGATCGCCACGTCTCCAACAAAACAATGGTCTCTTTTGTGACCAGAAAGAAAAAGTACTTTGCAGCTTACGGCGATAACAAAGTACAACATCTGCGTGCCAGCCCCGTCTTTCGGTCACACAAGGTTCATTTCTTGATGACGGAGCTTTAATTCATTCGCCTTGTACAGGGCAACTCCTTGACCTTGCGGATGGAGATTAATGAAGAGCTTTAGCGGCGATGAAGGCTATCAGGCACCGTGCTCCCCTCGTCTAATAGTGCGAGAGTTTTACATCGCCAATTATGTCGTTTGCATTCGGCTTGTTCTGTCAGGGGAAAGTATACGAGAGAATTAAAAGCAGGATTGTAAAAAACAACCTCGTGCATCTTCATCAAGCCTGCGCCCCTCTGCAGTTAAACATTCTTGTAAAAAACGTCCACAGCCTTTTTGATCACGGGGTGCGATGCATACAAGTGGAATTGTGAGCAATTACTATTCTTTGCTCCAATTATTTTTCAGCCAGGCTCTTTGGGTGCTGCGCTCTGCTTTTCTGTGTCATTTAGATTTTTCTTTACTCTCCAAAAGACAGGACTTGAACTTTTGATGTGAGGGGCAGTTCAGCCTCACTATCTTGTCATCTGAAGAAGGGCAAAGCAAGATACAGGTGATGGTATAGCAGAGGCTAAAGGGTGACACAGAACTCTACTGTAATCAATAGATGTGTAATTGGAAGCTGTCAGGTAAATGTTTTCGTATCCTTGTTGGCAATAGCTGCTCCATCGTTTTCTACAAAAGATAAGGCAATTTGGTTCAGGTTGCATGAGGCTAAAGAACGTGCTCAGCGGGCCCTCGTGTGATGTGAGGGAGCTGCTCTCTCTTCAACCATTCAGAGCGGATGCATCTTTGATGATGTTCAAATGACAGCGCACTGATCATTGATGGGAAATATTTTCAACCCCAGGATCCCAGGCAGCATGGAGAGAGAGACAAAGAATGATTTGCACATAAATTCATGTAAAAAACCCTTTGAGCTGCATGTTTTACTCAGCACAGCTCCTTATTCTTGCATGTTAAAGTTTTTTTAATTTTTTTTCTAAGTTGATAGATGAGTAAATGTTTGGCATCATTGCCCTTGGTTGCATATTTGGGGGTCTGTACTTCGCACCCTTAATGGATCCTAGAGTGTTTTGTATTGCATGTGAGAGTGTCAAGAGAGGACAACAATGTTTGGTCGGCGGGAACTTGAGTTTTTGTGGCAAAGACACATAACCATTAACTATTGTGTGGCAGATTGAAATTTGCTATTTTGCCGAATTAGCCTAATGGGAAATGTTCTCAGATTAAGAAGCAGGGACAATACGTCTCATAAAGCTGTCCAGAGTGTACTTATGTCAGTTGGTTGTGACACGCAGGCTGTCTCGCATGGAAAAGTCTGTCCACGTTAATGGAGTCGTGGATGCTATACTAAAACAGCTCAAAGTGTCGATGATAATTATCATATCTATTGGTTTGGCTTATAATTCTACTAAAAAATAATAAAATAAAACGAATTAAGTGCCATTTTTTTTACCCATTCTGAAAATACAGGGAACATTGCAAGTGATGTCCTTTAAACTATTACCTTAGAGGAAAATGATGATATTTTGGGAAATGCACTTATCGGCTTTATTGCAGAGAATTCGAGATAAGAGAATCGATACCACTCTCGGGTCTGCGTGTTAAAAATTGAGACGGAGCCAAGAGACAATGAGGGTAGCTTAGCATAAAGACTGGAATGCAGGAGGAAACAGCTGGCCTGGCTCTGTTTCAAGTTCAAAAGTACACCTACACTGTACTAGCACCACTCAGCTCACGAATGAATCCATTCACGAATAGAGATGTAATGATCAGGGAGTTACAGGGAGTTACGTGCTGTAGATACTTCTTGACAAACAGCATCCAGGTGCTGCCACAGCATCTGGCCGCATGTTTTCTGAGCTTTGGAGGTGCTAATAGGCATTGAAAGAGAGTAAGACAAGCTGTTTCCCCCTGCTTTCAGTCTTTATGCTATGCTAGGCTAATCACCTCCAGAAATGAGAGTGCAATTAAGCTTTTCATCTCATAGAGATTAAGCGTACCGGCGTAAACTATTCCTTTAATTTTTCCCAGAAGAAAAGGAAACATTTAAGTAAAGTGTGACTTAATGAGGATGGACATTTCCTATCATGGAGACTGAGTGGTATGGCCCAGAGTGTTCAGACAGATGTCAGTGAGATCATTGAAAACCCGGTCTTTTCCTGCCATTGCCAGCCACACGGCAACGCCGGCTGGCCGACGCTCCCGAGCCGGCTCTAAAGTGGGATCTGCGATGTTGCCGTCAACCTCTCCGCGCTGACAACACACTCTGTAGTTGTGACGGCTGCGAGCCCAGGCCCGTCCCCGAGCATCTGTTCCGTCCTCTCACTTGCTGGCTGGTTCTCTGCTTGTGACACCAGATCCATCCACATGCATCTGTGTTCCTGTCGTCGTACCTGTCTGCATAATAACTTCTCCCGTCTCTTGGGCTCATGTCATCAGTTACTGTCCTCGTCTCGAGTGGTCGCTCAAACTCAAAGGTTGTCAGGACTTTCAGTGCTGCTCGTCGTCATCAGCTGTACTGCCACTTAGATGTGGTGAACAGAGCCTGCCTATGCTATACAAAGAGTATCGATACAGGTAATGGTGTATATAAACAAGAACATTAAGATTAGATTGAAAATCAGTAAAGTACTCATTCGAGAAAACAGCCAAAATCTCCCAAATTGGGAGCTTGCTGCGGATAATAAATCACTGGTTTTGTAAAGAGAGCTGTCATTATTGCCAAATAAGCCCAAGCTGTTCCTGGTGTGAAGTGGACGGTCTAGATCACATCAAAAAAGACACAATTTGGCCATAATTACTGGCCTCTTGTTCAGTTTCATGCTTATTATATGGCCTACTCACCAAGATATTAATTATTTCACAAGAAATGTTGATTGACATTGTAATTGTAACCAATTTTGGTTAATTGCATTGTCAAGCAATTTACAAGTTTGGCCCGAGTCAAAGCACAGCAGCTTCTAATGGAAAGTCACCTGCGACGAAATCAAACTTCATATCCGTCACAAATGATGTAACTATACTATATAGCATAATATGCAACACTATACACAACATGCATACAAATCACAGCATCAACTGATCCTCCCTGATCGTCTTATTACGTCTAATTGCCTCATAAGACCTTCCCGGGAGCACAAATGCAAAATCGAAGCAGTCCTCTTTGACTCTGAGAGTGACCAGAGGAAGACCAACAGTGGGGTCAAACCTGCAAATCAACAGTGGACAGTGGCAGGGTCGAGGTTCACCCACAGCATTTCAAATAATAATTTGCCCGCCACTCAGCATCCAACAAGAAAGGAAGGCGGGTGGCGAGGGGCAGGGGGCTAAACCACGCAGCCTTCAAATAATGAGGAAGGAATGAATTCAGTTGGGATTTCTAATTCTGCCAGCCTGTGATTAATCCCATCAGTAAACAAAGCAGAGGTCATCGTGTTTTGGAGAACTCCAATTAGAGAGTAATCAGTGCTAATCAGACAAGCTGCTCACCGGCATCTTGGTGATTTCGGCAGTAAAGGGCTCTCTAGTGAATAGTCTGCCCTCCGCACTGAGAACGACCGACCCACACTCTGTGATCCCGTGTTAAGGGAGTGGGAGGCGGAAGAAAGGAAGGAGGCTAATTAGCGGTGCCATTCATTAGCGACTTCGCGTGATGTGCGCTTGGGTGGGCCGGCGAAATGTGAGCGTTGCTCTGATGTGGCGAGTGGGCTTTGAGTCAATGTGAGTACATGTAGGTCTTGTGTGGTAAACTCAGGTACAGTTAAGAAAGAAAAGAAAACTAGATATCACCAGAGGGCATGCTGATGTAAATGAAGAGTGACTCGCTGGTTTCTTCTGTTTGTCCAGCCTGGAATCATAAAACTTGCCTTTGCATCTGATGCCAGCTGTAAAGGTTAAAGCCTGGCGAGATGAGATTGTTTGCCAATCAAAGAGACACTTTGCATTTACAGCTACATGGGGGGAACAAAATCAACTTTATTTCGCTTGTATTATAAAAACGACGTTGTCACTGTCAGATGCACATTTGATATTATGAACCGTTACACAAATTGCCACTTACTTTCATAAATACGAGGAATTCGTTTTACATTTTGGTTAGTATGCTTTAATGCTTTCTTGCCCAGATTTAGATGAGAAGATCAATACCACTCTTGTGTCTGTACGTTCAATATGAAGCCAGTGGCTGATAGCGTAGCTTAGCATAAAGACTGGAAATAGCGGAAAATAGCTGGCCTGCTCGGTCCTAAGAAAATAAAGTCTGCGTTTTGCACCTCTGAAGCTAAGCTTGCACAAAAACCAACTATAAAAATGCCAATGTATGGCTTTACTTAGTATGTGCTGGACTATTTCTTGGCCGGGCAACCTGGTGAGCCTCGACGATATCACTGCTCCTGGTCGAGAAACATATTGAAACTCAACGACCTGAGAAATAGTTGTTTTTCCACTTTGGTCATGAAATATAATGTGTTGATTAGTGAGCCGTGGTGTGCTTGTAGACAGATTTTGTCAACTCTGGACAGTCGGGCTAGCAGTTTCTCCTTGTGTCCAGTCTTTATGCTAAGCTAAGCTAATCGTCCCCTATCTCCAGCTTTCGTATTGAATGCGCAAAATGAAAGTGGTATCAATCTGCTCATGTAGCTCTATGAGCAGGAAGTGTAAAAGTGGATCCGAAATGTTCGACTACTCCCCATTCCTATATTACAAATAGGATTCCTCTCTCTCGCTGTCTCTCTCTGTCTCTCTCTCTCTCTCTCTCTCTGTAGCAGCATGATTGGTCCGAAGGGAACCCTCATCAAATAACTCGCAGGCCATTGCAGCTGCCATTTCAGCCATTTGGGTGGAATACACACAGATGCCGGGTGGTTTCCCTTCTGGCCCATCAGTCCAAACAGTGATGTATGGGTTTACTCATCACTATTACCTGTCTCAGCTTTGGAGACATTTATAGGCCAAGGAGTGCACCACAATAATGAGTTTGTGTTTATTGCTAACGTGTTGCCAGTAGAAATGGCAGATCCTAAGTGATTTGCGACTTTAATTACTCCACCTGGCCCTCTGATGGCCTAATGCCCCTCCCACCCCCTTCCCTATATACAGAAATGACATGTTAATGACTCGTATACTGACGATGGATTCCGTGGGCGCTGAGTTGTTCACACCTCAAGGTTATCTGTGAATCATTCTTCTGTATGAGAGCTTTGATTGCTCAACAAACATCAATCAGTGCTTTTAAGTCGTTTTAGGCTCTTCTTCTGTCAGGAAATACAAGGATTTTGTTTTATCGTGAGACTTCCCGAATGTTCTAGATGTCTTATTTGCTTCAAGAAGCTTTCTATCTCCATCCTGAGAAAAGTCTTCATGGTCAGGCGGTTTCATGTCGTCTTTACATTTCATTCCCAGTGCACAGCAAATTTAATTAATTTTCGTTGTTGTTATTCAAAAGTTCTGAGCAGAATCAAAGGGCAAAGTCGCAAACAATTTGCTGACACTGTCGTCTTTACCTTTCTTGTTTGCAAATTCCCTCGCCTAAAAAGAAGCGCTGTTTTTGGAGCAGTCAACTTGGCTCCTTTAAAATAAAAGCACCGCCGTGGCCCTTTTGCCTGAAAGATTGATTAAAAAAAGAATGTATCCTTGCCTGTGCTAGCACAGCCTCCAATTAGCATCTAGTTAAGCTATTTGGAGTAACGTCACTGAGGAATGTGAAGGCAGTCCATTGGGGAAGTCTTTCTCGCTGAGGGAGGAAAGGAATCCTTATATCCTGCTTAATTAAAACATGATTTACGCTTAGTCCCAGCTATGAAGTTGCCTTTGATGGTTATTTTGTCAATTAAAAGTAAGTCCTACGGAAGATTAAACATCGCTCATTACAAGCAGGTTATTCTCAAGGACATGCAAGTTTTTTGGCTTTTAAGTAAGGAGCTCCTGGGTGGGTTAGTGCAAGGACACAAGAGGGGAACTCACAAAATGAGTCAGATTTCATACTTCTGCTCTTCTATCGAGGGCTGGTCCCTCAAGAGCATCTCACACCTCCTCGTTTTCCCTCCTCCTCATCCCTCTCCGCCTCCCTCGCCCTGTCTCCTTCACACAAACAACAAGAAGACGTTGCTGTCGTCAGATGCGCGCCTCTGTGTTCTTCCTTCATGTAACGGACACGGCTGTTAACAGCTGAATCCTGGGCTGCACATCTGCCAAAGTCCTCACGCTCTATTTACGCCCCGCCATCGAAACACCAATACAGCACTTATGCACTTCAAAAAAAAAAATCTCAGCCTGCCTGGAAGAGAAGGGCAGCATGAATATTTAACAAGGAAACTGTTTTTGAGATACTCGCAGGGAAAAAAACAAGAGGGACTGGCTGGTCTAAATGCCCTTAACTGATGGGACTGAGACAAAGAACAAGCATCCGACTGCCCTCCAGTCACCTCAAAGCTGTGATCAGGATGTTCATTGGCCCTGACGGGATGCATAGTATGTCACAGCACTGAGCGTAGTGCTGGAGGTATGTGTTCCTCCCATTGAATCTCAGCAAAGCCCACAAGACGGTGTTATGTCACCAAGGTTTGTCTGATGTTTGAGAACTTCATGCACTCTCCGGCTATAAATCGTCTATACGCTCCTCATACTCCTAATGGAGATGCTGAAAGCTACTCCCTCCTGTTTTTCCCCTTTTCCATACTTTCTTGTGCAGGCTTTAATTGCCGTTCCAAAGTTGCCAAACTCTATGAGCTGTGCTATATTCGCCTGGGGATTCAATATCGCTAATTCCCCTTCTGGCCCAGAGAAACCAGTGCGCCATGATTTAGGCTGACAGCCCAAAAGCAGAGTGTATATTTGAATGACAGTATGATATAAGACCGCCTTCACCTGACATTACTCACCTTACACCCAGCCCCCGCAATCTATCGTAACACAGTGTCATTGCTTTCTTGGATTTCCCGGCAACAACAACGCCCCCCCCCTCCCTCCATCCGCGGGCTGTAGGTGTAGATTGGAATGTAAATTGACAGGATCAAATGGAATCAATTATTAAATCCGCTGTTTGGCAGAAAAAGGAGTAGCGGTTGGTGGGCAGAGGAGGAGAGGGGAAGCGAAAGAAGCTTGTGTGGAGGAATATCTTTCAAGGCTTGAAAAACAAAAAGAAGATTAGTGCACCCGGGTGGGTAGAAAACAAACCAAGCAGAGGCCCGATTGACAGGTTATTTAAGAGGCCATTAACGTTACATACGTTCCTTTGAAAATACACTTGCGTTAAGGTCCCAAGGCTCTGAGTTTCCTCGCAGCCACGATGCTGAAAAACAAACCAGATTAACACATACACATTTCAAGAGTGGGAGCTCGGTGTCGCTGCGTACGTATATCTCATGTTGTTCTGCTAATAGAACCGAGAGAAATGCGGAGCACATGACAGCTTGACCTTTTCAATTCCGTGTTGATCCAATGGAGGCACTTCTTACCCTGAATCAGTAAGAAATGTACATGAAGGCTGGAACAAATGGTGAAGATAGAGTGGAGGACAAAGCCAACAACAAAGTCAGTCCAATGGCTTAATCATTCACCTTTGTTTGCCCAGATGCTGTTCTTCAACACATAGTGTGTTAAGATCAATCATTTTGGAGAGAAGGGAAGAAAAATACCTGACTGAGATAGTTGTAATCTCATTTCTGTCTTGCAGTTTTGACTTCAGAATTGTCTACTGCAACATCCAGCATTTACAGAAACGATTTACTTTGATGCAGCCGTGTAATTACCATACACAAACCAAACATTTGCATAGACTGACAATCTTCTTCACTTCTTTGCATTTTAAATTGTGCAATGCCAGGTCATATTTCAGAAATATAAAGCTGTAAATATTGTTCATGGCTAATATCACCTCTTTTACTTTTCATTACAGCTGAACTCTTTTTTTGCATTTTTACTCTTGTCGAGGATTTGAATGGCTTATATACATTTCCTGTTGCACAAAAGAAATGCAAGTGTGTCAGAGTCCAAGAGAAGAGTCAAAACATAAAGCAGGTACCGTATTTTACTTTTGAGGCAGCAGGGTTGCAGAGAGACAGTCCATCAATTCGAAGGCCTAAATTGAAGAATCCCTCATTCCCACCTGCTCCACTAGTGCTGTCCTCTAACTGATCCTGACCTCCGACCTCCCTGTTAGTCTTCGGCAGAAACCGACCTGCTCCAGGACCCGAGCAAGATCACACACTACCCTTTTCTGATGGGATTGGAACGGTTTGGGATTGTGATTAAGGTTTCCCGCTCTTTTGTTCATCCAGCTGGGTTGGATGGAAGACAGGCCCCTGAGTCAGCACAGCCAGCCGGCCGCAGCAAGGAGCTGATTTAAACCACCGCCGTACTAGGGCTCAACTTTCATTAGCCGTTGTCATTATTCCCCAGCCGCTGTCTGACAGATGGCATTGTGGGATATCGGATTTTATGGCAGGTCATCTTTCATATCCAATTTCTTTTCTCATTTGATGAGAAGTTCTCGCTCCAGTCAAATTCATTTTGCAGTTTGAATATTGATCGGACTCTGCACTCTCTCGTTCTCTTACCCCCTTCCTCCTCTCTCTCTCTCTCTCTCTCTTTCACACTATCTCTCTTTTTCTTTACCTACATCTAAGTCTGTTGAGGCTTAATGGTCTCTTGCTCTTGGCACTCGCTCTGGAACACTGGTGCTTGTCTCTGATGTACAGCGAACCACCATGAAAAATCATGAATAAATATGAGGTGCATTTGAAAGGCAGTTAATAAGCCTGCATTTGTCAATTCATAATTTTCAAGTTCGCATTAATACAATTATTCCCTATAATTACTGTAGGGCCTAATTACCAGAGCACATTTAAATATGATTGAATCAGTAATGCAGTACAAACAAGTCTAATGCCATACAGGAGCACGGTGGGGTTATAATGCTGTTCTGCGTAATCTATTATATCAGCAAATCCTTTCAGGGCTGTTGGAATTAGTTTCAGCCTCACCCTGAAATAGATTGATGTATTTTGAAAGGCACCGTCCGTCTCACAGCCACTCCACAAGGACACTCGGGTCAAGATCTTACCTCTGATATGGCAGCAGCGAGCTTTTATCTCCTGTCGGGTTTTTTTCATTTGGCAGACAGGATATAGATGGGGATCAGTGAAGATATCTTTTTTGACCTGACAGAACCCTATTCTACCTGTTTGCACTGATAGAACTGCTGCCGGAAA
Source organism: Melanostigma gelatinosum (assembly GCF_949748355.1). NCBI lineage: Eukaryota > Metazoa > Chordata > Actinopteri > Perciformes > Zoarcidae > Melanostigma > Melanostigma gelatinosum. Next base: position 10,470,223 of record NC_136655.1, read on the forward strand.
ATTGGCCGACTGAAATGACCCATTAAAAATTCAGTATTTGGCGTAATGAGGTGATCGTGCCCTGCCAGTAGTGTCTTGGATCTGAGGAGCATTCCATTGAGGAGGGGGCACAGCGGTACAATCTCATCATTTCCACATGATAAAAGGCTTGAAGGGGACTGTAGATATAAATAGTAGTAGGAAGGAGCCTTTATCATGTAAATATGACTTGCTTCAGTGAGGCTGGGGAAATATCGGGCCTTTGGTCAGAATGAGCTTTGTGTCACATTAGTGTAAGTAATGGTTCATTTCTCAATAACACGATTTGCTAAAACAACCCATAGAATGACTTTTTTGGTGAGGCGCAGAATGAAACAATCCAACCTGAAACTCGCAAAGCATGAAGGAACCGATTTGTCTTGGCGAAATATTGCAATTTGAGTGGTGATCAAGCATGAGATAATGGAAATCTCAATCTGGGCCTGTTCATTTTTCCCCAAACCCTTTTTGGTCTCTGGGCCCTACAAGCCAAGCTGCCAGGGTGGTGACACACACAACATTTCACTGCTTGTTTGTTTTCTGCTCCATCAACTCGGTTCCCACAGAAGTATGTAAAATACAAAGAATTAATAAGACTGTCGGCCGCTTTTTTCTTTCCCAAACCTTGCTCATATGCAATCGCATTGCATCTGCATTGAGACTGATAAGCCAGCTCCTTTCTGTGATAATGCATCAGTGAGCATCGTTTTCCATCACGTTCCCATGGGAAGCTATGGGATGTCCATGCACCGGTGGGGTTATCTTCCCATGGACTCTGGACAGGACTGGCAGGAATCAGCTATAAAAAGCCAACCTAACAGTGCATGAAACACAGAAGCCTCCTTGCTCCGCTGGTCCTCCCCAGGGCTAAAGCGAATGGTGAACAGCGTAGATAGTAGGATGTAGTGTGTGTGTATAAATACAAGACAAGCTCAACAATAGGGGTGAGCATCAGTACTGCTTTTTTATGGCAGATTGCCTGTGCTCGCCACCATCTGCTTCTTTGATGCCTGTAGTAGCCTTGTGAATGCCAGTTTCTTCAGCCTCCGGGTAGATTCTGTCTCAACAAGGTCCAAAATTAACACTCGCCAGTCGTCAAATGCGAGTAAATTATGGAGACTACCCGCCGCTCTGGCCGGTAGAATAGTTTCCTTCACGCGGTGTAGAAAGCTGCTCGGTTTGCTGTCACTTCAATCTGCTAGACCTGTGCTATGACTACCGCGGCTAATGGAGCTAACATTAGCAACGCAAGACGGGGTTTCCGCCAGTGTATTGCCAGCCCAGCAGTCCGCCGGGCCAAAGCATCGGGGATTTAGTTTTTTTAAGGTTCTTCTTAAGCCGCTCTCCTGAGCTTTGCTCAGCACCAGGCAGTAACCTCCGGTTCAGAGAAATGAAGGGCCTTCTAATGGCCAGCAGGGGGCGTCTCTTTTGGTTGCAAAAATAGGTCTTTAGAGTATAGAAGTCTATGAGAAAATGACCCTACTTCTCAGTTGATTTATTACTTCAGTAAACATGGTAAAAATGGTTTTAGTTTCAAGTCATCTTCAAAACAGCATGACATTCATTTGGTAAATGATGGTCCAATTTGCTAGTAATTCATTTTGGACTCTGTGTCTCAAGAGAGACAGCTCATTGAGGGCTTGAACCGACCTCTCTGGTGGGAACAAAGCAGGCATGTTGTGCTACGGTTATTGCATAAAAACATACATTTGAAATACTGTAACTTTTAGACCAATATTACTTTTTTGGTTTAATTCCTGAGAACAGGACATTCATATATATGTATTTAAGGTCCACTCGTTGATCACATAGTTTTCAGTTATTGCTGTACATCAAGGAAGTAACCCTTTAATAGCCATCCTAGTTACCTTTCATGAACTTTAAATTGGATTTTTTTTCAACATCAATGTTAATGAAAAAAAAAAATACTTCAAAGTGTTGGCGTTGGCTCTGAAAAGTGTTGAATAGTTCACTTGAAATCCAACAATTTGAGTGAAATACAGCAATTGTGGTCACTTAACCAGCAGTATTTCTACTTTCTGGACATTGAATTTATCTTAGAGCACAAACTTGACTATCTATCTCTCACACATGCGAAACAACCAAAGAGCATCAGGGGTGGAGAAATAGCACTTTCCTGTCTGCAGTGAACGTAAAGCACTCCATTAAGGAAACACGTTGCTTCACAGGATCAATTTAAAGCCGACATTGAACTTTGAAATCATTCTTTACAGTTGAATCAGACTCTCTTTGATATTCAGCAACACAGCCTTCAGTTTATGTTTATGTATTTCTAAGCTCTCCTCTTCTATGCTGTATAGAAAATAAAGACACTTCCCTTTCAGCTGTGAGTCAGCCAGTGAATTGCAGACGGGCCCAAACGCTAAATGTGTGGGAAGATCATCTGGCATTTGCATAGAGGAATATGAATAGGGGCCATGGCTAACTTCACAAGATTTTATTTAATTTTTTCCATTTGGAAATTGGCTCGTCCACTGAGGTGCTCTTGAAAATGGCTGCCAAGCCTCAAATAATTCTGGGGTGGTAAATATTTCACGATGAAGTGATATCAACGCTCCCTAAAGCCTTTGTCACCTTCAAAATAACGAAGCGATAAATAATGATATCTTGCACTGAAAGCAGCAAAGTGTCATCACCGAAGGTGTCAGTCAAACAGAGACAGGAAGTGTTGTGGTGTCAGTGTAGCATGCTGTAAATGGAATATGGTGATCGTGCCAATTAATATCTGGCTCCAGCGTCTCTCGCGTGAAGCATCAACAACAGGTGTGTGTGATAGAAATGGAACATTGGATGCACACGGCATGCGCGTGGGCTTGAAACATGTTGCTGCATTTGACTCAGCCACATCTCACATGGAATTTCCTTTGGAGCCTGAACACCACCTGACAGCTTGAGAGGGGGCCCAAAGTTGATTTAGAGCATGATTCGCTTTCTGAGCAATTTTTCCAATGTGATGTAAGTTGCTGAATTGAGTTCCTGCCTATTCCTGCCTCCATTTATGGTCATCCAAGCTGAAGACCGGAGAGAGTGGTGATCACTTTCTCCCGTTCCTTCGCTCCCCTTCCCATGACTCATCTTCATGCAGAGACAGGTGTTCCCATTCAGATTGATCTGTATGAACATTTCCATCTTTAGCAGTAGATATGTTAATGTAGACATATACCCATATCCACACAACTTCCCCTTACCCTCCGCGAAGATATTCACAGCATAATGTCAATGAATGGAGACTGGCTGTGTGCAGCACACATCCAATTACTGTCGGGGATGCTAAAGGCTGCCACGTGATGGGCAGCTGAGCTGCCTGGCAGCAGAGGATGTGAGGCTCGGAGTGGGATCTACAGTGGGGATTGAGGAAAAATTGATTCCGATGCTGAGGCAGAACGAGTTAGGTGCAGAGGAAGCATTTTAGAATTATCTTCAAACGGGAATAGTCACTGCCGATGAACAAATCAGTGACGCACACAAACCTCTGGGTGCACTCGCCGTGTGTGGTATGAGTCACACAGGAGGTTTGATATTTTTGGGCTGGGACATAACATCGATGAGTATTCCCTCTCTGCTCCTGTTGTTCTTTAGACGCCACTGAGGGCCTTCTTTTCCAGGACATTTTCAAAGAGGAGGCAGTCGGTGGCTGCTGGCAACGCCGTGCAGCGCTGCCCCTTTCCAGAACATGGTGGAACTGTTCATTCAGAGCCTGTTGCAAAATTTCAAACACAAACCCCACTCTCAACATCAAACGGTTTTGTTGGACAAGGATCAGAGAGTTTCAAGCAATCTCAGTGGATCATTTTAGATGCTAAAAATACAAATTAAGAAGAAGCCAGCCTCTAGAATGTTCCGAATGGTCACAGAATAACAAGGACACGCAGTGTTGTTGATGCAAAGCTCCCAACCAGACGATCCAACACGCGCCACCTATTGGCAGAAAAAGTCAAAGCAGCACCAAGTCAGAGGTACAATAGACATGCCCATCTGCAGGCAAGCATTTACACCTGTGTCTCATATCTTGATTACATTAGGATACACAATTGTACATATGCTTACAGGTAGTTTGTCTGCTTGAATCCGATAACACCACAAAAACACACCCCAAAAAGAAAGCAGTTGCTGTTAAAGGAAAAACAAGCAAAAGGACAGATGTAACACTCATAGTCAGCAGGTGGCACCCACTTTCGTAAAAAATGACAAACCATCTCGGCCCAATTCACAATTTCCCATATATGAATGTCCCTGACCGTTTACACTGCCCTTTCCGCATCGCTGTTATCTGGATTAGTTAAGCCAGCCATTTGGTAAAAATATCCGTTTGATAAATCACAACTTCGTTTCATGCATGTGTATTGAAAACATATACACATGTTAAATACTTTATTAATGAGACCAAATAAATGCATGCAGGCTGAGTTAACAGGCTCTCGTTATTTCGTCTCATAAAACAAACCGAATGTGCGCCAGCCTTTCATATCAAAGTCAATGTTAGGCTACAATTATCAGAACAATACGGTCAATCAGGCTCCCTCACGTGGCTGTAATATGTACTGCAGATATACATTTTAAATGAAAGAAAATGTAATAACCCTAAGTGTCACGATCGGAATTGTTTTTATTTTTTAATATTTTAAGGAAGTTTAAAAAATCTAGTGTTTCTCACCCAATGCACTAAAACCGCATTAAAACCTTTCTCTGACCCACCAGTTGTGGTATCCAGCCACACAGATAGAATCGGGTTATTTGCCTTTCAAATGATCCACCTCAGCTGCCACCACGACACAACTCATTGCAATATGACTTTTTTTTTTCTCGAGGAAAATGGTTAATCCACAGACCTTGTGTTTTCACTAGAGCTTCTCCTTAACTAAAGAAGTAGTCTCAACGTGAGAACTATTGATGCTGAGGTCTGTGGATTATCCTGAGTAACCAGAACATTGTTTCTGGTAATTGCTGGTTTTTTTCCCCTCCGTTTTTCAATTACTTTGAGGGACTGCATAATGAGCAGCTTATTTGTGCTTTCTCTCTCTTGTTTTTTTTTCTCTCCACGATGTGCCTCTTGCAAAAGGACATCATTTGCTGTAAACTGCAGTAAGTAGCAGGAAGTACAACGGCGCCATTAAATCCATGTGAGAGTGAGGTTCAAACAATCCAGTCCTTTACAAACTCCCAGTGAAAATTGGTTTCAAGCCAAGCGTGAGGCCCTAATTGTATATATTTACACATCAAGTGTGTAATTTCCAAATGAAACATTTTATCACATAAGGATAGTGTGTTGTTGTGGGAGTAACGTAATATGCCTGTGCCTGCTTTCGTTTTGGTGGAGGTTTGCGTGTATGTGTGCTTGCAGTTATTCTTACAGCGGTAGACAGTGAACACATTAATATGCAGGAGATGCTACCCCTTCTGGGATTAACTGCTTATTAATCTTGCACTTTCACATGTGCATCATTTATCCCAGTACTTCTGCCAAATGCAGCCACCACTGGCGTTGTAAAAGCATAAACAGCTCACAAAAATAGTCTTCCTTTGTCCTGTTGTGTCGGCGTAATCACACATTTCCTCCTGCTACTGTTCTCAATAATTCAAGCTGTTAATATCACCCGTACTTGGAATGTAAAATATGTCTGTGGATAGTTTCTTTCAGATAAATTAAGCACTTTTTTTCCAGTTCAATACATTTTTTTACTTTGTTTTTTAATTGAAAATCCGTCAGTGTTTTAAAATCAAATTAAAGCAGCAGTGGCTGCCAGTCGCAGTGCTCGCTGCTGCTGTGTGTGATATGAATATGAAATGGCACTGAAGTACATGCTCTGCAGGCCTGGGAAGAATCCAATACTGTGTGTCCATCTTGCCTTGTTACTTCCCCTTCCTCAAGAGACATGTTTATCATGGTAATCTCTCCGTGAGCAGACTGAAGGAGTGTGTTCCCCTGCAGGTGTTCCCCCGCAGGGTTTCCCAGAGTCATACAAAGTGCTCGGCTGCACCTTGTTCCGTGCCTTGTTTATTTCACAGCGGTCAATAATGGTTTTTATTTTAACCCGTAATCCCCCTTTTCTATAAATGTATAATTCAGGCTAACCATATTCAGCCCAGGTAAATTATAAATAAGTCTTTTCAAAGCTGCAATAAAAAAAAAAGAATTGATGCCGACATGATTTTTTGACGGGTTACGCAGTCAGTGATTCACACAACACAATCAGTCATTCATTTGCGATGCCAGACCCATTATATGCATGAATCATCATCATCGGCGTCGCGTTTCCATCACATTCGCCTCTCAGGTTGAAATACGCATTGTGTTTCTCTACTTCCTATTCCTCGCTCATGTGATGAAGCGAGAAGTGCGCAAAAAGTAAGTAAGGAAACACGGGTGTAATATAGATATTTATCCGTGTTGGATTCATTTACAAAAAAAGAGATCCTCTATGTTTGGAGATATAAATAAAGCGATGACAATATTGCTAAAGCTTTGTTTACACCGTAACACAATTTGTGGCGTAATATATTTTTCAATCCTGTAGTTTCTCCACTGTGCCATAGTCTTGAATGTTGTGTTATCATGAACAATGTGGAGCTCCACAGAAAATATGAGGCAATTTATCCAGAGTTCAATGGCGCTGCGATGCCACTTAAACATTTTATTGTGCATTACATGAAAGGTCGGGGTCATTGAGTGGACATTTGCTGTGCGCTGGGCAGAAATGTGCGAGAGCCTTTTACAGCAGGAGGGAAAAAAAACCCATCAAGATATAGCACGACATGTCATTCTCTCACTGCACACACAGCTCGCTCGCACACGCACTCTTGAGATCCGTCCCTGTGGGTGGACAGAAGCACTTCCTTATCCACGCTACCTTGCATAATGCCCCTCTGCACTGCGTAGGGTACAGGCAGTGCACCAGCAGCAACAATACGGCTGCTTCAGAGCCAACCCACAGCTCTCCAAAGTCTACTGTGTATTGACTTGTTTGGCCCCCAAGACCTGGGAGCTAGCACCAGCAGGCGAGGAACGCCCCCCACCCCCCCCCCCCCCCCCACACCCCCCTATAGATCGGCATCGAGGTCTCAACAAGTTTCCAGTCAGATGAGCAGGCCAGAGTGAGCGATACATTTCTCTCGGGGTCAGAGCTCAAGATGTTTGGCACACTCTCTCTCTCTTGCTGTTTCCGACAGTGTGAACTCTTCCGGCCTCCGGCATTCCTGCAAACCCCCGAGGAAAGTAATATCCGCAACACTTATAAATAGGAACGGGAAATAATAGATATTCACAAAAGTTCAACTTTCTGAAATACAGCACCAATGCATGCAGAAAAAAAAATCATAAACAATGTGTTCAATTCATCACTATAAGCTGATTACTATTATAACTGAATTATCTATCCTTATTTTTCCATGCAGATTACCATCTCATTGGCATGTGTATATGCTGTATATATATTACAGGAATATGAAGTTATGAAATGGACAGCTTTGCTATTGACTGAATTTTATTGAGCGTACAGCAGATTCAGGTGCTTTCCCCGAGCGCATTCGTTTTCTGTCCCTGTCACATCGCCTCTGTGACCGTCTCTCGTTGTTTGAGTTAAGCTTTAAAGAGACGACATTTCTCTTTTTGCCATCATGACTTCAGTGTGCACGCAGACTCAGGTATCCAGCCAGAAGTAGACGAGTTACCACCAAGGCAAAGTATCATGGGAGCAGTGGTGTATAAAGTACCCAAAAGCCATACTTGAGTAAAAGTAAAGATACTTTACTGGAAAATGACTCCAGTAAAAGTCACCTATTAGAATACTACTTGAGTAAAAGTCTTAAAGTATCTGATATTTATTGTACTTAAGTATCAAAAGTAATTTTCTGAAAGTAAGTTTCAGGGGAAATGTATCGGCGTAAAAGTATCAGTTTTCTTTGCAAAATGTAGTGAAGTAAAAGTCAACAGAAATATAAATAGTAAAGTTAAGTACAGTAACGAAGTATTTCTACTTCGTTACTATACACCACTGCATGGGAGTAAATGAAAACAAATAGAATAACCTTTTTTTTCTTTTAGGTTATGAGTTATAGTTCTATCATTTCTAATTGTATTCATGAATATTATTTGAGATGGACATTGGATAATCTCATGTGGAAACAAATCTAAAAATGTGTATGTCATGTCTGTGTCCAATATTTAAAGGAAATTGCAACAATCAGGTGTTAAGATGTAAGTGTCTTTATTAGCTCCACAAGCTGTGTCTCCACTTTGGGAACAGTTCTACATAAAGGAAATAAACTTGACAAAGCCAGGCTATCAACTATAAACAGAATTATTCACAGCTCTGAAGAGCAAATATTTGATACGCACCAGCTTTTGCATTCTCTCACAAGTTTTGCTAGTTTTCTTGTAAAAGAGGTTTGAACAAAGAGGTTAATGCGCTGCTGGTTCACTTTGGCATCTTGAGCTTAAGAGAACATTTCTGAAAAAAAGACATTTACACAAAGAATCTACAGTCTGAAAATACTGTGAGAGCCATAAATGAGCCTTCTTCACTTTTGAAGGTGAGGTTTAGACAAAGAGGATGCAGGGAGAAAAGGGTCTTTTTTTTAATAAACCTCAAGACATTAAGCCTGAGATATGGATTATGCAGCTTCAGTATTATGGAGTTGGTCCTAATATCGTATATATTTGATGCACTACTGTATGTAGCTTGAAAAGCAAGAGTCTCTATCTTGGAAAGACTGTTTACGCCGACAGGCATCGTAAAGAAGATTCACAATAATGGCCTTGCATCAAGAAAGCAGTGAATTCTTGTTGTCATATCCACAAGTATCCATTAAACACCTGCTCATAACAGCATTCTTAACCCCTGCATGCTTATACAGGCCAGAATGTCCTGTAAACATTTAGCACAACAATCCTGCTCTGTCACCGGTGATAGATGCACGGGTAAAAACTGCAATATTGCCATCCAAACAATAGGCAAGGCACTGTAGTTAAGCATTTCTCCAGAGAAATCTAAAATGATGTTCTCTCAAGGACATTGCCGACAGAGCATAAAAAAAGGGAGGCGGGGAAAAAAGAGGCGGAGGAAATTGCAGAGCACCCTGTTCTGCTCCCCAGCTGTTTACCCGGCGCTGCAGAGGCTGTAAATTCTAAAGAGCTGAAGCATATTGGGCATCATCTCCGGCACCCGTCATTCCAGAAATTGCCTCTCTTTACCCTCGCTCTCGCTCTCGCTCTCTCGCTCGCTCTCTCTCTCTCTCTCTCTCTCTCTCGCTCTCTCGCTCTGTCTGAAGAAGTGCTCAGTTCGTTGCAGTGCCGTGCCGGTGGATCCCTTTGCGCTGTCACTTTGGTGGTGACTCTCAGGGGCCCCATAAACAACCAGCCTCTACAATATCTCAAGGGTAGGAGCCTGGATTGGACAGCTGCCTCCTCAAAGATATAAAGGGCAATAATATTTTCTCTACCCCGACCTTTTTCCGCCCCTCTTGGCTGGGGATTTGGGCTCTCAGAGACAACATGAAAGCCGGGTGCAACTCAAAATTTCCATTTTTGAAACATTGAATCCATATGTGAGAGACATTTTTGCTCTCTGCGGACATATTTGCAGTCAGGCAAAAACTTTGACTTGTTTTTGTTTAGCATGCAGTATGTTGGTGTGCAAAAGCACATTTTCAGCCAAAGCTAATCTGATTCATCTTAAATTGAGTGCAGGGTTTAATTTATTATTACCAGGACAATTAGCACAGTTTGATATTGTAATAAAAACAGCAGAACAACTAAGAGCCACATCCAAATGCCTGACAAAAAGGCTTTGCAACACCTCACCTTTCAACTGTAAAACTCGATCAAAATTTAGACTTCAATCGAACATATTTAGAACCGAGGAAGGAATAGTAGTTATTCAGCTGACACTGATTACTAATTATACTAATTATATAATATATGACTCTTTTATCTCAAAAGAGGAACAACAGGCTGCCTAACGATGATGTCTCTCAAGAAACCTACTCAAGTATCTTGGGAAATTAAGGAAAAAATCCATGTGCCAAACTGATTTTCGATTTAATAATTCAACACACAAATGCGGATTCATTGAACGACAGGTGAAAACACAATCAGTAACTGAGTACTGGTGAAATTGTCCACCACACACACCTCATGTGCATGATTTAAACTAGAAAGCGTCGGCGTCCTACCAAGATCAGCTGCGAATCTGCTAATTCCTTTCACTTAGTGGGTGTATCCAGGGATGGACTGGCACAGAAAGAATTCTCTCCGGCATTTTTGGCCCAGGCCGACCCACAATGGATCAGACACCACACAGAGGGGGAGGGGTGGGGCATAGTTAGAGATCTGCTTTATGGGCCAATTTATTGATATTCTTTGTTCATAAAAAAAAATCTGACATTCAATTAAATTTGCCCCCAAGGTGCATTCAAGGAGCGTCCAATGTTCTTCAGCCCACTGGGAAAATGCCCAGTCTGCTTGATTACCAGTCCAGCACTGAGCACTTGAATACTTCTGTGTTCTGATCTGTGGCTCCTTCACGCTGGCTAATTATCCCAGTGCCATCTTCTTATTCAATCCGACACTTTGAAGGGCTTTCTGTTGGCCCATCCCTCATTTTTAATAGTATTGATTTTTCACCGATCATATCAGGCCCTGCATTTTCAAAAAGATGAAGCTGCCAGCTTATTATTCTCCCGCTCCCATCCACCTCGCCTCTCGCTTTTATTCCTGTCCAAAGTGTTTCAGAGCTGGCAGAATTGTAACTGCGAAACACACATCTTCTGCTCAGCAATTATCAAAGGGGGCAGAGTGGGAGAGGAATTGATCTTGCCGGCTCGCGGTACAGTAAACAAAGCCTCCCTGTCCCATGTGTAGTGAGCAATTATGAAGTGCAAGAAGTAGCAGGTTTTTGCGTGAGCTATGAAAAGACTAAACACAGTTGGGGGCCAAAAAAGGGAGTAGGCAAAGAAACACTTACAATTAGCTCTAATCATGCACATCTAATAAGCACGTTCCCCTTTGTTTGTGATCTTTTTCAATATATGCTGTTTACCTGTGGTTGCACAGGTGGATCAGCTTCGCAGGGCCCCCCCCCCCCCGTCCCCTCGAGGCGCAGCACAAATAGCTTCCGAGAGAAATCAAACACTTTCCCGATTTCCCACGTCACTTTCCATGCAGCTATTCAATTCATTCCATTGCTTTCCATCAGCTTGTTTGTCACCGCTCTCTCATGCCTTCTATATTACTGTATTGTCTTCTGCTCCTCCGTAGAATCCATGCAACATTAGATTTAAACTCTGATATGCAATGTCCCTGGGCGCCCGGCAGAGATGGATATATGAAAAGCATTTAGGAAAATGAATTGATCTTTGATGCTTGTCCTTCAGGGGGAGATTATGTGACATTGGTTACTGTCAACAGTCTGTTCTATTTCTATTTTTGCTGAGCGCCATGGGTGAAAATACACTCGCGAGGTCCATTGGAATCACAACGAAATGCGCTATTACCCTTCAATGTGATATTCCGGAGGCGATGGAAATGAAACGAGGTCTCTCATTTGTGCAGCGGTGATCTGGTTATAGCTCTGATGCACATAGTCAGAGGGAACCAGTGAGGTCCACATTCATCAATTGTTAAATATGTTTGGAGTATTGGGTGCTTTAGCAAATGGAGAATATGAAATACAAGGGTAAGACATACTGTGTTCACAGAGGTAATGTGTTGTCAAAGTTGCTCGTCCAATCAGGTGTTGATGCATTCTGTATTGTGGAATCTTAACGAACGGCCGTATAATAAAATCTGAATTTGACATAAGCTCTGTCCCTCCCTCCCCTCCTCTCCGTTCTCCAATTGCACATGAGTAATAGAGACCATCCTAAAAGATCACAGTCAGCAGAAAGGCATCGCGAGGGCCGCGAAGATTTCAATTATCAATATACCATTTAATACATCGCCGCCAGGCCAAGCAGCCTGGCATCTCGACAGGCCGAGATGGAGAACGTTATTTCTTAAACACGTCAGCAGAGAGCTGCAATTTGGAATTGTGGTGCGGCGGGGGTTCAAACCAGGCTCCATCCATCAAACTGTACTTGGAACGTAGAGAAGCTGGAAACCCTTCACTTACACAGAGCAGTACCCCTCTGAGAGCTCTCTTTGATTCTAGTGATCGAGAGACAGGAAACATTATGGTAGATGTGTCAGCCGCAGCATGATGCCTTTGATTCCTATATAAGGGGATCAGTGCACTAATATGTTTCTGTTTGCATGAGAGTTTGGCTTTATGAACAACTGAAATCCTAAGTTCGATGCATATCGTGTAACAGCATCACCAGTGAAGGCCAATGGCTTGGGTCCGAGTATATAATGCCGGACAAAAGTCTATCTTGGTTTCATCGGTGCACAGATATAAATTATAATCCTGGTTTATTTTGCCTCTCATTAATCGTGAGTAATTCATGTAACAGCAACAAATGCAAAACTAAAACTACGGTAAGTACAGTAGGTCAAAGTTCAACCAGGTAAAGCCCCTTTACAGAAAAAGTCGCCATAGGTGGTGAAATCTTAAGTTGTCAATCCAAAGCAGTCGTTTTATGTTGTACGCTTAACATTAGACACGTTCAGCGGCAGCTTAGCGGCCAAAAGACAGGCTGCTTAAAAATTCTGAGTGTGAAAAAATGTAGGACCCAAATCTTTTGAAGTGACTGCTGCTAAGACCGTCACATTCTCCTCTGTGATGGCACTTTCAGGATGAATTTACAGAGAGCAAGTTGTTGATTCAGAGTTTTATTGCAATATCCAGTCAAACATTTGCAAGTGGACCTCTGAGCTGAGAGATGGAGAAAGAACTGCTGATGAAGGTACTTGTTGAACACCACGCACACCCCTTATCTCACCCTCAGCAGTTGTCTTTAATAAACACGCAGTGTTTCGTCTGTCCATTCACAAGCTTATGTCTGGAGAGTCTGCCTCTCTCTGCTGCGGGTCAAGAGTTGAAGGCTGAATCCCACAACGTTGCTTCTTCTAATCAGCTGGGAAGCAGCACTGGAACACTTTTAGAAGCAGAATCACAAGTAAATAGGGTTTAAACTGCCAATACACCTTCTTCTCCTATTTTGACATTCTTCAATGCATATAAGTGGCAACATTATGGTCCATGCTTGAGCGCGGTTCTCTGGATGGGGATGTTGGTCAGTTGGCCCGCTAATTTGGTCCAGACTGAAATCGATGAGTCCGACTGACTTTGTTGATACCGTGACGGGGTTTTTTTTTCAGCAGTTATCTTATTTTTCTTTTCCAAATCATTTTGGCTTACCTGGATGTTTGTTTGAAACATGTTTGACCGTCTGAGTTTTTGCATTCCACCCTCCGTCTGAAAGTTTGTCACAGTCAGCATTAACCATGTGAGAATGATGGCTAAAACTATGAAAATACATTCCATGTTGTAATAAAACATATCATTTACTGCCAATTATATGGTAACAAAGAACAAGGCACAAATGGAAACACCAGCATCATACAGGCATAATACTGCAGACGCTGATTTGTTCAGATATGACATCAACACAACATTCAGCTAGCATGTTTGAGAGTCTGGTTGCAGCTGTCGAGAGCAGGAATGGTGACAAGTGAAGCATAAAGTAGTTACACTCAATAATGTAGAAGTCTTGAGGCTGAAACGTGTCACACTGTGAGAGATTTGTGAAAAGAAATGGTGGCTCGGTGTGGAGCTGCTGCGTCAGGAGAACTGTGAAAGCTCTGCTCTCATAACATCCTCATTCTCTGAAGGTGTACTTCAGTTCATCATTTTCTTAAAGCATTATCTGAGCCACTGTGTAATTGGTGCAGCATAAGAGGTGTTCGTGTGCATCGCCGAGTGTGTCTCGAGTGTTGACAGAAAAGTGGTCATTGTATGCGTGCGCCTGCCTGTCAACTGCCTTTTATAAGTGAATGTATTCATTGTGTGTTGCTTTGGACCGGTTGGTTTAATATCTCGAGTCTTAAGCTTTCATCATTTGTCAGGGAGACAATTCAAATAACCGAGTGTTGCACTGGGACTTATGAATTTGGCTTGGTTGTTGACCAAGACTGCACAGTGTAAAGCCGTGAGATTTGCAGTCCATTGCTGAAACTCTACAGCACAGAAAGAAGCTCTTATGATTGCCAAAAGAACCACCACGGCTCAGCGTGGCTTTCACATATTGAACACATTAATTAAGATCCTGTCCGTTTCTCAGCATTCGTTTTGAAAACGAGAATAAAAGCCCGCAGCCATGGTAGCGGCAGTGTGAGGCTGCATTTAGGCAACGATGTGAACAATGTGAACATGCTGATTTGTAGCAGGTGTAATGTTTAATATGTTGCTAGTTCAGCATGTTGGCATGCTAACATTTTCAAATTACAAGCAAAAACATAGCACAGCTGCGGCTAACGGGTATTGCAGGTGTTTTGGTCATCAATTCATTGTTGACTGTTGACCCGATGATGACGCTAAAGGAAAGATGAAGGTGTCATGTTAAAAAAAAGGTCCTGCCACTGTGAGGACAAGCCAAAGAACCGTAGTTCTAGTCAGCACCTTTAGTGTACACTTCTAAATGAAGTATAATTGATTTCAGGATAATAGAACTTACATTATGACAGTAACTGATGTGACTATTTGAAATTTAAAGAGTCAGTCAACCTGGTGCACCATGTGTTCTTGAATGAACTCACTCATTAAAATGGTATGAGATGTGATTACCATTTTATAACCTCTTTTGGCAATGATCTGACACTGTAGAGGACAGGACAGGGAAAGCTCACATTCATTGATAATGAAGTGTTCTGATGTGACTGCTGTAACAATAAGGAGTCGTGCTCACTGAACACTGTTGGAGGAAAGTTGGCATACAGGTGTTTAGCTCAAGGTCATCATCATGTTCTGAAAACACTCAGAAAAAGAGTGACTGGTAAACTTACTCAAATTAGATCAAAATAAAAGACCCTCTTTAGAGTTGATGGCATTCTCTTAATGTGCATCAAACACAGAATGCATTTTGTAAAGTAGAATAATTCCCATCAGACTCAGCCGTACTTAGCGTTTAGTGCTAATTAGTGAACGTTGGCATGCTGACATGGTAAACTGAGATGGCGAAACAGTATATACCTGCTAAACATCAGGTTGTTTGCATGATCATTTAGAGCAGGGGTCTCAAACTCATTTTCACTCCGGGCCACATCAGCATCATGGTCGCCCACAAAGGGCCGGTTGTAAATGTCACTACACTCAAAAAAATAATTCATTGGATGAACTCAATTAAATTGTGGGCAGGTTTTCCACCGAGGAAATATAGTTAAACCTAACTTAAACTAAAAACATCCATGCAATATAATTAAATTGAGTTAGTCCGACTCAATTTTATCAAATACAACCTAAATAAAAAAATACCATTCATGAAATGAAATTGATTTGTGTTAGTCCAACTCAATATAGTACAATTCATTGGAAATGAATTAATCAGGTAAAAAACTTTTTTTTATTTGACCCCCAATTAAGACACGAGACAAAACCTAGTTCAAGTGTTTTTTATTGAAAATGCTTAAATACATTAAATATGGTACAAATCTGACCATCCATGATTCTAGAGCCTGCATTTCATTTTTTAAATATTTGTTTTTTTTTTACAAAAACACTGATCAGAAAAGGATAGCAAAAAAATTCCAAAATGATCTATACAGTGCATCTTTCATCGTTTTTAAATATTAAAACAGTAGTCTTGTAACAGCTCCACAACTGGTGACAAATAAATACCAAGCTATCCCAAATCCCTTGGCGCCACAAACAAAGACGCCATGAGGGTGGAGGCTATGCACTGCTCTCCAAACAGGGAATATCATTGCACTGCAGTGTAGTCACTCACCATAAACTATCATTTCCAAAAAGCACAAAACTTCCTGCAATCGATATGTACAACCACTATTGCAAGTGCTAAATTCCCACTACTTTGGTTTGTCAAGAGCAATACAGCTGTTTTCTTTCCTACCAGTACAGATGGTAGTACAAAAGGACTCCTTTACACTGAAGAATAGCCGATGATGTGTTATCATGTGCAGAAACAGGCAACTTGGACCACTTTTGGGCTACAACAGTAAAATCACAAAACATCCACAAACTAAAACTTATAGATTATAAATAACAAGGATACTCATAGTCAATGGAAGTTACAGCGTATTGAACCGTGTTAGGGTCCATTTCAACTCGAGTAGAGAGTCATTCAATCAGACAACGAGGAAAATGGACGTGCAAGTTGACGTTCAAGCGTAATCACACTCGAGTTGGGATGTGGAGGTGAATTGGGCAAAACTTTCTGCGGGTAAACACTTAACCAAGCTTGCAGTGACATGTAAAAGTTCCGTAATTTACAGTCTCTGGCTTGCCTCTGTGCAGCTTAGTCAATTTTTTCAAAATGTCAGAACCAGGAAAACATCCATGAGG
The DNA here is from genome assembly GCF_949748355.1 of Melanostigma gelatinosum. Taxonomy (NCBI): domain Eukaryota; kingdom Metazoa; phylum Chordata; class Actinopteri; order Perciformes; family Zoarcidae; genus Melanostigma; species Melanostigma gelatinosum. Next base: position 10,486,716 of record NC_136655.1, read on the forward strand.
TCATGGATTGTCGTTGACTGGGCGGAAGATGAAAGTAGAAAACATCCAAAAGATCTGACAAGGTTCTTTGGCTTTGTCACTTGGTGTTCACCTCTTGTGCAAACATCTTGATTTTCAGCTCCTGTATCTTAGAATTCAGCTTGTGCCCATCCAAATTCATTATGACCTTCTGGAGAAGCTCAAAGATGTACTTGAAGTTGTCTGGAAAGCTTAGATTAAGGGCACAAATTAGCCCAAAGCATGATGAACGCCATGATGACACCGTCTACGTTGTTCAGGACTTTGCAGGGTCCTGCAGTTGATCAAGTCCCACGTCCTCTGGCTCCCAATCTCTTTGGATCATGTAAATCCTTATGACAGTGAATGCGATGTCCCTCACTGCATCCTCAGCGGCGGAAGCCTGATAACAACACAAACACAGAAAACTTGTGTTTAAACTTGTGATTAATCCACAAACATGTGTGTGTGTATATATATATATATATATATATATATATATATATATATATGTGGGTAACACTTTGACGCTACATGGGAAACATATTGCGATAAACTTACCAGATTGATAAAGAGTCTGGATCTTCATTGAGGTAGATGACAGGCTTCTCAGATGCCCTTCCCTTTTGGTGTTGATGTCATCACACTAAAGGTTCTGGATAAAAGCAGAATAAAAGCAGGCCATTTACTATTCATCAAATGTTTTTAAAAAAGCAGATATGGACAAGAAAATATTACAATAACCACCCCAATACAGTGAAACTAATATTGTATACATATGTACTAACCAAATCATTGATGGTCAGGACATCCTTGATCTTTTCTCCTTCACACCTCCTTTGCTCTTTAAGCCCTGTATCAGGGAGTCTGAGAAGTGGTCCAGCTGTGACATGAACTTTGATTGAAATGGCTTGGTGGTGATCAGCAGGAACTCTGCATTGACCTGAATAACAAACAAAATACAGCTGTTTGTTACTTGTTTATTATAATTACTATCACATTATGTGGGATTATTAGATTCAAATTGCGATTGTGAAGCCATTAATCATCAAAATGGTAAACACATAGAAACACACATTTACTTACTTAACTTTGCTGGAACAGGGAAGGGGCCTCTGCTCCACAATCTCTGGTTGAATGTGCAGTTCAGCATGTGTGATTTAGAAGCTTACTCCATGTATTAAATGTACATGGGCAATGTATGGACATGTATAGCGATAACTGCCCCTACAATGCCCATGCAACAAGAAATACCTGCTAGCTAGTTCCAAACTGCATTCTTTACACTGCCACATGCAGAGTCCTAAAGAGAATAAAGATAATTAGTATATATCAAACTGAACATATAACAATGAGAGATCAGCTCGCATCGAGCATATAACCTATTACGTGCTATCATTAGGAGGTTGCCTCACGAAGCTTGGTAATGCTGATCAAACTGCAAAAGATGAGATGAATGTATTTGTGGAGGGAAAGGCTGGAATAATCCAAAGTTCACATAAAACAAAGTCAAGTCAAAAGTGCTTTGGAGCACTCATAGATATAATGTTACCATTTAGAATGGACGAGCAATTCACCTTTTACAGCAACACTAAAGCTACATACAACAGCAATCAAATCATGCATGCGTGTTAAATAAGATTAAGACAGTCATTTTAATAAAATATCAAACTGTTTGCCTTGAAAACTCATTCGCACTCCTGCCTGCGTTCACACAGTGTAAGGTCATAGAAATACAATGAGTAGAACGGACATCGATGTTTGTCTTGGTCGTTTTACTCGTTCAAAAGAAAATAGTGCTCAACACTGCGCATTGACCGTAGTATAACAGAAAAGTTAGCCCGCTACATCGATCAGTTCTTCACAATGACGACGGTACACGTACAAACTGCCGCTGCTCTGATCCAGTTACATCGGTTTGAATGGGAATGTCCGTTCTACGCTCGTTCTATTTCTATGGCTGCTGCGCTAAAACGCCGCTGACTTCCGTGTGTTCATGCATCAGGTGCCCGCGCGAGTGAGAGGAATTCAGCGGTTTTATGAGCTCATGATTTATTCATATTAAACATTTTTCAGTGACGAAAACGTGGCTAAACCCACTACAACTGAACGCCCACTACTAGAGAGTGGCCTTCTACGGCCTGCTCTGCCTGCCGACATTATGGCGCTGGAGAGGGGGAGACCGTAGTCTGCTCGTTTAACTGCTCTCCTACTGTTTTTTAGTGCATACAGTTCATAAGGAAGCCTTCGGCGCTGCGTCCAAGCCGTATTAATGACAGTACCCTGATCTCTGGTCTGCTCTATAATGCAAACCACGTTGGCTACCTAGCTTGCTAGCTAGCCTGTGTTGCCTTCGATCTTATTAAAAACGGAACAGTCGTGTGGCTAAGTTATCACGTCTGTTCCACACATTGTGGTCATTATTACAGAATGGAAGCCTTCATTGACAGCGAGGTACAGTCTAAACTACTACAACAAAATATATAAAGTTACTTACCAAAGAATGGACGGTCGGTTTGAATCTTGCTGCAGTCGGAAAGGGGGGAAAGACACTGAGCACGTGATCTGGTACAGGCGCAAGGGGTAGTCCCCCAACCAAACACATTTATTTTGAGTTGATACACACCATCCAACCTAAATAAATCTAATAAATGAAAGTATTCATGCATTTTATGTTAGACCCATTAAATATAAATGTGTTCATTTTTTAACTTGATATATTTAAATTAATCAAACACGATTTAAATGTGTCACCTTTAAGAAGGGCTTGAATCGTTTTTTTGAGTGTACTCGTAACATATTGTTAAATAACTCTCTGCATTCACAGTTTAAAGTAGTCTTCAATGTACTCACAATACATTTCCATGTTAAATGTACAGTAACCAGCCAAAGAGCTGCTTATAACTGTTTGTGTCTCATCATTTTGACTTTCAATCTCATAATTTTGACTTTCAATCTCATAATTTTGACTTTCAATCTCATAATTTTGACTTTCAATCTCGTACTTTTGACTTTCAATCTCGGAATTTTGACTTTCTATCATAGTTATGACTTTCTATCTCATAACATCGACTTTCTATCTCATAACATCGACTATGGGGATATTTTTATTATCAAGTCTAACTTTAAAAAAAAAAATTAAATAAATTTGAACTTTTTTTTTTGTTTTTTTGCTGGCGGATTCGCGGGCCACATAAAATGACGTAGCGGGCCGGGAGTTTGAGACCCCTGATTTAGAGACAATAGGACTCGGTGCTTGTGCACATCCACATACCAACCCACAAGCTGTAAAATAAGACAACTTTTGCAAACCGTATGAGAAAAATAATGTGTTTTCTGAACATTAAAGCATGTAAACATGTTCCAGAACAAACCCAAAATACAAGTATGAACCTTGTTTTATAAAACAAGACAATGCAACTTTCAACATGCAGCTTGTGATCACCTGCCTTGTGTTGCACCGCAGAGCACAAATTACTCTCTAACAAAGCTACAAAGTCTGACGGTAATAGCAGCGAAAACTATTACTTGTTATTATTCATGTTTCACACTGAGACAGACAAGTATCCGACTTTCCCAACAATTTGATGCCAAGAATGTGAGAGGTGCCACCTCTGTTTCGGCATCTTCCAACAGGCCCAGATCATCATCTTTTCGACCTACCCTGCCGACTGCCAAACCAGCACATCTGCATATTTTAAATCGAATGTGTGAGTGGGCAGATTTTTTAATTTTTTTTAAGTTACACAGCAGCAGACACCGGTGACCAATATAAGAGCTCATAAATGCCAATGAATCATGCATCCAAAGCTGTTACAATCTCTGTTGTTTTTGCCAACATCTGCTGTGGAGACTCAAGGTTAAATTTGCCTAGAGGGTGACCATAATTGTTGTGAGCATATGTTGTTTATGAGCTCTGCTGGAGCTTTAAAAAGAAGACCTCCATATAAACATTCTCCAGGACTGAAAGTGACAATGTGTGAACAAATGGTTGATCATTCAAATTGAATCGATTGAAGAGCTGTTTGTCTGCATGATGCACTCTGCTCTTTAACAAAGTATAGAACATGCTTTGGGTAAAACGATGATTTCAGTTACCCATAGTTTGAATCTTCCGTCGTGTTTAAGAGGTTAACGAGTGGCGTGCGACTCCTTTGCTCTGTGCTGTGAGGTGGGCAGCAGCTGTTTTGAATGCTAAGATTGCATGTAGTCTCCTCTGAGGCAGAAATCAAATCCTGTCAGAGGGCTCTTAAGGCAGGCGCTGACTTCCGACTTGTGACAGATAGCTCAAAACAGTCCGTTCTCCAGGACAGCAGCCATCATTCTAATGTATGCCAATTTGACTTTTGCTTCCTCTGCCAAGGACAGAATACCACCTGCTGAGGGATCTGATTTTATGTGCATGTTTATGAACTTCTCGGCTCCAGAGACTGTGTTTGAGCGATAGCTCGCCGCTCCACAAGGAGAAACCTGCCCTACCCACTTCAACACCTCTCTGGTCATTCATCATAATGACACAGAGAGGGGAGAATATCTCCATATCATCACATCCTGTCTGCTTACATGGAGGGGGCAGGTGGGAACAGCTGGGAAGAATCGAATGTGCATAATAGGAGATTGGGAGCATTTCGATTGCCTCTCAACATGGAAACAACTACTGAGCCGGCAGCTCGTAGCTAACGGTGTTAACAGCGCTAACGGTACAAATTACGCTAAATAGGCCGACAGTGTTCACCTGAGGGGGAACTGGATGGTAGGTGCTCTGCTTTACAGCGACCGAGAGCTCGCCGTGAGGCACGCTCACATTCACTAACATGCACTAAAAGCACACGTGGTCGGCCCGGCTATGTAAACATAGCAAGGAGAAGCTCAGATAACAACGCACAGATGAGTGGCTTCATTTTCGAAACGGTAACAAATACACATTTTATTCACCCGTTCACTCCTACTTCCTTCTTCCGGTTTGTACTTTACCTTACTTTGTTGGTTTTGTCTTCCTCCTTTGTGCCCACTATCATTACTACAGCCAATGAAGAGCTTGTCACCGAAACATAAAAACGTGTCAGTCCACTTACTGAAAACCGAACATACACATTACTAAATTTACATTAAATGCCATTTTTTAAATCCGTGTGGGTTGTGAAACACATCGTGGTGTGGATGTGCTGCCACTACTTCACATGAACTTGAAGAGTTTCAGTGGAACTTACAAAATGTTCAGATTACAGGACTGATTTGAATACCTACATGACCTTTCTGACCCGCTCTCATGTCTTCACTTCATGTACTTTGGGCTGACACGTCAACCCTCCAGTCAACCACATCCACTCTCTCTATGATGATACTACAGAGGTGTGCAGATTGTGGACCATTTACACACTTCCAATGGCTTCCCTTTTCCTCAATACTCCCCTGATCGTTTGAAATTCAATTATGCTAATCACAGCTAAGGGGACATACAGGCACTCTGCCTCTCTTTTATGCACTGCTTCATCTATGTGCCTTTGAGAATAATTATTCTTAAAAGCGCATCATTCGGAGCCTTTTAGTCGTAATTTGTGCATTTTGGATTGTGTTTGGTTCCTGATGCACTTAAAACTGTTGACTGGTACGGCCAAACTTCAGCAGGCTTTATATTTTCATGAATACGTCCACGTCATGAAGATATTTACGGTAGCTGATACACAACAGCAAACATGGAAGTAATAGTCAAAATTGCTGTGCGGTGAATGAATAACTACTTCTGTATGTCAGTGTGACACAATTATCTCCAGGCTGAAGTTACCGCTCACTGACGAATATTCTCGAAGTTAAGAATGAAAACAGTAGAACTCCAAATTCTTCGTAAGTTTTTGAAACAACGCGTCCTGAATTTCAGGCGAAGGTTCTGTCGTCAAAAGCAGGCTCCTCATTTCTAGCCGGCTACCTTTGATTTTGCCGGCTAAATGACAACTGCTGCTCGCGGATTTGCAACATCTTTTTCAGGTTCCCATAAGAGTATGTGCTGTATAGAGCTGGGCAACATACATACTGATTTCCAAACTCTAACCAAGAAGGTTTGTTCCCTGACCAAGCCTTTGTGTGTAACAATGATGAGAATGGGTTGGAAGAACATTGGACGTTTTGTCATGTTCTAATTGTCTGCCATATAAATCGGAGGAACAGATTTTATCAGCTCGCTACCTAACATCAGCTCTGTGAGTTTGTTTACAACGCCGACACCATCTGACTTATTAAAGCTTAAAACATTACCCTGTTTGCTGCTTAGCTTACATACTTGTACAAGCTAGACACCGGTTGGATTTACGTCTTACTGCTGTTTATGGGATACAAAGTGGCTTTAAGTGAAGAAGTAAACAGATAAGCACTCCTTGATCTTACAATGTACCGTACAGTATGCACCGTCATTACACAAACAATTACATATTTCATACCTTGACAGAGCAAACAATGGCAAACTGTAGAGAGAAGAGCACTTGGCAGCATTTTCTCGTCTGTAAGTAACTAAAAATATTGCCTCTAGAATATGTTCTCTTATATCGTATCATTATATCACAAAATCTCAGCATCGTAATCATAATGCTGTGGCCCCACTGCTGTCCCTAGCCACTGTAGTGTGCTGCAGCCACTTATTCTTCTTATTTCCCAGCATTACCGTACATAAGGGTTTTTGTTTTTAGATTTTTGAATTATAGTCAGATCTTGTGACAGTTACATCTGCCACTTCCCAAGTACATTTCACTTTGAATACTTTTGCAAACACATTGAAGGATAACAAGTCTTTCAAATGAATGTTCAGTCCACTGCAGCACAATTCGCCGAGCTTCTTCCGATGCAAGAGTTGTTTCAGTCATGTTCAGAGCCAGCAAACTGATAATGCCATCTGGCCATATCAACACCAGTGTAGTTGAATCACTCAAAATATAGACAAACAGTGAACTGAACATGCTTTGTAAAGAGGCCGACCACATCCTGAGCTCAAGCACCGCTCCTTTCTTCTCAACCTGTTGCAAACATCTGTTACTGAGAATGTCGGAGACGTTTGGCCCTTTTATTTGTCTTATTCATAGAAACGAATGCTCAGGTCAGTCACAGGCCTTGAAAAGGACAAATGGAATTGTTTAGGTGACATGAGTTCTGCTCAGTACCAGCATGTATCACTTAGACTTTAAGCTAATGGCACGGAGAAAATAACTATATTAGCCAATGGGAATAGAAATTTGTCTCCTGACAAAATATCCGATTGCAACCCAATGTTCTGCTCCAGTTTCTTTTGTAAACACAGCGGCCACTTAACCTGATTTGCCTTAATGTGCATGCGTTTGCTCTTGCTTCAGTTGGTTGCTGTGACTGATATTGTTTTGGGATATTCACAAAGCGAGTAGAAACACTGAATTGCCTAATGTACTGTACAGAACAAAATGTTTTGTAAATACATTATTAGTCTTGGCGAGGCGGCCTCGGGCGGTTGTATACCTCCAATGTTTGACCGAGCTATCTTTCGGCACACTAACTCCGTTATCGCTGCAGCAATCTTCAGCGAATAATAAGTGGTTATTTTCCAGAGACTAAAGATCAGCTGTAAAATTGACTATTTGATACCATTCTATTTCTTTAAGCGAGTTCACTTCTTAAAACACGTGCATTTCACTGAGATTACTGTGTAAATTGGGTGTGTTCGTTGTGAAGGGGGGAAAAAACAACGTATATATTCATATATCTTCCTCAAACAGGCTGACGTTTAATAAGTCCAATTACACAGTAACTTGCGGTAGAGAGAGGGAAAAAGAGGAGGGACGGGGAGAGAAAGTAAGGCACCATTGGAGAGCATGCACAGTGGGGCTGAGATATGATAGCCATTACAGAGATGACAGGTCTGGCCAGGTCGAGGACATGGAGGTCATTCACTGTGGGACTTGGCCACACATACACGCTCACCTGCCAAGCAGCAAAGGCAACTTTAATAGCTGGGTGGCACAAACGGACGAGGAGGGCTGCCCTTTGCTGCAATGCATTGAGCAACGTCATCTTCACAACATACATGTACATATGACTCTGACTATAGTTGGGAAATGCTGTTTACACTGGCATAACCGAACAAAAAAAAGTCTGTGACGCTCCTGAATTTTGCCCCAAGACTACCGAAGCTGAAGTAGCGCTTTGTAGTTCTTCCTCAACCAAGTATGTCACTGTCACGTCACTGGTACGCGGAAGAACAACAGATTTTGCAGCTGCGGGCCAGAGACGCATAGAATATCAGTAACAACAGCAGGCGTTTTTAGACGATATATCAAACTCAAATAGGTAGATATAAGGTGGAAAATGTTCCCTTCAAATTTATTCAAAACGTATAATATTTGCAAATGTCTGCGTGCTGTTGTGAAAGCTAATTATTTTCCGATACAAATGTTCCCAACACTGATTCCTCCCTCTGGTAGAGGCTGACCTCGTCCCAACACTTCCAGGCAGACCAAACTGATAATCTATGTAAGACAGCAAACAAATAACAAGTAGCAGTAAATACTGCATTGTAATCCTTTACACTATTTATTACTGAAAAGAAGCAATCCCCTTATTGTAACGCATTAACACTGTAGGTATCAGCTAAACTGTAAATACATCCATGCATGTTAACTACCTATGACACTCGGGGAGATGCAGTGATATTTGGGAAGAAAGTCTCAGCTAATGAGATCCTGCCTTCACTCTCTCTTGTGTCATTTTGGGTTCTGATAACGCAGCTTTAAGATCAAATGTGGCCTCCCTTATTGACCGGCACTGCAGTCATTTTAAATGAAGCAATTTTGAATCATCCATGACCCAGTTAGGACTGTTAAACATGTAATCTGCAATTATGCGATGATAGCAAATGTGGCATTAAAACTCCGGGGCATATTCTGTCAGCCCCTGATAAATAAAAGGTTTACTGACTGTGCGGGATGCTTAGTAACTGCTTTCAACGAAAGCATAAGCAGGCAATTTTAACACGAGCAATGCCACTGCCGGTGAGTGACAGAGCCATGTGTTGATATGATTTGAATGCACTGCAGAGGGGGGGGGGGGGGAATAACTAGATGGAATAAATTAATTTTGGAAAATTCTGAAAGAAATAAATCTTCATCCCAAATGTCAAACAAGGTATTGAGAGAAGATGGAGTGTCAAAGGCAGCCTGACTTCTTCAACTACATCAAGGCACCTTGCGGTGCGGTGGCCGTTAATGTATTCCAAACACTAAGACAGAGCCCAGCTGTCCCTGGCTGCAACCCAACCGCCAATCATCTTGCAGAGACAGACTCATCCCAAAGTTGAGCCCAAGGCGGAGTTGAAGCAGAGTACAAACATAAAGGAGAACCCATATGGGAAAGGAGCGAGGTGAAGGGGGGGAAAAATGAAATAAAGAATGTGGAGTCCAGGAAGTGAAACACAGCCCCTGGTGGAGATAAAGCTGTGTGAGAAATACCTCTGGCTTTCAGACACGTCTTTGATTCGATGACCCTAAAAACACATGTAGGAACAAATGACAACATGAGGGATGCCTCAAGAGTGAAGAGACATCGTGAATCAATTCATCACTTTTCCCGAAAAGCTGCAACATAAGAAACATTCATGAGCAAAGATCGAAAGCAAGCTTTAAAATTCCGTAACAGAATTTACAGTGTGTCTATAACACTAAAGCAATGCTTACATCTTAATACATGTCAGTGTCTTTTCATGTGACTCTTGCTTTTCATTCTAGTAATGGTCATTTTTTAATCAACCCCTGATTTAACACAGATATATAAAATATATAATTTCTAATAATAATAAATATGTTTTCTGTGGTCATGTACAGAACGTCATATACCAAGACATAGACTCAAAATGTTGAGTTTATTGTAAAATTGGTGCTACAAACCCAAGCATTATTGATCAGTTTAGATACTTGCAGTCGTAGAGGTGTTTTGGTTCAACGAGTGACCGTGTTAACTGGTGACTCATTGCGCCGTGATTGCTACATTTCAAACACAACTAAAACATGTTGGTGCCCAACCATTTTTCTACATTTCTACGAGCAACTACACGTGCACTTTGTGCTGAAAGTCCCCAGTTAACAGAGTCACTAATTATACCAAAACACCCGTGTATTGCCATCATGCTTGTGCATATTTCCAATGATGTTAGCTGTAAAAGGGTCTATGGATCATAAAGACTGAAGCTAAGGTTTCATGCAGAAAAGAGAGAAAATGATTGAGATAAGACAATTTTTAATTCTAAAATAATCCTATTTTCATGCTTACATTACATACTTGCTCGTGTGGTTTTGGTTTCTTCCATGTGGACGAATCTGCAGCTTGACAGGCCTGCCGACAACAGTAAGGGTTGCTAAAATATGTTTGGGAGAGGGGTTTAGTGAACGGTTAATTCATAATTAACAGGAATACACATACAGCGTCTGTAGAGGGGTAATAAGCTAAACAGCTGGTGAGGGTTCATACTGCTGACTGTTTTTTGGTTCTTGAAGAAGCAGTACTCACAGACGGGGGGGGGGGGGGGGTGTCAGGATGTTTTGTTCAAAGTGCTTCTTCTCCTATGGGTTACACCCCTCCGTTTGTCTCACAAGACTTTGGTTTTAAATGACGCTGACCCTCACAGTTCCTTTCTCAGTGCAGCAACAGTGGGAAAGAGAAGAAGTCGAGGTGGGGGGGGAATTGTCCTTGAAACAAGTAACAATGGCTTCAAGTGGAATGTGACACATGTGTCTCCAGGGTCTGACAATATTAATCCATCTGCCAATCACCACAGGCACCCAGTCCACTCCAGCACCCCCAGAGTGTGTATTAATTAAGATGCGGTCACGCTAAACGAAGGATTTGGTGCACAACAAGACGGTAGCTCTAAAGTCATTATCCTGGACATTACGCGTGGGAGCAGAATGCTTTTATCTTATTACTCAAGTGACTTTTTTTTTTGGTGACATTTTTATGCAGGGTAATTTCATGAAATAATGCGCTGTGAATGTACCTGTCAACACGAGTCTTTCTACCGCTGTATATGTAATGGGCTTAGGTTTTTTTACACTTAATTCATCACTTTAACATCTTCGTCCGCGGTGTTAAAAGATAGTTGTGCTTTTTTTCGAGCGAGAAGGAAACGAATCAAATCAAATCTGTCAAATCAAGCCTTGAATCCACAGCGGGGTGGAAGTGACGGATGTTGTTTGAGCTGGCTGACCGTGTTGGCTATATAAAGAATGCGGTAATGTGACTCAATGACAGGGACTTGGCAAAAAATGAGGCTACCTTCCTCAAGGGTCCCTGTCCGTTTCAGACGATAATTGAAAATAATGTAAAAATAGTCGTGCGCTGAGGACACGGGTTAGCTCTCTGAGGGCAAGGTCAAACCTTCTCCCCTTACTTTAGTTTCCACATGATTAAGTACACACCCGAAGCTGGTTTGGAAGCATGTTTTACAAGTTCTGTTGGATGTCCTAGACCAGGGGTCTCAAACTCCCGGCCCGCGGGCCAAATTTGGCCCGCCACGTCATTTTATGTGGCCCGCGAATCCGTCAGCAAAACATTTTAAAAAAAAAAAATTATTTTTTTTAAGTCAGACTTGATAATAAAAAATATCCCCATACTCGACATTATGAGATAGAAAGTCGAAGTTATGAGATAGAAAGTCATAACTATGATAGAAAGTCAAAATGATGAGATACTTAAACACACAGTCATAGAAGCAGCTCTTTGGCTGGTTACTGTACATTTGACATGGAAATGTATTGTGAGTACATTGAAGACTACTTTAAACTGTGAATGCAGAGAGTTATTTAACAATATGTTACGAGCAGTTACATTTACAACCGGCCCTTTGTGGGCGACCATGATGCTGATGTGGCCCGGAGTGAAAATGAGTTTGAGACCCCTGTCCTAGACTGATTTCTTAAGATAAACCACGTCCAGAGTCTTCAGGTTGTGAGGGCAAAGCACACAGATCTGTGCTGTTTGTTTCTTTAAATCTGATCATCTCAAGGCTCTTTGTTCTCCAGAGACAGATAACAGACAGCCTGTGAAGTCAAAATGTTCACACCAATCAGCTGTTAGGTTTCAAGAACATCACATGCAGGGTTTTTGTTGCTATGGACACAACTGGTATGAAATATTCAATTATTTCATCTTTATCAGCAATCAATCAGGAAATAAAAAATATTCTTAAATCGTAATGAGTGTTTCAGCACTTAATCTTCTTATAAGTCCATGATGCGGCCGGATTAATCCCCCTTTGATTTTCAGGCCGATCAGAGGAACATGATTCTAATCTAGAGGTCCAATAGGATTACGTAAATAATGACCGTGATTGCACAACAACAGAAGACTGAACCCTGACTGTTAATTCAATCGCTTCATGTAAAACTTGACACATTTAGCCCCAGTAATGGCTTTGATTCAAGCGCAGCAATTCTCTTACCACTGAAATGTAGCAAGTAGGCTAAATGAGTAGCTTTACCCTGTTGTTACTTCACTAACACCAGAGCTGTTAACTCCCAAAGGCAACATTAATGTATGCAAAATACCTAGTATTGAATAATATGTATAAGCATGGACTGAGTTTGTGAGTGACATGAAGTGTCGCTCATGTCTTCCCCATTTACTCAGCAACACTTGAAATGATTCCACAACACGCTGAGTGGGTGCATGATTGTCACATACCGCTTACCGTACTACCCTTCCTTACTAATGTACTCGCTGTAATGCACTCAAACTCTCAACTCTCTTGAGCTTTAAAAGACTTTCAAGCTTTGCATTAACGCTTGCTCTGAAGCTGTAGTGAGTCTGATTGAGCGGTCCATCTTTCCAGGCCCTGTTCATGCTGGCAAGGGCAAATGAGTGCGTGTATGGTATGCGGTCGTGTTTACTCCGGTGCTATCGTGGAAGAAGCAGTATGTGCATTGTGTGTGCGGGCAGATGTAAAGAACAAAATGGTGAAGGAAGGAAAGTAATCATGAAAGTTGTAAGTGGCCCGGTCCCTTACTGCAAGACAGATCAGTCAGAGTTTGAATATGGAAGAAGAAACATTCCAAAATCAACAGCCTCTATAATCTACAAACACAACAGAGAGTTTCTAGCGGGAGCCAGTGCCGAAGGGAGGCAACTTCAGATTTGTCAGTTCACATGCACATGCACAGGCTGCGACAGACACACACACACACAAAGACACATTCCCTTTCAGACTCAAATGTGTGCCTTCCCATTCATACACACAAACACTCGCAAACTACAGAGGACAGACTTGTGGGGGTTGTTGTCAAGATATCATGAAGACAAACAGCCAGCCTCCACTCGGGATGACTGGATTTGATCAAAGCAAAGCTTTGTCCCAAGCCAGGATCACTTTTCAACTTCTTAAGTTAATGAACAGATTATACCGGCTAATGAAGTCGGCAGCAGCTACTGAAGTTGACAGTGGTTTTGTGTTGTTCTCAGCTCATTCTAACAATGACATTGTTACAGCATTGCCGTACAACGGCGAACAGCAGCGGGAAGTGAAAGAGAGGGAAATTATTTCACAGTCTCTCTGCACGAGAACTAGCACGTCAAGGACAATCAATGTTCCCTTATTTTTGGATGGTTTAATTCCGTCAGTTCTGAGAAGAAGTATACAGAAAATCTCTCTCCCGCATGCTCGGTACTGTAATGCCTCGAAGCTGGAACCCTGCTAACCCCCAGCAGTCTACTTAGCCATATTGTTGATGTGCAGTAAAATACAACCGTAATTGTCCATTAATCTGAGGTTATCAGCATTCATTATGGCGCATGCAGAGAGCCCATTGATACACTGCATGGCTGGCATTGCATCATTTTACACAGTGGCTTGATGGCTTAGTTTACAAGACGGCTGCATTTATAATGTTGGTATAATTCTTGTTCAGAGAGGGTGAATGATCTTTCAGCCTGTACAGAAAATGAGTGTGATGAAGTTGCGACATATTGCAATATGATATGCAATCTAATTCAAGTGTTTTATTGTGTTGCTTTAATCACATGTGCTGTAAATGTGGACCCTGGAAATAAACACCCTCTGATAAGCGTGTGCAATTTAGTGTCAAATTAAGACATCTTTATTTTCCAGTGTACTATTATGATGGTTAATTTGAGAATTGACCAGCGGTCAGGTCAATCTGCAGGCAAGTCTAGTCACGGATGCAGCAGTGCCCGCAGTACTAAAAACTCTTAAGTGTATCGTTGTAAAACGATGATGACAAAAAAATAAAACTCATCTCTGTTTGAAGTTCGGATTAGGAGTGAGGTCTCCTGTAGGTTTAATAGTGGGCTTCAGGCAAAGAGACAACCCAATGAGAGCCAATCAGAATGTGCATTAGGCACACAACACTGCGTGAGGCAGGACCCAAGGCACCGCTCCTGGGTGTCACACCATGCTTTTAGGGAGTCCCCATGAATGCCTGTACCAAATTACATTGCTATCCAACAGTTTCAAAACCTGGAAATATTTCCGTTTAGACCATATAATTAATGTAGGTCATGAGGGTTCTCCAGATGATACCACATTCGATATCAGCTTGCCACAGCTGAGTTAGAAAAGTACTGTATTCATAAAAAACAATAACACCATGATCTGGATTTAAAGGGATATCTGTTGTTTTGTTTGCCATTTAGAGTTTTTCTTTACCAGCTTTCTGATCTGAGCTGTTGTGAGATTGCACGGCTGTGTTAACCACACATATTATCTATATGCCAAAGACAATAAAAAAGACAATATATTGCGCAGGCTTGCTGGAAAGGCGTTAAACTTCTTTATTTCCCGGCGAGAAGGAGCTGCACTGTCCTTTGGGTGAAGCTTGGCCACACTGTGTAAGTAAGATCCTGCACCACCTGCCAGTCCCTTCCTTGTAATAAAAGTGTGCTTGCTCAAACAAAAGACGGTACGTGCCTTCCACTACATTGGCATAGCAAAGAGAGGAAAGTCACAAATCACTTATGGGCCGAGAGACAGTTTTACTGCGGCAGTAACTCTCCCTCCTCACAGAAACACACACCAACACTGCGGGTCCACCGCGGCGGCGTGGTTGCTAGGAAACACCTTGGGGCGAGCTCCCTCAGTATCTGACCTGATTAGTTAATTGCAAAAAGTGAGCAAGTGGCACAATTGCTCGAACTGTCATCGACTCACTCGGGTTGCAACTCTCCAGTATTTAGCAGGTGACTGTTCGGAGGGGACCGCCTCCTTAGTCAGCGTGTTTTAACACATTAGGACGCATGATAAGAAAGAATGAACTGCAGCAAAGTAGACTCCAACGCTCTCTCATCTGTCTCTTCAATAGAAGCCAGCAGTTGGTTAGCTTACAGTAGCTTTGCACAACGACTGGAAGACACTAAACCTCACAAATTATAGATATTTCGTGTCATCCGAAAAACGACAATTTGATGTTTTAGCAGAGCCTTACCCTCAGACAGAGCCAGGCTAGCTGTCTAGTCTGTTTCCAGTCTTCATGCTCACTGGATGCAAGACAGAAAGTGAATAAGTGCAGTTCCCAACATGTAGAAGCTCCTCACTGCCGAGACAGCAAATATGATTGAATCAACAGTTAAGTACTGTCAGCAAGAAGTACTGAATCTGCATTGATGCAACACTGAAACCAAATTAAAGCACTCATGTTAAATAAATGTCAGATTTTCAATCATGAATGACACTGATTCAACACTCATTTACCCATTATCTGAAGCCTGGAGTTTGGGATTGAATTAGAGTTGATTTTGATGTATTGAAATAATATTACACGAATTAACAACAGACCTTTTCATGACATTTTCTCTATTCATACAACAGAAAAGTAAATGAGCTAACTCGTAAAAAAGTAGATGGTAATGGGATGAAACACATGGTGATCTTACAATGTATCTCAAAGGGGCCAAAAGGATCAATCAATCCATATTATCCCGAATTTATTTAGCTGCAAACTCGTATGACATTACTGTCTTTTCTCCTTGAAGGGCTCCTTGTCTGCCTTGTAGTCCCACCTGAAGCTGACAGTTGACCGTTTGAAGTAGTGGACAGCTTCCTGTAGATCACAGGAAGTCAAGCCTGCCAATTATACAAAACAAAATACTTTGTATTGCTGGCAAACAAGGATGTTTTACACAGCTCTTCACAGAATGCAGTATTGTGAAACATGTATGCAATTTGACCTAAAATAGATTTGACCATTATTAACTAATCTCAAATGAGGTTAACATGAATCCTGAAAGTTTCCCTTTTATTGAAAGAATAACTTTGAAATGATTTGAAGAATTCTGCTTCTTTGGATGATATAAAGTCAAACTATCTTGATGTTTTGAGGTTTTTTATTTATATTATCCCTTAGGTTAGTAGCGTAAGTATAACAATGGAGGCATATATTCTTTTTTTCGTTTGAGCACAACCAGAAGACGGGACATTTCATAGTACAGCATATCTGTTTCCACCAGATTGCACAGCATAAAAGGGGCTTTATCAAACCTTACATTACAAGATTTAAACTGTAACCCCTATGGCTCAATGTTGAATCAACAACTTTTCTATTTGGGTAGCTGTACAACGGACTCAATAAGCACACCTATCCTCATCGAAAGCCAACCAATCATAACCGACTCTTTCAAGATCCATGGTACACACATCAACAATACCCTGAAATGGGACCTCACTGCAACCATCAAATGCCAAAAGCCGAAAAGAGAATTTATTTCTGCTGGTCCAATTTTACACAGCCATAATCCAGAGCATCCTGTCATTATCGATTAGTGTCTGGTATGGAAACACACTGCAGCACACAATAAAGAAAATGGACAGAATTATCACCAGAGCATTTAAGATCATAGGCTGCAAATTCCCTCGACTCCATATACACACAACACACCATCTTAATAGCAATTAAGATCACGGATGAGCCTCTCCATCCGGCATCCATCTTTTTTCAGTGTTTCCCCTCTGGCATAAGGTTCATTACACTAGGAGGCAGGACAGAAGGCTTTAATCAGAGATTCTTCCCCAAAGCCGTACAGTTGATAATTACCTAAAAGCCGGCCTAGTGGCGATGTTATGTGGTGTTGTGCACTGTATGCTTTTTCTTTTTAGCAAGTCCCTCATGTTTGCACTGGTGTTGTGTGTGAAGTATTGGCACAGTCATTCCATCTGTACCTAGATCAGTTCCACCAGCCTAGCCGTGTGGTAATAAAATAAACTTGAACTTGAATAGCACAATCTTTCCTTCACCAGATGGTTAAGGAAATATTTGGAAAGGCTGGAAGGCAGTTAGCCTGCAGTCATGAGCATGACACCCATTGTGAAGTTTGTTTTAATGTATTCTCACAACCACCCAGTTGTAAAACACATGTTCATGAGATGGATGCCAGAGTATAATAAATAAATAAATGATCTGTTTAAAACAACACATGTGCACATAACAATAAGTTGTTTCCATAGGGATTGATATATGATATACCTCATGGTCTTTGTAATTCCACTCACCAAAGAGCTTGTTCATTTTATGTAAATATCACTACCGGAACCGATGTGATTATTTTGCCCATTCACTGACTAGACCCATCCTTCATCAGTCTTTCATGGAAATATAGGCAGGAGAAGACTTTGACTTGGGCCAGTAAAATGACCTTTGCCTCTGAAGGGAGTCATTGGTAACCCAATTAAAAGGAAATGTCACGCTGGTAATTGCGTCTCACAATGCGAGTCATCTGCGCGGGGTGGCTCGCACTGAATCCAGGGACGGGCTGATATGTGGCATTGAAGTCTCGCCGCCACCCTGTCATTCCCTGTCCTTCTCATGCACTCTCTGGAGATACCCAATTCTGATTTTAGTCTGTCCGCTTTGAGGTTATTGGTTGTTTAACTTCTTATTACTAAATGGTCCCTGCAGTGTTTAATAATGTGCAGTAAGTTATGTTCAAACTTCCTTTTGGTTTAAATATTTTGTTGAATCATATTCAGCTATTGCTCAGCTTTATCTTGCATTCTGCCAGCTATATATGTATCCTATCTATCTATCCAGCTACCTATAGCCAGCTGTAGTATCCAGCTAACCATAGCTAGCTGTAGTATCCAGCTACCTATAGCCAGCTGTAGTATCCAGCTACCTATAGCCAGCTGTAGTATCCAGCTAACCATAGCCAGCTGTAGTATCCAGCTAACCATAGCGAGCTGTAGTATCCAGCTAACCAGCTAGCTGTAGTATCCAGCTACCTATAGCCAGCTGTAGTATCCAGCTACCTATAGCCAGCTGTAGTATCCAGCTAACCATAGCCAGCTGTAGTATCCAGCTAACCATAGCCAGCTGTAGTATCCAGCTAACCATAGCCAGCTGTAGTATCCAGCTAACCAGCTAGCTGTAGTATCCAGCTAACCATAGCGAGCTGTAGTATCCAGCTAACCAGCTAGCTGTAGTATCCAGCTACCTATAGCCAGCTGTAGTATCCAGCTACCTATAGCCAGCTGTAGTATCCAGCTAACCATAGCCAGCTGTAGTATCCAGCTAACCATAGCCAGCTGTAGTATCCAGCTAACCATAGCCAGCTGTAGTATCCAGCTAACCAGCTAGCTGTAGTATCCAGCTAACCATAGCTAGCTGTAGTATCCAGCTACCTATAGCCAGCTGTAGTATCCAGCTAACCATAGCTAGCTGTAGTATTTTTTTTATAGTTTTGTTCTGTAAAAAACATTTGAATCGTGTCTTTGCTTATGATGGAATGTAGTAAGTCTATAGTGGATCAAAAGCAAAGAAAAAAAATCTGGAAAAGATCAATTGAAGAAACAAAATTCAAAGTTGTTTGAAGTTCAGTCCATCTATCCTTTCTCATCCAGCCATGTTTTTGCCACAATTCCTCCTTTGTCCATGTAATTTGTAGAACCCAAGACAGAATCTGCGAGTGATGTCTGGCAGGTGTTCCGGTATGAGACATTTGTCATTGGCCCAAGGTCCAGTGGAGGAGGCAGGAAAGATGTGACTTGATTTTTAAAGAAGAGCCCCAACATTTGATTCTCAGAAAATGATTATTTCAAATCTGAAGCAACATTGGTTCTTGCAATTGAAAGGAACAAATTTGCCAAAAATGCTTATATTAGAAATAAATGTGCTGGGATCATGGTCATGACCGAGATCATGAAATAGCCTGCACTACATTTATTGAGAAATAATGTCTCACGGAGTTATTAGAACACGATCAGCACTGAAAATGAAATATGAAATTGCCTCTTCCCACTGGCAGAAATTCCCACCCATAGATATGGTACTGTGGATTGCATATTAAGATATAGCATACCTCTGATAGCAGATTGTATAATCTTGGGCCTGTTATCGAGATTGCCTATTTTTCACTGCTAAATGTAAATGTTAAAACAGATTCAGGCACAGATGGCTGCTCTGCCGCTGTCCTATAGCACAGCAGATGGGAGGTCTCAGCTTCACAGCCTCACATTCATTTTGCTCTCCATTCCAGTTGTAAATCAAAGTCAGAGGATTTTTTATTTTTTCCTGTCCTCATATCTTCCTTTCTCCCTCTCGTTTGTTAAACCGTGCTTCTCTTATCGTCAGCTGGGGCAGCACATCCTGCAGCCTCATAAATTATGTGAAAAACGTACAGCGCTCGCGTATTGCACACATAGTTGATGTTTTATTGTTCCAGTGTTACAGTGTTGATGCAATGCTGAAAATAGACGGTGAATTAAAAGGTTTGCGCTGAGCGTTGTGCTGAGACTCACTTGGTGTGTTTGGTTGGTCCAAAAAGAATGCACCTGAAGTGTTTTCACATCTCAAGAAACTTCCAAAACTAGACAGCCCATGCAACTGCACCTGCACAACATTTCGGGAATCAATGAAAATGAACAGCTGGTACTTGTCTCAACATGTCTGCTGTCTCTCGTGAATGCGGCACAGACAAGGCCGTTTGCTTGTTGCCAGTCTGAAGGCTTGACCTCAGAAAATAAATGTTAGTGCATTTCACTTTTGATAGGATTATCTCTTCCATTATTGAGTCTCGCAATGTAGTGATGGCTCTCTTTCATGCTTTGTTCCAATCTATAATTGCTTCTTTTCATGAATTATGTGGGGAAAGGTTAGGCTGGTAAATCTTACAGTTGCTTGGCTCTAAACTAGATTATTAGCTGAACCGAAAAAGAAATACAACACTGGATTTGCTGTGGGGTTGTGGACATGTTCACATGGATTTTCATTAAAGCACATGTTTACCATAATGAATTCAAAACTTTCAGAGGGCTTAACTGTTCTGGTTGGGAGGAGATTATAAAGCGCCGTACTTTTGCAGCTAATTTTAATGACATGTTCTCGTGTGCAATGCTGGCAGATGTTCGTTAAAATGGATTAGAGTGCAGGATATCTGCAGCACCTCTCTGTTTTAATTCACCGATACCTCTGATAAATATTTAAAACTCTGCCAATGGCATCGCCGCAGAAGGAGGCAACCAAGAGTAGATTAAGATGAATTTTCATGGGCGGGTGGGGGGTTATACTTTTAAACTACTGAACTCCTTAGTGAGATATTAGAGGATACTTAAATAGTCTGACACTTTTAGTTAAGACTTGCTTCAGCTGGAGTGTTTGGATGTTAAAGAGCTTGAAGTCATGAGTAATTTGTCGGAACAGATTCGAGGTTTGAACACACATCATCACATACAGTGTTATATATTATCTTTTGGTTGGATGTGCAGATGTCGAGCACAGAGGGACTCCAGTACCCTTCATGCAAGTCTGAGCCACACAGCAGCTCTTTCTGGGAGGATCCGCCGAAAAAACGCCATGAAGCCGATGATCATAACAGCCCGTGGAAGAGCTAACATCTATATTGAAGGCTAATTTGCTGATTAGCCTAGTTTTCAGTGAGAAATGTTTCTCGGCGCATCACGCTCCACCGGCTGCCAACTGTCATCTGTTCACTGAGCAAGCAATGGAGGGAAACGGGGACCATACATTGCATTTATAGACTGAACGAACCACTTCTGTCTCACTTTAGACACCAGCCGACTCCATCCATTCATTCTTTTGACTCTCTCTCAACTAGCCAGATGGAAAGGTGAAAAGTTTTTGCAAATCCTCCAAACTAAAAGACAAAAAAAAACATTTTCAGTCGAACCTGTAAGTTAATCAATGCCTTATGTTCTGTCCCCTTTATGAACGTTAAGCTACTTAGGCAACAAAATTAATTGCTTTTGGGTTGTGTTGTCTGGCCACCGGATGAATGTAAGTCCTATTTTCACACTCCTTTGGCTCTGCTTTTGGTCTCTAAGGAAATATGCTGCTGCTAAATGTTCCACAATGTTCTCCAGCTAGTCTATCGCTGTGTTTGTTCAGTGATGAGCATGTGGCGGGTTTTTAGAGCTTTTTTGCTGAAAACAGCTGCTTGATGAAAAAAGACTCTTGAGAGCCGTGAGAGTGAACAGTGAAGATGACAGCCAGACAGCTAAACAACGAGCTGAACTTGTCATAGCGCTCTCGTCTAGTCAAGGGGCTGTCGTATTAAACAAGAGTCTATGTTCACCTGACAGTTCACCTTCCACAGGTTACCGGTACATGTCATTTACCCAGAGGAGGCGAAACAGCACTCTTAATTTATCTGAGGAAATTAAACTCCATTTATTTTGACATAGACTCTGAGTAACTGAGTAATTCTCTGTCGCTCATTTGCGTTGGCAATTTCCTCCGTGCAGATGAGAAAAGAAAGCTGATTGAGATTCAGATAAAAAATTAAAAGACCTTAAGTACTAAGCAAATAAACAGCAGACTTTACCTTCACTGGTACGGCGTGACGTTACGAGCGAGCAGAGGATTGAAGCGTTCTCGAATGTAAAATAAAAAAACACTGTGCCCTGTGCAGCAAGTGAAGTTTCATTTCCCTGCCACTGTTATCAAGATTTAGTGTTGGTTCACCTCCTTACATTAAAGCAATGGTAATCTTTCTGACAACGCCTGCGTTAGTCAGAGCTTCTGGCGAGAGAACACTTTGCAAAATGTGGTGTAAGCCGTAAGAGAGAAGCTATCTGCAGAACGGTTATGAACTGTGTAAATCCATCAACCAGACCCATACCAGTCTCATGTGATCCCTTATCGCGCTGCTGATGAATGAGAGGGCCGCGAATCAGTTTTGGGACATGCCAGACATTTATCAGTTTAAGTGTGGACTATTCTGATTAGTTCCTTTTGAAAGAAGCAGAATTCGACATTATCAGAGAGCCGCACGGCCATTTTTACCATTTAGTCATCTGGAGGAAGTCATTCATGCTTCTGTCCCGTAATGTTTAAGCTATTCTGCTTTATTTTTGTCTTGTGCAGCAGCTGTGATCTCAAGAGATACACACAGAAAAAATACCTCAAATATAAGTCTTAACTGAGATCTGGCCTAAAGCTGTGTTGCAAGCCTCAGATCCGCAGCCTGAACCCTTCTGCATTTTCCAAGATGTGGTTCAAGGCTTCTATCATCAGGGACCCATGGCTTTGAAACGACCTGCGTTATTGGCGCTCAGGCCAGCAGGCTCATCATTATTTTAGCCCTTTTTTTACAACAATGTACTGGTATGTACATGCTTTTAGATTTGGTGTACTATTACATTAACTTCATAAAGAGAAGTGTTTTTATGGATAGATACAAGTTCATGTCAGCACCACTGTGCAGCAATGCAGAGTTTCTACATTGAGATTAAATAGTGCACGCGGGTTCTTGTGATGAAAGGAAAACATTGTCAAACAAGAATTTTATGACAAAGAAATGTCTCATGTCAAAACAAGATTTTTCAAATCTTAAATCATGATATTTGGTTATATAGTTAGAAGAAAACCCACAATCTGGTGACATTTTAGCATTAATGTGAAATACTAAGATGTCTACTGAATCAGTGGCTCAATAGGAGAGACAAACCTCTGAACCATTTCTACTGTGTGCTTTTCCCAAAAAATGGAGAATGAGTTTGTTCAATTGTTCCTGCTCATCCTTTTTTGGTAACCAGTGGTGGCAGCAGCGGTGGCTTTTAGCATTTCTTGAAGTAACAAGAAAACCTTTCACTTATAAATGTGTATGTCGTTATAACAAGGAAACCTTGTTATGTAGGCTATGTATGTTAAGTTGATTCTGAATCCGATATCATCAACCAGATGGTTGCTAACGTTGTCTTTTTGCCTTTTGGGGCATGTAGAGCAAAGTGAGCTTTTAGAAAATAGTCGCCTGTTAGGCCAAAAAATAGCTCAAAACAATGGCAACTAATGGCAACTACCTAATTCCCTAAATAAAGTCCTAATGCTGTGTGCTTTCATCACTAGAGCAACGCCTTTCACTTATCAGGGTACTCAGGGTCTTAAAGGTATTAGAAAGTCAGTACATTGGCATTAAATTCAATTCTAAGTGGTATTAATAAGCTCTCAAAAAGTCTTCAAATTAACTTGATGAATCCTGGAGTTACCCTGACATGCAGGTATTCCCTTTTAATATAAAGATATTCATTATAGCCACTTAAAAGCAACTGACTCAGGAGAGTCCACTTGTGGCTGCTGCTCAGAAAAGTGTCATATTGATGCTTTAATGTTATGTTATTAAAAACAAACAAGCCACATGCAGCACATTAGACACTCGGTTTGATTCAGTCTATTAAACAGTAGCTCGAAATAAAGTACACCCCCATTTCAATGTGTTCATTTTTAGACAGAAAGTTTGTGTTTTCAGCAGTTTTAGTAACAAAGACGATCATTAGCATGGACTAAATAATGAAATCCTTGCCAGCTCTTCATGTGAACCAGCAAGTGGTTCAGTCTCAGTCTCCTGTGATGCCACAGACTCACTGAGCGGGTCAGTCTAATTATTATCTGAGAGCAGCCAGTTCATTATCTTCAGGTAAATTCACATCTAAAGGGAGGAAAAAAAGAAAAGCACTCTCTCTAGTGAGGCCTTGTCACACGCACGACACAACTCGAGACTCTGAATTGATAATTACGTTTGGGAGAGAGATATGTGCGAGGACAAGAGCAAAAAAAGTGTCTGTGTGTGTGTGTGTGTTTTGGTGCAGGAGGGTATGGCAGTACAAATGATTAATGTGAGTTCTGTCTGTCCACACTCTCTGAGTTATATGTTTGCACAATTCAAATTGCATTGAGCGCAGAAAAAAAGGCCAACGCCATGTTCAAAGGAGGAAGGGAACCACATGTCGGACACTCATTTCCCCTCTGCCGCTGCAGCACGGCTTGATGAAGTACAGTGAAGATGTAATTAATGTGGTTTTTTTCAGCGTCGCCAGCATTCCTGTGAATTCAATCAGAATACATCCTGAAGATAACGTACAAATCCAGGCAGATCTAGAGGATCAGGTGGAGGAGGAATTTAGAAGGGGACGTTTCGTTTCTAAATTCAAAGTGGCAGCACCCCGCACTCCACTGCCTATAACCCATCATAGGGAATTGTATAATAGGTATCCATTCGTCAAATTAGATCAGAATCTGATATTGAGGTGTGACTCTTCATATCTCCTCAGGCATTATTGCGTTTTTGCCGTCTCATACCGCTCAGATTGGAAAGCAGGCTGGAGCATCTGCTGTGCTGGAACTAGCAGACTGTCTCTTTCTCTATCTGTCTTCTCCTTCTGCCACATATCGTTTGCTCTTACCTTCTTCATGAACCCCTTTAACGTAGTCCCTGCCCAGCATCCTTTATGGTACAGTACAGTATCATTTATATCAAATATCACAACGTTATCAACTCAA
This sequence comes from Melanostigma gelatinosum, assembly GCF_949748355.1. NCBI lineage: Eukaryota > Metazoa > Chordata > Actinopteri > Perciformes > Zoarcidae > Melanostigma > Melanostigma gelatinosum. The sequence goes on from NC_136655.1 coordinate 10,511,453, forward strand.
ATATGAGACAAAGATAGAAATACAACCGTAACCACACATATTTCATAGTCTTTCTATAGATGCTGCACTTAGAAGGCTATAGCTGCTACTTGGGTGTGCTATGCAATGTCGATCTGTCTCGAATGGTATGCGCCACACTTGCTGTCCTGGTGGAACCATAATACTTTCCCGATTGGACCTGTGTTGTATTGTTTTGTATTGTTTTATTTCGCTTAAATGGCTTTAATTAGCTTTCATTTAATTGGTAAAGGGAGTCAATGCCCAGGGCAAGGCTCTCACATCCCAGGGTTGAGCAACTTTCCATCGGTTAGCAAATTGCTACGACGTAAGTAATCATTTCTGAGTGTACATACTTCAAATTGCTATTGCAGATCAAACGAACAAAGATTTTAAATACCAGGGTTAATTTTTATGAAAATATTAAAAAGTTTGATACGTGGACACTTTGAGGCTGGAATGCAACACATAGCTGCTGATATTTAGGTCACTCATCTTCAATTAAAAGTGTGTTCCACAGTGTGATGTGTTTTTCTTACATAGCACCCTTCCTACCGGATAAGCATGTCTTAACACTGCCTCTCATCACCTGTGGCAAGCCACCTCTGTTGATTGGTTTCATCTTGCTCAAATGGCTTCAATTAGCTTTTGTTTAATTGGTAGAGGGAGTAGAAGCCCAGGGGCAAGGCTCTCACAACCTTTGGGTTGAGGAACTTGCGATCAGTTAACATATTAGTCTGGAGCAGAGCTGTGACGACGGCCTTTTTACAGTCCGCACATCGTAGGAGCTGATTGAAACAGGCCGCCAATGGCAAAATAAATCAAATAACAGTAAAAAAAAAAAGACGAGCGCACATGCTGTTATAAAACACAGGAGAAATGCTGACGTGTCAAACGCATGACCAGCACTGGAGAGGAAACCGAGGGAGTAGACGCTTCCATGAAGAAGTCATTTGTGAGCGTTTTTATCAGCGGCTGTCACATCTGACGCATGGTACAGTTTATCAACACGATGCGAGATGAAATAAAATGATTTGATGGATGTTTATGAACAACTCCGTGTTTGATATTTTCACTCAGTCCCCGCATTTGGTTGAGTGCAGCTGAGGTTGATCACCGACTGGCTGACAACTGCTTTTTGCTATTTAAAAGACATTTTTAATGTATTTTACTATATGCCTATGCAAGAAATACCAAAAATCTTATGCTGTGAGAGAATAGTGTAAGCATTTAACCCATGTATTTATTGGTACTGTAAGGATTGGGGAACCTTTATACACCAGATTTTGACGGGGCTGATCGCACTGGCCAGATGATGCCGTGTTGGTTAGATTGTTGGACATTAGCAATAATTACGCGACGAGCAAAATAAAGAAAGAATAACCCAAGAATGCTGCAGATTGAGATCATCCTCAACAGCTGAGCCACTGTGAATGTTTACCCACACACGTCATCCGAATGACAGAGGGGTTGAATTCCACCGAGTCTGACCTCTCCCTCGTGCCACCGGTCCTCTGTGCGCCCATTACCGAGCAGACTTGGTAAATTGAACTAATCATCTTTGATTAAGTACAGACTCCGGGCCTGTGATGCAGCAAAGACAAAGGTCATTATTCATAATGCGATATGACATCGCAGCTTGAATGGTGGAGGCAGTGCTTGTGCATGCGCACGGCGCGGGGGTCAGGAGGGGAGCAGGGACAGTAATTACACATCATTCATTTAGACGGATCTGAAGACGGCCTGACTGTATGATGTGAATGCTTACGGGAAAGTTAGCACCATCTTATTGCAGTAAATGTGACTTTCTGAAGGCCAACACACGACAGCCGTGTAGTTCAGGCTTGAGTAAGCAATCATCTGGCTGAATGGATTTATTACGAAAAGAGTAATACTCACATTTGTCAGGATGTAACATGTAATAAGCAGTCATGGATGCAAAGAGAGTCAGCGTAGACATTATTATCTGTGGAGTGATGGTTCATGCATAAAACGTCTTCTTTGGTTTGGCAGTAAAACCAACAGCGACTCCAAAGATTGTTGTGATTTCTCTGCAGTGTCAATGTTTCATGGGGTTTGTTTCAATGCCAGCGAGAGACGATAACTCCTCATTAAAACAATTTCTGTATCTTAAAGTGTGCTCAGGTGATGTGCTGTTTCATTTTCATCACTACACGTCGTTGAAGCGCGACGCGGCTCCGAACTGTTCCCCTCCTCTAAATGTCTGCGACTTGAGGAAACGCTGCAGCGAGACGCAGACAGCTGGCTGACAGGGGAAATATCGGCACCCCCAGTACTGAGGGCCAGCCTCTCGCTACCATCAACTGTGTTTGCAAGAAGGTGTCGGGGCTTTGCAGTTTCATCGTCAGGCGTAGTTTCACATGAATATGCAAAGCGCTGGGACTGCCAAGCTGCCAAAAGCTGGAGTGGAGCAGAACTGGTACAGCACAGCCCATCGCTGTTGTAGAGATCTACGCCTCTACTGCTGGAAGTGCACGTGATGTATGTTTTACACCAAGGCGCGTGCTCTGTAGCTTACAAATACAGTATTTACGGCATTCTTGCTGTGATTTGGCTCTGTCCGTAGCATCTTTTTTTACTAATTGATAAACCCATTTGATAATAAGGCTCCATAGGGGCGTGATTGCGCCTCACAAATGTAATTTTGAAAGATCATAGAAAACACATTTTTCTTTTTAACCATGTTTAGAAATGCTGGGGGAACAAATGTTGACAGAATACTGTTGATGCTGCAGTACAGGTGGAGGAGGAGTTTTTCCTTTCTTTAACAATGATGAAACAATCGACTTAAGTCAATATCGGATTACAAAAACAATTACCATATTTGTTTTCCTCAATATTGTTAAAGGACTTATAATCCATTTACGTCTGTGGGCATTCATTTCACAAACAAGACGTAGCTCATTCAAGCTTCGATTTGTGTGCTTCTACACCCAAATATTTGCAAAGCTTACCAGCACTTCTTGTCTGCAGGGAATGCAAAGCTCGCCTTGTTTATAAGAGAGGGAGGAATATAATTTGAATAAGCTTTTAATCTGTGGAGAGATGATCCAAAGGACTCAGCTGCCGTCGCTTCCCATTTCAGGACACAGTCTCCTTACAATAATGGGCCTCTAAGTTAGCCGAAAAGTGATGGATAAACAGCTGTATCAGTTAGTCGAAAAGTGATGGATAAACAGCTGTATAAGTTAGCAGAAAAGTGATGGATAAACAGCTGTATCAGTTAGCAGAAAAGTGATGGATAAACAGCTGTATAAGTTAGCAGAAAAGTGATGGATAAACAGCTGTATAAGTTAGCAGAAAAGTGATGGATAAACAGCTGTATCAGTTAGCAGAAAAGTGATGGATAAACAGCTGTATCAGTTAGCAGAAAAGTGATGGATAAACAGCTGTATAAGTTAGTAGAAAAGTGATGGATAAACAGCTGTATAAGTTAGTAGAAAAGTGATGGATAAACAGCTGTATAAGTTAGTAGAAAAGTGATGGATAAACAGATGTATAAGTTAGTAGAAAAGTGATGGATAAACAGCTGTATAAGTTAGCCGAAAAGTGATGGATAAACAGCTGTATAAGTTAGTAGAAAAGTGATGGATAAACAGCTGTATAAGTTAGTCGAAAAGTGATGGATAAACAGCTGTATAAGTTAGTAGAAAAGTGATGGATAAACAGCTGTATAAGTTAGTAGAAAAGTGATGGATAAACAGCTGTATAAGTTAGTAGAAAAGTGATGGATAAACAGCTGTATAAGTTAGTAGAAAAGTGATGGATAAACAGCTGTATAAGTTAGTAGAAAAGTGATGGATAAACAGCTGTATAAGTTAGTAGAAAAGTGATGGATAAACAGCTGTATAAGTTAGTAGAAAAGTGATGGATAAACAGCTGTATAAGTTAGTCGAAAAGTGATGGATAAACAGCTGTATAAGTTAGTAGAAAAGTGATGGATAAACAGCTGTATAAGTTAGTCGAAAAGTGATGGATAAACAGCTGTATAAGTTAGTCGAAAAGTGATGGATAAACAGCTGTATAAGTTAGTAGAAAAGTGATGGATAAACAGCTGTATAAGTTAGTCGAAAAGTGATGGATAAACAGCTGTATAAGTTAGTAGAAAAGTGATGGATAAACAGCTGTATAAGTTAGTAGAAAAGTGATGGATAAACAGCTGTATAAGTTAGTAGAAAAGTGATGGATAAACAGCTGTATAAGTTAGTAGAAAAGTGATGGATAAACAGCTGTATAAGTTAGTAGAAAAGTGATGGATAAACAGCTGTATAAGTTAGTAGAAAAGTGATGGATAAACAGCTGTATAAGTTAGTAGAAAAGTGATGGATAAACAGCTGTATAAGTTAGTCGAAAAGTGATGGATAAACAGCTGTATAAGTTAGTAGAAAAGTGATGGATAAACAGCTGTATAAGTTAGTCGAAAAGTGATGGATAAACAGCTGTATAAGTTAGTAGAAAAGTGATGGATAAACAGCTGTATAAGTTAGTAGAAAAGTGATGGATAAACAGCTGTATAAGTTAGTAGAAAAGTGATGGATAAACAGCTGTATAAGTTAGTAGAAAAGTGATGGATAAACAGCTGTATAAGTTAGTAGAAAAGTGATGGATAAACAGCTGTATAAGTTAGTAGAAAAGTGATGGATAAACAGCTGTATAAGTTAGCAGACAAGTGATGGATAAACAGCTGTATAAGTTAGCAGACAAGTGATGGATAAACAGCTGTATAATTTCACATCAGACAAAAATAATACATGAGTGGAGTAATCGTGAAGTTGAAGAACGCTTTCATGAAGAGCAGTTTGTACTGCACCATTGTGAGTTTTTCAAAAGAATAAGTTTGAAATCAGCTTCCATTGTTGTGACAGTCTGGAGATAAACTGGCTGAAACAGCTGAGTCATGTATGTGCCATTTAAGGACAGACTGCACTTGGCTAATTACCGCTCTAAAAGACAACAAAACAACTCTTAGTGCTTGACAAATTTAGACAATAGACAATTAAGTGCACTTGAAATCACAGAGCTATCATCAAGGCTCTTTATCCGGCTGTAATTCGTTTTCTTTGCCAATGTTTTTGGGGGTAAACACAGTATTCATAAGCATCCAGTGTGCAGCTGAGATTTCAGAGAGCAGAATTAAACTTGCAAATTTCCATCATCTGTGATTAATGCAAATACATATTCACCATCAAAAACAAAATGAGCGTTGAAACCACTCAGGGAGAAAAGATGAAAATCATGGCAGTTCTAAAGATACTGATTGCAGTGGTATGGTGGAGGATCAAACGCCAATCGACTGGTGTGATTCTTCAGTGGTGTTACGAGTTGAATGCTAACAACAATTACAAAGATATCGGGACAACACGTTTTTTGGTATTCCTGATCGGCTGCGTTATGCTTCAATGTAACTCTCACATTAACTTCTAATTGTGCTGATAACAAACGCAGAAAATGAGAATGTGCCCGAAATTCATGTCTCCTTGGGGATTAGAAAGCTGTTTCTGCTACAGTCTTGCTACAGTCTTGGAAAAAAAAAATGCTCCCTGTTGTCGGCAAAAACACATTTTCTGCAAACATGATATTCACCCTGAAGAAGCCTCATTTTGAAAAGCGCACACAGGATCTTACACTGGATCTGCAGGAGCCACAATCAGAGTAACATCACTGGGTGTGAGCAGGTAGTCCCTGCATTAGGTCAGGGTAATGCACAGTGTAAATAGGGCACGGTAAGCTTAATGTTAGCAACATGTGTGAGAGTCTGATATGTTTATTCTAGCAACAATGTGCTCAGTTATGAATGCAGTGACTTCTAGTAATGATGCTGCTTCTTGAATGGCTCCCTCGACAGTTTTTTTTTTTTCCCTTCAGACAATTTCCTGTATATGAGCAGGCCTATTTATGCTGTCGCTTCAGGTGTAATGACTAACGCTAATAAGCTCCCCTCTGCAAAGTTCACCTCAGCCAGTGTATCAGCATTGTTTGTTTTGTTTGCTGATAATTGCCTTTACAGTAAGTCCCACGTCTCCACGGTGAGTCGTCTCTTTCAGCGGCGTGTCTCGTCTTCATGTTTACCTCAGTGATTGGGTTAGGGTTAGTGTGCATTGTGTCATTATGTACGCCTGCTTTCGCAGTTGTGTGATGTCCGATAAAGATGTTCGAATTGGTAACTGTTTATAAGATGCAGCTCTTGAGCCGCACATAATATATGTGGAAGTAAAACCAACAGCATCCGTCATAGTCTTCCCAGACTTTACTTTCGGGTGTATTGGGACCCTGTATAATAAAGAGAAGTTTAATCGGCTGCTTTGTCAGAGCGGAGCTGAGGAATGAAACGGGTTCCTGACACCAGCTTCACCCTGAGAACTCCCGGCAGCAAAGCATTGTGGGGCAGGGAGCCTGTGCATAGTTCCGATGATGATCCTGGAGGAGCATGGAGTCGCTACCTCTCAATTAACATCATCAAAACCACACTGGAGGGGTTTTACAAGTGCATTGCTTTAGTGCGTGTGTGTGTGTGTGTAGAGAAGATAACAATGGCTGAGAGTTGGCAAACTGATTTTCTCTCGCCCCATAAAGCCTTCATGCTGTGCCTGTGGCCGCCATGTCGCCTCAGCCAATTAAAAATCAATTATTTAGCTCAAAGTCTTTGCGCCTGCTAATGAACTATGTGTGCTTGGGTTGATAAGGCTCATCGTTGGTGTTGATGCTCTTACACGTCGATCACCACTCTATTACAACAAAAGCTTTATTGTTAATTTGGTCGATTTGGAGCTCGCGGTCAGAAATTTGTTCCGGGTCATAAATTAATTATCCTGCTTTGTTCCCAAATTAAACTTTTGTGGTATTTTTAATATTTGCTTTCCATTTGCGGGAGATTATGAGGCGCAGTTGCCAGAGTCTCTGTTGGTTGCTCAGCAACTGCTCAAAATCAGCATTTTTACACTTCAGGTTAAACAGACAAGACATAGCAGGTTTATTTGGGAGATTTAGAGTTGCTGCAAGGTGGAGTTTGTAAACAAAAGAAAAGAAGAAAAACAACAAGTTAGCTATCCTGCTGTTTTCCAGTCGCTACGCTAAACTAACCAGTTGCTGCACCCAAGTGACCAAAGAACTAAAGAATCCATTGCTGCAGATTTAAATGTTGTTCTTTGGTTTCCTGTTTCATTTGCTCAATTACTGCTTGTTTGCCAGTATGCATTATCTTCCATAGATACACGATGTTTTTCTGCAAACTATTTCACCGCATTTATGTGTCCTCTTGCCTCCAGTCTAGTCTAAGGCTGCAACTTTTATCGATTAATAGATTTTTTTGTTTTTGGTCTATAAAATGTCAGAAAACATGAATAAATATTTATCATTATTTATTTATTTATTACAAAATTAAAAAAAATTCCGCAGCCCAAGATGACGTCCTTAAATTATTTGTTTTGTCCGCTACTCAAAGCTGTTCAGTTTACTGTCATAAAGAAGCCAGAAAACATTCAAAAATATTTTTCAATCAATTATAAAAATAGTTGATTTATTTAACAGTTGACAACTAATCGATTCATCTTTGCAGCTCTAGTCCAGTCCACCGTCTCCTCCTTATCGTGTCATATCGAATTATCTCCCTTGATCGACGACATCCTTCTCTCCGTTTGTCTATTTTCTATCCATCAACTTCTTCCATGTCCTCCTGAAGCTCCGTGTTCACTTCCCGATAGCCTCCGCTCACATCCCCTTTCCCGAGGTCAGACATGTGATGGGCACGCAGGCCGACACTGACAGTGACCCACAGTGCTCGGAGGCAGCCAGCGCCGTCAATCCCCTTCGACAGAACACAAGATCTTATCAGGGAGGAAGAGAAGAGAAGACTCCTTCTCTTCTCTTTCTACAGATGATGCAAACCTTGACGACATTGTGTCATCTGAGGAAGGGCACATCAGCCTCTATCACCACCCCAATGTCATCTCCAAGACACCGTCGCTCCTGCACGCAAGTTGATCAAATGTGTCACTGTCACTCAGTCTCACACACACACACACACACAAAGATATACAGAGATAAGAAAACATACACACATCGTCCCAAACCAACTCCTGGCAGGTCTGAGTGACAGCAGCGTACACCGAGCGCACACAGCAGACACGGGTGAGTGACAGCGATGTCGCTTGCCACAACAATGCAATTAAAAGCTACAATAATTGTCTGCAAGCAGTGAGTGAGGCTATTATGCTGTCAGTGGGTTGACGGATTTAGGACGGCGCGGTAAAGGCTCCTACTTGACGATGTGAAATCGAAATGTTCACCTCTACGATATAGTTACAAGACCTCCCTCAGCTTCCTGTCCACTCCCCTTTATGCATCGTGAAAAAATGAATCCATTGTGTCGTGCACTTTGGCATCCCCCCGGTTTCATTATCATCTTTAACAATTGTCTGTGGCATGTTTACAAGGCCGCTCATTTGAAATCATGGCATCCGTTTAGCTCCTCTCCCTGCAGCCACTCACAGCAGAGGACCTCTACCCCCTGGTGGTGAGGAGGAGACATGCAGCTTAGATATTACTGTAACAGTGCTGCCTCCATGGCAGCAGGAAAAAAAAAAAAAGCTTGGTTGCGCATCAATGAGTACGTTGACTCATTTTCATAGGAACAATATGGTTTCCGGAGTTCCCTTTTCAGCTTTATCAAACACATGCTGAGTCATGGTAATCTCAGATAGCAAAAACATCACGAAAAGCACCTTAATTGCAACGAGTATGTGAAATTGGGTTTGAGGGCTTAAGTCACTGGTGTGGAGTGAATCCCTGCATGTGTTGGGAAGATTACTTATTGTGCAGCCTGATCATACATATGCAAATGCTCTCCCATGATCCCAGAGCATTGAAAGAATTACAGCGAGCATCCGTCACACTGAAAGGCTCTATACTGGCCCGTATAATCACTCAGTTGAATTCAGGGCGAACTGGGGAAAGAAAGGAAGTGTTTTTCTCTCTCTCTCTCTCTCAGCATCACCATTCAAAGAGCAGAGAGGGTGAGAGGTCCTATGCACTGCTGCTCACAGATGCTTTAGAATCATGTTCAAAGACCTCTTCTTACCAAACGCCCCCCTCTGCACAGTGATCGGGTACAGCTTTTTGGTAAATATTTGATAGTGGGGCCTTGTGTCTTCAAGACACGGAGAACGTCTGTGAGGAGTTGTTTTTAGGTCAGCTCCAAGACCGCTCTTCTTCTTCTTCTTCTTCTTCTTCTTCTTCTTCTCCTTCTTCTTCTTCTTCTTCTTCTTCTTCTTCTTCTTCTTCTTCTTCTTCTTCTTCTTCTAGTTCGTCTTCTCCCTCCTCCTTGCTCACTCCTGGTGTGAACTGCAAAGGACCGGATATGCTAGGCGGAGGAGACTCTTTTGAAATTTGCCCCAGTTCAGAGAAAAAGGCATCAGGCATGTGTGTGTAAGTGTGTCAGGAGATAATGGAGGAGGCACCCTGCCTCTCACTTTCCTCCCGCAGTGTACACAACACATTCAGGGCTTTCATCCGGGATAAACAATGCGCCACCTTCTGTGAGGGAGCAGGGAAGTGGAGATAAGCGCGAGACGACTCGAGAAATATCTGTTGATTTGGATTTTTTTGGTAAAAATATATGGAAATGTTTGTACATGTATTGATAAAGGAGCTGTTCACCTATGTTTACCTGCATTTTGAGGTTAATTCACATACTTGTGAATTACTATACTATACTATCATAAGGTTGAAATTCTTTTCCATGACTGCATCAGGACACCTGCTAAAAGTATTCACATTTAGCCAAATTAATTGCTGATTGCACCTCAGCTCTTTCACTCTGAAGGAGCAGCTCCATTCTTAGAAATGATTTTAAGATGACCATCATGATTCACGCGTCGAGTGTTTTCCTCGAAACAGTCGTCTGAACTCGACGACATGATGTGATTTTTTTTTTACGCCGATATTATCAAACTAGTTCTGTGTGTTAACGGTCACACCGCCCACAGGCTTCAAAGTAACGACGAGAGAGAGACCGAGTGAGTGTGTGTGTGTGTGTGTTTGTGTGTGTGTGTGTGTGTGTGTGTGTGTGTGTTTGTGGGGATTGGGGAACCAGTTGGCGCCATCAGTGAGGGGTCATTGGGGACCCAGTTAATGGGAAATCGTTATGTAAATCTAATCTAATTAAAATTAGAACCGCACTAGTCTAGTCTAAGGTATGGATGGGGAGACGGGGATGTTAAATCATATTATTACTGTGCCTTATTTGCATAACCGAATTCACCGTCATGCAGCATTTCTCTTCGCACTCATATCTGGTTGCGTCTCTGAATAAATCCAAAGAGATAACCCAGCTGTGTTATTGGGCTCGGATGTAGGGAGGAGTTATTAGCTGGAGTCCCGTCTCACCTTGGAGTTTAGAGTTTGCAAGTAGAGTTTTTTTTATTTTTAAAGCTTCACTTATGGTGCAGCGTATAACCTGATAATGTGTAGCATTGTCTCATTGCTTAAAAGCCACAGGGGGATGATCGAAGCTGCATCACATTGACTGTAAATCATTGCAGGCAGGAGCAGAGATGTGAAGGAGGCCTCAGCGTCACACCTGATCACGCGTCAAATCTCCCCTCAAATTTACCTCGCAGTCCGGATCAGCCTAATAGCTCGTATGCATGCGAGCCGGGATGCGGGCCTTTAGTTTTAACACCGTGATTGTTGAGTCTCTGTCAACTGATTAGGAGGCTTAACTCCGTCGCTCTGATACATGGCTAAGCTGAGCCTGTGTGGGTGTTGCGTACAGTATGTAGATGAGAGAGGGGGGGGGACTCTTTAATGTTATCTGTTTCACTGTCATGCATTCATGCATCTCCAGCTCACATGGGATTACCATACTGTAACTATTCATGTATTTCTATCTGTAATAATTTCTCATTTATTGCCTCATTTGACCTGTTTTGGACCAAGAGACAGAGAGGGGGGACAACGTCTGACGAGGGTTTAAGAACTAATTGTAAAGGCAGGAATACAAACAAAGGGATTATATCCACATGAGCATTTTTTGTGCTGATGATTTATTCTGAAAAGAAAATGACAAGTAAAGTACAAGGTATTCAGACCTTTCAAAGGGAAGTAAAGAAAAACAGGTGACACTCATCGAGCAAACCTGTCACTCAAATAACAAAATACAAAGAAGCCTCTGTTGCTGTCAAGTTCACTGTCAGTCAAGCAGGAAAGCCTTTTTTTGTGTTGTGTCTAAAACCTCTGACGGTTTAGGCAATGTTTTACCTGCAGTTTTCATTTGCACAACATAAATGAATTCAAACGTCTGTTATTGTGTTTGTACGAACATATACAAATCATGTTCGGGTCGGGTTCGGCCTACTGGGCATGATGCATCTAGTTCTTTTTATTGAAAATATAGTGTACAGATAAATATAAATAACGGACCCACAGTCTGTGTTATCCTACTTCTTATTCAGTTCTGGTTTATTTGTGTGACTGAATAATTACTGTAGCTATTTTAACTCTTCGTGCTCTTTGGCTGACATTAACTGTGTCGGGCTCGGGGCGGTTTGATCATAAAAAAAGAGAGTACCTGTTGGGTTCGGGTCAGGCTTGGTTACTACTCTGTGTCACGGTTATGCAGGCAGGTAGACACAAATGCAGACGCAACAGCAAGGCAACTGAAGAAAATAATTTATTTACCAGACATTGGCTGAGGGCATACGAAGGCAAAACAAAACTGCTGGCTCGAAAGACAAGGAGAAAAACAACAACTGCAAACACTGGGATACATTGACCCGGTGTGTTGGGAACAACACAGGTGTATATATATACACTGAGAAATAATCACAAAAACAAGACACAGCTGGACGTATGCACTGGCATAAGAAGAGAAACACAAGGATTGGCTTGCAATTGAGACAGCAGGGTGCAAGTTAACTTTTCAAAATAAAACAGGAAACAGACAGTTCAGACGGAAATTTGCATCCCGAGCCACAACCTAGTGTCTTTCTGCACGTTGGTGTGGAAACATACTACTTTTGGAGAACACACAAGGCTCCATACACTTTAGCAGCTGCCCATAGCCCTGAGTGAACTAATATCCACCTGTGATTAACCTCGCATTAACAAACCCAACGCGTTATCATCTGGAATTCAGAGCCTTCAGGCTGCTCTGACTCACAGTGAAGCCTCATAAAACGCACCATTAAACAATTACGAGGCTTTTTAACCGCACCACCTGACTATAAGCACATCCGCGGCTAGTGTTGTCTTTGGAGGTGGGCGAAAAAGGGCTTGCGCTGGGGATGTAGCGCGGGCTATTTACCTCACCAAAATGATTGACCCGTAATCTCCCCGGTTGCCAGACCTGTTTTTATGTGGAAAGGGTGAGACACTGAAGGAGCTGGATGTTGTCCAAATAAGAACAGCTTGCATAGTCAGTAGCACGTGTCAAAATGAGCCACACACAAAGAAACCTGCTTTTTAAAATGCTGCGCAGGGTTGAACTATAACAGTCCAACTGTTAAGCCTCACAGGTGACAAATATGAGAGTTGCTCCAAAAGCATAAGTGGCATTCACATTATTGTGGAAAATCATCTTTGAAACTTTTTTTCCGCTCTGGCAATGATCCCACGCTGATGCGTGCGGTTTGCTGCGTGGAGCTGCAGCATTGGAAGCTCAGTTATGTTAGCAACGTTAGCACATAGCCCGTAGGTTTCTGCAAAAGTCCATGGTAATCGGCACAACCGCTCGCACTGGCACTTATAAGTAAAAAAGTAAAAAAATAAGTCTTTCCTAAGTTGAGATTTATGCATCACTTTATTATAACACTAAAAATAATTACATTGAGGTAAAGCCTGATTGTTCACTACCTCCAGTAAAATGGTATTCGTGTATTTCTTGAATTCCCCTGCTTGGGATCAATAAGGTTTATCTTATTTAATTCGTTTTTATTTAATATCTACAACCAGAAGCTGCTGTTACGATGCTAACTGAATTCTTGACACAACTAGTTTGCGACCACATGACATTTGGATTAACGAGGTAATGTAGAACATGGTCGACACATCTGACATTACGTTACTTGATCGAAATTCTGTTAAATAATGAACTGAAACATGTTTAAATTCTATTTTTACAAAAGTAAGACAAATACCTGACGTGGCTAAATGTTCTGTGTGTAAGATTATCTTAACTGATGACATCACATTGGTAGATTAGCATAATTGGAGATTTGGATATTTATGCAAGTAATAGACGACCTACATTTACAGAATGTTGGTGAAACTGTTGTTTTTTGGAAATGACAGTTGAAAGCAGATTTAGACATCGCTACAGTAGCGTGTTTACAGACAGTCCGTTAGTTTTAGGCTGGTTTGAAACCAGCTAGTTGTTGTTCAGAACTTCGGAGACACATCACACATGAACTTCGTAGTTTTATGAAAAACCGGTACAACCCAATCCAGATGATGACATGTAATAAAACATTCAAATAGCTAGACCAGCAGTTTTGAATTTGCAATTTCTCAAGTATCAATCACCTAACCATGCCATCTCCCTTTTCTCTGTAGTCGACAGTTTAACACTTCCTCCTGAGCAGAACTGCCTCTCAGAAGGGGGTAACGGGGTAACGCAGCGTTCTTTAGATACAATTATTCTTTGAGAGTTTTGTTTTCATGTTTCAAGTTGTTTTATAATCATCAAAGCTGAATTAGAGAGTTAATTGTCTTGTGTGTCTGCCACGAGACGTATGAGGGATGAATACAAATGGGTCAAGTATTTGCCTGATTGCTTTTGTTTGTGTGTGTGTGTCCGTGTGTTTCTGTGTGTATGTGTGTGTGTGTGTGTTTCTGTGTGTTTGTGTGTGTTTGTGTGTGTGTGCGTGTGTGTGCGTGTGTGTTTGTGTGCATGTGGCACACTCAGTCATCATGGAGGTCACAGCTCACATCCTCCTCCATATTTTAAGCGAGAAATTCTCCCGATAAAGCTGCATTTTATTGGTGTCACATCATTTGCCTGTAAAATGCTGCATTGACTTCATTCCCCTCCTGTCCTTCTAATTCTTATTCGTTTGCAACCTGAGATACCCTGTGTGTGTGTGTGTGTGTGTGTGTGTGTGTGTGTGTGTGCGTGTGCGTGTGCGTGTGAGTCATCAGAGTAAAATGAGCTCCTGTCAAGAGTCTCTGTGTAATGTATTACAACCTTCTAACGAGATGCCCACATCCTGGTCCGTGACATTGTGACATACAGCACACAGCTTGTGTGTGTGTGTGTGTGTGTGGGCTTGTGTGCGACTCGGTGTTTTAGCTCAGAGGAGCTAATAAGGCCACTAGAACCAGCAGAACGATGTGTCACTGTGAAGGTCACAAGTTCAATCCCTGTGTGTAATGTCACACTGGTGACATTAAGGCAGACGGCCTCGTCACTCAGCGGCCTTGTGGTCTTTGGTACAGCAGACACCGTAGCTGAAACACTATTACGTCCCCTAAGCCTCAATTACAGCATGAAATCTTATCTCCTACAAGTTAATGTTCTCCTTCAAAACACCTGAAGGCCAATCGGCCACGCAAGTAGGAAAGACGGAGAGGAAATCAAAGAGCTGGAAAATCAAAAATCTTTCTTAAAAACTTCTTCCCCTTCACTTTTATTTTGGTTCGTATCATACACATGATTTCATCCAAGGACCGTATTAACCCGCAGGATGAACTTTCGTCCCCCTCTCATGCACCTTCATCTCTGCCTTTGATGAGGGAGAAGGGGTCAGCTGTTTTTTTTTTCCCCCGAGCCCAGACCGTGAGGACCTTGTCTGTCTGGTCCCCGGAGAGGTGGCTGTAATAGCATCAGATACAGCCGGGGCCGGGGTCAGCGTGAAGGAGAGGAGACCAGTATGGCCATGGGACTCTAACACCATTACATCCTGAATATCAGCATCACCAGATGGCTCCTTCAATCATTTGTGATGTATGTTAAATACCCATTTATGGGTTGAACCTTCTCTGAGCACGTGTGAAGATCAATTAAATATAGGAACGGAAAAAAAGCATTGCATTGCACGGTAACATTATGTTCACAAATTGGACTGTTAACATCAATTTTACATTACATACAATAACGCTTATATGTAGCTTGTGGCACTTTTTATAATTAATCAAAATGCAAATGCCTTTCACAGCACAATTCAATAACACATAATCGAATCTCCTGATCTTATAATAGCAGCCATCTGGTGCCCGGTATGAAATGCCACAGCTGTGAATGTCGGCCCGCCAATTGCTTATCACACTGTGTTCGTTCTCTCCGTCAGGAAATCTAAACAAGGGCAACCTGTCTGAGGGGCGATGGTCTGCCACACTGTCGCGCATCTCAATCAATCATCTCTTTATTAATGTCCTTGTTGTTGATCGCAGTCGGGAAATGATTCTCTTGCTCCTGCTGTGTTTGTGTGTCGTCCTCCGCCTTCACACGGGGCATGTAAGAACAATTATTGCTCTTGATTTGTTATTTTTTGCTCCCGGTGATGCTTCTTTTGTCAGCCGAGTTGTCCGGGCCATTTAATCCCCCAGCACTTGAATTGAGACAGCCGTTTTAATCATTTTTGATTGTCTATCTGTGGTTTTCTCTTCATTTTTTAATTGGTATTCTTGCAGCCCAGTGCTGATGATTAGCTGAAGTTATTTCTCAGTTTTAAAAAAAATATGATGAAAGATACACGTATTTTCCTGTCAATTAAATGTTTGACAATAACACATAACAATAACCAGTACTCTGAAACATTTTCGTATTCCATATGTATTCTTAAATTTACCACCAAAGTTCATTCTTGACTGTGAAAATAGTACTTTTATTTGTTATATCAATGTTAAATTACAGCTTTTTCCAGAGCTGGCATGTTGTTGAAAGCTCCAGAGGATGCTAACTAGTGGACCTTGAATTAAAGCTATTGAGGAAAATTTTCAGTCATTTTCATTATAATAATGAAAAAAAGGCTAAATAATAACTTTTTTATATAGCACCTTTAAAAACAGAGTTTACAAAGTGCTTTGACAGACAAAGCAACAAAAGCAAGGCAATATAATGGAAAGCTCAACGGTGAGGCCCAACAAAGCACGACAAAATGAGGTACGAGTTAAACCCTGACACAACAGTACAATAGATGAAACAATAAAATTAAAATAATAAAATAAAGCAGTAAAGCGACGACGTCACATAAAAGCCTCGGCAAGCCTTGTACATGCATTTATATGACTTTCACAGCAGTATCCGGCCTTCCAGCTTGTTAATAGCTGTGTCAAAACAATATGATCGGTAAATTGAAAATAAATCAACTACAGTTTTGAGATTCTTTTGATGTTCTTTCATAAAAAAAGAAGTAATGATTGCTTGAACGGAGAAGTGATGACGGTAACCAACACAACCTCACATACACGCTTGTTGAGCGAGGTTTTGTTTTCCCTCGAACCATTTGTTGGATGTACGGGAGCATTTCCTCTTTAAAGAGCTGACGATGGAAGTGTCTGTCCGTGTGTGTGCGCATCCCCTGGCTGCAGCTCTGGCATTAGGCTCTGACACACTGCCTACTGTCGGGGGGAGGGGGGGGGGGGGTCTTAATAGCAATGTACATCCAGGGGGATTCTAGCTTACAATTATCCACAATGTTGTGACAGTTCCATGCCGTGAGAAGTAAAATAGTACTGCTCCAATTCAGTTGCCTGTTAGGAGTGTATCTGTTCATATCCAAATAACCCATTCTGGGTTACGTCCCTACAGGCTATCACGGGAGGGTAATCCACTCTGCAGCCTCTGGTATCATGAGTCTAATGCAAGCTCGTGCATCGGAATCCAAGCGCCAAACACTGTGTGCGGAGTGAACTGTCGCCACTCTGTACTATAAACTGAATACATGGCTAATCGACATGGCAAGCTGCTAAAAAAAAAGGGGCAGAGGCATTACTGGTTGTGGAGCAGAAAGTCAAGATTGCAGAGGCAGTGATAAAAGAGAGTAAGTGCTCTCAACCTTTCTGCTCGGGGACCGCAGGTACAGAACAGCTGCACCATAAGTCCAGAGAAAAGATAAAGACTTGTGTTGGAAATCAGATACCCTGCAATTGATGAGAGTGCCTGCCTTTACAAGTGACACGTAGAGTATCACAGATGAGTGCATGGACTGAAACGCTGACTCTTTATTCGCCAGGAAATGTGTTCAGCAAAGGTTTCCCAACACAAAGTCAACTTACTTGGTCTTTTAGCCACTTCGCATGGCCTTCCTCGGGGGGATGGAGTTGCTCGGCCGTCAAGGAAATGGTTACCATTTTCATGAACGCTTAGAATACCAATTATGGGATGTGGTGGAATCTCCGGAAATGCCAAGTAAGTGAACCTTGCGTTGAGAGTTTGTTTTTGCCAAATTGGTATTTCCCAGGTCGAGTATGAACTATCAAGCTCAGCTACCAGTACACTGTCCGTCCGTCTCAAATGTGACTTCTCATTTGTGTTTTGGCTGAAGCCACTACGGAGGCAAGGACTCAAAAGCACGACTCAAGACGGGACGGTTCTTTACTTAGTCAGAGGTTCGGTATGAGTCTTTCTTCTGTATCTTTGCTAATTGGTTGAAAGTAAAATGTAAACAATAAAGTACCTTAAAACTGCTATTTTCAGTATTTTTCACCTACTACTTGTAGGTGAAAGGTGTCTGTCTAGTGACAAACCAACAGCTTTAAAACCCCGACTCTGCAGTTTCCCTCGGGTCTACGGTGCGTTTCATTGTCTTGTCAGCTCACTGCTTTGGTTTTTTTACGACCCGCAGCTTTTCTTTTTGGATTGACTCCCACCGCTCTCATCAGCTGTTTTCTGATAAACCCGTTGTACGATACCCGCCCAGCCCCAAAACAAGAGACAAACAAAGTTAGCGACTAGCTGGTGAACATAGTGGAGCATTTAACTAATAAAGAGACAGATTTTTCAGTCAGAAGTTGGTAGAGACCCAAATGAATATAGGGATTACATTTTCCAGAAACAGCTTCAAATGAACTGCAACGCTGTTCGGTAGTTGCTGGATGTGTATGTGCAGCTGGTTGTTAACAAATTTGCCATACTAACTAAAAATATGATGATGTTACTGTTGTGTTTTGTTTCCACTGCCGTATAATTGGCAACAAAAAAAGACGATTATTACAGGTTTAACAAATGAAAGGCATCTCTCCACTTGTCCCAGGGTGGTTCATTATTTCATCACAATAGGATTATCTTTTGTGGGTTTTTTTCTTTTTTTGGGCAAACTGAAATAATTCATTATGCATGCCAGGTAAAGGTTAGCAAACACCAAAGGTACATAGTACGTCTGTGTCCTGCTCATACTGTAGACTCGCAGGCAATTGGATTCTGGAGGTAATCCATCGTACGTCATCGTTGGCCTATTGTGCTTTTCTTCTCCGTAGAATACTGCATTTGTTTTTGTGATTTGTCATCGCTGTCCCTCAGCCGTCAAATATTATTTCACACTATCAAGAGTCATTGACAAACTGAATAGCCGGGCCAGTTAACTCATCGCAGGTCTCTGGGTATATAGTATTCCTCAGCTCTCTTCTTCTTATATCCAGAATGGTATAGAAAAGGCTTATATGTGGATACATTTTGTCTATAATGTCAAACAAACATTTTTTTTGCTGCAAACATTCCCAAGTGTTCCTCAGATAAACAACATCTCTCACTCTGCTGTATACTTTTCTTTCTAAAAATTCACTTTAGAAGACATCCTGCCACCTGTCTAGTTTGACGGCTGAGGGATATTTTAAAGCTTTTACATGCCATTTGATGATAAAACATTCCTCTCCTTCTTTTTATCCCCGTTTTTTTTTTCTCTCCTTCTCCTTCTGCACACCGTTGTGCTTTAAAGAAGTCTCTTCACAGGAGCTCTGTGAGGATTTGCAGTGAAAGGTTGACACAGAAGATGATGAGCGCTACGACATTGAGGTGAAGGTGCCCAAGAATGAGAACGAGGTACTTGTCTTTGTAATGGAAATGAACAGAAGTCAAAACTCTGCGTCAGAATTTTTTTATGGAAGCTAACCGTACTTGTACCTTACCTGCGATAACCTCCAGCCCTTTGAAGATCAAATGCTATACTCTCATCTTAATCCTCCTTCCAAGATTATATCTATTTACATCTCTAACCACACCAAAGTGACATTATGATCTTGTATGCACTGCCTGCACTCACAGGGGATTGCAGAGATTGGTATGAAATGTTATGCTTCACGTCAGATTGTATTCTGCAGACTTTGTGATCTGCTCTAATCCACAAAGGATACGGAAAATAAGATATTCTTTGCATGCACGCTGTATTTGCCTGCAACGTATCCACAACAGACTTTTGGAAGACTGCATAGAGAAATAGCGGAAATGGAAGAAATAAACCTGACTGGCTTTTTTTTTTCTCCTTCTGTTACTGACCCTCAGATCCATGTCATGATTTCAGAAGGTGTTTGAACAGAACCTGAAGCAAGTGAAGCCGTCTGGAGACCAAATACAAACACCATGACGACAGACGGATGAAGTAAGGCCAGTGCAGTAACTTTAGAAATGCATTTTAATATATATATATATATGTATTTGTCTCCATTTTTTATGCGAGTATGCAGAATTAGGATCACTGATACTACTGATATGGAATAAAAATTTAATAAAACAAAGGAGATATGATATCCTCAGGAAGTGCCTTCACAAAATATCATGTCTGTGTGTTCAGATTTTACTTCCTTATGACTCTGAGGAGTATGATTTTTGACAAACATTGATTATAATTGATGATCGTCAAAGGCACATGCCATTACAACTAAGCTGAAACTTTATTTTCATGGCTCTGTGATACAAGACTTGTAAAATCTTGATTGAAAACTTTTAACATTTTCTAAAATACTTAAATATTACTACTAGAAAACTGTGTAACCTTGTTTTTTAGTTTTCCTAATCGTGATAAAACAGAGGAGGCAATAACGTCAACTTGGACGATGAACTGATGAGAATTAGGCAGTCGCAGGTTTTTGTGTTTTTTGGCCGTAACTCGAACATTCACACACTAATTATGGCAATTTCACACAAATGTATAATAGGATGAAGTGATGAAGTGATTACATTTTGGACGGCCATGGATGTAACTGCAACCTGACTGGTTGGAGGATGCACATAACAGCGTGACGGTGATTCTAGTTTTTCTATGAGATGGGATTTGTTTTTAGACACAGCCATGGGATGGAGGCTGCAGCTTTTATAGAATTGCCCTCAAATAATTTCACAGTCGGCTGTAAAGAAGAACTAGAACTTTCCTTTTGTACCATGTCTACATGTTTTAGTGAGTCCACGATCTTAGTAGACTGGACACACACAGCTATCACACTGAGAGGGAATCGCACAGTGCAGTGCAACCACACGAGTAGCTCTGGGACTCTTTGCCGCGGCTGCTTTAGAACATTACAATACATTTATTTGAAATATAGATGGAAGGATCTTCAAAACCTAGAGAGAGAAAAAATATATAATCTTCAAAGATCTTCTGTGTGACACACCGGCATGTGAATCAAATGATCATCACACAGAGCTGTCCTCTTTTTACAGGATTGTATCTACTTTACATTCTGAACTGGTGGTGGCAGTATAGGTCAGACTGCTGACACCATAACAAATAAGGGATTTGACTCATCCTCACAATGTTCACTTTATCATAATCTCCACCAGGGGCTGTCCAAGCATCACCCTCCATTCATCCATTCATTCTTTACTGACGCATGAAAAAGGGTTGAAGGAATGACTGCGAGAAGATTTCACTTCAGCCCACTGGGTGATTGAAGAGAACCGGCCCACAGAAACAATGCGGTGTATGTGTGTAACAATTACACCGGTACTAGAGGGATGAGTGTTCGGAATTACATGAAGTGAGCAGGTAGAGTTTGAGTGGATTGTTGAATTATTCATCTTGTGATTGCAGGTGGCAGAACTACATGTCCACATGTGCAGTGTATACAAAATATACAAGTGCCAAAAATACAGTTTTCTGATCTCCCGTATTCCTCCTGTCATTTCTCTTTTTGAATGCTGAACAGATGGCCTTGTTGGGATTGGACACAGATGGGGTTTCCGTGGCAATCTCAAACATCCCACACAATGTTATATTTGCCCCAGCTTTGACTCCTGAGCAGAAATGACATCAAAGCTGTATTGTCTGCTGCTGTCTTGTGTGTGTCAGTGCAGCTTAGACTGAAACAAGCAAGAAATAAGCTATAAGAAGCCTCATATTAACATTAATTGCTGGTATTACTGTTAAGTCGAATGGCTCGACATGAAATGTCTTTGATGGGCTTTGAATTACCTCTCATGTATCAACCAAAGTCGTGGCAGTGAGATCCGTCCTGATCCAGATATTTATCTTTTTATGTTTGTTGATGTGGCAGTGCTGGGATTCAGAACAGCCTCGCAGAGGTGTCATGGGGGTGATTCAGTTAAACATCTGTGATGGGAGGTGCCCAGTTAATAACCCCAGTGACATCCTCTCTCTCTTACTCACTGCTCTTTCTTTACCGCGTGTTAAAGCCAGGTTTCTACATATGCACCTTTGCTTCTTCACAGGGGATACCCATATTACATCTATGAAAATGAGTTGCAGAATACTAGTTGCAATCCCTGTTTTTTATTAAAAAATGAAATGCCTTGAGACCAGAATGTTCCTCATATAATGTTAAACTAACGCTCCGGTGATGACACAGTTGGTGAAAAAGCCACTGACAATATGGCAAATGGAAATTAGATGGATGCCAGTGGTGGATTTTTGGTCATGCACTTGGCAACTGTTGCAGCCTGGTGAGATAAGTTACCAGAGGGACTGTTTGTTCGCTCATCTGTAGTCTGTGAGGTGTGTCCAGGGGGTTTAGGTTATAGATGCAGAAAGCCAGAAGCTAGAAATCTCTTTCCCCTTGATGTATCTTTTAAAAAAGAGGCGAGTTTTATCTTCTCTAGAGTAATGATGTTAAAATGTCCCTACATAATGTTTAATGTGGGCAGCTTCATGCTTTTGGAATTCAGTTCAGAGCTACTTTAATGTCATAGAAGGCCACATGAAAGAGTTTTTACCTTGAAACCACATTCTTTACATGAATGTATCAAGACATTCTTCTGACAAACTTTCATGTTTTCCTGACTAGATTCAACATTTTGTTAAAGTCAACAAACGACGAACACTGTGTTTGCTTTAGTTAGACTTATAGCTTGTGTGACGGAGGCCCCCAGGGACCCGTCCTGGGGCCCCTGTACATGTGAAAGAGTTAGAATTCGAGCCAGGTGTGTCACAGCAAGGCTTTTAATCCCTGCCTGAGCCCTGCTGCACACGACGTGAAATTGATCATTATAAATCATTTTATAGAATGGACATTAGGCGTGGGACGAGGTCAGAGGGCTTAGTGCAGGGAAGGCCGTGTTCATCATGCACATTAACATCGGAGGCTTGAATTTCATTTGGAACAGTAACTCTTTCAGTGACCCACAAAATGTAATCCACCTTGTTCTAACGTCGTCAACCATGAAAATGATTTACATGACCCATTACATGTCATTATTGTCATCGAGACAGTATAAATGCTAGTGCCCTCCTCACGGACGATGTCATCTTCATGGCCAACAATCTCTACGCATCTTAATGGCCTAATCCTCACTTTAGTGTGACCTCGTAACGCTGTCTCTTGTCTTTGTTGGAAAGGTGGTGCCACGGATGGACACATGATAATCTTTTTGTTTGTCCATGGAATGTGGCGGACCAGTAGTCAGTATTAAGTCAAACATGAACCATGCACTAGGGAAATAATCCAAATGTTTACTAGTGCAGGTGTCTATCCTTTGTTGACATTTTTTGTCTTTGAATGTATACAGTTGAGAGTGCAGTCCTGGACTTTACCGAGGACGCTGCAGGTATTTGTTATGCACCAGCTGAGACATCCTAGATACCAATCATCCGTGATACATACACACACGCAGTGAGAGAAAGGCTGCAGTAGATTTTAATCCATTTTAAATTGATGTCCGACATTGGTCGGTTATTTTATTCTTGAACAGAGAGATCCTGTTTTTATTTAAAGCAGCAGCGTTCCTACATGTCCCTGGTTTTCGTTGTTGTGAAGGAAACTTTTGTTTCATTAAGCCATGAAATGTGGTTGCACAATACCCTTTGGGACTTTCATCATTAACTCCAACACTTTTCTACAACTGAATACAACTTCGAAGCCAAATCCCATCCTCACCTCTAAAGTCAGTTTGCGCACAAGATGGCAACACAGTCTTTCATCTGATTTAAAACAATATGATGAAACGGGAAAATGTCAAATGTTTTGTTCAAGCCTTTATAATTGGTTCTGAGGTGTTTCATCTGACGTAACATTGTGACGGTTTATGTCAGGTAGATTTGGCAGTAGGGATCTGTCTGGCCGGGGGCTCCTGAGATCTGTGCATCCTTGACAGCAGCTGCACACAGCTCACAGAAAGCAAAACACCCAAAGCTTATAATGTCTTCTCTTTGGTTTGTGGGCACATAAACATGCACAATTATCCATATGTTCAGTGCTACCTCTAGTGCTGCTTATGGTTATGTTTAGACTTATGTGGTGATCTGTCCATTCTGTTGTAGTAAAGGCTCCCTTTATTCCAATGAAAGAACTTTGTGCTCGGTCACAGCCCTGAGGAGGCCGAGCATAAACGAAGCGTGTAGCTGAGGTAAACACCTGAGATCATGATTTAAATATAGCATGTTCGAATCGGCCCCAAATATAAGGGCACGACACCAACTATAAACATGCCACGGTCAGAGCATCGTTTTTGGCAATCAAATTATTTCATGAAGTGACTTTGCATGAGGGTAATGCAGTTTTGGAGCCAAGATGTTGTGTGCCAACTGGACGGCAAGTCGTAAAGAAACCTGCAAGATAAAGTATGACAGGTTTATCTTAAAATACATAATTATTCAAAGGATTTAAGATAAGGATGGCCCTCTACCCCCCACCGCCCAACACTCTGTCATTGTCCCTCCTCTCTCTTCATCTAAATTGTCTCTCATTCTGTCACACACACACACTTACACACACTTCCGTTTGCACACAATCAATGACCTGCCTTCATTTCACTTTATCTCAAAGAAACACATGCAGAAGAGCAGCAATGCACATGGTGCTATTTCTGCACCAGTGGCCTAATGCACGAACTGTGAGTTCATTCTTTGTAGTGAGCATCATTGTTTTAAAGGGGAAGACAAAGCGGGGCAGTGTCCCCATGCTGCTGTTTCATAGTAGAAAGTAGAACACTGCGGCTATTGTGTTCGTCACCTCCTAACTCCCCGCATCCTTACTGAAACTGCTTACGGCCAAAAGGTCACAAATAGCAGGGCTGCATTTGGGGGGGGGCGAGAACCAAACATGACACCACACTTTTATGAATATTCCTGGTGCTTGATGTCACACATGATGTCACATGATATCCTGTGTGTATTTTTTTATTCGGGGGTTTCAGCAACAATTGTATAATTAAAAACCTCTAATGGTTGGTGATTTGCAGGATGATTCCAGTATTTTTAGATTTTAATTTGACCATAAATATTACCTTGACGTTTGAGTCACAGAGCTAGCGTCCGATTTTCCGCTTCATCTGCTTGTTTAACAATATTCACTGTTGTTCTGAAAGTATTTTCAGAATCTTATGGATGAAAACTATTTGGTCTGTTCCCCATTAAAACAATATTTTTGTACCTGTTCGAATGTTGCAGCTGTATTTCAAAACCAGATGGCTGGAAATGACACGAGCATGTCTCGACAATGATTGGTTGGTTTGAAATTGTATTCAGGGTGAACTGTAACAGCTGTCACTTTTGTGATCCCCAAGTCAAATGTTTTATTTTGTCCATCACTTTTGTTTTTGACCTGCAAAACGAATGGCATTACAGTCAGCCTCAGCTCTGCTTTGTGTTTTGTGCAAATGTTAGCATGCTAACACGCCCAACTAAGATGGCAAACATGGTGGATGTTACCTGCTAAATATCAGCATGTTCGCATTGTCATTGAGAGCATGCTAAAGTTAGCATTCAGCTAAGTACCGCCTCAGAGCAACTAGGCTGCAGGCTTTAAAGTCTTGTTGAAAAGACAGGTAACCAACTCTCACGCTCTGTCTCAAGACATTTTTTATTATTAAAGTCTAATTCGTCTACTCTAGAAAGTCAAAAATATCTGTAATGTTAAATGTATTTGTAGCAGAAGGGAGCATCGGTGTCCCTTTAATTACCGGGCCAATCGCAGTGGGCGGGCATCGCATAAATGCGCCAGGGATCCCCTCTGCTCCCTCCTGACGTCAAACGCGTGTCCCGCTTCCGGTTTGCTGGACATCCGCCGCTGTGCAGACTATCTCTGGGGCTCCCCTCGTCCTGCACAGGTGATTCACCTGCGGAGCTGTCGGTGAGTCTCGATTGGGTCCTGATTTAAATATACTCGTGTTCTGTTAGTGACAGTGCTTTGCTTGTATAGCTGCCGGTAGCTACGCTACATGCCCTCCTCCCCCCCTTCTGGAGCCGACGCACATTGCCTGATCGGTAAGGTGATTTTATTCTGATAGTTTATATACTTTGTGTTAATTATCCTTTTATTCATTTTTTGCTATCCTGTATTACAGGGGACTTTTGGTTGGGTTCAAGCGGAACGCCGCCAGAGCTGCGGCTACAGCTAACCCTGCGTAAATTAAGGACGCTGCTGTTTTGTGTACCGGTGTTTTGTCTATGGCCTTGGTTCAACTAACTGCGTTGGCCTACGGGATTGGTGTACTCTGACCGGCGCTGTGTCGCCTACAGAGTCTGACGCTGCTGTTATCAGCACTGCGCCCCTGTCTTGTGCTGTTGTTAGCAGCACCCTTGTTTTAATGAACCACCTCTTTTTAGCCTGAGCCATTCACTTCTTGTATTCTGACCAACGGATGTGAAGGCCCACTTTAGCTTTTAGTGTGTCTAGATTGGGTTACTGATCACCCCCCGTGGCTGATCAGCCAACCCGAACTATTGTTGTTGTTTTCCTTTTTGCTTATTTTTGTTTTGTTTCCTTTCTTAAGAACCAGAGCCTTTTTATAATTGTGTTCTTTGTCCGAGTAGGAGCTGCTAAGCCAAGGTGGTGGGGTTGGTGCTTCCAGGTGGTGGTGTCTCCCTTTGTGTGCTGTGTCGTTTGGTGTGCCCCGGGTTGAGACCCTCACGTGTGGTTGTGTGTGTGAGTGTTGTGTACACGGGTGATCGGGGTGCCTCCTCTTTCGGGATCCTCACCTGCGCTGGTCCACCTCGCCACTGGTAAGCCGCAGTCCTCCTCTTTTTAAATGTATAACGGCTCTCTTAGATTTCGTGTATAAACTGTAAACAGTGCATTGTGTAGCAGAATAAAGATAATTTTGTATTGGAACCACGTCTCCTGCTCATTTGTATAATGAACCTGAGTGTCTTTGGTACCCTGATACAGATCAGGGGAAAGTGAATCTCTAGGTGCAACTCCTAGGGTGGCGTTGTTGTGCGCTGATAAAACAGTTAGTCCACGTATCGCCACATATTATTACAGGTATTTTTTTAAAGTTGTGCTGCTTAAATTCTCACAGTATATGCAGTAGTGGCGTTATTGTGGGCATGGGTTTGTGTCCAGATACCACCTCTCTATAAAGTAAATAAGAAAATATGTTGAAAGGTAATAAAACACATTTCATTGAACCATAAGTTGCTCTATTTGGATAAACCATCAATACACATAGACAGGATTGTAAGTGTTAAGAAAATCAGGATTTCAACTATCATAACTGCAATTACTAAAAAATATTTCAGTCAACTTATTTGTATAACTTTCTCCCCTTAAATACATCAAGGCTTTTCTCCTCCCGACTCCAGTTGAAGGGTCAGTTCACGCAAATTACATGGTAACATTTTCTTTAAATTTGCATCTCTCTGTACCGGTACACATCTCTGAGGTTGTGCAAATGCTTATCCATGCGAGGCAAAAACTGATAGTCACCACCACGTGAACGTGAGCGTTACTATTAACGCTCACGAGAGCGTTTCGGCCTGTCGGCCCGCCTGTGCACACTGGCCTCCTTTCTGTCCCAAGATGAACATTTCATATGATCGCTTTTGACAGATGATTTTCTCTCAGAGGCCCGCATAACCAACAAAAAAAAGGCATTTTCTCCCGAAAGTAATTTTGGCTGTTCGGAGTTCTGCACGAGCTCCTCGCAGACTTGTCCCTTCGCACTGGGGCAGACTTTGTGAACGCTTTGTAAAGCAGTCTGAGCGGTAGCTTCCCGTTTTCAGGGGCAGACCGGAGCGGACAACTCCGAGTAGATGTGCGTTTGTGTCTTAAAGGGAGGGGCTTGCGCGGGTATTCAGCTTGGTTTCTATCATTGAGTGTAGCGGAGGACCGACTGCAGACTGGCTCCCTCTCCTCTCCTCACACTCGACTCAAGAGCTCTACTTTGTCCCGTTCAGATCCACAGGTAAGCGCAAAAAAAAGACGAAGCTTGAACTGCCTGCGAACTCAGCGTTTACAGTTTCACAGACGCGATTAGGAGTAACGTGTGTGACGCGCTGACGCTAGAAAAGCATTAGTTGACGACGGGAGATTATCACATTATGGGTCATATCGTGGCTGTGAGCCGCTCCCTCTTTGTGCAACAACAGTTCACTTAAAGGCAAAGCAAACTCGTGATTGTGAGCTAAAATAAACTTTTCTATGGGCCGAGCAGTGACTCTGTCATGTAAATGTTTAGTTAACGGCGGGACAACACAAAGAAAAGCGTATGTGCACGCCTGTAATGCGCGCTCAGTCGTTCGGGGCGAGGGAGGGAGGGAGGGAGGGGGGGGGGGGGGGGCAAAAGTAAAGCAAGCAAAGTTTGTCATCGGCATTAAATCGACGTTGACGTCACGTATTCCTGGTTGTTAATAACAGTCTTCCAAATCCTAAAAGAAAGCTGCCTTCTTGACCCACACCCGCAGAATGTGGACAAACCGGTTGAAATGTGACATGTGGATGGAAGGTGTACAACGTTGGCAGAAGGAAAGGATGTGACGGCCCATATGGTTACCAGCACACCGCGTGCATCCTCTCGAAGTTCAAGTCTTGACCACACGATCACGCCGAGATACAGAATGCGATTGTCGTATTGAGCGTTAAACACATCCAGCAGCTCCTGCAGACAAAAGCCTCGCAAAAAAAAAAGCCACTCACAGATGAATCCACTTCTCGTCGTTTCAAGGTGTCGCATTCTTTACAATCCCACCACCCCTGAGGCGAAAAAGGCTCGACTCAACTCTCATTGTACTTGAGTTGGCCAGCAAGTCTTTTGATCTCGGCTTTATTACATAGTATCTGTGAAATGGAAGCATGGAAAATGGGAGAGGGGCGGAGGGGAGGGTAGAGCTGTAGGTTCCTTTGCTTGCGGGCCAGAGACAGCATAGTAATTGTCCATGAAACTGTATCTGATAAGTTGTGTTTGGAAAACACATGGAAGTATGCCCTCCATCTCCTTATAAGGCGCAGGCCCAACCTGGTGACAGGTGATTGGAATAGCCTCTGGAATGCAACGCATAACAGTCTGCTAGTACAGTGCTTCCCAACATCTTTCTCCACCCACAGCCCTGTCGGATGAACCGAAGTACGCCTTCAGGGACGCCACCTGTCACGTGCATTTGGATTGATTTCAAACTGGATAATATTTAACACTCAGTGTTATAAAAAAAACAACTTCTTCACACGATTTAACTTCTATTTTTATTCATATTTGAGCTGCATTGGTCACATGTGCAGTCATACTACAAAGAAGCTTGATACTTCAGCTATTTATCTATGACTTTGTACCAACAGTTTAACCATTACTTATAGTTAACTATTCCAGCAGTTTATCCATTACATTAAGCTGACCATTTCAACCATTTATCCATTACTTTTAGTCAACTATTGTATCTGTTTATCCACTACTTTCAGCTCACTAAAAATCCTGTTTTCTATTTATTCAAATCAGTTGAGTCTTTTCACATACTACACAACTAGATATGCATTTCCTGGGATACAAGTACCCCAGATGGAAATCACTACACTAGGTTTTGCATGCATATATGCTCTCAAACTGCTATTCCTGGGCTGAAACACACACAGCGAACTGCAGGCTTTTACGCCAAAGTGCACGTGGGGCTTTGTAGTGTACTTAAAAGGGGCTTTTGTAATTGGCACAATATGATATGAGAGCAGAAGAATCTGGAGGTAATTGCACATAGTGATAACAGGGGTTTGGCAGTGTGGGGCGAGAGCCAGGGTTAGGGCTGGGCGGGCAGGATGTAGGGAACACTGCCATGCATTTCCGGAGTCTGGCTCTGGACTGCACAGTGCGGTGAAGGCTTCTAGTTACTGTACGCTGGCTCCCTCTCCTTCTCCCTCCTTTCTCTTATACACTTGATTAAAGTTAAATGTCGGATCAGGTAATTAGTGTGCCTCCATTCTCAACATAAGCAACGTGAGCTAAAGCACGGGGCACTCATGAATCTATCCCCGTGCAGTGATGTGTCAACATGCATGCAGTATATGCGGGTAGGTTCTAGTTTGATCCTAGATACTCATAATCCACCACAGTATCAAGTTCCAAAGCAGGAATCCAGGGTTTCCTTGCAAGGCAATCGTTCCTTACCGCCACCGAGCTACGGCAGCCAACCAAGTGGCAAGCTGAATTTGAATAGAATGGAAAACTGGCTGAGGCGATTTTCTAACACAAATGATCAGATCGTACTGTTCTTTTTTTTAAAATAGATTTCTACCTATACTGTGTTCAGTGTGTAGGTTCTTCCACATGTGGTCGGGTTTCCAGGCATGGCACGCTGACACGTCGGGCCAAACGTACATTGTTTCTGCACAGCAGGTGCCAGAGCTATTTTCTGGGTTTCTTCTCAAAACAACACTTGAAACTATGTCAAGCAGGATTCGTGTGTTCCAGTCTTTGGCTTAAGTTCATGTAGATTTGTTTTTTTCCAAGAATATGGTTTGAGAAAGAGATGCCATGCTTCCTGTTTTATCAATGGCGTCCATGTCATCAGCATCGACCAGTTAAGGGTCCACCTCAACTCAAGTGATTGTGATTGACAAGCAGCTAGCTGCTCATGGGACCTTGGCCCCTGGACCGGAGCCCCACAGCATACTCGTTCTCCCCCCCCCCCGCCCCCTTCGCCTTTGAATTCGATAGCATGTAATTTGAATGTGCCGCATCCACAACCGCACACTAAGTTGTATAATATGGTGAGCTTGGACGGTCTCGAGCTGGAAAATAATTGTTAACTCTTTCAGCGCGTAGCGACGCTCAACAAGTGGGCAGCAACAACCGGTAACCCTTCTGAAGTGCTTGTGTAGTCAGATTCGGGCAGGAAACCCCAGAATATGTTTATTAAGGTCCTGGAAAATAAGGTGTCAGAGTTTTGCAGATGTCAATGATATCAATTTAAAATTCCTGTTATTTGCCTTTTCGAAAAAAGAAAAACTACGTTCCTCATTATGCTGCCAGGCTGACATGGAACAGTTCTGTAGGGAAATGTCCACGGTGCTCTTGGATGTTCTGGCGTTTGTTCACAATTGGGTGATGGATAATTCTTACTCTCCCAGTCCCCTCCACTCGTACACCCACACCCTGGCCTGTCGTAGATTCACCACCAAATTAAATCTTATTTCATCAAAACCACACTTACAAAGCTTTCTTCAAGCCACAGATTCAAATTCACACACGTGCATGAAGAATTTCATAACGACCCGTCCTCCCTGGATCTCTATCGCTAATTCCCCTTTTTCCCCAAACTATTTTCCCAAACTTTGATTCTCCTGACTGAAGCAGTCATGTGGGCATGAAAGACCTGCGTTTGAATTCCTCTGGGCTTTAGTCACACTCCGATGAGGAGGGTTTGTTTGATCAGCCTCTCACTCCGGTCGTTTTCTGACTTTAAAGTGCTGTCACTCACAAGGCCAGATTGCCTAATAGGCAGCATGGCATGTCGGCGTTGGTAATTGGCATATTGGCCCACCATCTGCCTGTTGGCAGATGCCAGTCTCCGCCAGAAGTTTCATAGCCATAAAAAGAGACTATTTTATTTTTTCCTCGAGCTAAGTCTTTTGTGTTTTTTTTACTGGGTGATGATTGAATTCATGAGGCAGCCGTGCTTTATATCTTAAAAGGTAAAGCCTCCTCTCTTGCTCACGTGGTCTGCATTTCATATGGTTTTTGTGGATGATTGATTGTGTGAGAGTGAGGTCAGTGCTCCTAAGCAGCGCTTCTGATGTCATCCTGCAAAGATGCATGTTCTCCTCTCCGTTCCCTGAAGCGGGTTATTCCGAGAAGTGTAGAACGTTGTTAAGGGGGACATTTAGCCTTTGGGCTTCTTCTCATCTGATAAAACAAGCACAGGAAATGTCTCTGTTAGCTGATTGGCGTTGTGTTTTCCTTCAGCGTCCTCCCACTGGGACCTCAGACGTGCACAGTGTGTCCCCGTGGCAGAGAAACCACCGTACTCGTCTCTCTCCTAACAGCTACATTAACTTCGCCTCCCGCCTCTCCTTTAACACCAATCTATTCTACCTCATCCCTTGTCTCCCGAAAAGAAATGATGACTATAACGTTCATTTTCACTTCACCCTACTTCCTCACCCTGCCAACTTTCCATTCTTTCCTCCCTGTCCTCTCTTCACCTCCCCCTCCTCCCTCCTCCTCTCAGCCTCTCGTCTTCCCTCCCATAGCGTCCCAAAACTAAACAAACATGGCAAATCAAGAGCCTGTCAAATCACCTTTTGAAAGTCCCATATTTTAGGGTAATGGGGAATTAGGGGAACGTGGCCGATATAAAGTGATGTAAATCCCAGTGGCGTGTGAAAAATACCATTGAGTGTAAACACATGACCGGTGAGGTCATGTGTTTACACAGTTAGCGAGGTTAACCGCTCTGTGAATGGCACGGGGCAGGCTGACTGACTCTCAGGGACAGACGGGGCAGTGTGCAGGTCAGTTATAGGCCTGCTGGATTCATGCGTGTGGCTATGGAGGCGCTGCGTGTTCTGAAGTGTGTATGGCGAATGTGAGGGACAGCTTTGAGAGTCCACATTGGACGGCTGCCATCACGGGAGTGAAAACTGGAAAGAGCGAGATCGGGCTTGTATGTGGTGATGATGGAAATGAGGACTTACCTCATCCACATAAAACAATCAGTGTCCTTACATGGGTATTCACACGAGTCAGACTTCTACTGTGTTTCTCTGGAAGAGCTTCAAAGTTCAGAATCTCTTTTATTCCAACCAAGTTTGGAAAATTTGAACATTTATTTGAAGTCTTGGTGTGAAATCTTTGGCGAGTACAATATCGTCAGATGGTCTCAAAACGCATTTATATATTTTGGGCTGTGACCAATGATTATTCACACCATTGAGTCTGCCAATTACTTTATTGATTAATAACTTCAATGTTTGTTTTCCAATCAATGTCATAAGTTCCAATCGATAACCTGCATTAACCTTTATTTTATTTCGGCCACTTGGGGCAACAGAAACATGCAAACACACTTCATGTTCGTTGGTAAGGCAAACATGCTCGCGAAAAGAGCAACATTATCATTGGTGTGGAATTCTATTTCTGGTCATGTGACAAATGTATGTCCAATGTTCTATCTCCCTCTAGCTCTGTGTTTGGTCTCCACCAACTCCCGAGGTAAACAGCCGGCTCTAAAGCAGCTAAATACTCCGCTATGTGCATTAGCTAGTCACTAGCTCAGTCGGTCTGCTGTTTGGTGCACGGTGGGTCAAGAATGTCTTTCATTGCATCTGAACAATGAAAGCGATGAGAGTGAACTAAAACAGTTAAGTTGCAGCCCAGATAGTGCTGAAAAAGCTCCAGAAGTACAATGATCTGTGGGTCCGTCGCTTTCACAAAAGACAGTTATTTGATCCATTGTTAATGGAACATTTTGATGACAGCAGCTTTAAGCCATTCATTGACAATCAAAAGTGTGGGTGGCTAATTTCCTTTAAGTCGGGTGCTCGTTAAATGGACGTTGTCTCGTTTCTCAAACCTTTTTTCGATCTGACTCCACACACGCGTGTCTTATACCGAGGCACGCTGCTTGAAATGGTCCGCATCCATCTTTCCCACCTGAATAAGCCAGTCAGGCAGCAGCACAGTCTGAGGTCTGTGTCGGGGGCTGCAGTCGGGAGCAGCGGTAATTGTTTAAGAGTGCATTTATAGAGTGTACTCTTTGTGCCTCCTAATCAGAAGCATACCCGGGCATTTACATACGAGCCTCCGAGGATTGCTCAGGAATGCATTACACGCAAGGCAGGAGGACAGGAGAGTAAGAAGGCCGGCTCTAGTGGGCCACGCCGCTGTTGCCGTTTCTTTCCACTTCACATGTCACTGCCTTGTTGGGAGGAGGGGGGGTTGAAAGTGATTAAGGCTGAAGATCAAAAGTGCAGAACGGCTGACGCAAAGCCTGTCCTCCCTTAACACCAGTAGTAAATGTAGGGCATGTGTGTATAGTTGTGTATTTGAGACAACAATACCAGCTAGAAATCTCTGCCCGTCTACCCGTTATAGATTTGATTGTTTTTTGTGGATTCATTTCAGTAAGCATTGGGTAAATTGTAAATTTTTCCCTCTGTACTCTAGCTCGTGTCTGGCAAATGGACAAGGAGAACACAAATATGGCCTCAGAAAACTATTTTAATCAGACAGTCCTCCCTAGGGACAGAGGCTGGCATAGGAGAGCTTTTTACCTCATCAGAGCTCTGCCAGTGGTGATTGGGAGAAACACTCAGTCAGGGTTTTATTGAATAACCCCAGCTCTGTACTGGAGGGGTTTTACTGTAATAGAGCAGCTCCACGGCCGCCGAGATGACAGCCAAATGGTACTTATTAAACTAAGGGCTGATTCATGCTATATGCCCTGCTGCAGTTGAACCTTGTTGGAGGCTGAAGGTTTGGCTTTAATGCCGAAGTCGAGTCACATTTGTTATGACTGAGATACATATGCGTACGATTATCCTCTGATCAGACAGCAGTTTGCACAAATTCCCTCCGTTAAGGAAAATGCATGAATACAATTATTTGATATGGACAAAAATGTATTCTTTATTCAATTGCAGTTGTAACATCCACTTAAACTAAGTGTGTGTTCACATGAAAGCTTTCTTGGAAATGCATGTTAGCACCTCGACAGGGATAATAGCTGTGGGTCCCGTCGCCTCTGCTTATTTACCCAGTACACAGCTCTCTGCACAAATTGAGCATGACGTCTAATGGAGTGTGAGCGTGGATTAATTACCCCCGTATTTAGGCTAATGGCTCCTTCTCTTCTGATTAATGATGACACATGTCACGGACAGAATGGCACAGCTAAAACATATGAACAGTTATATATTGTAACGAGATATCTGCCACCCGTTTAGGATTACGGTGAACGAAAACACTCGTTTCTAACCTGAGAGATGTCACGAGAACCGATACTTTGGTACCAAGTTGATGCCAAAATTCCGGGGGGGAAAACCTGACGGCACTCTTTATTTTGCTACAGTACCGCAGACACAGTAAGTGTAAGTACCGGAGCTCAGGGCTCGAGACTAAAGGCGTCCGGCTTCTAAGCTGTTAGAAGCCGGCTGCACAGTCCTGCTCGTCTAAACAGCTGAGCTAACGGCATTGAGTTACAATATGATGCATTCAAGTTCTGTTCAGTATGAGATACATTATATGGTGTTGACTACTAAATCTCTGGTATCATAACATCCCTGTTAAATATTAATAGAGTCATAAGGCATTTACTAGAAATATGCCATTGCATAAAGGGAACGTAAGCATCCTTGTATAAGCAATGAACATGACACATTAGACGCATTAGGAATCATTTGGTGATGTGTTATGATTTGTAAGTCTGGGAGGTGGATGTGCCGTAGATGGCCGGCCTCATTCGAGCTGCCTTAATGAGAAACAAAACACCCAGACGCCCCCCTAGAACAATGGGTTCTTGTTATCAAAGAGTCTGCGTCCCATGTATGAATCTGGCTTGCGTCCCGGGCAGATTTTTTTCACGAGACTCGGTGTGCCTGAGTCGAGCCCCGCAGTGCCACTCAATTCTGTGACAGCCACCTGGGAGACCACCTTGGAAAATGGGCTCCTATTAGTTCAGGTTAGACTTAATGACCAGTAATGGTACACCGGCCAAGCCAAACTGTGCGAAAGGGCTCCGGGCAGGCCGAAATGAAATACCAGTCACTCAAGCTCCGAACATAAACACGAGGTGGGTGGTGGGTGAGGGTGGATAGGTATGTCTGTAGGTGCATGGAGGGGTTCAGCAGACATGCAGCTGTGTGTTTGAGAGCAGAGGTGATCCCCCCCCCCCCCCCCCCCCCCCATGGACAGGGACGACGCAGTCGTTTTGGATTTATTCCCATTTAGCTCTGCTTTGTGAACCAAATCTCATTTGCAGTTTTGCCATCAGCTAAAAAAAAAAAGCTTGAAGCGACTTCCACGGAGCAACCAGAGAAGCCTCCTAAGAGCACCGCTCAATTATCTACAATTTCATGGTTGTCTGAGATATGTGTTATTCTAATACATTTAGGAATTAGGAGGCTTAAGTACCCCACATAAATTAACCGCTACAGCTGAATTTTATCCTCAATTTAG
Organism: Melanostigma gelatinosum; assembly: GCF_949748355.1. Taxonomy (NCBI): domain Eukaryota; kingdom Metazoa; phylum Chordata; class Actinopteri; order Perciformes; family Zoarcidae; genus Melanostigma; species Melanostigma gelatinosum. The sequence goes on from NC_136655.1 coordinate 10,547,169, forward strand.
TGGTAAATGCCACATCATGCTAATGTCATTCAGTGATCGCGTCTTCCTTGGTCTAAAGAGTATGTGGTCTGGAATTAGCACAGGTATTAAGAGTAAGAAACTCCACCATTTAAAATGGTATGATATGAGTCAATAAGCCACTGAATAAAATTACTTTGAGCTCCCAGGGAGAATGAGCTGCAAAGCTCCCAGGCCGGCAAAAGGCAGACGGAGAAACGTAGTGTAATCTTCAATGAGAGAGACAAAGACAGAGTAAGAGAGAGAGAGAGCTTTGTTATGTCTCATGAAGCTCTAGGGTTTCCTGGAATTTCTGGCAATGGATCCCAAAGTCACATAACCACAGAAAGAGAAGAAATAGAGACAGACGGACAGACGCTCTACTGACAATAGCTGCTCTGCCACTGCGTACTGCAAATGTGAAGATTTCTCGTTATTTGCACCGGTGGTCACTTTGGCCTCCAGACTGACAGAAACAATGGACACAGTACAAACACACCTGCAGAGAGTGCAGAGTATAAAGTGTCATGAATTACCTCCTGTATACCTACAGATTAAAGACCCCGGCTCGGGCCTTTCACCTTGAGGAGGGGAGGAGGGGGGGGCAGTAGACGTGTACCCATCCAAGCTGGCTGGCTGCCACACTAATAATAAAAGCCAGCACAGCCCATGCACAAAAAAAATGAGATCTGGTAAAGCTCGTGAGCTTTAGCCCTGTAGAGCCCTGAAAGGATCTCAGGTATGAGGAGAGTGGAATGTATTTTTTGGAAGGAGAGGTGAGCTCTCTGTCACTTAGAGAATGTGCATCCGCTAAGTCAAAAGCGATGCTAATGCTTTAATACTTCGATACTTGATACTGCAGACCGCTGAAAGATTGAAAAAAAATTGCCACATTTCTCACAGGGGTATGATATCTATTGGGATTTCATTGTCATCTCAGTGGATGTGCTCCACATTTCTAGTTCCTGGCATCATACCTGTCAGCCGGTGTCGGTGGACTGGGATTAGAACCGGTTTACTCGACTGAATTTTGTGCTGACTTCTGCAGTCCTTTGTCAAGAGCGATGCTTTACCTTTTTCTATTACAGTACTTCTTCCCACTGCTACAGTGTTTTTCTCCCCTGTGCCGGCTGCACAGTCGATATGTGCCAGCTTACATTTAGAGAGAAGTATTACTGGAAAATTCATGAAATATTGAATTGTCTTAGATAGACCTAAAAGTGCGATTGAACTTTGAATGCAATGCAAAACCAACTCCTGCTGACTGCAGAGGGTGGTAGATGAACGCAGAAAGTAGTGCAGAAAAATAAAGGTTTGTTTGCCTTACAAAAGGTTTAAAGAGACTCGTGAAACTTTTTTTGGAGAGAAACACTGAATGTCAATGTAACTGTTTCAGTACCTTTAAGGTAGTTCAACCGTGAGAGATGTTAAGTGTGCAGTGTAACCCTGTTGGATGTGACTTACTGTTAGAAACACCACATCTCTTCCCTTGGTCAGTGGCATGGCAACTGAAGCACATTTATCAACCGCTGAGTATACTGATCAGAGACATCTTGTAGTTTCCACACCTGGCTAAGGAGTCCAAGTTCATCCACCATTAAATGGCTTTGCCCCCCACTCTCTCTCGGGACTGAAAGGCTCTCTATTGTCATCCCTTTTTCTGCCTTTTATCTGTTTTACAAGTTTCTTGTCTGTGTGTTCCCGAAAGAAACCCTCAGATTTCCACCAGTAGGACTGAACTGAAAGCACTGTCAGGGGATTACTCCACCTCTCCACGTCCACTGTGAGTAATAGACTAACTCCGGTCAGGTCATCTTGCTCAACCACAACCCTACCCGCTCCTTAATCTCCTCCTATCTTTCTCCAGGAATGCAGCCCCTTATTTTGAAAAATACCTTGTCATGTAATACCCTTGAAAAGCCTCGCTGCACACTTCAAAAAAATTGGCATTCCGCTGCCGTGATTTACTAACTTGTGTGTTAAAACAGGGCAAACGAGATGGAGATCTATGACATTTTGGAGAGATTTAAATAAATACGTCTTCCGCAAAAGTGGTTTTCTTTGTGTTTTCCTGGGACGCATGCGCAAAAAAAAAAAAAGGCAAACTTGTGCCAGGGGTTTGCACTCAGTTGTCATGTTTTCAGCAGGCACTCAGTATGTGGGGGCATTGCATCATGCTTCACAGCCTCACTCTAACCTCATGTATGTTTCCATGTAAGGTATGAGGGGAAGACGTACTTTCTTACTGTGGTTACAGCCAGCCACATAAATCACTCCGCCGTTTATATTCCCTTTTTTTATCCTCTCCCTCTTTCACCAAAGTGAAGTGAAGGCCACGGAGAGCCACACGCCCACCTCGACAGAAACGTGGCTCTTATAGGAAGCATGTCACGAATGATCCATTTTCTTTCCATGTTTTGCCTTCTAGAAACACATCAGGAACCTCTCAAGCTTTATGAGAAATACATTTTTATGTTCCGCTTAATGTTTCCAGCATGTCATGTTATTGCCCGTGTATATACCAGAGGCTGGGCTGCCGTGGATCATGCTAATCACATGTACTTTTATATTTTAGTCATTGAGCTTTGGTGCCTATCTCGAGTGACTTACACTTATTAAAAAAGGACAAGTTCAGGCTCTTGCCTGGGGGCCTTATAGCCAGACACGCTGGCTTTTTGCAGTGATTGAAACTGTGATCTTTCAGTTTCTGGTTACAAGAGCTGAACTTTTGCTCAGAGACCTCTAAGAAAGCACAGCTTTTAGGCGTAGCAGAGGTCATTTCTGCTCTGTTCCGTCCTGTTTTTATCCTTTGCCGTTCGAATCTGCTTTATTGCCATCAGCTGGATAAACTGTTCTCGAGCTGCAGCGTCGGCAGTAGCAGCGCTGGGGCTAAAGCCCTCCATATATCAGCTCTCTGGTTCCACTACAGTCTCCCTGGTCAGCTCACTAGGAGCAGATTAATGTCCTGTTGAGGAGTCAGAGACTCCTTCCCCGGCCGCATATGCTCTGACAGACGGCAGGTGTCAAGACGGGCTGTCCTAAAGGAACAAGAGGAGGCTGCTTTTCCTTTAGGAATGGACAAGAGAGAAGGATGAGGAATGGGTTCATAACAAGTCACATGTTCTTGTGTGCGTCTAACTATGAATCTCTGTCTGTATGCATATACGCGGCTCCTTTATTTGGTTCGAGAGCCGTTCATCTGATTTATTTCACACTTGGTGGGTGTATTGCTTTGGACCCAAGGGAGTGCTTGTCGAATTTGGTGCAATTTGGACCTGTTAAGATGGTTTTTTTCAGTTCATTGAGTTTGCCATCACCTCCTTTGTCATTGGATTCATACAGCGTCTGTCTGTCATTATTTATTTACAGTCCTATTTAATAGACTCAAGTCACAGTGCGCCCTAAGGCACTGAGAGACTTGATGATGTTGTCTTCGTGTATTCATCATAACTCTGGTTTGTTATGACAGGAAAATTATTTTGAAAACTTGCATGTATTTATTCATTAGTCTTGGTTTGTTTGATCATCGTATAGCGTGGTTTTTATGCTGTATTGTCCCTTTATAGTATGATATCGCATTTGGTCCTGAGTGACAAAAAGATGAAGGTTTTGACTGTAATGTCCTTGTGGAATTACACAACAGACTGCTAATATCGCGTGTCAAGTGCAGGGGTGCATATTTATTGAGGTTCTTTGACTTTCTGGATATTTGCACCAGAATAGCTGAAGTATTTTTTCAAGGAGATGCTTACATAAGAGTGCTCCAGCGCTGAAAGCTAAAACCGCCTGAAACCTGAGCATGCGGGAGAAGAAAGAGCCGGATAAGCTTGTTTATCAC